>NW_024429194.1:79450547-80650547 GCF_017639785.1 Mesocricetus auratus
GGGTCCAGAAGGAAACCAATGGTCTCATCTGTCCACCCAGTCCTTCCCTCAGCTAAACTCACCTTCCCCTATAGTTGCCTTCAGACCGAAGCAAAATCCTGCCTCCAGGTCCCCATGCCTTGACTAGTTCTAGGATGGCTCTGGGCCTCCACTTCTTCTGATGGGTCTTTTACAAGAAGGAACCTGACTTCTCTTTTTAGAAAACTAGAGACTGCTCAACCACACCAGCAGACAAGCTGTCCTGCTCCCCAATATGGTGTGTGGAGTCTGGGACCACTCCTGCCTGTGTCGGCCTACACAACAACAAAACTGCTGTGCACTGTTTGTGAGAATGTCCAATCTCCCCACCTGACTAGTCCACGTTCATAACATCCATGCACTTTAAACTGTTTGCCAGCCGAAACCCTGTTTGTGCCTCACTGATGTTCTGCTGGGGCCTTGCTGGGGCTGTCATCCTAGCCCAGAATCTGATTGTCACTGAGTATTGTGCCATGGGACACAGGTCAAGCCAAGTGCACCAGGGCTACAGCCTGATACCCTAAAGGGACTCCCACCTTTAAAGGTGATTGCCTTCTAAACGTCATAAAACCCTGGGGCTAGAAAGATAGCTCAGAGGTTAAGAGTGCTCGCTGCCCTTGAAGACTTGGGGTTCAGTTCTTAGCACCCACACAGTGGTTCACAACCAACCTGTAACTCTAGTTCCAGAAGATCCAATGACTTCCGTGGGCTTCTTCATACATGTACACGGCACACAGACACACACTGAAGCGCGCGCACACACACACACACACACACACAAAATCTTGTAAAACACACATCCCACAGTCTCTTGATGCCACTGCGGCAACAAGACCAGAGTTCCACAGAGGTGCTAGGACAGTAAAGCTGGTGGCAGGCTCTTTGCCACCTGAACATTTCCCAGGCTGGGCACAGATGGAAGAGGGAAGATGGGGTCTCACACTGGACCAGCAAGTTCTGGGAAGCTGGCCAGCACCCTGGGCAGGAAGAGAAGGCCCAGCCTCTGAAATGGTGTGAGACCTGGAGGCGGGAGGTGCCTCCGTCTGACAGTGTGGTCAAAAGCAGTTAGACACTGCTTCTAAAGCTGGTCCCTGCATAGAGGCTTGTGGCTGAAGCAGGCAGTTAGCTGCCACAAGCCGTTAATTTGGGTGTGTGTGTATAACGTGTGATACAGGTGTGTGTGTGTACATGTTTGTATGCTGCATTGGTGCATGAGGGTGGAGGTGACGGCCAAAGGTGAACACTGGTTGTCTTCCTCAGCCAGTCTCTTCTCACTAAACCTGGAGCTCACTGATGTAGCTCAGTCCGCTGTCCAGGAAGCTCCAGGATCCTCGTGTCTGCCTCTGCGGTGCTGGGATTACAGATATGCACGACCACATCTGGCTTTTTATGTACGAGCTGGGGATCCAAAACCAGGTCCCGAGGCACTGCACTCTCTGAGCCAGTTCCCAAACCCCTGTCTTTCTAATGTAGCAGCCCCCAGCCCTGACCCTTAATCTATGATTCATTTCCACATTGAGACAGGACAGTGGGACCCTCCTAGGAACCCTATGGATCCTGGTGAAGAAAAAAAGAGGCAACTCAGTAGGGATCAAATCAGTATTCAAGCAGAGTGTTTGGGTATGAATAAAGTTGACTCTTAAGTTTGCTCTAAATATCAAAGTTTGAGGGAGAAATAGAAGGGCTGAATGGAAATTCTGATTTCCCTCATTGGGGTCATCATCACAGAATGCAAACTGTGATCCAGAAAGGTTCTAATTCAGGGGTTCTCAACCTGCGGGTCGTGACCCCTTCAGGGTCGCATGTTAGATCTCCTGCATATCAAATATTTACATTACAATTCGTAGCATCAAAATAATTTTATGGTTCAGGGTCAGCACAACATGAAGAACTGTATTAAAGGGTCACAGCATTAGAAAGGTTGACAACCATTGCCCTAATTGGAAAGGGCCTCTGGGGCCACCCGGTGTGGAATTTGCTGGAGCCCTCTAAAATGTCTCAGCTCATTTCCATGGAGAATTCACCGAAGAATTAAAAGACTCAGTAAAAGAGAGGTTGGGCTTGTTCATTGAAGTATGTAGCTTGTGAAATCCTTCATTTTCCTGTGACTAAAATTCTAGCTTGTAATTCCCAATGAGGAAGGCTCCAAGCTATTCATTAGCACACATTAAACCTGTCGTACCAGGTACGCAGGAAAAAGGCAAGAGTCCTTGTGTGCCAAGTGAGGGCTGGTCCCTCTATGGAAATGGCTCTTGACACCCTTCTGCAGTGCACACAGGCTTATCGATCTGTGGGAACAGTGCATGAGCCAGGCAAGTGTTCGAGGAGTGGCAGACACAGGGGCGAGCTGAAATATACAAGGTGTGTCCTGTCAACAAAGGACCCTTCCCAAGATCTGAGTCATCACAGTGAAGGAAAAGCAAGAAAGTGACAAGGCAGGCAGGTGCAGCTTTAGCAGAAAGAACGAGAGTGTTTTGAGTAGGGAAGGAATAGGTTTCATGTCTAGCCTTAAAATCGGGATTAAAACACACTTAAGAAACACCCCGATACTAGGTAAGGTATTAACTAGATTATTTTTGGCATATCAGTTACACAGCCTGTATAATGCCTCGGTTGCTAGGAGCTGAGGCGAGCCCAGGCAGGAAAGCAGCTGCTGGTGTCAAGCTACATATTAGAGCCTCGGAATGACCCCGTGTATTTCCATGCCCCTTCCTTGGACTTTGGGGTAAATTCTATCTTCTACATTGGACAATGCTCAGTCATTCCCTGCGACTCCAGCTGATGTGTCACTAAGGTACCAAGGGCAGCAGGAGCACCTACCGGGTTATTGCTGGTCTTTCCTGCCAGGATGACCCGGGCCTTGACCTTATTCATGTTGAAGTTCTTCAGGTAGGCCTCGTGGATTCTCTTGGCCAGAGATTTGAGGTCGGCAGTTTCCGAATCTTCCAGATCGTGTTCACACGTGAGAATCTCTGCTTTCAGTTTTGCTTTCTCAGATCTTGGCATGCGTCCAAAACGAATCGCTGGAGTCGGGGTGGGGATGGGACAAGGGGAGAGGTAGAACTGATCAAGACTCTTGATGACCAAGGCCAAGGTGAAAGGCAGAATGGGAAGCTCACACCAAGAATGGCGAGTTAAACCCATTCCTTATTATGACTGAACTTTCTGCTAGGCAGACTGAAAAACAACCATACAGCTTAACAGTGGGGTGTCTTACTGTCCTCAGGTAGGCAGGCCATTGGCCAAGGTGAAGGGGATGAAAGTGAACTATTACCTACCTACCATCTATCATCTGACTATCAATCATCTGTTCAATTATACATCATCTATCAATCATCTGCCTATTAATAATCTATCTATATAACTATCTATGTACTTGTCTATCATCTATCATCTATCTACCAATCTATCCTCTTTTATCTATCTGTCTGTCTGTCTGTCTGTCTATCTGTCTATCTATCTATCCTCTTTTCTCTCTCTCTCTATCTATCTATTCATCCATCTATCTATCTCTATATTCTTTCTGAGACAGGGTCTCATATAGTTCCTCATGCTGGCCTCCAATTAACTATATAACTGACAGTGATCTTGAATTCCTGAGATTCTTGCCTCCACCCCTCAAGTGCTCAGATTATAAGCCATGTCTACATGGTCCTGGGAATCCAGTGCCTCATGCATGCCAAAGCACTCTACCAGCTGAGGTACATCTCCAGCTCTACTTTGTAGTTTTTGAGACAGGGCTTTTCTATATAGCCCATGCTGGCCATGAAGTTACAAAACTCTTCTTGCCTCAGCCTTCTGAGTGCTGGAATTATAGGCATGTACCACTATGTCTGTGATCTCAGTACTCCTTGGAGGCAGAGGCAGGTGGATCTCTGTGAGTTCAAGACAAGCCTGCTTTATACAGAGATTTCCATACCAGTCAAGGCTGGGTAGTGAGACGCCCCCCACCTCAAAAATAAATAAATAGATAGATTGGTTTACATCCACTGGGAACCATTCTAAATTAGATTACAGTACAATGTTTGAGCCAACACACATTTAACAGAAGTGATGTGACATCTTGCCACTCCAGTGACCCCCCAAGTTGACAGGAAAGTCTTACCACAATATTTTCAAGTGCTCTGCCAAATACCAGCTGCTGTAGATATTTACATGTTACAGCACACCCCTTCAAAATATAGCCATTCTTAGCAGGGGGATAAACGTAGGCTCTGACTGACACAGTGTACCCAGCAGCCTTACCTACCATTGTGTGACATCCCAACAGACAGGCATTTGTGGAAGCGGCAGTATTGGCATTTATTCCTGTTCTTTTTCTGAATCTTACAGCTTCGATCACATTTGTCATACGCCAGCTTTAGCCGAATAGTTCGCCGAAAGAAACCCTGTGCCATCAATACAAAATTTACTTAAAGATCGTGGACTCTGGGTAAGTCACCCAACTGGTGTCCCTGAGCTTTCTTGTGCATTTGATTGGTTTGTTTTGAGACAGGATCTCACGTAGCGCAGCCTGCTAAGGAGCTTGCTCTGTGGCCAAGGACAACCTTGAACTGTTGGTCTTTCTGCTTCCACCTCCCAAGTGCTGGGACCGCATGGATGAGCACCGTCATGCCTGGCTTTATGGGGTGCTGGGGATCCAACCCAGTGTCCGGTGCATGCTAGGCAAGTATTCTGCCAGCTGAGCTACACCCTAGCCTCACTGTCTCTTTCCAAAGAAACTACGCATTGAAGCTTTAGAAAGTCTTGTGTCACTGGGGCAAATAGAAAATGGGAATCTCACTGCATTAGAAATGGAAAATCATGTGCTAAGGCAGAGTTCAAAGAGATCTTAGAAAGACCCTACCTGACGGGGGAAGAGGGAATGGTAGTTTCTTGGGTCACAAAACCAACTCCCAAAGAGCAGACATTATAGCAAGAGAGAACCAGCTATATAAGGGCAGCACTCTTGCTTCATAGCAACATCGAGGCTTTGCCCATAAAGAAAACATCTTGGACCCATAAAAGCCAAGACTAAACAAATGGGACTGGACATGACCTTGACAGAAAGCTCTGTTGCAAGTCAAGCTTTTAAAGGGATGCAGATGCAAGACTCAGGAAGGGATTTCCTTTGGCTTTTGGTCCTTTGCTTTTGAGCAACCCCTCCATTTGTTGCCTGACACTGTGGACTTTCGTGACCATGCAGAAGGGACCAGGCCTTCATTGGAGATCAAAGGATTGGAAGGGGTCAGCTCCTCATCTGGGCATGTGAGGCAGAATGGCAGAAGGATGGAAAGGAAGGGTGAGAAGCAAGGACTGTGACTGCCAGGGACCAGCAGACCCTGGACCTGGGTTCACTGTTCCCAGGCACCAGATCTTTAAGACCAGGTCCACCTGAAGACAGGTGCCAGTGCTTCAAGAATGATGTACAGGAAGGTCTGCGATATTCCCTCAGAGCCTGGATACTTCCAGAAGGTACTAGGAATGGAGCCTTTGGATTTTAAGCAAATGTGCATCTCTCCATTTTCCATATATGGTATCTATTAAGTGATAAACTTGAGAATGTACATGCAGCAGGAGGAGATTCGCTTCAGGTATGTGAGGCCTGAGTCATGCCTGTCTAGAGGTCTAGTTGACTCTCAAGAAGATAGAGATACTCAGGAGGGTGCGGTGGCTAGAAGGACAGGAGTGTGTGACAGAAGCCACCAGTGGGAGTAAATTACAATAGCAGGGGAGCTAGAGACTGTGGCCTCTGAGCAAGGGGCAGGGGCCATCTGACAGACAGCCCCTTGCTCAATGCCCTAGCTGGCCTCTGGAGAGGTCCTGAGGTAGCAGGTAAACACACTCCCCTGCATGGTCACCTCTGCTCTATGTGGCTTCTGGGGTGGTCCCGAGGTGAAGTATGTAGTCTACACTTTGTGTCACAGGGAGAGTCATTTATATAGCAACTGTGTTTGTTTCAAAGGATGCACTCCTCTGGAGTATTTACAAAGTACAGCAAAGCAACCTGCCCTCGATTCTCAAAGGAGGTCAGTTCTCTGCCTTCAGGAGGCCTCAGAGTGGTGGACATCTTGCGCAGGAGAAAAGTCATTGAGCCACGTGGCCACCTCGCCCTCCACCCAGGACCCCTGTACCTTGCAACCTTCACATGCATGGACTCCGTAGTGGTAGCCTGAGGCCTTGTCCCCACATATTCGACACTCAATGTTCAGCGCACTGCCAGGGGACTCGTCTGTGCTGGCGGGGATCACGGGGCAGCTGACTGATGAGGGGCTGGACGCTGGAGACAGAGTGTCTACAAGGAAGAGCACAGCACATGAAACTTGAGGTGCTACCACCTGTATCAGGACCAGAGCCCTGGGAAGGTGACTTGGCATAGTAGGGGGACCTGGGCTGTGGGCAGGTGCCCCTCTTGAATGAGCTCTGCCCTGGCTACACTCTGCCCACAGTTACCATGGTGCCACCATTCTTGAAGCTCATGCGCACTAGCCTGCCTCCTAACTTGTACCCTCCCTCCAGCTCTTCGGAGGCCATGTTATGAGACCTCCACGTGAGCCCTCGCCTCCCATGCCACATGCTCAGTATAGAGCTGGCTTTGTTGTCAGTGTTATTCAGTGGCACCAGAATACGGCCTGATGATCCATACGGGTCAGGTGGTGACACATGTTTCTCACCCTAAAATTCAGAAGCAAAGGCAAGAGGATTTTGAGTCCAACGCCAGCTTGGGCCACACAGTGAAACAGAGACAGAAGAGGGAAGAGAAATGTGGAGAGGAGGGGAAGTGAAAGAGAACCGCGTGAGCTGAGACGGGGAAAAGAAGGGCGCTGAGAATAAGGCAGAGAAAGAGAAAGAGCAGAGCAATGAAAAGACAAATCAGAACCTAGGAAAATACTCCCGAAGACCCACTCCATCAAAGTCTTGCATTCAAACGATACAAAGAAGTCCTAAGACTGAACAATAGAAAACAACACATAGAAAAAGCATCAACACACCTGAACGAACACTTCACCCGGAAGGACAGACAGAAGGGGTGTGAACTTATGGAAACAGGCCCAGTATCACTGCCATTAGCGGACTGTGAGTTAAAACCATGGTGACTATCACTGCACACCCATTAAGCTAACTTCTTCAAAACGGCAGGGTTGTGGCGTGACCACTGTCACCCATGTCCAGTGCACATGGAGAAAGAAAGGGACAGTCACTTTTTAAAGCAAAATGGTTGTAGGTGACAAAAATCGCCTCTCTGGTTACTTACCCAACTGACTTGGGAACAGGTCCACACAAAAACCATGTATGTATGATGTGTACTCATGTATGTATTGAGTGTCAGCCATCACCTTCTGCCTTGTTTGCGACAGGGCCTCTTTTCTGTTGTTCACCTCTTTGTACACCAGTGTAGCTGGCTTGTGTACTTCTGGGGAAAGCCCTTGTCTCTGTCCACCTTTTCCCCATGTAGTACTAGGACTGTGGACCCAGGCTATTGCATTTGGTTTCTTTTGTTTCAAACACACGTTTTTAGGTTTTGAACTCAGATCCTCATGCTTATATGGCAAGCACTTTTACCTACAGAACCATCTCCCAGTTCCAGGAGCTTCGGACTTAATTGCCAAGTCGCCAAGAATAATGTGTGAGAGTTTGAGGCCAGACTGAACTATACAGTGAGTTCCAGGCCAGCCTGAGCTACAGGTAAGACCCGAGGACATACATTCCTGTTGTCACCCTGCACAGTGGATGCTCCCAACTGTGTGGGGCATCAGGCGCAGTACTCAGAGGGTACTTACTGCTTTGGCAGAGAGGAAATCACTTGTCAGAGTAGAAGCTATATGGTTCCATCTAACAAAGCTAGAAACAAGACCCGAAAGGATCAAACATTTCACAGTCACTTAACTGCATCTCTGTACAAAGCCTGAGCATGCTTAGTGGAATGCAAACTCTACCACACAACAGAGCTCGCAGTGTGTGCTACTCAATTAAAAAATTACAAGGCATACAAGCAGAAATCTTGGCTCATGATGAGAAGAGAAATGAATGAAAGAAACCAAGAAGTGACAGAGATGATAGAATTTGCAGCCAAGGCATTAAAAAGTTATTCTTACCATATCCTAAAAAGCAAGATAGAAGACTGGAAATGAGGGTGTAACAAGTGCTGGCTATGAAAACTACAATATCTAGTGTGCACAATAAATCAGCTAGATTAAGCACTGCCAAAGAAAAGGTTGGCAAATTGGAAAACACAGCAATGGAAACTATCCACAGTAAAACACACACTCACACACACACACACACACACACACACACACACACACACACACACACCTGACCAGGTGATTCTAAATCACATACAAAGTGCAAAGACCTAGGCTATCCCAAGGAATATAACCAGAGAACTTATCTGGGGGACACCAGGGCTATTGCACACGGATCTGCTGTGGACAGTTGCTGTTCAGACATCTGCATTTTTCTCTCGGGTAAATATGTAGGAGTGGAAGGAAGGGCTGGAGCATGAAGCAGATGTTTGTGTGAGTTTTCCGCAAATGCCATCACCATGGGATTGGTACTCAATGACAGAAACAGATGGAGCTGAGCGAAAGCCTAGATAGAGACCTCCAGTGTCCACTGATTTTAGAGACACAAAGACAATGGGGGTGGTCTTGTCAGTGAGCTGTGCCTGGACAACCACAAATGAAAGAGAGAGGGAGAAGGAAACATTGATTTGTATGCAAAAACTAGATCAAAGAATACTGGGCTTCAATGTAAAATGTACAACTTCTCAAAGACATTCAAGCAAAGGTCTCTTAAACATGACACAAAAAGCATGGTCTACCAAAGAAAGGGCACTAATAAGCTGGACTTCGTCAATTAGGAACTGGCTTTTATTGAATGACACTGCTAATGAAAAAGACAAACTACAGACGGGGAGGGAGCATTTGTAGACCATGTATCTGATGAAGTCCTTGTATCCACAACACATACAGAAGTTTCTATCATCAGTGGTAAGAAAACACACAACCCAAGTAAAAAGTGGGTAAATGATTTCAACAGAAGCTTAACCAAAAAACAAAAACAAACAAACAAAAAAAGTTATAAGGCAAATTATCACACAAAAAGATTCAGCATCAGAGACGTGCAAACTAAAATTACCCCACAGAGCACCATGGTTCACCCACAAGAATGGCTACGGTGTCAAAGACTGGTCATACCTTCAGTGGGTGAGCTTGTGAGGAGCTGAACACCCACACTGAAGGTGGGGACAGCACTTTGGAAAGGGGTTTGGCATTTCCTGAAAACTCACACAAGCACCTGCCCCCCACTAGCCCACTGCTAGATGTCTGGACAAAGCCTTGCATGTAACTATTCATAGTGGTTCTATACGTGAAAGCTGGGAAGTGTCCACATCTCCAGTGTTCACCAGGATGGGAGCAGAAACAATGGTATGTCAGGCAGTGCACAGCATTGGGGAAGTTCAGATACACCACCATGCAGGGGCATCAGAAACGGATCCCAAGGAGCGTAGAAGCCTGTCTAGAAAGAACCAGGCCGTTTGGAGAAAGTTCCAGGAAACACAAACAAGCCTACAATGTTAGAAAGCATATCATGTGGTAAGGAGGAAGGCGTCGCAGGGGCACACGCTGACTTTGACGGATGTGGTCATTATTTTGATTGTAATGATGATGGCTTCAGAGAGAGAGAGACAGACAAGAGACAGATATATTTTTTCTTTAAAGTCTTATATTCTCTGAGGAAAATACACATCTAGGAAGATCTTTCTAGAAAGCAGCACTTACCTGTGATGACAGAGCCCTCGGAGCCTGGACAGCTTCCTAAGTACTGGTAGTCCGTGAAACTAAAGCTTCCGGAACTTTCCTCCTCAAGGGACTGAGAAATATCTTGAATGTTTCCCATTTCTTGTAAGAATTCTTCCGATAAGGGACTCTCCAGGTCATCCGCCTCAAGTGGGGAGAGGGGACAGATGGGACTCTCTGTGTCCACCATGTTGACTGGAAGTGGCCACGCAGGCCACAGAGCGCCAATCTGTGGGACGAAAATGGCCAGAAGAGCGTTCACTTCCTGCTCTGAAATGAAAACACTACTTATCCTAAGTTCAAGTCTCAAAAGTGGCAGCATTGACTCTCCACTCCTGACTTTTGGAAGCACAGTAGTAAAATTCTCTAAACAGGGTATGGGAAGATGGCTTGGCGGTTGTTGCTTTTGCAGGGGTTCAATTCCCACCACCCACATGCAGCTCACAACCATCTGCAAACTCTGGTTCTAGGGACCTCTGACATCGGGCACGTGTTTGGTGCACATATATAGATCCAGGCTAAATTCTCCAATAAACATGTACGTCAACAACAAACACAGAAGGAGCCGATTGCATGTGAGTTCAGCTTCCCAGCAGTGGACAAAAACACAGCCCATGTCCCTGGAACACGCCTTCCAATGGGGACACGGGTGGGAGCCAACCGAACGGGGTGTCTGGTGGGGGTACGAGGACTCAGCAAGAGCAGATGGAGAACAGATGCCTCACATGGGGGAGCCCCAGAAGGACAGGCTGCTCTGGAGAAGAATGTTCCAGCAAAAAGAACAGCACGTGCTGGCACACGTCAGCACGTTCTAAGGTCGGCAGGGAAGCCATGGGGCTTGGCTGAGGCGCCCCAGGAGGGAAGGCAGGAGCAGTCAGCAGGAGTGTTGTGTGGTATTCATTCTCTGGTTTTCTTCTGTGCACACGTGACCAGAGACAGTATTAGGAAAGTTACATAGTTACAAGTGCTTTGTGGAGTTTTAAAAATATCTACAGTAGGTAAGTCCCGAGCAGCACCAAACTCCACTTTCCCCACAAGCAAAAACCAGTGTTCACATGGGAAAGTACACTTTCTCCATAATCTTAAATGACTTCCTATGATCTCCAGGTCAAAGTCCAATCCCTCAGTACGTCAGTCCAGCCCATGGGAATATAGCACGCTAGGCCTCTTTCACCTGGGCAGCTTTTCCTGGGCTGTCCCCCTGCTGCCTTCAGTAGGCCCTGCCAGCCCACCTCCCAGAGCCCGACAGACGGGGTCACCAAGCACCCAGCTGGACTGACCAGATGACATTTAGCTTCCTGAACTCTTTTCCCATCTAGAAGTAGTCGCAGAGAAAGCCACAGCTCACATCACAGAGGAAGCCAGAGACGCTGTTTGCTAGCTGGGCCATGGGTTCCACACGGAGAAGCCCCTGTCACACGGTGGCCATGTCAGTATCTTCTAAAGAACACGTCCCAGAGCACTGAATGAACACACGTGCACTAAAATTGCCACAGTTTTTCCTTTGCCAAAGGTCAACAAACTTTCCAAGTGCAACGAGGAAGGGGTGTTCTGGCTTCCTGGAGAAATGAACAAGGGCTGTGACTACATGTTTTTGTGAACAATTCACATCTCAGGCTTGGAATCCTGACAGGCTATCATAGGTGATCACTACAGACAGGGAGAAATGGTAAAGAATGATCATCGGTCTGGGAGATAGCTTGGCTGGTAAACCACTGCCTGTGTGGGGGTGAGGCCCTTGGCTCGTTCCTCATCACTGACACACGAAGCCTGGCAGTGTGCACCTACAATCCCAGCACTTAAGAGGCCAGCTAATGCTAGCTGAATCCAACCTCCGTGAGACTCCCTCTCAAAAGATAGGGTGGAGAACAATGTCAGGAAGACAACTGATATTGACTTATACACACACACCACACACACCATACACATATCATACACACACATACATACCAATACACACACATCACACACACCATATACATACATACCACACACACCATACATATATCATACACACACCACACACACACATACACCATACACATATCATACACACACACATACACACCATATATACATACACACCACGTACACATACCACATATGATACACACACCATATACATACACATACCACATACACACACACCACACACACCACATACATGCACCATACACACATCATACATACACACACACCACACACACACACACACCCCACACACCACATCAAACAAACATCATACACACACACACACACACACACACCCCACACACCCCTTTGTAGGATAAAGACAGCCTTCTATTTCCTGTTTGTGTATGCTATGCCGCAAATCTATGCCCACTTTTTTATTTGGAGGGGCAGTGCTGCGGATGGAACCCAGGGCCTTGTGCACACTCCACCACCACTGAGCTGTCAATCAACACACTTTCTTCTGCACTGCATTGAAAGGACTAGATAGCGGAAGAAGTTATTTTTCCCCATGAACAAAAAGTTCAAAAGCCGCAATCATGAGATCACACATAAAGTTCATCCCCATAAAAAGGTCAGAGTGGGACAAAGTCTGTGCTAAGGAAGAACGGTGTTTTCTCCTTTTTCTGTCCCTGCCATCAACAGCAGGGACAAACCAGGAGCATTGGGCTAAGGCCACGAGCTGGTTTCCTTGTCATGACCTTCAGGGAGCGCCAGTGTTTGGGGATCATGTCATTTGTCTCTTCGGTTGCTTTTGAAGGGTAACTGGCTTTACCTAGAGAAACATTGGTCTTGCCGTTCATGAGACAGATGGGATAATACCTCCTCACGAGCAGGGAGATCCTGATGTGAACTCTGGCCGCTGGGCCTGGCACCACACAGAACACATCGGTTCTTCTTGATTCCAACCAGGGCAGATAAGAGCCTTTCCCTTTCAATGAGTCCCCCAGATAGATAACAGAGGTCACATGGGCACACCCCAACATGCTCACCCCGAGGTTCCCGGCATGCCCTGGCATCACTGTAGACTGTTAGGAGAAAAAACATCCGGGGCAGTCCTACCACTGTGTCCCACACCCACAGTTCACTGCCATTGACGGTTCACTGAGAAGAGCAGCCGGGCCAGCCAGTGACTGTGCCCTGTGCCCCAGACGTCCCAGAAGAATGAGAAACAATCACCCCACCTCAACAGTGCCCACATGGCTCAGGGCTAGTAATTGAATTAAATGACAAAAATATTCCACTGACATTAGGAGGTTGACTATTTGAAAACTCTAGAACATTCAATAAAAAGGAAATGAAAGAGATATCCAGTTTCATGTTGGGACAGGACAAAGCACATGAGAATTTGGGTATTGCCCACTGACACACTTTTGATGCCAAAGTATCTTGCATATTGCCACTCTAGGATGTTTAGGCTAACACAGCCTGCTAATCACACAATGAGCACTTCCTGTGTGAAGCCTCTGAGGTCCGCCACACCAGGGCCCTAATTCTAATATGCCCTGTTTACATGTGGTTGTGTAATTAACTTCTCATGTCTGTCTCTCCTACTAGATTGTATGTCTTGATAAAGCAAGGGGTATATTTGCCTGATTTTTGCATGCTTCCATCCAAAGCAATCTCTCCCATGGAGCAGGTGCTCAAAAACCATTTCTATCACTTGGCACAGAACACTGCTGTTACCTGTGCCAGGTGGGGCTCTGTGAGACGAACAGCTACTACAGGTGTCACTCAGAAAGTGCACGCAACATCCAAAGACATCATCTGTGCAGCAAACATGGAGAACAGAAGCCAAGGGGAATTCTGCACTGGATATGTGACAAGCAGTTTTCAGAGTGAAGTATAATTACAGGGACTGAAAACATTTACGAGAAGGGAAAATGAAAAGAGAAATCTCAGCAGAATAATGTGCAGAGAGGTTCCCAGTCATAAAGCAAGAGCTGTGGGGAACAGGGATGCGGAGCATTAACCCTTCAGGTGAAAGCAAAGGACTTGGCCAGGCTGGTTCAGCAATCTGGCTTTGGGGTGATAAACAGCACCCAGCAGACAGTGAACGTGAAGAGGCAAAGGAGTGGGAGCCTAGCCATTCTGATTTTCCCCTTGGAACCACAAATGGCGAACTCTGGATATGTTCTGTGACAAAGTGTGCCAAGGGAGAGTCCAGAAGTTCACTCACCAGCAAAGGAGCCGGGTGTGGTGAAGCACACCTTTAATCTCACAGCTCGGAAGGCAGAGGCAGGTGGATCTCTGTGGGTTTGAAGCCAGCCTGGTCTACATAGTGAGTTCCAGGACAGCCAGAGTTGCATGGTGAGACACTGTCTCAAAACAAGCAAACAAACACAAAAAATAAAACAAACCTTCTCAAACTAGCAAAGTGACATTCACATGGAATCCTGACTACTTGGAAGGCTGAGACAGGAGGATTGTGAGTTCCAGGCCACATAGAAAGACCCTGTGAAGGAAGGAAGGGGAAAAGGAAGGAGAGAGGGATGAAGGAGGAAGAGAATGAAATGATTTCATCCTTTGGATGGAATAAAAGGCTGGGACTAGGATGCGGATCAGTGTGGCCTAGCTTGGCACAACATCCCAGAACTATACAAAGAAAGAAAGAAAAGAACATCATAAGAAAAGAGACCATAGGAAAATCACTCTGGGCTTCCAGGGGCACCCGCTGCCCCTGACTCATCATCAAACCTATGTATTATTAGCAGAGGCTTCTTGGACTGACAAGTCACTTCCTAAATAGCTTCTAGAATTGCTAATTAAACAGCAGGGAGCAAGACACTGTCTCAGCTACTGAAACAGTTTGATGCCCTCTATGAACAAACGAACCTGGATCGTAACATTTGTCACAAAAGCATCCAGACAGCCACAGACTCTGGCTTCCCCACTACTCCTTCTCTGTTTGTTCCCTAGTTTACTGTATCATAGGACACCCTCAGCTCATTGCCTCCCTGTGCTCAACACTACAAACCTAGAGAAACCGGTTTAACCCTTCCCCTCCTAGAGGAAGCACGGTTAGGCTGAAGGGAGTGGTTGAAAGGCCAAAGAGGAAGTCTTATCAGAGGACCATTGATGCCTCAGGCAGCTCCCAGGTGGAGTTTTTTCCTCACCACGTCTAGTCCACAAGCTAGTCATACTCTGTGGATTCCTTTTACATAATATAGGCATATTTACAAGTCTTTGGGTTCAGTTTGCTGAGCAAAGGCCTTTAAATAACATTTCAGAATAAACAAACAAAAGGCCACAGAAGCCCTCTGTGTACCTTCACCTATGACCCAGGGGCTCAACAGAATAGGTTAATCATTACCAACCATCCAGAGATCAACCCATCAATAGTCAGTGTAGACAATGCCCACAAAACATACGGGAAACCCGAGGCCAAGGTTAGCACGTAGCAATGGTAAAGAAACATAGGGCGTGTTTTAACAAATCAAGTCCAACACAGTCCCAGTCATTTCCTCACCGCCTAGCTCTTGCCCAATGGTGCTGAAGGCATAACTCGAAACCCCGTGATCTCAAGTAACGGTTGCCATGAGTAATAGGACAGCAAGCCCAATGTGGCACAAGACAAAGCCTTCACAGTCTTTCTTTGACAACATAAGATGAATGTTCCCAGATGATTCTATGGTCCGCAGTACAGGATGGGGTTTATTACTTCCAATTGAAATCCAATGTGCCTTTTTAATTTTCTGAAAAAGAATTTTTGGATGCAATGTTAGCTTTGTGAATAATGATGTCAAAATAATGAAAGAAAAGCTACAAGCTTGAACACGTTCTGTGTCTGATGCAATCATAGGTGCAAGCCCAGAAGTTTGTCCTAAGAACCAAAAGTCAACTAACATGGCATTTGTATTTGTCACTCAGAAGCTTTGATCCTGTACAGATAGAGCAGACAGCCATGGGGACAATGCTGTGATGTTTTGTAGCCAGGTGACAGAAGCCAGGGATCGATAACCCTGCCACGTGTAAAGTGGACTGTGCGGCAGAGCAGTGCCAGCACTCCAGAATGAGGAAAGGTCGCAGGCAGTTGGCACAGAAAACGGATCAGTAGATCAGTGAAGACTCTGAAGGTGGATTCTGCTTCTAGACTTAGCCTGATGATCCCTTTGAGAAGAGTAAACATAATTTATGAATTCCACAAGACACATACAAATATCCACTGAAGCTAATGCTCATGCTCAACACTAGAAACCAGAGTCTTGAAGGAACCCATGAGCCAGGGCTCTGAAATGAGGAGTGGGGATTAGGGTCCCCACTAGGAGGGACAATGGAAAAATTATTACTAAGCAACCCATTGTGTCAGGCCCTCAATAAAAATGACTTTAGTTTTCCCAGTACACAGATGGGGTAGGAGTTATGGGTCCCACTCACAGGACAGAAGAAGGGTCAGGGAGCAAAGTCATTTACCCAACGAGTCCATAAGAGGCACACAGCAGCAAACGGTTGGAGATGCAAGGGGCAGTGTGTGAACCATGGCAGATCAGAGATCAAGGACACCAGACATGAAGCCTAAAAGATGACCAGAAGTTCAACAGAAAGGGGCAAAGGGCATCTCACAAAAAAGGGAGCAGTGCACCTACTAGAATGACCCAAGACATTACTGAAAATATAACCAATGAAGGCCAGATAAGCTATGCCAAAAGTTGCATCAGCTACGTGTGACCATGTAACAAAGAGCTCTAAACATAATAGCTTCCAAGCACAACTACTTTGTTCCCAATTCTGAGTCAGTAAATAGAGCTGGACTCAGGAAGGCAGGTTTCCTGCTGGTCAGAAAGGCTCTGTCATTGAGCCATAGCTCTTGGGAGTCTCACAGCTGGTTGGTTCAACATAGCCTTCAGCGCATGCCCAGCGATTGGTTCTAGCTTCTGATTGGTCCCTTCCCATCAGGTCTTCTACATTCCCTGGGGCTGGGAGCTGCTGGGCTTCCTCAGAGGGCTGCACCATCTCAAGAGAGTGAGGCCAACTCCCTGCTAAACTGTGTGGCATCTCTCCAGTCATGTTCTGTGTTTCAGATCAAGTTACAAGGCCAACTGCAAGGTGGAGAAATAAACTCTACCTTGGGACGGAAGAAGCCATTTCTTCTACCGCCTCATCTCTACACCCCACCTTTTAGCCATGATTTCCTCCCTGCCTCGAGGGTCTTCCCCAAGCATAGCATCTGCCAAGGCAGGACCCAGCCTTATTGAAACTACAACACAGTATGTTCTTTCATGAAACATGTCTAGACACACTGAACTGATAGAGGGAAAGGAGGTGTATATTGGAATCTACAGGAGACCAAGATCAAACATGAGGCACAGAAGCACTTGAGGAGGCTGGTGGCATGCATCCCGTGGAGGTGAGGCTGTGAGGGCAGTCCCATGGTACATGTTCACAGAGTAGGGTACAATGCACACTGTGGAGGAAAATTAAAAACCTTTTGCTTGTGTCCAGGGGTCAATGCCGTGGGAAACCAACTTTTCTCAAGACCAAACTAACTGACTGTTTAGACCAGTGGTTCTCAACCTTCCTGATGCTGGGACCCTTTAATATGCTGTGGTAAGACAGAACCATAAAATTTTTCATTGCTACTTCATAGCTGTAATTTTTGACTATTGTGAATTGTAAATATCTGATATGCAGGATATGTGATGTGTGACCCCTATGAAAGGGTTGTTTGATCCCCCTCCTGAGGTCGTGGCCCACAGGTTGAGAACTATTGATACAGAAAGACAATCACTTTGGGGAATAGTCCTAGATTCTAAATGGCTACTTTAACTCTGTGGCTTCTGGAAGTGGACGGAAAGATGGGTCTACTTTTAACACACCTCTCTGAACTTTCGCCTTCAGTTGTTTTACACCAAGCCAGCGGGACTGTAGTTTGCTGAGGCGGATATGCTCTGAAGGTACAGGAGGAGAGGCCCACAGTTGAATTCTTAGGTGAAACTCCCAGGTCTATGCAGACACCAGGAAGGCTCTGGAAGTGGCAGCCCAGAGATACCCATTCAGGACAAAAGCCTGCTGGGTAATAACATCTTTCTCGAAAACCTAACAGCAGGCTTGGGAGACAAAGGCTGGGAGCTGCTCACTGAGGGCGGAGTGCTGAGTCAGGGGGCCACATATGAAGAAAGAGAAAAGCACTGGGGGAGCACAGCGGGTCAAGTGTTTGGCGTGCAAGCATGAGGACCTGTGTTTGAGTCCCCAGAACCCATGTGAAAAGCATCATGGCGGCAAGTGTCTGTACCTTCAGTGCTGGGAGCAGAGATGACAGGATCCCAGAGGCTGGCTAGCCAGCCAGTCTAGCTGTTCCTCAGTGAGTGCTGGGTTCAGCAAGAGACTGTCTCAAAAATTAAGGCAGAGAGCAGCCAAGAAAGAAAATAGAGGATGAACCAGTAGGTAAAACCCACTGACAGAAGGGTGCTGGAGATGGAGCAGAGGGAAATCCTCCCCATGCATTCAAGAAAATCCCTCAGAAAGGAAAGCCATGAACGGCATCCACATAGAATGAGGGCAGATACACAGTAAGGTCAGTTGCTGGAAAGTTCCAGAGAACACTGGTAACCAAGTGATGTTCTCCAGAAGGCAGAAGAGGCAGATGACATCACTTGCATGACATCATCACTTGCAAGGGGTCAAGTGTGAGAAAGCTTTTAAGTTTCTCAACAGCAGCCATTGAAAGGGGAAAGAAAGGAGTTGATACCATCAAAATGCTGAAGGGAAATAATTTCTGGCCAGTGACCACAAGTTCAGAAAGCCATCCACAGGGTGCGAGGGGTGCAGAGCTCCTGCTCACTCTGGTCACTATCTCTCCAAGGTTCCAGAATGCCTTCTTCACCAATCCTTGGTACCCACCTCTTTTTGGCGAATACTGTTTTCATGGATGGGACTTAACAGCACCCTTTTCTAGATCTCCAGCTTGCAGTGGAGTGCAAATTCCTGCATCTCCTCTGTCCGATACATTTTTTATAGCCTTATGGACTTTTACGCCCATCATTGAGGAAGCAGTCATCATTGAGTGTCTCTCAGTCAGACACAACACTGCTATAAATTGGTGGTGACGATGATGGTGGCAGCACTAACACTCCTGAGTTCTTATCATGAGCCACGCATTGAGTCCTAAGTACCTAACATCTGAGATACCAGCTCCTGTCCTCCTTGCTCGGCCCCGCGAGATAGGCGCTGTTATCACATTCACTTTATAGATAAGGAAACTAAAGTACAGAGAGTCTCGGTCACAACCCACTAACTGTAGTAAACCAGGGCTGCTGACCTCTGTTTCTCATTCCCCACCACGATTCCCAGCCAGTGCTTACATTTCCTTTCCTGGTTTCTACATTCCAAGAACACAGAGGCTGGGGAGACAGTTCCGCTAGTAAATGCTGGCCTTGCAAGCACGAGAAACTGAGTTTGATCCCCAGAAACCACTTAAAGAGCGCTGTGTGGTGGCATGTGCTTGCAGTCCCAGCTCTGGGGATGTAGACAGTTGGATCCCTGGGGCTGGCTAGCTTAGCCAAGTTGGAGACCCCCAAAGCCAGTGAGAGAACATGTCTCAAAAACAAGGTGAAGAACAACCCAGGAATGACACCTGAGGGTGGCCCCTGGCATCCATATCCACTCCTGTGCATATGTGTGTGCATACACACGCACAATGCACACACCACAGTTCATGCTCCATTGAGTAGTATAGCGCTCTCTCTCTCTCTCTCTCTCTCTCTCTCTCTTTCTGTGTGTGTGTGTGTGTGTGTGTGTGTGTGTGTGTGTGTGTGTGTACTGGGGGAAATAGGGTCTCACTATGAAGCCATGGCTAGCCTGGAACTTGCCATGTAGACCAGGCTGGCCTCGAACTCACAGAGGTCCACTTGCCCTGCCTCCTGAGTACTGGGATTGCAGGTGTGTGCCACCACACAGGGATGAGTGGTATAATTCTGCGTTGGCATCCTTGATAGACTTTGGTGAAGACTGTGGGGTCACTTGCTCTGGAAGGCTCATGCTGCTGACTGCTGTGTGGTTACACATCTATTCGTCTACTTACTCAGCAGATGGAGCCATCGTAGGTGTCACTATCTAGGGCAACTTGAGTCTGGGCCTCAGGTGACCCTCAGCCAAGGCCTCAGCTCTAGACCATATTGATGTCCCAACCATTCTTCCTTTTCACTTAAAAAGCAGCTTCAGGGACTGGAGAGATGGGTCAGTGCTTAAGAGCATGCACGGCCCCCGAGTTTTGGTCCCAGCATCCTTCTCAGACAGATCACAACTTCCTGTAACTCAGCAGCTCCAGGGCAGCTTACACCGCTGGCTTCCTTGGGCAACTGCATTCACAAGCCCATACATATATACAGACATACACACGTACACACGATCAAAACTAAAAAATAAATCTGACACATAGGTAGCATGCAAAGGTAAGAGGCTACGATGCCACACACACCTATGACAATCCTGTCACCAAGCTCACACCCTCACGCCATCCCTACCTGCCAGTATCTGCTGCTACAGGACTGTGCACAAAGAAATCATGCTGGATATGGTTTGGCTATCCATTCACCTGCTGGCAGACATTTGAGCAGTTTCCATGGTTTTGTTACTACAAACAAAGCAGCGAGAGGCATTTGGGAGCCAGGTATACATGGACACATGTGAATTTCTTTTTTCTTGACTGAAAAATCCAGGGCTGAGAATGCTGGATGGTGGTATGTATTTGCTCAATGTTTTTTAAAAAAAGATTTATTTATGTATTTATGTGTATGCATGAGTACCCGCATTCATGTATGTGCATTGTGTACTAGCCTGGTGCCTATGGAGGCTGGAAGAGGATATCCAATCTCTTGGACCTGGATTTACATGCAGTTGTGATCTGCACTACAGGCGCTGGGAACTGAACCCAAGTCCTCTGCAAGAGCAGACAGTGCTTTGCTGCGTCATCTCTCCAGACCCTTATTAAGCTTCTAAAGAAACCACTAACTGGTTTTCTAAAGTGTTTGCATTGTTTTCCCTTCCCACCAGCAATGCATGCGAGACCTGGTTTGGTGCTTGGTGTGGTTGGCTCTCTGAATCTGGACTCTCTACAGGCATGCAGATTTAGGTCCCAGGTGACTGTTCTGATGACTACAGATGTTGATTTTTTTTCCCTCACAGATCATTTACTACACATATATCTTCTTTGGTGTACTGTCATTCAAATTCTTTGCCAGCTTTGAAGCTTAGCTCTTCGTTCTCCAGGTGATTTTGAGAGTTCTTTTTGTATAATGGATATACTCCTACTCCAAGCTTTGTGTAGGATCCCGCCTACTCCACAACTTGTGTCTATATTCTCCTAGTACTATCTTTTGAAGAATGATTCTTGGTTTTGTTTTTTGTTTATTTATTTTATGGATGAGGTAGATACTTTCCTCCCATGATTTCTTCTAAAGTTCGACTGACTTAGACTTTGTATTTGAATTCCTATCTATTTTTGGGTACTTTTGGTTATCTGATGTGAGGTGTAGACTGATGGTCATGTGCACAGTAACCAAGAACACAAGCTTGGGACTGTGTGTTAAAACGAGTTCCCTTTATCTTTGTCAAGAAACAGTTTTTAAAAATTATAAACAGAAGAGTTTTTTAAAGGCTTTTTCCTGGGGCTATTGAGATGATCATAACGGTATCCTGCATCCTGTTGATATGGTGATTCATATTTTGTTTTTTTTTAAGTTGTCAAGCCATCCCTGCATTCCTGAGACAAACTCCACCAGCTATCATGTTCATTTTTTAGAGACTCTTGAATTCTACATCCTAAAATTTTTAGTAGAATTTTTGCTTCTATGTTCACTGGGGACACTGATCTTTAGTTTTATTTGCTTGTAATTCTTTGTCTAGTTTTATTATCAGATTAAAGCTGAACTCACAGAATGAATGGGGAACTGTTTCTACCTCTTTGATTTTCTAAAAGAATGTGTAGAGCCAGCTTTATTTCTTCCTGAGATACTTGGTCAAACCCTCTGGTGGAGTCATTTGCTCTTGAAATTCTCTGGGAGAAGGCTTTTGGCGAAAATCTTTATTTAATAGACGTAGGACTAGTTTCGTGATGTATTTCTTCTGGAAATGGGTTTTGAAAGGCCATACAGTTCAAGTAATTTGTCCTTTTCATCTGTGCTGCCAAATTTATTGATGTAAATGTGTCCCCAATACTCCTTTATTGCCTATTTATGTCTGTAGAACTTGTAATGTCTCCACACATGCCAGATGTAGGTAACTTGTTCCCCGCAAGCCCCAACCCTCAGGCTCTAGAGGTTTCTCAATTTTATTTGCCTTCTCAAAGAATAAACTTAGTTATTGATTGATTTGTCTCCCTCTCTCCACCTGCTATTCTAACAATTCCTTTTCCACTGCTTTACATTAGAGTTAATTTGTTGAATCCTTTTCTAGTTTCTTTAAAATTTTATTATTATTTTGTGTGTTTGTGCATGTGTTTGTGCAAATGAGTGTGTACACTGAGGCCAGAGGTTGACGTCAGGTAGCTTCCTTGCTATTTTTTTTAACAAATATTTTTTAACTACTTGAGAATTTCATATGCTGTATTTTGATCATATCCACCCTAACTTCTCCATTTAACTCCTCCCAAATCTAACCCCATCTCATTATCCCTTTAACCTTACCCCTACCCCCCACCAATTCAACAATCCATTAACTCCAGTTTGTGTTGTCCATATACTCCTGCGTGTGTGGCCATCTACCAGAGCATGGTCAACCTACCAGGGGCCACTTTAAGGAAATTGACTCCCACTCTCCTAAAAGCCATTGACTGTCTTTATCTCATCCTTGCTGGAATGATGACCTGCTTGATCTGCACGGGCAAGCACAGCCTCTGTGAGTTCATGAGTACAGTGGTCCTGTCATGCCCAAAGACACTGGCTCCAGCCCTCCCCAAACACTGGCCTTACAAACTTCCAGTCACCACCTCCTCCTTCACCGTGGTCCTTGAGCCAACTTGTACTTTGAGACCGGGTCTCTCACTGGATCTAGAGCTCACTGATTGGCTAGACAGAGTGACTAACATGTACTTTACCAACTGAGCCATTATTCCCAGACTTTTATTCTAGTTTAAGGTCACTTATTCGAGTTCTAATCTAAGGTTTTAGTGCTACAAATGTCCACACAAGCTGTGGCAGCATCCCACAAGCTTTTAACACGTTGTTTTATGTTTTCATCTGATCCAAACACTTCATACTTTCCTTTGGTATTTCCTAATTGGTTTAGTTTGTCATTTAGTTTCCAAATGTTTGATGATTTTCCAGTCATTTTTTATGTGACTTATTTCTAATTTAATTCCATGATGGCTAGAGAACTTACTTTATATGACTTGAATATCTTCAAATTTATTGAGAGTTGTTGCATAATCAAAACATAGTTTGTATTAGTGAATTAGGCAATGTAACAAGTACTGTATGTCCTGCTGTTGGTAGGGAAGTATTTTATATAAATGTCAGTTAGAACAAGTTGGGCAATGTTGTTCAATGCACTTTATCTTTGCTGGTGTCTGTATCTGTCTTATGCATTTGATTATTATTGTGCACTTAGATATTTCTCCTGACAGTGATATCATTCTTTGCTTTGTATGATTTGTTTTGTTTTGTCTGTTTGTTTGTTTGTTTTTTTGAGACAGGGTTTCTCTGTGTAGTCCTAGCTGTCCTGGATCTCACTCTGTAGACCAGTCAGGCTTCAAACTCATAGAGATCTGCCTGCCTCTGCCTCTGCCTCCCGAGTGCTGTGATTAAAGGTGCCACTTCCTGGCATGCTTTGTGTGTTTTAAAGCTTCATTATTAGATGAAAAAAGCTTTTAGGATTATTAACTCTTCCCAATAAGTCAACTCTATTATTTCCTTAAACCCCCCCCCTCGTCTGTCCTAGTTGCCTTATTTGTCTACTTGACACAGACAGAGCCACCTGAGAAGGGAGTCTTAACTGTAGAATTGCCTGGATTGGATTGGCCTGTGTGTGTGTCTGGGGTGATGGTGTCTTGATTATTAATTGATGTAGTGGGACCCAGTCCACTGTGGGCAACACCATTTCCTGGGCAGGTGGTCCTAGGCTGTATAAGAGAGCTGGGTGAGCATGAGCCTGCAAGCAAGCCAGAAAGGAACGTTCCGGAACCTCCATGGCCTTTGCTTCAGTCTCCTGGAGTTCCTGCCCTGACTTCCCACGGTGATGGATTGTGACCTGGAAGTGTAAGCCAAATAAATCTTTCCTTCCCCTAAGCTGCTTTAGGTCATAGTGTTGGTCACAGCAGCAGAAATGGAATTAGAATCCTGTTCCTATTTTATTCCCCAGGGTTTCTAATTATTCACATATTAGATTCTTAAAATCATACTAGTGTGGCTGGTGCTGTTTTCATTTTTTAATGTCTTTTTCCTGTGTATTTCATTTTAAATAGCTCTTTTGACAAGGCTCAATATCACCAATTTTTCTTCTGCATGTCTAATCTGCCACCAACCCCACTCAGTAGGTTTTATATCTTAGCTCTTGCGATCTCTACTGAAGAACTTCCATTTTTTTCTATAATATCATCCATGTCTCCACTTGGCTTTCTGAATCTCTGAAATTCAGTCATAATGACTTTAATGTACTCAGTTGCTAAATATAATATCCATGACCATTTCTGCTACATTTCAAAGCACTGATTTTTATCTCCATTATAGATCCTCTCTTCCTGCATCTTCCCATGCCTAGCAACGTTCAGTTAGATGCCTGGCTTGTGATCTTTCCTTGCTTGCTGTGGTACAGCTTTGTATTCCTAGAAACATTCTTGACTTTTATTTGGGGATGCAGCTAAACTCCTTGGACAGTTCTGGTCCTTCCATATCTGGTCCTTGTGGTTTGCTAGGTAGGAGCACAGCAATGCATTGTGCCAGATAATTGCTCCCCACTACTGAGGAGGGATCTCCTGTCAGGTTCCCCCTGATTTCCAGGTTGGCAGTGGGAGGTGACACAGTTCTTGGTCCTGTGTGAGGACCAGATACCATGCCTGGCCCACTGTGAGTCCTGGACCCTGGGCCCTCTCAACTTCTCCATCGATTCCTTTTCTGGCCTCAAGCGGTTCTGCTCACAGACATGTACCCCAAAGTTCACTGACACATGTCTGGGGACCAGAGATCTTTCTTCTCTCATCACCTGCCTGAGAGCTGTGAACACTACCCCTTCAACTACCAGTTCCTCAACTTAAGGAGTTTGCAAGCTCTGCCTCAGTCTCCTCCCTGTGTGGCGGCCTGGCCATCCTCAGGTTGGCACGTCTCAGGGACTCACTATTGTCTCAGTACACCTGCATTGTACTACCTGACCCCCAGCATCTCTGAAAGCAGAGTTCAGCTTGCCTGTTTATTTTTTTTTTAATAAGCTTATCTGAACAAGGGGCCGATCATTCTAACACATATAAGTTGGTTATGATAAGGCCATTTGGTTGGGATTTCTCAGTACTTTATACATGTTTAAAAAAACTGTGTGTGTGTTTATGTGTATGTGTGAGTGTCCATGTTCATATGTGCGCATCTGGAGGTCAGAGAAGGACACTGGTGTCTCCCTCTGTCACTTACACCTTATCCTTTGAGACAGTCCCTCACGGAGCCAGAAGCTCACTGTCTGAGCTAGGCTGGCTGGCCAGCAAGCATCCAGAATCCTCCTGTCTACCCACCAACGCTGGTGTTCCCAATTCTGGTGCGCTGCTGGAGACGCAAGTGCTCTTAATCTCTCCAGCCCCTGCACCTCAGTTTGTATACAGCTCTTTAGGTTAAACTTGGTATCCTAAGAATCAAATAGATTGCTTTCTTCATACTTACTCCAAATGTTGCTTAAACTCAACAACTGGATCCATCCCCACATCTGTACTTAGATTTCATTCTGAGTCTTAGAAAATACGATACTATAAAATATCAGATAACATATCAGTGTTCATTCTTGACACAGACACATTAGGAATTCTCAGTAAAATGGGAGAAAACATTACTAGGCTATCATGGGGATTCTTTTTAAAAGTGTGATACTGTAAAGGAATTCCTCTCCCAGGAAGAAGTGATAAACAAACAGAGGGCATCCAAACACATGAAGCCAAAACTGGCAAAGCCAAAAGGAGAGCAGGACAAGTCCACAATCATGGCTGAAGACTCCAGCATCTTCCTCTTAGGGACCAATAAAGTTAGCAGGGCAGAAGAAAGTCAGCTTGGTTATGGAAGACCTGGGGAGCATGATTAATCAACTGATTCTAATCAAAACAAGCAGAGCACGCCACCTGTGGTTGCCCAGTAGCTCAATGGCCTGTGTCCCTCCAACAGCTCACATGTGGAAATGCTCACCCTCAAGGAAATGCGTCCTTTGGGAGGTGTTCAGATCAAGAGGGTGGATGGGAATAGAGCACTTAAGGTGAGCCCAGTAAGTCACCTCTTTTCTCTACCAGGTAAAGACTAAACAAAGAGATGTCTCTGCAACAGGAAACAGCTCATCGGCCTGGGATCCCTGAGTTCCAGCCTCTGAAAAATAAACTTACACTATTTATATATGACTCAGCTAATGATAATGGTTTCCTTTTTCCGTGTGTGTGTGTGTGTGTGTGTGTGTATTGTGAGAGTGTGCATGTATAGAAGCATGTACAGGTGCATGTGTGTACATGTGTGGGTACATGTGTGTACAGGTGCATATATATGTACATGCCTGTGCAGTGCATACACACGTGTGTTCAGGTTTATATGTATGAGGGTATGTGTGCACAGGCACGTATGTGTAAGGGTGTGTGTGTGTAAACAAGTGTGTACAGGTGTATGTGTGTGCACATCCCTGTACAGGTACATGTGTGTATATACATGTGTATTCAAGTACATATATATAAGGGTGTGTGTGTACATGTGTGTACATGCCTGTACAGGTGCATATGTGTGAGGGAGTGTGTGTGTATGTGTGTGTGCATGTGTGTACAGATACATATGTGTACATGTGTGTACACATGTATGAGGGTGTGCATGGAAACTGAGGCTGACATCAAGAATCAAACTCAGTTGCTTTTCTGACTTATTCAGAGAGGAGTTTGCTGATATGCCTACTCTTGTTAGCCATTTTGCTCTAGGAATTTCCTGTTTCCATAGAGTCTGGAATTACAGGAGGACTGCAAGACCCACCCAGTATATACCTGGGTCTGCAGATCCAAATGCTGGTTCCCAGGATCACACAGCATATTCTTTAGCACTGAAATCTCTCACTGGCAGTAGCTTACTATAACTTTGTTACAGAAGGTCAATAGAATAGGATCAAGACATCATCCAGTAGCTGGTTACACTTTCATTTACCCCAAGAGCCTGCAGAAAATTTACCAAGACATGTATCCTGGGCCATTAAGAAAATTTCAATAGTTTAAAAACAATCAAAACCACGATGATTATGTTTTCTGATAGCAATAGAATCAGATTAGAAACTAATAAGAGGAGGATAAAATAAATATTTCTAAATGTTTGAAAATTAACTTGTATACCTCAAAACAACCCACGGGTCATGAGGAAGTTTCAAGACAAATTTGGAATATACAGAACTAAATGAAAATGAAAACGCAACATATCGAAATCACAACAGAATCGTGAGAAGCTTCAGGAATAAGGCTGAAAGAAATTCCTAGTCCTAAAATACCCACAGCAGGGGAAAGAGGAGAGGAGAGGGCTTAAAATAATACTCTAAAAGTCTTCCTTAGGAAACCAACAAAATTGTAACAAAGAAAATGCAGAGCAAGTAAACGAAGGAAATAATAAAATAGAAACAGCAATCAATTAAGTTTAAATAAGAAAGCAATAAAGAAAATTAATGACGACAGCCTCCAAAACAATACAGAGAAACCCTGTCTCGTAAAACCAAAAAAAAAAATTAATGGAACAAAAAGTTGGATCTTCAGGGAAATCAATCAAATTGACAAACCTCCGTTAGACTGATAAATATAAGATACAGGCCCCAAGTGTTGGGAAATGAAACAGATGGGAAGAAATGGACAAATTCCCCCAAAGTTACTGTCAGAATGTCACCAATAGCTTGATGGTCACAAAATTTAACTTGTGACTTAAAATATCCCAACAAAGAAATTCTCTGCTTCAGTTGGTTTTACTGGAGGATTCTACCAAATATCTAAAGAAGAATCCATAAACAATCTTATATAATAGCTCTTTTATTTTTCAAGACAGGGTTTCTCTGTATTGTTTTGGAGGCTGTCCTGGAACTCGCTCTGGAGACCAAGGTGGCCTCGAACTCACAGAGATCCGCCTGCCTCTGCCTCCCAAGTGCTGGGATTAAAGGCGTGTGCCACCAACGCTCGGCTATATAATGTCTTTTAAAAAATGAAGAATTCCTTTCTCATTTCTGTTGCTATCATAAAACAATATGACCAAAAGCAACGTGGGGAGGAAAGACTTATCACTTCCAGGTCATAGTCCATCACTGAGGGAAGTCAGGGAAAGAACTCAAGCAGGAACTTGAAGCAGAAACCACAGAACACTGCTTGCTGCTCACGGACCCATACACTGATAGCTTCCTTATACAGCCCAGGGAATGGTGCCGCCCACAGTGGGCTGTGCTCTCCTTCATCAATCACCAATCAAGACATCTCACACAGACACGGCTACAGGCCAGCCTGATAAAGACAAGAGGGCCCAAACCAGAAGATACAGGGTTCTTTATTTTAAGTCCCTTCCCCAAGCTAATTCTTCTTCTTTCTTTTTCTTTTTTCTTTCTTTTTTTTGTTTTGTTTTGTTTTTCAAGACAGAGTTTCTCTGTGGCTTTGGAGGTTGTCCTGGAACTAGCTCTTGTAGACCAGGCTGGTCTCGAACTCACAGAGATCCACCTGCCTCTTCCTCCAGAGTGTTGGGATTAAAGGCGTGTGCCACCAACGCCTGGCTCCCCCAGCTAATTCTAAGCTATGTCAAGTCCTCAGTTAATTATAACTAGAACAAGAAGGAAGTATTTCCCAATGCATTTTTCTCAAGATATTACCACTAAAAACCCAGCAAAGCCAGTCAAAAGAAGGAAAGCTACAGATGCAGTTTGCTCATGACTTTCAACATAAAGGCCTTCAGCAAAATATTAGCAAATCAAACCCCAAACTACATAAACAGTTTTAAAAAAACAGCCAATGTGCCATAGCCATGTGAGATTGATTCCAGGTGTGCAATTCAACACTGGGAAATGCATGCTGTCATATCAATAGCTAAAGAAGAGACAGTGGGCAAAATATGATAAGACCTTAATGAGATCAGATTAGGGACGATCAAACCAACTCCATAGTGAACATCTATCAAACAAACACTAAGGTTAATGATGAGACTAAGGGTCTCTGCCATGACCAGCAGCAAGGCCAAGGATGCCCACAGTTACTGCTTACTCAACAGTGCTGGGGTTCAGTTATTCTCATAAGTGATAAGGGGATAGAGGAGGGGGGGGTAAATGTGATCCACAGGCATTGTATATGCATATGAAATTTCCAAGGAATAAATAAAAATTATAATAAAAAACAGATGTTAAAAAACAATGGAGCCGGGCGGTGGTGGCGCACGCCTTTAATCTCAGCACTTGGGAGGCAGAGGCAGGCGGATCTCTGTGAGTTCGAGGTCGGGCTGGACTGACAGCCTCCAAAACAATACAGAGAAACCCTGTCTCGTAAAAACAAACAAACAAACAAACAAAAAAAGCAAAAAAAACCAACAATGGAAGACCATATATTTAAAAATTAGAAAATAAATAAAAAATGCAATGTAAATGACAAGTTAGAGTTCATTGAAATGAAGGAATTCATGTATTTGTTGAATAAAGTTGAAGCCTTAATGAATAAGAATTTATGTAACCCTGGCTGCCCTGAAATTTGCTGTGAGGACCAGACTAGCCTCTACTCAAAGAGATCTGCCTGTCTCTGCCTCACTAATGCTGAGACTAAAGATGTGTGCTCTTTATGCCTGCCTTACAGCTACTTCTTTACAAAAGAATTAAAATAACTAAACATTTAAAAGGCATACAGATAAAAGAAAGAAAAATAGTTGCAGTCTGGACATGGTGGCATATGCGTATAATCTCAGCACTTAGGAGACAGAAGCAGGCAGATATCTGAGTTTGAGGCCTGCCTGGTCTACAGAGTGAGTTCCAGGACAGCGAGGGCTACACAGAAAAACCCTGTCTTGAACAATCAGAAAAAATAAGTTACCATGCAAACATTAGGAGCTGAGTTTGATCCCTAGCACACCTCTATAAGCCAGGCACAACAACATACACCTGTAACTCTGGCACGGGGCAAGGCCTGCAACATGTGGATTTCTGGAGTCCCTAGGCCAGGAATCAAGCTGAATTAATGAGCTTCAGGTTCAGTGAGAAACTGTCTCAAAAAATAAGGGAGAGAGAGAGACCTGACAGTGTCTGCTGGCCTCCACATGCTTGTCCTTACTTGCACACCATATGCACAAAAAAGAGAAAGAAAGAAAGGAAGGAAGGAAGGAAGGAAGGAAGGAAGGAAGGAAGGGAAGGGAAGGAAGAAAGTGCACAAAACATATCCATGCTATTGTCCCAAAGAAGACAGCCAGCAGGCACATGGGAAGGAGGAAGGGAAATGCAAATCAAAACCAAGAGGAGATGCTACTTCACACCCACTAGGCTATGATAGCAAAGAGGCCAGTGAGACAGTTCAGCAGTAGGTAAGAGATCTGCTATGCAAGCCTGACGGCCTGAATTCAATCCCTAGGACTCAGCGAACAAGAGAACTGATTGCCAAATGTTGTCTTCTGACCTCCATATTTGAGTTGTGTCATTTGCGTGGTTGCACATACATCATACACAAACACATGCATAATCTTTTAAAAAAGACACGTACAGAGATGGTCATAGCAACCCTATTCACAGTAGCAAAAACTCAGAAAACAAATGTCTGCCAAACCACAAATAGTTAAATAAAATTCAGTCTGTCCACACAATGGGATATTTTGGCAATAAGACGAATGGGCATATGTTTCAGCAGACGTCCTACGTTGGAAAAGTTATCACAGGGACCAGATTGTGTGTGGTTCCAGAAGAGGCCAATAGGATACAGATTAGTGGCTATCAAGAGAGGAGCTGGGATGCCTGTGGATGGTGACTGCTAATTGTGTTTAGCGTTATACCACTGAGTGAGTCAAATCAGCATCTTGGAATGGATACTGTGAACCAGTGCAAACATCATCTCAACAGAGCCTTTACATAAAAAAGAAAAGGGGGGCTGGATAGATGGTTCAGCAGTTAACAGCAAGTACTGCTCTTGCAGCAGCCACCACAGCACCCACACTGGGCAGCTCACAATGCCTGTAACTCTAGTTTTAGGGGATCTGATGCCCTCTTCTGGTCTTTATAGGTACCACACACATGTGGTGCATATAAACACATGCACACGCACACACACACACACACACACACACAAATAAATACATCTTTAAAAAGCCGGGGAGTGGCACACAAATGTCCAAAGCATCTCTACCAATAGTAATCCAGAGCTAGAAGCAGCCTAGATTTTTTTTGTGGGTGAATAATTTCGCACGCCATGGTTTACCCACAATGCAATGCAGAATGGGACTCAGCAACAAATAGCAGGGATCTACTAAGGAACCCAACAATGCAGATGCCTCTCAAGGAATCACACTGATTAAAAAAAAAAAAAAGCCATGTCTAGGAGGACACACAGTTATCAGGTCCACAGTGAGTTCTTTCCCAGTGTAATTACCATTTCCCTGTGGGCATGCATGTGAACACAGGTGTGTGTGTGTGTGTGTGTGTGTGTGTGTGTGTGTGTGTGCGTGTGTTTGTGTGTGTGTGATTGGAGGGTTAGTCATGGCCCCATCCCCAAGTACTAAACTGCATGTTTGCTATGTGGTGTTCTCTATACACCAGGGCACACATACTGCTTTCAGCAAAGTTTAACGGAGACACAATCCCTTCATCTAAGACTCACATTCGCCTCTTGAAACAGCTCTCTCTAGCGCAGGACCCCGTTTAGGGTCAGGCATTGCATTGAGTTGCCATCCCTCCTGGCACCTGAAACCCGCCCGGGGCTTTTCTTCGCCAACCGTGCTGATGACACTTTCAAGCAGTACTGCCGGCAGCTCTCGTCTTTTCAAACAGAGTGTAGGAACTGTTTTAGTACCTCCACTTCTGGGAGCTGTCTGCATAGCTGGGCCAGCACAGACTGAGAATTTCTAGCCCAAGCAATCTTGTGTCTCATTCTCTAGTTGGTTCCTAAATAGGCTCCAGGCTTCTCTCCACTTGCATGCCCTCAGTCTTGTCCCTCTGCCAGCTGGAAGTGTGGACAAGGCTTTCCTGTTTGGAACGGGAGGTCCCCGGAGCTACATAGCTTCCATTCTTATTCAGCACAACCAATAAAAGAAACCTGGAAGCATAATTATTCTGTCCACCTCCAAGTAAGAGAGTAGAAGGCCCCAGTGGCCACCCCATGACACTGTTTTGAGTCTATTTCAGGGATTTAAATGCTTATTAGACACGAAGACTCATACATCAGGCACCTCCTGGAATAACTGGTTGAAGGGAAATAAGGAAAAATGTGATTTAAAGTGACACAAACACTAAGGGATCAGAAGGCAATCCATTTCAGAGGGAAACTGAATTTTCTACTTTAAGTTTCTGAACAAAATTAAGAGTCAGGAAACATAAAAAAAATGGGTGTGGTGGCATACACCTATAATCCCCAACACTTAGAAGTACTTAGAGGTAGGAGGATCCTGGGCTTGCTGGCCTAACAGAATTAGTAAGGTCCAGGCTCTGTGAGAGACCCTGCCTCAAAACGTAAGAGTAATAGAGGAAGACAGCAGACATTGACATCTAGCCTCTGCATGCATGTGCACACATGTCCATGTGCACCCACGCATATGCAGACACAAACGTGTATAACACACATATGAACACACAACGACAAGAAACCCAGTATGGGTTATTAATTAGACCTCAAGGGGACAGAGGTGTGTCTAGGGTAGGTAATCATGAAAATGTCCAGGGCCCAAGTCTTGATGCTCCTACATAATTCTGTGCATCTAGCCATACCAGCAAGAGTGTACACCTGAGGCTGGGCACAGTTGCCCACAAGCACTGAAGCCAGCATGCCCCTATGTGACCTTCATCTTTTATTTGTGTACCAAATTACAGCCAGTGCCCTTTGAACTGTCTGCTTTCTTTCCATGCTGGTTGTTTTGTTTCCCGCTCCAATTGGTTTTCATCCAAGCCCTCATCCCCATCCTGCTTGATAACATCATCCTCTCCCCTCCAAACTCTGGCCATGGTGCTCCACCTACTCCACACCACAAGGGTCACATGCAGTGGGGCCGGGTTCATGGTCCTGCGGGTGACTCCTGATCATTCTACTTCAGCTGAGGACAGCATGGCTCCCAACTACCTGGGTTTGCAGCTGGGGAGCCAGAGCAAGGCTTGGTCTCACTGAAGGTCGTGTAGATAGCTGCCTGGAAACTTGCTCTAGGTCTTGGTTCTACGTCATGTTGACCCCACATGGTGCAGTGCTTTCGCACGTAGCCCCTTGCTCATCAGGACGACACCTGCCCAGGCCGTCTGTAATCTCCCTTAGCCACCTTCAGCTCTTCCCACAGGCCGACGCCAGCCAGTGGAGCCTCTTACCAGCTGAATCAGAGCACACCCCAGCCTCACCCAGAAGCCCCACGCCACGCACACAGAGCTCCAAACAGGCCTCACGATGGCCACCATGGTGACCTGCTGCCACCTCTCTCCTGGGAGCTCACCTCCTCCTCTCTGGGACATTCCAATTATACCGCCTTGTTGCTCCTTGCAAGAGCCTTGCTGGCTGCCGGAGCAGCCAGGACACACCCTGATCCAGGCTTCTCAGCAGGTCGGCACCTGAGTTCAGACTCCCCCATCATTCCTCTGTCTCCCCAGGCCAAACCTGGTTATCTCCCAATGTTCCAGACCCAGCTGAGCCCAGCTAAGCTTGCTCTCACCACTGCATTTGCCCCCTTTTCACCTTCCAAGGCCAAAACTCAGTCAGTGTGCCCATGACCCCAACCCCATTGTACTAGAGATGGGATTTAGTGTTTGGGGCTCGCTGATGTACCCCCCGGGGCACAGATAATGCCTGACACAGAGGAACTCAATAAATATTTAAATGCAGTTATTTCTTCCTTTTCCTTTTTCCTTGCAAACTCAATCCTCTGGCCAACATAAGACACTCAGAACTGGCCAGACCCACCGCTTGCCGTCACCCTCCTCACTGCCCCCGATTCCTTCTACCTGGAACATCACTCATTTGAGGGCACTCAGATAGCTCTCCTCTCAAGAGCCTCCTGAAGATGCCCAGGGAGGAAGAGTCAACCCCTGACTCACCATAGCTCCATTCTCAAGTCCTGACTGATGATCTACCTACGGCCGGCCCACAGGAGCAGCGGTAGCTCATCAAGCGGAGTTCTCACTTCTCCTGCCTCCTCTCACTCCCACACAGCACGGTTTCATCAATGGTGGTGCTGTCTGGACAATGTTCCCTGATGTGCTAAGTGGTGAGCCTATGGGAGCGGCCTGCCCAAAGATAACACCAGTGTTGAAAGACAGAGCTGACTTCAAGGCAAAGCCCAGAGAAATAGGATGATGGTCACCTAAAGTGGCGAGGACACTACAGGAACAGAAGCAGCTGCTAAAGAAAAGCATGGGACGAGCGTGGTGGCGCACGCCTTTGATACCAGCACTCGGGAGGCAGAGGCAGGCGGATCTCTGTGAGTTCAAGACCAGCCTGATTTACATAGCAAGTTCCAGGCTAGCCAAGGCTACCTAGGGAGACCTTGTCTACACAAGGGAAGAAAAGCATGATGATACTTTCTGCTGCTATAAGATTCTTGATAAGTGCTGTTAGGTTTCTCTGGAACACAATTTATAGACTGAATCAATCAATCACTCTATCTATCTATCCTCTATCAACTATCTGTCCCTATATTACCTATCATCTATATACCCATATATCTCTATCACCTGTCTGTCTAGCTAGCATCTATCTATCTTTCTATGTATCTATCTACCTATCTATCTACATACCTAAATATCTGTCTGTCTGTCTATCTGCCTGCCTGCCTGCCTGCCTACCTACCTTAAAGAAGACATATAAGAATGGTTTACAGGCATAGTCCAAGTAGTTCAACAAGGCTGTCTCCAGACAGAAAGGTCAGGAATCTGGTTGTCTCAGTAGCACCAATATGGTGCTGGAGTCCCTGAAGACTAAGCAGGCAAAAATCAAAGGCTTTCTTCCATGTCTCTAGAGGGTGTGGCCCAGATTTAGGGCCAGTCTTCCTGCTTCAATTAATCCAATCAAGAAAATCCCTCACACCTGGTGTGCCCGGACGCTTGGGTTTTAGTTGATTACAGAGGCAGTCAGCTCACAACCAAGAATGGCCATCACAGGCATCCTGGAACCTCCTGGGAAGGGACATGCTTAGGGTGCCCCAGACCACTGAAAGCGGCAACAGCCATCTATGTAGGAGCCACACTACTCAAATAAACATGCATGTGGTCTGTGCTCCATGTCGGTATCCGAGTATATCACACAGGGCTTTTCTTAAGGGAAACGACATCTTTCCAAAATCGAGTGGTCCCTTCCATGAGTACGGTACATCCGTCTATTTACTTGGTTTATGATATAGTTTGCTTTTCTGTTGCTCTGATCACAGCCAAAAGCAACTTGGGAAAGAAAAGGGTGTATTTTATCACTTTCAAGTCACACAGCCCATCATGAGGGAAGTTAGGGCAGGACTGAAGCGGAGACCATGAGGAATGCTACTTGCTGGTTCACTCTCTGGCTGGCTATTGTAGACCCACCTGCCTAGGGATGGTGCCACCCACAGCGGGTTGGACCCTTCCACATTAATCATTAACCAAGACAATCTCTCAGACATGCCCACAGTCCAACAAGGCAAATTGTTTAATTAGGTTCCCCTCTTCCCAAGTGACTTTGGGTTGTGTAAAGTTGAGAGTCAAAACTAACCAGGACAAACTGTACTTAATTTCTTCCAATAATAACATCAAGTTTCTTAGTGGAGGCCTCAGGTGTCTTTCTCAAACTTATTCCTAGGTATATGATAGATGCATTTAGTTTTTAATCCATTTTTACATGTTTTATTTATTATTACTATTATTGTTGTTGTTTTTGGTTTTTCGAGAGAGGGTTTCTCTGTATTGCTTTGGAGCCTGTCCTGGAACTCACTTTGTTAAACAGGCTGGCCTTGAACTCACAGAGATTCACCTGTCTCTGCCTCCTGAGTGCTGGAATTCAAGGTGTGAGCCACGAATGCCCAGCTTACAACAAGTTTTAATGTTTATAGAAAACATGTTTTCCATACAATGCCTCAGTTCTCACCAATTCCCCTGTTACTAAGGTCTTGCCCTGGGGAGATAGATTTGTTACCTCACTGATGAGCCAATGTTGGCACAGTATTAAACTGAAGTCCCTAGTTATCGTTGGCAATCACCATCTGTACGACTGAACATATTTTGTGGCTTTTGACAGCCGCGTTGGAGTGGCCTCAGCATTACTGTATGACACAGAGCAGTCTCGCTGTCCCCAAAGTGTCCCATCCATGTTCACTGACTCACTTGTTCCTCTGTCTCTTAAGGCCACTGATTTTTTTTATTGACTCCATAATCATGCCATGTCATTGCAGTCATACAGTACACCACCAGTTGAGTTTACACATGCTGTCTAATGTTTGTCTAATGGATGCCACTGGCCACAGTGCTGTCTGAAGGGACTGTCCTCCATTGCTACTAGCAATATTTGAGATTCCCTCCCACAGCCCCACACACATTTGGCCAGTCTGCCTAGAACCACCTGATCCAGGAGAGAGTCATGGTCCCTCTCTACTTGGTGAGAGCTGGTACCCTCAACTTGTTTTTCCCAAAAGGGTAAGGATGCAAGATATCTCCCACGTGCTTTCTTCCCATTCATTTAAGAACATGCCCTTTGTTCACGAGTGAGTCAATTCTTTCCCCATTTAAAATTGGACTCTCCTCTTACTGGATTATAAGAGCTCTTTGTATATTTCGGGGTAACTTTTTTTCTCGTATATGCCTTATAATTTTTTTCTCCAACTCTGTGGCCTTACTTTTCATTTTCTTAAGTGTCTTCTGATAAGCAAAAGTTGACAACATTTTCCCAGCATGTATGACTCTTATTTTTCTTGTCCTATTCCATTGTCTAATGCTTACATCACAGTGCTGAAGACAACTACATAATAAACCTGTGACCAACTTTAAAGAGCTTTTGTATTCACTGCTAGGTGGGAGGTAGTTCACAGACCCTTTCTCAGACTAAGGAGATTCTCTTCGAATTTTTCTCTTTGGAGTTTTGTTCAATGCTTAAACTGTGTTACAACTTTTTCCTTATCTGATCAATATCATGATTGTCCTGATGTTTCTCCTTCACTCCACCAATTCTGTGAAATTCATAGATCAAATTTTTACTTGTTTTTTTTCAAATATTTATAAGCAGTCAACTTGCATTCTTACTGGCTCCCTGACCATGTGGTTAAAACATGTTATGCTTCTGCATACTACTACATTTAATTTGCTAATATTTGAATATGATTTTTACCTCCTTATTCTTCTGTCTTTTTTTTCTTTCTAAAACTATGTATTTGTATGTGTATGGGCATTTTGCCTGCATGTATGTTTGTGCACCATGTGCATGCAGTACCTACGCAGGCCAGAAGAGGGCATCAGATCATCTGGAACTGGCATTAAAGACAGTTGTGAGCTACCATGTGGGTATTGGGAACAGACCCTAAGTCTTCTGGAAGAACAGCTAAGCTTGTAACCGCTTATTTATCTCTCCAGCCCCACACTTCTTTCTTTAAAAACAAAAACAAACAAACAAACAAACAAAAACCCTGGTAACTGGAAGGGTGAAGTGGTTGCCTTCTCATTGAGTGAGTTTTTTTGTTTTTGTTTTTGTTTTTCTCAATTCACTTTGAAGTTTGAACTTGCTACGAATGCATTATCCTTTGCACTACCCCACCTCTCTCCACTTCCATGTGAGTGTGGTGTGCACATGCAAGTGTGTACATGTATGTGTGTGTATATGTTTGTACATGTGTGGGGGTCTATGTATGTGCATGCATGTGTGTGTATGTTTTTCCATGTGTGTGTGTGTCCTTATATGTTCATGCACATGGAAGCCAAACATTGCTGTTGAGACTCATCCTCAATTGCTCCTCCACCTTATTCATTGAAGCAGGGTCTCTCAATCAAACCCAGAGTTCACCAGTATGGTTAGACTGGCTAGCTGGCTTACTCTCCACCTTCTGAGGCCAGAATGACCGGTGGGCTGCCACACACACTGGGCACTTATGTGGGCTCAGGGGCCAGTGCTCCGGTCCTCATGTTTGCAGGGCAAGTACTTTGACCGCTGGGCATCTCCTTAGCCTCTACCCTTTGCTCTTTTGAGGTCATGAATAATAGCTTTGTGATCCCTTTAACACACGGGCATTGCTTGCTCAGGCTTCGGGTCACAGTCCCTTGGTCAGCTTGTGTGAGAAGGGAACCTCAGCACGTCTTCAGTATCGGCTGGCTATTCTTTCTCTGTTCCTTGCAGGGTCCACTCCGGCATCACCACCGGCTTCCTGGCTTCCTACTTACGGCACATGCACAAGTCCCCTATTGTCTATTTTAGTATTATATTTCAGTTAGTGTACAAAGTACTGGGCACCATCAATACCTTTCACCCCTACATAACTATATGTTCCTTATCCTCTTCTTGCTACACTTCCCCCACTCACTGGCCTCCTACCCCAAATGTTCCTTCCTGTTTCATGGCATGTATGTGTTTAAACCCTGAAGAGAAACCTGGGCTATTTTGTCTTTTTAGCCCTCCCATTAATTGCCCCTGCCCTTCCCCACTCCCTTTCAACCTCAGCCTCTTCCTCAGAGTCCCTCCTAACTTCCATGTCACATACACACGCATATTAGGTCCAGACCCCTCATAAGAGACACATGCAGTATCTGCCTTCCCAAGACACCCATCGCTTAGATGATCATTTTTAGTTTCATGTATTTGCCAACAAATGGCAAGACTCCACTTATTTTTGTGGCTAGATAAAACTCCTTTGCCTGGCCAGGTGGTGGTGATGGTGGTGGCAGCGCACACCTTTAATCTCAGGACTCAGGAGGCAGAGGCAGACAGATCTCTGTGAGTTCGAGGCCAGCCTGGTGTGCAGAGCGAGTTCCAGGACAGTCTCCAAAGCTACAGAGAAACCCTGTCTCAAAAAACAAAGCAAAACAAAAAACCCACAGGGGGGTAAAAAGCCTCCTTTGTCTGTGTGTCCCACATTCCTTATCCACTCATCTGTTGATAGGCTGTTGGGATAATTCCTTATCTTGGCTGCTGTACATAGCGCCAAAATAAACAAGGACGTCCAAGGCCTGAGAGCCCTTCTGATGCATAGCTGGACCATGCAATAGTTCTCTTTTTAGCTCTGGAGACACCTCCACACTAGTTCCCTCAACGGCTGCACCAGTCCACACTTCTACCAACACTGTACGGTTCTCCTCCCGGCCTTGCCAGCACTTACTGGTACTTGCTGGTATTTGTCTTCTCCCTGAAGCCACTCTGACTGGGATGAGACGGAAACTCAGCACAACTCTGGTTTACGTTTCCCTGATGGCTAAGGATGGTGGACAGGTTTTGTAACTTTATGCCCCCTTCCTCTTTCGTTTTTTCCAGTTTTATAAAGCATTGGGTGAACCGACCACGAAGCTGAATGTTTGTCAATCTGTGCACGATCTCAAGGAGAGGGGGCGCCCAGATCCAATCACAGGGTAACTCTGGAACTGGACAGGAATCATGAGCATGACACCATTTCTTCTCTTCAGGGGCCAGGAGCTGTGACCTCCCCCAAAGGATCCCATATCTCTGTGTGTGCTATGATCTCCACCCACTCACACCCTGAGCAAACGGGGTGCTAGCTTTCCCCTCACACCGGCCTCGTGCAGGAAAGGGGCAGATGTCACACTGGGCTGTCACATCAACCAGAAATCTCTGACCCCTGTCCTTTGCGATGCCACTGTGACCAGCACTGCATCAGCTCCTAACCCGCAGTGTGGCCAGTCGCAACCCTTCACTTTGGCCATAACTAGCCCCTCCTGCCAGGACCCCATCTGAGGATAAACAACTGAGAGGCCTCCGTGCTCCACATCTCCCTGACTGACGTCCGCTGCCAACACGCTGTGGGCTTGAAGGCAGGAGCCGTGAGTGGGCACAGAATGAAGGCTCCAGAGCTGTGTCCAGAGGCCAGGCTCGCAGCTTGTTCTCTCACACGGCAAAGGTCCTGCAGTGAGCTTGGGAGGTCTTGTGGTCAGTTGATCTGTGTCCCTCGTAGTTTCTCTATTTCATCTCACCGTACCCCAGAGATAGAGGCTATTTGCAAATGAGTCACCAGCAATAAAGTCAAAGGGAGTCCACAGTCGTGTAGGTTAAGGCCTACGGCAAGGTGACAGGTATCTTCACCAACAACGGGGAAACATGTCTGGGGAGAGAACTCAGCAGGTAGACAGACTAGCTGTACATGCCTGATGATCCAAAGTGCAATCCTCAGGACCCACATAAAAACCTGGATGCAGTGTGGCATGCCGTTAATGCCAGCGCTCCAATGGTGAAGGGGGTAGAGAGACTTTGGGTAGCATTCGGGCCAGCTAGCTTGGAGTACAGGACATAGAGGCACAAACAAGGGAAACCCCATCTCCACAAAGTGGAAGACCAGAACGGACTCCCAAAGAGTTGTTCTCTGACCTCCACACATGACCTCACACACGTGAATGTGCACACACGCGAACATACATGCACACTAAACAGCATTAAAGCAGCAACATGACCACAGACAGACATGAGAGAAGTCCCACCGTGAGGCGGAAGCAGATGCAGCAGGGCCACACTGACGGGCTATGACACACCAGGGCTGTGGCCATCACGGACGCCAGAAAGACAAGGACGGGTTCCAGAACCTTCAACAGGTATGCAGCTCCACCCACTGATACACACGTCTGCCTCCAAAACCAGGGGAGAGGCCTAGCCTTGGAGCCCACAGGGTTTGGCTCTTAGTTCTAGCACGGCAGCAGAGGACTACAGGGACTTTGATGGTGGGCCATCCTGAGACCTAGGGTGGGTCCAAGGGGCCACCTGGGCTCTCAAGGTGGGGACACTGACTTCTGTTGGCTGGGACCAAAAGTGCTGAAGAAGAGGTGGGTGAGGTGAAGGCAGAGGGGTGCCAGGAACAGGCGATGTGTGTGTGTGTGTGTGTGAGAGAGAGAGAGAGAGAGAGAGAGAGAGAGAGAGAGAGAGAGAGAGAGAGAAGGGGGCAGTGGCAGAGCAAGAGCAAGCATGAAATGGCAAAGTGAGACAGGTTGGTGCCAGTGACAACAGAAGGCCACTAAGAACAGAGAACCAGGAGCGACCGGCAAACTTTAGCTGACATCTAGCAAGGAAACAGGGATCTGATGGAAGAACTACAGACTGTAGACAGTCAGATTGCACTGTATGTAAATGAAATACAGTAAAAAAAATTTTTGGCTTTGCTTTTTTGTTTTGTTTTCTTTTGAGACAGGGTTTCTCTGTGTAACAATCCTTGCTGTCCTGGAACTCACTCTGTAGACTAGGCTGGCCTCGAACTCACAGAAATCTGCCTGCCTCAGCCTTCCAACGTCATACAGTAATATGGGCAGCCTGCTTTTAAAAGAAAAACTAGAACCCTCAAAGCCATCTCACTACCTGGGTTCCCATGCACAAGCAAGGCCAGCTAGGGTGCCCTATCCAGAAACGTCAGGGGCCAACTCTGCTCCCATCTGACCTAATGAGCTCATGACCTTCAGGTGTCCTCCTCATCCCTCAGACCCACCAGGCAAATCAAGGAGTGGCCTGGGCTCACACTCATTTTAGAGTCTTCTAGCAATCAGGTCTGGATGAGAGGCTTATCTAGAGAACAATTTACCTCGTGCAGGCCAACGGAGGTGAATGGCGTGGCGCCCGCTGCACCCTGAAGCCTGCTCTTACCCTCCCAGGCTCCATCTTAACGAAGCCATTGACCGGCTGGTCAGGTGAGGACAGTCACTGCTCCGAGGCGGCGGGACCCATCCGCGCCAGGAAGGGGACAGGCAGGCGTGGTGATTAAATGAGCAAAGCTTCCTGAATATCGGTCATTAGATTCCTGATTAGAGTTAATAATCACCTAAGATTAGATCCCACCGGCCAATGTGGGTCAAGAGAAGTTTAACTCAGCACTTAAGGACTCAAGATCACAATGAAGAGAACTGAAATGGTTCTTCGGATTCACGAATTTTAGTGAGTCTCAGTTTTCCTTCAGCAAAAGGAAATTCCCAACTCTTAGAACAAGCATGCTCTGAGATGCATGTTGCAGTCACCATGAACTCCTGTACATACACCCTTGGAGGGCCACTGGACCCTCCGTGCAAGGTCCATCCACACCACAGGCCATGCTTCATTACCCATCTGTCCCTCCTCGAGGCCTGGGAGAGGGACCACAAAAGCGAAGCTATGGAAAGCAAGGGCTGGCCCTGGGGTTTCTCACTGCCTGCTCCACACTCAGGACGGAGTCTGCTACTCACTGGGATGCAGTAAATACCCGCTGGATAAGTAAATGAGCCTGGGAACAGGTGGCTCGCAGACTCCAAGAGGCAAGATGAGTAGAAGCAGAGATTCAAATTGTCTCTGGCTATGTGACGGGCAAAAGTCTTGTATCCAGAGCTGGGGAGAAGGCTCTGGCAGTAAAGTGCCTGTCACACAGGAATGAGGACTGGAATTTGGATGCCCAGCTCTGGATACACATAAAACCTAGGCACAGAGTCCTGTGTCTGCAGCCCAGCTCTGGAGGGGGCAGAGGCGGATGGATTCCTAAAGCTCATTGGTCAGTCAGCCTCACCAAATCAATAAGCTCTGGGTTCAGAGAGAGACCTGGCCTCAAAAAGTTAAGTTAGAGACAGCTAGAGAGATGACTCGGCAGCTGAGAGTGTTTCCAAGCACCCACGTTAGGCAGCTTGTGACTGCCGTTAACTCTAGCTCCGGGGAATTCAGGGCCTCCCGACATACTTTCACATGGAAAACACACACACACACACACACACACACACACACACACACACACACAATTAAAAGCAAAACAAATCCTTGTAAAGACAAGCAATAGGAGAAGATACAGGAATTGAAGTCTGGCTTCTGTATGCAGACACATGTGCAAATATGCACCCCACACACGCACTTGCACCCTGTTTTGGGGGAGAATCATGAAGACTTCATGAAGGAAGTGGCATTGGGTGCAACCCTGGGGAACTCTCAGACAGAGAGGGTGCCTGCTGCCACAGAGCTGTGAGTGGAGTGTGAGTGAGGACTACACGGCTTCCTTCAGCTGTTGGGTCTCAGGGAGAGTCACGTTTGTCAAATCAGATGTGAACAGACATACCACACATGACAGGAAAGGCACCCGGCTTTCTATTGGTACCCATGTCAGAAAGCCCCAACCAAGGGAGGAACCTAAGAAGGAAGTGTTCAGCTGAGGTCCGAAGAGGAAGAAGCCAAGAGTAGGAAAAGAACTATAAGACGCCAGAGTGTAAAATGTCAGCCCTGGGGAGTGGGACTGTGTGCCTCTCTGGTCACCACTGAAACTCACGAGTGTCTGCGATATGAGCTGATGGACAGCTGGAGAGAGTTAATACGGCACGCAAGCACTGCAGAGCTCTTACAGCCTGCCGGGCAGCACGGTCTATGAAAACGCCACTGGCGTTCATCCCATTTATGGACAAGGAAACTGAAGCACAGGCCAGGTGGAAAAACCTGAGTCTGAGGGATGCTAAGTGATGGGACAGGACCCTGTAGCTGGTCCTGCCCCAGGCTTCCCCTAGTCCAGTCCGGGCGGGGGCCAGTAAGTGAGACAGGGGGATCAAGGAGAGGGAACAGTGCAGGGTGGCTCAGAATGAGACACACAGAGCTTGAGGGTCATGGCAAGGTCACAGGTGGTATCTGGACAAAAGTGCAGGGGCAAAGTACGCAGGGCTGGCAGGAGGTGGAGGGGCTAGCCGGCTCTGGGGGATTAATCCGGAGGGTTCTGAGAATCAGGAAGTCCACGTTAACTGGTTCCTTGGTGATTTGCCTTAGTGTGTGTAAATACAGAGCCCTCAAAATAAGTGGGATGTTGATGTGCTCACTTTACGCTACAATGCACACTGCCATCTCCTGAGATCTACTTTTCAATGACTTCCTCACCTGAGGCCTCATTCTTAGAGTCACCACTAAACTTCTTTTCAAACCCAGGCAGGTAGTGTTTTAAAAATACCTACCAGAAAACACTTTCTCCCACCACAAAAGCCCCTTCTAAATGCATTCATTTCTCCAAAGGGTCACAGTCATTGTAGGGTTGTGGTCCCTTAGTCAAGGAAGTCCTGGCTTGAAGTCTTCCTTCGGGCTCCCATTTCTCCAAGTCTGTGCCTCTATTGCTACCGAGATTATCAGCTGCCCTTGAGGGTGGTTAAACATTCACCTTCATTAGACTTCTGCCCTAGACACTAAAAGCTACCTTTAGTAGGTCCATCCAAGTAGAGAACAGGGCAAGGGAAAAACCGGTAATGTTTGGTCTCCAGAGTAAAAGGAGGCCGCTCACATATCACTCCTCCTCCTGAATCCTGCTAAGTTCCCAGCCCGCTCTCTCTCAAGCTCTCTACACACAATCCCAGGGCCCTGCAGGGAACGCTTACTGCTCCTAGTGGGGACAGTCCACGGCTCTCCTCTCGGCTGAGAGCTGCAGCCTTCCTGTTGGCCTCCACATACCAGCCTGGACGCACACTCTCCACTCCCCGCTCACGGCTCCATCAGGGCTCCAGGCTCAGTGGCAAGGGTGGGTGCCCTTTGTCCACCATCTGTGAGCCACCCCCTCTCAGGTCACTGTCTACCCCATGCTGCTTTTGAATGTCCCCCACTTTTGTCATAATGCCTTCATGCATCTCAAATCCTCCCCGCTTCAGATAAAAGCACCAGGCACCAAAATCACCACTCCATGTTCCCTTGGTGGTGGTTATTCAGCCCGGGCTATTCTAGAACTTGTGGCAATTCTTCTGTCTTAGATTTCCAAGCACGGATTACAGGCGCGTGCCACCATACATGGCTTCACTCACGTTGATGACCAGCACTTATCAGATGAGCCCGCCTGTTCTGTATTTCAAAGAGCATTGGCTCAGGGCACGTTTAGACACTAAGACCTCTTTGTTTACTGCACGCTTACTTTTCAAGTGTCCTTCCTCAGACATCACTTCCTGTGTCCTGCACACCTATCCATCTTTGCATATCCGAACTCTTTAAAAAAAAAAGTGAATTTCCTATGCTAATACTACACACTGCGTAGAGCAGGTCAGGCTTGTTTTTATGATTTCAAAACAACAGCAATAGAATGTCTTTCCCAATGGAAAACATATTGGACAAAGTGACTTTATTGAAGGCGAGATCATGGAGGTCACACTCTGAAGCTTCAAGTACTTTAGACTCCTGCTTACAAAGCAGCAGGCAGGAAAAGTGAGCCTAGCTTCCCCTGCCTGCCTCTGGTGACATCTGCAGTATTTTTCAAAGTTAAAAAAAACGAGGCAATGATAAAACTTGAGCAAAATGCTTCCCTGAACTGTAAAGTCCAAGGGCACTGTGACCACACACTGCCCGGCTGATTTCCATCTCTAATAACTTTCACCCACTCTGACATGACCCCATCGCAGCCAAAGTTCAACGTTCCCAGAGCAGGTTTTTCTGTATAGCATCCTTCTTGATGCACAGGAATAGAAAGTGAGTGAATGGTGAATAAACCCCTCCTCCGGTTACCAAACTACGCCGTAAAGCAGGCTGATGTGTGACGGGAGCCTGGAATGCATCCAAGTGGCTCTGCTCTGGTGTTTTCTGATGTCGCCTTGACTGATCAGAAAAGCCACCTGAAAAAACTAAGACCTCTTCCAGTAATACAGAAACACACCTGCTTGTGAGCCACCAAGATTTGTCTCCTGCTGCATAACTTAATCTTGCATTTTTAAAGCCATCTTGTTTCCCCACGAATGCTCACACAAAGCTGGCAGCTGACGTCTTGGGTACACCCACCGGTCCACCTCTAATGGCTGGGTTTTGCCCCGATACTTGTCGCTTGTCACCTCAGAGTAGTTATCACACAACAACAGACTTGTTCAGTTACAAATGGCTGTCGAGAGCCTGGGAGGCCCCCTCACTCTTGAGCCTACCCTAATCTTGAATTGTTCACAACAAGTTTCAATGACCTTTGGGACAATCAGTCACTTTGCTCTATCCCTGACTCTTAAGATCCAGAGTCATGCTTTTCAAGGCTTTCTCGTATTCCCCAAGCAGAAAGTGTCAAGCAAATGGATCCAATTATAAATTCTCACTCCTTTTTAAATTTCCAAACCTCTTAAAATCCAGAAGAATAAAAGCAGCCTGAGGGGTGCTACCTGCAGGAGCATTTGATCTCTTCAAATCCTCCTAAGAACATGCATCCCATGCAAGACCCTGAGTCCATTAAAGACCCTCTTCAGGCCTTGAGAGATGGCTTGGTGGTTAGAGCACGGTCTGCTCTTCCAGAGCACTTGGGTTTGGTTCCCAGCACCACATACAGCTCACAGCCATCTGTAGCTCTAGTTCCGGGAGATCCAATGCTCTATTCTGGCCTCCATGGACACCAGACATGCTTGTGGTGCGCAGACATATGTGCAGGGGAAATACTCATATGTTTAAAAGAAATTTTAATTAATGCTACATGTCCCAACTCACAACACTTTAACCACATTTATTTCTCAGTCAGGTATCTGGCATTTGAGTCCATGGGCTTATAGGGGAAAAATATCATTTTATTTAAACAGATCTTCAGGCTTCATAGTGTTGTTAAAAAGTCTATTTCATACACACTATCTTCCAAATCTAGCGATAATTACAAACACACTGTTTTGAATGCAGCCACCATATCTTAACCTCACTGCCACAGGAACTACATCCTGGGCGTGAGGGGAGCTGCCAGGCGCCAAAAGGTGCCCCACTGTGGAGATGAGGGGGTAGCACTTGCTAGCTCAGAGACACCTGTCCTTATGATAAGTGCTCCTACACACAAGGGTATATGGTGGTGAGTTCTTCCTGATCCCAATTCTGCCAATCATTTACATATTCAATGAGATTCTACAAGTTCCTACAAAATCTGTGGTGCTAGAGGGCCAACAGTGAGATCCTAACTCCCAACCCTCCATTCCCAACACCACACCCCCAGATATGATCCAGACTTAGGGGGAGGGGCAGACTCCCCAGAACCATGTTGCCAGGCAATACCTGGACATGAACCCCAGTAACATGCAGGAGGATGCCTTTTAGTAGGTGCCCCCAGTACAGTGTGGTCCAACAGGCATACAACCTCTTGACATTGCACTGTTATATCATATACAAGCGCACTGGGTCACACAGCTTTCCTGGGACACGTGTAGCCTACTGATCACCCTTGGAGATGCAGTAGAGTGAGGACACATGCTGTCTGTCACATTCTAAGCTAACAGGAACTACTTATGATGCTGGTGTTCTTACTGGTAGAGCCCTCTGCCCTCTCCTTTACCTGTTCCAAACTGAAATCTGATGGGACAGTATGGGAGGGGAGTGAGAAAGCCTCTTTCCCAAAGGCTCTGAGAGGTCAAAAGGCTGTGACAGCAACAAATTGGCTTGGGGTAGGCGAGCAACACAGGTGGCCCAGTGCCTGAGCTGCCCTGACAGCTACTCGGATGGGCACACTTGTTTTTGGATGCTGTTTCTCAGTGTCACAACCCTTCAGAGTGATCTAGAGAAGAGCTGCATTTTCTGCTGAGAAACAGCAGCCCTGGGAGGTAGACAGAAGTCTGTGGCCTAGCAGGTGGCGGCTGAGAGGCGGGGACCCAGATATCACAATGATGACATCACATCTTTCTCACCAAATCCAGGTGTTTCTCCAGTGCCAACTCTCTAGTGCCCCTTCCTTTACACTGGGCAAACCCCAAACCAGCTTAGCTCAACTAGGACGACTTCACCATGTGACATGCACAAACTTCCAGGACATCATAGTCACCGCCTATTGATACTCAGCCATTGAAGGCTGCACAGATAAAACACATGTGTGTGTGTGTGTGCACATGTACACACACACACACACACACCTTTGAGGAACAAATAAATCCACAGTCTGGAAAGCCTCATGCACAGTGTTCCCTTCCAGTAGAAGCCTGATGCACACACGAAACAGAAATGCTCTGAAGGGAGAGGTCAGCTCTGTTAAATAGGACATGCTTCTCTCAGGAAGTTCCTGCTGAGAACCCAACTGTAGGTAGGGGCATACCTCTGCACAGCACATGCTGTGCACTTGCATCCCTGGACTTGATGTCCAACAACCAAAACCAAAACAGAAACCTCACAGAACCCAAAAACAACAACAAAAACCCTCTTATCACTAAGTTGGAGATTTAAATTCTGTGCCTAATTTTCTCTAAGCCCATGACCCTAGATGATCTGGCTTATTTGGTGCATTAAAAATGCTAAAGCTAGACGGGCGTTGGTGGCGCAAGCCTTTAATCCCAGCACGTGGGAGGCAGGCAGATCTCTGTGAGTTCGAGGCCAGTCTGGTCTACAGAGCAAGTTCCAGGACAGCCTCCAAAACAATACAGAAAAACCCTGTCTCGAAAAACCAAAGGTAAAAAACAAAACAAAATGCTAAAGCTGCAGACATAGCAAATGTTTGTCCCATACACAGAAACTATAGCTTATTTATTTATTTATTTATTTATTTATTTATTTATTTATTTATTGGGCAGGGTCTCTCTGTGTAGCCCTGGTTAGTCTGGAACTCACTCTGTAGACCAGGCCCTGGAACTTACAGAGATCTGTCTGCCAATGCCTCCCATGTGCTGGGATTAAAGGTGTGTACCATGTTTTCCACTGAAACTGTATCTTTTAAAACAGTGCCTACCAAGTTGCTAAAATAAAAAATAAAAACAGAGACCCTCTCCCTTCTGCCACCAAAAGCAGACAATCAACAGGCCACACTCTTAGGTGCAATGCCACAAAGTAGGACAAACATCAGTCACCAAGAACATCACCTTCCCACACAGAGGCTACATGAGTAAACGGGGGAAGGGATGCCATTGTAGTTAAGATGTATTTATGTCCAAAGAAACATTTCAATCGATGTTTTAATAGAATAGTTTCAAACAGTATTACAAAGCCACAAATAATCATAACATTTAAAAAATGCACAGGGGCCCTAGGCACGGAAGACTAAGATATCCCTTCTCTCACTACACATCAGATTATTCATCTTTTAACCTCTATGAAGACAGTTATAAATTCCTTTTTTTGTATGCTTGTTCACCTTGTTATTATTGTTTGCTCATTTTAATTTTTAAAGAGAGGGTCTTACTGTGTAGCACTGGCTGGTCTGAAACTCTGTGTGTGTAGCTCAAGCTGGCCTTTATCTTACAGAGATCGTACTGCCTTTACCTCGTGAGTACAGAGATCAAAGGAATGTGTCACTGTTTTTGAGACAAGCTTCTACGTAGCCCAGGCTAGCCTTACACTTATCATATATTTTGATTCTCCTGCCTCTAGCTCCTCAATGCTGGGGTTATAAGCATGCACCACCACATTTGCTTATGTGGTGCTAAGGATCAAAACAAGGGTCTTGTGCATGCTGGGCAAGCACTACACCAACCGAGCTGCAGCTGCTGTGTTCCTTATATTCCTGCATGAACATCAGTTTCATTAACAGGTCCATGGCTGTCTTGTTCATGAATGACACAGTAGCCCCCAGCGGCTACACAGTAAGCATAAATCAAATGAATGAATTATATACTCACTATATATGTGTTGGCTAAATACTGTCTCTAAATCTAGTGAGACATTATACAGACATTTTAAATGAAGCAAAAGTACATTTTGTTCACATGAAAATATTTTCCTCAACCTAATGGTTAATAAAGCAAATTATGAAAAGGCTATTTAGAAGAAAGGTATTTTCTCTCATCTTCTTTCCACCCTTTAAACACAAACACACACACAACTTTTAGGTCTCTGTTTATAGGCTTGACAAGCATCAGTTAAAAAGAATGACTTCAGCTTTCAGTACATAGGAGACTGAGGCAGGAATATAAAGAATTCAAGGATAGCCTCTGCTACATAGCAAGACCCAGGCACACATGAACTACATAGTAGGGTCCTGCCCTACTAACAAAACGCTGTGAGTCTGGGGTGTTTCCATACATGTTTAAGATGTGGGAAAAGAAACACTTTGCTTTCTATTGTCATTTTATTCATCACCAGGCCCACTGTCTCTGCATTTTTATATGGTCGGTAAGGAATGCTAATCTTCTGTTTCTCGGGGCCATCCCCACCATGGCTGGCGATGAGACTCTCGCCTACCACGTAGTCAAACTTATCTGAAAACAGCTAGAAGACAGCAGGCCAGTCTTACTAGTTAGTTTATAACCAGTCAGTAAGACCATTTCTAAAGCAATACCCCCTCCTTTGGAATAGCACCAAAGCAGCTTGCCATAAGGAAATGACATTCCGAGGAAACAGACACACTCAGAAACGAAACATGGTTCCATCCAGCTGCCTGGCTTTCCAAGCCCCAAAAATGCATTTACTATTTCACCACAAAACAATCTACCCAACCCCCTGCTAGTCTGAAGTGCAACCAAAGACAGCATTTACAATATTCCAGTCTGGAAGTTCCATGAACCCTCCTTACCTGTGATGACAACGTCTTGTTCCTGACCTTCACTTGCCACAAAAGTCAGTTCCACGGGGAAGACGGGGCCTTGAACTTCAGCCTTGGCTGTAGGACATTAAGGAAGGAACCAGTTACGATATGTTCTCTGGATCCCCCCCAACTCTCCACCACCTTGGGAAAGTCACTGTGACCCTGCTGCCTGAAATCACTACAGTGTTCCAGGGTCGACCAAGAAAGTTCTGAGTTTCTCCCCCAAGAAGTGCTAGGAAGGGACTGTTCCGGTTTCCTCAGGGGAAAGGAGCGGGACAGAGTTGCGGTGGACGAGCAAACGCCAATAGTAGCAGAGTGCCCCTCAAAGGCTAAGTAAAACATTCTAACACCGTGGGATTTATTAGAATCTTAACTTCAGAGAAACACCTTTCCTTAACTTAAAACGAAAAAGTTTGGAGAAAGGAGGGGTGCGGTGGTTCTGGGTTAGTTGGAGTGGGCACTGGGGCAGAGTCACCCTCCCAGTTAGCACACTGGCACTCCCGGCTCCCTTCATCCCAAGCAGGCTGGCACAAAGGAGACTTAAGTTGTCCCCCACAGGACCGGCTGTGGCACTGGACTCTGGAGAGGCAGAGATATAGGGTGGCTTTGGCAGAGTCTCTACCCTACTGCCGGGGCCTGCCCCACCTCTCCCCATTCTGGTCAGGCATTCTGTGGGAACTGGTGCTCAAAGAGGGTCGGCTGCTGGAGACACGAACCCACGGGCGTTTCTCCAGATCCACAGGAGTGGCCGGGCTCAGTGATCCCAGAATCAGTCTGTCCGGTCCTCAGGTTACTTCGCCTCTGAGATCCCTGAGGGTCTCAGGAAACGCCCACCGGTGGGTGACGCCCAAAAGAACCGAGTCGTGGGAAGGGCGCGCCCCGATGTCCCCGCCCGTGGGCCCTCCCCTCCAGGGGACAACCAGAGGACCCAGCGTCGCTCCAATTCAAGGACTCCGCAAAGCCCCCGGCCCCACTACCAGCTGCGAACACCAGAGTTCGGAGCCGGCGTTCAGCACTCCCGAGGACCCGAAGTAGCGGACAGTCCCGCAGGCCCCGAGAGTCGCACGCGTTCCCAGCTCGTGCCCTCGCCGGTGCCTATGGGTCTCCAGACCCGCGCCCCTGGTTCGCGCGCATGCGCCTCTGAGCCCCACCTCTCTGTCCACCCACTTCACTGTCCCGGGACAGGGGACGCCCGGCTCCCGCCCCCGCGCGTGCCCTCCCGCCCCCGGGCACCTGAGGCTGCGCTCCGCTTGCGGGTCCGCGGGGCCGGCGCTCCCGGGGAGGCGGCGCCAGGCGGGGCGCCAGCGTCTGCCTCCGCCCCCGTCACCCCTGTCGTGGGGCCGCCGCGTCCCGGGCCCGGCCGGGCACCGCCTCCGTGCACCCGTGCCAGCCGCGCCCCCACGACACGCGCCGCCCCTCGGACGTCCCCTGCGGGGTCCCGCGGCGAGGTGACCGCCCCGGAAACCCCGCCCCCTAGGCCCGGGCTGCAGTTCAGGACGAGACACACCCCCCCAGATGACAGCTTCTGATTGGCTTTTGTGGGGCGGGGCGGGGCCGAAGAGGCCCGGGGCAGCTCTCCCTGGCGCCCGTTTAGTGCCTGGGGGCCCGGGCATCCATTGGTAAACTGAGGCTGGCTAGGTGTACAGCCTGCCCAAGGTCACCCGACGGGCGAGAAAGCCCTGCGGAAAGGGTACACCCCGACGCGGGCGCTCTCCAGCTCCCAGCCCCGCGCACCAGCCGGGATTGAAGTTCAAGGCTGCCAGTCGGGTACAGCTTCCCACCCTGTGCCCTCGGTGACCTGGCCTAGACCGCCCAGCGCACCCCCAGAGTCCCGGGAGTTCGTGGGGGTGGCGGGCAGGAGGGAACTGAAATTCAGGGCCCAGGATGCGAAATGGGGAGAAAGGAAGAGCGAGCCGGGGCATGCGCCAACAGGTGGTGGAGGTGCCAGGGTGGGTGTGGCGGGCGGGGAACTGGGAGGCTGAAGGGCATTGGGGACGGTCGCGGGAAGGTGCCACCACTCCGACCCTCCGCCCCCGCCCTGCCCCGGGCTGCGCCCCCTCTGCGTACACTGGGGGATTAAGGGGTTGACTCTACCCAGATGAGGCACTGGGGTTCTGCCAACTGTCAGCACCGGGGAGAGGGGGGAGTCCGCGGCCCAGCACAGCCCCTGAATCTCCGTTTACGGAATGCACACGGCCCCCAGGGTGCCAACGCATCAAGATGCCGCTCCTTTGGGAACGTAATGTGTGCTATGCCAGCCCTCCTCTCTGTCCTCACGCTACGCCTGCCACTATGCTATTTGTGGCGATGAGAGCCAGGGAGAACCGACTGGGGAAAGGAAACTTTAAGCGCACATCTCTGGGAACTGGGGACCTGACCAAACTGGCACATTCGGGAATTTATTTTAAACCCACCCTCGTTGATTAGCCTCATACCTGTGGTGAACTTTGCCCCACCCTCCAGACACCCACAGAACATTCCCTACTTTACTGGCAAGCCCTCCTTTTCCTGCTCACGCTGGCCAGAAGATCCTTGTATAATGCTTCAAAGCTTGCAAAACTGGGACCCTGGAGATGGCCAAATGGGTAAGGTGTGTGTGTGTGTGTGTGTGTGTGTGTGTGTGTGTGTGTGTGTGTGTGTGTGTAGAGCTTGCAAAGTGACCTGCCTGGATGATTATGGTTTTCTGAATGACCCAGGAGACAGGCAGGGACAGCATTAAGCCATTGTCCGGCCAGTGGCAGCATGGTGCTAGGTTATAACAGTGAACAAGGATGGCTGGAGCTGCTCTCAGGGCTGCATCTCTGGAGGGCATCCTCCCTAGTGTGTCAGGTGGCTGGGTGGCCATCGGAAAGAGAGATCTTGGTTACCTGGTGTACCACATGCAAGGGCTGTTGCCTCTTTTTCTTTTTTCTTTCAGAATGGTTAGGAATGAGAACTAAGGAAGGGTGAGGGACCAGCAAAGTCGCTGTGAACAGAGAACACAAACAATAGTTGGGGTTTGAAAAGAAAACTTTTTTTACCATCATGTTCAGTCATCTTTAAGCCATGACTTCTATCCAGCCTCCCTTAGACATCTTGAAAAGCTCTTCTTCAAATGGTCCTCTGTCACTTGCCCCAGAAGACAGTGAGTTTTGTTAGGGAGACTGCTTTCAGAGGAGAGATGCAAGGACTTGTCCTACACCCACCATGAGAGAAGCTGCCTCAGAGGGTGCATGCCTGGCTCTGGGATGCCTCTGCATCCTCTCTCCCTGCTTCCTAAGGTGTTGACAGGTGTGGATACACAGAGCAGAGGCATTGTCTGTGCAGTGCGCAGTGGACCCCTGTAGTTCTGGGGACTAATCAATGCTCTTGTGTCCCCTAGTTGGCACGTTAGCAACCCTGCTGGGAGTTTCTGGGCATGAATCTTAGTTCACTCTGGGGTGTCTTTTGAGATTGCACGATGATGTGACCTGCAAATGTGTTGGGCCACATGTATAGCTATCCTGGGACAGATGTGACCCACAGGCTTCAGGTTGGACACACTGGTCCCTTGTGTGTCCACATTTCCTGACCAGCTGCAGCCCCAGGAGAGAGAGCCAGTCCATGACACCCTGATGCACACACCCACCTAAAGGTGGAAGGAAGACTACCTGTGGGGAGTTTCCTGCAGTGAGCATTCGGACAGTAGGTTAGAGCCCAGTGCAAGGAGAATGGGAGTCCCACTACCTTCCCTGCCTCCAGCAATTAGAGATTCTCCCGTGGGTCTGGGGTCCAGGCACATCTGTGCTTACCTTGCAACTTATGTAAGTCCCTTCCTGAAACCACCCAAGGCCTCTGAGGGTCACTGGCTTGCCCTCTGCTGATCTGCAAAGCCCTCCTATCATATGTCATCTGCCAGGACAGTGGCCTCTGATCTCCTGGAAGTCTGCCTTCAATCAGGTGGTGGAAGTCCACTAGGGCAGAAGAAACAGGTATTTGCTGATGGAAAATAGGAAGCTGCTGGGGGCCAGAGGTGGACTTCAGTAAAGACCAACCCTGACATGTCCTTGGATGCCACCCTAGGACTAGTACTCACCATCCAGGAAACAAAGTGTGCTCACCTTAGACACGAGACTCGCAGTAGCCCTGGAAGGCAGTTCCACCTACTCCCATTTCACAGATGAGGAAATCAAGGGCAGAAGCCACCCAGAGGGAGTGGGGATGCTCCCAGACCTCATATCCATTCTGCAATCTGCACTTATCTGGTACAGAGGCCACCTGCTGGCTTTGACTCATCTGGCTCTGGCTGACACGGGATCCTGGTGCTCTGGACAGCCAACCATGGCCCCAAGACTCTTGGGGTTGAGATCAGACAATTCAAAAGCCATGGCAAGAAGGGGAGACAGGCTTATGGAGGGAGAGTGTGTGAGTGATCTAAGGTGGGTAGAGGAAGGGCCTGGTAGCTGGGGAGGGGGAGGGTGGTATGGAGATCTGGCGTTTGTCCTGAGGTCTATGGGAAGCTTGCCATCGATGATTTTAAGCGGGGATGCAATCCCATCCGAACAGATGAGAAGAGAGCTATGTCAACTACTGGTGGTTACCCAGGCAGTGGGGGTGCGTAAAGCTATAAACTCGCTGGAGGTCTGCAGGATCTGGAACCTTCTGCCCAAAGACTGCTTCATCATGGACACTATGCCCTTTTTGATAATTAACCCGTCTCCAGCCTAAGTTTACAGGTTTGCCTTTGCTCATCATGGGTCAGAAGTCTGTCTTTGTAGGTCTTGGAAGGTCAAAGCAGCCTGTCCACAGTAACTCTGCTCTTTGCCCCTCTCTCCTCCCATCCCAGTGCACACAGACACTCTCCTGGTGGACACATGTGACTATATCCCCAGTGGGCTATGTCTTAGGGCACTGGGTCATAGGTGCCTTTTATCCAGTGCAGAGCACAGGCTTGCAGACTGGCCCACTGTGTACTGGGAGAATCTCGGTGCAGAGTCAAGTAGACGGATTCAATTCCCAAAGGATATTTGTTCTGACCTGGACTGGAGGTAGGACCATGAGCTACATTGCTGTGAGTGGACAAGGGTCAGGGGAACAGCGATGAGGCATAGTGTGTGAGTCACAAATGCATGCCAAGTGTGGTAGCCCATGCCATTGACCCCAGGACTTGGCAGGCAGAGGAAGGTGTATTTCTGTGAATTTGAGGCTAGCCTGGTCCACAAGCAAGTTTCAGGACAGCCAGGGCTGCATAATAGGAGAGACCCAGTTTCAAACAAACAAACAAAATGTATTTTCTTTGTTCCTAAAAACCTGTGGTCAAATTCAGTCTGAAAATACTAAATGGAAATAAACATTTCACATATTTTTAAATAACATTTATTATGGTGCATTTTTTTGTTTTTACGAGACAGGGTTTCTCTGTATTGTTTTGGAGGCTGCCTCTGCCTCCCGAGTGCTGGGATTAAAGGCGTGCACCACCACCGCCTGGCTATTATGGTGCATTACTAGTTATTCTGTTTGGTTGCTAATCTCTTACTGTGACTGCTAGATGAATTAAACTTTATCCTGGGCCTGAATGACTAGGAAAATCGGAGTTTTTTGGTTTGTTTTTTTTTTTTTTTTTTTTAGGTTTTCTCTCTAAGTTCTGGTACAGAGTTTCAACATCTAGTGGGGGCTTGGGAGTACACATAGTGCCTCTGCTGGGGATGCTCTCCCCTCAGTCCCCCTTCGTGCGAAGTCTGCTCTACCCATTAGTCACTCTGTAACTTTGACATTGGACTTGACTCCCACAGAACCTCCCCCCAATGTAGCAAGCAGGGCCGTTGTGTCTCCCCAGGGTCCTGGTGCGAGAATGAGGAAGGCGCTTATATGAGCCCTCTGAGAGGCAAGTCACAGTCTTAATGTGGTGACCACGAGCCTGAGGGTTGTTCCTCCTCTAGGAGGCTTTTTGGCGTCCATCTCATGGCTGAGCCGCCCTCTGTTCCAGCCCCCTCCTTCCATACACCACGCAGCTAGCTCAGGTCCCCACTCTCTGGCAGTTTCCAGTTGCCCTGTGTGGCTACCATTCAGCATAGATGACAGGAAGCCATCGCTCCTGGTGACACCATGGCTGCATGCCTCCTCCTGCGGCCTTCCCCCCCACTCTGTTACCTTCTACAGAAGTCTCCCCTGTCCAGAGCAGCCTTCAGGCCCTGGGCTCCAGAGCACTCTGTACAAGGAACTGCAAGTGCCCTGCAGCATGTCTTCGGAGCTTAGGAAGGCTGCCCTTGTAGATAAGACCATCTGGGTGGCCCTGGGGTTTACTAAAATGTGAAATTAGATGTGCCCCTGCACCTGACTCCCTAGAAGGGGACAAGTCATATTTAACAAAGCTCTTTTTCTTTCTTTTTATTTATTTATTTTGGTTTTTCAAGACAGGGTTTCTCTGTTTAGCTTTTGGAGCCTGTCCTGAAACTAGCTCTGTAGACCAGACTGATCTCGAACTCACAGAGATTCGCCTGCCTCTGCCTCCCAAGTGCTGGGATTAAAGGCATGAGCCACCACTGCCTGGCCTCTTTTTTATTTTTTATTTAGCAAAGTGGAGGGGAAAGATATGTTGCAGTTTCAGCCTGTATTAGTTGATTTAAAGAAATGTACTTTTCCTCCCTGAGTGTCCTCCCTAATCTATTATGGTTGAAAGTACCCCTTCTTAGTGAAAATTCCCTAAGTAATATGCTGGTGTTATCAGGAAGGGATGAATTGTTCTGACTTAGCCTCACCAAGTGCTGGCAACCCCCATGATGAGTCTCCAAGTGGATTAAAACCCAGGCCCCTGCTGCAGCTTCCCACCTCTGGCCTAGATGGCTGTTTACAGATCCACACAAGGAGAGTGGCAAAGGCTTCTTGACGTGGTTTTGGACTTTCCATGCCCAGCCCTTTCCCCTGGCTTTACTTGTGTTATTTGTTTTTTAAGTCAACACGCTGGCTTTGTGTTGAGACTTGCAGCATGAAATACAAGATGCTGTGTGAGGGCTTGACTCTGATCTTCAAGGAGGCCAAGGAGCAGGGTGTGGGCGGCACAGCCTGCAGGAGTTTTGCACATGGGGTTCTGGCACAAGGCGCCGGGCACCCTCCCAGGGCTCAGATTGGACAGGCATGCTCCCTCTGTCTGGGGGCCTCAGAGGGTCCCTAGGAAATGGCAGCTAGAGGCAGGGAAGGGAGCTTCATGCCTCATGGTATGAGGCAGTCCATTTCTCTGGAAAAGGCCTGGGGCAGTGAAGGACATGGGGCCAGGCCCCATGGGAAGGACATTTTTGCTCATAGTAAAAAGTGGTTAGCTGGCCAGAGGACAGCTTTGGAACTGGAACCCCATCCTCACCCCCCCCAGGGGATTGGAGGGACTGTGGGGAAGCACTGGAATGAATTGAGGTCTCTTGTCAAGTATTAGTGCTGAGTTTCACTTTTGAAACGACTCTATACCTATGTATTCGGCAGTGCTAAGTGGGAGCCAAGGGCTGAGGTGGTGCTTTCCAAGCATGAGCCCATCTTCCTGCCCAGCAACCACAGCGCTGATAGGCAGCAAGCTGGGCTCTGGGATCCTACCCAGAAGCTGAACCACAGCCCGGCACTCCGTCATCATCTTGGGCTACAATGTCCTAGGCTGGCCACGTACTGTCTAGCCCGATTACTGTCGCTGGCACCTGCCTTCACAGTCAGTCCCCCGGTGCTTTGGGGAAACCTCAGTCTACTGCTTATTGGGTCATTTGCTGGCTTGCATCCATTTTCAGATGGGAAGAGTCTGCCTTCACTAACTGTGTGGCCTTGGCACCCAGAGGGCTCCCACAGAAGGCTGCAGGCTGACTCATGGTTTCTCTTGCTGTCGGATGGGATGGCGCCGGCCACATGCGGTCCACCTGGAAGCAAGAGTCAGTTCTGTAGCCCTGCAGTTCAGAGGTATGGTTGCAAAATCATCCTGCCAAGACATGGAGAGTCTTGGAATGTAGGCAAAGCGGGTGCTTGGTCTTACAGGCAATGGGCAGCCAAGAAGGCTACCAAGCAGCCATAGACTCAAGCACAGGAACTTCCTTGCCTACTCTTGCTAACCTGCCCCGAGCCCAGGAGGAGTTGAGGTCAGTATACAAAGATGGCACATACAAGGGACAATGGAGCTCTGCTGTTGAGCTGGTCAGAGCTGACAGTGGGCTTACTAATCCCCAAAACAGAGGTGTTAGTGGACACAGATGGTCGTGACACAGAAAAGCAGCTGTCTGAGCAAGGGGGGGGGGTGTTGCTGCGATCAACAGAAGCAGACAGGTCCAAATGGTGGATGTTAAATTCAACAGTAGGCATTCTGCTCACAGGGGTGACTTAAGTAACTTTGGTGATTTGAATTGCAAGACAGGCCTGGGAAATTACAAGCAAAATTAGAAAGAAAACGACCCTGAAAACGGCCAGTTGTTCAGAGCAGGGACTTTGCTTCACCCTCTACACAGAAGTGATCCTTGAATAGATCTGTTTCCTGTGTGTGTGTGTGTGTGTGTGTGTGTGTGTGTGTGTGTGTGTGTGTGTGTGTGTGTGTCCCTGTAGGCGTGGGTGTAAATGTATGTGTGCAGAGGGACAGCCCCGGGGATTGCTCCTCAGGCATCATCTCCTTTTTCCTGTTGAGGCAGTCTCTCACTGGTCTGGAACTTGTCAAGCAGGCTAGGCTGGCTGGCCAGTGAGATCCAGGGATCTGCCTGTCTCTACCTCCCCAGCACTGGGATTACAAGTGTGTACTATAGTGCCTCTTATTTTTTTTTAATTTAACGTGGTTCTGGAGTTTCAATTCAATCCTTATGTGTTACTATTACCTCCATCATACTTTCTTACAATTGAGAAAATTTCATTTTTTTCAGTTTTAAATTTTTTATCAGGGGGAGGTGCACACCATGGCTCACATGCGGGGAACAGAGGAAACCTTGTGGGGGTTGGTTCTCTCCTACCATGTGGGTTCCAAGGATCGAAGTCGGGTCATCCAGCTTGCTAGCATGTGCCTTTGTCCTCTGAGCCATCTCTCCGGCCCCTTGTTTATACTTAATTTATTAAGAGCAGATCTGTTCCTCCCTGTTTGAAGACACAGAGCCATAACACATGTGTAAGGAAGTCAGGACATACCATCTCCCTGCCTCTCCCCTGGCCACCTGCTTGCGCACCTGCACCTGTGACTCCCTGGACAGGAGAGTCCTCCACTTGAGGGAAGCTGAGGTTTACCATGGACTGGGCCTGAATGCGGTCACCTGCTATGGTTAAAATGTGGTAGAGCCTGGAGAGCAGGGCACTCAAAGATCACGCAGGTAGCAGCTGCTCAGTCTGCAGTTCTTGGGTTGTGGCTGGGTCGTGCTCTACGTCCCAGGCTGGCCTAGAACTCTTGATAACCCTCCTTCACCTCAGACCCCAAGTGCCAGTGGTGGCATCTTGGTTATGTGGGGTTTTTTTGGGGGGGTTCCTCCCAGTGCATCTCTGGGTCTTTGAAACAGTCTTTCCTGGGTTTTCATGAGACTGAAGGTGGAGGTTCCCTCTAACGACTTCTGTTAGCTTACACATCTACCACCCCAGATCATTTGAGACCAAATTTACGTCCTGAAGTGGTCTGGGCCACCTAGTGATAAGACTCAGGATGCTAAGCCGGATGGCCACAGACTTCATGACTGTCTATTATCATTCCTTTCCTTTTCCCTCCTGTGGATGCTAAGGAAGTCTTCCTTCAGGATTGCTAGAGGAAGTTGAGGTGAGAGCCCTGTCACCCCTGCTTCACTCTTACCTGCAAGTGAGGCATTCATTGCTGATGGGGAGGCTCTTGACCTCTGTCTATGCACTTCCTACTCCAAGGTGAGAGCCTGCCTTCTCCAGACTGGTAAATGCCGTGGAACATAGGGCTATGACATCCTCGTCTGGGTCTTTCTCCCCTGCCCAGGGCCTGGATTGCCCTTGGTCCTGGCATCTTTTCTGTGCTCTCAACATAATTTTGAAGACTATGTTACTCACAGCTTATATATTCCCAATTCCCAGAGCAGGAGTTGATCTGAACACCTAGCATGCTGTTACTGCACACACAGCTGGGGCTCATATTTTATTGGGTGGTATGTATGTGCGTGTATGTGTGTGTCCGTGTGTGTCCGTGTGTGTGTCCGTGTGTGTGTGTGTGTGTGTGTGTGTGTATGTGTGTGTGTGTTTGTGTGTGGTATATGCATACATGTTCATGTGGAGGCCAGAAGTTGAGCTTGGAAAACACTCTATTGACCCCCATGGAGGGCTCACCCTCCCTGGGGAAATGAGGGGATAGTGGGGGGTTTGGGGGGGAGGGCACAGGAGGAGGGGAGGGAAAGGGAGAGGGACCTGGAACTGACTTGTGAAGCAACCTTGTTTCTAATCTAAATTTAAACTTATAAATAAATAAAAAAAGAAAGCACTCTATTGTTCTCCATCTTACTTTTTGAGACAAGGTCTCGCACTGAACCTAGAGCTCACAGAGTCAGGTAGGCTGACTGGCTGGCAAGCACGGGGGGACCTATCTTTCTCCACTTCTCCCACCAGGACTGAGGTCACAACCTTGTGTAGCCATATCTAACTTTTGTGTGGGTGTTGGAGTTCCAAACTCAGGTCCTTATGCGTGTGCAGTGGGTACCCTACTGACTGAGCCATTCCCCAGCCTCTGGGGCCCTTATTTAAGTCACGAGTATCACTGACTCCATGTGCCACATGTTAAGTAACTGGTTAAGTAACCTGTCCTTGCACATGTGATCCATGACTTCCCTAGTACAGGAAGGTAGTCACCAGGCAGAGACTTGACCACAGTTCTGAAGGATGTCACTGATCCAGAAGAAAGAGGGTCAAACAGCCCAGAGCTAACCCCCTAGCTTCACTGCTCAGAGAGGCAACCGATGATACCTCCAGGTACTGAATATCCTGAGGGGGCCTCCAGTGGCTGCTCCTCTGCCTACTCCCAGGGGTGGAAACTGAGGCAGGAAGGCTTAAAGGAATGCAGGCCTGACCCAGATGCATGGAGCCCTGCTCACAGGTCCTCATTTTTTCAACTGTTCTCCATGCTCCCTCCTAGGCTCTGTGACCTTGGTCTCCTGGCAGCCTGTTCCTAGTTGTAAGACGAGAGGCTAGGTTAGCAGATCAGGACCGCCCTGCCAGCCTGGGATCCTGTGTGGTATCTGGGGGTGTGACAGTGACAGGTCCCGGAAGGAGATTGCCAGGGAGGTGTGTCCTGACTGGGGGGAGAGGAGGCAACCATGTGACCTTCCAGACTGTCTTGTGCTCTGTGCTTTGGAAATACACTCAGGACTAGTCCAGGCCTAGAACTAACCCCAAGCCCATGGCTCTGGGGACTTGATTCCTTTCAGTGAATCCAGCAAGTTCAGAGCAGGCCAGTTGAAGGTCACCACCCAAGCCCATCTCTCTGGGACCTCCTCTCTGTGTTTCTACCTTCCTGAACAGATGGCTGTCCCAGTTCCTCTCTGAGCCCTGCCACTGTCCCATGCTGTGGCTTTGGTCTGTAAATGAACAGAGACACGTCCTGCTGGGAGCAGGAAGAAATGCCAGGGGCAGCTTGCTCTGGCAAATTCTCAAAATAGCAGGCCCAAAGCCTTGTAGGCTTCACTTTTCAGTCCAGGGTGGGGATGCTCAGTCCTCAAGGGAAGAGAAGCGAAGGCAAGAGTTGTACCTCTTTGCCTGGTCACCCTTGCCTCCTTGGGAGGGAGCCCAACAAGTTGGCTATGACAGAGGGAGAGGGAAAAAACAGAAAGAGAACAGACCTGGCAGGACCCAAGGTCACCGAGAACTCTCTGAACTGGGTGGGCGGGCCCCATGGAATATGCTCGGGTCTGGGGAGGTCCAGGCTCCAGCAGAAAGGCCCCTCCACTGAAGGAAGGCTCTCTCTCTCTCAAAACCCATGTGATCTGAGTCTGAGTGCTAATCCACACTTGCTCATCAGGGTGACTTTGGTCTCACCTCTTTGGGACTTGGTTTTCTGTTTCTTTGTTTTGGTTTGGTTTTCTTGTTGTTAGTGTTTTTTGAGACAGGGTTTCTCCGTGTAGTCCTGGAACTCACTCTATAGACCAAGCTGGCCTCAAACTCACAAAGCCTGCCTCTGCCTCCTGAGCGCTGGGATTAAAGGCAGGTGCCTCCACCGGTTTTGGGGAGGGGGCCCTTAGAGGAGCTTCAGGAGGGCAGAGGTGATGAAGGGCGAGCATGGAGACTTTCCCTCCACCTTGTGACCCCGTCCGCTCATGTCCCACCTGACTGATTCTATAGGCTGTCTCTGTGTACAGGCCTACGCCATGGCAGCCAGCAGTCCTGGGCAGGGCCCTGTGACCCAACACCAGGGATCGGCACAGTCACATCTCACCTCTCTCCAGACACTGACTGAGTTGGGCTAACCCCTGCTCATCTTTCCCTCTATAGGGCATCTCTGTCGTCCATGTCTGCTTTTCCCTTAAAGTCTCGCTTCAGGCACCAGCTCCTCCAGGAAGGCCTCCCTGATTGTGCCTCCCTGTGTCCTGGTATGTGCCGCCTCCACCCCTGGGGCTCCCACTGTCGCCGTTGTACTTTACTGCGCTGTCCACGTCCTAGCTGTCTTTCTCACTAGACTAGAAACTCCTTGGGAATTAAAATCTCTTCTGAGATTAATGGTAAAACAATAAAATGGAATGCAAAGATCATTTTAACCATTGTGACAACGGAATCGGGCAAAAATTACCCACGGGTGCTAGAATAAGTGGGTGAAATTTTAACCCAGTATTTATGGCCTCCAAGTATCTCCTTGTGAGGCCACAAGGACACGTAGGTAGTAATGAAGTGTGGCAAGGCAGCAAGTACGGAAGGAAAACAGGAACTTTTGAGAGCGTTCAGCTGACTCCACGCTTCTGCTGGGATTTCTGGCTTGGGATGCATGGCTCTCCTGCTAGGGAGTGGGTAGCTTGGGTCTATATCGTGACAGACATCCTAGCAAATCAGGGAGTTGTGTCCCTCGAGCTCACCAGTGGCATGAATAACCACACACATGAGTAGAGGAGCCATTCCAGATGGAAAAAAAAAGTATGCGTGTACATGTATGTGTGAGCATGCATTCATACTTTCACAGACACGGACAGGTTTGCTGGCGTGCCCCTGTGTGACTGCCTCTGTGTGAGCTTGAGCTTGGAGGCCTGCACACACTTAAGCTTCTTGTTTGCTCTCTCCAGTAATTAGGAGTACAGGAGACAGCTGAGAACAGTGACTGTCCTGAACTTAGTCCCATGACCCACATTCTCCTCACAGCCAGGAAGGCCTTGAAATCTTGAACTCCACAAAACCAAGGTTGGTAGGTACGGGCAGCCTTCGTCTTTGGACAATTGCTGACAACAGTTTGACGTTGACCTTCTCCTTTGCCTGTTTCTCCCACTCCACAGCAAGTAGCATCTTTTGATTGAAGGTCATTCAGCTGAGATGCCCTGTACTTGCTCCCTCTCCTGGCTGGTGCCCCTGTAACGGTGGGGGCGCAGCCCGGCCTGGACCTTCTATTTAAGGCTCCACAGAAATTTGAAGGGCTGTCCGTTTCTCCAGCATTGCTTCATTAGAGGAACAAAGGTAGAATTGTAATAGTTTATGGGAAAGGGTTACAAAGAATTTATTTCTTCTTTTCCTGATTTGAGCCTGAGAATTCAGACAGCTTCTGGAAGTGAGGCAGGCAGTATGGATGGCCGTTTGTGCAGAGCACCCCGAAGGTGTCTAGTTTACACTGTGTTGTTCACATTTGGCCCATGTGTGTGCTTGGAACAATCTTTTTTTTCTGAAATAGGTTTCTCTGTGTAGCCCTGGCTGTCCTGGAACTTGCTCTGTAGACCAGGCTGGCCTCGAACTCAGAGATCTGCCTGCCTCTGCCTCCCGAGTGCTGGGATTAAAGGTGTGCACCACTGCCCCTGGGTTGCTTAGAACAAACTTAACCTCTCCCTCCCCCACATCAGGACCTCCAGCCCTCCTACTCCAGGCTCCACACTGGTGTTCCTGGTTTCTGCTGTCTCCCCAGTCTCCCTGTGTTCTTCCCAGGGCCTTCCAGATGAGAACAGAGATAGAGAGAGCCCTGTGTTCAGGATTGATAAGAACAAACGTCTTCAGTCTCCATGCTGAACCTATGGCATGGTACAATAATCTCTGCTCTGAAGACAAAACTGAGGCCCACAAACCAATGAGCCAGGATGGGGACCAAACTCTTCCTTTGACCTGGGTGATATGGGGCAGAGGAGTAGACAGGGCACAGGTAAACAGAGGGACAGAGATGTCCAGACTGGACCAGGTTCTTGGCCTTGAGCTCTGACATGAGCTATAGGATCTTTGCCCTGGAAGAAGGACAGATATCTGTTGTAAATAAACTAACAGAGGCCCAACCACAGGAAAGTCAGGGAGGCAGAAGCCAAGCTGGTGCTCACAGAGGCCCCAAGATCCCAAAGGACCCTCTGTGGCATGTTATCTGGACCCTTGTGGTCATACTGCCTTTGGGGGAGGAAGCCTGAACTTATTGCTAAGTGAGAACCATGACTACCTGTAGACCAAGCAATTAGACACCTCGGCCAACTCCCCAGTGATCCTATAAGGCCAGCTACACTAGAAAGAACAAAGATGGGGGGGTACCCACAGCCACTTATCCCCTGAGTCATGGCCACTTTAGAGAGGTGACAGTGTTGCCAGGCTTGCCAGAAGCCCCAGGTCACCTCTCTCTGATTCCAGGGGCTAATGTATCCTGGGACTGGCTCATTCAAGCATGGGAGGAAATCATATCCTGTTCATCTCTGTCCTGAGCTCGGCCTAGAAGTTGAAGACCTGACTTCCATCTTGGATGTCTATCCATGATATGACCTTTGCCTGGTCTTTGGACTCTTGGAGCCATGTCACACTAAGTGTTTCTGTTGCTGTGATGAAACACCATGACCACAAAGCAAGTTGGGGAGGAAAGGGTTGATCTGGCTTACACTACCTTCTTATAGAACCCAAGACCAGCAGCCCAGGGATGGTATCACTCACCATGGGCTGGGCCCTACCCCATTGATCACTAGATGAGAAAATGCCTTACAGCTGGATCTCATGGAGGCGCTTCCACACCTGAGGCTCCTTCCTCTGATGACTTTATAGCTTGTTTCAAGTTGACACAGAAAACCACCCAGTACAACTGACCCTTTATCAACTTGACACACAGATGTAACACTATTCAGCCACAATCCTTCCTTTCTTACTCATCCATGATCTTAAATCACTTTAAAAATCCCAGTCTTTACAAATTCAAACACATTATAAAATTTCAGTTCCTTTAAAATAGTCAACTTCTTTAAAAATCCAAGTCTTTTAAAATTCTAGTCTCTCAACTATGAGCCTCAGCACTGTCACTGTCAAATCAAAGAAAACCAGAATTCTAGCCATCATTATCTGGGATCCACTCTCGATCCTCTGGCCTCCTCCAAGGGCCTGGTCACTTCTCTGCCCTCTGCAGCACACACAGCTCATCTTCTAGGCTCCGGCTGGCTCCACCCCACTGCTGCTGCTGTCCTTGGCCTCATCCCATGGTCCTGGCGTCTCTAAAATGTTGGTGTCTTCTTCTGCAACTGAACTTTCACCAGTAGCCTCTCATAGGCTCTCCTCATGGCGCCAAGTCTCAATTTCTTTGCATGATCCCTTCAGGCCTGGGCCTTCAACTGCCACTGAGACCACACCTTCACCAAGGGCCTCTCACAGTGCCAAGCCTCAGCTGCTCTCCAGGACCCCTTCATGCCCTCAAAACCAGAACCGCCTGGGTGACTCTTGAACATCACCAAGACCAGCTTCCAGCCTGAGGAGCAACCTTGGCTGCCTCTGGAACACAGCTTCTCTGTGCTGTCAGGAAACACTTTCCAGAAGATTTCACCTCAGTGATGCTGGTCTCTTTTTTGTTGTTTTTGGTTTTTTGAGACAGGGTTTCTCTGTATTGTTTTGGAGGCTGTCCTGGAACTCGCTTTGTAGACCAGGCTGGTCTCGAACTCACAGAAATCCACCTGCCTTTGCCTCCTGAGTACTGGGATTAAAGGTGAGCGCCACCAACGCCAGGCTTGCTGGTCTCTTCTTAATCACTGCTAATTCCTTAGCTCTAGTCAACCAGCATCAAATTATCCCACAAACATGAAGGTTTCACTTGAGTAGTTCTGGTACCTTGTTTTTTTGTTTTGTTTTGTTTTTCGAGACAAGATTTCTCTGTATTGTTTTGGAGGCTGTCCTGGAACTCGCTCTGTAGACCAGGCTGGCTTTGAACTCACAGAGATCCGCCTGCCTCTGCCTCCCGAGTGCTGGGATTAAACGTGTGCGCCACCAACGCCTGACTGTTCTGGTACCTTGTTAATCACAGCTGATTCTTCAGCCACAGCTGACCAGAACTCAGGATCTTAAAATAACAAATGTCCCTGATAGAGTCTTTAATCTTCCCTCCAAAACTTCACAAGTCAGGCCTCCGTCTTCTACACTGCTCTCAACATCCTAATCTTCCAAGCTCCCACAGAACACCCCACTGAGCTCTCAAACTCAATGACTTTCCTATCCCAAAGTTCCAAAGTCCCTCCACAATCCTCCTAAAAACATGGTAAGGTCTGTCACAGCAATACCACACTACACGTCTTGGGGTTCCATGACCAAAAAGCAAGTTGGGGAGAAAAGGGTTTATTTGGTTTACACTTCCATTTTGCATGTCATTATTGAAAGAAGTCAGGACAGGAACTTAAATGGGGCAGGAACCTGGAGGCAGGAGCTGATGCAGAGGCCATGGAGCTGCTTAATGGCTTGCTTCCCCTGGCTTGCTCAGCCTGCTTTATTGTAGAACCCAGGACCACCAGCCCAGGGGTGGCACCACCCACCATGGGCTGGGCCCTACCCCACTGATCACTAAATGAGAAAATGCCTTACATCTGTATCTCAAGGAGGCATTTCCTCAGTTGAGGCTCCATCCTCTCTGATGACTCTAGCTTGTGTCAAGCTGAAACAGAAACCACTGCTGTGAAGAGACACCATGACCACAGCAACTCTTACAAAGGAATATATTTAATGGAGTGGCTTATAGTTTCAGAAGTTTGTTCCATTATCATCATGTCATGATTTGGCAGCATGCAGGCAGACTGGTGCTGGAGAAGGAGCTGAGAGTCCTACATCTTGATCCACAGACAACAGGGAGTGAACTGAGACACTGAACTAAGCTTGAACATAGGATACCTTAAAGCCCACCCCCACAGTGACACACTTCCTCTAACAAGGCCACAACTCCTAATAGTGCCACTCCCTTTGGGGTCCATTTTCTTTCAAGCCACCACACTCCACTCCTTAGCCCCTCAAGGTTTGTAGCCATATCATAGTGAAAAAAATTCATTCAGTCCAACTTCCAAAGTCCCAATAATCACAAACTTATTTAAAAGTCTAAAGTTCAAAGTCTCCTCTGAGATTCATGGCAATCTCTTAACTGCAGTCTCCTGTAAAATCAAAATCAAGCTGGAAAACCAGCATAGGACTAATCCAGACCCCCTGAATTTGGGTGTCAGTTAGGAGACCTGGGCAATCTAAGGGGCTTCCAGTAGTGGATCAGTATTTATCCCTAGTACATGAATGGACTTTGGGAGCCCACTCCACATAGAGGGATGTTCTCTCAGCTTAGATACATGGGGGGGTGGGTCTAGGCCCTGCTCCAGAAGATATGACAGATTTTTATGATCCCCCATGGAAGGCCTCACCCTCCCTGGGGAGCAGAAAGGGGATGGGATAGGGGTTCAGTAGGAGGCAGGGGAGGAAGAGGGAACTGGGATTGATATGTAAAACAAGCTTGTTTCTAATTTAAATTAAAAAAGGGAAAAATAAAAAAGCAGATCACATACTTCCATCATACAATAGCACAGTATATACATTCCCTACCAAAAGGTAGGGAAGGGAGCATAGTGAGGAAATACTGGATCAAAGCAAGACCTAAAAACAGCTGGGCAAACTCCAAACTCTGAATCTTCGTGTCTGATGTCAAAATGCTCTTCAGATCTTCCAACTCCCTTGTGCTTTGTTGACTGCAACACACTTCCTTCTCTTGGGCTGGTTCCACTTTCTGTTAGCAGCTCTCCTCAGCAGGCATCCCATGGCTCTGTCATCTTCAATATCTTGGGTTCTCCAAGGCAATCCAGGCTTCAACTCCACAGCTTCACACAGTGGCCTCTCTAGGCCTCTATTAAGGGACATCCCTGACATGTGCCTTGGTTTTTTTGAGACAGGGTTTCTCTGTATAATAGCCCTGATTGTCCTGAAACTCACTTTGTAGACCAGACTGGCCTCAAACTCACAGAGATGTGGCTGTCTATAGATGGAGGTTCTGTTCCACCTGGTTCCACAGCCATTTAGCTCCAAATAAACACACTGGGGCTTATATTAATTATAAACCGTTTGTTGGCTTAGGCTTCTTACTGGCTACCTCTCTCTTAATTATTAACCCATAACTACTAATCTATGTATTCCTACAGGGCCTTATCTTACCAGAGAATGCCCGGTCCTCCTATCTTCCCAGCAGCTGCATGGCATCCCTCTGGCAGCTCACTCTCCTTGTCCTCTCCCCAGAATTCTCCTTGTCTGGTAGCCCTGCCTACACTTTCTGCCTGGCTACTGACCAATCAGTGTTTTATCCATCAACCAACAAAAGAAACATATATACAGAAGGAAATCGTCCATCACCTGTCTCTGCCTCCCAAGTGCTGGGATTAAAGGGAAGGAGTGAACCACCCATGCCCAGCTAGAGACTTTTTTTAGTTGCTCCTTGGCTCTAAAGCCAAAATCATGTGGTCAAAGCTGCCAAGTTCTGCTACCTAACTGGGGCTGGAACATGGCTCCCTTGTTCAATTACATCTTCACCAGCTTTCTGTTTTCCATGGTTTCCTTCACTGCCTAAGCTTGTCTGTTCTGGAACTTGCTCTGTAGATCAAGTTGGCCTCAAACTCAGAGATCCACCAGCCTCTGCCTTCCCAGTGCTGGAATTAAAGGTGTGCACCATCACCTGGCTCTAAGCTTTTCTTTGATTCCTTTTCACAAGTTAGAAACTTAGCTGGGTGGGATCTTGCTGTCAGGTCACCACCCCATTAATTCCATTTCTTAATCCATTTATCTCTTTGGACACAGGACTCAGCTCCTGGTGCTCCTTTTCTCCTCAGTTTGCACATTTTATATTTTTATTTGCTCAGCTTGATCCTTTTTATTATAAATCTTCATTAGAGTTAACACTAACAACCACACAACAGAATCTATATATTTTCCTCTGCCAATGGAATTAATCCAAAACTCTTCAATTTAGCCACAGGTAGACTGTTTGGACGAGGGCAAAAGCAGTCACATTCTTTCCCAAAATATCACAAGACCAGTCTCTAGGCATCTTATTAAAATTCTTCTCCTTTTAAACCTTTTGAGCCAGCTCCCCACAGTTCATCAACTCACACTCAGCACCACCATCTTTCCATGCTCCTACTAGGATGGCCCATTAAGCAGCACTTAAGTATTCAACTGCATTTCTAATCCACAGTTCCAAGGTCCGCATTCCTTCAAATAAAAGTATGGTCAGGCCTATCACATCAACACCCCACTCCTGGTACCAGCTTCTGCCTTAGTTATGGTTTCTATTGCTGTGAAGAGACACCATGACCAAGGCAACTCTTATAAAGGAAAACATTTATTTGGGGGTGGCTTACAGTTTCAAGGGTCTAGTCCATTATCGTCTTGGTGAGACATAGCAGTGTGCAGGCAGACACGGTGCTGGAAGAGGAGCTAAGAGTTCTACATCTTGATCTTCAGGCAACAGGAAGTGGACTATGGCACTGGTTGTAACTTGAGCACAGAAGCCCTCAAAGCCCACTCCCAGAGTAACATGTTTCCTCAACAAGGCCACACCTCCTAATAGTGCAACTCCCTTTGGGGGCCATTTTCTTTCAACCCATCACAAGGCCCTTCCACCTACTGGCTCCTAGGACACCCATGCTTATCACCCCCATTCCCTGTCATTGCTTACTCCCAGTATCCCCAGACCACCAAAGGGAAGAGCTACCCTGTGCTGCAAGGCAGAGGGCCACCATCCAACCCCAGGGTGATTGTATCCATGGCTGAGCCAGGACAGTACTGTGTAGCCCACAGTGGCTTTCCACTTCTAGGACTTTCATATACCAAAAGTATCCTCCCAGATGCAGCAAACCCGACATCTGGTGTCATGGCAGGACACACAGACGCTGCCCAGGTATGTTAGGAAGAAAGATGGAGGACAGAGGATGGAGAGAAAGGATTTCACCCTAGCAGGGCGGGTAAGGGTGGGGGAAATGGCAAGATGCCCAGACTTCCAACAAGATGAGAGACAAGTGGAGGGAGGGGTCAGTTAGAGGGAGGTGCAGGGAGTGGCCAGAGCACCCTGAGGAAGGATGACAGGGCTAGGTCAGGGAGGCAGGAGATGCTCTGGGGTATGTAGTCAGATTTTTCTTTGGGCCATCAGCTCACAGATAATGACACAGAGACTTACGATATCTCTATCTTAGCTTAGGCTTGTCCCACTAGCTCTTATAGCTTAAATTAACCCATCTCTATTGACCTATGTGCTGTCTCGTGGCTCGTTACCTCACCTCTCCATGCTACCCATGCTGCTTCCTCCATGTCTGCTGGTGACTCCCCCTTCTTCTTCCCAGAATTCTCTCTCTCTCTCTCTATCCAGAAGCCCCGCTTAGACCTCCTGCATAGCCACTGGCCATTCAGTTTTTTGTTACCACACCGATCACAGCAATACATTTTCACACGGTGTACAAGTATCCCACAACAGGGGTACTGGACAATGCCAGTGGCCAGATGTGGCCAAGGTCTGGAGGAGACAGGGGCGTGGTAACTCAGCAGAGCCCCTCACAGAAGCCGTGCATCCATGGAAATGAATGACCATTTTTTCTTACAGTGGACCCTGTTGGGGAGAGTCCTGAGGGGAAGAAAAGGCTAGGAGATGAGCCAGGCTGCTGCGCTGGGGCGGGTGGGATGGGCCTTATCCTCGCAGCTGCAGGCGTGGCTGTGTCTGTTGGGCTGGGGTGGGTGGGATGGGCCTTATCCTCGCAGCTGCAGGCGTGGTTGTGTAAGTGTAAGGAGCCCTAGCCTCCATCCCGACGCTGGCCTCAGTGCAGAGATGGGGAATCCCCATCTGGCACAGTCCAGGGTTGCTCGGAGCGGGGCGGGGGGCGGTGGCTCCATCATTCTGGGCATCATTATTCTTTTCTGTCTAATAAACGTTGTCCACCTGGCCGAGAGAAGTGGGAACGGGGTGGGAAGTTCTGCAATGCTCAGGGTGGCAGAGGCTGAGGAAGCCGGGACAGACCACTGAAGAGAGAGCAGAGACAGGGTATAGACAGAGCGGCTCTGGACAGCCCAGGACCCCGTCTCCCCTCCCTGGTAGAGCAGCCTCCACCCCTCAACCCATCCCACGTGTCCTTGTTACCACTCATACAGTAGCTCCTGTCCTCACTCAGGCCTTTGCTTCTTCTGTGCCCTCAACACAAAACAGGCCTCTCTTTCTCCTCCACGAACTCCTATTCATCCCTTAGAGCCCAGACTGAGATGCACCTCCATGTCAACTCTATGCTAAGTGGGGGTTGGGGCACAGCAGTAGGAGGGGGCCATGAAGAAGAGTTCCAGACAGTCCCTACTTTAGGCACACACACCCCACTCCCCACAGCATGAGTCTCTCCTTAGCTCTTGGCACCTATGTCCTTGTGGGTCAGACCTCTTTCTGAGACTGCATGCCACATGTCTTGTGACAACACTGGGTCAACTCAGAAGGTGGGGGAGGGGAGAGCTGGAGCAGATAGGGGCTCTTGGTACCAGGCCCGGGCCTCCCTGAGAAGGTGGTACCCATCACCTTTCTCCTGGGGTGGTGGCGAGGGCATATGGCTGCACCCTCACCCTGTGGGTGACAGACATGTCTCCTGCCTGTGGCAGGCTGCCCTCTGTCCCAGTAACCCACAAGCATCCTAAGTGCCAGAGCTTTGTGGACATCTGGGTATGAGAGCTGGGGCACAGAGGCGGGATGGAGCCCAGGAAAAGCTCCCTGGGGACGATAAGTTGCCCAGGGCAGGTGGTGAGGAAGCCAAGGTTTATGTAACGCGAGACCACGAGGCCTTTTGACAGGCACCTTCTAAGCTGTAGACCTTGGGGGAGGTCTTGCCCACCCCAGCGCCTCAGGGTTCTCCCCCTTAAGCTGGAAGAGAGTAAACACCAGGACGTGGAAACAGATGCAAGACCCAAGAGCTCCCCAACAGGCAGGTGCTAGTGCTCCCAGAGGCTGGGGGTGGAGGCCAGGGAAATCCGACCAGAGAAGAGCCTGATGTGAGCGGCGGCTGTACACTCGTGCTCTTGTGGGGCAAGCAGGCCCCTGTGGTGGGAGCGGTTGGAGGGAGAGGGTCACACTGGGCTCGGGAGCGAGCACTTTAACGGGAGAGCTTGAACTGAGCTAGGAAGGGGTGGGGACACACCAAAGTGTTGCTCTCTCCAGCCTTAGCTGCCTCCCTGGGCATCAGAGCCTGTCTTCTTCAGAGCATCACCCCCAGCTCGGGTACCCTGGCTGAAATTTGCCCCAGCCACCAGGGTCTGGGACCTGGTCCTGTACCCACCATGTTCCTTCAGTGCTGGGCCGGCAGCTCCTTTGTCCACACCTATGGGGAGAACCCACCTGCTGACCACCAACCCCTCAGTGAGACACGGGCCAGCCAGGTTGCATAAGCTGTGGGACATCCTGTCTGTGTTACACGGCTGTCCCTGAATTGCCTCCCCTCCCCCACCACAGCATCCCTGTGGGTCCAGCTCTTTGGAGCCTGCCTTGGGGCCTAGGGACTCTCTTGGAGATCAGTACCCCTGAGGCTCTCATGATGACATATCCAGGGTTACTCGGTGGTGATTAGTCATGTTGACAGCCACAACTCCCAAGATCAGAGATCGTCAAAAGGACACCTCTATGTGACCCTGGAAGTGACGCTGGCTTCTCTGCCTTGATGGCCTCATCTGGGAAAAGCAGATGAGAGCCAGCCTCTCCCTCTGTCCTGGGGTCACCTCCCGCCCACCACTGCCGTGGTTCTCAGCCTTCCCAATGCTGCGACCCTTGAATACGGCTCCTCATGCTGTGGTGACCCCCAGCCATAAAATAATTTTCGTTGCTGCTGCATAACTGTAACTTGGCTGCAGTTCTGAGTCATCGTGTGTTTTCCGATGGTCACAGACGACCCCTGTGACCAGTGATCAGCAGAGTTGCCCATTTTCTTACTGTTTCACCTCCTGCTGAGTGTGACCTTGGGCCACATGACCTGTAGACAGCCTAACCCAGGCAGCACCCTTCGCTTTGCAGGACACCCTATCTGCCAGGGGCCGGCATAGTGGGAGAGCAGGGGCATAGCGGGAGAGCTGGGGAGGAGATGGTGCCGGCTGGAGGGATTAGGCAGGCTTTGTGTGTGTGGCAGGGGAGGAGGGGGAGGGCAATGGCCAGTTTTATTGAACCAGGGAGGAGTGAGGATATCTATTTACAGATGGGGAAACTGAAATTCAAAGAGGCAGAGCGCTACAGCAAACCCCGTGGATGTGGGGTGGGAGTCCTGTGAACCTCCAGAAGACATTTGGAGTCAGGGGTCTATGTGGGTTGGAGACTGAGGGTTTTCCTTCAGGCACTGAGGCTTTTCAGTTCAAGCCTCCATCTCCATACTCTTTTCAGGGGCTGCCACACCTGGAGACAGTACAAGAACCATTAGGTCTCTCTAAAGGGGAGTGAGGTGGCCAAGAACAGCACACAAACAGCCTGCCTTTTACTATGGGCATATTTGCCAGTGCAGGGCGCCACCAGGTGGACAGTCTAGAAACTGCCTAGATGGGAGCCACAGATCCTATTTATCCGCCAGGAGGAAACCTCAATTGAAAAAAATGCCTCCTCCTTCAGACTGGTCTGTAGACAAATCTGTAGGGCATTTTCTTGGTTAATGATTAGCATGGGAGGGTCCAGCACACTAGGAATAATGCCACCTCTGGACAGGTGTTGTGGGTTGTACAAGAAAACAGGCTGAGCAAGCCATAGGGAACAAGCCAGTAAGGAGCGCTCCTCCATGGCCCCTGCATCAGTTCCGGCCTCCAGGCTCCTGCCTTGGCCTCCCTATGTGATGAACTGTTACCGGAAGCATAAGATGAGAGAATCCGTTTTTTCTCATCCACAGACGGCTTTTGGTCATATTGTTGATCACAGCAATAGAAGGCAACGCCGTGACACTTTGTTGTGCACGTGGGGAGACTGAAGCCGTTAGAGGGGCTGGGAGCTTCCAAACTCCTTAAATTCATGATGTCCTTCCAGATCATGCTTGGCTGGGCAACCAGGCTAAAGGGGCTTGAGAATAGAGGGGCCACTGGCCCAGTCACACAAGGACTGCAGATCCCCATCTCTGGCCCGCTCAGTCTTGCCTTGTTGCACAAATAACAACAACAACAACTCAGAGTCAGCTATCAGGGGTTAAAGCGGAAAGATCAAGAGGCAAAGTGGCCAACCACTAGAGAGTTCTACCTCTACCAATGCTCAGGCCAAAGGGGAGATGCTGTCCTCAGACTGCATCCTCAGACTGCTCTGCTCCTCAGACTGCTGCCTCAGACTGCCCTGAGCCCGTCTCCTCCCGCCTGATACTCCTCTCTCCGCCCAGTCATATCACTCCTGCCTTCACCTCCATAGTGCTGGGATGGATTAAAGGCGTGTGATCCCAAATGCTGAGATCACCTTTGTGTGAGCTCTGTTTCTCTTTTAAACAGATTCAATCTCGTGTAGCCCAGGGAGACCTTGAACTCACAGAGATCTGTCTGCCTCTGTGTCCTGAGTGATGGGATTAAAGGTGTGTGCCACCACTGCCTGGCCTCTGTGGCTAACTAGTGTGGCTAGCTCTGCACTCTGATCTTCCGGCAAGCTTTGTTAGATCATAAACAAAATATCACCAATTTGTCTCCCAGTTCTGACCAAACAGTAGCTTAGAAACCCACTATTCTCAGCACCCTTCGCAAAGCCAGCCAGAAGAACCAGGGGCAGATGGGCACACCTGGGCCTCACACTCAGAGCCAGACTCTGCACTCCCGAAGCCCTGTGCACAGGAAAACAGGGCAGCATTGATGGTCAAGAGCCTTGCCTGGAACTGGAAGTGCCTAGGACCACACCTTACTTTCCATCTCTCCAGTTCCTGCCTTGTTCGAGCCTTGGGGCCTAACTTGGGACACTTTGTGCCCCCTGGCTCTGAGCCCACCCCAATGCCCTGTTGGCCCAGGTGTGCATGTATCCAGCTGCCCTTCCCTCTGCTGCTCCTGAGCTAGCCTTCCTGAGGCTGGATTTCTACAGGATAGGTACCTCCAAGGGCCAGGCAGCCTGAGACGCTCCCTGGATGGCCAAGTAGGGTGGGGTGGTGAGGGCTGCAGCCCCACTGATCGTGTATAGTTTCTCACTGGTGGGCCACTCTGCCACGCTTTGTGTGGATCCACTTTGATCTGAGGCCCAATGACGGCCACCTCCCAAGACTGGAAACTTCTGTGGACTAAAGCCCTGACGTGGCTCCTGCTCTGTGGGACAGCCACTAACATGGGCGAACCAATCATGTTGGCCTGCTTCCTCCTTTACGGACCTTGTCAGAGCCTTCAGTGGGTCACTACTGCATGACTCCAAGTGAGGCTACGGGGGCAGGGGTGTAGACCTTAGGAAGGGCTTCCCACTTCCCTACACCACCAAGAATCCTCACAATACAAGAGCGTATCACAGCCATTACAAGACACAGATGTCACCCTCTCGACCAGTCCCAGGTTCCCACCAACCTGCAGCAGCCTCTCTCGGATTCTCTGCTGACTCTGGGTTCATTTGGCTCCTGGCACATTCACCTTAATATATTCACTTTAACACACACACACACACACACACACACACACACACACACACACACACACACGCACGAGGTTTCTAGTTTGGCTTCTAGAAATAAAACGTTGAACAGCTAACGTGTGGAGGATAAAGCTTGTTTTTATCCTTACAGGGTAGAGTCCATCATTGGGAGAAGCCAGGGCTGGAGCCCAAGGCAGTAATCTGGAAGCAGGAAGCGAAGCAGAGACCGTGGGGGACACTAGCTTGCTTTCCAAGGCTTGTTCAGACTGTTTTCCTACACAACCCAGGCCCACTGCCCACAAGTGGCACTACCCTCAGTAGGCGGGGCCTTCTCCCATCAATCATTTATCAAGGAGATGCCTCCACAGTTTGCCCACAGGCATCCTCTCGGTTGAGGTTCCCTCTTCCCAGATGACTGTTTTGTATTAAGTTGGCAAAAACTATCACTTATTGACTTAATAATATACTGTGAATGCCAAACAGTGGGACAGGCATGAAAGACCACAGTCCCTGGGGCTTTCGGGGACTACTGGAAGCGGCCACATACTAGGGGCACAGGACAAACTGGAATGGGCATAGGAGGACAGAGAAAGAGGAGGCGTTGCCGTAGCTGGGTGTGGCTGGACGATAGGCTAGCCTGTGTGTCCACTTAAAACCCTAGCAAGACTTCGCTGAGACTTCAGTGGGTCAGGACAAGTTCGGCATGAACACAGACAACAGCATGAACAATGTCTATGCCTTGGAATGCTTCCCGACTCCTGAGCAGCTAGCAGGATGACTACAACTGCTTCACCAGTCACATCTGGGCCTCACCCTGGGCAGCTGGCCCCTCAAAGCCCACCTCCCAGGGGGCTGCTCTGAGCAGAACCGTCCTTCCTCAGACCCCTCCCATGCCTGCCCTTCTGATACCCTCACGGGGCCACATGGGTTCCTAAGCTAGAGGACTTTGCCAGTACCATTCGGAGAGTGTGCTCAGGGGCTGTTGGTCTGGAGGACTATGTCATTTGTGGGAACCACCAGCAGGGGATCCCCTGCTGAGCAGAATGTGTTTGCCTCTCTTTGGCTGGGTCGGTACCTATGAGGCAACTGTACAGGGATGGCTGAGCACCAGAAGAAACAGGTTGTCTTTCCTAAGGAGAAACAGCAGGGAGAGGGGGAGAGACCCACCCTGTGTGAAATTCTGATGCCACTGTTTCTGCCACACCCGGGGCACACGGTGGATATCCACAGCTCTGGGGTGCAATGCCTGTGGGCCTGAGAGGCTGCTGGCAGGCTTCCTGTGGCTGAGGCACATGGGCCTCAAGGCAGGGCACCTGTCAGGGTTGGCTACAGCTTACCTTGGCTCCCCTAGAAGACTATCAAGTACCCACTTACTTGCCAGGGCAGCGGACACTGATTAGGCCTTCAGGGCTACTGGGCTCTACCGGGAACACTTTGGTCCCAGCATTGGTCTTGCTCATTTCTGTAGCTGGTCGATCCCTGGTCCCTGTTTAGCACCCCATATGCTCAGAGTGCATCCAGACACAGCACAGGGGCTCTGTCAACTCCACTTGACCCTTCAAAGGTTCCTCCACATTCACTGGACACCTCCCTCGGGGCCTCCTCCGCTACCACCCTGTCCTCCATCCAGGGCTGTTTGCTGTCTTTTCTCTTCCTGGGGCCTCTGTGGCTGCTCCTGTCTTCAAACCCACATGACCTCATTCCTTCCTCCTGTGAGGGCCCTTCCCAGGCTTCAGGGCCCCACACACTCCCCAATACTCCCCGCACCCAACCTCCAACGTCTTCACACCCCACAACCCTGCTCAGCGGCAAGGCAGCCGACTGCGGTTTAGCAGACACAGAAAGAGTGTCTCCTGAGAAGGCCCAGGTCTTGCTGGGACCCCGAACCCAGGCCAAGCTGACCCAGACAAGGAGCAGAACCAAGAGAGAGAGGATGCCCGGGGTAGATGTGGTGGGTGAGGCCAAGTGGGGGCAGGAGAAGAAGAGAAGGGAGAAGGAGAGAAGGGAGAAGGAGAGGGGAGGAGAGGGGAGGGGAGGGGAGGGGAGGGGAGGGGAAGGCAGGACACACTTCACTTTGGCTTCCAGGGACGGGAGAAGGCAGTGTCTCACCCTCACGCTCCAGCCTGCTGAATCCCCTTGGCCCCTAAAGAGCACTCTGCCCCTTCAGCCTCCCCCATGGTACCCTGGGGCCAGCCCAGGATCCACTTCTTAGACTGGCCAGCAGGTGGCATCAGGTACCTGACCAGGGACCAGGACCTTCCTGTGGACTTTCCCCCTAGCAAGATCATCTAGGACATCCTGGAATCGTGACTCCACCCTCTCAAGTGGGGCCGTTTTGTTCCCACAGTAGGATGTGGAAGTGGGGGAGTACGAACAGGGTCTCCCGAGGTGCAGGACTCTAGAACTTCCATTCTGCAGAGGGCTGGGTAGCTCCTACTCTGACACCCCCCCGCACATGCATCCCTGTCTCTAGTGACAGACGCAGGACAGGGCAGATGCCATCTCTCAGGGAGCTACCCTGGCTACAGGGCTCTTCAGGGCTCTCAGGTGCCCCTGGGGCTACCTCCACAGGTGGCCACTGTGTGTCCTTGTCTGTATCTGGAGTACTAGAGCCCTGCAGGGCCCAGGCCGCCTCCCACTGCAGTGTAGGGGTCAGTAGGTGGGTGTGACTTGCCCGCACGTCAGTCTGCTTACACAGTATTTGATCTTTGGGAGTGGCAGGCTAGGTTCAGGAGGCCCAGTAGCCAAGGATGGACGTAGATGGGTATTAAGGTTGCCGGTCTGCCCAGGTGTAACTATGCAGGTGTGTGGGTCCCCAGAGCTGAGGCAGGTCAGGCAGGACTCAGGATGGAAGCTGGGACAAATGGCATTTACCATGGGAGAAGGCCAGGACACCATGGCCAAGGTATCAACCCAGCCATCCCAACACCCACCCGGGCATCTGGTCAGGTAAGAAAGAACAGACTAGCTGAGGACTTACCTCTACAGCTGCCCGAACGAAGGATTAGGACCCCTGGTAGAAAGGTACATGACCATTGGCCTAAGGATGGAAAGTTACATTCAGGGCCACCCCAATACTGTCCCGAGAGAGGCAGGCATGAAGGGACAGGATTTCCTTGGATCTGGTCAGGGCCGTGGGCTGAAGTCAGCCTGGAGTCACAGGGTCTGTTGCTCCACTGGTGTCGAGGCCAAGTGCCCCGTGCAGGGCTTGGGTGGCAGGGGGGCAAGTGCAATATGAGAGAGGGGCAATAGTCACTACCCCGAGCAGCTCTTACTGGCAATGCTTCGTTCACACAAACATGCCAACGGTGCGTGTGGTCGGCGCTCTCATGCCCTCAGTCACTAGTCGTCTATTTCCGAATGACCAAGGACCAGTTGCAAATTCATGTCAGAACAGCCTTTATTTTTATCCAGGCCCCACATTGCAGCTCCCACCCAATCTGTGGCACAGGCTCTCCACGTGGCTCGCTGAGCAGGGGCCTCCAAGTAGATGCGCCGCTGGGCCCCTCAGGGAAGGCAGTAGGTTGTATAGTTATCTTCTAAGGGGCAACATCACTGCCCTGAAACCACACAACCTACTACCTCACCCTGCGGTGTCCACATTCTGGAGGAGGCCCAGCCGCTCCCCACCCACCCTGGCCACAGGCCACCAGAGCCAGAGGGCACAGCTGGCACAGGGCAGGTGGGGAAGCAGAGACAGTGGCTCAGCAAGAAAGGCCCGTACCCACCAGATGGATCAGGGAGGTCTCCAGGGTCTGAACCCATCACCCCAGGGACAGTGGCCTACACTGGCCAGCTGCAGGCTGTGCCCATGGGGTACCCAGGCATGCTAAGGACCTTCCTCTCACATCTTTCCTGTAAAAGATGCCCTGACTCTATGGAGATGGACATGCTGCCATTCATCAGAAGCCTGACTTTGAGTTGGAAAGTCTGGATATATGCCAGGCCTGGAGTATGTCACCGCTCTGGAACAGAGCTGAAGGTCCAGTCCGAACCCTTTCCTTAGGGAGGCCTGTGAGCCCAGGCCGAATATGATGGGGTCCCCTTCGGTGTAGTAAAGGGAAAGGAGGTGCCCTGGAAATGCCACATGTCTGCTTTTACACCCACACCCCAGAGAGGTCAAGGGACTGTCCAAGGTCCCTGTCCAAAGTTCTTGTTGCATGGCAGCTACTGCTCCCTGTACTTCCCTCGGCCTCCCCAGACAGGGCTGGCGTTGTGTCCTCTGCAGATATTGCGGCCACTTCAGGAAAGACAGTAGATTGTATAGTTACCGCAGAGCGGGGCAGAGCCCAAAACCATACAACCTACTACCTCACCCCAAAGGCCGTCAGTCAGTCTTGGTGTAGAGCTGGAGGTTATGGCTTCTTGAGATGCCTCCTAGAGGAAGAAGGACAGCTGGGAACAAGGTGAGGGGCCCAACATGGCCAGCTTGGTGCTAAGGGTATCAGCCAGCAGTGGGCTGGGGCTCCCCCAAAGTGGGCCAGACACTTAGACAAAATCACCGAGCAGAGACAATGAGGGAAGTGGGGGGGGGGGAGTAGAGAGGAAAAGGTGACAAGTCACTAGGCAGGAATGGCCACAATGAGGGAAGGGAGTCACTTGTCAAAGGCCAGCCAGGTCCAGGGAGCTCCCAGTGTCCGCCTGGCTGAGACCCAGGCTCTGTGCAGTCAACTCTAGCATAAGTAGAGTTGGAGGCACCAGGACTCCTGCTAGGCAGTGGCCTTGGGCAAGCATCCTCCTCCTCTTACACAGGAAAAGCCCCTCCTTGAGGGTTTAGTCCCTGCCTCCCCTCAGAGTGGCCCGAGCTGACCTCGCTGGGGGAGGCTCAAAATCATTTTTTTTTCCTTGTGGGAGGCAGCCTAGCTCCCCATGGTGGCCAGCTGGGCGGAAGTGCAGACCCTGGCTGGACACTGATGTCCAGTCTGTCCTTGGCGACGAGCCCTTCCTGAAGCCAGCAAGGGCTCCGTGCTTGGCTCTAAGCTTGGGGCTCCCAGAGCCTTGGACAGAACCCAGCAGGGAGGATGCCCTAGTAAGGACAGACGGCCTGGTGTGGATGATGATACTCACTGTGCGGGACAGGTAAGGCCCACTCTGGGAATCGGTCAGGCTATAAGCACTGTTCACAGCCGCTAGCTGGGGAATATTGGGCAAACGTATTGTAAGCCCATCTTATAAGCAAGGCCTACGGCCTCCCAGCTGAGCAGTAGCACTGTGTGGAGTACTCTGCCCACCTTGTAAGAAGCTTCTGTAGCTCTCTGCTCCCTGGTACCAACACAGGCTTGGAGACTCCACCGCAGGCCTCTCTCCAGTTCTCCTGGGCAGCCATCAGGCTGGGCGCATCTAACCCTCCAGTTGTGAGGCCGATCACTGTGAAGAAACTGAGGCCCAGAAGGCTCAGAGTCTCTAGTCCCACGTGACTTTGCTATCAGAAGGGAAGGGGTTGTGTCTTTCAGGCCTCAGAAAGGTTTGCCCAGCAATGCAGAGGGAGGTTCTGTGCCCAGGCCCAGGAAGCCAGGCAGCTTTTGCTCTGGGCATGAACCCCAGCACCTGATGCCACACCTGCCTACCTGCCTGCCTGCCTCCCTCCCTGCCTCCCAGTATGCTGGTACTGTCTAGCCCCCGAAGGACTTCTATGAGAGCCACTGGGGTGCTATTCCCTGCCTCAAGCCTGGACCCTTTCATGAACAGAAAGGACAAATATCCCCAAGGATGGTCCAAGCAGGGCCAGCAAGGCAGGAAGACGCATTGGAAGAAAGTGGCTCAGGGTCCCCTGATGTTCCCATCTATGATGAGTGGACCAGGTGGGAAGATGGAGGTATCACTGACTGGCCATGGTTAACCGTGTCAGTTCCCAGGATGCACCTGGGTGTGGAAGAATGACTAGTGGCTACTTTGGCTGTCTCCATCTGCACCCCTCAGAAGCTCCTTGAACAAGGAGAGAGGGCACACTTCGACACAGGCCTCTCAATGCTTTGGGTTCTGTGCCTGGCTGACAGGATACAGTATCGTGAGCAGGACTGCCTGGAAGGCCTGGGCTGCCTCCTCAATGGGTAAATCTTGGCACACTTGCATTTCTGTGGGGTCCCTTTAGCTGACCGTTGGGGATTCTCAGCAGCTCCTTGGCCACTCTAGTGAGCAATCAGCAGGAGGCTAGTGTATGCTACTGTGACATCCAAAAGTGCCTGTCTTGCATCTGCCCCTGCTTACCCTCCCCGAGTTCGGGCTTCGTTGCATCACAAGCCATGCAGGGTTCAAGCTGTAGGAGAAAAATAACGGGAGACAAGCATCCTGGTCCCTCCTTGACCATGGCCGCCACCCTCTGAGCCTTAGCCCAACCTGGGAACAGATGCGATTGCTTCCCTCACCTGGCCTTTCTTCTCCCTCCAGACACGACTCCCCTGGCAGGTCCTCCATCAATGCCAGGTGACATGGGGGTATTAGGATCATACTGGGGGAGTGAGTGATGGCCATGGGGGACAGAGAGAAAAGAGAGCTGCCTGTGAGGTTTCCAGAGAGCTCTCAGGGCTGGGTGACCTGAAGGGTGTGAGCCTGTAGACAGTGTAGACTCAGGGTAGAGGGGCCGTGCCTCTTCCACTCAGAACCAATAACAAACAGAACTGCAGCTCCGTTAAACCACGTCCAGCCTGGGTAGGCTGATATGCGTTCAAAGATCACCGTATCACAGTGCATCATGGGTAGATGAGATGAACCTTCTGGGGGCAGTCTCCAGGTGGGAGGCACAGTCCTGGGGGGAGGGAGCACAGGCCTCCAGGTAAAGGCATCTAAGCTGGGGCCCTGGAGCAGTGGCAGAGATGTGGTTTGGACCCTAGTCTTTCCCACTCTGATGTCTCCCATGGCTCCCAGCTCTCCCAAGGAAGGCCAGTGGGGCCCCACTCACCACGGGGGTATCAACTTCGCGCAGAAGCTCCTGCTTGCATCACTTCCTGACCTGCTTGGGTTTAGAAACAAAAGCAACAATCAACCGCTTCCAAAAGGAGAAAGCCTGGTCCCTGATGCCTCCCCTGGCTGCACCCTGCTAGCCCACAGCACAGTGACATTTTCATCTGTCTGTCTACTGCCTGGTGCCACTCTGCATGAGAAGCCTTGGATGGGATGGCCTCTGAAACCAGGCCTGTGCTGGACATGCTGGCCAGAGACTAGGACTCAAACTTCATCCATGGTGGCAGGCAAGTCTATGTGGGTGGCCAGTAGCCCACCTAGCCACTGGCTGTGGGACCCCAGGGAGGAAGCACCACGAGGGGACAGGCTCACACTGGCCCTCATGCACACTGTGTTAATTAACTGGACCCTGGAGAGAGGGTTAATCCTCTCTAGAGGTTGTCATCAAGATGCAGCTTCCCTGGGACATAGGGCAAGACGTGCCTGAACACACACACACACACACACACACACACACACACACACACTCTCTCTCTCTCTCTCTCTCTCTCTCTCTCTCTCTCTCTCTCTCTCTCTCTCTCTCTCTCTCTCTCTCTCTCTCTCTCTCGGCAGAACTAGCAGAAAGATGGAGGACCAAGCAGAGACATGGTAGCCGTGAGGGAGCAGTGTGGCCAGCTGATGGTCTCTGGAGCGGAGCCTGGGGTGTGGAATACAGAGACAGCCCTGCTCGGGATCTGCCTAGTTCTGTCCATCAAGCCAGAGTGGTTTGTTACAAGCCTTGTTTCCCACACAGCTCAAGGAAAGGAAGATGAGGCCATTGGCTATTGAGGGTCTGGTGAGGACACAAGGGAGGGACAGCCCCCTCCCTCCCTGCCTGCCAGCCCTGCCTGCACCCCCAAGATGGCCAAGCTATCCATCACATTGACACCCTTTCTCTGGTCCTTCCCATTGTGCCTATCAGCCCTGCCCCCAACCCATAAAGCAGCAAAGTGCCCTGGGCAAGCCTCCTCTGCCCTCCTTGGCCATCTCCCAGGTCCTCCCTGCCTCCTGGCTTTTGCCCTGAACTGCCCCTCTGCCAGGAACTGCTGACCCGTTTTTCCTGTTTCTTTCCACAAGGCTCCTGCTCTCCAGGGGGCCTCTCTCTGCCCAGGGCTTGGGTCTAGTGAGGCTGACCCACAGGTACCTGCCATGAACCCATTTCCCTCAGGTGTCTCTCCATGCTGTGGTTGCGGGAGTGGCTGCCAAGGTCTCCTCAGTTCTTAGGCAGCTCTGCCCTACCCAGAGGGCTTACGCTGGTTCCACAAGACTTCAGGAAGGGTCACCCTTTCCTGGTTTGTGGCCATCTCCAGAGATACTTGTGAATGAGTGAGGAAGAGTCCCAGATCCATGCTTGGGGAGTGTTTAGATGTCCCAGGCCTACCTGTGTGACAGTCAGGCCTTGGCCACTGACCTCAGCCCCGGGGGTTGGGACCCACAAAAATGCTTCCTTTCCCAAGGGCTAACAGGAAAGGGGTCCTAAAACAAACCAAAGGGGCCCAGCGGTGCCAGGCTGGAGGAGGGCCAGTGGCAGGGAGGGCAGTGACATGAATTGGTCATCCTCAACAGGTCGCCAGGGAGTGAGCAGTCAGCAGACGCCCTGCCACCTGCCAGCTGCCACCTCCCAACCTTGTCCCAGTCCTGCGGTGTCTACCCATGGGCAGGGTGCCTGGGGGAGGAGCCAGGCTGGCTAGGACAGGTGCACTGAAGGCCTAGGCAGGCAGGTGGCCTTTTCAGGGCTAGGCGGATGTCTGGAGGGAGAGAGGCAGACAGACGGCGTCACCCTGAAGTCACCTCAGGCTTGGCTTGGGGCCACCAAGAGCCAGACCCCCCCCATGGCAGCCCCCCTCTCCTGGCCTCCCTGATTAGGTTTCTCCCATAAAGCGACCAGTGTCTCTGCTCAGTAGGCCGTGCCAACAGCGAGTCTGGGAACGATGGGAGGGGTGGCATCCGGCTGGGCAGAAGGCGGGCCTCCTTGTGAACAGGGCCCATAAAGTTAACAAGATGCATGCTAGCTGACTGGGTCTGGGTTGGTGTGCCCAGAGGCAGGCCATGCCTACTGAGGACCATTGTGGGTCTGGCTAACACAGGCATGCTAGGGGTGACCAAGACAAGTAACGCCTTTGTGTGACGTTTAGAGAAATGACTAATGCAAACGCCCCCGAGACAATACAAGATCATTTGTGAGCGAAGATGATCCAGGTTTGCTCAGTATCCCTGGGCTTCAGCCTGGGTTCTGGCAGGTCTGTGGGGGAAGTGCACCATAGGCTTGAATACCCTCTTCCAAAAGTGTATCGCAGATATGCACGGTCAGTCCTGGAGCTGGCATCTAAATGCCTTGGACCTGGCTTTCTCTGGCTCTGCCACCGAATGCTGATCCCAGGATGGGTCTGACCCGCGCTGGGCTCTGGGTGGACTTTGTAGTACCCTGGGAGCATGCTCACTCCTAGAACAGAGGTAATGAACACTGTGACCCATAGCAAAACTCGAGAGTGAAAAGCGGGAATTCGGGGTCTTGGGCTGGCTGGAGAGGCCCAGACCTGAGCCTAGCTCCCTCCATCTGGAAACAGAGTCTGAGACAAAGTCAGTTGGCTCTGTGCCCCCTCTGGAGAGCTAGGGAGATAGCTGTCTGGTATGGACAGTAGTGAGAGTCATGAGGAAGCCGCTGGCTTATACCTAGGGCAAAGCACAGATGGCCTGTTGTACACTGTGCAGTGCATTCTGCTCCCTAGACTCAGCTTGGGGCTGGACATTTAGGCTATGGGTTACCAGCTTTGACCAGCGAGGTGTGTACTCATCTGCAGATACCCTCCACCCAAGCATCACCCAGGTCATGGGAAATGACTACAGATGTCACATTGCGGGGCATGGACTCTGCCTGCTCTTTGACAGCCCCCTCTGTCACCTCCCTCTAGGCATGGCCCTTCCTTGGGAGATTTTTCCTGTTCTAGGTTCTCCCCTCCAGGACCCCAGGAAGATCCATCCTGGCCTGGCACATTGAGAAGGCATTGGTCTGGGTAGTTGGGCTTTGGACATTTTTGGGGGTCTCCCTGGAAGAGGGGCATGGCCTGGGCAAGCCTCACTGCAGAGCCACAGACTGTTTTTCCCAGGAGTTGTGGGAAAGAGGTCTGGGGCCGGCATTCAGCTAGCTTCCTAAATGGGGCAGCTGGGCCCTTCGGTCTATACACAGCTTCTTGCTATCCTGGCAGAGAGCATGGAGCCAGGCAGGGCCATGGAGCAACCCCCATGCTACCCAGGAAGATTCAAAGACATTGTAATCCACATCCTTCCCTACTGCGCGGGGAACTACCTTCCAGCTTCTTTTAAGGGTCGCCCCCTTTTCTCTTACCTTGGGAAGCCAGAATGGCTGTCAGTAGGATAATGAGCCAGGGCTGCTGGGGTTCTGTGGACCTGGATGGCATCATAAGGCATCACTCTGGGATGTGCTGCTTCTGACCTCTGGGAAGGCAGATGAACAGTGTGATGGGGAGGGGGGCTTCCTGTTCCTCTGAGCCTCAGTGGCCTGGTAGGTGGTTTTGCTCTTGGAGCAAAGGAAGCACCTGAACTACTTGACATCATAGGCTACCCAGGTCAGCAGATGGACTGGCCACTGTGACACCCTGGCTGGCATTCTATATCACACTCAGCCAGGGAGCCCCAAGGTATGAGGGGCATCTGGAGGCCAGGGGCTTTCCTTTCCGGGGGACCTAATGTAAATCTATGCTTGTTGATGGCTCTACTCAGGAACCTGGTACCACAGTGCAGATATCATCTGTAGAACCATCGTGCTGGCCCCACCCCTGCCAAGGACTCCCTCTAAAAGTATAGTGTTAGTGGTGGACTTTCTGGATTCCGGGGTGCAGCCTCTTCTCGGTTTGCTTGGTGGGCAGCAAGGAATAAGCGGAGCTGGCTAAGGGGCCAGGACTCTCAGGCTGCCTTGCCAAGCATCTGGCTGTGCCAAGTCCGGGGCAGCCATGGCCAAAGCCAAGCAGGGTGGGGGCTGGTCCTGGGCTCTGTCCAGGCCACTCAGGGCAGGCGGGAAGCAGGGGTCTCCTCCTCTCCAAGGCTACTGCTTGTTTCTGTTACAAAATGGCGGAGGGCTGTGTCGGCCATTTTGTGGCATCCTTGGAGGACAAAGGCTGTGAAAGCCTGAGGGTGGGACCAGGGGAGGCCTGGCAGGGAGGAGGGGGAGCAACCTAACGAAACAAGGCTCTGCCCCGTGCCGAGGCCCGACACCGTCTGGTCAGAGAACGTGGGTCAAGCAGCCTCCTTCCAGAGACTTCCTCCTGCCCAAGCTACAAGCACGCTCAGGGCTTCTAGGGACTACCATACTTCCTTTCGAGGGGTTCCGGGTGGCCCATGGTGAGGCTTCCCGGGCCCGAGCTTTTCTGGGTTACAATTCTCTGCTCTAGAATCTCTGCAAGACACGTCCTTGTCTGTCCCAGCTGGGAAGGCCTTAAGCCGGGGGCTCAGGTACCACCTCGTACTCCAGTAACTAGTGGGCTAGATAGCTCCTTCTGTCTGGGCCAACAGGTCAAGGGATCAGTTGCCAAGGCAGCCATCACAGGACTTTCTTCAGGACCCTAAGGCTGCATCCCACTCCCAGTTTCTACGGCTCTAGCTAGGATGGCTCTTGTTTTCTCATCTTGTTCCAGCTGCTTCTTAAACAAGTGACCAGCATCTATTCACACCCCCTTTCTGGCCTCTGCCCAGGGGTCCCGCGGCCCCCTCACCATGGCTGGTCTCCAAGCATCTCTAGGCACTCAGTGACTAACGGCGGAGCCCCACAGAGGGTGGATCCAGGTGTTGTAGGGTTCCTTTGTGCCCATCCCCACCCTATGCTGTGTCTTATTCAGGATCCAGTTACAAACTAGAGGCAGAGGACAGCTCTAAGGGGATACAGGTCCCACCTCAGGCTGCCTCCTTTTGACCTGTGCAGATAAAAAAAAAATGTGCTGAGAACAGCCCACTTCACAGGTATTTAGTCTGAAGCCCAGGGGGGCAGGGACGCTACAGTCACAGAAGCCACCTTGCAGGGTGGCTGGGTCATAGAAGAGATACAACTTACACAGCCAAGGGCTCAGGCCTCTGTCGGGTCCACATGAATCCAGGGCAGGGCCTGTGACAAAACAAAAACAAGATTGGAACTGAGAGGAGTCCATATCATCCTTACAGTGTACACTGCCATGGTGACATCAGTCATCACTTGTACAATCATAGTCCTGAGAACTCTAGAGTGTTAACGGCACGGGGGCCTCTTTTAATCACTAACGGCTTCTCCTCAGTAGGAAGCCACATGGTTCTGGCTTCAAATCCCCATCCACTCGAGAGTGCTGTAAACTCACGAGCCAGAGTGGGATGCACACTAATGACCCATAGGCATGGACACAGTTTGGGGAGCTGGTACGGGGGGGCTGAACCCAAGCCTCTACCACTAAGTGACATCTCTAACCCTTCAAAAAATTTTATTTTGAGGGTTTTGCTAAGTTTCCTGAGCTGACCTTGAGTTCACTCTATACAGCTTGGGCTGGCCTCAAACTTTCAAATCTTCCCAAGTAACAAGGATCACAGGCCTTTGCCACCAGGCCCAGGAAATGGGAGCATTTTGTATCTTCAATGTGCCAGGCACTGGTAAGTCCCTCACAACCAGGGTTTACTTTGTCCTGGTGGCAATGGGATCCTTGGCTAAAGGGTGGAGCACAGAGAGGTTGTGACTCTGCCCCCCCCCCCAGTCACCAGAGTTTTCATCCTCCCAAGTTCGAGGAATGAGGGACTAGAAAACGGTAGGAACATTGTGACAGGTCACAAAGTCGTTCAGAGGGTCCGCGCCTCTCTGAGAGCTCCACGAAGCTCCATGTCACGGAGGGCCAACCGTGCCTTCCACAGGGCCTTCTAACTTCCCTGGGAACATGTCTTTCGAATCATCTTCACTCAGCCTGGCTGGAAGGGGGTCCTTGGGAGCTGGAGGCTGGAGTACCACATGGAGACAGAGCTGATGCCAGAATAAATCTGGGACTGTGTGGGTTATCAATTGCACTGGGCCAACGACCCAACGCAAGGTATTTGTAAGACTAAATACAGAGTATTCTGGGGCTGGAGCAATGGCTCAGCAGTTAAGAGCCCCTTGTGGTCTTTTGGAGGACCTTCCCAGATACATGTGGTGGTTCACGACAATCTGTAACTCCAGTTCCAGGAGACACACATGGAGGCAAAACACTGATGCACATTAATTTGTTTTTCCAGACAGGGTTTCTCTGTATTGTTTTGGAGGCTGTCCTGGAACTTGCTCTGTAGACCAGGCTGGCCTCGAACTCAGAGATCCGCCAGCCTCTGCCTCCCTAATGCTGGGATTAAAAATGTGTACCACCACCACCTGGCTAAAAATCCTTGAAAAATATTTCAGGAGATCTGGAGCCAGAGCTCAGACCTGCCTATCAAGCCTCAAACCCTGGGTTCGATCCCCAGCACTATATAAACTGGGTGGGGTGGCTCACACCCATAATCCAAGCACTCAAAAGGTGAAGGCAGGAGGATCAAGAGTTCAAGGTCAGCCTAGGCTAGAGACCTTATCTAAAAAACACAACAGTTTCTGGCTATTAGATAAATCTGGGTTCTTCCTCACCTTCCATAGGGCCCTGGGGCAGCTGGTCTCTAGGTTAGGAGTGACAGACCTTGGGAATCTGGAAGTCCAGCCCACTGTCCCTGAGCCTCAGTTTCCCTTAGAGACTGTGCAAGGCCATGTGGCCACCTCTTGCTGGGCTGGTGGTTGGCTGTGGTTGGCTACTTGCTGGGGCCAACACTATAAGCATGGTGGATGTGGGTCATGGCTGGATAGTGGGGAGGGGAGGGCACAAGGCCAGGGACTTGCCTGTGCTCAGATCCCCCAGGCCAAGAGCCAGTCGGGCAAATTTCATGGGCTACAATTCCAACCTTGCCAACTGAACCCTAGAGCCCCAACCTTTCCATGGCCCCCCAGTCTAGGCTGGTATCTCAACAACCTCATAGCCTGGTGTCCCCAGGCCACGAGTGAGATGGGGCTAGCTCTCTCTACATAGAGGTCTCTGGAAAGGAGAATGGGTGGGGTGTCCGAAACTCACCCTCACTAACACTAGCACTGAGTAAGCGCCTACTGTATATACCCAGTGCATCTTGTGTGTGTGGTGCTAAGTAGGAGCTGGGTCATGGACCGGGACTGGCCACTCTTCCCAACCCAGCCTGTCCTCTTCTGTTCTGGACCCTTCCTCTTATGTCTTGGCTCAGGACCCCTCTGGAACCCCCACCTTTGCTCCTGGAGCCCTGCACCTGCAGGCTCCCACAAACATCATCACTCAGGACTCAGGGGTACATTCCCAGCCTGAGCCCTTTTAAAAGGTATACTACTGGACTCTAGATGTTCATCTGTGCCCGTGGGGCACTGGGAGGATTGCATGTGCTGGAGGTTGCCTGTGGCTGAGACAGGGTACCACATGCAGGTCTGGCTTAGGGTAGGTACCCAGGAAAGTCCAGGATCTATGAATCAGAGCCATTTGGCCAAGAGCTACTAGGTGTCCAGGGATACCTGGGCCAACTGCACTCTTGAGGATTGCCCAGGTATTCCTCTAAGTCTCTCCTGCTCTGTCCTGTCCCATTTACCAAGCCCTAGAGTACCCCCAACCCCGCCCCACCATCTGTTTGCCCTACTCTCAGACACTGGCTAACATCCCTGACTCTAGGTGCAGACACAGAGACCAGGGTAGTATGTGTGGGAGCAGAAGGCCCAAATACAGGTTGCTCTGGCTTATACAAGATGGTGTGGGGCTCTGCCTGCAGCCCAGGAGATGAGACTGTCCCTAACCATGGCCACACCAGTTCCCTGGATCTAGATTCATCTAGGTGGGTCCAGAGATGTACTTGGCTTCTGGCTCCTCGTGGGCAGGGACAAGTGTGAACAGAGCTCCCAGGCTGGCTGCCACCTCTGAGTACAAGAGGCCCCGAGTGCACAGGTTCCCAGTTATAACTGCAAGTTATCCGTGGCAGTGGAAGCAAGGACCTTTACCACTGAGCGCTGAGTATTAATTACTAGGGGTAGTGCAAATATCCTGGGGTCATCTCATTGTTCTCCCATCTCCCTCTTGATGGCTGGGACAGAAAGATGGCCCAGTCTAGTGTCCTGGGTACCTGGATATGCCCAGACGTCCTAGAGTCTCAGAAAGAAGCTGGCAGGGGTTGAGACTGCTCAACCAAGACGCAGCATATGCAAACCTCAAGGCCTACACGAACCCGCAGCAGTACCCAGGAGAGTTGGGGTAGGCCCTGGGTTCCATAAACCAGAATGCTGAACTGACCTGGGTTGGGCATGGCCCTTGAGCTTCAGGGGTCACCTGGTAGAATTGTCAAGAAGCGGCTGAAGCCTAGAAGGAAAGAGACATTAGTTAGGTGTTGAATTACATCCACGAGCACTCTTAGCATTTATGTTTCCTACCAACACCAACCCACAAGGGCCCCCCTCCCCCAAAGGCCTTGGCACAGCTTAGGAGCCACCTGGAACTCGGGATAGCTCATGGCCAGGAGGCTATCCATGTGGACTCACGGGCAAATGTTGGTGCTCAAATCTCATAAAGTCCTGGGCCTACCCCCCTCCTACAAGGACCTAGAGGCTGCAAGAATGAGCCACACACAGAAGCAGTCCCTGGAGGTAATGACACTGCCAGAGAACCTCAGAGCTCTGGCCAAACTGCTGCTACTGGACCTCTGATGGATGGCACACAGAGCCTGGCAAGGACAGAGTGGGTTCCCTGCCCTACCCAAGTGATGCATAACAGGTTCAGGCCGCCAAGTGGTCATCCCAATTGACGAGGCCCCTTGCACACCCTCCTCAAAACTAACTTGAAGCCATGGAATCCTGCAGGTCTAGGCTCCCAGATACAGGGCCTTTCTCAGTCATACCATAAGAGATGCCAGCACAGCTTCCCCCACTGGACAGAGGCAGACACAGTGACTCGACCCACCCTCCCGAGCAGCACCAGCAAGCACAGACTCCAAGTGAATGGCTCTGAGTAATGGAGAGCTGATTCTGTGCCTGCTGAGGCTGGCTGAGGGGAGAGAGCTGGGACCACACTCTGGTTCCAGTATATTACACAGTCTACCACCTACAGGCACTTACAGTTTCCAAAGACTGTCTAGCTCCCTGGGTCTTTCCCCTGAGCTACAGGTATTCAGAGGTCACTGTATAGCCCCTGATTCCCACCAGCAGGTATCCCTGCCCATTTTGTGGACCAATACACTGAGACTGAAGCGCTGATGGAGACTGTCCAGATGGAAGACAGGTAGCAAGGAGGCTGGAGGAGAGGGCCAGGTGTGCCTACTGCAAGACTGGGCGCAAAGGGCTGTCTCAGAGCTAATTCTGCCCTCCACCACCGGCAATCTGCCCCTGCCGGATTCCATCTGCTTCAAGAGGACAAGTCAGGCCATCACAGCCTGCAGGGCAGAAGGCAGGGCTGAAGCAGGGACCCGGAATCCTTGGCACTGTCTCCTGGCCTGGCCGGGGCAAGGATCTGTCCTGCTGGTTGGAGGCCAGGCTGAGACCCTGAGGGGTTGGGAGCAGGGCAGGCCTGGCACCAGGTAGAGCCTCTGAGGAGAGGACTGGTCCTGGCTTCTCTGAAAGAACAACTGTGGACTCTTGTCTGCCAACACACTATCCTCTCCAGGACTATTTCTAATGGGGCAGACAGCTACCTGTGTATGAGGTCCTATGTGGTCTTCTGGTACATGTGACAGGCTTTCACTTTCCTGGGAGGCTCTAGAGCAGTCATGTTCTGTAAGACATAAGGAAATCAAAACAAAGGTGTCAGCATGGCAGGACATGTGGCTTGGACACAGAGAAGGGTCCCAGGTAATGTGGCCTTCCCTTCCCTTCCTTGGCTATTCCCACAGTCACCCCAGGTAAGAAGACCCACACACACCATTCCCTGTGGCCTTGGCACCGGAGCCCTGAAGTTTCAGATCACAAAAGACAGAACAGCCCAGAGAGCCATGTCTGGCTTTAACCAGTTCCAGCCAGCCAGGAACCACATTCCAAACCAGCTCCCTGCCCTGGCTCCTAGGCAGTCAAATCACAAAGAAGACCTAACCCTTACCCTAGAGTCCTCTGGGACTATAGAGGAAGAACCCATGGGGCTTGGCTGCCAGTGCCTGGCTAAGATCCTCCCTTCACTCCAGCCCCACTGTGGTTCCCATAATTCCCTGTGGCCAGAATGTTCTACCACCATAGATGACCCACAGTTCAGACACCATAGATCAGCCCTGCCTGCATTGTCAGACAGCACTAACACTGGGGGTCCTGTCCCTGCCCCCACTCACCTCACAATGCCTGTATTGCCCCTGTAGACTTGGGATCTTTGAGACAAGGATGTCCTTCAACTAGCATATATCCCTGGCATCCACAAGTGTCCCACCACTTGCCTTACTCTGGGAATGACACTTGATATCTGGGGTTTATGAGGTACAAACAGGACCTTGGGACATTATCAAGAGGTAACTTTGGTAGTCATTATGAGCCAGGAAAGGGGACAGGCCAGGACTGACAACAGGACACCAAGACCAGGAGTCAGCCCTGGCCAGGATGGCTCCCAGGCTCTCTCTTCCCTATGTAGCTTGAGTGTTTGGGTTGTGGGCAGAGAATTGCCTGCTTCTTTCCTGCCCTTCTGAAGCCAGCATGGTTCAGGCACCCACACTTCCATGAACTCTGGGTTGTAAGAAGGTTTGGGGTATTCTCTTTTGTATTGTGGCCTTTTCCAGGATTTGTTGTCATAGGACCAGGGACTACTCTCCCATGGACAAGCCAAAAGCAGTGACAGCATTCTCTCCAGAGAGTGACTTTTCATCGAACTCTCGAGACCTAGAGACTAGAGGGACTTGCTGAGGGCTCCTTACTAATGTGTCGTCACTGAGACCCACTAAGGACCTCCCTCCATCTCCAGAGGCTGCTGGTATCCACAGGTGGATCTGGGAGCCCACAAGAGCTTCATGCTGTTCATCATCCACACAGGGCTGTGAAGGTCCCAGAGAAGCTAGTGGGCAAGAGGGAAGAGGAGAGCCCAGGGCTAGGGCTGCTAAGTGTGAGCCTCTGACCCTATCTCTTGAGAAGGGACTGTCCCGTGGTCATTCCAATCCTTACCTGACAGTTAGATCCCACCCATCCCTTCTTTTGGCCTGGACCAAAAGTAAAACCCCCTCCACTTTGTGGCCCATGGTGTAGATTGCCCAATTTAATGATCTCGGGACGGCTGCCTGCTGCTTACAGACACTGCAGCCCGGACAGGCAAGTAAAGCTTTGCACCTGTTTGGGTTCCAAGAAGGGAACTTCCACATGGTGGGGTGTCCAGAGAGCCAGCAGGAGAGCACCCACTTTCTAAACAGCACAACTTCGTCTCTAAACAAGGTCACAGGTGCAGGGCCACGTGACACAGGATGAAGAAGTTCAGCCATGGGAAACAGGGATGTTGACCAGACTCTTGATGGGGCTGAGCATGGTCCTATGGGGTCAATGGCTGAGGCTACACAAGTTACTCCAGGCCCACTCTGGACACAGGAAGGCCTACGATTCCCATGCTGACAGTATAGAGCTCCTGCCTGCAGTCCCTAAGTGGTTCTGAGGACCCTGGTTCCACCCTTAGTAACACAGGAGAGCTCCTGGCTGTGCGTTGCTGGCAAGCTCTGATGGGGGCTCATGGGGCCTCTGGCTGTAGAGGGCTTTGCCACGCCCCCTCTCAATTCAGACGTGGCCCTGTGTTTGCTTTTTCTCACCCGCTCTGCCCATGGCAGTAATGAAACAGCAAAGCTGAGTGACCTCCAGGGACCTGGACGGGGGACCCCACCGGGATCCAAGGGTAGACAGATACTACATTATCTGTCCTATGAACCTGTGGATAAACCACAGAGATGTGCTCCCTCTCAGGCTGATGAGCCTCCCAAAGCTGTCCTTCTGTCTCTAAGAGCTGCTCCATGCTATAGTTACTGGTGTGACAGGACTTCTCTAGGCCATCTTCATGGTTCATGACCCATTAAGGTAGAACTGAATTTTTCAGACCAAACACCAGGCAGCCCAGCCCTACCCCCGCCTCATTCCTACCCAGACTTACAACCATACAATTAGGTCTATCTGCAGGGTCCAGTGGGGCCATAGCATCCATCTAGATTGGCAGAATGGTTGTCCCTAGGAGAAGTTCAGCTCTAGCCAAAGCCAAGTAGCCAAACACGATCTCCCAGGCTGCATGGCCTTCAGGAACCTGTTTGCTCCAAGCCACACTTATGTATCTAAGAGCAGCCACTTATACCTACTATATACCCATGGATTTCATAGGGGAGTGAGAAAGCAACCAGGTGTGAGCTTCCTATCCATCCACCAGGCACTCTCAGGGGAGTCTCCCACAAGCAACCACCAGCTCCCACTAATGTCCAGTTGACGCTGAAAAATCAAGCCACCACCAGACACAAGGCCATCTGCACTCCCACCTAGAATGCTAAGGAATGTCTCACAAATGATGCCAGTGTCTGTGATGCCAGCATAACAGGGAAATCAAGTCCTGGTTTCTTTTCAGATTTTTTTTCAGATAAAAGACTCAGAACATTCTAGAACACAAGGGTCCTACCCTAAAGTGACTCCACTGCTGTGGTCATTAGCTATCTGGACAAGGGGGTTACTGGCCTTGTAGAGCTCCTGTGGTATCTGCTTCTGTTAGGAGCCTTGCACATGCTGGCGGATAGTGCTAACCGCTTCCACATCACACACATTTTGGGAATGTCTCTGTTTTAGGGGACAAACACATAGTGGTAACTTAGGCAAGGTCAGTTTCTCTCTGGACAGATGGCTAACTTTGCATTCATGAACCAAAGCCTAGGACACAAAGGAAAAGAGAGCAGAGGCCATATCTGACCTGGCATACACAACCCACCTTCGTGTGTGTGTGTGTGTGTGTGTGTGTGTGTGTGTGCTGCGCATGCGCTGCATGCTGCAGCGTGCACGTGCGTACACCTGCCCCATAGTGGTCCCCATGTGTCAGGAAACTGATGGGCTGGGCTGGGCACTGCACGAGTGCCCTCCAGGTGACAGCGTCCTAGCATCTGGGCTGGGAAAGTAGGTGGTTGCTCCTAGTGTCTTATCTATACAATAGACACATGCAGCTTTGTGGGTCAATCCTCCTGGTCTCTAGGGAGACTTCAGATGTAGGGGCTCAGGTTGAAGCCCAGGAATGCTTTCAAGACAGCTGCTTCTAATCGGGACTCTAGAACCTTCCAATTACCCACCAATATCAGGACTAAAGTGAGACAGATGGGTCACTAAGGCCAAGGCTGATGAGAAATGGGTCCCTGGCTACACAGCTCCTACCCCCCAGTCCACAATGAACTCCAGTGCACACTTGTTATACAGCTAGAATCAAGCTACAGTACACCAGCTTCGCTAGACAAAGACACAGTGTATGTGTTGATCACAGAACCCGGAAGGTGAATGACAAACAGGAAGACGGCAGACAAGACAGCTGCAGTTCCACACAGGTAGATCAGCCCTCGAGGGCACTGGGTTTCATGGCACCGGAGAAAGTCCTGGGAGAGGCCCCAGTCAAGTGCCTCACGTGGAGGCATGGAGACCTTCCTTCCAGAAAGTTGCCCCCAAACACACCTGAGTCAGGCTGTAAGACCATGAGTGGTGATAGCTGTCCTTCCCGAGGAGCTCCCAGCGTAGACACGGGTGAGAGGACCACAGGAGCTGTATGTCCACAGTATAGGTGGTGAGCACAAGGTTTGGAGGGCTTCTACATAGTGACATGGGGTCCTAATAAAATAAAAAAGAGTTGTGGAGACACAAGGCTTGTCAAGAGTTCCTCCAAGACCTGGGCATGGCGCACACACCTTTAATCCCAGTACTCCAGGAGCAGAAGCAGGTGGATCTCTGTGGGTTCAAGGCCCACCTGGTCTACACAGCAAGTTCCAAACTAGATAAGGCTACACTGTGAGACCCTGTCTCAAAACAAACCACAATAAATGTTCCATTCAGGAGATTGGTCTTCAACTGAGAATGGATGGGAGCCTTCTTTCAGGTGGGAGGGACAGGCAGTCTTTTTAGCTGTCTACTACGGTCCCTGCAACATTCTAGCACAGGCTAGTGTGTTGACTGTGAGGGCCTGATCTCATAGCCCCCTTTCCTCAGTCTACAGAATGGGGTTGGGTCAGGTCCGAGTTCTCTGAAGCCACCCGGATACCAGATGTCTGAGCCCAGCACAGAGTGAAGCTTGGTCCCCTTCATAGTGCCTCCTGTGAGAGCTGACTTTGAGCCCAACTCCAGGAGACAATGTGAGGCTGGGTGTGGGGCAGTGTCCATGGCCTCTCTGCCTTCCCCATGGCTGGTCTCTAGGGCATGGGGGGCCCAGAAAGATGGGTAGTGGAGGCAGTTAGAGGAGCCAGGCTGCCTGGCAGTAAATCATCAGGCCATGCTTTGTAATTATCCAGGCACTTAAGCTCCTCTATCTTGTCTCTCCCTTCCCTGGGGAAATTTCCTTCATTTCCTACGCTTTTCTAGTCTCCTGAATGTCTAAATCAGTCCAGGCCAGGCTCAACATGCTGCTTTCTCCAGCTCTTTTGGCCTGCAGCTGCGAGGCTGTATGCTTGCAGGCTGGACTGTAGCCACCAGAGGCCACCGTCCCCACCTAAGTTTCCTCCCTGCCCAGGGCAGAAGAATGAAAATGCCATCACCCCATTCCTTGGAGGTATAAAGTCAGCATCCTCACGAGCTACTTTCCCTGACACAGGGATGGGCCAGTAACCCCAGGTGGCCTAGGGATGGGAGGCTGGGGTGGCACCTGAATGGGAATGAAACAGAGACAATATCAAGGCAGGGTTCCGAGTACACGGGGAGTAGCAACTGGAACGTGTGGCCTGTTCTCTCCGTCCTAAGGACCCTGCACTGATACCATTTAGATACTGCCTGCTGCCGTTTATCCAGCCCTAACCCCTCCTCTCATCTAGCTCTCACACAGAGTCCCAGTCACTGTGTCTATTTTGCAGATGAAAACACTGAGGCGCAGGAGGCAATGCAAGTGGCTTGGATGACTTAAATGGCCTGGTGCCAGCGGTTCTCATCATTGGGGTGGGATCAACATGGGTAGAACTCAGTAGCCTCAGTAGTACCAGCACCCTCGATGGTCCCTCACAAGCGGACAGGAGCCAATCTTCCCATGTGGAGGCTGCCCCCAAAGTTCCCCAGAGCCGGTGCCCCAAGCACTATGCCCATACTCTAATGCAGCTTCCCGATTCCATGAAGGAGGGTAGCATGCTACCGTGCCACTGGTATAAAGGCCAGCCAGGCTGAGCTACCATAGATACATACAGCCCCTGAGTGAATTTTACAAAGCCAGTGTGTATCCCCTTTGCAGGCCTCCCCACCTTCCTAGGGATGAACCCACCGAGGTTTTAAAAGCTGGATCTCATTTTCAGCCTACATTTCGGATCTCTGGAAACCTCTCCAGTCATTTGCAGAACCCGCTGGCAGGACTGAAGCCTCCTGTTGCTGCATTCATAGCCAGGTCACTGGGTGCCAAACAGATGCTGAGGGCTCCGGCTGGCCCGGGGCCTCTCCAACCACCATCTCTGTTACATTCCATGACCAAGTTTCCTTAAAAACCTTTTCTGAAAGGAAGCAAAACCCGGGCCTGGGAACCTAGAGGAGCCAGCACTGACGTGGCTCCGCTTTCTCTTTCTTTTCTTCCTTTCCCTCCTTCCCTTTTTCCTTCTTTTTAAAGTCTATCTACAAGGCACTCAGGCAAAGCTGCTGACCCTCTCATGTTGTGGATGGGGCAGCCAAGGCCCAAAGATAGGAAAGGGGGTCCAACGACCCCTAGGTTCTATGGCTGGGTGGGAGCTCTGGAATCCAGGCAGGACTCAGTCAGGCACACAGGTTTCTGGGCTATAAAAATCTCTGAAGTGATAGTCTTCGGTGAGGAAGCACCAAGTCCTAATACCGTAACTTGCCAAGACCCAAAGCATCCCCAGAGTTTGGCAGGGCCCTGAACCCACCTGATACTCCCCTGATGTAAGTCGGCCAGTGTAGGCAATGCTGGGACCCTTGGGCTCGCTGGCATAGACTAAGTGGTGCTCAGCAAATGCAGGAAGAAGTCTCTGGGGAGGCCTTGAAGCTCAGGGGCAGGGCTCCAGAAAAGCAGGCTGCTCTAATGGAAACCAGTCAGTGGCTAACCCCCCCCCCTTGGTTTCCATGGGGACAGGATAGGAGGTGGAGCTCTGGCGTGGCTGCTGCAGCAGATGTGGCCTGTACAGGGCTGGGGTGGGGTGGCGCCTGGCAGGGAGCCCTGGGACGTGGCAGGAGTAGGGTTGGGCGCGGGGCCCTGCAGTCATAGCCCTGGCGGTCAGCTTTAGGGAAGAGACCGGGGCTGTGGGTCCACCACCTCCAGGAAGTCTCCTGAATTCCTCAGATGCTCCAAACCTATAACCTGAGTCTCCTCGGAAGGGATTGGGCCCATGGCATCTAAGTAGGAGCCTGGGTTTCCCGAGGATATCTGCATTTGCCATGCCAGCCATGTTGGTGCTCTGTGTGCCTCAGGCCTGCTGGTATGGGTAGAATGGGGGGAGGCAGACCTCTAGAACACTAGATGGTCCTCTCCATCGTACTCTGGATGGGGCTATTGGGTCTCCTCCCAAAGCACACTTGGCCTGGTGTGCTGTGGGGCCTAAAACCTATGTGATGTGACCCTGAAGGATGGAGGGAGCTTGGCACTACTCTTGATATGCAAGAGACTCTGTGGGCTTGGGGACTCAAGCCCCCAGGGTGGGCCACACCAACCAATGGCCTGCTGGGATTCATAGAAGGCTCCCTTGCTCTCTATGCTAACACATTCCCGATTCACCATCAAGAACTGGCCTTTTATGAGTCTACCAGGACCTTAGACCCAGCATCTAGGCCCACAGTCCCAAGTAGCTCAGTAGCTCCCTGCCTCAGGGCCATGGAGAACAACAGTATGATCCCTGAGTGTGGTTCACAGCACATTAGACCATGACAGTATGGAGACCATGAGTTAGGGCAATACCCCAGACCCTTTAGACCTGCAGGCACCAGCATAGGGGCGATAGTAGTTCTGTCAGGGAGAGATTTTCAGCACCCTCAAACATACATGGCCTGGAGCTCCAGGACAACTCCTTTCTGTAGCAGAACTCCGGGCCAAAGGTAAGATTCTTGCTGGTGTTGGGTGTCTAGGGAGAACCAGCCAAGGCCAGCCTCCAACAGGCAGAAAATAAACAGGAGTCCAATGCCAGGTCATTTGGCACAGCCATGGGGAAGATCAGGGTTAGGGTTCTGGTACCCAAGCTATGTGACTATGGGAAAGTTCCTTGGCCTCTCTGCACCTCTATTCTCTTGTAAAGAAAAGCTGACATCCACCCCTCACTAGACTGGGACTTCTTCCACTAAGGCAGGGACTGAGTTTTGTTTATTTTACATTCTGACTAGTTCAGCATGGGCCCTGGTCAGATGTTGAGATGAAAACGGATTGGATAGATTCAAGTTAAAAATGGACATGGTTTTTAAAAATTCATGAAATGTCCCAGCCTGAGCCTAGCACATAGTGGGTATTCTGCAAAATGAGGTCTCTCAGGCACACAGAGTAAGACATGTTTGTGATAACCTACCTGCACTAGTGCTCTCTGGGAAACTCCTACTGTGGCCAAGCCCTCACCTGGGCCAAGGCAGGGGCTTTCAGCTGTGGAGGTCTCTAACCAGGCCTGCCTACCTGGTCTTATCTCCTCTCTTGGCAGCTGGACACTGACTATAGTGGCCACTCTTTTGCTGCCTTGGCACCTAGCTGAGGTCTCAGTTGCAAGCTTGGCCTTGGGAGTGCCCACTTTCAGGTGCCTGGCATTGGCCCCTGAGCTGGATGGCCCACGAATGACCACATCTGAGGGGCAGAGCTTTCCCAGGATGCCAGAGCACTCTGGATACAGGCCTGAGATCCCCATGCCCCAGTCCTCAGGTGCTGAGTCTCCCGATATACTGGCATTGGGTGACTCACTCTACGTCCGCAGAAAAAGCCTAGGCTGGATGGAGTGCCTCCCTGACACCGAGACCTCTGATAGCAGCCATGTTGGACCCTGCAGGGGTCTATCAGAAGGTCAAACGTGCTAGCACCTGGCAGAAACACTAGGCTACTAACAGGGACTTTGAAAGCCCAGGCCCAGGTGAGGTTCATCCCATGAGTCCTGGCAGGGAGAGAGCAGGCAGGATCCCACGCCTAAGCCAGAAGCATAGGCACACCCACCCCAGGAATCTCGCTCAGGGCTGGGCGCCCAGGAAACTGGGCCAGAGGTTCCCGTACATACTAGTATGTCCAGGCTACCTCCTGAGCACCCCAGCTCCAGCCTGCATCCCCTACCCAAACTCAAAGCCTAGAGAGTCACAAGGCCCAATGTCAAGGACTCTTTCCCGTGGTCCACCCACAACTGCTACCCATCAACAGCCCTGCATCAGGCCAAATGTCCCATCACTTCACAGATATTTAATTTCTTCACAAGAAGCCCTTGTGCCTCATGCCCTCCCATTTTGAGGCGGAGCACTGAGGCTGAGGTGAACAAGTAACTCACTTAAAAGTTCAGGCTTCCTAGATCTACCTACTAGGACACAACGAGGTTAATAAAGACAACAAACAATTCATGGGCTTCCTCCACAGTCTGAGCCAGGTGCTGTAACCCTCTTTTTAAAAATCAAGCTCCAAGACCTGTCAGAAGGTGTGCCGGGCTTCTGTCTCATCTAACCCCTCTGCTGTATGTACAGTGTTCCTAACGGGCAAGCCCTGCCCTGGGCCCAGCATGCCTGTAGGCATACACAGACCTGCCTGGGAAGGCCCAGCCCTGTGGGTGGCTCCTTGGAAGAAGGCCCCTAGCAGCTGACCAGCAGCAATAGCAGGACTTCCGGGCAGCTCCCCGCCCTCGGCCCGCCTTCCTAGATTCCCCGCTCTGGGCCGCCATTTCCTCTGCTGGGCCCAGAGGCTCACTCTCATTCCTCCAGGTCTGCAAATGGCCGGCGCCTGGAACCGTCCATCCACATAGGGAGAACGCAGTCTGGGCCTTCCCTGGGCCTGATGACTACGTCTGACTATCTTTGCTCTGGAACTGATTGTACCCCCACCCCACCCTCACCTCAACTTCCCAGCCTAGGGAAGGGGGCTCATCTCAGACCCCTAGGGACAGTGATGGGCTGTCTACCACAGTTGTTGCAAGGATGTAAAAAGGGCTCCATGGTTCACTTAAAGAAGAAGAGAGACAATATCTAAAAGGCACTGCCCACCTTGGTAGAAAATGCCCGTCTATTACGGGTACCTGGGCCGGGTCTGAATACTAGCCACTGGGAAAATAGACACCCATGTTTGTGTGTGCATGTCACACACACATGCCTCTATGCACGTTTCCCTGCAAAGACCTCATTGCACATCCATGTTCTAACCTGTACACGGAGGGGGCACACACAAGTGAAAAACTTTAGCTGACCTGTAGGAACTTTGGAGGAAACGGGGCCTCATTCTTGACCTAACTGCTGGCTGTATCTCTCTGATTTCCCCACCTCTCCAGGTGCTTTGGGAAACGTTCTGAGGCTCCAAAGTACAGCGAGGAAGCAATGACTGGGCAAGGATGTGCTCCATTAACTGAGTCTTCTGGTGTTGGATAGATCTCTGCTTCCTGTTCCCATTCTACAGACAGGGGAACTGAGGCTCGGAAAGTGTAACTGACTTATAGACAGAATACAGAGCCAGAGCAACTCTTTGTCTCTCTCCCCTACATACGCGATCTTCCGAAAGTGAAAGGCCACTGTATCCCTGGCCCAAACAGTACCGAAGCCATGCCCATGACTGACACAACACTGTCGCCACCCCCTGGCTTCGAGTTCGTTGACTTCAGTTTCCCCTGACTCTGAGGCAGTGGCTGACAGACCTGCAGACCCACAGGAAAAGTGTGAAGGGGGTAGATACTCAGACTCACCACTCCCAGCCACCTGTGGAGGAGTTCGTCAATGTTCCATTTCCACTGTTCGCTAACATCTCCACCAACAGGTACAAGCCTTCAAATAAACAAGCCACGACAAAGCATTTCTATTAACAAACGGGTGTGGGGGCTGGAGCTCCCGGGGATGGGGGCGCTGGGGCAGTGTGCAGAAGGCCTTTCCCTCCTCCCTCCCAGTGCAGGAGCCTCAAATGCTCTCTACAGACCAGGGGCACAGCTTTGGACTCCAGAAGTACAGAGGTCAGTGCTGAACACATGGGGAAGGGGGCGAAAGTGCAGTTTACGGCTGATTACATCATCGCACGTACACAATTCCCAAAATAAGCAATTTTCACCATCTGCAAATTGTGGCTGTAAGAGTGCTCTGGCCTCTAGTGTGTTGATACAGCCCCCACATATATGTATTTTCTTACCTTGCTGAGACTTTTTTTTAAATTTATACCTATTCTATGCAATTGACTCACTTAAAACCATTTGAAATATTTATTATTTGTTTTTTCCGTGTGCAGGTCTCAAAATAATTACATGCATGCTAACCCAAAATATCAGGAGGCTGAACCTCCTTATAGTTAAGGAGATATACTAATAATTCCACATCCCACAAGTTGGAACTGGAGATAAAAATTGGTAATTAATTAAAATAAGGAAGGACCTCTGACACAGGGCATTTGGAGTCTTACAAGATGGGGACAGGATTGGTGAGCCAGCTCTCAGGTAACAGTATGTGTCTGTGAAGCCTGACAATCCGAGCTCAGTTTCTGGAAGTCACACAGTGCAGGGAGAGAGCTGACTCCTGTGAGTTGCGCTCCGACCTTCACGTGCGTGCCCATGGTGTGAAAATGCCTACACACACACACACACACACACACACACACACACACACACACACACAGCACACATGCATGAGTACCCAGAGACAAAAAAAAATCTAACACGGCAGTGGTACTCTGTCAGCCCTTCCAGAAGATCATGGAACAAGTTTGCTTCTCGACACAAATGCGGCTTGTTTATTTTGACCTCAGTTCTTCGAAATTGTTGACTCCACAATTAAAATATGCCGTGTGTTCCAACAAGTACCAGGCAGTGGTAATGACAGACCAGCCCATCTGTGCCTCAAGAATGTATAATTTCTGTCTATAGTGGAATTTATATAGAAGCAGTGATGTGGAAACTGCTTTGCGTGGTTCTTTCTTTTTTTAAAAAATACTGTCAAAAAGCAATGGGTGCCATGGAAAGAGCTGAGATTTTGCCCATTTTTTTTTAAAAAGAGGATGACATTTTACATTTGGGGGCCGGGGGTCTGATGATAAAGGAATTCAAAACGTAAGGTGGCAAGTGGATACTCAAATCTTCCCACACGTGTAAAGACGGTGTGATAGACAAACATTAAAAGCAATGGGTAAATTTACTCAGAGTGGAAGGTACTAATTTAACAGTGAAGATATTTACATGGATTATTTTTCCATACTTTCCCCTTGTTCAAAAGGAAGATGAATTAGCGCTCAAGAAATTCTACCACACATCCACCCAGAACTTAAAATTGGAGCTATATTCACCTACATTAACTATTAAAAACAACAGGTGAAGGGTGGGCAGTTGTTAAAATGCAGTTTCTTTCAAGCTGTTAACCTCCCTTTTCTTCCTTGCCTAATTCTCTTTGCCATGCTTTTGCCTTTGAAATATATTACGCTGCTTTTCCCCCTATTACTTTTATTTTGCCACTAGTGTTTTATCCGATGCTTGCTAAATATTTGGGTGGAATGAATCCTCCAGCTTGCAGCAGCAGAATGTGGCTGTCATAATCGTGAAAATGTTTTAATTATCTCAGCTATATATGCCTGTCTCCGCAGCCCCAAACCCTTCCGTATCGACTGCTGCCTAGCATAAGAACAAAAGCAGCCGGGCTGGGTTCCGTTTTCATATCTAGCGAAGTCTGCTCCGGGTGGCTGCTGTGGCTGAGTCCCCGGACACATAGAGCCCATGTGCGTCTGGACTAGGGAAACAAAGATGTCTGTACTTGGGAATTTTCCTCTTCCTGTGCAGTGGAACTTTCTGTGTAGGATTTTCCAGTTCCCATAAATCAAGACCCCAGCTACCCTCAAACACAAGGACCCGGGCTGTGGTCGAGGGCGCTTTTGTCAGCGTGCCAGAAGGGTGGAGGTGATCAGGCGGCTGGGCTCTGCAAAGGGTCTCTTTTTATAAAGGATGGGGCCTGCGACTGAACTCAGATAGCACTAACTCGGCTCACAGCAGCATGGGCATGGCGGGTTACACAAAGGTCTTCAGGGGCTCCTTAGCCTCATCAGCCACAGTTTAGGCCCTATGTGGCCTAGCACAACTCTGCTGGTGAGGAACCAGTATGGGACAGGGTCTAGACAGGCCTGGAAACCACTTGGTGTGCTCTTCCAGAGGCCTGCTTGGTCGCAGGTCTCGCCCAGCCTGGCAACGTGGTTACAAGCTGGGCACATTACTGTGATGTTAGATTCTCCCCTCAAAATGAAAAAAGAAAAAGAAAAACCTTAAAAGCAAATGCTTTAAAAGCAGAGTGTAGAACCCCGGATTTTCCCCACGCTGAGCCAAGAAAAGCTTTCTTCTTTTTAAAAAATAAATAAAACAAAATGAAACGAAAGGCAGAAGGAACTAAATCCCTAAACCGTGGAAATGGTGGCATTAGGGATGCGGGACAGAATAAAACCACCTCTGTTTCTGAACACGAAAGTCCTCCCTCTTGTGTTTGGCTGGCCTTGCCTGTGCCCTTTGCTGGAGAACCATACGATGGTTCTGCGTTTTCCCCCTCTGCTATTCCCGGTACTGCCAAAGTTAAAAAAAATGCTAATGAAATAATAAGACCCCCTTCAACAACAAAGCAACACAGGCAAGGAAGAGTGGCTTTGCCGACTGGTGCCTCCTCCAGCCCTCAGCTCCTCACTGAACACGCAGCCACTGTGAAATACCAAACGTGTGTTTTCATTATCATTTCGAAAGCCATAGCTTTGGATCTTAAAAATAAATGGCTTGGTTTCTCTCTCTTCCCTGCAGTTTTTGGCAGTGCCTGCTTCACTCAAGACTGGGGGGGGGCTCTGGAATAGAATTTGGGGTTTGGGTTAAGCCAATTAGAGGGAAGGAGACTTAACAGGCACGGAGCACAAGATGGCAGGGCCCTCTGCTCGTCCCCAGCAGGCGAAAGGGAGAAGGTCACTTACCAAGGAACTGAAGGACAGGGTCACTTTCTCAAAAGCCAGGAAGTGAAAACGATGTCCCCTGCCCTGGCTGGGTAAGAGGGCTCCCACCAGCCTAAAGGCTGTCCCCAGGTGCCAGTCTCTGCCGGAGAGGCCCTGGGCTCTGGCGTCCATCAGTCCGTGCATCCTGGCCTGGGCCTTGGCTACTCTGGCGTCCGGGGTTAGGACTGCCAGGAGCAAGTGGCGCTGGGGGAAGGCCCTGCTGCCAGCCTAGGAGGACGAGGAAAATGCTACTTTTGTCTCCTGCTCTCTCTCATCTGGCACTGGCTCCCGGGGAGGGGGGGGGCAGAGGCGGCCGCTACAGCTCGGCCCCGCCCACCGGGAATTTTCGAAAGATGCTCGTGGGTGCTTGGAGGATGGCAGACGTGGCAGAGGCGGGTGGGCCGGGCCCCGAAACCCACCACCAAAAAAAAAAAAAAAAGGCGGGGGCTGGACGACAGGGAGAGGAGGGAGGATACCACAGTGCCTGACCACTCAGCAGCTAGCCTGAGAACGCCTGGAACACCAGCTCAGCCCCAGCCCTGGCAACAGCCAGCCCTGTAGATGGGCAGGGTGGCCCTGGCGCCATGTTGCGACTGCCTGGCCAGCCAAGCCGTTCTGAGGGGCCTGGAGTCCAGGCTGCCCGAACTGCTCCAGATAGAGGCCGCATTGTTCCTATGCTGGGTTCTACAGAGTAGCAGGAGGTGGCCGGCACTCGGCTGTTCTCCTTCGGGAGAGCCAGGGCTCCCATTCCAGCTACCCCCTGACCAAGACTCTTAGCGTGACCCATCCTAATCATGGAGGCGAGAGCTGCCTCAGCCAGGAGTCTGGACTATGGGTTTGAATTTGGCTAAGAATCCGCAAAACTGCTCTCAGCCTCGGTTTTCTCACCGAAATTAACGAGGGGGGTTATGTCTCCGACCTGTAGTTGATGGGAGGTGGACATTATGCCTGGCACTGGGCAGTGTGCTCAGTACCCAATGTCTGGGAGAGCCAAGAGGATCCCAGAGCCACCAAGCAGCCAAGAACGAGGAGTGCCAGGGTAGAGCTGAAACACACCACCTCTGTTCTCCCAGACCCTTCAGTGAAACTAAAGCCACTCCTTGTCACTGCCTTGGGGACATAATCCTATGATGGAGCCATCAGAAACAGCTAGAGGAGCTAAGGGCCTGACAGGGGCGACTTTGCTGAAATGATCAGACTCAGCCACCTGCCCCTGCCAGATCCTCTCAGCTCCATGTCACTTTGGGCCCTTTATATGACATCAGAGGTACTCATGGAGAAACGCAATGAATCTACAGTATGGGGGAGCAGCATATACTACCTCTTCCCAGATACCTAGGCACCACAGAGCCAGCTCGGCCACCGGGGATGGTGGAGGAACCACTGACCAACTAACTCCTCATCATGTGGGCCATGGTAAGGGACTTTCTGTCCATGACGACTCAGGTAAAGGGTGGTCAGGCAAACCACACAGATCTGGCCTTCCCTGGGCAGCCTACTAGTTTTATTCTGCTTTCTGCCTGCTCAGACAGTCATGCTGAAAGCCAAGAAAAGGATAGGCAGAGCGAGCTAAGAGGAAGCTGTCCGGGAGGCGTCTCTGGTCTCTAGCTCTGGCCTCACGCATACGGCCACGTGACTGCTTGCCAGCTGACGCCAGAGACAAAGCAGGTAGCATTCCGATGCCATGCGCTCGACCAAGAACGCCGGGAATCCATGCCAGCAATGGCTTGGCGTGGCTGCCAAGAGCCTGGCCCTGGGAGGAGAAGGGTCCCTATGCTGTGTGAAATGGGACCTGTTCTGTCAGTCTACAATGCAGAGAAGTCATTGAAGCCCTACCGGTAGCTATTTGGGGGTCCTGCTGAGACAAGGGAACCTGGATCACACGGCCATAAGAGGAGGTACCCCCCATACACCCAGTGTTGCCACAATCAGAAGTGACTACGGCTTGTCATGCAAGAAACAGAAGCCTCGGTACAACTATAGCAGGCCATTGAGGCCTTGGGACACAGAAGCACCACAGAGGGCAGAGGGTCCTTATCAGATGCAGCCGCATGCCACAGCCCTGGCTAGGATCCCCATCAACAAGCACTTCTGTAGGTGGGAGGGTCAGCAGTTGGCATGCATGGACTGTGATACTCTTACGAGTCCCTCCAGGTCAGAACCAACCCTGTCAGGTCTGAGTGCTGTGCAGTCCAGGGTAGGACTGCCCGAAGGTATGGGGAAAGGGGGCTGCACTGCTGGTATGGTTTATAATAATCTAAGTTGTAATTATAAAAGCTTGAATTCGATGTAGATACATTTCTTAAATATATCAAAGGAAATTCTAAATTTAAGATATTCCTGCTGAGTGCTACTCTGGCCAGAAATAGTAAAAAAAAAAAAAAAAAAAAAAAAAAAAGGGTGGGGGGAGGTTCATAGAAAAAGTCAGCCCAGTATCAGAAAACCAGAGTACCTGGGCAGCATTCCTCTTTAATCTGAAGGGAAAAATTACCCAGCCTCAAAAAAATATACAATGAGGCTGTCTGCCTTCTGTGTACATGTTACAACGACAACGACAACCTACCCCAGCCTGATGGCCATCACCGCTCACAACCCCTTCCCACCATTGCCTGGACAGTGAATCCCAGATACCTGTGCACACACCTCTGCATTATAAGCAGGCTCCAGATCCCAAACTCCAACTAGAAGATGCCAAAATCTGATGGCTAGACTACACTGCATTTTGTGCCCGCTTCCTCCAGTAAGTGAATATAACTCATGTTTTCAGGGTTTCGTCTTTGCTTTCTGCCCAGGATACACAATTTCATTCTTTCCCGTGATTACAGCTTTTCCACACCTGCACTCACAGGCTTAGAGGATGTCTGAACGTCCGTAAAAGATTCTTGGCTTGGCATTTTGGTGGCACAGATTAATATAAGCAAAATGAACAAAAGCAATTTTAAAAAATAAAACCTTACTCTGAAGACAAATATTATTTACCAAAAAATTAAAAATTCCTTTGAGTAATGAGTAGGTGTTCCCTGCCTGGACCTGTCTCTTGTCTGTCCTCCTCCAGAAGTGTCTTGACTAAGGGTCACTTGAAGTAACAGGTGTCCTCTGACTAAGGGTCCCCCTTGGAACTCCAAGGATTGCACAAGGCTGACCCTCTCTGCACTCTATACAATCCCTGGCCACAGCAAGGCCACTCTGAATCTCCAAGGTGAGACTCAGCCACTGGCCTCATTTTTAATGTGGCTCACCACCAAGCAAAGCTTGGGCCAGATCAGTCCTTAGATGGTAGGCTGGGAATACTCTCCTTGGTATTGAGGCCTCGAGGCTAAATACAGTGCATTCAACTAATTCAGAAGACAGTCTTCATGATTCCACACACTGGGTTTGTTTATCACGAGTCACAAAATACTTTGGATAGATGGAAATATAAAGGAGGGCCGGTGTGGGCTTCTCCACTCCAGTTATCCCACAACCTACAGGCCACTCCCAAGTTCATCTGGGTACAGGAGGTGAGGAGGAGGAGGAGGAGGGGATGACATTGGAAAACCACAAATGTGTGCCCACACTGTCTGATGGAGCCCCTGGGAAGTGATTCTGCCTCTTCGAGTCCATTTTATTCATTTTCATTCTGAAACACAGCTAGACTGACTAGATTTGGCCTAAAGGAAACTTCAGCAGTCCCATAACCCCAAACTTGGCCACCTTTTCAAGGACTGCCGATGTACCCCCGGTGGCCTTTGGAAAGAAATCACAGACAGAGAAAAATAAATTAGTGAAGTTTAAACTGCATTCTACAAAGAAACTGGGCATACCCATTGAAATTTCCCATGAACCACAACTCATGGGACTTTCGTCCGTCTGTCCATCCCACCCCCCATAAACCTCTGCCCTTGACTATTAGGCCAGGGCCTGCAATACTTGAATGCTTGAACTCTAATGACTATCCCAGCCAATGGAACACTGGTCAGTCCTCAAAATAAATATCCCATATAAAAGATCCATTGTCTTTGCCTGGAGACAATTGTTGCTTTTTCTCACACATCATTCTGATAACATCAGAAAGTGTGGCTGGTGCTCTTACAGTTTCTTTTTGTTCCAACAACGTGCTTTGAGAAAAGACAATCTTTATGAACAAACAGCCAGGAGAAAATTTCTCTAAAACAAGTTATTTGGTAAATGTACCCTTCATTTGCCAGAGTGGCAAAACTCTATCATATCCCTAGCTGCATTACTAGCAAGGATACTGGAAGTTGACATGGCCACTCTGGACCACTATCGAGAACAGAGTTCAGACCCGGACCAGCACCCTGAAGTCATTTTCCGGTAAGATCCCATACTGCCCTGTGAAGGTGTAGCACATTCTGAGTCCCCAAGTGTCTCATTTCCTGTACCCAAGGCAAGATCCACAATGCATATAGTAGTCACATTTCAGACAAAGTCCCCTGGGATATGGAAGGTTCTGGATCTGCAAGTTCCCACCAGCCTACCCTAAGGTGCTGGCTGGGAAGTCAACTTCTTGGTGTCCTTTCTGGATAAACCAGAAGTGGGATCTGTTACCTAGAATATATCATATATAATACAATCATAGGGTATTACATGATAAATATATAAGTAATTATAGTGATTTCATTTACAATAATGACCATAGCACAGTCATTGAGTGCTCCCAGACAACATGCCAGCAATAGCACCTTGTAAAAATAATGCTGTCTGCATCCTCTGAGATTGGCATCTGTATTCCTCTTTGGAATGCTCAGGGTACAGGCTTGGGGAGGCAACAGGAACTTTGCCTGGGTCACATGGTGAGCTGAAGACAGGGACAAATTAGAACCTGGAATGTTACAACTCCAGGCCCCAGTGTGAGCTTGGGCACTCCAGCATCCAGAGTTCTATATCAGTATTCTTCCTTCACTCCACACATGCAAATACAACCATGAAAATCCAACCGTAGCAATAAAAAATGACGCATGGAAGTTACAAGATGTTTCTTGTCTGGCCCAGAAGGCCTGGCCCTTCCCTGAGCTCTGTTCCTCTTTCAAGGACCATAAGCAGTTCTCCTGGACAGAAAGGAGTACCCACCCAGTGGGGTGCCTATCTGGATGGGCAAGGTCCTCCATACCCATCTCCTCCTGCCTTCCAGTCGGACCTTGTCTATGATGAGCTGGGGCAGTCCTTCTGGTGACTAGATAAAGGCAGAAAGACAGGTTTCCACAAAGGTCACCAGCCAGATGCAAGCCATACTGCTACAAAGCCTGGAGCATGCTACCACAGTAGAAGACATGAAGGCCTTGTTGCCACACATGACTGGTGCTTAACCCAGCCTGCATGCTCAAGTGATCTTGCCCTGGAGATCACTTGCCTAGGACAGTGTGAGGCATGGTAAGGCTCTACTGTGGCCACCCTCGACTTGGCCCTAATTTAATAGCAGAAACAGAGCCTCATGCCTCCAGGGAGTCCACACAGCTGTCTGTTCCACCAGAACCCTGCTTACCTGTTCCTTATATTAAATCCAACAGGGAGAAAACAGACCAAGTGTTTCCTCTTTTGTGTATGTGTATTCCCCTCCCCCCCCAAAAAATGTTGCCCAAACAAGCTATTTGAGCATGGGAAGATGTCCTGGACGGCCTCCCTGGAAACAAACACGCTTAATCCTGTTGTTTCCCAATTATCAGGGGACATTCTGGCAATATATAGGACCCTGATACTTGTCAAAATAGTGCCCTTGGTTCAAGGCCCTGGAAGCACCTCCTCTGACACGCTGTTCTTTCCTGCTTGCCTTGGGTTCCACACAATGGCCTGGAGAGTAGCTGTAGAGATGAGATGTCCACTTGTTTGGGTGTCTGCTGTCGTCCTAAGCGACGAAGAACCTCAACTAATCACGTAATCTCTGCCCTTCCAACCCTGTGCATGGGTCTTCTGTGGACAAGGGAAAACACTGCCAGCATTTTTCTGGCAAGGAGAGTGAGCTTCTGCTAAGTACCCCACGATGGCCAGTGCTAAACCAAGCAGCTCTGGGTGGCATACCTTCCACAGATGCACGTCTACAGCCGAGATGGCTCCCAAATGTCTCACCCAGGGTTTTCTGTCTGCTAAATGCCTCTGATTAAGTAATGAACAAAAGCTTAAAACAGGGGCGGTGAGCGACGTAAAGCAGACTAGTAAAGAAAAAAAACACATAAATAAAAAAATGGTCAAGGTTAGTATTTGGTTCAGACTCCGCTAAAAAAGACTCCCCCCTCTTTGAGGCTCTTACCCTGGACCAACTAGAGCACAGTCCATGAAGGCAGGTATAAAGCATGCCTGGACTCCTCTGGCCTCATGCACATTCCCGGAAACAAGGCCTCAAGTGCCAGCTCATGGTACTGGGATATTACAGAAACAGCCCCCCCCCCACTGTACGTGATGTGAGGTGAATGGCCCAACAAGGCTATCCAAACCACATCTGAAATGTGGAGAGAGGGTCAGCATATTCACACCTGCGGCACAACTATATGAAAGCAGGCTTAATCCCCACGGCGGTAGTTTAGTTTTAACCCAGGCTAGGTACACACATATAGGGACACAGTTTTATTTCCCAGGTAGCCAGAATCTATGTGCTCAAATAAAATGACTCTATTGCTGACCTGGAGAGAACATCTAGGCTTCTGAAACCCAACTTTGAAGAAATTAATCTAGTGTTACCTAAAACCCCATGATTATGGCAAAGACAAATTCTTTCACCCCTTTTTTTGGGTCCCCATAAGCCTCCTCAGGCCTGCTGTGGGCTGTGTAAGCCACCTATAGATGCACTTATTACACGAGGTTATGAACTGGGTTTTTTGTTTTGTTTTGCTTTATTTAACTGCCCCCCCTAAGCAAGAACTTCCACTGCACCCTGGATCTTGGCTGCTACACTTAGAGCAGCTCTCTGAAAACATCCATCCTGCATTAAATAAAATTTTTAAAGAAGTAAGGGTTTAATAATAACAGTTCAAATTTTCAAGAAAGGACTTTAGCTTCCTAATAACATTTTCAAACAACCCCCCACAGATATTTTCTCTTTTCTTTTGTTTAAAATACCCGTTATAATATTTTATATGCTCAATAAAATTTCTACATGGCTAGTAGCCCCCACACCTGAGGTCGGAAGCTGTGTTTTATAAAATCCCAAGTTCTGGATAAAGGACGGCCTGGCGTTCTTTGCAAGCTGGCTGGCTTCGGGTTCAAGAGCAACCCACCTCGGGCACATCCCTGGCTGTGAAAGGCAGAAGGACCCCTCTTAGAAATCTGTCCATTAAATATTTAAAAGCCAAGAAGCTAAAGTGAAAAAAAAACCCAAACTCTTACCTCTCCAAGCTTGATCATGGCCACAGCCCTGCCAGACCACCTCTTGGCCACGGCTAGCGCTACGCTGGCGTGCCCGAGACCGCTGGCTGGAGTCCGGGGGTGACTTGCGCTGGGTTCGTTGCGCTCAGGAACAGCCGAGAGCAGCGCAGAGCAGCTCCAGCAACTCTTCCCAGGGTGGAACGGCCACCGGCAAGCGCACGGCGAGGCCCATGCCCTAAGACCCACCACCGCTCCTGCTCTCCGGGCTTCTGCAGTCCTCCATCCAACGACCCACCACGCAAAAGAGTGGCCAGAAGGACCGAGTCACGCGTCCACGACTGGCGCCACTGGAGACCTTTGTCCCGGACGCAAACGAAAGCGTGCGGCCCCGCGTGCGCCCACGCCCTGCCGCGGAGGACCCGGCCGGTGTGCCCCGTGACTTTCTCCAAGTTCACGTGCATCCCGGAACGGCCAGGCGGGCGCAGCGGGCCCGGACGCTCAGAGAGCCTGGCCGTCGGGCGGACTCGGGACCCAGCGGCTAAGGGTGCGCGCGGGGCCACAGTACGGGCCATGGGGGAGGCCGGAGGGCATCAGGACAGTGCGGGCCACTGGTCTGGAGCTGCCCCGGCTCCGAATGTAGCGCCGGCTTGGCACAGACGCGCCGCGCGCCCGGTGCATGCTAATGGCCGGCGGGCGCGCTATGAATTATTCAGCAGCGGCGCGGAGAGGACGAGCGCAGCACGGAGGGCGGCCTGGGCCGCGCGTCCCCCGCCGCTGCCGAGCGGCCGCACCGACTTCCCAAACTTTCCCCGGCCCGCACCGATGATGCGGCCCCCGCGGCGCCGCGGTCCCCGCCCGAGCGCGCTGGCCGCGCTTCCCCCCGTTGCCGCCTATTTTATGTCTTTTGTCTCGGAGTTGGCACCTGTCCCAGAGAGCGCGTTTCCCTGCCCACCCCTTCGCCGCCGGATCGGGGCGGGGGAGGGGGCACATGGGACCGGGGAGGAGGGGACGGGGGAAGCGAGGCGCCCTCTGCGTCCTGGGGAGACCGCCCGGGGGCGGCGACGGCCGTGCCCAAGCACCCGGGCACCCCTGCTCCGCGCGGAGGTCAGGGCTGCGAACGCGCCCGGAATACCAACGAGGCCGCCGTGCCCGCTGCGGGCCGGTGCGTCCGGGCGCCGCCCCTCCCGGGCAGCCCCCACCCGGACGGGCGCGCTCGGGCTGGGCGGGCGGCGGGAGCTGCGGATTCGCCGCCCCGGCCCTGCTCCTGGCCCCGCAGCTCCGCGTGCGCGCCCCCCGCGGGCACGCCGCCCCGGGCGCTCCCCGCTTGCGCGCGCCCGCCCCGCGGCCCCGCCCGTCGCCCTCGCGCATCCACCCCACAGGGCACTGCACAGCGGAGACCCACCCGTAGAGCCCCGAAGCCAACGCAGCGGGGAGGGCCGAACAGGAGCGCGTCCCCTGACCGCGCCGCCCGCGCCGCCTTGGCACGGAGGAGGCTGCCGAGGCGCGCTCCGCGGCTGCGCTCCAAGGCGCCGGCTGCCATGATTGCGGGCAGCACCGGGACGCGCGCGCACGCTCGGGGCCGATTGGGACCCTCCGCAGACAGCAGTCTCCTCTGCCCGCCCGCAGTCCAGTGCGCGTTAAGGACAGCCGCCAGGGTCGCCGAGATCTAGGTTGGGTACTGAGACAGCGTGGTGGGCCAGACAGTGGCAATGTCTTCCCGAAGGAAGGGGCGCGCGCACGGGCGACCCCGCCAGTCCAACAGAGCAAGGGGCGCGGTGCCCAGCGGGAGCAGCAGGGAGGGCACACTGAACCTCGCGAGTGGGTGTGGGGAGTAGTGCACAGAACTGAGCATGCTAAGGGGGTGCGCAAGGTGTCTGGGGGAGGCATGGGATTCGCATGGGCATGGTGCCCAGAGCCGGTACCCAGCTCTAGGCTCGCCCCCTTCACGCTAGAAACTACTTCCTGCTACAAGACTAGGGCACAGGAGCTGCGGGGGTAGTTCAAGGCCATGGCTTTGCTCTCAGCCCGATGGTGACACTGCTGGCTTTAGGCCACACCGGGCCCCTAAAAGGGGGAATGGGACGGCTGGGCTCCAGGGCCTGGTTACTGGTTAGAATACCAAGGAGGCCGCAGCGGCTTCCAGATCGCTTCACTGGCGCGCCCAAGCGTTTTCCAAACAGAGGCCAGCCTGGGCCTCGGGCTCTCAGCGACACATGTGAACACAGGGTCCCTAGACTTGGATTCCCTCCTCCTGTCCAGACATGCTCTGGATCACAGCCACTTGGGCCTGCCTGGTTATGGAGGTGCATGATAGCCCTTTGACGACCAGGGCCAGGGAGAACAAGGCCTCCAGGGCCCATCCCACAGTCTCCCTCCTCCCCCACCCCACTGGCCTTGGCATTCTAACCAGTGTCCTTTGACGTCATATCTCGCCATTTCTGTCAACCAATTGAAACTTGCCCGTTGTAATAAAAAATATAATTTTTTATGCCATTGGTAAATTCAAAAGTTCCTTGTGTGTCCCGCTTCCCAGGAAACTTCATTCCACGTTGTACTGGACTGCCACGAGGGAGGTGCTAGACACACTGGGTGAAGCTAGCCTGAGTTGGCCAGCTCTGCCAGGGCCTTTAACTACCAGTGATTTGATTTATAAGTTCGGTAGACCACCATGACCCTGACCTAGGCTAGTGCTAAGGCACACAACATACTAGGGCAGGCAACCCCATAAGATACATTTCAGGGGAAAGGAAACCAACCAGGACATGTCCTGTTCTAATCAACTTTCATTTTCTACGACTGCCAGTAACTGAAGATAGACAACCACAAACAGTGAGTTTCACTCTTCCTGGGGAAAGAGCATTGTGGCCCCAGCTCCCAGGGCCAGAATGGCAGAGGCCCTCGTGCTTTATACTCGTGTGGCTATAAGGAGTCCCAGACACAGGGCAGGTGGAACCTGTCTTTTCTGGCACTGTATGGTCCTTTATAATTCTTTACTATCAAAGTTCCCAGCCTTGATCAGGGAGTGTGGGACAGGGTGACCCTATGCTGGGCAGCCTGCTACACGACATAGGAACCTGTGGCAGCCACAGTAGGACAGCCTCAACCCTGAGGTATCCCAGCACCTCTCCTTGCTGTATGGTTCAGAAAACACCAAAGACGTTTTGTGGTCTAGCAAGTTTTGAGGCACGAGGAGGACAGAAACTCTAGGACTGTGCTGGCCACAGAGATCTTGCATTCTGCACACCAGGTTCTTCTAAATGCCGAATCTGGGTTTTGCAAAATAACAGGCAAGCTCAGGAACGACCAAACGGGGACTTTGAACACAAATATCTGGTGCTTATTTTCACATAAAACTGCTCTCAAGTGCAAATTCAAAAATGGCTGCGTACCTTTGAGATATGCTCGCGAGAGAGACAGAAAACTGCATCCAACCACAACATTATAATCTATGTCGAATCATGTTCCTAAACACTATAAATATTATAAGTAATGTGATATATGTTTTGTGATTAAATGGGTGGATTAAAACATTGAATTTTTAAAAAACCACAAAGAGAAAGAGATTATCTTCCATTATGCCATTTACAAGTTTTGTCCCAGTGGCACAAATACAAATTTGACAAGTGTATCATTACGGAGCATGACGATTAAATGCCAGGATATTAGCTTTGTAATTTTCACCTGAAATCATTGTGTAATCACGCTGAGTTGCTACCCTTCTTTTTATTAACTGACTTTTTTCCTTACCTTCACATTGTAATAAATTAATTTAATGTCTTCTCCCCCTTCCCAGTTTTTATTTGGTAACTTAAGAAATTGGGTGAGTCAGAGCTTTATTCAAGAACACATACTTTTTAAAATTCTCCCTGTACTTGGCAAGGATTTATATGTAATTTGGTTGCAAATTCAGAAATCAAATTCTGCCTAATTTAGGGGAAATAATGGCCTTTAGGTAATTCTACCGGGCATTATTCCGTTTGGCTAGCTTTGTTGTTGTTTTTGTTGTGGGTGTATATGTTTTGTTTTTATTTTTATCTACTTGCTATTATATTATTCAAAGGAAAAATTAAACTACGCTAAAATAATCAAAAAGGGAACCTGAAAGTTTTTAAATTGTTGATAAGCATTTTTGCTAGACAAGTTTGTGGGTAAACCCGAGGCTGTCCCTCTGGGCCACAGCCATGCCTGGGGTCAGCTGTTTGAAAATAAGCCCTAGGAAGCCTGTTCCTGGACCAGGATGTTTATAATATTGGCCTTATATAGTTATTTTTTCCTGATTTCTCCCAAGATCTGCTTGATGGGAATTCAGCCAGCAACTTCCTGCCATGCCCTTTCTTGAGCCCCGGCTTTCTCTGCTCGGTCCCTGGCCCATAGTCCAGCCTCAGAAAGCCGTGGAGCTCTAGTTTCGATTCGCTTCTCTCCACAAAGACATGTTTAATGGTGTTAAATTTTCAGTATCCAGGGCATTATGAGGACTTAGTAAACAGATGCACTTAATCTAGTTAAAGCAAGATGAGTGTGAGGGGGAAATCAGATTTTCACTCGGTTCTGATCGTTCAACTCACATGTCCAAGAATAATGGTGTTTAGAAAGCCGGCCGGGAGCCCTGGCAGTGCGAGTCTGCAGCCCCTCCTGGGTAAGATGCCACTTCAATCATTGCTGACAATGTGCCCTTCAGAGGAGCTGTGAGCCAGCTTTGAGTATTCTGTGAAAAGGCAAACCAGGCTTAGAATTTCTTTCTTTCTTTCTTTTTTTCTTTCGCCTTTGTCTTGAAGTAGAGTGCAGGTTTGAGAGCCCATTTTACTACGCCTGTATCATACGAACTTGTGCTTCTATCTTGGGAAGGCGACCTTCTTACTAGATTATTTATACATAAAACCTATCAGCACCCATGTCCCTTGAGTGTATATTATAATGTATATTATAATATATAGATAGATATGTGTATATATTGATTATGAAGGAAACCGAGAAAGGAAAGAAGCCCACTGATTCGCATACGGACAAAACAGTGAAAGAAAACTCTAAGCTGTTAGACCAAATGCAAGCAAGCAATCATAGAAAGGATTCTTTCCTTCCAGACATAATGAAGCCATTTTCAGAATCGTTTGCTCCGGCTCCCTCCGTTTCATGTCAAACTTGGCGTTCATTTGTTACCAACAGTAATGAAATGCTGGCTGTAGCATGAGCCTGTTTGAGGACAAAAGCAGATGCAGAACAACCACCACCACCTCCACCAAGGCAGCATGCTGATCCCTCACTACTCTTTCCAGCCCTCTCCATTTTTAATATAAAGACCACGCTGAAGTGTGTCCGCAGCTGACGGTGATGAGGCAGGCTCTCCACTCCCATAGCTGGTGGGTGCTTAACTCTCTATCCATGCAATCAGTTGGTGCTTAGAGAACCTCTCCGAGCCACTATGTAGCATCTTTAATTCACTTTGGAAGCTCACCCACTCTCTTTTTCAGTTAAACCGTGTACTGTCATCAGAGAGTGTAACCACCCCAAAACCATCCTTAAGTGGTTATTATCTCTCAAATAGAAGGGGAGCATAACAACTGGGAATCTGTGATAAATATGCTTGACCATAAATATATGTATTTTATATGTAATATATGCATACTAGGGTGAAGATTTTGCCTTGATTCAGATGATGAATTATAATTGACATTTTTCAACCCAAAGTAGTAACAACAAAAATTAAAAAGTATGAATTAGGATAAAGGAGCATTGTCCCTGATAATCAATGCCATGACTAGATTTTTTTTTTTGCTTTATGTGGAATAAGAAAAGGCATGGCTCAAGTTAATACAATTTTTAAAAAATAAAAACTACCTTTCAAAGGGAAGTGGGTGCTGAGTTCATTTTAGTTGCTCAATTCTATAATTTCTAAAATGGAACCATCATAAACTGGGAAGCTAACATTCTCCTAAAGAATTCACTGTGCTCCTCAGAGCATTTTATCAGCAATTCAAGATGTATTAGAATTGATAATTTTACAGAATCTGGTAGGTGGCACAAATTTCCAAGAAAATGAAAATGCATTCCAAAGTTTGGAAAGTATTTCCCTCTCACAAAAGGCCGAAAGGCTGCCTTCCTTCTTCACCGAGATATCTCGATTTCTCGGGAGCATTTTTGCACCATGTTCATCCTTTACGGGGGTCTTAAGAAGCCACCACTCTGCTGGCCACGCATTCTCTTAGCAGCACATGTAGGCAGAACCCAGCTGTGTGGGTCTAAAATTCAGAAACTGCCGAGCATTTATGTTTGTCCCCCAGATTTCAAAGTAATGCTGACACGATAATAAAGTCAGTTGAAAATGTGTCTCTCCCACAGCTGAAAAGAACCCAGGAGCACTTCTATGCTGTACAGTTGAGGCAAGTTAGAAGCTCTCTGGAGTAAAGATTTTAAAGTAAAAGGGGGTTTGAAGCTGATGTAGAACTTAAATGGCTTATTGTTAAATTGCAAGTGATTGCAGGAACTGTTTCAAAACTCAAGACTTAACAGACTTTTTTTAAAGGGTTGGGACAGGACTTAGCTGTCTGCAAATCATGCACACCCTGAACATGGAAATTCTGGGGGAGGGAGTTAGTTACAAGGTGCTTGGATTTTGACCACTGGTCTTATTTATTGAAATATTCTTATTATTTTCCAAGTCAAATATGATTTCACAAATTGAAGTTTACCCTATGGCTTCATTTCCCTAATTATATCCAATGTTAACTTCAGACTTAAAAATCCAGTTCTTCACACATATCCTTCGTGCAAGAAGTGAGGAAATACCTTAACTAAGACTCCCACCTCAAGGAAAGAACACTGAACTGCTTGGAAAGAAAGCTTCCAAAGGAGGAAAAACACCGATGCTTTCGTTTTGCTTCTGGATATTTACAGAACAACTTTCAACGAGATTGCTGATTTCAAAAGAATATGAAGTTTGTTTTCTTTAGCCAAAACAAAGTTGTGTAGGCCACTGGACAAGAAGAGAAACTGACCTTGCAGAGGGAAGGTGTGTGTGTGTGTGTGTGTGTGTGTGTGTGTGTGTGTGTGTATGTGTGTGTGCGTGTGTGTATGTGTGTGTGTACAATACACACACATATATATGTATATATATACACAATTTTAATGAAAAATACAGATTTTGAAAATGTATTTTGAAATAACCAGAAACACAAGCAGGCTATACTTGTTGTATGGAGGCGAGGAATTAAGTTCGCATAGAAAGAATTTTCACCTTTGTGAATGCATAACCCATGAACCAGTTTTTCAACTCAGTATTCTAAATTTGGCAACAAAGTTCTGCCTCCCAAGTATAACCGAGTCCCGAGTATTTTCTGTCTCGGGGAGGAGGTGGACACAGGTACTGCCGGCTCCTTCTCCCCCAATCAAAATTTCAAACTTAGAAATCTGGCCTGTGTTGAGCACCGAATTTACAGCAGGACCCCAAGGTTCAGAAGGGAACTTGATGAGCTGGGAAAAGCCTGTCGGTATGCTTGGGGCCACAGATTCAGAGAAATTAACTGGCTGTAGCCAAAACCAAAGCACTCAGCCCCCAAAAACAGTCTGCAAGAAACATAGAGTTCTTTGATGTGACAAGAAGAATTATAAATAAAATTGCTCCAAGGCAGACAGGCTGAGAGAGATTTTTAAGACAGCCTGTTGGTGCCTCAAACTTTAATACTGAGAACACGAAGTGTTAGATTTATAAAGGTAACATTTTGGTGTGTGTGTGTGTGTGTGCGCACATGCGTGCATGGGTGCACGTGCCTGTGCATGTGCAGCAGTAACAGTTCTGTTTCCTCTGTGACCCACGGGCCAATCTGAAGTCCCTCTGGAGGGCCCTCGGCCAGGTGCAGGGTAGGCCCTATCTGTGGTCTCCTGAGCTATACTATACCTTTCCTCATTACACCTGTGCCAACACCCAAAAGCCAGAAAAATGTGACCGAGATAACAGACAGATCTCTGATACAGTAGAGCTATCCTCGCAATAAAAGCCATGCTTTATGAATGAGAGGAGGGTTCCTGGCCCAGTCACTCTGAAAACTCAAGGGCCACAAGGCCACACTGATAGAGCCAAAGGGGTAGACCAGGCTGAGGCTCCGTCAAAGACAATACTCTTCTGCCAGGCTAGACAGACAAATGAGCTAGCTGGTACCTAGAGGACCACCAACTCCAGTCTCCTAAATTGGGGCCATCTTGTTATCATGTTTAAAGGAAAAGGTTAAGATTCTATCTGTCCCACATTTGGTCCACACATTTATTGCTGCCAGTGCAGAGGGGTGTGATATGGTTCAAGTCAACAACAACGTTGGTATCCCTTAAGCACCAAGAATATATCAGCTGCCTAAGCATTTTAATAATAAATGATTGCCTCTTTGTAGCGGGGGCTTTGGAAGGCAGAAGGGAGAGCATCACACATGTATACAGTAAGTGCTTCACAACTTACACATGCTTCCAACACGTCTCATATGACCCTCCCAATCTGAGAGGAACAACAAAATGATCGTACCTCCTGAAAGACTAAGGCCCAGCAGGTGGAGAATAGCAACTTGGCTTGATATTACACAGACCCAAGCCCCCAACCCTCTCTACAACATGGGCACTTTTTTTTTTTTTAAGGAAAACATAACCATTCATTTCTTCCCAGAGAGGCTTACTTCACAGGTAAAAGCAATTTCCAGAAAAAAAAAAAAAAAAGCAGAGCTCCTTTGAGATCTCAGGCCAGAACTGCCTTAAACTGGTTCAGTTCAGGCAACCTCCCCATCCGAGCCCCGAAACCAGCTTTGGTCATCTGAGGTTTGCACTCTTCTCTGAAACATGCACCCCGGCCACCTCTTCAAAACCAGATGTGAAGCATAAAAATCACAAACACACGCTCCCCCACTGTGTCTGTGAGAGTCTGTGGCATAAGGAAGCCACCAAGCCTGAATGAAGAATCCAGGGGTCTGCCCTCATTTTCCAGGTGCCGGCACCCTGAAACTGGAGCCTTCTTGGTCAGGCAACCAGAGCGGTTCCCAAGCCGATGCCCGCTTACAGTCACTCTGGGACGATGGCACATACTTGCCCCATGGACTCAGTATTAAAATCGGAGCAGTTGGTGAAAATGGCTGGGAAAATCTGAAGGTCCCCTCTGACCAGCATGGTGGCACATTACTCGTTCCTGAGGTTTCCTCCTCAGGGAAGTTATTCGGGGTCCTCAGCATCCCACCAAGGCAATGGACTACTGCAAATCACTATCTCAGAAAACAGAAAGGGTGGAACTAAGGCGTGGGGAAGGCCCGGGAAAAAGAATAATTTGGCAAGTCAGCTAACTGATGGGAGACCCAAATGCAAGAGCTATCTCCATTCACTGGTGCGTCCAAGCCACAGTGCACACAGCGTTACGATGCAGCTGCCTCCTCCACTCCTGGTTGCTGTAGGACCCTGCCCCAGAGCCATCCTTACGATGCTGATGCATGCCCTGGCAACCCCAGAGTGCCAGGCCTTCCCCGAGGCAGTTGCTACCCTGCAAACAACACGTTCAGAAGCAAACCCCACATCTTGAAAGTCTTCCTGGCAAAGCCTGGCAATAGTTAAAGCTAGCAACAAAATGAAATAGCTGAGAATCAGGCCAGAGGACCTTGCCCAGAAGGGCCAGGGGCTGAAGGCCTCTCTGCCGTCTTCAAAGGCAAAGGCTTCTAAGAGTCCTTTGCTTGTTCCCTTTCTGCACCTAATTACAAGAAAGTGCCTTTTATAAAAAATAGATAAAACCCATTTTCAAAACGGGAGAAGTTAAGTTTTAAAAGCTTCTTGGGATTAAAAAATTATAGCCTTGTCCAATACGGGTGGAAGAACAAAGATGAATTCAGCGCCTGTTGCGTGCCCGGCGTCCAATGCTAGCGTGCCCGGCATTACCCTTCACTGGAGATATCATCTGGAGGGGAAAGAAGGGCCTGAGGACTCCCCTTTTTGGATAGAGGATTCTGTCTTCTCCTACTATGTGAACAGACTTCCAAGCAGCGGTGAAGAGCAGAAAGGGGCCAACAAAACACTCTGAGGTCCTTAATGATTCCTGGGCAAGTGACAAACCTAGTAGGATCAACGTCCCACCTGGCCACAAGGCCTACTTGGGACCCTTATGCTGAACACGGGAGCACCCACCCATTGAATGGAAAGAATTTGGCCTGGCGCGCCTCCTGCAGGCAGCCCCATGGCTCGCAGCGCAGGGAAGACCGCTTCTTCCCAGCAGAGCCATGAGCCAAGCGGCAAGGCACCAGGTCCTGGGCACTGAATCCCGAGGCAGCCCAGTGTATAACCTACGGTCAGACTAGGAACTGCTTGGATGCTGGGACTGCGTATCAGACGAGTGGCCGGGCATTCGTGTGTCTGTCCGGCAGGAACCAGGTCTAAGTCTGTGGCCCTGATCTGGGTCTGGGTCTGAATTCCGTGTCTGTGTGACTGTTGTGGATGGAGTCAGCGGTCCCGACTGGGTCTGTGTCAACGTTCAGGTCAGATGTCCGCCCTGGACACGGTTCAGGGTCCAGGTTGGGATCCGCGTCCAGGAGTGTCCGGAGCTGAGGCCAGAGTGAGGCCAGGGTCAGTGCCAGGGTCTCGGTCTTATCTTCGCTTTCCACAAGCTCCAGGGTCCGCGTGGGTGCCCGGAGCTGGGTGCCTGTCTGTGCCCAGTGTGAGTGTCCAGGTTGGGGTCTCCAACTGTGACCAGGTCCAGGCCAGTCGCGCAAGAGCACGGGCGGTGAAGGCTGCACGCGCCCCAATTAGCCGCGGGCCAGGCGGCGGGCGGCCCCATTGAGGGTGAACAAAGGGCGCGACCCCGGGGTCAGGAGTCGCGGGCCGCCGGGCGCTGCTTTGTTCCAGTGTTTGCTCCGCCAAGCAGAGCGCACACTATATTGACTAAAGCGGATTAGAGGGTCGCGCCCTGGAGGTGGCGCAGACCGCAGACCGGCGGCTGGGACCTCCCAGGGGCACTGGCCCTTCTCAGGCCTCAGCTCTCTCGCTGTGCGCATCGGGGAAACTGAGGCTGGCTCTGCTCCCCCAGAGCTCAGGACCGCGAGCCCGCAGCCCTGGTGTGGCCGCCCGTGCACTGGTCACTCCTGAGAACTTCACCAAACTTTTGACGCAAAAGGAACACTGACACTTCCCTGACTCGGCATGTGACTGAATTTTGCCGTTCTTTCATCCAGCAGGACCTGTGCTTTTTTTTAAGGAAGACCCTGACTGAAGGCTAAGAAAATCTTTAGTTAGAAACATTGGCAGATTTCCTCCATATCACAAAATCAGCTCTGCAACATTACTGACAAAAAAAAAACAAAAAACAAAAAAAACAAACAAACAAATTTAGGCCTCTTGTCTTGAAACCAGCCGTGTGACTGACTCAGTTGTAAATCAAAGCGGGCTTATACGTGAAAGAAAAATTTTGAGATTTAGAAGTTCTTGAAAACATAAGCTGAAAATATGTTTTTAAAGGAGATGATGATTATAAACTACCCAAAGACCACCATTTCTCATTTGATATAATGAATCCAGGATTTATTTACTTCTCCACTACCCAAAAATTTCTGCACCTTTAAATTGACTTTAAACACAAAACAGAGCCACAGTGAAGCACTATCCAAGAGCCCAAGAAGGAATGCTCCTTTACTCTACATGCTAAACTTTAGGGGACACCAATCACTTCTCCTTAAGTCCACATAAAATTTTAATTGAGATTTTTACACTCTGGTTATGTAAACACCTGTGTTTGGCTAGGGACCCCATGAAGTATTTGATTGATAACCTATCAATGCGAGACTCTTCTACAGAAGAACAAATAATATTTACTCACTGTAGGGTATATGTTGGCCTAACGAATATTTCTGCTGCCTGCCATCTATTCCCAACAACTAAAGGAAAACATGTCAATTGTCTATATTTCTATTCCTATGCCTTTAAAAATAATCATCCTGATTATGAAAATATCACGTGTTTAAGGAATGCAGGAAAAAATTTTGAAGTCTAAACAACTTGAGAATAAAGTATAAACCCGTTAGGATATAGATAATTTAAGTAGAAAGTAAAAAATAATATGTGCAGAGCTAAATACAAAATATGCAGAAAAAGAAAATCTGGGTAAATGTCCTAATATTCAGGGTACTTCCTCCTCCACTAGTGTTCAGGGAACACAGGCACACAATTACATAATATACATATGTCCTTACTGTTAGGGAACTATCACATTTTGTACTTCCCCAAGCCACTACAAACACTTTGTCTACACCATTTTAAGGGTGACACACAATGTCACTATTTTTGTTCTGCAATAGTTTACTGCCATGTCCTTTATATTGCAAATTTTTATCTTCTTGCTATTTTTCCCCTGTAATAAATATTGCAACCCATGATCCTTACTGTAAAGTTTGTGGGCAATGCGAGCTACTAAGGAATCTCTATCGGATGAGAGGTGGTTCCGAGGTTCAGGGCATGAGTTGCTCTTGCAGAAGACTCAGGTTTGATGCCTGCCACCCGCCTGGTGGCTCACAACCATCTTAACTTCAGCTCTAGGAGATCTGATGCCTTCTTCTGACCTCCAAGAACACTAGGAATGCAAGTGGTGTACATTCATACACATAAAACAAAATAAAAAAATCTTTTTTAAGTTAAAAAAGAAAGCAAGAAATCTCTGCTTCGTGACAATTAACAATTAATAATTCTGAAATTTCTTTTGAATCTCAGTGACTCCGGTCTGTTGGTTTTCCTCCTAGAGACCTGGTTCTGTAGAACTATTTTCTCATTTGTAGGACCAGTTGAGGTACATGCTAGATTGTGACAAGGCATTTGGAGACTGTATCCTTACAGTGACCATTCTGGTGTATCCCTGCCTTACAGGCCTCTGACATCCTTAGCCATCTACCACTTGGTGAATTTAAGTCAAGGCTATAAAGTAGACACTTTGGAAACAACTATCTCAACAGCTCTGATGAACACTGCATACCTAACAAGAGGCCTGTTTCATTTGGCCCAAGTGCCTTACTTTGCCCAGGATCCAAACACCAATACTGATGTCTACTGTATCACTACAGGGAAGGTCCCTGTGCTGGCAGCCATGTTCCCTGCCCATCCCCACCGACACCCCAGGAAAAGCCTCACCTGCCCTTCTCCACCTTCATGGCAGGGTTCTGGGCCCCTTGGTACACATGCACCCAGAGCTTGCCTAAACCGTTGGTTTTGTAGTTTGGCTGTATTCGGTAGTACTGACTATGGTCTGGCTGCCAGAGCTGGGCTCCCAAAACCACGGGAGGGAGCAGGGAGCCCGTGACCTTGTCCCTGAACACCTAGGGCCGGAGCAGGCCACTTGGAGGAGACAGCTCAGGTTCACCTGGGAGGAAGAAGCCTCTGGAACAGAAGGGCAAGGGAAGCAGGACAACGGAGCAGCAAGGCAGCGTGGCATGATCCGAAAACAGATACTGCAAGGGTCAACAAGAAGGAAGCCTAGGGAAATGTGAACAGAGCTTGTCTCCTCACGGAAAGCACAAGCCAGCTTCCCTCACATTCATTTCCATACCTTCTAAATTGTCAACAATGTGCCTTTAATGTATTCGGGATCTATGTCTATTGTTACATCAAAAAGATATAATTCATGTGAAGAACGATATGTGTGATTGCTGCTATTTATGAGTTTTATATGAACATTGATTATCACACGGTGCTTAAAAAATGTTAGTTTTCTGATGGGGATTCATGTATCTCTAGTACTTCACCCTGTAGAGAAACCTTCTCTAACAGAAACTGAAACTAAGGGATCTGCCAATGCTGGCTGCTGGTGTCACTGTCCTGCAGCAGTCCGGGCCGGACGGTGAGCAGGCTCCAGCTTACACCAGAAGTGAAGAGCCTCAAGGCTTCAGGAAGTCTTTCCTCTCCCACATCCCCGTAGCAGCTTCCAGGCCATTTTCCTTGGAGATGCAATGTGTTTCCTACTGTTCCCAGCCCCTCTTGCTTGTCTGTCTGCTGTTTTCCCATTGTCAGAAGCAGCGCCTGAAGCTAGGGTAGAACCACAATGAACAAAGACCGTCTAGGTTCCCCTTAAAGTAATGGTATTTGCACCGGTCCCTTCATCACTTGAGGGGCATGTTCTGGCTTGTGGGTCACGCTGGCGAGTGGCCCTGTGGAGCGTGACTGTGTCTCGGCTGGGTGGGGATTCTCCCACGTGATAACAATACAGCTTTAGCAGAAGAACCGTGCACAGGACTGGGACTCAGTGTATACCTGAGGATGCTCCCACCCTGGGACCCCTGAGTGAGTCTGATGTGTTTTTACTTGTTAGTAACAGTGGGCTGTTTCTAGATTCCAGCTGAAGGGACAGGTCTCCAGATCCAATGAGGATGGCTTAAATATATTCCTTTAAAAGTGGGTTAAAAGGCGTGCCTGGGTGCTGTTTTCTACTCTAAAAGGCAATTCCTAAATTTGGATTGAAAAAAAAAATGTACTTGAGCTTGAAAAACCCAATGGTTCTCAGAATGTGAGTGAGATCCGCCACTCTTCGTGCTAAAAGCATCTTAACTGGCCTAAAATAAATCAGAACAAAATGCTGTGTGCCGAGCATATGTCTTCCATCACTGGCTTTCTAAAGGCAAGTTGGAGCTGCCACACACGGATATGTGCTGACCTAGGAGCTGAGGGCCCAGACTTGGGCCAAGACCTGTGAGGCACCAACCTCTCACAGACCACGCAGTCCTGGCCCTGCTATATGCCAAAGACAGTCTTGGTGCTCAGTGACGAGTGGACTATAAAATAAGTAACTCCAAAAATCCAATCAACAGGTGAGTTGCACAAACTACACACATATATTTCCTCCGAGTGATGGGGTGGGGTGTCTGGTCCTTGGAATTTTTAAGCTGTGAATGGATGGGTACACATTCAAAAGACTTGTTTTCTTCCTCTCCTCACACTGGGCATAGCAAAAAAAAATCCCTGCTTTCTAAAACAAAAACACATGCCATTTTAATTTAGCAAACAAAAACCAGGATGCAAAATTCTCTGCCGAGATGATTTTTAAATTAAAAGGCAGGAAGGGGCTATTAGTGTGCTTTATACCTTTTGGGGAGAATTACCTTCTGCAATCATCAATAATTTAACTATCAAATCACAGCAAAATGCCAATTCCATCTGAGACTCTGGGACCAAGGCCTAGGGGAGATTTCACTTGTAACTGCCAACTAGTCAATGCCAAGGCTAGCAGCGAAAGTGCTTTCGGGAGTCTCCAGACAGGGTGGGGTCATAATTAATTTATTTTATCTTATCCATCTATCTACACACAGGATTAAAATATTCACATCAGTCTGCTCACTTTGAAACACACACCCACTCCGGGGTGACTCCCCCTCATCTTTCATAGTCCTGGTGTCCCTCCTTTCTTATCCTTGGACAATACCTGCTTTCCAATTTGGCTGGGGTATTTTTTAAGTTGGGAGCCCTGCACACCGTGTTCTCCAACATGAAAATCCAGTGACAGTGAGAGCACAGTGACAGAGCCCTGCCAACGGTTTTCTCCAGAGAGGCCAGTGACATCTTACAGGTCTGAACCCGGCTTCTAGAAAGACTGCTATTTGGCCAAAGTAGCTGATGGCAACCAAAGCTTGGCAAGGATGTGCCATCAGAGGCTTGCCAGGTAGGCAATGGGTAGCAGAGGGTTAACTTGGGGAGCAGGCTGGGGGTGCAAACAAAGCGCACAGGCAGAGATAGGATGGAACACAGGCAGGGGATCAGGAGCTACAGGGCCCAGCCTGACAGCCACAGACACAGGGGGCTCTGTCTGCCTGCCTACTCCCCTGGCACAGTGACTAACCGCCCTACCATTGTAAGCCTGAAGCCAGTGGTTTGTGTGGTCCCCTGGTGTCTGGGAGCATTGTGGAAGAGTCCTTTCCAGCAGTTCGCCTTTGCCCTGGAAACCTGCGGCCCAAGTCCCCCTTTATCCATTCTCAGGGTTGCTGGGGACCTAACAATCCAATAGAGGAGTCCCCTGCCCTAGCCAGGAAGGGACAGCGGCAAGAGAAAGGTCCCGACTCTGAGGTTGGACGCAGAAACCAGTTCAACCTGCCTTGCCTCCCACAGCAGGCTGCCGACCCTCTTGGCCCCCAAGGCCTTGGGATTGGGAGAATCCAAATTTGGACCTTTGTATAAAATATGTTTAGAGTGTTGAGGACTTTGTGGTGGGGCGGGGGAAGGTGGACAATACTAATTCTGTGTGCCTTGTTGGGATGACTATTTGGGATCTTTGTTAGAGCAAATGGATTTTATCTCTGTCAAAGTGGCTTCCCTTGCCTCTGCTTTTGCTTTTTTCAAAGCATGGCTGTGAGAATCTGCGAGGATTGATCATAGGCCTGTAACTGGGGCTCACACTGTTTCTATTGGATGGGGCTGGGCCAGAAGAAGGTCTGGGGTCCAGGCAGAGGCCTTGAAGACTGTTTTCTCTTAGGGAGACAGACAAAGGCTCCCCAAGCCCAGAATGACTCCTCACTTAGGTTCAGGAAAACCAGGAGCAGATGGCCACACTGTCCCTTGTCTCAGCTTGGTATTTCCCTGTATTGGGGACTGGAATTATTACCTTCAGGTGTTGGGGAACCCTTTGTGAAACACATATGGGTAAACAGGAGCATACCTACACACACACACACACACACACACACACACACACACACACGCAGCACAGCCACCAGGCCATGGCTCTTCTCCATGACAGAGTCACCCTGTCTTGCCAACCATCAGAGAAGCCAAATTCACAGAGACCCAGATGGCTCCCAAAGTACCCCCAGAGCCAGACATCAGACCCTCAGACTGAGGAAAAATAAGACCAGGTCAGGACCAGGTCAGTTTTTCCTGATCCAATCCCTGTTGCCTTTCAGGAGACATAAATACTGAAAATTCTATTTTTATGGCTGTACCGGAGATGGACATACCACAGGCTGGGTTCAATACTACATGTTCATTATTTAACCCTCATTTTTTCTTTGCATTATAGAAAGGAGTCTAAATTAAAACACGTTGGGGGCCTTTGATGGGGCAGCTGTCCATCACAGGGAACCAAGCCATTCTGAGAGCTCCCACACATACAGCTGGATCCTTTCAGCTTGCTAGCCAGGCATAAACCTCCTCTGACCACTGTCCTCTAGAATTCATTCCCTTTCTCCCTAGACAGACAGTGGGAGAGGCCCCCACCAGTCATCAGAAAGCATTCCAGAAGATATTGAAAACACAAAAATCAGCTAGGAGAAAAACTCAGGATCCCACTGAGGGCCCAAGTCAGTAGCAGTTGAGACCCCCGATTCCAATGAGGTTTCCATCCAGTTGCCAAGAGGGCCTGGTCAACACCTTCAACCCCAAGAGCAAAGCCCAGGCATAGCAATAACAGGTTCAATAACTGGCACCCTGCCACCACCCATGATGCACCAGGCCTGTGCAGGAACCAGACACTATGCCCCCAAGCTGGCACCCCAGTGGCTGCTTCTGACCCTGGCTCTGGAAGGGGTGCTGAGGAAGCCTTCATTTCCCAGTATCTCACAAAAAAGGCAACTGGACTCCAGACATCCCCTTTCCTGTGGTGCCACTGCATAGCTCGGGCAAACTTTGCAGGCGAAGGCCTGGTTGATGCAGGAGATGGTTAAAATTCTGCATCCGTTTGCATCCGCCTCCAGAGGAAGCACTGCTTTTTTTTTCACCCCCAGCAGGAGGAGGGGGGAAAAGCTGAGAGCAGCAATTTGCAGGCCTTGGGATGTTTTTCTCCTTGACAGCCCTGGGCCCCGCCTGCCTAGTTTGGCCTTCCTCCGCTGGGCTGCAGGGCTGGCCCAGCAGCAGAGGCTCAGCTCCATGGCTGCTGCTTCTGAGGAGGCCCCAGGCACACGGATCGCTCCCCCTCACCCCTGCCCGACCCCGGATCCCAGGCTGCAGGTCACCAGCTTGAGCGACCAGACCATGCTGCATGCTGGCGGCCTGGTACTGCCATGCTTTGTGCCTGGTTCTTCCGCCAGCCAGCCTCTTCCCACGAGGCCTGCTGCCGGCCGGGCTGCACTGCCTGCCCACCCCCAAGGCTCACCCTACTCCCACACAGAGTGCCCTCACCTTCTGGGCCCCCGGCCCCCGGCCTCGGGTCCTGCTCGTGCCCAGGGCGCCCAGCCACGTCCTCCGCGCCTCTGCCGCTCGCCCCACCCTGCTGCCCGCGCTCTGCGGCGAGCCTGGCACTGTGCCAGGCTGCCTGGGAGCCCAGCCCGGGCAGGGCGAACTTTCCAGCCGAGTGTGTGTAGGGGGTTGCTGGAGTGAAGCTGGTGCCAGGGGAGGGAGCGAGCCCCAGGTGCCCGGCCGCCACCCCCTTTCCAGCCCTGGCCACCCCCCATCCCACCCCCTGTCTCCTGAGTCCCATAAAGGCGCAGACAACACGAGTGGTTTAGTCAAAACAGTCATGTGCAGGAGCCCGCAAACAAACAAAAGCCCTTATTTATTTATTTAGTTCACACACCCAGATAAGAAGCCGCCTTTGTGCACATAATTTCACAGAAAGAAGGCGAAGCCACGATGCTCCCCGCAGCCCAAGAGCCTGGACAGCAGGCCTGGCTTCATGAATAATTGCAGAGCCTCAGCCTGGGTATTTCCATATTTAAATTGGGCAGCAGCGTATGATTAATTAAGAAGGAAAAAGGCAAAAAGGAAGAAAAGCTGTGGGGGTGGGGAGCCGGACATTCTGGCCAGTACAACGTGCCAAGGTGCCCACTGTGGCTTAACTCCTCCCATGCCAGGCCCAAGGGGGCACTGCTGCAGACGGTGCCCACACTGGCCACCTTCCTGTGCCCTGGGCCACCTGATTCCAGATACTGCCCAGGAAGTTTCTTTTATGTTCGAACATGGCTCACACAAAAATGTGCTATGCCCAAAGCACCCAGTGGGACTCGTGAGGCTGAGACAGCCTTCTTCTCCATATGTATCTGCATCTTCACATAAAGCTGCAAAGGGGTTCTGAGGTGCATACCCCCACACCCAAGTCCCTTCCCAATGCAGAAGCTGCTCCAAGCCTGGCCATGACAGTAGGCAGCCTGTTCTGTCAACGGGACAGGAGGCCTGTGCCCCTTCTGGAAAAGTCTAGAACTGCTGGCTAAGTGAGACGGAAGGACTATATTCCTGAGGTCTGTAGCCCTGGGTTTGGGACCCAGCCATCATTGAGTCAGCTCTGACCTTGCCAGCAGTTTGGCTTAAAGTAAGTTATCTGGCCTTCCTTGGCCTCAGTCTGCCCACCTGTAAAATGGGAGGGTACTACCACCCATATCTGCCCCCATGGGGTTGAGATGAGATAGTACAGCTCCCAGTCGAGCTGGGAGCCTGCTTGAGGTCTTGGGTCATTTGTTTTTGTGTTGAGTAACGGTCAGGCCAGAGAGGCGTCCGGCAGGAACAAGTGTGGTAGACCCAACACAGCAGTCAGTTTGCCCTTGAGTATGTACAGATCATCCTTGGACAAGAGCCTCCTGGGGGTTCCTTTGAGGTCTATCACATTATTACCACCCCCGGTTTACAGATAGGTCAATTAAGTCTAGAAAGATCAATCACCCCAAAGTAGGGACACTAGATTTGAACTCACAGCAGCCCCACCCCACACCCTGGCTCATAATCACCAACCCATAGAGTGGGTTGGCACCTGTCCGGGAAGGTATTCATGTTAGAACAGTATCCTTCCAAGAAAGACAGTAAAGCATCCTCAAAGAGGAACCACCAGCCCCTGTTAGACTACCTACCCCTCAGAGTCTACAGCTGGAGACTGCACACGTGTCTGTAGGGGGGAGGTAAGCAGGGCAAGGCAGATGAAGGTTGGGCAGAAGAGCAATTTAGGTGACTGCGTCTTTGGGAAAATCAATACACCTCTCTGAGCCTATTTCTCAGGTGTCACCATGAGAGGTGATTCTGGGTCCTTTTCAGGCATCAGTGAGAAGACAGGCTCAGCTGGGACTCAGTGAACCTCATCCTCCTGCTCATGGAACAGTCCCAGCCACATCAGGGTCCTCTACAGGAGACGAGGCTCCTCTACGGACAAGCTACTGTATTCCTTGTCTGCAAGCTGAGGGGGCCTCTCCATCCCACAGGGGCTGGGGAGATGAAGGAGGACCCGGTACACACTAGTCACTCCATACAGGTTCCCCTGCCTCAGATCCCTTCTGATGGTATGGGGAAAGTCTTGAAACTGGTGTCCATGCAGGCGGGGCATCAAGAGTAGTGGGGAGGGAGGGTGTCTGCATTGGGACCAGGCTTCCATGTCCCTGGTTTCCCTGACCATATGTAGTAAGTTCACACTCAAGCAGGGAAGAGACGGACCAGGGGGAGGGAGGGGAGGAGAAAGAAGAGGGAGGGAAAGAGAATGATATTCCCTTAGTGCTCCAGGAAACCTCATAATGGCCTTGAGATACTCAGTGCCCAGTCCCTGGAAACTATAGACATGTTGTTACCTTTCAAGACAATGTAGACTGAAGGTATGATGATGTTAAGAACCTGGAATAGGCCTGGACTACCCACAAGTCCTTTCATCAGAGAAGAATCACTGGCATTCAAGACAGGAAAAGACAAAGAGCAAAGGCAGCCATCAGAGGTTGAAAACACACAAACAGGGAGAAGCCTGACTTCACTGAGGGGGCCGCTCTTCCCGTCGCACAGGGGTTGGGATTGTGAAGGGCCTGACACACACTAGTCACTCCATGCTGTCCTTCCAACTCCTCAAGGTGGAGGAATGTCTCTGCCCTGCAGAACAAACACCCTGCACCTTGCTCTTGGCTGGGTGAGATCTCCACCAGGCTTCTAACCTTCTGCTGGACCACACCTGGCAGTCAGTGTAATTCAGGTTCTTAGGGGCCTTCGGTCAGGTGGGCTGATGCCTGGCAAAGCCTTACCTCCCAGATGGCCCTCATCTGCCAGAGATTAGATTGCTGTCCCTCACTTTCTCCTCCCTCCCTTCCTCTCCACTACCTTCTCTTCCTCTTGGCCATTTACTGAGAGTTGTCCATGAGTGGCCATCATGCTATTTCATTTCATCTCTATCCAACAAGCTGGTGTGTGTGGGGGCGGGGGAAGGTCCAGGCAATCTACTTTGCTACATTGATCTCTTATGTCCCCGCCATAATTTAGGGACATGGGGGCCACTGTCAGATCCTTGATTATTCTCATGTCCTACCATAAGGGGAACAGGATATTCTGTAGACAGTATGGGATTCCCATGACACTTAGATAAAAGGACTGGTGGCTGAGACACTTGGGCCAGGTGAAATTTCAGATAGCCTCAAGAAGGTCCATAAACCAAACTGACTGGGGCTCTTGAATGGGCTCGTGGCCTGGGGGAAGCAGGGTAGGCATATGTGTGCTCTCTGCACTATGGTTAACAGCAAAGGAGCTTGGGAAGAATCTTCACTTCCAGTCATGAGGGGCTGGGTGAGGAAGTCCACGCAGACACCTCCCCTTAGCTAGCCATGACGATCACTTTGCAGTCCTGCATCATTTGACATAGGCAAAGAGCTGTGAGCACTTACTTACTTAGTGAGAGATACATGAAGTACAATATAACACACAAAGACATTAATGTGTTTTGTTCTCATGGAAGATGGGCAAGCTATTCCCACTCAGTGTGAATTCACAGGTAATTAAAAGATAGTTTCCTTGTTTTGAGGGGATCCGAAAAAAATCTAAATTTACCACAGAATATCCACCACACACACACACACACACACACACACACACACACACACACGGGGGGGGGATGGTAATGGTGAGCCTCCAATGTGGCTGCCTATGGTCTTTCCAAGCCTCAGCATGAACAGGCACAAGGGACAGCCCTGGCTCAGTGGCTTGGGAACTCTGTTGTCACACATGTCCAGCGCTTAGCAAGCCCTATATTCTGTTAAATCCTCCACTGTCACCATCCTGAAATTCTTTTTTGCGAGGGTGGGAGTGGGGGTGGGGGAGGGTTCAAGATGGGTTTCTCTGTGTAGCCCTGGCTGTCCTGAAACTTGCTCCATAGACCAGGCTGGCCTCATAGATGTCCACCTGCCTCTGCCTTCTGAGTGCTGGGATTAAAGACATGTGCCACCACCATTTGGCCCATCTTGAAATTCTTAGTCCATTTTTGAACTAGGAAGGCCACACATTTCCATCCTCCGCCAAGGTCAGCACAGTCTACAGAGGCGGAGACAATGTACATAGCCCTCCACAGAGCTGGGCCTCTCCATCTCGACACACAGCTGCCACATTTGCTGCTCTGCCACTCAGTGACTCCCTTTATGTTTCATCCAGATTTTCTGAAGCTGAGAGTCTAACCTCAGAAAACTAAAGTATATAAATGCTGTCCCTAGGGAAAGAGACATACTTGTTAGAAGTAGGTGGGGGTCGCCGACACAGACCTGATGTTACTAAATAGAACCGCTGGCAACAAAATGGAGAATGGGGCTCGGGTTTGTAAATAATTACAACAACAACAAAAAACATTCCCTGATGACTTATAGTCCTCCCCCCTTCCCGCTCCCAGAGATGGAAAAGAGTCTATGTCCTCTGGACCTTCTTAGGAGTGCTTTCCCTAGTAAAACCATATGCCTCAGGCACAGAGTTATTACCTGCCCCTTGGTCCCCCTCAATAATTCAGTAACTGCAACAGCACCCACAGAGAAGTAGACAGCTGCCTTCTCTACAGGCATTCAACAGACGATAGAACAAGCGGCCTGGGCACTGGGCAGAACAGAGCCTCTGGTTGGGATGTGGGTTAAGGGAACCTCACCTCGACACTGGTATTGCCCAGGGCAGCTTCTCCCTGCCTCTCGGTCCCCATGGGGAGGGGCTCAGTGAGTTTCTTTAAGGGCAAGAAAAGAAACACCAAAAGTGACACAGGAGAGGACTTTCTGAGCTGCCTCAAAGATAGAGGACCCATGAGAGGAAGCAGGGGCCTAGCCTCTTGACCACCCATGTGAACTAGCAGGAACTTAGCAGGGAGATGATGAGGCATACAAATATCATCCTGACCCTCCCAGAGGCTCCTGAGACACAACTCTTGTTATACCCTGTAACCAGTGAGGACACTGAGGTTCAGGCAACTAGGATGGGGTAGTGTCAGGATGCAAAGGCAGGCTCTGTGTGTTCAGAGCTGATCCTGCCTGACTGAGTCACTAATGTCTGAGTATTCAACATCCTGCCTGTGACTACCTGGGACATGGCCAGAATTCAAGCTCAGATCTGCTTCCTGCATCCTGTTACCATTAAGCATCTGACCATCATGGCCACTGACTGAGCAGAACTCTTGGGCCAAGACAGAGCAGGAATCTTTACTAAAAAGAAAAAAAGTTATTTTTAATTCTCATTTTCTCTCTCTCTCTCTCTCTCTCTCTCTCTCTCTCTCTCTCTCTCTCTCTCTCTCTGTGTGTGTGTGTGTGTGTGTGTGTAATCATGTGTGTACAAGTGGGTATGTGCCTGTAGAGGCCAGAAGAGGTCATCAGATCCCCTAGAGCTGGAATTATAGGTGGTTATGAGCCACTAAAAGTGAGTGCCAGGGACCAAAAGCTGGCATTGTTGATTTGCTAGTTTGTTGGTTTGTTTTGGTGTATTTTGAGACAGGGTCTCTCTACATAGCCCTGACTGTCCTGGAACTCACTCTGTAGACCAGGCTGGTCTCGAACTCATAGAAATCTTCCTGTCTCTGCCTCCTGAGCACTTGAATTAAAGGCGCGTGCCATTATGCCCAGTCAGCAAGCACTTGCAACTGCTGACCCATCCCTCCAGTGCTGGGAATCTTGATTTGGGGAATATTTCAAACTTTGGAGTCATCTCACACAGTCAAATATGGCTTTAAAGGGCCACTCACCTTCTCCATGAGGTATAGTAAATGAGCAGAGATCTGCCTTCCAATTCAGGTGGCTTCCTCCTCAAGGCTCTGGCTGAGACCCCAAGGCCTATTTACTTCATGTGTACAAGAGGCCGGCACACTTGGGAGTTACAAGAGCCTGGGCCTGTTTCCTTGTCCCATAATAGTTTCAATTTTATGAAAGTCTGTCATCCTCTCCAGACCCTTGTTTGAGAACCTGCTGGGATGGGAGGGTACTAGGGGCAGGTAGCCAGTTAGGACCTAGGGAGCCAGACCTCTAGCTCATACCTGGGTTACTCCCCTCCCCAAAGTCCCTACAGCTTTTGGGGTCCCAAGTGTCCAAGGAACAGAGATGTAAGTTTGGGCTGACCTCTAGACAGCTGGGGACCTGGCCAACATTGACAGTAGGAGCTAGCCAGTGATCCCTGCAATACCTGGCCATAATCTTATTGGCTCAAGGCAGAATCGCATGCACCCACGCATGCACCCACACACCATTCTCTAGGCCAGTAATTATTATTTCAGGTATTGGGGGATGGTGCTGAGGAGTGGGCTACACAAGTCTTAGGGTCTCAGGGACTGAACCCAGAAACCAGGGCTTCCAAGGTCTTACTCCATCTCCTCCCGAGACCCTCAGTCTACAGCTGCCTTGTGTCTCCAGCCCTGGCCATGCCCACTTACAGCCTGGCTGACCTCAGGCAGCAAAGTCCACCCCCCACTTTTGCAGCAGGGTGAAGCCCTGGTTGAATGTGCTCCCTGTGGGCAGCCCAGTCTAGAAAGACTAACACTTGCCTCCTGCCCTGCATCCCCAAAGAGGCCAGCCATGTGCAACAAAAGAAAAAACACTCCTTTTTCCCTTTTAAGAGCCCCCTGCTGCAGCTCTGACTGAGGAAGGAAACTGTCTCAGCCGAGCATTCCCGGCCTAACTCTGCAGCCTTCCTTTGTGCGAGACTGGGCTGCACGGGCTGGGGCCCAGACTGCACCCCAGGGCGGCCCCTCACTCATGTCCCGGGCTGCTCCCTCCAGTTTCAGCAGCTACCACCACCCCGGACCCGGCCTGGGCCAGGGCGAGCAGAGGGCGGAGCGCTTACCAGGTCAACCAGAGCTCTAGGCAGTGCAGGCGAGAAACACGGAGTCAAGTTCACGGTCCAAGTGAACTGTCCGAGGTCCCAAGGAGCAGGTTCTGCAGTAGTAGCCCGGGTCACGACCTCCAGCAGCTCAGGGTGCTAATACCCATCTCTCTGGCCTCACCACCTCAACTTCGAGCACAGCCACAGCCGCTGAACTCGAAGTTTCCGGGCTTCACGGAGGTTGGGCTGGGTTTCAGGAGCGAAGTCTGAGCTTGGCAACAAAGACAGAAAGCAGGCCGCCGCCAGGAAACGGGAGGAAAAAAAGACAGCAACAAGGAGAGGGGCAGCTTAGAAAGCCCTAGAACTTGAAGTGACACCCGAGAGCTTTCTGGTTTGACTTTTTCCCAGGAGGGGAACAAGGGCCCAGACTCCAGTCTGGAAGTAGATGAGGGTGGGGTAGGAAGGACATGTTCCTTTCTTCCACAAAAGTGAGTGGTGGCGGCAGATCGGCACCTCTCTCTGCTGAGTATCTTTATTTCTGTTCTTCCTAGAGTCAGGCCACACAGGGCTCAGAGAAGAGCTCAGCCGTTGGAGCATGTGATGACACTGTCCACTTTTCCTGGAAACTTCTCTGACACGGCGAAGGACACAGAGGGGTGGAGCCAGGAGCCAGCTAAGAAAGCCAAGACATCCTTTCTGAGAGCCACAGACACTTGGCCTCCACAGGTTGACGGTGTGTTCCCAGCATCCCACGGGCTTCATGTTGTGGTGGTGGGGAGGGGGTTGGATTTGCCTATCAGTGAAGCTGGAGATCCTGTCTTAAGAGTGTGGGATGATACTTCCCCCTGCAGTTTCAAAGTAACCAGCAAACCCACAAGCCCTGGGACAGTCAACCTCAGCCACCCCACTGCAAGTGCAGTGGGAATTCCATCAAGGCAGGGTGGCCCTTTCAAGAGAATTCAGTCTAAATAAATCACACTCCTTTTCAAGGGGAAAGCCTGCCTGCTTTCTCCATAGGAACTTTACCAGGAACTCTGCTTGGTATGTTCATTTTTTTCTTATTTCGTTTTTATTCACAATCATAAACGTAACATCTCAATCCAGCTAGGCTTGTAGGGCAATGAGGAAAATATGGAACCCAAAGAAATTCAGTGAGAGCAGAGGTTAGAGGGTACTGCTGGCAGGTGGGTAGAGGCGCCCTCCTGAGCTACAGAAGGAATGGTCTGGTGGGTAAGATGTCCTAAGTCAGAAGAGTTAGAGTTGCCCACAGTTGGCAATGGTGACTTCATGCTGGTCTTGCTGTTCCTGGATCCAAAACACTCCATGGCTTCTGTGATGCTTATGCCTCCCTTTGCCTTCCCAAAGCCCACTTATTTGCCATCCAGCCACTCAGTCCTTGCCGTGCAAACGAAGAACTGGGAACTATTTGTATTTGGCCCAGTGTTTGCCGTGGATGAGACACCAGGACTGGAATGCTTCAGGATGAAGTTCTCATCCTCAAATTTCTCCCTGTAGATGGACCTGCCGCCAGTGCCATTATGGAGTGTGAGGTAGCCACCCTGCCGCATGAATCCTGGAATAATTCTATGGAAGGAGGAATTCATACTCAAGGCCTTTGTCTCCAGTCTCAGATCATGAAGGTTTTCCGCTGTCTTTGGAACTTTGTCAGCGAATAGCTTGAAGGAGATCCGCCCGAGGCTCACCATCAGCTGCCAAGTGGAACTGGCCATGGCTTCGGCAGGCAGCGACAGGGACAGCGGTGTCTGCAAGGCCCACTTTGTATTTTCAATGCATCCCAAACTTGGTCTTCCTGGAGCATAGCCTCCTTTGCCTCTGCACTCTTGTCTCCCGAGCTCAGTTTGTCCCGAAGGAGCTGGGTGTGGCGTGCGCACCTGTAATTCCGGCAGTCTGGGATCAAAAGTAGAAAAGTTGTGAAGCTGAGGCCGTCTGGGCTGCATAGTAAGAAATTGTGTCAAAACCAAAGGAGGCTGGAGAAAAACATGGCTAAAAAGCCTGTACTGCTTTTCCAGAGGACCCATGCTTGGTCCCAGCAGTCACATTAGGCTACGCACAATTGCCTCTAACTCCAGCTCCAGGGACTCTGACATCCTCTTCTAGCCTCATCAGGAACCTATATTTACATGTGTGTCACACACACACACACACACACACACACACACACACACACACACACACACACACACGTTGAGAGTTGGGCATAATGATACATATCTTTAATCCCAGCACTCAGGAGACAGAAACAGGTATCTCTCTGAGTTTGAGTCCAGCCTGGTCCACATAGCAAATTTCAGGCCAGCCAAGCTACTGTCTTTTAAAAAGATAAACATCTTGAGGCCGAAGTGATGGCTCAGTAGTTAAGATGGCTCTGCTCTTCCAGAGGACCTGGGTTTGAATCCCAGCACCCACAAAGGGCTCACAAACATCTGTAACTCCAGTTCCAGGGGATCCAACATGTTCTGGCCTCCATGAGCACTGTACATGTATGGTACACAGACATACAGGCAGGCAAAACACCTATACACATAAAAATAGCTTCTTTAAAAAAAAAGCAAACAAGGCCGGGCTTTGGTGGCACATGCCTTCAACTCCAGCACTCGGGAGGCAGAGGCAGGCAGATCTCTGTGAGTTCGAGGCCAGCCTGGTCTACAGAGCGAGTTCCAGGACAGCCTCCAAAACAATACAGAGAAATCCTGTCTCGAACCTCCCCAAAAAAACAAGGGGGGAACATGGAAGGGGGAGAAGTAGAAGAAATAAGAGAGCTGTGGATGTGCTAACTGGTAGAGCGTTCAGCTTTCAGAAGCCCTGGGTTTGACCCCCAGCACTGCATAAACCAGAAGTAGTGGTCCACACCGGTAATCCATCACTTGCGGGGTGGAAGCAGAACAAACAGGAGTCATTCGTGGTTACATAATCAGTCCACGGCCAGCCTGGGCTTGGGGGGCGTGTCAGGGAGAGCCCACGAAGATGGAAAATAAAATCACAGTGTTCACCCAGGGCCGGCTTTGTAGGTGTGGGACGTGTTCAGTCCCACGGGGCCATGTGCACAAAAGGACCCCACACTTGTCAGCCATTACCTTGTTGGGTATCTGAGTCATTTTAAAGCCTGGGGCTGTGTTTTCATCTTGTTCTGGGCTCTGAGAACTGAGTAGTCAATCCTGACTGTGGGCGTAGGTTAACAATGCCACAAGGCAAGTGTCTTGTCATTGGTGATTCTGTTACTGGATCTTGCCTACAGAAATAATTTCAAATCCTGGGTAGATAGGGAAAAAACATTTTAGTGGTAATTTATTATGTGTGTCTTGAAGAGGGAGAAACTGTGGTGAGAATGGCGAAACTATAAGGACTGACGTCATCAGGCTCATCCCTGGCTTTCCTGTGTGGATGCTGTGCTCCATCTCAGGGTCTCTGCTTCCCTCAGGGGTGGGGGTGGGGGAGCTCCCACCTGCAGGTGTTCTTGGGAGCCAGAGGGTAGGATGATTTGGCAGTAGATCAGTATACAATAGGCATTCGGTATGTAACAGTACCCTTGACTCTAATGGTTATGATGTGACACCAGGACCCAGGGACATTTTCATTGTTTTTTATTTTTATTTTTAACACATGGTCTCACTGTGTGACCCAAGCTTACCTAGATCTCGTGGTCCTGACTCAGCCTGAGTGCTGGGATTATAGACACGTGTTCCTATGCCTGCTTCAGTTTTTCTTTCTTTTTTAAAAAATTTAATGTAATTTTCTTCAAGACAGGTTTTCTCTGAGTAACCCTGGCTGTCTTTCTTGGAACTCACTCTGTAGACCAGGCTGGCCTCGAACTTGGAGAGCCATTGCCTCCTAAGTGCTGGGAAAGGCCTGTGCCACCACCACCTGGCATGCTTCAATATTTTCAATGAAAGTATTCACCTCCGTCATCCAGACAATCTTACTATATAACCCTGGCTGTGTAAATCAGACGAGCCTTAGATGCAGCAATCTTCCAGCCTTGTACTGAGATTACAAGCATAAGCCAGTCATCTCTTGCTCTGAGTTTGACCCGTGGAACCTACATGGTGTGTCAAGAAAACAAGACTCCTACAGATTGTCGTCTGACCTCCACACACATGGCATGACATGAATGTGCCCATATGCATACACATACTTATAATAAACAACTGAGTTGATTAGTTAATTTAAATATACACCAGTGAGAGACTAACTCAGTGGGTTTGCTTGCCATATGAGCATGAGGACCTGAATTCAGTCTAACTCTCTCTCAACTGAGCTATTTCGGCCACGAGGACCAGAATTCAAATCCCCAGAACCAACATGAAAGCTGATCAGCATAAAAGGTGTTTGTAATCCCATTGCTCCTATGGGGAGACAGGAGACAGAGAATCCTGGGAATCTTGTGGGCCAGCTAGTGCACACAGATAGTGGGGGGAAGAGGGAGAGAGGGAGGGAGGGAGAGGAGAGAGAGAGAGACAGAGACAGAGACAGAGAACAGTGATATCTTACTGAAGACTCTGAGCTCTGAGCAGGGTCAATGACCTCCCTCCTGCAGGGACACCCAGCTGACCACAGCATGCGCTGCCTTCACACCAGGCATAAACCTGGCCTCTGTGGTGGGCTGTTCTCCAGGACTAGACACTGTGACATTTGCTGCTGATTACAAGCTCTGCACCACACTGTGTCCTTAACCTTCTGTGCCTCAGCTTTCCCATTTGAGACTTGGTTAAAAACATTATTTTTAACAGTCTCGGGCTCTTATTTATACCCACAGGCTGCTGCAGAATCTGCTCCATCAATCAGGGAGGGGGAAGAAACCAGAGCCACTGGGTGTCTCCCTCAGCTCCCATGTGAGACCAGCAGGCAGGAGAGAGCAGTGGTGAGTACCAGGCCCCTGGCAGCTATGATAAAGGCAGAATCCTGTTCCCAGAGACAATCACAGTTAACTTGAAAGCCTAACCACAGAACCTATAAACATCCAGTCCCTAAACCCTCACCACTGGGTCCAGAGACTCATGGGAACTGAAATTATAATAACTGGAAGCCCAGGCAAGGGGTTAAGTTCAACCAACTGCTGGTCAAGGCTCTCTAGGCAAGTTATTTCTCATCTAAAGCTTGGGTTGCACCAAACAACAGCCCCAAGCTTTCAGGGTTACAAGTGGATGCATTATGTTCAGTGACTGACAAAGGCTCTGCCCACCTATGTTAGTGCTACACCCACTAGGCCTTGAGGAAGTGAGGTGACCAATGAGGGTGCAAAGATATCTGAACCTCAGACCCTATGCTGAGCAGGGCAACACAGAAGGTAGCTGTCCCCAGGGAGGTGCACATGGCCCCAGGCCAGCCCTATAATCAGAAAGGTCTGCCAGGGACAGGACTTTCCTGGCTCCCTTTGCCCACAGAGTATAGCAGCTCAGTAGGGCTAAGTGGACACGCAGCCCTGGGAGTGATCAGCACAGAAACAGAGCCAAGAGGAGAAGGTTGGGTCTTCCAAACCAAAGCCATTTTCCATGCAGCCACCTCACTGGGCAGTGCCCTTTGATGGAACTGGGGTGTTCTCTGAGTCACATCTAGGAGTCCAGTTCCACCCCCTGACCTGCTGTAGTCGGGCCGGGGGGAAGATAGGAGATAAGCTTAGCTTTACTTAGTTTGTTTATGAATATGAAAGTGTTCATTAAGGAACATCTGGAAATATAGAAAAGCGTAAAAAAGAAAACAGAAATTACTCACAAGGTAATTACTGGGTACATTTTGTTCAAAGTCCTTGGAATATTTCAAACAGTACATGTGTGCATGCAAGCATACTTATGTGTGTGTGCATAAAACTAGATTACATGGTAAGTTATGCATGTCTACATGTAGTTATATTGCAGTGTAGATTATTTTAGAATCTTTTTCAATAGGTTGTAGAATTTTCTGACAATATTATTCTCTATAGTATTTGAAAAAAATAGAAGGTAAATAACTTCGAAAATCAGCACTATCAGGCTGGGGGCGTGGTTCAGTTAGTGAAATGTTTGCTAACCATGCACAAAGCCCTGGGTTCAACACCCAGCACCACACACAGTAGGAGTAGTGGTGGTACAAGTTTGTTGTCCTAGCACCTGGAAGGGGCAGGCAGAAGTACTGAGAGTTCAGAGTTCAAGGTTATCATCAGCGACACAGCCAGTTGGAAGCCAGCATGGGCCAGTGAGACCCTGTCTCAATAAATAACAAAGCAGGCACAGTCAGCTTTGCATACTTGTGAGTTCTAGTGTAACATTGTATCACCACCACCCGCGCCAAGAGAATATTGGTGCCCATATACTTAATGTTGTCTGGAGCCTATTGTATGGAGGTGACAACTCCCAGGCCCCCAAGTCACCTCTCTGAACCCTGTCACTGAACAAGTGTTTTTTACCTTTGCCTACTTAATATAAAGGAACCACTTAGTATGAACTCTTGCTTGACCCACTTGCATTCACCTCTGTTATACAGTCTACCACAGCCTGTGGCTTTTCATTAGTCAGTATCGCATGCTGACCGAAGTTTATCTGCTCATGTATTGGCAGACCACTGGGTTGTTTCTGTTGATTGACTGATTGATTTTAGTTGCTGTGAACAGAACCAGGTGAATTTTTTAAGCTTATAAATGAACTGTGTCACAAGTGTGGCCTCAGCCTGTGTCTCTCCTCCCTGGAGCATCCAAGATGGGGAAACTGAGGGCTAGAGAGATGCACGAGTAAACCAGAAGCCTCAGAGTGAGTGGGTCAGGATGGGCTGGGAGGAAACCAGCTTCAAAATCTCAAAATCCCACCATCAATAGGACAGATGTCTCCTCTCACATGTTGGTCAAAAATGCTCCACAATTTTCCTCCAAGGACAAAATCCTGTGAAAATTAAACTGCACAGTACACAAAGGCAACTTCATATTAACCAGGCTGTTTCAGTTTCATTCCTCCACCAAGCTTGGAATTTTGTGAGAACAATTAGACACCCTAACCAACATCACAGGGGACACACTGTCCTTCCTTAGAGTCAGAAGGCAGGAGGAGTCCTGGCTTTACAGTTTTGGCACAGCTTCACCCTGGACAAGAGGCCTGGACTTAGCTGCTGCAAAACCATTCAGTAGACTCAGCCCAGAAATGTCCAGTCGCTTCCCCAAATTCAGTCTGTCCATGAGGACATAGACGAGGCTTCTGGGGACTTCCTGAATGATGAGTCACTGAGGTGGCTGCTTCTAAAGAGATTATCACAGCTAACATGGGGCTAACAGAGTCCAGTCATGGAACGGGACAAAGAGGAGGTCACTAAAGAATTCAGATGTGTCTAGACTCTAGGGGCCCTGGGTTCCTCCAGAAATTCCTGGACAGCATAAAAGGAGTTCAGCATTAGAACTGGGACCAAGTTTGGGTTTTGCTCCTGAATTAATTAGTTCTGAGAGAGCTTCCCTTTAAAAAATAAAAAAGTTTAAAATTTTAAAAATAAAATAAAAATAAATCTTTATTTTTAATGATTTACTTTATTATTTATTATGTATATGTGCAAGTGCATTCAGGTGTCTGTGGAGGTCAGAAGAGGGTGTTGGAGGCCCTGGAGCTGGAGTTACAGGCAGCAGTGAGCAACAGGATTTGAGTGCTGGGAACTGAATTCAAGTCCTCTGGAAGAACCAAAAGTGCTCTTAACTGCTGAGCCATCTCTCCAGACTCCCTTTATCTTTTAAAAATAACTGTAGGCGCCTGGTCAGTGGACCTGTAACATTTTGTATTTATTCTTTGAAAAATTCAAACACTCATTACAATGTATTTTGGTTCCATCCCTTTATCTTACTTAATCCCCCACAACCAAAGATGGCTCCCCACATTTAACAGAGGAGAAACCTGAGGTTCAGAGAAGGTAAGAAACTAGAATTGGGCAGATTCCTCAGCCAGTAAAGTGCTTGCTGTGTAACCATGAGAACCTGAGTGTGATCCCTAGAACCTACATAAGGAAGCTGGGCACCATGGTAGCACTGCAGTCCCAGCACTGAGGAGGCAGAGACGGGAGGTTCCCCAGGCTTGCTGGCCAGCCAGCCTAGCCAAACCTCCAAGTTCTAGGTTTGGTGAGAGAATCTTTCTCAGAAAACAAAGTGGAGGGGCTGTAAGGATGGTTCAGTGGTTTAGAGCACTTGTTGCTCTTGTAGAAGACCCAGGTTCAGTTCCTAGCACCCACACGATGGCTCAGAACCAACTGTAACATGTTGTAGAAAATCCAATGGTCACTCCAGATCTCTGTGGGCACCAGACATGCACACAGTAGTAATACATACGTGTATAGATGCATACATGCATACAGGAAAAATGTGTGTACACATAAAACAGAATTTTGAAACTCTTTGAAAAAACAGAAGAGTGTGGTCGAGGAAAACACTGAGCACCGCCCTCTGGCCCCCACATGCACACATGCACGTATACACACACTTGTGACCACAGAAACACATAGTGCATACAAAAAGAAAGAACGAGGGGTTGAGGCTTGGCAGTGAGGAAAACATGGTGGTTTTTCAGATGACCCAAGGTTGGTTCTCAGCACCCAAGGTGGCTCACAACTGTCTGAAGCTCTAGCTCTAGGGGCTCCAATGCTTCTGGCCTCCTTGGCACTTACCCTCACATGTACATTCCCACCTGCAGACTCACACTTACACATAATTAAAAATAAATCTTTAACAAGAAAGGGAGAAATAAAGGAAGAGAGACAGAGGGAGGGAGGGAGAGGGAGGGAGGGAGGGAGGGAGAGGGAGGGATCGAGGGAGGGGAGAGTAGGGCTTTCCTGAGGCCTCAGAGTAGTTTGAACTTCCAGAGAACCTGTTCCTTACAGATTTGCTGCCAAAGATTCTCCTAAATCAGAGAGGTGTCTACATGTGTGGCTAGCAGGCTCCTGAGGGACACCTTCCCACTGGAAGTGGCTCAGATGGGACCTGAAACAATTCCCTGAGGACAGAAGTGGTCTAGACTATCTACCAAGTCTTGTTCAGCTCCAAAAGGCCTCTTCTTCCTTGACCCACACCTATCCAGCCTCTTCATAAGAAGGGGGCTGTTGGTCTCTGAGCTGAGACAGTCCTAGACTCCCTGTGCTTCAAGTGGGCCTCTGTCCACAATTGGTGGACCCAAGAAACCAAGAGGCCATTCTTTTGGAAAACATGAGTTTTCTGTTCACAGAGGTGCCTATCCAGTTCCCAAGCTTTGTTTTTAAATATGAAATAAAATAAAACAAAACAAAACCCACCATCTAGCTGCCTCTCTGAAACACACTTTAGACTAGAAAATCTGAACTGTTGCAGACAAGTTAGGCAGAGCCTCAAGCCCAGGGCCAGGCATCCTGTGTACCTGTTGCGGCCAATACTCAGTACATAAGACCTGCAGAGACACCATGGAAACCATAAGATGGCTCAGGACATCCCAGGGGAGCAGTAGGTACAGATGGGAGAGGCAACCTCAGTGCACTATAAGGCTGGTTTCTTCAACACTAATGAGAACACAGGAGTCATCTCTCTCATGCACATTTTTGTCCATGAGAGGTGTCTTGGCAAACTTGGTCCAACAAACTGGATGCTTGGAAATCACCTACTTTTCTGTGTCCTCACTTCAAAGGCTTCACACACCATCGTCCCCAAACCCCGCCCCGACTCCTACAGAAAGAGAGACAGTGCCAGTGTGCAGATAGCGCGCAACCTACAATGGTTCGTTTCGGGGATGCGCTTGCAATGGTGTGGACGTGACAGGAGTCAGCAGAAACAGTACTTGGGATTTTGAGTCTGCTGGTGATAATGCCATAGAAACACCCGTTTTTCAACGCCGGCCAGCACCAGGGGAAACCACACACTCTTGTGCGCTGCACTGATAAGCCAAGACATTTGGTAGATTAGGCGCACCCGACGATGTCTTCAAGTCACAATGGGTTGTCGGTATGAGCCATCGTTAAAGGGCATCTCTATTTGATGATATTGGTGAATAGGTGGGTGGGGACATCAGTCACCTCCAGGGTGCTTAGGGAGCGAGGGTCTTCCAGCTAGGGATGAAACAGCAAAGAACAGTGCAGAGTTGGCGACCAGCGGTGACCATGGAAAGGAACTGCGTTTACAGGCCCCAGATGAACAAAACGGGTTAAAGCAGAGATTCAAGATCAGGGTGTGATTCACACCAAGCAGGGCTCCAGCGCTCTGTGGAGGGACAGTGCGGGCCACAGCTGCTCGGAGGAGCACTGTTACAGCACATCGTGGGTACGTGCAAGCCTGCCTGGCAAGTGACTGTCAACAAACAGCTGCTCTCATCCCTGGGCCTTAGGACCTCCTAAAGGGGCCACCACACCCCCAGGAGGGTCATCTCGCACCCTGTAAAAGGAGCTACAGTGCAAAGCATGAGGAGCCTCGGGCTCCAGGTGCCACAACTCCGCTGCCATCACAATGTCATGGGCTGCCTTCCCCTAGGGGCCCAGAGGGCCTCGCGCTCACACCTGGGGTGGATGTGGGGGTGTCATAGCGGGAGAGGAAAAGAATGAAGATCGCCCACAGCGGGGACAGACCGTGGACATAACGTGCAAGCCTCACGCCCCACCCCGGAAGCAGATTCGCGGTAGACTCTCGCGCCCGGGGGCGTGACTTCTAAGAGGCCTGCACCGGAAATGAAGTCCCGGGTGCTGCAGGCCCCGCAGCTGCGGCTCTCAACTGAGGGGCGGGGCCCTGTCTGGAGGCGGGACCTTTGCACAGCTGGAGGTGGAGCCACTGGGCCACCGTCTCCGATTTCCGGGGTCGCGGGTGGTGCGTGTGGAATGAGACATCGAGTGGGCGGGCCCTGGGTCGGCCTCCTCTAAATGCAAAAGACGGGCTGGGCCGGGCAGTGACTCCGGGACGAGGCCTGCTTAGGTGGGGCGGGGCCTAGGCGTGTGGGCGGGACCTGGTGGAGCCTACTCTGAACCTGAGTGAGGGCGGGGCGGAACGAGGCGGGGCTTGAGGCGGGGCCAAGACTGAGTTTGCATTGTCTGGCGGCCCCTCTCCTTCTTCTCAAGCAGAAGGCGGAGCCTGCGTTTCACGCGTGGCGTTGTGCAGTTGACCGTAGGGCTGTATTTCACTTGAGTCAGATTTTCATGTAAGTTAGCCTTTTATGAAAGCTTTCGTACCCTTCCTCTCTGAAACCAGACAAAACCACCAGTTTGTTGGAAATTCGTAAAGCTTAGCGCGGACGGAGAAAGGGAAACCTCTCTGAGCTCCCCACGCCAAGCACCTAGGAGATTTTTCGAGGCTGCCTACACGGTATAGAGATTCTTGCGTGATGGGGATAACACTTGTGAATACCTTTAAAATGTCCCGTTCTTGATCAGGGCATGTAGTTCAGTTGGCAGAATGCTTTCCTGGCACATATGAGACCAGGCACAAATAACAACAACAACTTGGTAGTTTTTCCATCTTCAAAAACAAAAACAAAAAAACCCACACAGTTACTGGAGAAACTTTAGGAACTTGATGAGAATATCTTTTAACAAAAACAAAGAACAACAACAAACCGCCGGATCAGCAGGGCATTGGTGGCCCACGCCTTTGATCTCTGTGAATTCGAAGCCAGCCTGGTCTACAGAGAGAGTTCCAGGACAGACAGGGCTGTTACACAGAGAAACCCTTCTGGAAAAAAGCAAAAGAAACAACAAAAGCCTTCTCATTTAAGATCACCAGTGTCAACATTTTAGCATGTTTCTATGTTTACAATTCTATGAATATTTGAAACAAAAATGGGGACGCATTTTAAGTACTGGCTTGCCTTTTGTCGTTTTGTGGCTGGTGTTACTATGAAGGTCTGATGGCAACCCTATTTGTGGCTACACACAGTCCTAACTGGGGACCTCCTTTGTTATTTAACCCACGTCTCACTATTCGGCCTTGGCCTTGCCAGTTTCATCTCTTCCTGTCCTCAGGTCTGTGACATGCCTAGAAGTGGAATGGCACTTGTCAAAGACACAAGTACTAGGTCTTTTATTGTTTCCATCCTTTTAGGGTGAATTTTCTAAATTTAAAAGGTAGCAAATGTTTCAACAAGGGATAAGTCACTTGTATCCCCAAATAGATACCTGGTGCCCAGGTTATATAAAGGACCAAAGCAATGAAATACTTAATTCAATTATGGGCAAAGGACTTGAATTTAGCCAAAGACTACATAGCCGTCTAAGGCCCACGGTTGGCATTTCGGTCGGATGGGAATGGGATGGGTATTCAGTCACTTGGGAGTCAGCTCAGGTGGAAAGGTATCCTGGAGCTCAGGAGCCAAGGACTACCACAGGTTGTTGTAAGCTTAGCAGCTTACAGCCTTGCCTCAGGGAAAGGCTTCCCCAGTATATCTGCTCTGCTCCAGCAGGACAGGGTCTTCCAGCTGGGGATGTTTGCCCAGGGCAGCTATTTTGCTCCTCAGGAGGTTTCTAGGGCGAAGTTGCTACAGTTCAGCTCTGCTCCAGGAGAGTGGAGAGCAGAGAACAGAGTGTAACAACTCAGATCTGCCAAGGGAAGGTTTCCCTAGCAAAAGTGTTACAGCCCTGCTTGCTCTCTCTGCCCAGGGTCGCCTCGGCTCAGTCTCCGCAGCCGCAAAAGAAGATCTTCACCCAAAGCTCATCCAAGGAGTTTATTGGGAGGGAAGAATCCAGGAGAGTGGCTGCCATTCTGGCAGAGGACAGCCTGGTAAGGCGAACAGACACCAGACACAAGCTGAACAGACACAGGGTTTATATAGAGCTTCCAGGGTGGGGATTGGTCAGATTTTACTGCTGAGCTCAGATTGGCTAGAGCTCTGCTCAAGGATTGGTTAGTTCTCTGCACAGGATTAGGGTCACATTTGGCTCTGGTTTCAGAGCCAAAGTGTGTTTCTTTCTCTAGTCCTTTTTAGCTTTTTGGCTCCAATTTTAGGGCCAGGGTGCATTTCTTTCACTGACTCTGATTCCAGAGCCAAAGTGTGTTTCTTTGGCTCTGCTCAGGGTGTGTTTCTTTGGCTGGTCCCTTTTCCCTACACCCACTAGTCAACAAGATGCTCATTGAGGCCAACTAACAGGGGGAAAAAAACAGGCCAAATTCACAAAGTAATGCTTCACACTAAGGTACCAGGTACAGAAATTAAAAATAAATATTGAGACGAAAAACAACTAAAATTCATTATATAAATATATGGAACACAATTTGAAAAAGTGAAAAAATTTAAAAAGTGTTGGCAAGAATGTGGAGAACCTGAAATCTTTTCATGTTGCTAACAGGAGTGAAAAATGACATAGGTGCTATGGAAAACCTTATAACAGTGCCTCAAAAGTTAGAGCTACCATAACTCTGCCATTCCTCTTGTCAGTATAGATCCAAAGATTCGACAGCAGGAATATTGGCAGGCTGACTGCTGTTCACTCCTGCTCAGAGAAGATACAAGGAAGAACTGGAAACATCCCCCCAAATTCAAGGATGGGTGAATGGATAAAGCTGTTGTCATTAGTACACTCAAAGGGACATTATCAGGCTTAGCAAGGAATGAAGTTCTCAAATCAGCTACAACGGAATTGAATCCTGAAAACTTGCTAGGGGAAAGAAGCCAAACACAAAGTATCCGGTCATGGGATCCTGCAACAGGTAAGTCCACAGACTGGAGAAGGTGGTTACCAGGCTCTGGGGGCTGCAGGAGGAGTGGAGTTCTTATTGATCAGAGTTTCAGCTTGGGATAATGAGATGGTGTGGGAATGGATAATGATGGCTGCTAGGCAAGGTGCCTAATGCTGTGGAAACAGTGTATTTTAAAAGCCTATTACTATTCACCAACTTTCAGGAGTCACTCCTTCCACCTTGTTGAGGCAGGGCCTCTATTTCTGCAGCACAGTATACTCCAGACAGGCTGACCCATAGACTTCCGGCTGAATCTCCTGTTTCTGACCCCCATCTCACAGCAGGAGTGCTGAGATTAGACACACACCACCACACCAGGCTTCTATGTGGGTTCGAGGAATCAAACTCAGGTGGTCAGGCTAGCATGGCAAGCACTTTTATCTGCTGAGCCATTAAGCCAGCCTCTGTAGTAACATTGTTACAAATATTTTGACACATTGTGTGTGTGCATGTTTATGTATACGTGGAGGCCAGAGGTAGACTTAAGTTAACTTCCTAAATTATTCTTTGCTTCATTTTTCCCAGGTTAGTTTCTGAGACAGGGTCTCTCATTAAAACTGGAGCTCAACTTTTGGACTCTGAGGAATCTTCCTGTCTCTACCTCCACAGTGCTGGGATTACATGCTATATCCCCAAACCTGGGGGAAGGATAGGGTCTCTTTCTAGGATGCAAATCCCTATATGTGAATCAGACCCATTGGGGTGCCCCTCCAGACTTCTCTGTAATAATCTCCAAGCATGAAAGAGAAGCCTGCCTTGGAAAAGCAATAAATCGTTGGTATCTTTACCTGAACTTGATCTTTTCTGTCTGGCCCGCCAACACATGCACATGCTCGCGCGCGCGCGCACACACACACACACACACACCAACACATACATACACCAACACACCCAACACACATTGCAACACACACATATACACCAACACACACTTGCAAATACACACACATGCACCAATACACCCACCAACACACACCAATACACACACATGCACCAATACACACACACCTACAAAGACACACACACTTTTCTCCTCCAAACACCATACATGTTAATTGTTGGAAATTTTTGCAAACATGGAAACATGAGGAGATAACAAACAGAACCTCCAAGTCGGAGGAGCCACCATTGTCAAGACCTCCTTCTCTATTCACAACACGTATTTAACCCACTATGACCCTATGTCCTGTTGCATTATCTTTATCTCTACTAACAGGCAGTGAGAATCCTCACGTTTTGGTGTTTCTGCAGCACATTTTAACCACTCTGTGCCATCCATTGTTTCGATGTCCCTTATGTACCTTCCATACCTAATTCTCCGCAGTTGTCTGTGTGGGTGATTAACACTCAGGGTGCAGTGAGCATCCTTACTGCTTCCCGTAAAGTGCCCCTACAGTAGTTGTAACTTCACAGAGAATCAGCTCTTTCAAAACTCTACAGTGCATCACTAGCTTGTGACCAGGAAGGGCAAAAATTATTTTAGTAGTATAGCATGTGACAGTAGATTTTGTTTTAAAATTAAACTTTCTGTGTCTGGGTGTTTTGCATGTATGTATGTCTGTGTACCACATGTTGCCTGGTGCCCCATGGAGGTCAGAAGATGGTGTTGGATCTCTGGAACTGGAGTTACATATAGTTGTGAGCTGCCTTGTGGGTGCTCACATGAACCCATGTCCTTTAGAACAACCAATACTCTGAACCACTGAGCCATCTCTCTAGTCCATTTTGTTTTTGAGACAGGTTTTTCTATGTAGCCTTGGTTGACCTGGAAATCTCTGTATGGATGAGTCTGACCTCAAACGTGTAGGGACTCCCCTTCCTCTGCCTCCCCAGTGCTGGACTTCCATGTCAACTGAGCATGTGTGAAGTATCTCACTATAGGGAGAGCTTTGGGGACAGGAACAGCACATTGGAGAACGGTCCTGCCTGAGGCTGTGACCTACTACAGACCCTGCAGGTTTACCTTTGCCAAGCAATCCTGAAGGCAGGTGGCCAGGGAGCATTGGGGCTCCGAGCTTCAAAGCACTTGGTTCCACTCCTTGGTTCCCCCAAGGCTACTGAGCCTGTCACTGCTTGTCCCTATTACTGTCAGTCAGGGCTGGGCTGGTTCTCAGGTCTGGCTTATGCAATGCTCTCCTACACTCCCAGGCCCACCTTGTTCTTACTCTCACTTGGAGGGTGGCACAGGCAAGTCTTGGCTATATCTTGGCTGGTAGGCAAGGCCCCTAAAAGAGTGGGTGTGGCCAGAAGGCATCTTTCTTCATCAGGACAGCACCAAGGAGTCCTGTGAGGCAGTTCAGATGCTCCCCGGCTTGTGATATCTGTCCAACCTGACCATGCTCAAGGCCCTGGACACCCTTAAGAACAAAGTGTGGCCACTTCTTCCACTCCTGCTGGGGCACTCTCCACTCTCCCTCCACAGCCTCCTCTGAGCATCAGACTGAAGGACACACACTCACACACACACACACACACACACACACACACACACACACACACCATGCACCAAACCTGTGGCCCCTGTCTGTTCTAAGATCCTCTGTTTAGGATTTTGAAGTAGGCTGGTCTCTGCTTCTCCCCCTGGTCTCTTCACCACCACCATGTCCCATACCCAGCAGCAAGTCCCCCCAGTGCGGAGACTGCCAGAGAACCAAGGGCCTTGCCTCAATGTTCCTTTGGGGGATGTTTTTCCTTCTTGGAGATCAGAGTCCCGTCTCCCCCTGAGAATGATAATAGCAACTCAGGAACTTGCTATGTAGGCCAGGCTGTTCTCAAATTCAGAGACATCCACCTGCCTCTGCCTGAATGCTTAGAGGGTGGAAGGCATGTGTCACCAGGCTCAGCTAACACCTGGCTCTGTACATGGGGTTTGAAGATCAAATTTGTGTACTTATACTTACAAGGCAAGCACTCTACTGACTGAGCTGTCTTCCAACACCCCCCTCTCCCGGAGATTGAGTTTGTGAGCCTGGTTTGGGTTGTGGCATACCCTTTCCACAAAAAGAAATTGCCTTGTCTTGTTACTTTTTTCTTTATGTGTTTCCTGGAGAATACTTGTTTTCAACAGTCAGAGCCCACCAGCTTATGACAGGAGAGCTTCATGTTCAAGATGAGCATGTGGGATACAGAAAACACACACACACACACATGCACACACATGCATACATACACACACACCTTTCAACATCTGGTACAGACAGCCAGGTCACAGGAATTCAGAATTTGACCCTCTTGATCTCACACATACCTTCCTTCTTACAGGCCAGCATCCTCCGCTACCTTGTTCAGTTACAATGCCCAGCCATGTTCCTATCTGGGTCATTCTCTGAGAATGGCCATGTTGGTGGGCACAGTGGAGCCAGGAAACAGTCGAAAGATTCACTTGCTCTCCTGGGAATCTGAAAGCCACTGCACCAGGTAGGAACAGACCCCAGAAGGACTCACCACCCTCCACTTGTCACACACCGTGGAGGTACTGCTTCCTGTCTAGAGTCTGTGGTGGCTCCCTGTTGTCCTTGGATTTAGAGCTAAATTCCTTAATATGGCTGCAAAGCCATAGGTTAGAGAGGACATAAGCAAAGCCTAGGCTAGGAAGAGGGAGGACAGGATGGGAGCTACTACCTTCAAAGAGCTAGCATGTGAGTCCTTGGCAAGGGGTGGGTAGGTATGAGGGACCCTGTCTAGAGATCAGTGGTGGTTTGAATAAGAAAAATTCCCTCCTCCACAGTGTCAGGCATTTGAACACTTGGTCCCTGGTTAGTGGCGACATTTAGAGGAGATTTAAGTCGTACAACCTAGCTGGAGCGTCTATGTCACTGGGAGAGTATTTTGAGATTAAAAGCCTGTAACTACCCCCCCACCGTGTCTCTCTCTGTCTCTGTCTCTCTGTCTCTGTCTCTGTCTCTGTCTCTGTCTCTGTCTCTCTGCTTCCTGTTCACCACTGAGTGCAAGGGCACTCAATTTGCAGGGACCAGGAACATTTAAAAAAATAAACTAAGTACAATGTCCAGGCTCCAAAGTGTGCATTTTATGGGCAAGGCTCCAGGAAGGGAGATCCCATACTCAAGTCACTTGGTGGGGGAGGCTGGGAAGTCCTAGATCTGACTCTAGGCCAGACTTTCTAGTACCTGAAGGTCTGGGGCTGGGTGGCATCTCTGTGATGCTCTTTCTCACCAGCCCACCATGACCCTTCTTCCAGAGTCCGGGACTAGTCCTCGCCCTGACCCTGGCTGTAGCAGCAAGTCCATGGACATCACCCCAGAGCATGTGCTGTGGCCCCTGGGAACCACTGGCTTCATATGTACGCACTGACAGGTGCTGCAGGCACCGGGGATCACTAGCATCAGGTGGGTACCACCCTCCTGTCCACCCAGAGCTTCTGCTTCCTGACACCTCCAGGGGCTCAGGGGTGGTAGGCATCTTCCTCTGGGCAAAAGGGAACCCAAAGGCACCCTCCAGGAAGAGGCCCACTCTCACCCTCATCTCCTGCCCCCAGAAAGTCTCAGTCTCTTTCCAAGTATTGGAAACACCCAATGTCATGTCCTGTCCCCATCTGCTACCACCCAGCATGACCAGCATCCACCCATCCAATTATGAAATCAGTGCTTCTGTCCTGAGTTCTGCTGAGCCCCAGGGAGGGTGCAGGGAGGATTCCCAGGACAGTGGGGATGGTCCCAACACCCTGGGAACAGAGCAGAAGTGGGAGGAATGACTGAAATGATCTGGGGCAGTTGCCACAGTAAACACTCGCTCAGCATAGTAGGACCTCAACACAGCCCCATCTATAGCAAGCCTTGATTTTGGTGTCCCTGTCCCTGGGCCTCCTGTGTGGAGGTCGTCTGTTGGGAGGCAGACTAGATCCAGAGTGCCTCGGAGACTGGAGGGCAAGCTACCTCAGGATTTAACAGAAACTGAGGCTGAGGTTCGTCCCAGGCCCCATGGGAGAGATGTCAGGCCCCCTCTGCTCCCCGGCCTGCGGCTCCCCCGTCGTGGGCCTGCCTTTCCCACGGGGCCGGAGCACTCCTGGCAGCCCAGAGGTCTCCTGGCACAAGGCGTGGAGGAGGAGTGCGGTGGAGGGCATCTGGCAGCTAGGGGTGCGGGGGCTCCTGGCAGCAGGGAGAGGCTGGGGGAGGGGGCCTGGCAGGAGACGCAAGGGGCTCCCGGCGGCGGGCCGCCCGCCCAGACGCGCTGCCAGGCTGATTAGCATGGGCGAGGGGCGCTGGCGCGGGGGCGCCGCCGGCCGAGCTGGCACGTCCCGCGCGGGCCCAGCTGGCCGGGCCGAGACACAAAGCGCCTCAGACGGCGGCGGCGCTCGGCCATTCACGCGCTGGGGCGGCCGGGCGAGGGGTTCCCGCCGCCGGGGCGAAGAATAGCGCCTGGGCCAGGCGGGGCTTGGCCGCCCCGCGCTCCTGACCTTGAACCTTTGTGACTGGAGCGCATGCAAATCGCGGCGGGGCCGCGCCAAGCCCCGAGGGCGCTGCACCTCCCGGGGTGTCCCGGGGAACAATGCGCCGCTGTCCCCGCGCTGCGCCGCAGGCTGGGAACGGCTCGGGCAGTGCCGAGGGGAATGCCGATGCCGATCCGCACTGTTCCCTCGTATGCGTGGCCGGCTGCGTGGGCTCAGGGCGGGGACTCAAGCCCACTCTCCGCCCAGCTGGCCGCTCAACCCTGCACGCCTTGTTCCCCAGCGCGCATTGCGCGGGATCCGGAGCAAATCCAAAAGTTTGAGACCAGGTTCTGCTCCTGCCCTGTCCACTTTCATTTAATAAGAATGGTGTCTTAAATTCTCTCAATGATCAATAAGAAGATAAAGACTGGGGCCAGAGAGATGGCTCAGATGGTTAAGGCATTGGCCACCAAACCTGGGAACATGAGTTCGAACCCCGGGACCCACAGGGTGAACTCCTGGAAGTTGTTCTCTTGACTTGTACACACAATGAGCACATGGGCACACACTCTTAACAAATGAGAAGGCTGTTACCTACCTCATACAGAGAGGTCTTGCCTGGGTTCTGCCCATATTTTCTCCTTAGGTCTTCCTCTCTCTTTGCACTCAGTCTTGGTTTTGAGGCCCAGGTTAATGTTCTTTTGGGCTGTGCCCTACATGGAGTTGTGAGGGAGGTCCTGAGTACAAAAGTTAACGGGTTCTTCCCAGTCCTTAAAGTGGCTACACAGAGAACAGACTTCACCAGAGCTGCAGAGCATAGCCCAAGAAGCTGTACCAAGATCCCCTACAAGCTCTACAGTAGTTTCCAGGCAGACTGTTGTAGTCACGTGACTAACTGGAGGACGCCTTGCCTGATGTTCATGCACACATTCCTGGCCAAGAGATTCCAGCATATTCCACTGATTTGAGATCAAGCCTCAGTCCAGCTCATCCTACAATTGACTGGTGACCTGTCACTTGTCCTTCAGAAACTCAGTGCCCTTGTCTGGTAAGGGTCTGAGAGCCCTGCCTGCCTATCTTACAGAGACACAGTGTGAGGACAGGCTCCCTGGGGCTACCAGGCTGCTCTTGGAGTAAGGTCCTGGTGTGCACTTACATGTGGATGGGAGTATGTGCTGGGGAGTCCTGCTCTGCTCTGCCATGGCCAAAGCAGGGTAAGAGATCAGCAGCTGCCCTTGAGCAGGTCTCAGCTTCCCCAGGATTGAGTGAGGGTTGCATAAAGTCTGAGAACCCTATTAACTTTCTTTTCTCTCTCCCTCTCTCTCCCTCTCTCTCCCCCCTCTCTCTCTCCAGGATATATACTGTTACTTTTCTATGGCTGTGGTAACAAAACAGCATGACCCTGGCCATGTATAAAAGAGTTTATTTGGGGCTTATGGCTTCAGAGGGTTAGAGTCCATGATGGTGAGTGAGGGTGTGAGATTCAAGGCTAAGAGCTCACATTTCAAAACCATGGTCATCAGGCACAGAGCACACTGGGAATGGCAAGGGGCTTTTGAAACCTTAAGCCCACCCCCCAGTGACACACCTCCTCCAACAAGGCCACACCTTCTAATCCTTCCCAAAGAGTTCCACCAATTTGGGACCAAGAATTCAAACATATGAGCCTATTGGGACCATCCTCATTCAAACTGCCATCCAGGGCCCCATTATCTGACTCTAGCTGACCTGAGAATCTCTATGTAGACCAGACTGGCCTTAAAGTCAGAGATCTGCCTGCTTCTGCCACACAAGTGCTGGGATTAAAGGCGTGCACCACACATGGCCCTACGAGCTTCTAGGGACGGGATTGCACATGTCAGGTCACCTTAGTGAGGGCATTGTGTCCTGGCTTCCTGTAGATGATTTGCTGAGGTATCCTTGGGGCCAGGGATTATGAAAGACTCATGTGTGGGCATGGCCCTTGGCGGGTTCAGGCTTTGCGAAGGGGCAGAAGAGGTGGAGAGGAATGGACAAGGGCAGCTAGTGAGCTGAGGAGGCATGGTGCGGTGGGGAGTGTGGCCAGCACTGGATGGATGGCCCAGGAATTTTCCTGCAAGGGTCAGTAAATTCCACCAAGATAGAAGAGAACTGAGGATGCTCCATCTGAGGGGAAACTGCAAGGGAGCACAGCGAGCATTCTAGAGGAAGGAGGAGTACTTGTGAAAAGAGGATCTGTAGGAAAGGGAACACTGCACAAACCCAATCCCAAACCTAAGCTTAGTCCTAACCCTAACACTACAATGACCCTAATCAGACCCTACCCAAAACCATAACCCTAATCCTACATCTAGCCCACACACTAAAACTAGGACTAAGACTAACCATAAACCAAATGTATCTCACACCACAATGCTGCATCAGGCACTATTCCTAAATTCAGTTCTAATCCTAACCTTTGCTGTGACCATAATCATAATCCCTGAGCTCTAGGTGTAAGTTTAGACCCAATGCTAATCCTAGGACTACCTCTAACCTTACCTTAAACCTACAACTAACCACACAACAATCCTAGCCATAACCTTAGCCCAGGCATCAATCATAATCCCAACCCTAGTGCTAACCATAACCATTACATAAACCTAGCTCTAACCCTATCCATAACCTCAACCCCAGAACAAAACAAAGCCCTGAACATGACCCAAACATTGGCTCTAACCCTAGTCTTAATGCTAAAATAAACTCCAAACGTAGTCCTAACCTAAAGTCAGCCCTAACCCTACCTCTAACCCTAGCACAGGGATTGGGCGCTTGGATGCCTGGAGATCTCACATGAGGAGGAGCTGGGTTATGTGACCCAGGACATCGCATAGATTCTGAGGACTCCAGTGGTCCTGACATCATGGATGGAGCCTGTGTGGAGTCAGCACTGGGCTCTGGCAAGGCCCTAGCTTCCATCCCCAGCAGTGCTAACAAGGGTCTGTGGGGCTCAGGGACAGGACAAGTTTGGGATAGGAGACAGAAAGCAAAAGGGACAGGTGAGTGGCTTGCTTCCCTGGAGACATGAGTTCAATCTCAAGAGTCTCAGCTTTGAGGAGCATTTGGCCTCTTGGGAGACAGGCGGTGTGATTCTGATTCCCAAAGCCAGAGTCCGGTGAACGGCACAGCAGTTGCGAGCACGATTCTGTCTGTGTCCTTGTGACATCCAACATAGCTGGCGTATAGAGCATAGTCTGTGTAGGGACTGCTGTGTGCCTGATTGGTTCAGGTGCCAGGCTGAGTGCTCACAGTAGGCACAGCATCAAAGCAACAGGGAGCCCCAGTGTGGCTGGACACATGTTGCAACCTGTCTAGAACTGAAAAGCATCCCCCAAGCATGGTTAGGGGGTTGGTCGCTCAAGCCCTCAGTGTGTTGACAGGCTGGTTCATCTGGAAGGTAGATAGAGAGTGGAGTTGAGTTTTGGATTCGCAGGTCCTTTGTCATTTTAATAGAAGTGAAATTTGTAAGCCCCTCCCCAAGACATTCACTGTAAGCCAGCCACTAAAGGGCTGAGACCACGCTGTCATGACAGCTGCCCCAATGCTCCTTAGTCTCCTGACACTTGAGTTTTCACAAGGCAGAACTGGATGGACCCTGCGCATTGCAACCTCCAGTTTCTAGCAGATAAAGTGGCAGCCACGGCCCTGGGGGGTTGGTCTGAAGCCAGGACAGACTAGCACGAGAACCAAGCCTCCCGCCTTCTAGGTCTTTCCACTACTTCACCGGATTCCTCAGAAATTAGCAATGGAAAAGTCATCCCACACTCCTGCTCCGGGAGAGTCACTCTTTCCATCCTGGCTCCGGGTGAGCACCTGGGGTGGGGTGGGGGGGAACCCTGGGGATCTCATGCAGAGGAGCTGTGTTATGTTACCTGGACCAGTTCACGTAACACTTTGGGTCTTTGACACCACTGGCGAGCCTTATGGAGGCAACGGCATGACATCTCCCTTAGCTGCCACACCATAGGCCTGGGTCTCTGGCTCAGTTGTCCCAGGGGTAACAGCAGCAAGGCCTGGGAGCCTCTCCTATCCAGGAGAGAGTGCAGGAAGCATGGACACAATGTTTTGCCCTTGTCAGGAAAGACTAAGAAACCAGTGCTGTAGCTAGTGAACCGTGATTAGCCCTAGGCAAGTGGCTCACCTCCCCAGCTTTGATTTACTCCTCTGTAGACTCAGATGACAGCCATAGCTTGGTGAGGAACTAGTAGGCAACAGGGTGAGGGTCTGGGATGGCATCAGGCATGCAGTAAGTGTTCCGCAAATGCCAACAGCTACCTAACACACAGTCAGATGCCAGTCTCCTTTTCCCTTCCTTCTTCCTAGTATCTGTACTTCCTATCTGGCATCTGTGCCCCTTTCAGGGGACAGAGAATCAAACTTGACAGATAGTGACTCTAGTATTTGCAATCCAGCATGAAGCAACAGGCACTGGTCCAAATAGTCCAGAGCAACTTATCCAGAAGAGTGTTTTGTGGTGACCCAAATGCTCTTTTTGCTGCCCCCAAAGCAGCCACTATCAGCTCATATGACTACTAAATCCATGAAATGTATGACCAGGGAAATTAATTTTTTATCTTATTTCATTTCACTTTTAACCAAAATTTGTGTGTGTGTGTGTGTGTGTGTGTGTGTGAGTGAGTGTGTGTGTGAGAGAGGGGGGAATAGGGGAGGGAAGAGCAAAGATTGGGAATGGAAATGGTGTATGTGTGTACTCGTGGGCCAGAGTGCACATGTAGATGTCAGATGACAACTTTACAGAGTCGACTGAGGCAGGGTCTCTCCTGTCTTCCTGCTTCTAGGCTACACTCCAGCCTGGCTGACTCCAGAGCTTCCCGGTTATGTTCGTCTCTGCTTCCCAGCTTACCAGGGGTGTTGGGATTACAGATGCATGCCACGACATCCAGCTTTGTGCATGGGCTCCAGGCCATCGATCTCAGGTCATCAGGCTTGTGTGATAAGTGCTTTCCTGCTGAGCCATCCCCTCCACCCTCATTTTACCTTAATGTAAATCACCATCACACTGAAGTCCACCTATGGCCTGGCCAATAGCTACCCTACTGAACAGCACAGGTACAAGTTCAAGACCATCCCTTCCCAACACTGATGACAGTTTTCATTTCCTGTTGTTTCTAGGATGGCACACACCTTAGACATCTTTCCTTGGAAGCACAGCTTGAGACAGACTAGCCTTTGGGCTTTTGGTCAGGGGTGAGAGTCCAAGGAAAACCAAATCAAGGATGCTTTATTAGGTCAGTCCCTGAGGCAGGAGGATTACCCCTTATATTGGTTATTTTTAATCATCTCTCTGTCCAAACATCCAGCAAAAAGCAACTTAAGGAGTTGAAGAAATGGTTTAGTCAGCAAAGTGTTGGCCACAGAAACATGAGGGCTTGAATTCAGGTCCCCAGAACCCATGTAAAAAGCTGGGGATGGGGGAGGGTAGAGAGACAGCTCAGAGGTTAAAATTTCTCCCAGGGGACCCAAGTCTGTTTCCCAACTCCTGTGCCTATATGGCTGACTCTAACTCCAGCTTCAGGAGATCTGATACCTTTTGAAGTCTGCACACACCTACATACATATATCCACATACAAAGCAAACAAACAAATACCAATGGGGGTATGGTAGTTTGTGCCTGTAATCCTACCCCTGAGGAGGCAGACACAGGAGGATACTAGTGATTTGCTATCCAGTTAATTTAGCTAAACTAAAAGCTATGGGTTCAGTAGGAGATGCTGTCTCAAAAAAGTAGGTGGAGAGAGATTGAAGAATACACTGATGTTGACATACACATACATGAACACATGTAAACACATACATGAACACATGTACATACACATTGACATCCCTACAGTTCCATGCTGGGTGAGTCTAAGTGCAGTGTAGATCCTACCAGCATTTCAGTTTTGTCTTTGGAGGGTCACCAGGACGGGAAGTCAGAGATGGCCACCATAGGCCCAAGGGAAGAAAGTCTAGTTGCACTCGGCCCTCACTAGCTAAAGTCCCTGTGGGACTGATTGTGGAGGTTGTAGCTGGGTTGGGATCGAAAGGCCTAAGTGAGCATGAGCTGTCCACTGCAAGCCACTTCCTTCATCAGTCTTATCTGCTTGTGCCTCTGGGAGGCACTGTGCCACCTTGGAGGTAGTGACCAGCAGCTAGAGTTCCCATGATGACACCAGATCAGAGGCCGTGATGGACACCATATATTCCAGACAAGCAGCTCAGTTGTTCTGGGGGAGTGGTTGTGGGTGCCTGTCCCTTTATTCCAGGAAGAGTCAATCTAATGGCTGAGCTGCAGGACTCTGCCCCCCCTTATCACATAGGGATCTTGTCTGTTGACTGGGCTGTGGGGCCCCGGTTCTCTGTCTCGGGGATGCTGAGCTCTCTGTCTCATTACTTTGGCTACCCATGGTTGCTCATACCTATCACTATGCTGAAAACAAGAGGCACTGGTGTGAGTTCCTGGTTCTGTGTCTGACTCATCCCTGCCCACAAGCCCAGCTCTTCTTGAGAATCAGGCTCAGCATCCTATGTGTTGATTTTCGTTTCTGCCTCTCTCATTGCAAGAACCAGGAGGCCAGGATGATCAAGAGACATTGTGGACTAGACACCCCTGTCACATCAGAGTGTGTGCTTTCCTCATGACACTTAAGGTTATCTAAATTCGAAGCTCATCTTTTGTCATCTATAGTGGAATTGAGCACACGAGACACATCTGTGTGGCTGTAGTTGGGACCTCAGATGAGTGGACTGACTATAACCTGGTAGATAAATCCCCCTGCTAGAACTGGAACCTCACATTCAACAAAGCCTAAGGATGTAGAGATGGCTAGAGGAGCCAGTCAATAGTAATTCCTGGACCTAAGTAACCCTCTTGGTCCTTGCAGTGGTTTGATTGTGAATGGCCCCCATGGGCTCATATGCTTGAATATTTGATTCTCAGTTGGTGGAACTGTTTGGGAAGGATTGGGAGGTGTGGCTTTGTTGGAGGTATGTTGGAGGTTCCCAAAGACTCATGTCAGTCCAGTGTGCTCTCTGCTTCCTGCTTGTGATTTCCATCATGCCTTTGCTCCATCATCATGAACTCTAACCCTCTGAAACTGTAAGCCCAATGAAATGCTTTCTTTTATAAATTGCCTTGGTCATAGCATTTTATACAGTTCTTTCGCATGAGGACACAGTTGCACAGGTCAAGACTTACTTCCCACCCTTTGGCATCCACAATATTGGCTGTTGCTTACTGTTCACTGAAGCTTGAAGGGATGAGCCAATGAAGTCTGAGCACCTTGTAAAGTCCACAGAGGCGGTGCTGGTGTCCACCTCACCCATTGCTGGTCCTCCAGCCTCAGAAGACGAGCCTGAGAACTACTAGACCACGAAAGAAGGTCATGTCACAAAGGATGTGTTACCAAATAACAAAGTGAATTTTAAAGCAAAGTTAAAAAAAGATTGCTGGAGTAATCACTGGAAGAGGTGGTTCTGTAATCAGAATGGAGAACTAGGAAGAGGTGAAACTGTGGCAGAAAACCATAAATATATGAGGGAAATACATAGGCAACAAAAGGTTGGGATTGAGAAATACATGGCTAAGCAATGGAGCTTATTCAGGGTCTATAGAAGAAATAGTGAGCATGTAAATGTAGATTCACCTTCCACTGGGGAGGTGGGTAGCAGAACCAAGACAGTGGGGGCGGGGCTATGTGACTGAATATGCAAGAATGTCTCTGCTGGCCACTAAGATGTTTCTAAAGGACTCAGGAAGGAAATTAATAAGAGACAAAACTCCAATTGCCAATGTAGTTATGATAAAGTCTAGTTTCAAGGGATACACATTAAAGCCAGGATAAAGATTGACACTGAAACCTCTTCGTGACGAAAGACAATATAAAAGTCTGGAGGAAGAGATGTCACAGACTTGGAAATAACCTTGCTGGCTGTCCTGTTGGGGCGCTGACATCTCTCCAGCAGACCCTCTGGAAATGCTCCTCTTCCATGGGTGTGTTCTTACTCTACACCACTGGCAAGGCAGTTTCACAGCTCTGCAGAAAGTGCAGCTCTGGAAGACGGAGGCAGCTGCCACCTTGGCCAGAGCAGCAAGTGAGTTTTTCCATCAAGTCCCAACCCTATTCTCTTCTGTGGAGAGACTGTCACCCCTGACAGCAAACCTTCTCTCCCTCCAGGAAAGTAGTAGGTTCTATGGGTACATCAGGGCAGCCTATACACTATCCTTCCAGTGCCCCTATGAACTGGTTCCAGCCTCTTCTTGGTTCCCTTATTGATTAATGAATTTAATCAAAGCTTAGGTGGATTTATTTTCTATTTGCATGAGAATCACGATTTGACCTCTAAAAATCACTCTGCATCTGTAAGAATTTGCATTCACAGCATGCGGTATAGAAGTGCAAAAAGAAAAGACAAAAAACCCAATTAACCACAAGCCCAGTTTCTAAACAAAAGAAATGGCCTGCCCGGACGAGGAGAGAAGGGAAATCAACACTAGGACTGGCACACTCTCAGCAGGTCCCTACTGGCTCACACTCTGGTTTCTGCTCCCAAGGGGCTGGACTGGGGCAGATTTATCCCCTTCCTCCAGCTGGCTCTCTTAAGAAGGGCCTTCTGGGCTGGTTTGGGGATTGGAGGAGGCTGTATGGGATATTAGCAGTAGCCAGGAGAGGGTGATGGGGGCTGAGGTCTGGGTGTTATCAGACTGATCCTTGAGAGGGGGGTAGGTGATGACTTGAGTATATGGAAGTGGTGACCCAGGATGCCATTGTCTACACCTCCATTTTGGACTGTAACTCAGTCTCCCGTGTCACCAAGTGAGTCGAAGACCAGGGATCAGCAGGTAACCCTTAGTTCTAGAGTATCTAGAACTCCAAGAAGCACTCATGACAGGGAGTGGGACCCTGGGGTGGGGTTGGAGTAGGGCACACTCTCATTCCTAGATGTGTGACAGCTGTAATCCCAGGATGCTGGAGGCTGGGTGGACCCAGGTCTAATGGAGCCAGCCTGAGGTGCTAACATCAGGGTTCTGGGAGCTCAGGCCTCCTGTAACTCTCTGTGTCCTCTCCCCACATTACAGGGGCTGGGTATCATCACGCAGCTCTCCCCAAGGCCTATGTGATCCATGAAGTGTGGGGCTGAATTGCTCAGCAGGGACAGAGGCAGGGGCACACAGAAGGGGGAGATTTGAGGCTGGCTATAGCAGGTTGGAGCTCGCTGCTGACCCTGACTGGGGCCATCACGAGGAGAGCAGCACCTATCCCAAGCGAAGCGGTCTAGAATACAGGTTGGGGTGGCAGGATGGGGAAGTAGCTAGGTCTGGAGGGAGGTGTGGCCTCAGGAGTGTGTCCCTTACTAGGCTGCAGAGGGAAGGGGGAGGCAGGAGGTGCTGGGAAAGGAAGGTGGAGGAGGGAGGTAGGCCCTGGGAACAGGCGTGAATGTGCAAGGGAGGACATGGGCTAGGAGGCTTGTGGCAAAAGTGGAGAAGCTGTGTTGAGGCTGGCAGGCCATGCAGCGACTTGCCCAAGGCAGAGGGACAGCCCCCCCCCCAACCGTGACTCATCTGTGTGACAATCTGATGGGTTGTGGCAACCGTGGGAAGGCGTCTGGAAGGACACCCGAGTTCCCCACATGACAAGTTCCAACAAGGCTCAGCGGAGCCGCTTCCTGACCGAGGGCGCAGTGGCTGCTGGTCTCTGCGGGGACAGTAGCATGCCAGGTCTAACTCAGGCGTGCCCTCCTGGAGACAGGCAGAGTCCTGCAGAGTGCTACCTGCCCAGGTCCTCCCTGAGGGTTCCTTTGCTAGGATTGCTCTGGAGTGATTCTTATCGTTGTGGGGGGCTCGACGGTCTCCCGAGCTCAAAGGCTTCTGACCTGATGCTACATATGTCCTTAGAGCACAGGGGTTCACCCCTTGTGGAATGTAAGGGCAGGCTACAGAAAGGCCTGGGTGGAGTCTCTTCCGCCATCTCCACTGTCACCGGTGTGATTTATGTGTTGGCCCATTTATTCCTGCATCTGCACAGTCATTCCAAGGTGCTGGGTCCCCAGGTACCTTCTGCCCTGCAACAGGGAAGGCTACCCGCCAAAGCCTAAGAGGCAACAGAGCAGGGGAGAGGAGAGTCCCAAACTGGTGAAACCCTAGACTGGGTGGTACCCTGGGTGGTGCCCTGGGACAACTGAACAGAGCTTTGGTGTGGGCAGGGTCACAGCTGGACAGAGCCCTGAGCTGGGCAGAACCTAGGGCTAAACTGGGCAGATGGGGCTCTGAGCGAGATAAGCAGAGGCCTAAGATGGCTGAAGTGGGTGGGACCTTGGCTAGGTGTGGCGGGTTGAGCTGGAAGGAGCCTTGGGAGAGCTGGGCAGAACCTGAGGCTCTGCTGAGGGCTATCGGGAAGGCCCAGGTGTGAAGGCAGAGTGGAAGGGACATGTGGTCAAGGGCTTACGGTAACGCAGCGGATGCGGAGAGGGGCATGAGTGGAAGGGACCCAGGTGACCACAGAGACTCAAGGCCAGGGTGAGGGTGTGAAAACGGGGAAGCTTCTAGCAATCCAGGGTGGGTGAAGGGAGGAGGTTGTGGCCCTCTGCATTCCAGACAGTGAGAAGAGCCTCAGCAGAGGGCCACGAGCCTCCCAACCTAGCCACAAGCCTTCCTCTAGCATACAGCCCCGACTGACTGTGGACACGGCAGGGTAGTCCCCCAGCTGCCGAAGCTAACCCGGGCACAAGGCCGTGGTCCCTGGGTCAGGTCTGCCCAGCGACTGATGTAGCAGGAATAAAGCCAGGGCCTCCTATTGGGCTGAGGACAGCTCTGGGGTCATTTTGGAGGGTCAGTTCCATGGAGTCCATCCAGCATCCATCCTGCTGCTATCCCTGACCATCTCCCTGCTCGGGACATCACTGGCTCAGTCACACTATGTCACACTGTGGCTGCATCAGCTGTAGCCCCAGCTATCCTGCTGGAAGATCATCTAACCCTGAACGGGGAAGGTACAAGAAGCCATTGAGTCTTGGAACCTGTGGGGGAATAGGCAAGGGGCAGACAGTGTCTGTGGGGTCTGGGGGCTCTGATGCTACCCCCCTGGTAAGTATTGGGTCCCTAGTTATTGAGTGTCTTCCACCAATGCAATAAGCCAAACCAAACCAAATTAATAAGACCAGATTTTGATAAAGAGAGCAAAGCAGAGTGAAGCAATTCCTGGGTGACTCTCTGGAAGGCAGGAGAGAGATCATGTGACAGGTCTGGCGACCAGGCCTTAAGTACCCTGAAGGCATGGTCTTGGTCAGCTCTGGGGAAGAAAAGCCGACCCTTGATGGGCTTTCTGAGGGGTGGGGTCTGGAATGGGAGCAGTGAGACTGGAGAGGAGATTCCCAGCACACACATCCCCCCTTGTTCTGGTCACCCTCGATGCTCAACTATAGGCCTCCTTCGTACAGGTCCAGACCCTACTCCTTTGTATATCTTCCAGACCCGACCGGCCTCAGCATCATTCTGCCACAGTTCCCTGCTGAGACAAGATGGCACAGGGTCAGCCTTCCTGAACCCCAGGAAGGCTTGGGGTTACCCACAGACCAGCCTGCTGTGGATGAGTTCCTTCCTGCTTCCATCTTCCCACAAGCCGGCCCTGAAGCACAGGTGCTCACATGTAAGCTGGGCTCTCTCGTGGGAGGGGATTCCAGCAGGCAGGAGAAGGGAGGCTGTTGCCAGTGCAGAGTGTCTGTCCAAGGGCAGGTGGGGACAGTGCCACAGGATGCTGGGAGGGCTGTCTCAGCTAAGGGTGCTTTCTTCCAGTGCAGTTGGCTCGGTGCCCAGGGCGCATCTGTCCCAGTGGCAGCGAAAAGTGCACTTCCCACACTCTGAGAGATGCCCCTGGGGGTGGGGGGAACTCATGTGATGCCACAGGGCTGTTAGCACCTCACCCAGGGACACAACACGACTGTCTTCAGTGCCCTGAAAGACCAGATGGATGACAGTACCCCCAGAATGCAGATCTAGGGTCCTGCCTGCCCCATCCCCCCTCCAGTCCACAGCTTGCACCCCAGAGGTTAAGAGACAGGGTGTGGCGGCTCAGCCCTGACTGGCCTAGTCTAAACTGATGTTCCGCCAGGGAGGCCCTTTGGCTGCCACGAGCACCTAAACAGCCCTGCCTTTGTCCTAGCAGCCACAGGCACTGTTTGCTCAGTGCCCGGCTTGTTTTTCCCAGGCCGAGCTGGGCAGGCAGAGGCCTGGGAGCCATGGAAACAGCACAGGCCACCTGTCCTGCCCAGCCCCACTTTCTGCCCAGTTGCTCTCTCAGTCTCTTCAGACCTCCCGCTGCACTGGCCCCGTCCCAGCGGCCCCGTCCCACCCCCTCACGAGCTGGGCCGGCTGCAGAGACAACCAAGGGTTCCAGGTGCCCAGCAGTCACACAGACCCTGGGGTCAGCGCGGGCATCTTCAGCACCCACGACTTCTGCCTGCACAGGCAGCAACTCAGGACTCTGGCGCAGAAGCGCGTGCGTGCGTCCCGAACCATCAACTGACAGCTCTGTCCTGTTCTGGGGTTCAAAATTCACTAGGCTTTTTGTACTCAGGAGGAAGGTTGTAGGGTTCATCAAGGGCTCCATAGCTGCATTAAAACTGCTACACCAGGGGCTGGAGAACACTGGTTGCTGTTCCAGAGGACCCAAGTTCAACTACTAGCCCCTATGTGGTAGCTCACAATGGTCTGTAGCTCAGTCCCAGGGGATCTGGCGTCCTCTTCTGGCCTTGACAGGCACTGCACACACATAGTGCACAGATAAACATGCAGACAAAATCATTCAAACAAACAAAACCCTTCCACCCAGGCCTCTAATTTTCTCCTGTCCTCTTGGAATTCTTAACCATTCATTAAAGTAAGTCTGAAGCCCCAGGCACAAAACATATCATTCTCGTCCCCAACAATACCTCCTTCCCACTAGTGTGTCCTAAGTTATTCTCTGTTAAGTAACCAGGACAGCCACCAAGGTGGTGGATCTGACCTTGGACCTGGTTCTCATTTCATCCCCACAGGACAACCTCTTCCAGAATTTGTGCAAGGTGCACAGGCGTTCTCCAGGCAGGGTTGGGGAAAGGTGGTATTTGCAGGAAGCTCTGTGATTGAGTGGGGTTGGAGGACAGTTTCACTCCCCCTGAGGCAGGGAGAGAAGTTGGAGTTCATGTTAGGAGGAGACCCCTAGCCCAGGCAGGGGAGGGCCTACCCGTATGCCCCCTTAAGCGCCAGTCCGCCAGTATCTGTATTCTCAGATCTTTCAGTCATTGGGGCAGGAAGCTTATTTGTTCCATTCTCCAGATGAGAACAATCAAGGCTTCAAGAGTTTTATCTGACACTGCTGCTGAGCCAGAGGCTATAGAGCTCTCCTGGTCACCTTTACCCCACCCCTCACCTCCAGCTGTCCCTGCAGTTCCCTCCCCAGCCCTGGTCGTGTGGCTGGCCGCAGCACTGGACTTCGGATGTATAACATGAGGCATCAGGGTACAGTCACAGACTCACTGTGCCTAATACTTCTGCACTTTGCGGGACGGGACATAGGTTAGAGAGGGTCAGGACTTGGCAGCTCTGCTCTTCATTTGTCCCTGGCTCCTCTCATGTCTGGCCATTTGGTTCCAGCTCTTGAATTATCTGCCCTGCCTACCTGGAAGCTGCTGGCTTCAGGCCGGACAGTCCCTCCTGCCTGGGCACCTCCCTGCTGCAGCGGTCACTGGCAAACACCACCGGGGCTATGCTGTCTGCCCTGGCTGGGCTCCTGGGTGGTCAGGAGGCTCTTGGGAAGCCCTCTTCACTCCCACTCTTGGGACTCTGCAGCTCCTTTCCGGAATGGCTTCCTGATGAGGTAATGCAACTTGCAGACGGGAGGAGCTGCTGGAGAATGGCAGGCGGTCAGTGGCCGCCTTGCCTGGGCGACCTGCCCAGAGCTCAAAATGAGCCCTATTTTGTGGCTGAAAGGAAAACCAGGCCCAAGACCCCAGACCTTCATCCACTTCTCATCCTTGAGCTGGGATCATCCTGGGCTGAGCCTGCAGCCTCACGGTTTTCCTCAGAACCTCTGCCCTGCACACACAGCAGCTGCTGAACACATGGGGAAACCGAGGCCTGATGTGGGGAGGGCGCCACGCTCGAAGTCCCAGCAAGAGTCCACAGCTGCTCCCACCTGACTCTGCGGGCCAAGGAAAGCCTCCTGGCGGTGCCACGCTCTCAGGTCCGGGAGTAGTAGGGGACTTGGCTCTACCTCCCAGACTTCATTCTCCCAGCACTCAGGCCGAACCTAAGGCTGACCCTTATCCTCTGTGTGGGAGCGGGGGGGGGGATGCTGGCCCAGAGGACAACTGCTGGGTTTTCCTCCCTTCATCCTGGGGGTGGGGGAGAAACTGCAGAGATACACTGTACTGGGAAAGTCCTGAGGAGGCCTGCTCCCTCACCCACTATCACCCCATGGCGGCCAGGCCTGCGTTGGTGATGAGGTCCCAGATACCCACACAGCCCAGAAGCACCCGCACCTCAGGCCTCTGCCTTCTGAGACTGGTGGCCACGGTGCCTGGCACCTGGGGCTGGCACAGGAAGACCTTCAAGGCTAGACAACAGCTTTCTTCCCCAGCCCTGCAGGACCCACGTCCTGCAGGATTCCAGCCCTTGGGATTAGGGCACAGGCTGGGAGGTGATTCTGTGAAGCAGGCAGGCCCACTGTCTGCAGGCCCAGCTGGTCCTGTCCCCGACTTAAATTTATTGTGCAATGTCATCCAAGCCCCCCTGCCCTGGCTGCATCTCAATTTCCCATCTGCAGACAGGGGGAGGGCAGGAGAGGCCTCAATTGGACCCCAGAGCTCCCCAGGTCTGACGGCCCAGACCTGCAGCTGTGTGGGCGCAGCCTCTCTGGGCAGGAAGTTAATTTCCGCGTTGGAGGCAATGCCTTAAGCAGGCCCAGAGCTCTCTGCATGTTCAGATGAGGGCTGGGCTGGTGAAGTCATGTGGGAGGTAGCAGCAGAGCCAGGATCCGAGCCAGGATTTCTCTGCTGGCCTGGAGTGACCTTGCTCAGTCTTCTTTGCTCACTCCAACCCCCCATCCCCCTGCGCACAAAGCCCTAGCTCTACAAGGGAAGAAGACAAGTCGCCTTGGAAGGTGGGCCTGCTCCCTCTTCTGCCCCCTAGTGGCTATGAGGACACATGGCAGTTCAGTCAGGGCTTTGGACACTGCGGGGGGGGGGGGCGCATCATCCACCCAGTGTCACCCTTGTGGCCACCATCATCCCGCACACAGAGTCAGACACCTATAGAGTCACAAGAATACACGGAGCCACAAGAACTCACAGTGCTGGGAACCTACAGGGTCACTGACAGAACCACAGCCATCTACAGGACCTTGGGCAGCCACAAGGTGGGCACCCATAGGGCTAGGGTGGCGTCTCCAGGAGCTCTGGTTGTGAGTGACACCCCCCCACACACACACAGGAGGAGTGTGCAGTATGGGTCAGAAGCGGGTATGGCCTGCAGAAGTGACACAGCGTTGAGCGATGGGTATGGCCCGCAGAAGTCACACAGCGTCGAGCGATGTGCTTCAGGCTGTAGCACTGGGGTTCGGACAGAGAAGCCCAAGGCTCCTGTCTTTTAGTTCATAACAGTGATGGTGACGTGAAGGGCTCAGCTTACTGGATCTTCCCAGTGTCTGGGGACAGATACGATGCTGGGGCGGAGCAGCATGACGCCTCCAATATCACCATCAGGGTTAGGGTGGGCTGGTCAGTCTTTAGGATGTGCCAGAGAGCTACAGAGAGCTCACTGGTTAAGAGAATCTCTTCCAGAGGACCTGGGTTCAATCCCCAGCACTCCCATGGGCTCCAATCCCAGGAGATCTGACTCCCTCTTCTGACTTCTACGGGCATGCAAACCTCTACACACATGCAAACAAAACATCAACACACATAAAACAGTTCCGTAGGACCAGTCAGGAGCTTGTCCAGAGTGCCCCCCTCCAGGAGCCTTCTCCTTCCACTCCCCAACCCCAGAATCCCGTCTGGGCCCTATGGCCGAACTTCTTCCCCATCCCTGACCCTTACCAGGAACCTGGATCAGGGAATAACAGGGTCCCACAGAATGTCATCACATTAGAATTAGGAAGGTCACTCATCATCCATAGGGACCAAGTATCAGTTGCACTGGAAGGTAAACTGAGGATGCAACAGAGGACCTGGCAAGGCCCAGGACTAGCCAGACACAGACCTCACCAGTCCAGAGTCTGTGGCACTGAATCCTCAGGGGGAGGATTGGGACCACCACCAGTCTGGGACATCACCAGGCCCCCAACCTTGGAGGCAGGGGAGGACCGGCCCTATCGTACTGGTCTGACTGATGAGACAGGACTAGGCTGGTAGAAGGAGAGGACTGGGGTGGAGGTCCAGAGCTTTCCATGCACAGGTACAGAAGACCTGTTTCTGAGGGCCCATAGAACAGTGAATTTTTATGTCACTCCCCTGTCTGATGTCCCCTCTGAAAATACTTGAGGAGTATGTCATGAGGCGGGTCTATGAGGAAAGCCATGACCCCAAGATGCTCTGGCACAGATAGACAGCATGGTATGGCCAGTAGAAGGAATAGGCTACATGACTGGTGGCCCAATGGCCTTGTAGATTATCCAGTGTGTACCAGGGCAAGGTGCACAGTGATGAGGAAAACTGTCAACTCCTCTCCAGGTCTCTGCCCATGTAAGCTGTGTGCCAATGAGCAGCAGTCCCAACTTCTATGTCCTTCATTACTATAGTCCTTGCTTCCTAGATGACAATGGATTAACACACACAGGGAAAGGGCGGGGGATAGTCTAGCGATTCTAGAAGCTATTGTCATTGATGTTGACATTACCGGTGAGGATAGGGAGTCAAGGTGAACGAGATATGGCCCAAGCTCTTGGAGGTGACTGAGCTGAGGAGTGGACATATCACCTCCTGGGAAACCTGGTATAAGAAGTGACTCACACCAGTAGCTTTGGCGATAGAGTCCCTAGGCCTCCATGGCATTACCAGTGAGGATAGGAGATGGAAGGGGGCTCTCTCCAGTGGAGCACACCAGGGCACTAGCATGGGCTATATCGGGCAGGAGAGGCACTCAGTAGTCTGAGAGTTGGTGGCTGAGAGGGACCATATATCTGTGAGCTTTGGTCCATGGACCTGGTGCAGATAGATGTCTGGGCTCTGGACAGCATGTGGAGTATGTATTACTGTGCCCTGACCGCCCACCAGAACAGGTGCTACCTAGCTTGTCAGAGGTCCTGAGATGCTAGATGCAATTCCAAAATCCCAGAAGTCATTGTTTGGGGGTTAAATTAAATCTCATAATTCTAAGATGATGACTGGGACCCCTTAAGGGGGCATCTTTGTGATGCAGATCCTTGAGCACAAAGAATCAGTATCCTTGTGTTCTACAAATTGAAAGGAGTGAATAGGGAGGACTTTACCTATCTTGGAGAGCTGGTTCATTCACCTCCTACCAAGTCGGGTAATGCCTGCTACTGGGTAGCCCACGGCCTGGCTGCCCCTACCCTGGCTCCTTCCCCAGGCTCCACATTTCCACTTGGTCATCAGTGGAGAGACAATTGTTTGTTTGAGACAGGGTTTGTCCTCGTTTGCTTCTCTGTTGTGATAAAACAGTGGCAAAAATGACTCCAGGAGGAAAGAGTTTGGGTCATCTTCAAGGTCACACTGCATCACTGAGGGAAAGTCAGGGCAGGCGCTTAGGGCAGAAACTGAAACACAGACCACGGAGGAAGGCTGCTTACTGGCTCACTCCTCGTGACTTGTTCAACCTGCTTTCTTATGTAAATCAGGACCACCTGCCCAGGGATGGCACCACCAATAGTGGGCTGGGCTGTCCCACACCAATCGTGCATCAAGAAAATGCCCCAGACTTCTCTACAGTCCAACCCAATGGAGGCAGTTCCTCAACTGAGATCCCTTCTTTCCAGTGTGCCAGTGTCACAAAAACTAACCAGCACAAGGCCTCAGGATGGACCCCACGCTGCCCTCAAACTTGGAATTCTCCTGCTGTGGCCTCCACACTTGGTGAGGAATATTCTTTTTCATTTTTGTGATTTTTAAATTTTATTTTGTGTGCATGAGAGTTTTGCCTAGATGCATGTATGTGCACCATGCTCGTGCCTGGTGCCTGCAGAGGTCAGAAGAGGCCATCAGATCCCCTGGAATTGGAGTTATAGGAAGTTGTGAGCCACTATGTGGTCTGGGAACCAAATTTGGATCCTCTGCCAGAGTAACGGGTGCTGTTAACCAGTGAGCTGTTTCTCCAACCCATTTATTATTATTAGTTTTTTGTTTAGTTGTTGTTGTTGTTGTTAGAGATAGGGTTTCTCTTTGTAGGCCTGACTGTCCCAGAACTCGCTCTGTAGACCAGGCTGGCCTTGAACTCACAGAGATCTGCCCGCCTCTGCCTGCTGAGTGCTGGGATTAAAGGCATGCACCACCACCACCTGACTTCCATTTATTATTTTTTTAAATAAACATTTTGAGTGTTGTCCTTCTTTGCTTTCATTTTTTATGTGTGTGAGTATTTTGCCAGCATGCATGCCTGGTTCCTAGGGAGGCCAGAAGAGGGTGTTGGAACTTTTGGGATTGAAGTACAGGGATTTGTGAGCTACCATGTGGGTGCTGAGAGCTGAACCTAGCTCCTCTGGAAGAGCAGCAAATGGTCTTACTGCAGAGCTACCCTCCAGCCCAAGTGTTCTTAAATTATAAAAGGCCCATTCTCAGGCACCGGAGCGGCCAGGCCTTCACGGAACTTCTGGACTCCATCAGCCTGGTCCTTCACTGCTGGCAACTGCCCTGTGTGTTCTCTGGACAAAGATGGGTGTTCTCATCTCATTCTACAACTGGAAATACTGAGGGACAGGGGGACTGTCTCAAGGCAGCAATATTGGGGCCAAGTCTGAATGGACCATAAGGGCATCTAGCCCCTCAGCCGTGTGTCAAGTTGAGACTCTGGCTGTGGGACCTCGGAGCGGAACTGGGAAATCAGGGGGAGGGGCTGTCATCCTCACAGAGGGACATGGTCGCCCTTGGCCTTGTGTGGCCTCCAGTCCAGTGGGGCAGCCAGACAGCAGGGTGCCGGGAAACAAGGCTGACACTGTTTGTTCAGCTGCTGGGCTGGCGCCGTCGCCCTAACCAGGACCTGGTCTCTCTGGAGTTAACACACGCACCCCTGTCCTCACAGAGCCTGTTCAGCAGTGACTGCTCCTGAGCAGACAGCATTTTCTACAGAAGTCATCCCGGGCAAGACAGCGCACAGCTGTAGATGAGACTGTGCTGGGGACCTGGGGTAGGGGGGATGGAGAGGCTGGGGTGCTAACTAAGAGAGTCAGGCATTGGCCAAGTGCAGCAGCCTTTAGTAGAGGAACCTTGAGCAGCTAACCTATCCTACTGGCAAGGACTAAGCAAAATTCCATATACAGAGGCCTGGGGACTGCCAGGGTCAGTCTTTGGGAGCCTCCTGAGTGGGTGAAATGGACCTGGAAATCCCAGAGAGGCAGTTGCCAGGTCCCTGAAGAAGCCAGCCTGGTCACTAGGATGACCCTCACCCAGGAGAACAGGCATCAAGGTTATTCTTCACAGAAGCCAGAGGGCACACCACCAAAGCCACACCAGGGGGATCTACTCTGCCAATCACTATTCATCTTCTAAGCCCCTTCCCCCAGGTAGGGGCTATGGCAGCTCCACGGTCCCACAGAGGTGCCACGTGGGTCAGGGCTGGGCTGGGGGAACGTTTGGATTCAGTTTGGGACTGTGGGAATCCAGCTCATGTGTAGTCACCGCTCTGGGGCCACAAGCTCACCAGTCCTGAGTAAGAACGCTCCCAGACTCCAGCCCTGGACACCTGAAGCTGAGTCCCCCCGCCCCCAGCCAGGAGGGCTGGGGAGTTCTGCTGCAACCCTAGGGGTCATAAGTGTTGGAAGTGTCACTGTTGTGGTAAAGTGCTTGACACACGCTACAACCTAGGTAAAAAGTCGGGCACAGTGGCCAGAGCCTGTAACCCCAGCAGTGGAGAGGTGGAGGCAGAAGGATCCTTGGGGCTTGCTGGCCAGCCACCCTTGCCTACTTGGAGAGCTCCAGGCTAATGAGAACTCTTGCTCAAGTGAGGGGAATAGTTCCTGAGGAATGACATCTAAGACTGACCGTTAGCCTCTACACGCACACACATACATATGCACCTGGACATATATGAACTTGCCTGTAGTCACACACGCGGGCGCGCGCGCGCGCACACACACACACACACACACACACAAACTGGCTGTTGTAAGGCTGTTCAGGGGATCCCTCTTACATGGCAGGCTCAGTACCTGAAGCAGACCCCAGGGTACAGACTGGTGCCAGGTATCTTGGCCACTATTGAGATATTGAGAGATGTGATTACTGTGAGCTGAGCTTCAGTGAGTACAGTGGGCAGACTGGATGCCTAACTTGTGTGCCACGCTCCAGGCAGAGCCCAGAGCCTTAGCTTTAACCCTGCCAGTGACCTGGTCCCTGGCCTGCACGGGGCTATCTCCTGCTAAGGGAGAAAGGAGCAAGGGCATCAGGAGGAAGGGCGGGGTGGAATGGCATCCTTTGTCGGCAGCAGTGGGAGAGGCCTGAGCCCTTGGCTCTTCCAGCACTGTTAGGACCACTGCACAGGCGGGGACAGCCATCCTGAGTGAAGCCTCATGCGTCAGCTGCCTGGACCACAGCGGGGCTGGGGGACACAGAGGTGGTGGTGGTACCTGGACAGAGGGATAAGTTTCCCAGCATAAGCTCAGGAGACATCTGGTTGACGTTGTGGAGGTGACAAAGATGTGATCCAGGGCCTCACATTCCTGTCACAGGGTCAGAGGAGCAATCCACGGCCAGGATGTGGGAACAGACGACACGGCCATTCTCTGCAGAGTTTGCTGCCTCCCCATCACCCCATCTGTCGGCTGGAAGAGCAGCAGCGGAAGCCTCAGTCCTCAAGCAGGTGCCCAGGGGGTGTGGGGATAGAAAAGGCCCTGTGGCGGGCATGGGCTGAGGGCCTGGCAAGTCTGATTTGGGGTTTTGCCCCAGGCCAGCCCCATCAGCTCAGCACGAAAGGGCTTGCTAGACCAGTGGCCCTCAACCTTCCTAATGCCCTTTAACACAGTTCCTCATGCTGTGGTGACCCCCAACCATAAAATTATTCTTACTGATACTTCATAGCTTGCTACTTTGATGAATCATAATGTAAATATTTTTGGAGATAGAGGCTTGCCAAAGGGGTGGAGACCCACAGGTTGAGAACTGCTGCCCTAGAGGAACAGAAAGCATAGGCAGACAGACAGATGATAGATAGATAGATGATAGATAGATAGATAGATAGATAGATAGATAGGTAGGTAGAGATGAACAGACATATAGATGACAAAGATAGAGAGAGAGAGGAGAGAAAGAGAGAGAGAGAGAGAGAGAGAGAGAGGAAGGGGCTCTCCCGGGTCTCCATACAGTTAATGGTTGCAGGGACAGGGAAAGAGACATTTTCTTCCGTGATGTAGCCGCTGCTGAGATGCTTATGCGTCTGTAAACAACCCCAATGAAACTCACTGATTTTCACTAAAGAAAGAAAGTAAAAGCAGAGGGACGCTAGCTGAGAAGAGAAAGAGGCCCAGTGGGCATGGAAGCAGAGAGGGTAACAGGAGGTGAGTATCATCCAGACATAGTATATACATGTATGAAGACGTCAAAACGAACCCCATTATTATTATAATTAGCATGTGCTAATAAACTTTTTTAGAAAGAGATTTATTGGACTGGCTTACATTAGACAGGCTGGGTAGTCCAATAGTGGCCTCCTGCACTCGGACAAGCAGAGAACTCAGTCCCGGCAGCAGAGCGCCCGAGCAGACCCCACCCAAGGCTGAAAGCTTGGGCCCTCCCAGGAGGTGGAGGGTGGAGCCCAGGTGAAGGGCTGAGGGGGCGGGATCCTGGTGGCAGCAGGTGACAGCAGTGATTCATCAACTCCCCGGGACAGAAAGAGACCATCGACTCAACCACCTTCTTCACCTAAGCCCTTTCCTAGCTTGAAGGTCCTGCTCCTGTTCACAGAAGGGCATCCCCCCGCCCCTGCCACACACACACACACACACACACACACACTCCTGAATGTCAATCCTCTCTCAAAGGGCTCCACAGATACACAGGTGTAATTCACAAGTCTTAGGCCAGTCTCCCAGCTCTTTTTTTTTTAATGAGTGTTTGCCTACATGTGTGTATATGTAGCACATGCATCCTGTGCCCAAAGAGGCCAGAAGGGGGTGTTGCATCCCTGGGCACTAGAGTTACAGATGGTTGTGAGCTGCTATGTGGGTGCTGGGAACCAAACCCTGGTCCTCAGCAAGTGCTTTTAACCCTGAGGAATTGCTCCAGCCCCCTAGGGATTTCTTATCCCAGACTGGTTGACAACCAGAGAAACCGTCACACAAAGGGCTTCATGTCACCCTTGTGATGTTCCAACTCCTTGGCACCTTCCTCAAGATGGAGGTTTCAGGACCAAAACCTTGTGAATAGAAACCCATAAGCCACCACCTCCCCCTTTGCCTTAGCTGCTAAAGTTCTTTGAGTAAAACCTGTGAGCAATTTGGCCAGCATCCTTGCCTCTTTCCCTGACTTATGTGTTGTTTGTTTGTTTTGTTTTGCTTTGTTCTATTGGTTTGTTTTTCTCTGTAGCTTTTGGAGCCTGTCCCGGAACTTGCTCTGTAGACCAGGCTGGTCTCAAACTCACAGAGATCCGAGTGGTGGGATTAAAGGTGTGCGCCACCAACGCCAGGCATGATTTGTTTTAAATACTCATCCTGTGGCATCTTTTCTTTGCTACATCCAAACCATTCTTGAGCCAAGTAAGCCTGCATCCTTCCGATGGGATTGTCTATCCTTCCAACTTTTCCATGCCTTCTCCCTTACAGGTGCTGTAGAATTCCACCACCTTCCAGAAGTGGATTGCACGTGCCTGGGGAACACTAAGATCCACACTCAGAGTGCCTACTCATCTTGGAGTCAGGGGCATCTGTAGGCAAACTGTCTTGTGAGGCTGAGGGAACAGAGGAAGCTCACATGGAAAAGACTTGTTCCCACAGGCCTCACATGGCAGGGACAGCATTTCTGTAATTTCTCTCTGTGACTCTTTCTCTGATGTGAGTGGGTGTGCACATGCATGCGTGGGCACACGTATGTAGAAGCCTGGGTTGATGCCAACATTAGGCATCTTCCTCTGTCACTTTTCTCTGTCTTTTCTGAGACAAATTCTCACGGATTTGGCTAGCCTAATTCGCTTTGTTTAAACAGGGTCTCATGGAGCCCAGGATGACCTCAAACTTGCTACATAGTTGTGGATGTATAGTGATATATTTTTATGATCTATTAAAGCTTGCCTGAGGATTAAAAAAAGCAAAGTCAGCCACAGGCCATAGAAGCCAGGCACACTCCTTTAATCCCAGCAGCCAGAATCTAGGAGGTGGTAGTACACACCTTTAATCCTAGGACTCAGGATTAAGAGGTAGATGGATCTCTGTGAGTCCAAGGCCACCCAGGTTTACACAAGAGTGAATCAGTCTAAAAGAGATTTATAACTCACACCTTAATACCAACATTAGAGAAGTATATAAGACAGAAGCAAGGTCTCAGAGATGCATTCATTCTCCAGCCACTCTGACGAGAGATTACAGTCTGAGGCTTAGTGGATCTTGTGGAGACAGGATTAGCCCATTCAGTCTGAGCTAGAGACAAGAAACCAGTGGCAGCTACTTTGCTTGAAGCATGAACCCCGGTATCAGTCTGTGGGTTATTTATTTTTCGTGTTACATGGATGGCTTTGGACTCAGGGTTATCCAGTCTCCATCACTCTAGTGTGGAGATTACAGATGCACACCACTGTGCAGGGCTGAGCCTGCTCGTTGGTGGTTATGCCATCTTCCTAGCAACCTGGATCCTCATTTTCGGTGGCGATGACCATAAGTATGTGACCCAGAGCATCCTGGCCCCTTAACAGGCATGGTGACTAAATTGAGACCCACCATTTTTCTTTATAGTTGTCCACACAGGAAGTGTTCTTTAAAGCTTTGGTCCATGGGACTGGGGGGGGCGAGGATGAGAGGCAGGGACCTGACTCAGGGCAGGAGTCATGGGCTAAGGAGACCTGTAAGTTCCCAGGCTGGACCTCTACATCCTACCATCCTCACCCCAGGGCAGAGTGTCCAAATTCCCATGGGGCCAGTGGCTGAACCATGATATGGAGCTGGCCAGGACTGGAGTCATTTTTCCTTAGATTAGGACTTGGCTGCTTTCCTTGGCCTTCTCTATTGTGTTCGGCTGAGAAGTGACCAAAATCCTCTGATTGGTTATTGTCAGGTTGGGTGATGGGATGGTACCCAGGGCACTGGGCAAGTGAGTAAATGGAAGGACAGGACAGTGACCAGCCCCCTATCCCCACTTCCAGCTTCCACATCCCAGACCCCATGCGTGGCTGACCGACTAGGGAGGGCTCAGGGCTCAGGCTACTTCTGCAACCCTGCAGCCTCCCAGTCCATGGTTCCCGCAGGCCCCACCCGCCCTGGGCAGCAGCTGCTTCCGGCCAGACAAGCAGACAATGTGCTGGCGGGTGGCCCAGGGCCAGGACCATCCATCCCCCAGCAGCACAGGAAGACGGAGCACAGAAGAGGAGCCACTGTGTCCCCGAGTGAACCCACTGCCCAGGCACTGTGATTTAGAACTTCAGATTCCAGTAGGAGGAGCCTCAAGGGTGAAGCAAACTGATTCCTCCAGCCTTGAACCCAGCAGGACCCTGGAACAGTGCCTGGGAAGGGAGTAGAGGGGTTCAGGAATCTCGGCCTTGTCTTTCATCTCTTTTGGTAGCTCAGCCTCAGACTGTGCAAGCTTTCCCTACCACAGGGCCCTTGCATGGCCATGCCCTCTGTACTTCATCTGTTGAGATTGCCCCATCCAGATCTCCTGTGGTCCACATTGTTCTCCTCCCTGCTTGAGTCCCTTCTGTCCAGGCATTCTTGTTCAAGTGCTGTCTGTCCCTGCCCACCTGCCTGGTACAGGCACTTTCTGAGCCCACATAGCACATCTCACAGTGCTTGCTTATTTGTTGGTCTCCTTGTCCTTCAGAAACATCTGGAAGGACAGGACCTGCTCAGGTAGGTCTTAGCATAAAACCAATGTACTTAGTAGGTCCTTACAGAGGGCTGACAGATTGCTGAATAAGTGGGTTCCAGCAGCTTCCAGGATGTGCTGGACTCTCCCTGCCAGGCTTGCCCTGCCCAGTGGGGTCCATCTCTGCCATTTTCGCCCTGGCCTCTTAGATGTGAGGATGACTGCAAGGTCTTCCCTCAAACCCCAGCTATGAACTCTCAAGGAAAGAATGCACCCCGCCGGGCGTTGGTGGCGCACGTCTTTAATCCCAGCACTCGGGAGGCAGAGGCAGGCGGATCTCTGTGAGTTCGAGGCCAGGCTGGACCGACAGCCTCCAAAACAGAGAAATCCTGTCTCGTAAAACCAAAAAAAAAAAAAAAAAAAAAAGAATGCACCCCACTTGCCTAGCCTTACAAAGGAGAGAAGCACAGTAAGATACCACTTCCCACATACTTCGATGTTATAATAACAATAGCAACGATATGACAATAATAAAACACAATAGAAAGAAAGGAAGCTAGCAGGGGAAAAGGCAGAGAACGACACTCACATATGACTGCAAGACTGTGAAATGGCCACATCGGTAAGCCCCTCAGAAAGGTCAGCATGGAGCACTACTATGTAGCCAGCCAGCCCACTTCCAGACCTGAGTCCTGGAGAAGTGACGGTAGGGGCAGGAACAGGCTCTTGAGTACCAGGCGCACAGCAGCCAAAAGGGCCTGGGTGACCAGAAACAAATGAATGGATGGCCATGCTACACAGTTCCTAGGTAGTCACCCCGGGGGCTGGGTTAGCCGCTGCTGTTCCCATTCTTGCTCCCTGAACCTCAGGGGTGGTGCCATATCTTTGACACCCCCTCAGCTCCCTATGACTGTAGCTTCAAATACCTTACCATGGGGGTCCAGCCCTATTCCTGAAATCACATCACTGCTTGGGTCTTTGCAGGTTGGCACCAACCTGGTCCCTTTGCGTTGTTCCTAGAGCCCTCAGGTAGGCACAATGACAGAGAGGCAAAGGCCTTGATGGTCACATGGCCAGGTCCTCAAGAGCCCAGAATCTGCAATCTTTCCTGTGTCTAAGGCGTGTGGGTTCCAGATTCACAGCCTGCCAGGACCCAGTGTGCCTGTTCCCGGCTGCAGAGTGCCCTCTGGTGGAGTTACTGAGAGTTGTCAGTTCATAGACCAGGAATAGAGAACTCAGCAGATTCATGAAGTTCAAGGACATTTGTAGGGTCACAGGGCAGAGGCTGACCAGGAGCTAGAACTGCCTGAATCACCCAATCCTCTCCCTGACGTCCATGGAAAATGGGTCCAAGTTGTGGGTCTTTCCCAGGGACTATGGTGTGGTGAGGACAGAACCAGCTTGCAAACTGGACTCCACAGAAGACACTGCTGTAGAGAGAAGCCTTTTCCTTGCCAGCCGCTTTGGTTTATCCCCCGCCAGTCGCCTGGGCTCTGCCACGTTGTAGTCCCCAAATAACACACAAGATGCTGTGGCAAAAATATTTTCTCCTCTTTTAAGTTTTCTTTTTAAGATTTATTTATTTATGTGTGCAGTGTTCTGTCTGATTGTATCCCTGCATGACAGAAGAGGGCACCAGATCTCATTACAGATGGGTGTGAGCCATCATGTGGTTGCTGGGAATTGAACTCAGGACCTCTGGAAGACCTGTTAGTCTTCTTATCTACTGAGCCATCTCTCCAGCCCTTAAATTGTTTTTTATCAAGTATTTTGTCACGCAGGTGAGAAAAGTGACTAATAAACTATCATTACTCTCACCATCACATGCCGTCATCACCACATATCGTCACCATGACCTGTCATCACGCATCACACATCACCATCAACGCACATCGCCACCACCACCACCATCATACATCATCACACATTACCACCGGCACTGTCATCCATCATCTCTATCACCATGACCACCACTATCATCACCTCCACCATAACCATCATTAGTCAAGCTTCTCTCAAAGAGCAAAACCAGTAAAACATGCATTGAATATAAAAGACAGTTACTGGATTGACTTTCAAGAGCAAGCCTGGATGATGGTTCACCAATGGCTTTCTGCATTCAGGAGAACCAGAAAACCCAGTAGCCGCTCAGCCAGAGAAGCCGGGAGCTTCAGAACAAGAGGAGCCAATGATCCAGCCCCAGACCAAGACTGCAGATCTGGAAGTTCCCTGGAGTCAATGATCCATCTGTACTGAAAAACTGAAGAAGCCAGAGTCTGATGTCATGGGTAACAGCAGCCACGAGAAACACCCTCACCTGAGACAGATGCACTAATCGGCTTCCTCGTTTCCTGTTTTTATTCCTTCCAGGCTCCTAGCCTGTAAGAAGGCACTGCCTACATTCAGGGCATGTGTATACCCCTCAATTTCTGCTCCACATATTACTCATCTCTGTAAACACCCAGGATGGTGCTTTGCTCATCAAGTATTCCAGTTTCATCTCTGTTGCTGTGACAAAAGCAACTTATAGGAAAAATGCATTACAATTCCAGGTCATGGTTCGTCATTGCAAGGGAGTCAAGGGAGAAGGACCCCGAAGCAGCTGGTCACTTCACACTCGCAGGTAAGGGCAGAGTGAAGGAGCGTGTGCGCAGGTTCCCCTCTACACTTACACGGGCCAGATCCCTTGCCTAAGGGGTGGTGCTACCCACAGTGGGCTGAATCTCCCACATGCAGTTAACAAGTCCTCCACAGGCATATCTGTAGACTAGTCTGATCTAAATGATCCCGAATTGAGACTCTCTTCCAAGGGATCCTAGGATGTGTCAAATTGACATCATCACACCCAAGTCACCTCCCAGTCAAGTTACTCACCGATATTAATCACCAAAGTCACCATCGCCTTCACAATCCACCTCACCTCCACCATCTCTGTCACCACCACCAATGTCATCCTATGATCACCACCGCCAGAGGCCAGCAGTAGGCAGTGCACAGCACCCTAGCCAGGAAGCCATGCTATATCTTTCTGACTCAATATGAGACTCGAGCAAGGTATTGTATATATGGCCACCATCCCTAAGGCTCCCTGGGAACTTCAGAAGGGCTAAGACAGGAGGGAGGTGGGGTGCAGAGATAAGGGCAGACCATCAAAGGCTGCTTTGGTGGGGTTCTCAGGGAGGCACCTCCAGCTCTGTGACAGGTGCTCTAGACAATGTTCTAAGAAACAAAGAATAAAAGACGCTGCGGGATGTCTTCGTGGCTTGAGGGCATAAGATTGGGCCTAAGTAAGAGGTTTTGTGTTGCTGGGCGCCCCAGGGAAGTATGCAAGGGTCATGTGGGACAGGGCAGCCTTTTCTGCCCATTTGCAAGTCACAAGACCAAAGTTGCTCAGTGGAGGTCATTCACTAACACCAGAGTGGGGCTGAGGCCTATGTCCTCTGTATTGGCCAAGCTCGCCTTTGTCCCATCCCTCCCAGGAAGACTTCTGTCTGACTCACTCTCCAGAGTTTGAGTAACTTTTCTGTCCCCATATGCACCTCCTCGGGGCTGGCAGTGCCTGGTTTCTGTCAGTTTTCAGGGCATCTCCAGAGGCTTCTGATTCTGTGATCACAGCCAGCATGGCCCTCAAGGCAAACTCAGGGCTTTTGTCCCTGCCTTCCTCCCTCTTCATGTGGTCCTCACAGGATGGGGACCAGGCCCCAGGTCTACATGAGTAAGAACTCTCCCCTGAAAAGCTGAAAGTGTGTCCATTCTTGCCCACTGAAGAGGTGGGTAGCACTTCTCAGAGTATTTTCCCCAGCCTCCTCCAGCCAGGGCATGATATGGGCTTTGAGGAGTCTGCATTCATTTCTCCTGATTAGAAAACATCCATCAGGAAAGGCCTGTAATAGCTGTGTCAGATGGATTTGGTCAGTAGAAGATGTATCACTTTAATGGCTGGAGAGATGGCTCTGTGGTTAAGAACACTGGCTGCTCTTCCAGAGGACCTGAGTTCAATTCCCAAGTGTCTGTGCCTCCAGTCTCTGGAGATCAATGCTCTCTTCTGTCCCCCATTGACACTGCACACACACTACACACACTGTACACAAATATACATGCAGGCAAGACACACACACTCACATATACACTCACACACATACCACACACACACACCATACACATACACTCCACACACTCACCACACACAATACCACATATATATACACACCCATACACACATACCACATACATATACATACACATACACACACCGGAGACATACACACACTCATACACAAACACATACACTCATCACACACACAGTCACACACACATACACTCCCCACACACTCACCACACACACAAATAACCTTTACACACACATACACTCTATACACACTCATACATACACTCCACACACACACACACACACACACACACACAATCACACTTGACTGAAGAGGCATGAAACACCATGAGAGTCAATGGAGTTACAGAAGAAGAGGAGTGCTAGCATTGGCCATGAGCTGCACCCCTACCCACAAGGTCCATGTTGACAGCATTGACCTCCGTAGTCAGAGATGACAGAGGAGGTTGGTGTCACTCTACTCCCTCAGTGCTTCGGCAGGGTCCCCAGCAGGGAAGTCTAAGAACAGTCATCCACAGGCTGCCTGGGATCCAGGACCATGACTTCAAGGAAAGTTATAGGGTACAGAGAAGTGAACACAGCAGGCATTTCCATGCATGACCCCATATTTCCCATCCTCCTTTGTCACAGCTCTAGTTTCTGCTGGGTTTATCAAGCTCAGCTATAAGGGAACATATTCCAAACAGGTTTAGAGCTTCATGTGGCCATTTGGCCAACTACTAGCCACTGAGATGTGGAAGTATCTGAGAGGCTGTCCTTCTCAGGGCTCTCTCAGGGAACAGAATGAATTCACCTCACTAAAGGGATTTATTAGAGTGACTTCCATGGCAGGACCTGGGAGGGACATCAGTGGCCATCTGCAACCAGAGAGGCTGGGAATAGGCTGGAAAGCGTTCTGGGGAACTGCTGGTCTTCAGTTAACAAAGGAAGGCCAAAGGAGCTGGGTTCTGATGGCAACAAAGGATGGTAACATTAGCAACAGCAGCAGCAGCAACAGCAGAGTAGATGCACCCACCAGCAAGAAGCAGAGGCAGACAGGCAGAATTACATTCTCTCAAACCTCTTCATAGTTGGGTCACCACCACAGGTGCTGCCCACTCTCATGGGAAGCCCTTCTACCTTCAGTCAATGCTCCCTGGGAATACCCTCCCAGACCTACCTCAAGGCATGTCTCTCAGTTAATTCCATATCCAGCCAGGTGGACAGCCAAGATTAACCACACACCTTCCTTGGGCCTTACTTCATCCAACATCCCGGAAGGCAGATATGGTGGAGGAACTCTCTTGTGGCCATTTTGAACTCTGAGGCGATTAGCTTCAGTTTAGGATGGCAACTGAGTCCTTGATGTTATGTGTGGCCTTTGTACCAGCTCTGGTTTGTATCTACGACTGAATTTCTCTTATGAGAAGGAAAATGGCCTGCTCTCTGTTTAAACTCTTCTGTTGTGAGCTGGGACTGGCTCAGAAGTGTTACAGTGAAGAATAAGAGAGCTTTGAGAGAGTCACAGGGGAACGGCATACAGATTGCCTGAGTCAGAGGTCAGGTAATTAGTACAGAAGATGACAGGGTTTCAAAGTGTCCTGTACTACATACAAGAGCTGGGGCTGTCTATCCTCTCTGGGCTAGGAGCTAAGAAGAGCCCCTGGGAACATAATAAAGAGTAGGGTAGGGTATCAGCAGAGGGAGTGCACAAGGTCATGGTGGGGAACATTTGTTTAACGATGCAAAGATGTGACGTCTTCTTTTGTGTTGCATTTGTTTAACTCTGTAAAGCTGTGCTACTTTGCCTGTCTACAGCACCTAATTTACCTTATAAAGAGCTGAACAGCCAATTGCTAGTCAGGAGAAAGAAACAGGTGGGGATGGTAGGCAGAGAGAATAATAAACAGGAGAGGAAGAAAGAAGGGGGGTGAGAAAAGAAGTAGAGGAGGACACCAGGGGCAGCCACCCAGCCACAACCAGCCACAACCAGCCACAACCAGCCACAACCAGCCACACCCAGCCACACCCAGCCACACCCAGCCATGGAATAAGAAGGAAAGCAAGGTGTGTAGAATAGAGAAAGGTAAAAGCCCACAGGCAAAACATAGAAGAAGAGACAAAGATAATTTTTTTTTAAACGTTGGTTAGAAATAAGCCAAGCTAAGGCCAGGCATTCCTAAGAAAGAATAAGTCTCCATGTATTTATTTGGGAGCTGGGTGTAAAAAACCCAACTACACTAGATAACCTCCAGACGCTATTGTTCCTTCCTCCCTGGTCACCTAGTGTAGCTGGTCCTAACCAGCAGCTGAACTTAGGCTCCAGCTCCCAGCCTCTCTTGCAGCTAGGTGTGGCCCAAACCAAGCTGGCACCAGTGGGATGCCAGAGGTGCAGAGGGGTGTCACTTGCTTTCTTGGATGTCTGTGCTTTGTGCAACTGGAAAGCTGACTATGTCTAAATACTGGGCATACACAGTTGACCTGGGTTCCCCACCCCCATAATATTGTTCTTTATATCTTAGATAAGTGACTTTCAACAGTCAAGTTCTGTCTCCCAGGAATGTATTTGGCAATGTACTCAGACATTTTTGGTTGTCATGCCTCACAGGAGGGGCTACAAGTGTGTGTGGTAAGACAGGGCTCAGGGACCCTGCTGAATGACACAGGACACAAAACTATAATGGGACATTTCCTGTCCTGACTGACTGCTTCCAAATAATCAACACAGAGGCTTAATATTAATTATAAATGCTTGGCCAATAGATCAGGCTTATTACTAACTAGCTCTTACATTTTAAGTTAACCCATATTCCTTATTTTTGCTCTGCCACAGGTCAGTACCTTTATTATCATGACATGTTCATCTCCCTCTGCATCTCGCTGGCAACTCCCGATTCCGTCCTTCTCCTTTCTGTCATCCTTAGTTTGGTCACCCTCCCTGTACTTCCTGCCTGGCTACTGACCAATCAACATTTTATTAAACCAATCTGAGTGACAAATATTTACAGTGTACAAGAGGATTATTCCACAGCACAAAACAACTTCTTCCTACAAAGAACCATCCAGCAGAAACATTCTGGGTGCTGTGAACAATCCATCTTGAATAGGCAGCCAAGTGCTGTGTGAGTGCCCTCAGGCCTGGATCCAGCCTTCTCCCCAGGCACTGGGCACTAAGGTCTTGATCGATCGACCAGTCATTGGATGATAGCATTTCTAGGTAGCAGACACTTGACAGGAAGGGATGCCTCCAGTTCTGTTGGAGAGGATGTCTCCAGAATGCTCAGGTCTAGCCTTTCATAACTGTTTCTTTTCTCTGAGAAGCCATCTTAATCTGATTTCTATTACTGTGATGGAGACCATGTTCAAAAGCAACCTGGGGAGGAAAGGGTTTGCTTGGCTTCTGGGTCACAGCACATCACTGGGGGGGGGGGGGCGTCCTGGCAGGAACTGAAGCAGGACAGGAACTGAAGCAGGACAGGAACTGAAGCAGGACAGACAGCACATCACTGGGGGGGGGGGGGGGGGTCCTGGCAGGAACTGAAGCAGGAAAGGACCTTGCAGGCGGGAACTGAAACAGTGCTGCTTACTGGCTTTCTCAAGTTGGTTTTCTATATACAACCCAGGACTCCAGGACCCCGCTCCAGAAGGGGCACAGCCTGCAAAGGTCTGGGCCCTCCCGTAGCTATCATTAATCAAGAAGATGCCCATGGGCTTATGTGATGGAGGCATTTTCTCAGCTTCCCTCTTCCCAGATGACACCAGCTTGTGTCAAGTTGACAAACAAACAACACGGGAGCCCAGTAGGAGATTAAAAAGGGTGTTCTCCAGGGCTGGGATGAGCAGGGCCAGTAGGGGCTTTTGTTCCTTTGCAACCTCTGCACACAGTATCTCCATGGCCACCATCACTGGCAAGGGGAGGGGACGGAAGGGTGGGACCTAGTCACCTTTGCCAAGGAGGAGGAAGTTGAGGACAGGAGGTCTGAGCTGAGCATCATGGACTTTAGGAGCAAGGAGCCATAGCAGACACACTCCTCTATCAATATAGGCCATGCCTGGAGGGCCCTGTGATCTCCCACTCAGAGAAAACACCCCAGCGCCCTGATCTGCATTGCACTGGAAGAGAGAGGCCTCTCAATTCGTGCCAGATCAGGCTGCACCAGGGCTCAGGATCAGGGTACAATAGACAGTGGCCTGCCCTCTGCTCTTGGCCCTGTAGGCCTGAGAAGGGACTTCTGTTGGAAACAGAGGTCATCTGTTTCAAAGAGGCAGCAGATCTGTGTATAGGGCACCCCCTGGTGGCTATGTCCATGCAATGCAGGAGTGCTGGCTCCGGAAGATTACAATCCTGATTAGGGGCTGGTTCCCTCTCCTGCTCTTGGCCTGTCAAACTCCTGGGCTTGCTCCAGGGGAGACTCATCATCCCTCAAGTACCTCCGCCTGTGTATCCTAATGAAGGCTCCCCTACTTTCACTGGCTGTCTCTCCCTGGAGGGTCTGCCCTTTGCCTTATGGGGTAGGAGCAGGACACAGACGCATGCATGCACAGGAGAGGGCAGCCATGCAAGCACCAGCCATTGACGCCATGGCCCAAGTTCCTTCCTAATCAAGTTTTGTCTCCAGAAGCCCCCAGCATGCATATAAAACCTTCCCTCCCCCATTTCTGAGACATGATTCCAGAACCTGACTGGTCAGGTAAGCATGGGGGGGGGCACTTCATCCAGAAATCTTCAGTAGCTCCCCTGTGCCAGAAAAGGAATTCCCCGCTCCTCAGCCTAGCATGCAGTCCATGTCTGGGGCCTGGCCTCTTCCCTAAGCTGTGTTTCACTCTGTCGATGCCAGGGGGCCATTGCTTACCCACCTTGGGGTTTGGGTTTCTGTTTCCTTCTCTGAGTGTCCAAACCCTGCCACATTGGTTTTATGTCTACCACAAAGTGTGTGGCTTCTAACCACCCCCCCCCCGGGAGCCCAGCCTCACATGGCTGGGGACTGGGATGGGGTGGGCAGGGGGGGCCACCTGGAGGTTTGCAGGGGTAGGCCTCTGGGATAGTCCTGGAGGCAGGCACAGGACTCTATTCATTGCTGCTGCCTGAGGGCTGAGGTTCCCATTTTCCCTACAGGTTTCTAATAGCTTTCGATCTCGAGTCTCTGAGCCTTCTCCTCAGGAGACCATGGCTCCTCCAGGCTGCTGTCAATCAAACTTTGTCTCTAGGGTCTCTCCTGCAGCCCCTCAAGCTATAGCTGCTGAAAACCTAGTTTGTAAGGAGCTTGGGTGTAGCTTGAATTCTAATTGGTCTTCATAATAAAAATCTGGAACCAGATATGGAGGTTAATGCTAAAAGATCAGAGAAACAAAAGAGTAAGCCACAGTCACCTCTCACCTTGCCACCTCCTCAGCCTGCAATGGGCTGAGCTCCTGTTTCCTCCTGCCTTATATTCCTCTCCACCCAGCCACACCACTCCCCGTCTCCACCTCCCTAGTGTTGGGCATAAAGGTGTGTGCCTTCCAAGTACTGGAATCAAGGCATGAGTTCCCAAGTGCTGGGATCAAAGATGTGTGCCCCCACTGCCTGGCCTCTATGGTTAACTACTGGTTAGTTCTGCCTTTCAATCTTCAGGCAAGCTTTATTTGTTAGAGCACAAGCAAAATAGCATCACACTAGGGAACTCAGACCCAGCCTGTGAGGGTCAGCTCTGATGGCATCAAAAGACTGTGACTTTACATACGCCTGTCTCACAGGCTACCACAGTCTTGGGCACTACAGGAACTAGGGCAGGGCATCTTGAAGAAGCCACCACAGCCCCTCTCTTTTCTCCTGTCTCCATCTGCCTCCGCCCCTCTGAGGGTCACCTAGCTCCTCCCACCCCCCTCAACACCTTACTGCGTACCTCTGGCCATCCTTGGTGTCCCTCCCCTCACTGGCCTGGGGTTCCAGCAGGGGCCGCCGGGACTTCCCCTCTGCTTCTGCCCCATGAAGAGGTTGAGTGATGCAATGGCAAGAGCCTAGCTCTCTGCCTGACAGGTGTGGGTGAGAACCCCGCATCCTGCCTTAGTTATGCTCTCTACGGCTGTGATAACACACTATGACCACAGGCAAGTTGAGGGAGGAAAGGATTTGTTTGGCTTACACAACCCAACCATGTTCATTACTGACGGAGTTGGGGCAGGAACTGAAGCAGAGACCGAGGAGGAACTCTGTTTATTGGTTTGCTCCCATGGGTTCCTTAGCTTGCTTCTTGCACCATCAGAGGTCACCTGCCCAGGGGCGGCACTGCTCAAGGTGAACGGGGCTCTCCCACGTCAAACATGAATCAAGAAAATGCACCACAGGTGTACCCACCGGCCACTCTGATAGGGACATTTTCTCAGTTGAGATTCCTTCTTCCAAAATGACCCTGGCTTGTGTCAAGTTGGCATAAAACCAGCCAATATGTCACCCCAGCAAGGTGAACTTCTGGAAACGTCAGTGATTACATCACTCACACGTCACTCTCAGGATGCCACACAGAAGCCGGGGTGAGGGGGGGACGCAGTAATAACCAGGTGTGTCTGATGCTAGAGATGGGGGTGGTTAACCTCAGGGTTCCGAGGAGTTGAATCAGGTCTCTTTCCAGCCTGGAACACTGCAGGTCACATGTGCCTGCTGCTTCTTGCAAAATCATTCATTCACACCTTCATTCATTCAAATAATTACTTAATAGAACACTTACTCTATGCCTCCAGGATAGAGCAGTAAACAAGGCGTCGGAATGGGCCCTGCGAAGCTTATATGCAAATGGAAGCAGACAGATAAAACCATGACGTCTTTCTTCGAGAGGAGTATTGAGTGTCAGATTAAAGAATGCCAATGGGTATATTTGGGAGGAAGAATGGGAGGGGCTTCTAATGTGGAAAGCTTAGCTAAGGCCAGATAGAACTGAAAGACGAGCACGGCTAGAAGGGATAGCATGTACAAAGGCCCTGGGGCAGAAACTAGTCTGGAGTGTCAAAGTGACACAAAGGACAGAGATGTCAGGAGAGAAGGAGGTGGGGTTTTATTCATTCACTTCATGCGTCCATCTGCTTCTCCATGTTCCCCGACTGTGCCTGAACTAGACTTGACTCAGCGATGGAGGACAAATGACTGCAGAGTGTGGGCATAAGGGAAAGCCTGTTTGGTGGTGTCTTGTGAGGACTCAGAGGAGCTGTGCAGATACGGAGCCCAGCACACTGTCAATTAAATGTGAGCCCCATTACCTTTATATGCCCAGCCCTGTGAGACCATTCCCAGGCACTTCTTGCTAGGGTCCCAGAGAAATCAGTTACTTGAGAATTCTGGTTTCTTTCCTTTTAGTTTAGATCTGGGGTGTTCTGATGAGTTCCTGAGACGGGGAACTTTCAGTGCTTAAAACTATCTGCTAGTCATGGTGGCATATGCCTTTAATTATAGTACTCAAGAGGAAGAGGCAGAGGCAGACAGATCTCTGTGAATTTAAGGCCATCCTGGTATACATAGCAAGTGCCAGGACAGCCAGGGCTATGTAGAGAGACCCTATCTCAAAAACAAAAACAAAAAACAACCAGACAGATAAAAACAAACAATCTGGGAATGTCCCAGGCAAAGTACCTAGACTTAATTCATCTCCATAGCCCACACTGGTCCACATGGGGATGGCTTGCTGCATGATCCCACAACAAATCCATCCATGAATTCATCCATCCATCCATCCTTTTAACTATCTACTCACCCACCTGTGTCTATCCACCCGTGTCTATTCATTCACATACCCATCCATCCATCCATCCATCCATCCGATCTCCCACCAGCTCATTCCTCAGTCAACGCATTCATTTATCCATCCACCCACCTACCCATTCATTCATCCTCGCATGCACACATCCATGTCTCACCTACCTATCCATCCATGTATTATTTCATCCATCTATGCATGTATCCATCCATCCATCCATCATCCATCCATCCATTCATCATCCATCCATCCATCCATCCATCCATCCCCTACTCATCTTGCTAGTTAGTTTTATGTCAGCTTGACGCAAGCTGGAGACATTTGAGAAAAGGGAAATTTAATTGAGGAAATGCCCCCCACCAGGCTGGTCTGTAGGGTGTTTTCTTGGCTGATGAGTAATGTTAAAGAACCCAGCTCACTGTGAGCTGTACCATCCTGGGCTGGTGGTCCCGGTTCTATGAGAAGACAGGATGAGCAAGCCAGTGGGCACCATTCTTCCATGGCTTCTGCTTCTGCTTCTGCTTCTACTTCAGTTCCTGAATTCAAGTTCCTGCCCTGACTTCCTTTGATGATGAACTGCGATGTGGTACTATAAGCTGAAATAAATCCTTTCCTCCCCAAGTTGCTTTTGGTTATGGTGTTTTATCACAACAATAGAAACATTAAGTAAGACAGAAATTGGTACCAGGAGTGGGGTATTGCTCTGAGAGGCCTGACCATGTTTTAGGAAGGAATGGGGAGGTGTTTGGAACTTTAGGCTATAAAAGCCATTGAGTGCTCAGAGCTCAGTTGTGGGAACTTGGAACACAATGCTGAGAGCAGTGCAGACAATGGAAGTCTGGCTTGCGAAGTTTCTGAGGGAAACGAAGACTCTATCAAGGTCATCCATGTGGTTTTTTTGGATTAAGAACCACTAAAGCAAAACATTTGGTTTGCTAGGACAATTGAGGCTGGTCTGTTGGAGCTGAAGAATCAGTTGTGATTAAGAGACAAGCATCACTGAGGATGAATTTTCTGAGAAACGTTTCCTCAAGGTCAGTACACAGAAACTATGGTCCAGAGGGAGCTAAAGCAGTACTTTGTGCTAGTAGCTGGCTTTGATAATGTGTAAGAGTCTCCCAAGTGGTACTAGTCTTGAGGGCATGAAGGAGGTTGGTACCACAAGAGACCAGAAGATGCCATAAATTCATCAATGTATACATTCATCCATACATGCATCCATCTACCCACCTATCCATGCTGGTTTGAAGCCCCAGGATTGAAGGGGTCATGGAGAGTTGAGGCTTGACATCACGGGCAGGGTCACGGTTCCTGAGGAGAACCAGTAAATGAGGCTATTGGTAAAAGTGAAGCCCAGTTGCAGAGGAGACCCCAGCATTCCGGAGATGCCAGTATCTTGGGATGACCACCAAGGACAGACAAAGCTGTGGAGTGGAGCTGGTCTAAGTTTAAGAGATAAGTTGTGTGTGCCTTGGATGGCAGAGCCAGAGAAGTGTCACGGGTTAGCTGGTCTTTGGAGGCCAGGGGATCGTGAGTAAGTTCCAGATGTCAAGCACTGAACTCTTTATTCTGTTGAATTTTTACAGTGTTGGACCTTGGTTTTGCTTGAATTTGATTGTGACTGTGCCCTGGTTTAGTTTGGTCTTTGATTTTACAGGAGTCTGCAGTCATGAGACTCTGAATGTTTTAGAGAAATGTTCACATTTTAAAGATATTTTAGAGAGACTTTGGACTTTTAAAGAAACCTTGGCTATTTTAAAGAGACTGAAATTGTAATATATTTGAATTTTTAAGGACTGTAGAACTTTTCAAAACTAGAATGTTTACCAGGTACGATGATGTACACCTTTAATCCCAACACTCAAAATGCAGAAGCAGGCATATCTTTGTGAGTTCAAGGCCAGCCAGGGCTACATAAAGAGACTCTATCGCAAAACAAACAAACAAACAAACAGCAACCCCTCACAAAGCCAGAGTGTTTTATATTGTGGTGTTAATATTATACCATCTTAGGGACAAATGAGAAAGGGAACATTCCAGTCCCAACATCAATGTGTTTGTATGTCAAGCTGACAAGGGACCAACTGTGTTGGCTCATTTTACATTAGCTAGACACAAGTTAGAGTCATTTTGGAAGAGGGAGCTTTGATTAAGAAAACACACACACACACACACACACACACACACACACACACCAGACTGGCCTGAGGGCAAGCCGATGGAGCCTTTTCTTGGCTGGTGATTGCTGTTGGAGAACCCAGCTCACCGAGGGCAGTGCCTGTACACTCTGGGCAGGTGGTCCTGGGTTCCATAAGAAAGCAGGCTGAGCAAGCCAAGGGGAGCAAGCCAGTGAGCAGTGCTCCTTCTGCTTCAGTTTCTACTCTTTCATACCTTGAATCCCTGCCCTAATGTCCTTGATGGCTGGCTCTGATGTGCTACGGTAAGCTGAAATAAACCTCACCAAGGTGGTTCTGGTTCTGGTGTTTTGCCACAGTAGAAACACCACATAAGACACCATCCATGTATAAATGTATGCCACCTGCCCGTGTGTCCACGCACCCACCCACCCACCAGTCCATTCACCCATGCATTCATGTATGCATATACCCATCACTCATCTACTTGTGCACCGCCTACCCGCACGCCCATTCATCCCCACAGGCACCCATCACTGTTTACTCACTGGAGTGGGCACGTCAGAGTAACACCATGGAGTATAGGAATGATGATCAGGGTGATGAGGAGGAAGAGGAGGGTTTTCACGTTGAAGATGTTGAAAATTGTGCCCCAAGTCACACAGGCAAAGACAGCTGAGCTTGGCTGAACCCACAGATAACCAGGCCATCAAGCAGTCCTGGTTCTGGAGACTTCTACCTTCTTCATACCAATCCCAACCCAGTCCTATGGAGAGAAGCTCCCCCAGCAGACTAAGTCTCCACCTTGTCCCACAAATAGTTGTGGAGGGATCCTGGAGCCAAACCTTAACTATATCTTCGAACCACAAGGTCAAATGGTGGGTAGGAGGCTATGTGGTTACAGGCCCCCTAGAATGCCTGGGCGATGTCGCTTTCCACCTGCAGCCGGCAGAGGGCAGCACGACGCTGTGCCGCAGACCCTCTGCGCTTCGTTTAGCAACCCTGCATTCTTGTTTTAGGAAACTAAGGCTTAAAAGCAGGTCGGGTCCCACCTACCAACAGAAGTATCCACTTTCCTCGGCCATATCCCTCCTGGAGAATCCCAGAGCCAACACTATCTTGGGCCTCTGGATCTGATTGTGCTGGAGGTGGGGTGGGAATCCCAAACCCCAGGCAGAGGGCGCGTGGGGATGACTCTTGCTATTCCAGCCCCCCACTAAAGCCACACAAATCTTTTGTCTCGCTAACCGATCCCAAGACTGAGGCTGTTGGCAGCGACGTGGAATGGTCCCCAGACTTGGTGGGGAACTTCAAAGTATCCCAAGTCCAGTTCCAGCTGCAAGCATAGCTCCCTGTCGCCACGCGGTGGCAGCATCCGCCTGCCAAGCTCCTGGACTGTTCTGCTCGCTCCCACCATCCGGCCCAGCTCAGCTCCCTGACCACGAAGTTGTGCGAAGTTCAGGGCTCTTGGTTTCAAGAGACAGTGGTGTGAAACTCTTACTGTTGTTTGATGTCTGTGCCTCAGTTTGCCTGCTTGTGAGGTCCAAAGTCTGCTTTCTACAGAGTTTTTCAACCCAAAACATGCTGCACAGCTGCACCTGCCTGCCTCTGAACCTGGGGCCCAGGAGTGGCTCTCTCCTGGGTCATGGCAAAAGTTCAGAGTATTTGGAGAGATTATAAGGGGTTTAGGGACAGGGAAGAAAGCTTCTGGGCTCGAGGTTCCTGGCCAGGCTGGGCTAGGTAAGCCTGAGGACAGAACCCCCTCATAGCACTCCTTATTTCCACACCAGGCAACTAGGTACCGGCCAGACCTTAAAGACTTAGAGCTCTTTTTGTCTATTCCCTTGTCATACTGGCTCCATTTAATGCTGTCTGAGGCTGAAGACACTTGGACAGGGCTTGGGCCACACCAGCAGGTATCTGGTTACTAGCTGGTCCGCTGAGCTAGGACAGATCTAGCTTTGGTAGGCAGGGTCCCTGGCACCCACTTCTACAGGATAGAATCGAACCAGAGTCCAACAGGATGTGCCGGGCACAGAGGCCAGCTTAACTTCCCACTCTGGCTGATCAACATGAACCAGATCCGAGGCCCGCATCAGACAACCCAGCAGAGTGGGTCCTGAGACTGGGACTCTCCGGGGACGCCTTCTGTCATGGTGGACAGGTTAGTGTGCCTACCAGTCTTTAAGTCCCATGCTCTGCTTGCGCTCTGCAGTGCCTGCGTTGGAATGATCTTTCACTGGAGTTTGCCGGGCAGGCAGCGATGCCTGATCTGGGGGGGTGTGGCCCTGGAAGCCCCGGTGTGGGTAATGTCTAGGGAGATGATGTCTGCACTTAGAAAGGAGATGGTGGTGGGTGGTCTCTCCCTCTTCGACTAGAAACTGGAAACCAAGTGACCACCAGGCCCTGCATGAGTAGTTTCTTAGCCCTCGCCCCTACCCCCACCCTCACTGGTTCGGAGGAGCGCAGGTGTCTCTTCGGGGCCGCACCCTCCTCTTCCCTCCCCCCTTCCCACGCAGTCCTGGGAGGGCGATCGGAAGGGAGCTGGCCTGGGGAGGGGGGGCGCGGGGTTAGATGCGTTCGTATGTCACGGGGGAGGGAGGAGAAAAGGGAGGGGAGAGCCAGGGAGCGCGCGCGAGAGAGCGCGCTGTGAGCGAGGAGGGCGGGCGGGAGGCGGATCCTTCTACCTGGGGCGCGCTCGCCTGCTCGCAGCTCGCTTGCCGGGGCCGCGAGTCACCTGGGGAGGCGGACAAGTGCGGACACATTGGCCGCCGCGGCGCACCGCGAGGCGCGCACGGCCCCAGGCGGCTGAGCCCAGTGGAGGCAGCGCCCGCCCACCCACCCGCCCGCTGCGCCCGGTCCCGTCCTGCGCTCGCAGAGCCCCACGGTCACTTCGCTGGGCTCCGAGATCGCGGTTCCCGACCCGGGTCACTCCCCCGGGCGCACGGGGCGGCTGCGGCGCCCTGGGCTCACCATGGTGGCAACGCGTGCCGAGTGCCCGCGCGTCGCCCGCCGCCCGAGTCGAAGCGCCGGCTGAGCGTGGTCCTCTCGCAGCCCCCTGGCCCCTGCCCGCCAGCGCGTCCCCTCCGGCCGCAGCTGTCTATGGCGCAGCCCCCCTCCCTGGATCATGCACAGAAACTTTCGAAAGTGGATCTTTTACGTGTTTCTCTGCTTTGGCGTCCTCTACGTGAAGCTCGGGTGAGTATTCCTGTGGGCGGGGGCGGCAGAAGGGGAGCCGGCAGCCTTGAGAGCCTCCTCCAGCGGACCTGGGGACCCGAGTTGGGGGGAAGGGCGATTCTCCGAGTGGCCGGTGTGTCCGGTCCTCGCCTCAGCCTCGCAGACTCATCCGAGCCCCTGGAGCCAGGAGTGCTCCCGAGGGGCGCGGAGCCCAGGACGCTGCAGGAACAGCGCGGCCCGCGGACGGCCGCAGCGGGGCTCGCGGGTAGCGGCGAGCGTGCCGGGCGCGTACTTTCACCTGTTTGGGCTCCAGGCCCCGGGGGTGGGACGCGCCTTCCCTCCCCCGGGCTGCGCTGGGCGCGGAGCCCGGGCCGAGCGCTCGCCGCTCGGAGGGCGCGCCGGGCCGGGGGCCGGGGGGCATCCCGGGCGGGGGAGATCGGAGCGTGCACCGCCGCGAGCGCGCAGGCCCCGCACCCGCCGCGGGCCTGCGTCTCTATCCATCACCCGGACATGTTGAAATTACCTTGACAACTCGTCCGGCTGGCTCAGGATGGGCCGCGGGGCTGGTGCAGCAGTCTCGGGCTCCGTCCGGGGCCCGCGCCCCCGCCCGCCTGGGGCCCTGTGCCCGGCCCCCTCTCGCCGCGCTCCCCCTGGCGCGGCCGGGCGGGCGGGCTCCAGGCGGGCCGCGCTCGCTGCTCGCCGCCGTAGCTGCTCCGAGTCGTATTTCCACATTCCTGAACCTAGCCGAGTCCTTACCTGTTGAGCCGCGATCTCCTTTAGACGGAATCTGTCTCGGCCTCCCCGGATTGGGGGTGGAGGGGCAGTGTGACCGAACGGAGCGCAGTGCACCTCGCGGGTGTCAGCCACTCTTGGCGGTCCGGCCCAGACCCCCACCCTCACCCCGAGCACCTGCGGGCATCTGCGCCCCGCCGCGCCCCGTGCTCCTACTATGCGCCACCCGGCCTCGGAGGCCAGCCTCATCTTGGCCCGGGGAAGGCCAGTGACCAGACCTGTAGGAGGGGCGGGTTCCGGTACCTGGGAGACTGGCTTTCCAGGCGACAGGTAGAAACAGTAGCTGAAGATCAGCACCTCTCCCAGCCCTTGCACCTCCGCCATCTTACAGGTGAAGAAATTGAGGCCCAGAGAGGGGCAGGGACCAGGGCCGGTGGCCTTAGAGGCAGGGTTGGAAGTCCCTTACTAGCCTTATTCCTGCAGTCCTGGGCGGGAGTGTCCGCGGCTGCTGGTGGTTGTGTTTATTGTAGGTTTGTGTGGGTAGGCTGTGTCCCTGGGTGTTTGTTTATGAAGGTGAGGGGTGCCGGCTCTGAGCCTGCTGGGGGTGGGGGCGGGGTGGGCAGGCCGCGGCTTCCCGTACTCTCAGCAGCCTTCAATGATCCTGCTGGGCCTGCGAAGGGATCCCTTCGGGACAAGGCTCCAGGCTGGTCCCAGCTACCTGGCTCTGGCGCCGAGGCCTTTGAGTTAGGTGCTTGACTCCACCGGCTCTGGCTTCCACCTCCACCGCTGGCCAGCTTTCCTTAGCACCAGCTCTTCAACAAGAGGCCTCTGAAAAAGCCTCCTACCCAGCGAATGGAAAAGGATGTCAGAAGAAGGACCTGGGTTACCGTGGCTGGGGTTCCCCCTGGAGTGGTTCCTGGGTTTCATCTCTGTACCTCTTCCTTCAGCTTCTGGAAGTAGGATTTTGGCTCTGGCTGTTCTGAACAGCATGGCCGTCAGTGTTGAGGAGAGAATGGGTAAGTGAGACCCTAAAAGGTTTCTCTGTCCAGCCCAGCTTGGGCTCTTAGTGTCCATGACCACTACCTTCTGGGACTGAGCAAACTTTCCCCTGCATGGTTCCTGCTCTGCCCATGAGCCCAAGAGGGGAACTCTTTTCCCTCCAGAAACTGCCCCCCCTCCAGATTAAAAAAAGATTCCAAGTCTTCGTGGCATGACCACCAGGAAAGGCAGAGACTCACATTGGTACCTGCAACGTGGGGGCTTGGACCGCTTTGTAATATCTCCCTCTCTCTCTCTCTCTCTCTCTCTCTCTCTCTCTCTCTCTCTCTCTCTCTCTCTCTGTGTGTGTGTGTGTGTGTGTGTGTATGTATGTGTGTCCGTGTCCTCCATTAGGTGGGCAGGAAAGACAGCTGCGCCCACATGTGACCCTAAAGGGATAGGTGGTGTGGAAGCCTAGTGGGTTGAGATCTCTTTGGAGCAGGCATCTCACACCACTTCTGGCAGATGTCTCGATGAACTCTTACCCTAGAGCAGTCTCTCACCCTCATCTGAGAGTAGTAGAGTGATGGTAGACGCTCTTGGGGGGCTGCTGGGGCATTATTTCTGATGGCTTTTGCCCTGACCTTAAGAAATGATGGTGGAATCATGTGGCACCCACCGGGGACTCCTCCAGATAGTTTATTCCAGGGAGAGGGTCTTTTGTGATCTCAGATCCCCCCCAGCCTGCCTCTCCTGCACCTTTCTGAATGTGCAATGGGGCCTCCAAAAATCCTGCCGAGTGCATTCATCCCACATACCTCCTATACTAGCAGGAGTCAGAATCCAACCCTCAAAATCCCAGAACGAAAGTGCCTTGGATTCTCAGCTCGTTCCAAGCACAATGGCATTGGGGAATCAGTGCCCGACCTAAGGTCCCTATGGATGGAGCTGCTGTTCTGGGGGAGGCCCAGGTGGGCTAGGGAGCAGCCAAGGTCACTGAGATGCCAGGAGCAGCCCTCCCTAGGCTTGTTCATGCTGCTGTGGGCAGGAGAAGCACGTGATAAAAAAGGACAGGGAGGTCTGAAGTCAAGAAGGTTCCTGCTTCCTGGATGCCCAAGAATCTCCTTGCCAAGCCCAGGAGCCAACCATCCTCTCTTTAGGACCGTGACTGTACAACATACAGCCCCCTGACTCCCTGCTGTCCCCTCGATCTGAGACTTCCCCTAGCTGACATTCATCTCTATATAAGTACATTCCAATAAGTCAGGCTCAGCAGAAATAGGGGATGGGACCCAAAAATCTGTTTGTAGGCTCTGAAAAATATTTACTAGGAAAGGGAGAGTTCTTTAGAAGGGTCTCTCCTCACCCACCCCAACCAACTCCTCGAAGAGCAAAAGGTGATAGACATGAGGGCCCCATATGATGATAGCAGCAACTGGGGACCTTCCCCTGCCTTCCTATCCAAAGAGGTGCATGGAGGAGGAGGTTTAGGCACCAGACCTGAACCAGAATGCACAGGGCTGGCCCAGGTGCATTGAGAGGGACCCGCACCCAGCCATCCCTAGCCAGGCTGCAGGCAGGCAGAGGGACAACACACACCGGGCATCTGTGTACACACACCTGCGGGCTCCTAGACCGCCCATGCACCGGCAGGAACATGCAAGCACATGCATGCACACATGAGCACACGTTGCTGAGCACAGCCCCTAAGAGGCGCGCACGCCTCTGTGCAGTGCCTCCCGGAGATGCGCTCTCAATAGCGGTGTTTCTAGCCAAAGGTTGTGGCGAGGGTATACTGGCCAAGGCAACTTGGGCAAACCCTGGGGGCGGCACCCGCTGCACACTCTGGTCAACCTCCCCTTAAAAAAAAAACCCGCCCGCGGAGGAGGCGGATGTAGGGGCGGCCTGTCCAATGGCAGCTGCGCGCTTCGGGAGACTTAGAGACTTGAGCCAGAGTGAGCGACAGAGCCTGTTCGCACCGACAGACAGACAGAGGACCAGAGAGCCGCTAAGGCGCGCCCACTGTCCCCCGCCGGGCCGGCGCCCTGAACTTCAGCCCCAGCGCCTGCTGCTGCCCCAGATACAGCACGATGCACGGTCCCGGCGTCGAGACACGGGCGACCAATGTCCCCGGGCTCCCGAGACCTGGCCCCTAGCGCCCAGCGCTACTGCCCTGCATCAGGAAGGGTCGCAGAGACCCCCGCCTCGGTTGGCACAGGAGCCCTGCGGGTGGGGCCTGTACAGCCCAGCCAGGCGCGCCGGCCCATCATGCTCCTCCTGTCGCCGCGCAGCGCGCTGGTCTCCGTCTATTGCCCGCAGATCTTTCTCCTTCTGTCCAGCGGCAGCTACCTGTGAGTGCCGCGTGTGGCGGGTGGAGTGGGCGGGAGGGGAGCCCTTAGCCACTACTGCTGTAGGAGGGAGGGCAGGGGAGGTGGCAAGAGGGTCCCGGGGTGGGGCTCTGGGTATCCTGCGTGTACAGAAGCTGGGGGCCCTTGGATCACTTTGCTGGTCTAAGCCACCGAGATAGAACACCTGGGGGGCAGCTGTGGCAATGAGAAATTTTAGCTTAGGGTCAGAAAAAAGGTGGCCCGAGAGCAGTTCAACTGCCCTTTCAGATTCGGGTGTGTGCACCGAGCACAGGGACCGGAGCTAGCCTGTCAGAGCTACGATTTCCTCCGCGTCCCAGCAGGATCCTGGATCAGTGAGAGATCTTCTCCCTAGGCCATATTAACCCACGCAGCACGCACGGCCGTGCCGCTCTAAGGAGATTCACACGCATACATTTGCTTCCCAGCACCCTCACTGGCAGACACGTGCACGCTGCGCCCCACCAGATAGCGTGCCCAGGTTGTCGTGCCCCCCCCTGCCCGAAGTCTCTGGTCATTTGCGCCATCCTGACACTCCTGGAGGCCTTGAACCCTGTCCTGCTTGACGCGCCCTATGTGCTCTTAGGTCGCAGAGCACCCAGGTATCAAGGCCTAGGGAGTGCACAGAGCAGGGCGCACGGGAGAGGGGTAGGGCGCCCACCATGCTACGGGAAGCTATGGGCCCAAGGCGGCCCTTCGAGCCGAGGGGGCGCGTCCGCACAGCGGTGGCTTCGCCCGATTCCTAATGGGACGCATATGCTCTGGCCTCCGATTTAAAAAGAAGTTTGATTTATGGAACCGCCGTTTGGGAGAATTGAAGCTGGATGCTACTGATTAAACCTCAGAACCAGCGCTCCCTCTCCCTCTCCCTCTCTTCCCCTCCCCCGCCCCCTCCTTAACACGCGGGCCACGTCCGGGGTCGCCTAACGCGGCCAGAGGCAGCCGCCTTCCCGCTCTCTGCACCATCCCCTCCCCGCCCCGCGGCCACAGTCCTGATAAATTGCCCCGCCCCCACCCCTTTTAATAAAGACGCAGCCAATTTCTTCTCCAGCTCCTAGGAAATTACTATCCTACCAGTTTTCCTTCTATAAATAGTCGCGCATCTTGAAACAAAAGTTCGCAACCGCAGCCAGATGCTGCGAGGCCGGCGGTTTCCCCGGCTGTGGAACATAATTACAAGGTCCGGGCAGAGGGAGCGCTCCAGGCCCGGCGGGCAGCCCTGGCTGCGGAGGCATCGCCTGGGGTGGGGAGTAGCAGGCCTCCCGGGGCAGGGCGCAGGGCCCATGGGCACCGCCTGATCAGTGGGGACCTGGCCAAGAGAATCCTGCTTTTCTGCTGTCCTTCATTGAAATGGATCAGCCAAGCACTCCAAGGGCTCCTGGTACTGGGGCTTCTGAGGCCTCCCTGTCCCCAGATCCTGGCCACCCCAGTTTTAAGCCTTGCTGAAGAGCCTGCAGTTACTCTGTGTGAGAAATCGTTTGGGGACACCAGCAGCTGAGGTTTGGGGGAGGTGTCCGGAGCAGAGGCCAGGAGCCCTGGGAGAAGAGGCTGGTAAGGTTGATTTGCCCCCATAACAATTGCAGGGCAGATGGTAGCCAGTGTACCTCCGAGGTCCCCAGTTTCCTCCTGGAGGGACCACTCCAGCTTTATGATGACCTCCAGGGTCTGTACCTACATAGGTTTGTCCCTGACTACACAGCCAGCTCTGGGGGCTCAAAGTCTTTCAAGGGAGCAGCTTTTCAAGTGTGTCCAGGCCAAGGTTGGAGCCAATATGAGTGGTGGTAGCCGGGGCAGGTGGGGGGGGTGGTAAGACACAGCAGATCCCTTCTACATCACTGGTCTTGCCTGATGTTTAGCCCTGAGGGGTGAGGAGGAAGAGCCTTTTGGCCCTTCATAAGCCCTGTTCCTAGGAGAGGGGGGGCTAATGATTTTAGTGCTGGGCCTTCCTCGCCTTCCTCAGGGTTGGCTGCATGAGGTGCCTGGGAGGGAATGGACTCTACAGTTGGAATGAAAGCCTGGTGTGCTAGCCTGCCCTGGGTCAGGCTCCCTGGTTGCGGAACTTGGTGAGACCAGGCGATGGTTTGGATGGCCGATGTGGAAGGTGGCAGGGGTCAGTGTGAGACACCCCCGTCCTAGCACTGCAGGAATGTCCCAGAGGATGCCACAGCGAGGAGGGGCCCTGAGTGGAGGCTGTGTTCTGTTCCAGAGAACTTTCCAGAAGGCATCCCATTGCTGGGACCACAGACACTAGCCAACAGTTGATCCTGCCCCTTTCAACTGGGCTGTTCTCCCGGCTCCGCATGCTGGGCTATCATCTGAACACAGTGAATCCCAGACACATGCCTGGGCCCCTGCTGCTGATCGCGTTGGACGGGTGTGCTGGCCTGGAAGGGCCCTGGGCCCCTATCAGACTCCAAGTGTGACCCAGCTAGGAGAGCAGCCCCGGCTGCCTCTACCCATGTTGTAGAGTGGGGGCCAAGGGGGGGGGGGGGAACGCTGCAAGGGACCAAGGGAAGGCAAATGGGAACCGAGGCCACAAGCAGGGTTTGGAGTGTTGGGTCAGCTGGTGTGAGGGTCTGACCCAAGCCTGGAGCCAGAACCAGCCTGGGCTACTGTAAGGGCAGGTCCCTTCCGTTCTTGTCCTAGATGTGGTAGTTGGCTGTGATGAACCGCCCCCCCCCCCCCGCCATGTCTTCCGGTATAGCCTGTCATGGTAACCGCCTGCTCTGTGGAGCTGAGTGAGTCATGGGTGACAGGGTGGTTACTCACCGACCACCTGGCTTGGGGGTGCAGAGGATGCTCACCACTGTCCTCCCCAGGCCCAGTCAGGCCTCTTCCTGGCTCCTGTTGTGGCTTTGCCGGTGGTGCTGACCACAGTCCTAAAAGCCCTGTGGGCATGACCCTTGGTGAGATGGGCGCTGAATCAGGCTGCTCCTGTGGCATCATAGTCCAGGGGGGCAGTGTGGGTCACAAGACTTCAATGTGGACAAGTCACCTGGAGGGTGGTGTCTGTCTGGGCCTAGGTCTCCTCACCAGTCTCAGGGGAAAGACGTCTCAGGTCAGGCCCAGCTGCCTCTGGGTTTGAAAGCATGCGACAGCTCTTAGACTGTTGGCACAACAGGGTTAGAGCTGGAACACCCGGGGACAGCTTAAATCCCAGGAAACCTTCCAGCTGGAGCCCCTGTAACCACAGAAAACTACCCCAAACCCACTGTGGTATTGTACGACTCACCAGCTGAGAGAGGAACGGGGTACAGTCTGGGGTGGACTTCTTCCAGGCCCTGTGTGTGCAAAGGGCTTTGCCTCTTTGGTCTTTGGCTGTGGGGGAAGCCGGAGGGTGGGGCCCTTTCTAACCTGGTTTCCTTGGAGTTGTGGAGACCACGAGGCATGCCAAATCTGGGGTCTCATCCTCACTCCACCTCTTCCTGCCTGGCTGTATGCTGACCCTAGGTAACACCTCTGCTCAGGGAGACTCTATGGGGCATGAAACCTCAGGGCAGCCTGGAGCACCCAGAGAAGATTCAGGGCCAGTGCTCTCAGTTCAGATCCTGATGTTAGGCATAGTTCAGGAGACAGGTGGCTCTGGGTAGCGTGGGGTTGGGCGCTAGTGACACAGAGGGGAGTGTAAAGGGAGCTGTCACTCAGAAGGCAATGGTGTACTCTCAGGATGTCTTAGGGGGCTTCCTGTGGGTGGATCTAAACAGGATTTTTTTTAAGGATGGAAAGGAGTTTGGGCCAAACTAGGTAAGATCACAGCAGAGACTCCTGAATGAGAAAAATTGGCTGTCAGAGACACATCCACCCAGGGTCCCCATGGAGATGGAGAGGCAGACAGAGTACTGGAGTCCTGAGAGATAAGGTCACCCAGACTCCAAGTCATCCTCACGCCCTCCTGACTCCAGCACCCCACATGGCTCTCCCTGCGGCGATCCATCCCAGAGGGGAGAGGTGGCCCAGCCAGCTGTCACTAGTGCAATGAGACAGGTGAGTACCCCGGAGGGCGAGGTCTAGAAATGATGCTTCCTGCTTCTGCCTGTTGGTCCTCCAGCTCTCCTGCAGAGTCTCCAAGCCTCAGTCTGGCCTGGACGGGCACATGAACCAGGGTTCTATTGCTTCAGGTGTCCTGGTGGGCATGGATGCCCTGCTGGGGTTTGAGCCAGTCTTCTGATTACGGTAGTGGCGGGAAGGCTGCAAAGGAAACTAGTATTTTGTACCCAGGCTGCAGAGGGGTCAGGGGGAAGTGTCCGGCACAGGACCCCTCTGCGCAGCCCGTAGCCAGCCCACTAACCTCTCCATCTCCCAGGCAGATGAAACAGCGTCAGCAGACTCCCTGGAGGCCTCCATTTTACATGGTCCTGAGTCCAGCTGGGATAGGGCTCAGCTCCCCTCCCAAGGGGACAAGAGGCTGGCGCCCTCCCTTGTCAGATGAAACCCCGGCCCAGGGCTCCCTCAGCCTGATGAAAGGGTCATTGTGTAGTACAGGCCGCCCGCTGGCCAAGGACAAAACGGCCGTTTGTCCTCTCTCCTTGGTGTGGGGCTAGGGGCCTCCCCTCAGGCTGGCCGAAGGGTGGGGGTGGGTACAGGTGCACTCGGGGGCTCCCTCTCTTTCCTTGTCTTCTAGCTCAGTCTGCCCCTCCCCCAGCCCCTTACCCATCCAGGATCACCTTGCCCTTGCATATGGATCCCCAGGCTTGAGCCAGCGTTACTGCTCTCTAGGGGGCAGTGAGCTTCCTGGTCCTGGAGGCATCCGAGTAGATGTAGGCATGACACCAGGGATTCTGAAGAAGGACTCTGCTAGACCAGGGAATCTGGTGCTCTGGGCACACAGTGTACGCAGTTAGGTGTGTGACTACAGCCACTGTACCAGTGCGGAGATGCTGCAACCATGGCCGAGGCCGGGAGTAGAAGATGTCCAAGTGCCATGGCCTCTGCTTGGTCACGGCAGCTCTCTTAGGCTTTATATGGCTGTGACAAACACCGTAACCAAAAGCAGCTTGGGGAGGAAAGGGTTGATTTGGCTTGCATATACTAGCTCAGTGTATTGAGGGAAGCCAAGGCAAGGACTGTACTCAGGACCTGAAGCAGAGGCCATGGAGGAGAGCTGCTCACTGGCTTGCTTCTCGCTGCTTGCTCAGCCTGCTTTCTTACGGTACCTAAGAGCGCTCCCTGTGGGATAGGCCCTCCCTTATAATCCTTAGTCAAGATAATACCTCACAGACTTGCCTACAGGCCAGTCTTATGGAAGCATTTCTCAAGAAAGATTCCCTTTTCTTGGATGACCCTAGCCTGTATCAAGTTGATATAAAAACTAGCTGGTACTACAGCTATGGGTTTCGAAGCCTTCCGAGGGCTGGAGCAGAGCTGGGCACAACGGTGATCACCAGGGAGTGCACGGAGCACATGGGTGCAGGGAAAGCCAGGATCCCCGGGAGTCCCATCAGTTGATATTTAAGGGCCTCATCACCTTCCAGAACCCTCTGTCATTGTGCTGCCTGACCCCTCTTGGTGCTCAGAAGTCTGCCACCAAGCCCGGGCGAAGCTGCTACACACGGCCAGGTCCCTGGAAGGAAGAGGACAGATGGGGTTCCAGATTGCTCCCAGTAGCAGAGCAGGCCATTGGGTGTAAAACAGATTTTAAAAGCCCCTTTGGGTTTGCACACCTCTTATCCTAGCACTCAAGGCTGAGGCAGGAGGATCATGAGTTTGAAGCTAGCCTGGGTTTCTTTCATATTGAGGCCTGTCTCAAATGAAAGACTATAGACTGAGAATGAACCAGCTGTCTTGTTGACTCCAGACTGGGGACATAGGCCCCAGGGTTCACGTTTCCAGAAGGACCTGTCCTGTGGGCCTGGCATGACCAGCCTATCTAGAGTCTGCTCTAGAGTCTCTTTCCTCCCTGGCTGCTGGCACCGGGGCTAAACCAAGCCACCTCTGGCATAGGAATGTGAGGGTGGGGCGGTCAGGGCCAGGCGTGTCTCAGGTCAGGGCGTCTGCAGCTAGATTTGAACCCAGGTTTGTATGACTCTGAGGTACATGCTTCCTCTAGCATCTAACCAACACTGTTGGCCTCTATCAACGTTTGTTACATTTTATCAGGGTTGAGAACCCAACTAGGTCAGTTTGTTGCAGTTATCTGTGCACCAGGAGTTCCTGGGCCCTGAGCAAAGCCTTCCTCAGCAACTTGGGGGATGAGCTTTTGCTTTAACCCTGGAGGATATGGAGATGCCCGGCTTGTCTTGGCTCTGCTCCAGCAGCTCTGAGGCCAGCTTTCAACCGGAAGAAAAGTGGGTCCAGCAAGCCAGCCTGGGCCCTGTGCATAGGTTCAGTGTGTGCTTGATATGATATACTCACGGACGGATGTGCCTGGGCCTGGATTTGTGGTACTCCTGGCTTCTCTAGACCTTGGTTTCCCATCTGAGGGAGGCTCTAGAGCTGGTCCTCTGGCTAGTCCCTCTACATTGGGTCGACTCTTCACACAGCCTCAATTCGTCTCCAAGTTCACACACAGCCCTGCAGCTCCCACAGAAGGGACCCCTGACCACCTTCAGTAGGGGTGACCCAGGAAAGGCTTCCAGAATAGGGTGACCCGAGAAGCCCCAGAAGTCATCCCTACCAGCCTGAGGGTTACAGGTTGAAGCAGGGGCTGAGGGCTGGACTGAGGCTGAACACTTCTGGGAGGGGACTCAGGTTTTCCAGGGGTGACTTCACCCCACCCCACTCTCCTTTCCTGGGACATGCTGTGTCCCTATAGATCAGGTTGGCCCACGGGGAGGGATGAATTTAAGCCACCATATATGCCCCCATGGGCCAGAGTATTAGTGTACGGCCTTCCTGTGGACCAAGCAGCCTGGCATTCCCTTTGGTGGCCCTGCCACAGGGTGGAACACCAGGTTAAGCATGCCACCCTCCCAGAGTGACCTTCTGAACTTGGGACCATGGGATGGGCTGAGATGCACCATGGTCTAAGACTGAAGTGAGAAAACCTGGGGTTGGTTGGGCAGGTAGGCGGTGTGGAGACAGCATTAGCCCAGGGCCTGACACGTCTAGATGCTCTTTATCTTGCCTGAGCTCTGGGACAGAGATGCATGGCATAAGGGACTCCAGGGACACAGCTCCCAAGATGGCCAGGAAGACAAAAGACAATGCTTGAAGTTCCACCCTGTCCTTCTGCAACAGGAGGTCCAAAGGGCTGGACAGCTTCCCTTGGGACTGTGGTACGGGAGTTGGGTGGGGCTGGGGGGGTCCTGGCCCTGCCTGAGGTTCTGTGTGGCTTTTCCGGCGTCTTCACAGTAGAGTATGTGGCAATGACTCCACCTGAGGGAAGTCCTCCTTTCGTGCTCCAGCCCTGCCTGAGAAGCAGCATAGGTTGAGAGGCCGGTCAGTGTTTCCTACCGGACCCCTCACAGAGCAGTGCAGGGCCAGGGCATACAGGCAGGTCTACAGGCCCAGAACTGAGCCCTGTCTTCCCGTGTGCCTTCCAAGGTGGGGATTCCTGTAATGGAAAGGAACAGGGTAGCCGTACTTGCAGTGGGGAGTGAGTCAAAGAGGCAGAGGCCAAGCACTTGGCTCTAACTGTGCCAAGCTGCCCTTAAGCCTTGGACAGAACATGTCCCTTCTTCGAGCCTCATCTGGGAAATGGGAATAATGGACTCCTAGCCAGGCTGGCCACCAGGATTGAGTGTCTCCTTCCCCAGGGCTTTCCATATCAGAAAGCCATAAGGTGAGGGACCAGGAAGCACTGCCCAGGGGGGCTTCTGACTAAGACAGGTCCCCAACTGTGATGACACAGATAGCAGGGATGGGTCTGGGCCCTGACTAAGGCTCACACTGCCCTGGGTGCTGTGTGGCCAGCAGGCCCAGTCCTCTCTAGGCTTTATCTCTCATCTTATACTGGGTAAGAGGTCAGCTCTGCCTTGAGGTCTGTAGAGAGATGTTGCCTCGATATCCTCTGTGTGTGTGGTGGGGGGGGACTTGGTCCCCAAACTCACATCTCAGAGTATGCTCAGAGTGCCCCCAGGAAGTGCCGGCTCAGCCATCCAGTGTTTAGACTCCCAAACTGGCGATAGGCCAGTGGAGCCTGCCAAGTCCCTCCCACCTTTTACAGCCGCCTGTCCATCTGTCACTAGGTCTCAGGTTGGTGCCTTCAAGGCACCCCATATCACATAGGTTGTGTGGTAAGTGCCATGCTGGCCTGACAGGGTATCAGCCTCAGTTGTACTTGGGCCAGGCTCACAGTCTGGGGGGCCTTGGCACCTCTGGATGTGGTGATCTCCATCTGTACTGTGGGAAGCAAAGAGATAAGCCAGGGGTAAGGGCAGAGGGAAGCCACCTCACCTCCTGTGCTAGGCTTGCAGTGAGAGTGAAGCAGGGTCAGGCAGACTTCCTTCCTGGAAGTGGAGGCAGGGAGCTAGCTGGGTGTGGAGTCCTGTTTGACTGCTGGAGGGCAAAGATTTGGGCCATTAGGGCCAGGACCTGGCGTGTTATGGTGGGCTTTGTGTGCCAGGAGAGGTCCTGAACTTTCTGAAGCTGGAGGTCAGTGGAATTGCAACGGTTGCCGTGCGGACTCAGTGAGCCCATCAGCCCCCTTGGCCCCTTTGCCCATGCCTCTGTGCCACTCTGCGCCTGTGGCGTTCTCATCTCCGGCAGCTCCAACCTACCCAGGCCTCCTGCTCACCGCTGCTTTCTCCCAGACTGCCTTCTTTCCCTCCAGGGTGGGGTCCCAGGATGCCTGGATGGAATGCCAGCTATGTGGAAGGGTGGGAAAGCCTCTAGCAGAATCTCTCTTCTCTTGCCTGGGAACACCAGGAGCTTCTGAGGGGAGCAGTGGCCTGGAAAGACGGGGCAAGTGGGACCCATCCTGGAGGGGAGGGGCTGCCTGTCGGAGAGCTCATCATGGGCAGGTGGTTCTCTCTCCTGACAGATGGGCAGACTGAGGTCCGGGTTGGTCAGAAAGGGTCAGAGTCTGAGCAGAACTGAGACCTAGTCCCCACAGCCGCAGAGGCCCTCTTTAGGATCTAGCCTCAGGTACCCTGACTTTCACCTCAACCCCTTGATATTCAAATGGGAAACTGAGGCCCGGGCAGGTCAGGGAGGTGCTTTATGGTGGCTGAATTCCCAAGCAGAGCCCGAGAGGTGCCTGCGCTCAGCCCTTTACAGTCCCTGGCTACCTCCAGGCCCTCCAGGTTTCTCTCAGTCTGTTTTCCCCTCTGTAAGTTTAGGCTTCAAGGTCCACCATGAGGAGCCCCCCGGAGATGGGTAGAACAGGTAGGGAACTGAACTGGGTGGGTGGCTCTTTCGGCTCTGCGTCTCTGGGGGCAGGTTCTGTGTCAGGGCTAACAGTCCAGTTGGATGGCCAGGCTGGACCTGCCCTCTGACACTCCATTCCGGGCCTCACCTGGGTGCAAGTACTTCCTTTTGAGAAGTACGTGGCTTCAGAAGTTCATTGTCATCCTTGGCTACTTAGTGGTTTTGAGATTAGCCTGGGCTACATGAGACCCCGCAAGAGAGGAGATGGGGCGAGACAGAACACAACTCCAGAGTCACATGCTCTGCCCATGTTTCTGAGCTGGAGTTAGCAGCAAAGGAAAAAAGACAGAGGGAGGACAGGTAGCCTGAAGACAGGGGCCTTGCACCGACTGTGTTCCTCTCTGACCAGCTCTGCCCTAAAGACCGGCTGCCAAGGGGACCTGCTGTGCTCAGTTCTGGCCTGGGTGATTTCTCTCTGGTCAGCCTCATCTAATTCAGAGTGTAGCTAGTGTGTGTGTGTGTGTGTGTGTGTGTGTGTGTGTGTGTGTGTGTGTGTGTGTGGTCTCTGATGGGGGGCTCAGGCCAGTCTACACTGGGGAGACATTTCTATCCCCATTTACCTGGCAAGAACATTGAGGGTCTTCTAGCCGTGTCTTTCAACCAAACCCCTGAGTACCCCTCTGTGCTCCAGAGCCTGGGAAGAGCCCTTGGGCCCCTCACTACCCGGAAAAGCCCTGGACACACCTGCCCACCCGAGGAAGAGCTCAGCTCCACCCTCCAGGGGATTGCTGAGTTACTTCCTGGATGAGTGGACCCAGGCCCGCCTTCCTGGCCGATCATAGATAATTAGAACATTCTTCAAATATTTTGCCGGAGGATGCCCAAGAAGGAAGAATTACAAAGCGCCCTGGGCCAGGAGCGTGGGCTGGAGTTGCTGGGCAGCTGGGCAGCTGGCTGGGCCAAGTCTGGGGGGCCCGGAGGGAAGCTAGACCAGCCTGTCCCTACCTTCCAGAGTTGGGACTGGGGCTGGAGAACATGAGGAATGGGTGTTTCAAACCCAGTGTTATTTTAGGACTAATCAGTTACCTGGCAGTGATGGGGAATCCATGCCATCGGGAGTCAGCAGCAGGCAAAGGTCAGAGCCTGCTGCAGGTGACCTTTGGACAGGACTTAGGGTCACACACTGAGGCCCCGGACTCCAAGGAGGCTGGGCGATATGATGCCTGTGAGGAGGTATGTCTGCAGTGGGTGAGCAGATCTGAAAACAGAGCAAGCAGGAGGGAGTAAAGAAGGCTGTTTGAGAGGCTGGGGGGGCTGGGGCAGGTCCCGAGATGGGGCAGGCTAAGTGCAGTGCAGACAGGGCCCCGGGCTAAGCCAGGACCTGTGGTGGGTCGAGAAGGCCAAGGGGGTCTGTCCTGGGGAGGTTTCTTAAGAGAGGAGTGCCCAGGTCCCTGTGAGTCTTCAGGCCAGGATGGGCTAAGTGGTTCCAAGCAGTCTTTGGATCCTGCGCTAGACTTTGCATTCCATGACTTCCCTCCTGTGTGTTTGTCCCAGCCCAGCAGCCTGGGGGCAGCCTGGTCCCATGTTGAAAGGGCTCAGGCCAGTGAGAAGAGCCCTGCAGAGGTCACTGCTATTATGGGTATTTGCTATTATTTGCTCTTGTGGTGGTAGAGATTTAAAGGGAATGCTGGAGTGGAGACGTCTGCTTCTGTGGCCGCCTTAGGACACATCCGTGGATTTTGAAGGTGGCTAGAAGCTTCCTCTAGGTGGGAGAGGCTGCCCCGTTGGTCACCTCTGCAGTTAGCAGTGACACCATTTCTCTCTGGCCATTTAAGTGAAAAGGGACAAGGCCGAGCAAATGACGTGGTTGTCACTGACCTGTCACCCAGAATGAAGAGAGGGAGTCCCATGACTTTCCTATAGCCATCACCTGCTCTGCTACACTGAGGGTGTCCCACATTTTCCTCAGCTGGGTAACTGTCCTGACTGTGTGTCAGTGCGTCTGAGATGCCTGACTGGAGGCCTTCATCCCCTCACAGATCCTTCATTTGTTAACCCACTGAGGCATGAGGCGGTGGGCAGCATTCCTGCTCATTGCCTGCCTGCCAGCCCGGGAAGCCGAGCCTCTGTGGGTCTCTGGGGGAAAAGAATATCAATTTGTATCACACTTGACCCTTGATGTTTTCATATAGGGACATTTAGTGGACCTTGAGCTCAATCTAGCACACAGTAGGTCTTCTCTTATTCAAGCACTTTAAGACTCTATCAGCATAAAGGATGTAGGTTAGATTCCTATATCTTCTCCAAGGGCAGGCTTTGGGGGGCCTCTTTCCTGAAGGAAGCAGGAGTGTTCTCCATAGCAAGTAAGGAAAAGATGACCTCATTCCTGGGCCTAGGGAGCACTCTTTACCCTTTAATGTGGACTGGTGCTTTCCAAGGATGTTGGAGTGGGGGCTACTTGGAGGACACCCCAGAGTGAGGCCTGGCCTGAAGAAGGGCTATGCTCCCTATGCATGGCTGGTGGCTGGACACTGTACTGGCTGTGGTCACTGATACTATTTCCCCTTGGTTCTTAGACTGTGAGTGAACTGGCCGGGCTGGAGGGAGGAAGATCCTGAGGATGGCCCCTCGGGTGGGCATAGAGACTAGAGTGGGCACTCACCGGTTCAGGGTCCCCCTGTAGGCATAGTGCCCTGATGATCCTAGAAGTTCTGGTGGGGCCAGGAGTGAAGGACTAGAGTGACTTCAGCCTCAGGCCTGGAGAATAAAGTTGCCCGCCCCCCACGTGAAGTGTCACCACATGCTAGCTGCGGTGTGAGTGCGTATATGTCACAGTGAACCTTCTCATCATCAACTCTGTCATGTGTCCAGGATGCTCTCACATTCCCTTTACTGATGAAGAAACTGAAGCACAGAGAAGTTAGGGAATGTGTCCGCACCTTCCCTGCTCAGTCATGAAGAGGCGTGTTCAGGGTTCCCACGGAACTTACCAGTACCCGAATCTGTGGCCTTAGCCACTGCATTAGAGGGCTGGGTGTAGGTAGCCAGCTATCTGCCTCTGGGCAGTATTAGCAAGGCTGAGCTGTTCTCCTGGGCCCTTTGCTCCCTCTTCAGCCCCTTGTCATGAAGGCAGTCCCAGCCCCGTAAGCTTCTGGTAGGTAGAAAGGTTCTCTTGTCCAGGGCAGCCCCACTGTCACAGTGCCTAAACTCAGAGCTGGGCATCCCAAGACTCATGTCCCTCTGGCCTCTGCTGACCTTTATCTTGCTAGGAGCCTGATCCAGTCCAGAGGTGAGGAAGGTTTGGAGGCTCACAGTGTGGCCCACTGTTCCTGGCCCTTTGCCCATGTCCTAAGGCCCCTGAACAGTTTGAGGGACAAGTTCAGAACAGAATTTTTCCTTGGAAAAAGTCAACCACAAAGGCACACACCGCTGCCAGCCAGGCTTCTCTGCACACAGGGCTCCCTGGTCTGGCCACTTGGACACCTGAGCAGGCAGCTGCTGGCTGGGAAGAGGGTTTTCCCAATGTGGGATGAGAGCCGGGGCCCACCTGCAGGGTGGCCTGCTAAGGTGCCAGCCATGCTCTCACCCCACTGCCAACAGCCTCGGCAAGGCCCCACATGCCACTAGCCTCCTGCTGGCACTGATTGCTTAGTTTTTAGAATTTTAACCATGTTTCCCACTCATGGGCTCTGCCTGTAGCCTACCCCCTGTCCCAAAAGGCTTGGATCTGCCAAGGTCTAGCTTGTTCTAGGATCTTGGGATCTGATCAGTCAGTGCCAGGGGTTAGGGTATGGAGAACTACAACCAGATCTGTACACCATAAGCCCGAATGAATGAATGAATGAATGAATGAATGAATGAATAAAGGCTTTTCAGCAAGGAGGTGGCTCAGATTGGGCTTTGAGAACAAACTCCAAACAGGTCTAGCCCGATAGGGTGGCTTTCTCCTAGAACCCCAATTAAAGGGGCTGAGGCAGGATTATATAGTGAGTTCAGGGTTGGCTTGGGTTACAAGTTGAGACCCTGGCCAAAAAAAAAAAAAAAAAAAAAAAAAAAGGATGGACAACACAGGACCCACATGGTGGAAGGGGAGAAATGACTTTCACAAGCTGTCCCTCTGATTTCCACACGTGTTCTATACACACACACAGACACACAATCACACACACACACAACACACAGACACACACACTAAATAAATAATAAATAGAACCTTTGGAAGGAGGTCTGATCCCCACCCCACTCCCAGGTCTCTCCCTGGGTTTACCAAGTCTTCATGGTTTCCTAGTGTATAGTTCAGCCCCCCCCCCCCCGTGAGCTCTGGAAATGGAGTGCTGGCTCTGAGTGGGACTGGAGGCCTCCCAAGCTGCCCAGCCTCTCTAAGCACTCGCCCCCACCCCTGCCAAGCAGAGTCCTTGCAGGGTTGGCGTGTAGGGAGACCCCACAGAGGCTGGCCTCAGAGGGTAGTGTTGAGTACTGCCAGTGGGATTCCTGATCAGTGCATAGAAAAACAAGCTTGATGTCATCTTCAGATTGTGACGGTACGTGGTCACGTGGGCTACGCTCCTGATAGTTTGTGATCCACACACTGGCGAGAGTGTGCAGCCACAAACTGGGCTGAGGGGCTGGAATTCCTGATCTGGCAGCACCAACGCCCACATTTGGTGAAAGCCGACTTCCAGGGGGTCCTTTACGTTGAAGTGTGTGAATTGCAGCTGTCTTAGAAATTGTGGTGGAGAGGCACTCCAAATGAAATTTACTGCTCCATTCACCTTAAAGAACAGAAAGCTGCCATTTCGTGTTTTCATAGCACCACACCACCATCAGCCTACATAGCTCCTCACCCAGATGGGAATCCTATGGTTACACAGCCATCTGTCTCCATCCCCTCCTCCCCACATGTCTTCAGTCTCTGTGGCTTTGCCCATTCTGAACATTACTTTAAAATGGACTCAGGTGACATCTGGGATTCTGTGTCTGCCTTCTTTCTCATGGCATACTGTTTTTGAACTTTTCCCATATTGGGGCATGAATGCATGTTTCATTCCTTTTTATGGCTGAATAATATTCCATGGCATGGACATACCACATTTTGTTTTCAGCCACTCATCCGTCGACGGAGAATTGGGTTATTTCCATCCTCTGGCTACTGTGAATAGTGTTGCTGGGAGCTTTGTACAGAAGGTTTTGTTTCGACACCTGTCTTCAATTCTTTTGGATCTGTGCCAAGAAATGGAATTTCCGGGCAGCTTTGTGTGTGACTTTTAACTCTCTGCCAAACTGTGGCCCCACAGTGACTGCGGTGCGGGAGGGCCCTGCTGCTCTGCCTCCTCTCTCGAGAGCCCGTGGTGTTTTATAGCTTCTCGGTTGTGCTCACAGGGATCCTGGTGGGTGTGCAGTGGTTTGCATTCCTGGAAGGGTGGGTGAGGTTGCATCTCACTGGACCTGCTGCTTGCTTCTCCCGTGTCTTTGTCAAATCCTTTACAAAACGGGATTGCTGTCTGAATTCCAACAGTGTTTCCTGTGTGCCTCTCGGGCGTCGTCTACTTGTTCCTTCATGCACACATTCTGGGGGAGCTGAAGAGGCCCCTTCCTCTGCAGGTCACTCTTGGGCCCCAAATTCAACTAGGACCCGGCATTGGTGGTAACAGCAGGGCATTGATGGGGTGATTTAGACTCTAAGGACAAATGCTCACTGTTCCTCTCCTCGATGCCAGGACTTGTGGAAGGGATGAGCCTGGAAGGAGGAATAGTTTTCCAGATGGAGCCAGAGAGGAGGAACAGCAGCTAACAGAAGGATGTGCGGACAGTCCAGGTGGACAGTGGACATAGAAAGGAGTGATCCTCAGAGCCAATCCCCCAGGCTTATATCTCTAGGCAGAGGGCAATGGGGAGCTGTGAATGACTTTCGAGCAAGGGACATGGTGTGATCAGATCTGGGTGGTGGAAGGAGCTGCCTATAGGTTGGAGAGTGGGCCCGAGGCCACTGCAATGTTTTCTTGCTGCCCCCAGTTCACCCTGTGTCCTTTTAAGGTCCCCCACAGTTTAGCATGTTGATCTGAGCTCTCTTCCAGGTAGGCAGTTGAGGCTTTGCGGTCCATGCCTACTACTGGAGGAACTTGGGAACAAGGAACACAGCGCCCTTGAGGTCTGGTACCAAAGTGACTGCTTTGCCGGTGATGCCTGGTGGAGTTCCCATCCAGCTCATTTCCCCAGCTCGGTTTCCGAGGATTCTACAGTTACTTTGGGCTAGATTCCCCAGATTCCAACCCGCTCCCAGCCCCACCCGCCTAGATGCCCTTCCTCAACGCCAGCCTGGGGCGTGTTCACCCCATTGTGTCACAGGAGACCCAGGGGGGCTCTTGGCCAGATTAGCAGGTAGAGCAGGCGGGCGGGTCACAGAGATTGAGTGTCACTGAGGTGGCAGCACATGCTGGGGGCTCAGGCCACACGGGGACTGCCCAGCTGCCTGGGAAATATGGTAGCCTGGAAAAACACAGAGTTCTCCAAGAACTGCCACAGGCAGAGAAGGGCCCTCAAGGGCCCAGGGCCTAGCTGTCAGCTCTGGGGGCCCCTGGCAGTCCCTCTTCACCACTGCTCCCATGCTAAGCAACCCAACTCTGTTTTGCCATCATCATCACCCTCAATATCACTATTATTATTATCATCACTATTATTATTTGTGTTTTCAAGAAAGGGTTTCTACAAGTAACCATGGCTGTCTTGGAACTCATTCTGTAGATCAGGCTGGCCTTGAACTCACAGAGATCCACCCACCTCCGCCTCCAGAATGCTGAGATTAAAGGCATGTGCCACCATCGCCTGACTCAGTCTGTTGTTTTAAAGCTGGAAAGTTTTTTGTTGTTGTTGTTGTTTTTGCACAGGGTCTCCTGTAGCCCAGACTGACTTCAAACTTGAAGTAGCTAAGAATGACTTTGAACCCCTGAGTCTCCTGCCTCCACTTCCAGGGTGCTGAGATTACAGGCGTGAGCCACCACATGTAGTTCACATGCTACCTTGTTTGAGGTTCGTGCATGGAAGGCCAGATTTCCACCAGCTGAGCCCAGCCCCGGCCATTAGCCTGAAGACTAGCTCCCTGCTCCCTCTTGATATTCCTTCTCCAAGTACCTAGAACCAAAAGATCAGTAAAATGGAATCAGGAAAACCTTTTAGCGGTTCCTCAGGAGGTCAGAGGATTGCCAGATGCCAGCATCTCCCAGTAGTAGATGCTCAGACAGTGACAGACATGGGCACCTTCATGGCCATACCTGAGAGATGGGGCCAGGTGCCGGTCCAGGGGAGTAGGTCAACAGGTGATGGCCCGTTGTGCAAACGGAATACTATTCAGCCTTTAAAAGGAACGAGGCACCCACCGATGAATACTGTGACTTGGATAAACTTTGAAAGCATTTCACTGAGTGGAAGGAATCCGGCCCCAAAGACCACATGTGTTGTAAGATTCCACAGACTGTCCAAGCAAGCGGCAGCCCCGTGGGAACAGAGACAGATTAGTGGCTGCCGGGGCCTGGGGGAGGAGGGGCTGGGAGTGCCTGCTCCTGGGTACAGAGTTTCCTTTTGGGATGTTGAGAAAAGCTTGGAACTTGATAGAGGCGGAGGTTGTACAATACTGTGTGTGCTAAAGGCCACGGGGCTGTACATTTTTAAATGGTTAATGTTATGTTATGTGAATTTCCCCTCATTACAAAAACAAACAACTGTGTTGATAATACTCCAGGCTCAGAGTGAACTTGGCAAGAGGCTCTCTCCTTGGGAGTTGCCAGGAGTCATTACAAAGGCAGCCACGGCTCTGAGTCCAGCCCGGCACACAGTAGGTGCTCACCTGCGTCAGATCCCGTCTCTTCCTAACGCACCCACTCATCTGGAAGTCTGTGTGTGTGTGGGTGCACACTATTTCAGGTGTATCTGTTTGCATGCTGGGGGCAGCAGGTGTCTGTACCCATTCCCTGAATGGGGTGTCTTCTCAAGGTCACACACGGGTAGGAGCTGGCTGCTGAGTTCCTGGGGGCTTAGAAGGAGAAGATAGGAAAGCCCAGTGGTCTGGGAGTTGGGAGTGTCACTCCAAAAGAACCGGGGTCTGTGCCAAGGCTGTCGGATCCCAGGTGGGACATTGTCTGCTCTGGAGAACGTGTGTGTCTGACTCAGGCGCAGGCACCGTGGCTTCTGCAGGTGTAAACTGGTCTGTGGTTCTAACACTTCCAGGAATGGTGGGGCTCAGCGGAAGGTGGGGTTCAGTGCCAGTGGGGGACAGCGGACTGCCTGAGGGTTCTCAACGCCCGTCTTCTCTCTGCCTCCACAGAGCACTGTCGTCCGTGGTGGCCCTAGGAGCCAACATCATCTGCAACAAGATTCCTGGCCTGGCCCCACGGCAGCGCGCCATCTGCCAGAGCCGACCCGATGCCATCATTGTGATCGGGGAGGGGGCGCAGATGGGCATCAATGAGTGCCAGCACCAGTTCCGATTCGGCCGCTGGAACTGCTCCGCCCTGGGCGAGAAGACCGTCTTCGGGCAAGAGCTCCGAGTAGGTAAGGGTGTCTCTGGGCCTGTGGGCTGGGGGCCAGGTCGTCCACCACCCAGCCCAAGTCCAGGCCAGGCGGCCGGCACAGCCGGTGTGTCTGATGAGCATCCTAGCTCTGGGCTGTGGGGTGGGGGAACAGTGACCCAGGGAGACAGAAGCGGAGGCTGGGGAGTCAGTGCAGCGGCTGTCCTGTGCGTAGCTTCAAGTACACAGGCCCCTGCTCTACTTCCTGTGACTGTCGTCTGGAAAGCGGGAAGAACGTGTGAGGCTTTGGATATAGGCTGAGCACTGCAGCTCACCCAGGGAGGACCATGAGATGTCACCTGCTCCTTGCTGAGGGACTCCAGCAGTCAGAGCCTGCAGGGTGTTCAGGAGTGACAACTCCGACCCTGAAGGAAGGGTGCCGTGTGCAGGGGCACATCTGGGTGAAGAAGGGGTGGTCTTCCATTTGAAGACAGTGATCGTGTCAGGTGGGGTGACTGCTCATGGCACAGCCCTTGGGGGCTGCATGGGGGTGCCTGCCCTTGAAGCACTGCATTGGCTACATGGTGCCCATTTCACAGATAAGGAAAATAAAGCCCAGGGAGGAGCCCATTCAGGACTAGAAAGAGGCTTAAAGGAAATTTCCAGCAAGTATGTAGATCTGAATCCAGCTGTGTGACCTTGGCTGTGTCTCTCAGGGCTACCCTGAACCTCAGTTTCCTCATTTGTAGTGTGAGCAATGAGCCAGTAGGCTACTGCTGGATCTCAATGCCTGAATTCAGAAGGTGCTCAATAAATGCTGCCAGCTGCATGTGAGCAGGGACAGTGACTCCAGCTGCCCTGTAGAGTATCTGTAGGTTAGATGGGAGGACAGCCCAAGACTTGCTGGCTGCCTAACCTTCAGGCTCGCGGTGCCCCCCATACCTGAGAGGGCTGCAGCTGCCGCAGGACCCAAGCAGGAGCTGACTCTATATGGCTGCAAATGCCAGCATGGGCTGGGATGGTGTAGGGGAAAACTCCCGCGGGCCCCTTTGTGGTGAGCAGCCTGTGGGTGGCACCTAGTGCAGCCAGGAGTGTGGCACCGCCCCCTCCCTGGGGCTTCTGCCACCCAAGTGCAGATCACTCCCTCCAGGTGCCAGCTGGGGGATGGCGGGGAGGGCAGTAGTGGGCAGAGGTGCCCGCCTTGTGTGGCTTCCCACCCACTTCCCCAGGTGCTCTGTGGGGCATCTGCAAGCACCCGACCCACAGGGAAGAAACTGATGTTATAAGGTCATCTGCTGTCACTCAGCCTGCCCAGGGTGTAGACCCAGAGTCTTCCACCTCGTGTGGCAATCAGGGCAAGCCTCAGAGGAGTGGGTGGGCTTGAACGTCGGGAACACGACACAGGGAAAGAGACATGTGACAGGCCCAAGCCTTCCCCAGTGTCCCAGTGTCTCCATGCTGTCCTCTCAGGAGCAGAGCTGGTCCCACTGTTACTCCACAGTGTCACCTTTCGAAGAACATCATAGCTAGTCCTTGGGAAGTGACCTTGGGGCCCACCAGCAGCCGGGAGGGGCACTGTTCTGCCCACAGAAGGGAGGCTACCGAGGCGGGGTGGAGAGGGCTGCTCTGTGTGCCCCTCCTGCTCCTGGCCCCCTCGGGGACCAGGCTAATATGGCTGTTGCTCAACAGTTTGTACTCCCCACTGTCTGTGTCCCCTGCTCTTGAGAGGACCGTTCCTGCCCCAGGTGCTTCTCCTCGGGAGAACCTGGCGTTTCGTCCTGCCTTCAAGAACATCTGAGTCCTCGGCAGGCTCCCTCGTACCCCAGCCCACCCTGTCCCCTTCCTGGTCATTAGTGGCCTGTGCTGCTGGACGTTCCCGTTCCTTGGCTTCCACCTTGACTCATCAACGTGGGTTCTCTTCCATCTCTAGCTGTCCCTTGCCTTGACCTGGATAAGGTATTGTCCATCCCCAGGCACACTGGATGACTCTCTTCACAGTACCCGGACAGCACATTGTCGCCTGGTGTCCTGAGTCTCCCTGACCCACAGATACTTTGGCTCTTCTGCGTGGTGTTGGGCTCCTCAAATGCGCTCTCCCCAGCTCCCCCATCCACTTGACCTCCTGGTGTCTGCCATTTCCACTCTTCGCCCCTCCGCCCTTCCATCCCTGCTGGACCTCTTCTCCAGCCCTCCCCTGGAAGCTGTGAGTGTCCCCTGGCCTCCTCAGCCTCAGTTACTGAATTGCCGGGCCAGACAGAAGCCACCCTGTGTCCTTCCCTTTCTTCTCTGTGGGTGTACAGCTAGCCTAGCATGCCAAGGGGTCTGGGTTCGATTCCCCAGCACCCCTTAGATCAGGGTGCTGCAGTAGCTCCCTGTCGCCCCCACCTTTGCCAGCTACTGGCCCACCTAGTCTGTATGAGACTCTCAAATCCACTGCCAACAACAACAACGCTAGCAACGTTTAATCTTTGCAGTACCTCTCCACTGCCCTGAGCTGAGGTTGACTTCCTAGCCCAGAGCCCCTCGCCTTGCTTTCCTCCCACCGGAGCCCCGGCTACATTTGACTTTTCCGTCCGCCCAAGCAGGCCAGACCCCTTCCTGTCTCATTTCTCAGCCTAAGGAGGCCTCTCCCTCTGCCATATATCTTTGTAGCTCATCTCCCTCCCTCCTGGGGGGGCTTTTCCACACCCTCAAGCTGGGTCAGCCTGTGCCTGTCCCTAGCCCTTCCTGCCCTGGGATGGGCAGGCTTTCTGGAGCCCAGCCTGGGTCCTGCTGCCCTGCCTTAACCTCCTGTAGCTTCCTGCTGCACTCAAGCAGGAGGGCAGCTCTGGCCGCAGGCCGAGCCGATGGAGCAGGGGCCGGAACCATGGGGGCTCTGCCTATGTGAGAAGGCTCCTTCTCCGTTCTCAGTGGCTGGGAGTCAGGAGCAGCAAGCAGGCGGTACTGTGAGCTGGCCACTTTGAGAGGCTTGCTGGGTGCCTGGACACGCCCGGAAGCCCGGCTGGGAGCTGGCAGGCAGCCGGGGCACTCTCGTGGGAGCAACCTCTCAAGCAGGGCCAATTAATGATTGTCCCTGAGAGGAGCAATGGTCTGGATGGTGGGACAGCCCCCTTTAGGCCTTGCCTGTGACCTTGGGCTGGTCCTAAAACTTAAATGTTGAAGGGAAACCCTGTTAAGAGAGCAAAGCCTCTCTGCAAAGTTACCCCTCCAACGCCTTTGCAGTGGCTCGATTACCTCCATGGACGGGACACTCAATGCTCCCATGATGACCACCTCACTAGTATTGTCCGGCACACTGAGCGTGCTAGCGGCTTTGTTCTTTTGAGAAGGTCAGGACAGTCTTTAGATTCCCCACTACTGACAAGGCATCCCATGCTCGGCACCCTCTGCTCCCCAACCTGTCCTGGACTGTTTCCCACAATCCAGGGAGGGTGGTAGCCCAGGGCTCTTCCGAGCCACTAGTGTCTTCCATTGACTGAGAATGAACTTTGGGGTGATGCATTTTAAGTACAGCCCAGCTCTGCTCTGAGATGGGGGAAGGGGCAGAGGTGAGGCATGGGAGTATATGTGTTGGGATATCTGTAAACTACCAGGGAAAGCCTGCTAGAAATTTGGGTTCCCTTGCAAGTGTGGGAACTGCTAACAGTCAACCATAACCAAGTCAGGACTTTCAGCAAAGTCTTCCCCAGAGGAGAGCCCAGGGAAGGAGACCGAGAGAACAGAGTGTCCCAAGGCCCTGAGGCCAGGAAGCAGAAAGTGTGTCTTTGAAGGGCAGACGCGTTGTGGGGCGAGCTGGGGAGCAGTGTGGCAGAATGAAGGCTGAAAGGTGCCAAAAGGCAGATGGAACGCTACGGCCCCCCCCAAAGAGCCCAGAGCACCCAGAAGATTCTGAGCATTTGTGAAGCCCAGTTCCTCCTGAACCCAGTGCCCGTGACCCACTAACCTGGCCTGGCCTGTGCTTTTCAGAGTCCCCGGCTCCAGCTTGCAGGGTTTTGCCCATCATGTGCTGGTCTCAGACATGACCAGGCATAAGGGCCGCCCCTAATCTGAGCTCACGTGAGCAGACCAAGGCTGCTGGCTCTGTGGGTGAGCTTTGTTATGGGGACAGTGTCCCTAGGGCCCCCCCCCGCCCGTGGTACAACAGGAGGGCAACTTAAGCCCTCCTGACCCATTTAGGTCATCTGAGAATGGAGGGCCCTTGGAGAGGGAGGGCGGCTCCTCAGCGCATGAACTTGTTGCCCTTCCGGGGCGTGGCAAGCAGGCCCCTGTGGGGTGGGGAGGGTTGTCCCCAGGAGGACACTGACTGCCCTGACCTCCTGATGGTTTGTAGGCAGGTATGTTCCACCGAGCGCACCGTAGTGTAAAACACAACAGGGCTCAGACCCCAGAAGTAAGCAGCCCCCCCCCTTTATCCTACAGTATATTAGAATGATACTGTTTGGAAGTAGTGGCTAAATAAAAGGTCACCCACATTGACATCCCACATTATTTATACTCTTTTTTTTTTTTTTTTTGGTTTTTACGAGACAGAGTTTCTCTGTATTGTTTTGGAGGCTGTCGGTCCAGCCTGGCCTCGAACTCTTTATACTCTTCTTGATTGTGACCATTGGGAAACCTCAGAAGACACCCATGGCTTGCTTGAGATTTTTGTTTGGTGAAGGGATGGAAGTGACCTGGCTCACATGGCCAGGGCAAAGGGAACATCTGAACTTAGATTTGATGGCCTTTTCCCAGGGCATTATGGGTCAAGGCAGTGTGAGGGATAGTGGTTGCCGTTATCAACGAGCTGGCATTGAATACCTGCCTGGGGCATCCCCAGTGAACTGGGCGTGGCGGGGTGGGGGTGGGGTGGGATGAGCAGGTGGTGCCAGGGCTAGAGGGACCTTAGCCTTGAGGTTTTCAGACACTTGGCCTGAGAATCTCATATTACTGTCCCATTGAGCCAACACCAGGGCCAGCCAAAGCAACAGAACATTCATTTCTTACACTTAGGAGCCTGGTAGCCAGGACCCTAGGGACCGTCATGAGCTTGAAAGTCAGTTGCTGGCTTGGGATGTAGCAGGAACTCAGACTACTGCCTGGACTCCATCCCTCCTTGGAGGGCAGCGCACAGATGGGAGGGCTGCCCACAGAGGACCACTGTCAGTGTCCCTGAGCTCTGTAACCTTAAGCATGGTTGGGTGTGGTGACCCCGGCCATCCTTCAGTCCCTCAGAGGCCACCTGGAACGTGTCCAGGACTGGAATTTTCACCTTGTTGGCAGGCCCTGTCGGGAGTATAGTCTGGCAGGCCTTGGAGGGGAGATCTTTCCTGGGCCAGTGGCCCAGCTCACCCAGGTGGCCTTGAGAATAACCTCATGTCCTTGGGGGCCTCTGTTTTCCCTCCTATTGTCAGGAGGGGCTGAGGCCCAAACCCCACTTCTCCCAGGAGCCATGGGTGATTTTGTCAGCAGCCCTGAGGGAGGGAGAAATGGAGGGTGACTAGCACTATCCCAAGGCTGCATGGGCGAGAGACCAGAAGCTCTACAGGACCCCAAAGAGACACAGAGCCCTGGACTCTAACCTTATGCTTCCTTGTTGTATAGCCAGGCCCTATCCTCCGGGCCCGGTGCCCCCAATTGGGGCACTATCTACAGGACTGCACAGCAGCATGCGCGGGCCACCCTGGGTCGGAACAAAAGCCTGGGGCGCAGGCAGGCCTGCATGTTTGGACCTGGCAGGCCTTTCCCTGCTGCTGTTTATGACAACGGCAGCGAGGAGCTTAGAGTGGAGACACTGACTCAGCCAAGCCGGGTGGGGCCGGGTGGGGTGGGAGCCAGAGGGGACAGAGGGACAGAGAGATAGAGGAGGACAGATAGGCACATGGAAACACACACACACACACACACACACACATACACACACACACATGCACACTGTATATACAAATACATCTGTGCATGCTCATAGATGTATACATGTACAAACATATTCAGAGACTTGTACACACCTACATACACATGTGTGCATGCACAAAACTTACTATATATCTCTTTGCATATATGCACATGTATGCATTCACATATATACATATGTGCATACATACATATATTCATACTTCTCACTCATACGTGGGATACATAGCACTTATGCAGGCCCAGGGTCAGACCCTCTCTGAGAGGGGTGGTATCTGTAGTATATACAGTATGTCACCCATCACCTCCATGGTACTCAGGCCCTGGCACACGCAATACTTCTCCAACTATCTCTATCAGAGGCCTCTCCGAGGGGCGTTTGGTTCCACCTCATTTTACTGGGGCAGAAGTAGGCAGGGTGTAAGGGTGCCTGCTTAACTCTGCACCAGGTAGAGCCTGGAGATCCCCGTGGGGTCAGAGGTACCAGTGTATTGGACCACCTCATTGTCTCTGTCTCCGCACTGTCCCCTGCTGCACACACCCTAGCCTGAGGCTCTGAGTGCAGGCCTGAGACCCACTTAGGCAGGGTTTACATCTAGACCCCGGTGAATAATTTCATGCCAGGGCTAAGGGGCCAGGCTGGGGCATGGGCAGCCATAAGGGACATATAGGCACTGTCTCTAGCTCCCAAGCTGTCCCCTTCCCAACTCCTGTGCTTGGTAGCTACTTGGGGTCCTGTCCAGACAAAAGCCCCCTTAAATTTTGGCACTATACCCTTGGACAGTGGAGCTATCCAGAGGTCCCCATATTTCTGTGGGTCCCAGTTTCTTGATGTGTAGATGGATCCTGTTGGAGACGATATACTCCCTGCTCAATTCTAGCCTTAGGAGGATACTGGAGACCTGGTAGGCTGGTTGAGGGAAGGGATCTTGGGTAGGAGATCACCAGCCATATCTCACTACCCAGGCCCACCATCTTAGCCCACTGCAGCCTAGGAATTCTTCTGGAAGGTACAGAAGAGTACAGCTACCTTTTGAAGAATATTTTAAAGGAGCAGATGGTGTGGGGCCCCTGAGAACCATCCCTGCTTTCTTGGGATGAACTCCTGCACCGAGGGTCCACCCGCCCGAGGCACTGTCCCCTGTGTCTTTGCTCGCCTTTCCTTTCTACCATTTAGGACTTACCTTCAGCATCATCTCCTGTCTGGCTCTCCTCATCCCTCCACTGCCTTCCAGCTGACCCCTTCCTGCACAGGCTGATGCTGCTCTCTGCCTCAGCACCCAGGAGCCTCACCTAACCTGTCTGCCCTGGATCAGCACTCCCTGCCACCATGCTTTTCCGTGCTGCACTTGGCTTTCTGAAAAGCTTTGCCGGATTTTGTGGTGGTGGGGGCGGTTATAGACTTCTCTCCAGGGCTCTCGGTGGTCTGGTCAGGAGCAGGGCTGTATTTGGTGGTGTAGGAACACAGACTGTTACATAGTATGTGATGGGGAGAGTGAGATGTCAGGTTGACACAGGTGTATGGGGTCCCAGTGTGAGGCAGGAGGGAGGCAGAGGGTACAGGTTTTCCAGTCTGGCACTTAGACCTCAGGGGCATTGAGAACTCAGGGTTCCCAGGTCAGACTCCAGCTCAGTGACTCATCCGCTGCGTGCCCTCACGCTAGTCACCAGCTCCTTCTTTGCTCTGTGTCTTACTGGACAGCTGAGGACCCAGCTGAGGCTGATGGAGCCCCATGAGAACTGGGACTGAGTAGGACCAGGTGTGTGGAACCCTTTAGAACATCAAATGCTATACCATACAGCTCTGTGGGTGGCGCTGCAGGTTTGGAGTCTCTGCAGGGCCCCCACCACTACCAACCTTAGACTTTTTCTTAGCCCCAGAAGAAAGTCTGTGCCTTGAGTTACCGTTCCCTGGTCCAATTCCTCTCTGTGGATTGGCTAGCTGTAGACATTCCTGCAAATGGGCTCCTGCAACGTGGGACCTTGTGTCTGGTTTCATTCATTTCATATGTTTTCAAGGCATTAGCATTGCTTCTCTTTGAAGACTAAATGGTAGTCTGTTGTGTAGATATACTTTCTTTTTTTCTTTTTAGTGTGTGTGTGTGTGTACAGGTGCTCAGGAAGGCCAGAGGTGTCAGCTTGGTGCTGGAGTCACAGGCAGTTGTACTGCCCAACATGGGTGCTGGGAACCGAACTTGGGTCCTTTGCAAGAGCAGTCAGGGCTCTAAACCTCTGAACCATCTCTGTGGCCCTGGTATGCTGCACTTTCTTCACCCGTCATTGATTCGTACTTGGGCTGTTTCTACTTTGTGTGTGTGTGTGTGTGTGTGTGTGTGTGTGTGTGTGTGTGTGATTCCGTGGGTGTGACCTCATTTCTTAGCACTCTGCAGTCACATTTCCAAGGACCTGCCAGACTTCCATGGTGGTTTCCTGTTTCACCTCCCCAGTGGCAGTGTCCAGGGCCCCAAGGCTTCCGGCCCTCACCAGCGTGTGATATTAATGGTCTTTGGTTTTGGCCACCCTGGTGGGCATGAGCTACATCTCATTGAGATTTCGATTTGCTGGGGACACCGGGCACTGAGAATCTTTCCTAGTGTTCCTTGGCCCTTTTCATACTCTTCTTGAGAGATGTCTCTTCAGAGTCTTTGCCCACACACTCCCCTCTGCTGTCTTTTTTTTTTCTTTTTCTTTTTTCCTTGGCAATCCTGGGAATGAAACCTGGGACCTACTACATGCTAGGCAAGTGCTCGCCACTGGGCCATGCTCAAATCCCGTCCTTTGCCCATTTTTAATTGGTTGGTTGCTTTTTTACTAGTGACCTGAAGACAATGTTTGTTTTTTGTTTAAGAGGGAGCAAGGGAAAAGATGAGTGAGACCTCCTTGGTCCTGAGTCCAGGCACATAGGCACCCACCTTCGTGTGCATTCCCAAGCGCTGAGTTTAAACAAAAGTTTATGCATGCCCACATACATGTGTGTGGACACAGTGATGCACACAAATCACATGGGGTTGCTCAAGCATGTGCATATCACAAAGGACCTGTGTGTGTAACATGTGGGCACAAAGCTTAGGCCAGCCTGTCCGGGGGACTGTGTGTGGCCATAGGGATACGGGAAGGCCCTTTGTCTGGGTCAGGGTCACCCAAGTAGCCAGTTTTAGGATCTGGACTTCTAGAGGACTCTAGGCCCTATGTAACTCCAGACCTTTGACCTCTGACCTCTGACCTCCTGACTTCAGTGACTGGCCTGTCTGGCCTGTAAGTCCTGGTTCTGCCATACCTTGAGCTGCTGTATATTGGGCATATACTATCTTTTCTAGGCCTCCCTTGGCCTCCTTGATTGAGGTATGTAACTGGAAAGTCTTCAAGGCCCTTCTCAGAACTGAGCTCCTGGTCTCCAACACCTCTTTTGTCGTCCAGCCTCCCCAGTGTAGCTCATGGGGTCACTGTGAGCTCAATTTTGTCTTTTATAGCGTTCTAAAAGTATTGTATGGCCCATGTTGATGCCAGGAAGTGGCCGGTATCTTGACTGATAGGTCTGGGGGTAGGCTTAGCCCCAGCTCTGCCCTGAGGCAGGGGGCCCTGGCCTGCCTCTGCTTTGGGCAGCAGGCCCATCGTCTCTGCCTAGCAGTATTCTCTGGGGGTCAGTGTGAGAGGACAGTAGGCCATTGAGACTCAGCCCCAGTCTGCCACTGTAGGCATGTGGCAGGCAGGGGCCGTATCTGTCGTCCTATGAGCCCAACTTGTGCCAGCTGGGTGGGGAGCCGATGTGCTCGCTGAGGACTAGAGTTTGAATAACCAAAGGAGAGCACTGTACTGGGCAGACACCCTGTGAGTGGGCCAGCCTCTGCTCTACAGCCATGGTTCACCCACGTGGTAGTGGTCTCAGAATCTGCTGCCTTCGTAAGCTTGGGTTTACTTAGGATGAAGATGGTGGAGACTGCTGGGCAGTGCTGAAAGTATCGGCCCTGGAGGAGGGTGTTCACACCCAGCCTCACTGAACCCTGAGAAGTGCCGGCCATCCCATGGTTCCTCTACTGGCCTCAACCCTCTTCTCCCTCATAGTGATGGGGGTGGTGTCATTGGTTCTGTTTGCTCCCAGAGCTGGCTCCAGGCAGAGAAGAACATTCTAGTCCCACAAGGCCACAGGCTTCTAGAAGGGGTGTGGTTTGCCTACCCCATCCCATCCCCCACCCCCAGTGTCCCTCTGCCTTCCCCACTCCAAGTCTCTCTGCATGCCCCTCATTGCTGTCCCCTTTATTGGCCATGGCCCCTCAGCTTACGGTGCTTGCTTTGATGTGTCTAAACACCGTGGACAGGGGGCTCTGTACCAGCTTAGTCCCCCAAGGACCATCAAGACTCAGATATCTATCCAGGGACCCTAGTTACCCATCTCTGGTGTTTTCCAGGGAGACTGGGGGCTCCAGTGCATAAGGGTGCAGGCTTGTGTAGGATTAGTTTTGGATCCCAAAGAACTCCTGGGTCTTCATGAGCCAAGTTTCCTCTCAGGACAGCTGGTGACTGCACGACAGATCATTCATGCTGTCACCGTTCACTCCATCCTTCTCCCTGCCATAACTATCGCCTGAAACCACCGGAGCCCAGGCAGCAGCCACTGTCTAGAGCAAATAGTTTACCACTAGGAGGCTCAGTTTTCCTATCTGAGAAATGTGACCCATCCTTGGGGTTGTTGGAAGGATAAGATAAAATGAAGTGCCCAGATCCACCCATGTCTGGAAATTTGGGAGAGGGCCTTGGTTGTGAGATGTGTGAGAAAAATGACCCCATTGTTGCCCAGAGGACGCTGTCCCTGCCTCCAGGAAACACTCTGGGACAGGGAGAATCCCAGCTGCATCCAGAGCCTGTGACATGGGGACACTGAGAGTCACTAAAGGCCCAGTTGCCAATGCCTGTCAGGCAAGAGGCAAGGAGCTGGGAGTTTCTTTCTTCACAGATAGTTCCTCTGCACTGAGGTGACTACACTTACCTCAGATGGGCCACCATTCACCCTGACCACATTGGGCTGCAGCTCATGGTGGTGGAGAGTATGCTCTCAGGCCTTGGAGACTTTGGGGGACTGGGCCAGGATACTGGAATTCATCTCAGACATCTCAGGAACCATCAGTGGTTGTTGAACTAAGTCCTTGAGCCCAGGCTGTCTGCATCTGCAAAGGTCGGGATCTTCTGAGTCAGTTCTCCCTGTTCTCTCCTGGAGGAAGCAGGCTAGGGCCCTGGGCAGCCCCAGCCAAGGCCCCAAGAGGGATAGGGAAGCCTAGAGTTACTCCTCCCTCCCTACTCAACACCTGGGCATGTCACAGCCTGGGGCAAGTTACCAAGCCCACAGAGCCAGCATCCAGGGCTCGTTCAAGACTCGAAAGCGAACACATTGCGGCATGCTAGTCGCAGGGACCCTTGACCCAAAGCAGCCCCTCTTGCTTGAGCTCACATGGGTTGTTCTTCTCTACAAACTACCACTGGCCTCTTGTTCCCCCCTCTCCCTGTCTCCATGGCAACAGACGAAGGGCTTGGCTCATTAAAACCAAATAAAAGCGGCCCTAGCAGGAGTGGCAGCCTGATGAGTAACTGCTGAGTAACTGAGTCAGAGCAAGTGTGGGCATAAGCAGAGGAGAGCTGGGGCCTGAAGCAAGACCCACGCGGGATGCCTCGGGTCGTCCCGAAACACACCTGCGAGCCAGGGCACCTGCCTGCTTGCCTGAGGCTTCCAGATAGGTTTCTTGGTTGTAATGGAAGAGGTTGAACATCTCTGGTGGCTGCCTTGGGGTGGGGTGGTGGATAACACCCACCCCGTCTATAGGGTGACATCTAGGATTTGGGCATGTGGAACCATTTCTATAAAACATGAGCTTCCCTAGGTGTTGTCTGCCCCAATTGTAAAATTGCACAGTGGTTTGAATTTCTAGACCCCAGCATTGGACACTTGCAACCTGTGCACACTAGGAAGGCAGCTCGGCCTCTGCAGAGTCCCAGTCCTGGGGTCAGTGGTTATCTGGTCCCCCTGCACCCTGAGAACCACCTGTGCTGGCCACCTCCTCATTCCTCAACTGTTGGTCAGCTGACTTTGCCCAGCCTTATCAGAGGGAAAAGGGAACCCGGTAGCTTCCCTTAGGGTCTTGGTGACCCAGGGACACTGATTGCTACACCTTTCCAATCTCTTCTCTGTCTGGGGCTCCTGGCTAGCCTCCACCAGTGCAGGGACAGGACAGCTCTGGAGCCTCTGAGAACAGCACTAGCCACACAGGACTGTGCGGAGTCCTATGAGCTTAGGGGTTATCTCTCATCTCTTTTATCTCCTGTCATAATTGGAGCCCAGAGCCCACAGACCCTGGGACTGTGTTCTGGCAAGAGAGGTGATGGGGGTGGGGTGGGACGGGGTGGGTGCAACCAAGCAGGGTAGCAGGTGAAGTGGAGATTGCTATAGGCCTGAGACAGTGGCCTCCACCCTGCCCTCACCTTTGAGGGAAGAGGGCCCCCCAGTAAGCACCTCCTGGGAAGGAAGATGCCCTCATGTACCCCCAGCTGGTTGGTGGGTAGGTGGGTAGACTTAGGCCAGCCGTAGGGTTGGTTCTTGATGTGGTTTGTCGACCTGACTTGACTCAGAACCATTAATTCTGTAGCGGTGGGTCAATGCAGACACAGCCTCTGGGACCAGGGCCTGCAGCCTGGTACCAAGGACAGGCAAGTGCTGGCATGGGGCCTTGCTAAGCTGGGTCTTGGGTTTTCCTCCACCCTAGCCATATTTGACCACCGGCCCTGCTGTCCGCAGATGAGACTGGAGTCCTGCAGGAAACAGACAGCGGGTAAACAGGAAGGGACCCGAGAAAAATGAACCCAAGATGGAAGGCTTGGATGGCCCAGCCTGGGCCTGTGGTCAATAAAGAAGAAAACAGGGCAGGTCTTTGCCCACTTGAGGAGCCTACAAGGTTCCAGGGATCTCTGTAGGGCTAACCTGGTGGGGAGGGTCCCCATCTGAGCAGTGAGGACTTCCATCCTGAGAAGGCTGCCCAGAGGAGGAAGCATTAGAGCCAGGCCTCAAAGGGGAAGGGAATCTTACCCCGCAAAGACCAGCAAATCTATAGGAGGTGTGAGCCACACCCAGAAGACTTGAGTCATCATCCTGACAAGGGATGGGGAGAGGGCCAAGGAAGCCAAGCAGGTGTTGGCAGGGGTGGGGTAGGGGGTGCCCTGACTATACTACATTTAGTAATGAGTAGCGGCTGGAAGGAGAAGGAGATCTGGGAGGCCAAGGCTTGAAATGGACCGAGGATGAGCAGAGAGAGGGAGGTAGGCTCTGGGCTCTGTGGGGTCCTGACTAGAGTACAGAGACTATGAACTTCCTCATAGCCCAGAACAGCATCTTCTGCCCAGAACACAAATGGCCTGTCCCTTGGGAACAGGGAGACAGAAAATGACAGCGGTATGTGTTGGTGGGTCACTGCAGACACACATGCCACTCAAATGTCCTTATTACCCCCTTCCCGGGTGGGGTCCATCAGCCCCAGTTTCATGAGTTGCAAGTTCAGAGAGGGCAAGTATGGAGCCGAGGATCACAAAGTAGGTGGACTACATGCCCTGTGACCGCCGGGCTCAAGACTTGGAGGCCTCGTCAACCCACGCTTGCTGTCTCTCTCCACAGGGAGTCGTGAGGCTGCCTTCACATACGCCATCACGGCAGCAGGCGTGGCACATGCTGTCACTGCTGCCTGCAGCCAGGGCAACCTGAGCAACTGTGGCTGTGACCGCGAGAAGCAAGGCTACTACAACCAGGCGGAAGGCTGGAAGTGGGGAGGCTGCTCCGCTGATGTGCGCTACGGCATTGACTTTTCCCGACGATTTGTGGATGCTCGTGAGATCAAAAAGAACGCCAGGCGCCTCATGAACCTCCACAACAACGAGGCAGGCAGAAAGGTAGCATGCTGGGGTGGCGGGCATGGGGGGGGCACGGCAGGCACGGGGGCATGATACCTGCCTGCAGAAGTACTTGGACCTGATCCTCCTAGTGTCACCTCTGTCTCTCTCTGCTGCTCCAGGCAGTCTCCTTGCCCCGTCTATAGGGTGACATCTAGGATTTGGGCATGTGGAACCATTTCTATAAACATGAGCTTCCCTAGGTGTTGATGGCGCATGCCTTTAATCCCAGCACTCGGGAGGCAGAGGCAAACGGATCTCTGTGAGTTCAAGACCAGCCTGGTCTACAAGAGCTAGTTCCAGGACAGCCTCCAAAGCCACAGAGAAACTCTGTTTCGAAAAACAAACCAAAAACCAACCAAACAAACAACAACAAAAAACCCCCTGAGCTGGACCTGGCTAGGGACCTGCAGGTGGGCCAAGGCACAGGCCATAATAGCAGGAATGCCTGGTCTAGAGGCTAATCAAACAAACAAACAAAAAACCTCAAGTCCCCCAAAACAAACAAACAAAAACGCAGACCACTGAAGACAGAGAAAGAAGGGAGATTACAGTCTCAAGATGGGCAGGTACAGTCAGCCAGGGACTCTTTAGGAATAGTCAAGTTTGCATAGGGGCGGGATAGCGTGAGGGCAAGAATGGAAGGCAGTCAGGCCAGGACACACTAGGGAAGAAGTCAGAGTGAGCCCAGCCGCCACAGGGAGATGAGGGCCCCAGATACTGTGCTAGGAGGAGCGGCTGCCACGGCGGCAAGATGGCCCGAGATAGGGCAGCCAGCCGAGCAGAACATGGACTGGATCTGGTTCCTCGACTCCGGGGGCTGCACCCATGCCTGCAGGGCCTGGGGGCTTCTTGGACCTGGGATGAACTGACCTTTCCAGGCAAAGAAGAATTGACGAGTCTCCAGCTCAGGGAATATGGCTGAGACCAGTATCTCATTCACTCATACTCAAGACTGCCCCTTTTCTGGGCCAGGCCGTAGAGAGCAATCCAACTGGCTAGGGGTCTGGGACCACCTAAGGGTATAAAGGACCTAGGAGTCCAGGGGAAGGCACAGGAGCTTCCTGGAGGAGGTGGCATAGGAGTGGGGTCTTGAAGGACATGGGGGGGGGGGGAGGCCAAGAAGGCTGATCGCTGTAAACAGTTCCAGCCAATAGGAGCAGGATGAGTCAGACCCAAGGAAGCAGGAGCTGGCATAGAACAAGATGAGGGTTGACTTTGATGTGGAGTATCCCCCAGAGGGGACTGTTAGATTATGGTGACAAACAGATGAGGAAAGAGTGGCCCCGTGGCCTCCAACGCATTCACAGAGAGGCAGACATTTCCAGGCAAAGGCTAGTTCACAGCATATAATTAATCCCTCCGCCCTGCCAGTGAGGCTGAAGAGGGGCCTCTAACATGGAGGATAATCATGGCTGGACCCTCACAGGAGCCCCTTGAGTCACTTCAATGGCTTGTTTTTTAGCAGATTTATTTCTCTTGGAAGGAAGATGTCATTCCTTCTCAAGGACAGCAAGCCCCAGGGCAGGCTGCTGCAGAGCTGGCCAAGTAGCCCCTCAGGCCTGAGTTCTGGTCCCTGTTCATGGGGACAAGGATTCCAGGCAAAGGGCCATCTGAGGACCAGCTAGCGTTATCTCCAGCTTGGGTCTGAGATAGATCTGGTAAAGGGGGTGGGAGGGGTTGAGGCGGGAATGGCTCCTGGAGATATGGGAAGATGAAGGCTGGTAGTGGGACTCGGGATCAAATGAGGGATAAGGGTGAGTCCTGGCAGCTGTTGGCTGGGTTGGGGGGTAGGGATGAGGGCATATGAACAGTCCAGACACCATACTAGGGGTTTGAAGGAAAGCAGTGCTATGAACCAAGATGGAGAACAGGCCGTGGGAGAGCAGGATAGGTGGAGGCTAGTTAGGAACAGGGAGGTCATGGGACAGGGCTGTAAAGAGTCAGGGGTACCCAGGCATGGCAGCACATCACTGAGTCTGAGATGGATTGTGAGTTTTAAACAATAAGACCCTGTCTCAAAAAAGAGTGTCCAGCAGGTGTGATGGTATACGCCTTTAATCCCAGCACTCAAGAGGCAGACGCAGGCAGTCGTAGGAGGACACTCACTGCTTTGTGGGCCACCCTATTCTAGATGGACACAGTTCCATTTTACCTTTATCTCGTGCCTGTGAGGTCCCTTCTGGGATTTCCTGTGGTATGTCATGAGCAGCAGCCTCCAACCGTCTCACTCCCCATTTTCCTCAGGCTTCAGGAACTCAAGACAGGGATCCTGGATGAGCTGGGGTGATATAGGCTGAGCTCAGAGCCCAGCTTACTGTGGCCACCAACCCTGCCCTGCTCCCCTTCCCCAGACACATCATGAACTGTGCTGGTCATTAGAGAGAGGTGCCCCCTGGTGTCTGGGAAGAAAGAGACTGTTCCCAAAGGATACTCAGATGTGAGGAAGCCAGGTCAACAGTTTTGTCCCTTTGTGGTCCCCACCATAGTGTGGAGCAAGGACAATAGGCAGATGGAGTGGATGCCTGAGAAGGTGATACCTATGCTTTCTTACCCTGTTCAGATATAGTGATATCAGGCCAGGGCTGTGCTCAGGACAGCGCTGGGGTCCTTCCATTGATACCCACCCAGGCTGGAAGCTGTTGCTGCGAGCTGGGGGATAGCACTCTATCAGCTGACCACAGACCATGTCCTGACCAAGGGTCCTTGACAGTGGTTCTGGGTAGGCTCATTATCCCATTGTACAGATATGGGAGGGAAATCCACACCAAGCCCAGAGTGTGGCTGCTGCTCTGAGGCCAGCAAGACCCACAGCCATTCCTGATCCCAGAGTCAGAAAGGACAGCAGGTAAAGCCATGTCCCTGCAGTTCCCAGATCCCTGGAGAGGCTAGCCTCCCCCACCCCACCCCCCACAGGAAACAAGGGAACAAGAACTTCACTGACAGCCTGACTCTAAGACCTCAGCTACCTCAGGACTGAATGTGAGGCACCATCCCCACCAAGGCCTGCCCTGCTGGGCTAGAGGGTTGAGTCCCCTGGGCTATCCAAACATCTCCTAAAGGACTTTGGCTCTAGCCTGATGACTCCCCAAGCCTGGTCAAAAGGGGTGCTTACTCTGAGGCTCTGGATCCTCCATGAGTGAGGTTGGCACCACACTCACATGTGTTGGCAGAAACCAGGCCTGCAGAGAAGTCAGCCTCAGGCAGGAAACCCCTTCTGAGTGCCTGGGCTGGTCTCAGTGCCCCAAGCTCCTGGCTGTCCCTGGCGCCACAGCTGCTGTCACTCTGATGGTGTGGGCTCTGGAGAAGGAAACGGCACATTCTTGAATCCTGTGATCACTTCCCGGCGAGGCTCCAGCTCAGGGGACCCAGCCAAGCGAGGATTCGGCCCCTCACTCTGCAAACACCTGCCCAATCAACTTCATCTGCCCTTGTCACCAGCAGGGCTGTACAGGATCTGATGTCCTCAGGCGGGCAGGACCAGAGGAGAGCAGCAGGCTACAGATCCCCAATGAGTCTCAGGAGCCATGGCCCGGGTGAGGGGTGGCAGCAGGCCATAGCGACACTGGTAACTGACTGCTGACCTGCACGATCCCAACCTGGACCCTGCCTGGTCTCAGTCATTGGAGAGAGTTGTCAACCAGGCCCCGAGTGACCTGCTACTCCTGCTTGGGACCTGAGAGGGCCAGTCTAGCTAGCTGGTGGGCAGGTGGCCTGGGCAGGGAACTTACTCGTTTGAAGAAGATTAGTAGAAGGGAGCAGAGCCAAACAAAGCAGGAGAGTCACCAGGATGGACGAGGGATGGAACATGTAAGGAACAGGGCCTTTTTAGCCCACCCAGTTTGGAGCCCACAATGTTCCTCTACCCCTCTACATGAAACCTGGCCAGTCCTACCTCAGTTTCCCCCTTCCTCCTGACCAGCTTCCCTGGTCCTTGCTGCAGGCCATCATTCACTTAGCTGAAGAACAATCATGGGGATAACCTCCCAGGGTCCATCCAGCAATGAGAGGCATAGAACCCCGTGTTGCCCTGAATTCTCCGCGGCACTGTGGTGTCTTCCCGTAGGCCCTCTTGGAATGCGCCTTCCAGCCCTCTGCCTATCTCACGCGCTCCTACCCACCATAAGCATCACCTTCTCCCGGAAGCCCCCACAGCTACCACTTGGTAACTGCACACACTGGCTTGCTTTGCACAGATGTGGTATGAGAGTGGCCCCATAGGTTCATGTGTTTGAATAATCGGTCCCCAGTTGGTGGAACTGTGTTTGGAAGTGTTGGAAAGTGAGGCCCTATTGGAGGAGATGTGTCACTAGGCTTTGAGGTTTCAAAAGACTCTCATCATCCCCAGGGTTCACTATGTCTCGTGGTTATGGATTACGATGTGAGCCCTGTAAAGTTGTGAGCTCCACGGGCCCTGGGAGTCCTGAGTGTTTCCTCCAGTTTATTACACTGGGCCATGTGTCCCAGAGGTCCCCTGTGAGTCCACGGAAGGTGCTGAGGTGAAGGCAGTCTGGGATTCTTGCTTTCACTCATCGTTTTCATCCGTCTGTCCGTCCATCCGTCCATCCATCCATCCATCCATCCATCCATCCATCCATCCATCCATCCATCCATCCACACACGCTCATTTGCAGAGGTTTCTCGTCTGGTGTAGAGCTGGGTCTGGCAACTGGTGCCCTTGACAGTGAGTTCTACCCTGGGGGGTGGGGCTAGGGGCCACATGCCGGAAGGCCCAGGCTGTGGAGGTGAGGCCAGTGAAGCAGGGACAGCTGACAAATGGCCCCTCTGCAGCCACAGGGCTGCAGCTCACTGTAATTCCCCGTCTTTTATCAGGCCGGCTGGCAGGGCCCTTTCGATCTGGGTAAATGAGTACCTGGGGTCAGGGCTGGCTCTGGGAACTGGCCTTCCCAGGCGAGAGGGAGGCCCAAGGAAAACACAGGGTTGCACCCATCCCAGGTCCTCATGCATCCGGGAGAAAGAACAACAATTGGCTAGGCCGGGCTGCTGGCTTCCCAGAGGATGGCAGACTGGGCCTCGCTGACCCGTGCCCTCACCCTCCCAGTTCCCTCCATCACTGGCACGCCAGGCTGTCATTAAGCAGCTGGCTGCTAAGCCCTGACTGCATGCCAGGCCCTGCACCAGGCATAAGGCGGTGGCAGGGAGATGGAGACACGGAGGGCTAGTGCTTATCAATCGCCTGCTGTCGCTATGATTGGGCCTCTCCCGGCACAGTGTCCCTACCTGCTGCCCTGCAAGTGGCCCCGGTCCCATTTCCTCGTTAGGGCTGGATTTAACCAAATAACTCTGATCAGATACATCACACTCTATTGAGTGTGCACATGGGAACCCAGTTTTAGCAGCTTAAACGGATGAGCTCATGGGGAAGACACAGGGAGTTCTGGAGTGCACCCAGCCTCTTCCATTCCCAGCTTAGCCTCTGCTCTGTTGCTTGTAGGTTCTGGAGGACCGCATGAAGCTTGAATGTAAGTGTCACGGTGTGTCGGGCTCGTGTACCACCAAGACCTGCTGGACCACGCTGCCCAAGTTCCGTGAGGTGGGCCACCTGCTCAAGGAGAAATACAACGCCGCCGTGCAGGTGGAGGTGGTGCGCGCCAGCCGTCTGCGCCAGCCCACCTTCCTGCGCATTAAGCAGCTGCGCAGCTACCAGAAGCCCATGGAGACGGACCTGGTGTACATTGAGAAGTCGCCCAACTACTGCGAGGAGGACGCAGCCACGGGCAGCGTGGGCACGCAGGGCCGCCTGTGCAACCGCACCTCTCCCGGCGCCGACGGCTGCGACACCATGTGCTGCGGCCGCGGCTACAACACGCACCAGTACACCAAGGTGTGGCAGTGCAACTGCAAATTCCACTGGTGTTGCTTCGTCAAGTGCAACACATGCAGCGAGCGTACCGAGGTCTTCACCTGCAAGTGAGGCTGCCGTGCAGGCGCATACGGCGCCCGCCCACCCTGCGGCCCTCGCCATTTTGCACATCTTTCTTTTTTTCCGGAGCTGCCAGCTGTGGGCACAGGAGGGTAGAGTTGGGGATGGGGAGCTCTGGGTACTCCAGGCTCCTTCCTACCTGCTCTGTCCCCTCCAGAGGCACAGCAGTGCCCTGCCCTGCCCAGCATCCAAGGCCAACACAACGGTCTGGTACCCAATGGAGACAGATTCCTTTACTTCTCTTCGGGAAATTGAACCTCAAAGTGACCACGAGACTCTGAGGGTCACCTCCCTGCCTGGTGGCTGGACACAGAAAAGCCACACCCACCAGTCACACTCAAAACTGTTTCCTGGACTGTGTCCTGCGGCCCAGGGCAGTGTGGATGGATGTTGACAAAATTATTTATGTTTTCTTAGCATCAGATGAGGACTCAGTACTAACAACCAGGTAGCCAGACCTAACTCTCTGCGAGATTGCCCCACCACCATCTCCTTTCACTCACTTCTCCCGGCCCCTCCCTCAAGGGTCCTCTGCTCCTTGTAAGACCCAGGGGTGTCAGGGTTGGCCAGAAGGCTGGCTGGTGGGGTGACTCCTTGGAAGCACCCTGGGAGGGGCTCGATGGGTCTACAAGGCCTGAGATGGCCTCAGAGGACAGCCCATCTTCCATTCCATTTGGAAACTGTCGTGTAAATGAAACGTGGCTTGTGTCAGGTTCCAGGCATGCCTCTTCACCCTCCCTGCCCGCTGCCAGCCTCCACCCCAGTTTACAAACACACTTTATTCTGGAGCCAACCTGATCCCCAAGACTATCCCACGTGTTCAGGAGAGGTCGGGGATAGTTGCCACACGTGACAGACACAGAGCAATCTGAATATTTGCAGGAGACCCCATGGCTCTGTGAACTGTATCCCTCAGCCCCATCCAGCCCAAACTCTGGAAGTAGCCAAGGTGATGGGAGGCTGCACCTTCTTCCAGTGTCTTGTGGTTTGTCCTTCCATTCCGACCCTGATGCCAGAGAACCAGCATCCAGAATTTAGCGCGCTATCTGCCAGGCCCCCTGCCTACTGTCTACAGACACCTGCTTGAGGGTCCCTCAAGCAGGGGTCTGTGGGAGGCTTGACACACTCAGGATCTTCCAGACGGGGACATAAGAGCTCAGACCTGGGTCTATCCCCCCCTCTCCTTCACAGCACGGGGCAGATGTAAGGAATTGCCAGGTCTAGTAGCACAGCGGCCCACAGCCTTCCCTAGACAAAGGTATTTTCACAACAGAAATCCATGGGACTGTGGGGTCTGGTGGCCACCAAGCCAGGCAGCCCAGACATTGACCTGGGGAAAGTGACCCCTGTTTGCCCTTGCCTTGCATCCAGCTGTGTGTTCCTGTCATGTCAGGGTGTTCCAAGCCTCCGGGCCGCTGGAGATGTCCCACCCTGACCCCGGCCCCATCTCCTCACCCTAAGTCCTGGGAATGCCCAAGTCCATAGCCCAGTGTCCCCTGTGAGGAGCCTGGTTAACTTATATTGTTATATAGCGTTCCCCGTCTGTCATGTCTCTTAAGTTATTGTGACCTACACTGGGTACCGGAGGGGATGGGGGATGGCTATGGCTGCTGTCCCCCAAGCCAGGCTCCTCCTTCTGCTTGAAACAGACCCTCGGGGGCCCCTGATGCCACCGAGGCAATTCGCACTGTCCCTGGGCTGCCAGGCACCTGCGCCTGCATTTGGTCAGCCGCAGACCTTGCCTAGGGGAGAGAGGTGGTTAGTGGACCCAGGCAGGGCACTGGCTGTCCCAATGCTGTGTGCTGGGGTGGAGGTGGCCGGGCACCACATGTCCTTGAAGTGCCCTACTTCTGATGGGCTGTGTTGCTGCCTCCTCTGGAGGGGAGCACTTGGCCCCAATAAAAGCTGGAATCAGAAAAGCGACTGTGTGGAGTCTCCATGGAATGCCCCTGCAATTCTTGTCCTGAAGGTGGGCACAGACACTGCCCACCAAGGCTGAACCCTTTAGTCTTGGCCCATTTCCTTCACCTCCTCCATTGGCTAAGAGGCCTGCTTCCTTCCGTTCTGTACTTGAGGCCCTGGGCCAGGATCAGCTGGGCCCATCAGGCTTGCCTGCCTCCAGCAGCCAGCAAGAATCCCTGGATATATGCCTATGCATAGACCCTGAAGCTTTTCTAAAAGAGTTCAGGCTGCAAGGACTCAAGACCTAATGGCCTGATGTCCAGGAATTAACCACAGGGCTGGGTCTAATATGCTCTCAGCTGGAGGGGGAGGGTACAGGCCCTGTCTCTACCTCCATTCCCTTCTGACTTCAGATTCCTAGACCTGAGGACCTGGGGTCTCCACAGCGGTTTGTGGTGAACTTCTAGGGGCCTCATGTTTTCGCAGGGCCTGAGCCCAGAGTCCTTAGGGGTTTGAAACCCTAACTGATTGCCTGGCCACAGCCTGTGGTGACCATGCACTGCCTACGGTGAATGGCATTCCTACCCAGGGTCAGAAGGCATGTGGTGGGGCCGGTTTGACCACTGCCCGCTGTCCTGGGAAGCCTGGCATTGGGTGGAACTACCAATCCAACAGCCAGCCATGAGCCCTGCAAGGCACCCACAGAACATACATTAGCTCCAAGTCTCCTGGAGGAGGCTCCAAATGTGCTATCCAAAAGGGAGTGTGTAGGACCCTGTATCCGATTCTTGTTCTTTCCTGATGCGTGGAAAGCCTTGGGATGACCCTTCCTGAGGCACAGCCTTAGTCTCTCCATTAGGGAAAGATCAAGAGGTAGCCCAAGGCTGGGGCTTGATGATCTGTAGGCTGAAGCATGCCTGGGGCCCAGGCCAGGGCTGGGCAGGCTGGCAGGAAGCCCTAGGTCCCCATGAGGCAGTCATCAAATCCCCAGTGGCGGCTGCAATAGAGCGCAGGGTCCGGCTACTCCCACAGGACCAGGAATGAGGAAGGAGCCCTGAGAATGCCCTGGCCCGGGTGCCCAGACTGTACTTATTTCTTGGCTGCGATTCAATCCCAACCCGGCCTCCCAGGGCCAGGGCACGCATCCTTGGGGGCCCTGCCTGAGGCGTGGAGTCCGTACTGCCGGGTCTGGCCCCAGGCTCTACCTTGAGGCAATGTGAGAGCATTCACCTGGGCCAGCCCAGGTGTCCCCGGTAGTTTTTTTTTTTTGCCAACCTTCAAGTGACACCCCTTTCCCCTTGGTTCTAGTCAACCCTGTACCTTGCTGGGAACAGCCCACCCCAGGGACCTTTCTTTTCGCATGCCTAGCACATCCCTTCCTACAATGGCCTGCCTTCTGTACCCCAAGACCACGGAGACTTCCAAGCAACATAGAGTCCAGAAAGGACTTGGGACCGTGTCAGTGGGGAGCCTGGAGTTGGAGTAAAAGCCAGCCCACTGCCCCCATCGCCCCTGCTCCTTCACACCTGTAGTTCTGCCCTAGCTAGGTTGAGTTGACCTCCTAGGGCTCCAGCCATGTGCCCCACCCCCACTCCAGGTGGTACCCACAGCTCCAGGGCAGGAGGAACCCCCGGAAGAAGTGCTCACAGATAGTGGCAGCCTTCAGGGAGGGGGAGGCATCTAACAGATCTTCCCTACTTGCATATCAGAAGACAAATGGTCCATAGTACAAACCCCCAGGCTCCCTCTTTCTCTGAGGACACCCTGACCACGCGCAGGGCGGTCCCACCAGCTCAGGGCTACCTGCGTGCCTCCTTTTCCCAACCGTGTTCCACCGGGACATTCTTTCTCCTACTCTCTCCCATCTCACACCCACAGCCTCCTCCTCAGGTCGCCTGAATGAGCTAACCCCCCTGTCTTCACTCTTGCCCCAGAGGTGGGCAAGGGGGTACCATGACCTTCCCCCCAGCCTGCAGGTTGATTCCTCATAAGCCATAAGGGGGCCTCTGAATATGGAGAAACCACCACCCAGGCCAGGCCTTTCTTAGGGAGTCTACTGCTACCCGAGACCTCACAACACCCCTTCCCGTGCAAGTTCTCACTCACGCAAATGGGTGGAACCAAGACCCAGGAATTATAGGGAAGCATCTAGGGGAGAGCCAGAGCCAAGATTTAAAGCCAATTCTTCTGGGATCTTCTCAATTCATATTCTTCCCGGGGAAATGCAAGCTCAAGGACTTCGTCTAAGCCCACACAGCGGGAAAGGAATGGCTGAGGCAGGTCTTAGAGTAGAAATACTAAGAACAGAGCAGGAAAGGCCGGGTTAAGAAGCAGCAGGCAAGATCTGGGTTAGATCTCTCAGTGAACGGGGGAGAGGTCAAGAGGGAGTATGTGTGGGTCACCTTCTCTGATGAGGGGAAGAAGAAGAGGTGTTCTAGGTGGATGGGCGGGGCTGTGCTCCAGGGCCTGGAGTGGCGAGGAGGCAGTGGGTAAGGGAGAGAGAGAAATGAATGGAGATGGGCCTCTGGCTGTCCTAACAAGAAGTCAGGAGTCCCTCCCCAAGCAAAGTGGCAGGCCCTGACTCAGGTTCCTGAGTTGCTACCATAGAACCAGGACGTAGAGCTGACACCAGTGGGGGCCTCCAAACCCACACCTCTGTCCTCCTTCATTAGGTCCTTAGACTTGAAGGACCCAGGATAGAACTCGAGTCCTGGGTCCCAGGGAGCCATAGGCTTGATGCAGCAGCTGAGGGTCAGCAAGAGCCTGGAGGCAGGTTGTCTGAAGAATGCACTGGTGAGGGGCTCATTTGGAGGCTGCCCTACCCCACCTCGGGACACAAGGAGCCTGTGTTATGGGGGGCTGCCTGGGGTCCTCTTTTGTTGGCCCATTACCTTTGTGAGCCCCGGTGGAGGCTACAGGTAGGAGATTGAGAGCTCTCTCACTCCACCTATAGGTAGTGGTTCAACAGCAGGACGGCTGGGCTGGCTCATCCCCAGGGGCCAGAAACAGATGTCCTTCCTAGACAGCTCCTGGGTGAACAGTCTGTTCACTTAAGGCCCAAGGGGGACCTAAGACCCTGATTTTTTTTATGAGCCCTGTAAAGGGCTATGTAAACCCCTGGAAGCCCTTGGCATGAACTGTCTGAGGCCCAGCCCCCAGCTCCCTGCAGAAACTACGTTTAGATGGATGCTCTGCAGGCTCCGCCCCAGGTACCAGAAAGCAGGCTAGGAGCCTTGCCCGTGGCCCTTCCCTGGTTTCTGGCTCATGAGCTCCAGGTTTTTCTGTGAAGCATGGGACATGCTGTCTCAAGTCTTCGTCAACAAAGGCTTTGGTACCTGGAGCTTGGTGGACCACTGAGAGGGCTCAGAGCTAAGTCTGGGTTGAGCATCTTCCCTCAGAGAGTGCCAGGCTGGGGGAAGGGAGGCGGAGTATCCCTGTGGTCCCTGAGAGTGGGGAGCCTCCCACAGCACCAGGGGAGCCTGGGGGAGCCTGGGGAGCCTGTGGCTGTGGAAGCCCTGAGATGGCCTCCTGAGACTGATACCAGAAGCCAAGGTGGAAAGAGGGAGGGTGGGGGAGGGGAGACAGTGAACATAAGGAGCTGAGAGTGAGAGTTGGCGAGGTGGGGAGTGGAGTTTGGAGAGTTAAGAGAGCTGCTTTGAGCTTGTGAAGTTCCAGAAAGTTCCATAAGTGTAGAAAGGAACCTGGCTCTTTGAGCCCTGTGGGCTAGGATTTGCCAGAAAGGCTTGCCCCATCCCCTGGCAGCTTGCAATTTGGTGACCCTCTGGGCAGCGGTTTACTTTGCACTGCCCTATATCCCCAGGCTGCCCATGGGCTGCTGTCGTGAGAAAGAATGGTGCCTGCCTCTAAGAGCCACCAGACTTGGAGGGCGAGGGACTGTGGGCCTGGGACTGTGGGCCAGGCTGGGGTCTTCTGAGGGTTTTAGAGGGTCCCAAGGACCTCAAAGACATTCTATACGTAGCCTTCATGTTGCTCCTTGGGCCTCAGTTTCCATGCCCAAGGGAGTCTTTGCCTGCCCTGGGCATCTCATTAATCCCCAGGACTATCTGAGCCCAGTGCAGCACTGAGCAGCCTGCCCGAGCTGGACCTATCTGCCCCCTTACATTAACAAGGCCACTGTCAAAGGCTGCGAGCTGCTATCAACCAGGCTGAAAGATAGGATGGTACCTGCCAGCCTGTCAATGGCCGTGACACGTGGAAAGGTGGCCCATTTCCACATCCCCTCCCTAGTTCCCCAGACAAGAAACATGGATTCCATCTCAATGACAAATACCCTCCATAGTAAGGTCCCATCCTACCGGGAAGGGTTGTAACACCAGGTGTCTCTCATCTTGGAGACTTTGGGATGGACCAGGAGGTCTAGTAGGGGACTGGAGATGACCTCAGGCCACAGTTCCCATGTCTGCTGAGTCTGCGGGAGTAGGCTCCCTATCCCTAGAGGGACAAGCACAGCTTAATCACAGGAAGGAGAGGTGTTCTGATTGTATGATTCCGAGGTCCTATGAGGCTATGTGCTCAAGCACAAGGCATCAGCAGCCTCACTCCTGTGGCAGAAAAGGGCTTGAGGCAGTGCTGACTTCCCTCTGAGGAGGTCAGTCTGACCATGACCCCTGACCCTGACCTTGCAAGGTGTTGCCTTCTTCTCCTTACCCATGATCCCACGGGGAATCAGGATAAAGCCAGAAGCCCAGAAAGCACGGGTAGCATGAGGAGGGGCATTCAGTGTGTTTTAGCATGGCCAGGTGCCTAGGGGCTGAATGGGTGGATGGATTAAGCAGAACTGGGAGGGATGGAGGCAGACTGCGAGGCTGGGGTTGAGCACATGCGTGGAGGAGAGAAGAAGGCATACCAGGCAGAGGGACCAGGCAGGGGGACCAGGCAGGGGGACCAGGCAGAGGGACCAGGCAGGGGGACCAGGCAGGGGGACCAGGTAGGGGGACCAGGCAGGGGGACCAGGGAGGGGGACCAGGCAGGCCTGAGGCCTGGGGGAGGGGATCAATCAGCAGACATGCAGCTAGATGCAGGAAGTTCCTGATGCAGCTAGATGCAGGAAGTTCCCACTCAGGGTTGGTCTTTTTCTCCCAGGGGCTGAACTGTAAGGGCAAGAAAGCGACCTGTTCTGCAGGTAAAGGGGACAGTGAGACAGCAGCAAGAGTGGCGTCTACTGAAATGGTTCAGGTGTGGTGCGGCCACAGGGGATACAGCGGGATTCCACGCATGTTCTACAGGCAAAGAAGTTTCCAAGCGCAGTATAGGTAGGCTCTGGAAGGATCCCAGAGAGGACAAAGTCAAGGGAAGCTGATGGTTCCCCATCTATCCCTCTGATATGTGTCTGTATCATCTTCAGGGGATGGAGAAGAGCCAGGGTGAGAGCCTGCCTCTTGCTCAGAGAGAGGCCCGGACTGTAGGCACGTGACCTCCTTCAGCCTCTGTGACCTTCAAAGCAGAAGGCAGGACTTGGCCTTTGGAGAAAGACAGGTTGAGACCAGGGACCCTGGACGGGGTAGAGCTTCATCGTGGCTGACTATGTGACACTGGCCCCACCTTGCCTCAATTTCTCCCTCTGTTAGCATTTCTTCTCCTGGCTGAGATCATGGTGGAGGGACGCTGGGACCTGGATGGTGTCAGTGAGGACAGGGTTGTCTCTGAAGACTAAGACTCAGGGCAGCAGAGGGGCCGCCAGGAGGATTAACTGTTGGAGTGTATGTTTACAATTGTAACCCCACCCTCACAGGCCCTCTGAAGTCTCTGGATTATGCACCAAGCTGTAGCCGGAAGAGCCACTGTGTCCAGCCTGAGGCTATAGACCCTTGTAGGCCACTGGCCACAGCTTCCTAACTTCTCAGGCTTTGTATCCTCCGGACACCAGCCCAACATAACCGCTGGCTTTTGCCGCACACTTTGAGAGTCCCTCCTTTACCAGGCTGTCCTCCTGGTCTTGCTAGATCATCACTTGCTGGGATATGGTGTGGAAGCCCTTCCCTGAGTCCCTCTGCCACTTACACATCTGGGTGTGCACAGTCCCTTGTGAACCACCCAGATGGGCAACCTCAGCCTGTCACCATTTTCCAAAACCCGCCCTCCCCCAATGACAGTGAAGTCAAAGCTTGGAATGCTACAGAGGCCAAACCAGACCTTGCACCAGGCAGTGGGTTGGGAGGGTTCCCCACAGGGATGGGACCCAAGATGCTTCTATTTTTAGTCTCAAGGGGGAAAAAACTCAACCCAGCACATACAACATGCCTAACAAATATTTGTTTTTATTCTTAAAACGACTTGGGATGGCAGATGACTGGTTTGGGGACTAAATACAGGGACTTAGAAGAAGCCTCACCTGTCCCCAAGGCTGCCTGCCTGGAACAGCCTCATTCCAGGGAGACCGTGGGAGACCACTGAAGGATCAACTTTTCCTGGAGCAGTCAGGAAGCTTTCCCTCTATCCTTACCCCATCCCAGCCCCCCACCCTGCCCCCACCCCGCCCCTGCTGCTCCAGCGCCTCTCTTCCTCTGGTTGTGTCCTGGGCATCCCATGCCCTAAGGATAACCAGATCTCTTCCTCCGCAGGAGCCTGCCTGCTGGGAACTTCCCTGCAGTGTATGGTTATCGTCCCTTACAGGAATGCAGGCACCCTTTATCAGAGTGCTGTCCCACTGCTCATCTCCTGAGCTGTAGTCAAGGAAAATGAGAGTCAGATGAGGTTTGATAACAAGGATCACCCTGTATCTTTACCAGGGTCTAGCCAAACCCCAGATGCCAAGGAGCTGTGGCCTCAGGAAGGGTGTGAGAAGTTTGTATGAACCTGGAGACCTGGGATAAATGGCCACAATCCGGGGTCTCAAAGTAGCAGGTGTTCCCCTAGGGCAGCTGTCTGAAATCAAGCTGTGTACAATGCAGAAATCTGTTCACTCTAACAGTGTGTCTGCCTGTTGAGCTCAGGAACTAAGGTGTCCCTGTTTGTGGCTGCATTGGTGCAACCTTCAAGGACATCCTCACATTCCCCTTTATCCATCTACATCACTGCCGCCGCCACTGCCTGCCCTTAGCCTGTCTCTGGCCTTCCATATGGGAGTCATTAAGATCATGTCAGGAACCACCTAGGATGCTGGGTAACTCTCAGCATCCTGAACAGGATTGCAAGCACCATCCAGGGGAACATTCCTGAGTCTGGGGATCAGGCCCAGTGTTTCTCTGAAGGCTGTGACTCCCAGCCTCCTACAGACCACCTGGGTTCTCCCTTAGTGAATGACTGAGAGTGTCCAGTCAGACACTCATGGTTGCTGCCTCCACAGTTTGGGTTTGGGGAGGAAACCAAGGCTCATGACTGAACCACACGGCCTGGAAAGTGGGGTGGTAGGGGAGTGATGAGGGTAAGTGGGCAGAGTCACAGCAAGGGCAGAGCGGGGCTGGATGAACATCTCCAGGCCTATGGACTAGCAAAGGGTACAGCCCTGAGGCGGGCCAGGCTTATCATGGTTGCACAGTGTTGGGGCCAAGGGTATGAGCAGCACCTAGTGGCTCGGTCCTCCCTTCCTCCATCAAGGACTGCGACATGTCCCCCGCCAGACCTCTTCACCCACCATGGAGCAGGGGAGGCTGTGATAACGTCCCATACACGGACGCTAGGCTAAGCCACCCCCTTGAATCCTCTCTGACACCTTCTGGTCTGCACTTGCCCTCTGCCCCTTTTGGTTGTCACTGGAGAAGACCTTCTCCGGCCTGCCTGCCCTCATTCTCTGCCTGGACGCTCCCTCTGCAGCTGCCCTCTTTCCACAGGCTGCTCTTGAAGCCATTGTTTCCACTGGACTGGGAATGGTGGCTGTTTTATCATCACTGCTGCTGAGACAGAGCCTAAGGCTCAGTAGTAATGTGGGATTTTTGAGCCAAAGCATGGTGTTTTCCACACATTGGTTCAACAGTGAGAGGATCCGGGAAAGTAAATGTATTTAAGGACAAACCAAACCTCAAGAAGAACTTCTAGTGGCTTCCTTTGTGGGAAAGTCTCTCCTAGAGGGTCACAGCAGCAAATGCCCCAGACCTCCCAATGAGTGAAAGAATGAGCTGGGTGTGGTGTCACCCACCTGTAATCCCAACACTCATGAGGCTGAGGCAGGAGGAGCACCAGGAGTTCAAGGTCAACCTGAGTTATGTAGCTACAGCCTGCCTCAAAAAACAACCACCACCAACGGTTTAAAGAGATGGCTCAGCCAGTAAGAATGCTGCTTGTGTAAGCACAAGGGTCCTCAGAGCCTAAATTAAAAACCAGATGCGATGTGAGCATGTCTAACCTCAGCACTGCCTGCGAGGGAGACCCGACATCACTGAGGCTGCTGACCCTCCCAGCTCCAGTTCAGTGAAAGACCCAGCCTCAAGAGAAGGCAGAGTGACAGAGCAAGGTACCCCACACCTTCCTCTGGCCTCCCCATGGCACCTGTACCCCCACATACACATTCACAAATACACATTCACACTCTCACACACACTCACACACATTCACACACTCACTCGTGCACACACATGTGTGTGCGCATACTCACACAACACACATTCACACTCACAACTCACTCATACACACACATATACACATACACTCACAACACACATTCACACACTTACTCATACAACTCGAGCATTCACACACATACATATACATGTGCACACACATGCGCGCACACACACACACACACACACACACACACACACACGTTCCCCATCCACTGGCTGACTCTCTTTGGCCCAAGGTAGCCATCCAGTTAACTCCTTTTTATTCATGGAGACATTTCGACGCATCACCTCCTCCAGGAAGTCCCCAGTGCTTTACAGACAAACTAGGGAGCAGGTACCCTGGAGAGAGCTCCAAGGGCTGTGAACAAGGACCTCCTTCTCAGTCCCCAAGAGCTACTACAGGCTGGCCTGGTGGATCTGAAAACAACAGCCCAGAGATTTAGGGTGACATAGCGAGAGCATGTGGCCTTCAGGTCAGCACCGGGTCACCCCTCACCTCTAAGTACTCTAAGCCTCAGTTTCTTCATCTGTAAAGTGGGGATATCTTTTGCATGAATTGACCCCCAGGAGGCATGAGGCTCATGAACATGAGGCATGAGGAGACCTCTGCCTATGCTGCTCATGAATGGTGGGTATAGGACAGTTAACCTAGTAAGATGGACTGGAAAAGTCTCCTGTTGTCCCAGCTTCATCTCCAGGGGAGCCTGTAGGGATGGACAAGAGGCCTGTCTTTAGCCCTGGAAGTCTAGCTTCCCATAGGTCCCCAGCCCCTGTGCAGGGGCGGGGCCCATATCACAGCAGCTTCTGGCAATCCTGGAGTCCTGACAACCCAGAGGGAAGCTGTTGGGGACATGGAGAAGACAGGCATATACCCACAAGGACCCATATTTTCCTTTGGAGAGTGGTGGGTGCTTGTGCAAAACTTTTGGGAGAACATCAGGGCTGCAGGAGGTCCTGAGGCTTTGGAATCCAGCACAGCTTTGATCACAAGAAGCAAAGTGTGTGTCATCCCTCTGGAGCAATGCAGTCCTCCAGGTGCTCAGCAGGACTGGGGACTGGTGGAGACCAGGACTTATGGGCTCTGCTCGGGACCTCGACATCATTTGTTAAACATGAAGATTCTACCTGCCCTCCCCCACAAGTCTGAGGTATCCAGAAAGCAATGGTCCTGCTGTTAGGAGATCGATCCCCTAAGAACTCATCTCCCCATCAGACCAGACAGCCATTAGTGGATGGGTTCCATTCTGGAAGCTGTAGGGCTAGAGGGGACCTAAGGGGCCAGACAGCATTGGGGGTGGGGTGGGCAAGACAGTCCTGGGGGTGGGGGCTCAGAGAAGGTGCTCAGACCATCAGGAAAGGCTGGAGGCAGGCAGCTCCGCCTTGGGAGCCATTGAGAAAGTGGCTTTCTTAATTTTTAATTAAAGTTTTGCAGAGGGCTTGAGCTCCCAGGAAAGGGAAAGTGTTGGTGCAGAATAATTAGCCGGACAAAAGGCAAATCCTCTTAGCCTCTCCCTGGGCGATTACAGGTTAATTGGTTGACACTCTTGCTCGCCAGGCCAGACACCGGGCTTTCCCCTACCACCCGCCGTTCGCTGACCCCGAGGCCACACCTGCCCTGCTGTCCAGCGTGGGAACCCAGCGGGGCTTCTGTCGCCCTCTGCTCGCCCCCGCCCTACCGGGCCCTCTGCTGAGCCCCCAGCACCTCCATCAGCTGGGGAGCCCTGGGGCTCCCCACAGCCCCCCAGGACAGGAGTAGCAGCGCTGTCCCAAGGAAGCATGCTGTCCTGTGCCGTCATCTCCACCAAGGCTGCCCACCTCTCCAATGATGCCAGCTGCAGGTCGCCTCTGGCAGAGTGGAAACCCCTCTCTTTCTCTTTCTCCCGCGTGAGTTGGCTGGCTCGAGGGATAAAAGTTGCCCCATGTGGTGACAAGCTGATGAGACTGAAAGTTGCACGTGGAGAAGAGGAAGGAAGGCAGGAAGAAGAGATGGGGAGGGACTGACGACCAGAGCAATGGCAGTACAGACAGCACACCTGATGCCGGACGGCGAGGGCTCATAGGCTCCTTTTCCGCCCTTGCTAAGCGTCATTGTACCTCATTTGTTTTCCTGCCCCGTTGAGGCCTGGCTGTGGCTGTGACCCTGAGCCACGGTCGCTCCTTTTCTTCCAGCCTTCCTTCCCGACCACACCGTAGATAGTCAGAGGTGCCTCACTGGCCTCTGGATTGAGCCCACGATGCCACTGGAGAGAGAGGAAGGAGGTCAGGGCCTGGCTGGAGGGAACACAAGATGCGTGTGTGGCTCAACCCAGGTGTCCTGGAATGGACATCTCCTCTCGCCTGCCAGGCATAGGCAAGATCGTGGTGCTCACAGAGGCCTGGGTCTGTCCCAAGGTCTCTGAGAGGCTCCTGGGGCAGCCCTGGGCCCTTGTGTGCTGCCCCCACCCAGGCAGGCTATGAGTCAGCCCACAGCTGGGCTCAGCGGAGGCCACACTGTGGCAGGGTTTCCAGTCCCAGCAGCAGGACAGCTGTTTGTTTTTCTTGCAGTAAAGGAGAGGGCAGGGGTGGGATGGAGGAGCGGACCCTGCTGGTTCTCACACTGGCCCGGGATCCCTGGAAGGCCCCGGAATGGAAGAGACCGAAGGAGCAGACACTTGAGCAGGGGGGCCTCCGGGCCTCCCTGCCACACTCCTGGGGCAGCCAGCCAAAGCCAGTGCCGCAGGCCAGTTCCTGGAGCGGGATGCTGGGGTTTCCGAGGTCGGGAAAGTACTGGCAAAGCTCTTTTCATGATGTCACCGGCTCTGCCCTGGCCCGGCCCAGCCCTAGCCCTGTCACCACCAGGGAGGGATGTGGCATGCCCTTGGGAGCTCAAAGCTGCCTGGAAGAGGTGCTCAGGGAGAATGCAGGTGCCTACCCTTGCCCCTCCTAGCAGCTGAGGCCATTAACTTCGGAGACCCCAGTGTACGGCAGGACTACGTCTCCCTGACTTCTGGGCCGAGCTGAGACGGAGTGGAGGGGGTGTTTCCTGAATCAGAAGGCAACCTTCCAAGACAGTGTGATTCATCCCTGGAGGGCTGCTGACCCCGATCTCAGCTCTCTTTGTGAATACAGAGATCCTCCCCCGAGCCAGACTCAGGACCCGAGTTGTGAATGAAACCACATATCATCGGCAGTTGGCTCTCAGCCGTGAGGGACAAAGTCCTCTTAAGTGAGGAACACACGTCTTGTCCTGTCTGGGATCTCCACTTCCCTTCTACCAACCCTATTTTTTTTTCTGGAAATTTCTAATGACACGGAACCCACAGGGAAGGGGGCACAGCAGAAATGGACAGCCCAGAGAGGTAGAAGCCAAGTCTTCCATGTAGCCGTCCACCCAGAAGGCGGACAGCACCCGTTCACCCTCAGGCCACTGACCCCTTGAGGCTCCATGCCTGACGAGAGAGACGTGGCCTCCTGACCCTGTCTTCCTATCTCCCATCTGACCTGTTGCTGTCAGTGATGCCCAGCGTTGCGCTTGTGTGAGGGTCCCGAATGCTGCCCTGTGTGGATAGGTAAATCTCAGGCTTTTTTACTTTTTGGAATCAGTTTCTCTTTAGAGCAGTTCTGTTTTTACAGGAAGACAAGGCAGGAAGTACAGAGTCCTAGCTTACGTCTTGCTTTTGGGTGTTGCTCGTTCTAACTATTGTTCACTCGTTCACCTACTGAGGGACATCTGTCTGGCGTGTCCTGTGAGACATTCTTGGTAACTATGAGAAAAGGTCAACACCATGTTTTGGAAACTATCGTGGTTCGGGGGGCTCTGCCTATAGTTTCCTGCAGCCTTGAAGTTCCCAAGATGCTTGCTAGGTCCCAGGAGGCCTCCGCCTCTGGGCAGCAGGGTAGTCAGGTGGCCAGGACACATGCATTTCTTCCCTTGGGACCAGTCTCTTTCCTGGGTCAGGTGAACGCATGGCTTTGACAGAGAAAAACTGAGCTTATCTTTCCGTGGTTTGAATGTGAGCCTTTTCACCAGGCCTGGGGCAGTCGGCCCTGAAGCAGACATCTCCCACCGACCTGGGTGTTGCTACGTCATTCTGTTACTCCACACGGACTCTCAATGCCACCCAGAGATGCTATAGCCACAAGCCAGGTGAGGCTGACTTCAGAGCTGTGACACAAGGATGCAGCCTGGTGTGCAACGGGCACTGAGCACACCCGCCGTGTGTGTTGCACGACTGAGCTTCCATCCCACCGACAGCACCGGGGTTGTTCATATGGGGCTGCCCCAAGCACTGCGAATGTACTGAGATATGACATCACTAGGTGACAGGGCTCTCCCAGTCAATCGTGATCTTAGGGAAGCCTGTGACATACACAGTCAGCCACTGACAAAACTGTGGCTGTATAGTGTGTGTGTGGTGTGTGTGTGTATGTTACAGTTATCCCTCTGTATGTCATAACACCTTCCTACTTAGGACAGTGTGCCCTCCCTGGCCAGGTGACTCTTTTTTTTTTAAATAATTTATTTATTCTTATTTGATGTACATTGGCATTTTGCCTGCATGTATGTCTGTGTGAGGGTGTCAGATCTTGGAGTTACGGACAGTTGTTAGCTGCCATGTGGGTGCTTGGAATTGAACCGAGGTCCTCTGGAAGGACAGTTAGTACTCTTAACCACTGAACCATCTCTCCAGTCTGGTCAGGTGACTCTTAAGAGGTAGCAGAGTCCCAAGCCTGAACAGGCCCGTGAATGCCCCCTGACTACCCAGATGTCACCCCTGCAGCCCGGGAGTGACTGTCCTTTGTAGCTGAATCCCCCTGCACTTAGGGGCATGCAGAAGTCATTAAAAATAGCCAATGTCCCTGTGACCCTGCATGGCCGGCCTGCTGCACATTGCCTCACCAACCTGTCTGTAGCACCACTGGGGCAGGCCTGTGGAGTGAGGTACATTAGGCTTAGCCATGGCTCCTACTCCTAGGGATCTGGGTCCAGGGAAGTAGAGAAGAGGGTTCAGCTAGCCACAGGGAACTTGACCCTGAGCACACTGGTGCTGTATACAGGCCATCTTGTTGCCAACTCTGTTTTGGGAATGGGTAGCAGTCCTCAAGGAGAGACAGGATGTCCACCATCTGCAGAAGGTGGCCAAGTATGACATCAGAGGTGACGTGGGGAAGGAATGAACACAGAGTTCCAGTTTAGGGCCTGAGCTCCCCGGGAACAAGTGCTCCGTTCAGACCACCTGCCACCCTATCTCAAGACAGGAGTCTATCCAGCACAAATCCAAGGGCTTCCCATGCTAGCCTGAGCACCCCAGAATCAAGAACCCCTATTCTTCAAGAAGGGACCTGGGGCATCCTCGAGCTAGGCCAGAGGAAGGGTGTAATTTGGATAGGACATATCCCTACAGGCTCATGGGTTAGAAGTTTGGTACCAGTCACTGTCCTGGGTTTTGATGGGTTCTAGAAACTTGGGGAGATGGAGCCCAGCTAGAGTTAATAGGTCACCACGGGGTCCGGGGCTGCCTTCCAAGGTTACGCTGGGTCTGCAGGCTCTGCTTTGCTTCCTGCTTCCTGTTAACGAAAGTTGGGCAGCCTCACTAGCCATCGGTTGTTGCAGCCATAATGTTCTGCCCAAGAGCATAGGGACAAGCAGCTTTGGGCAACACCCTGTGAAACCGTGAGCCCAAATAAACCTTTCTTCCTTTAAGTTATTTGGGAAGGTTTCATTGTGCTGTAATGACAACAACAGAAACTAACAGAGGGAGGAAAGGATGGGGCTTGGAGAGACGGTTCAATGGCTAGGAGCATTGCTGCCATGACAGAGGATCTGAGTTCGGTTCCTAGCACCAGTGTAGGAGGGTGAGTTGGATGTGAAATATCCCTATAGGCTCATAACTGCCTGCAACTCCAGCTCCCATTGATCCAATGCCTTCTTCTGGCTTCTGCAGACATCTGAACTCATGTATACATAACCGCACACATACACATAACTTTAAAAAAGAAAGAAAAAATAAATCTTTTGAAAAGAAGACGAATAATAACAGATGTAGCTTGAAACATGGGGGTTTGGACTCGGCAATGGTGAGCCATCCTGCACTAGGCAGTGGGGGTGTGGGGGAATGTGGGGAAGGGGGAGCTCACTCAAATGGTCCAGGCTGGTTCTCTGCTGCTACAAGCCCCTCCCAGGCTGCCCATTCCCTTAACCAGGAGAAAGCTACTCATACCCCTGCACAGTGAGCATCTGATGGGTACGGGATGCAGGGCCAGCGGAGCTCTTGGTTTCTGTCTCCAGAGCTTAGGTCCAGTCCAGGTCTTAGGACACAGTCACACAGGGCTTTCAGAGGCTGTGAAGATGGAGACCAAAGCAGTGTACCCTCCCCTTCCCACCCTCCCACGAGGGCTGCGCAGCGCACAGTAGGCCCAGCTAGGTCCAGGATAGCTATCTGTTGGGTGGAAAGAACTCAGGTTCCCTGGAGGACTTTAAAACTGGCCAAACCGGTTCAAAGGCAGCTTTTCTACAGTTTTTACAAGAAGCTACGCTCCCTTCTCTGAGGAGGTCTGGCCAGCCCGGACCCTACCTCCCCCTCCTTGCTCTTCTCTCCAGAGGGACTGGGCCTGCTGCTGTCACTTTGGTCTCTGGCCTCTCAATCCCCCCACCAGTCCTATTCCTGGATGGGACAGTCAATGGGAGACGTAGCTAGAGACCAGGGACCTGGCTTACCTGTGAAGCAACTCGCCCTCCTGATATGTCAGGAAGCCAATTACTTCTTGCTGAGTCTCGGTTTCCCCGGGGACGGGGATGAAGGTAGAGAGCCCTGGAGGACAAGAGTCCCAGGGAACTCTGCTCACTGCTCTCCACAGCCTGCAGCTCTGGCACCATGCTCTGGGGCCTCAGGCATTCTCTCTGTGAGATGGATAAGCTGCCATGAGCCCTGCCCCCTCCACCCCTCACCCCGGTCTCATAGCTTTGTCCATCGAACTAACCTGGACGGGCTTTTCTGTAAGCATCTCTGGTTCCAAACTGCAGCTGGGGATGTTGCCTGGGCCCTGGAGATCCAGCACCGCATCCTGGGGGAAATGAAGTGGGACCAAGACTGGAGATTCTGGGGCCCCTCACTCTGCTCTGTGAGGCCCTCCAACAGGCCAGGCTGGAGGAAGAAGGCCCACAGCCTCAGTACCATTCACACTGTAGTTCTTGGCCCCACCACGCCCTGACCCTCCAGTGACCCCAGGGCCCTGGCCAGATGAGCTCTGTTCCCCTTGGAAAGGCCACTCAGGACCTGTGTCTGGAAAGAAGGATGAGGGTCAGGCCGGGAGAGCTTTCTGGAGGAGGCCATGAGGAAGCTCGGGGTGGGGGTGGGGTGTAAGCAAGGCCAGCATTCTTGAGGACAGGGACTATACTGAGTCCCCTCCAAAGGCCCCTAGGCTCTGGCCAAAGCAGTGAGAAAACAAGGAACAAAGGAGAGAGTTCCAGGTGCCAGGTCACCCCAGCAGTCTGTGACAGGCAGGCTTGGACACAGCAGGGTGGGGCTTAGCTCCTTCCTCCAGTTGGACCCTAGGGCATGCCACTCAGACTTTCCATGCCCTCTACCCTAGGAGAATGTTAGTAAGCCAGGGATGGTACCCAAGCACCAGGATGGGGTGCCACGGGGCCCAGCGTAGTGACACTGAGCTAGGAAAACTTCTTCATTGATCACAGGGGACTAGGGGCAGCAAGGTCATTTGGATTTCCTTGTATTGTCACCTAGGGCATTATGATACTCCAAAGACCCATCTGGTCCTGTGTTGGCCCCAGTACACAAACCCCAGAGTCCCAGGTCTGCACTAGAGAATGGATGAAGGGCCAGGAAGAAGGATGGAGATACGTGGGAGAGGGGAGACCTGGAGGGACAGACAGAAGAGAGTGGGCAAGACCGGAGTGGTGGAGAAGGGAGGGGAAGCCTAGAGACCCAGGAGGGTGGAGAGGGCAAGATTGGAGACATGAAGGGATGGCGGAGGGGGGCATTGGAGGCTCTGGGTCCCCTCCTGGGGACATGGAGTAGAGAAGGAAGTGATGGAGGCGCCAGGCACCTCATGGAGTGAGGAAGAACAGCAGAAGGACCAAGAAGCCACTGGAGGCAGAGCAGGAAGCAGTGGCGGGCCCACGTGTGGCCTCAACAAATATTTGCCATCCAAACAAGGACAATTTTTAAAGAAAGGATCAGAGACCTGAAAGATAATTTGTCTAGTTGTTTGAATATTTATTCATCATCCAAAAGGTACTTTTATCACATTGGTGAACTTATAAAAGTCATGCTATATGAAATCTTTATAATAAAACCAGGTGTGGTGATACATAGATGTGATCTTGGCACTTGGGAAACCAAGGCAGGAGGAGACCAGCTTGGGCTGTCAGAACAAGACTCTGTCTCAAACTCAAGCAAACTGAACAGCTATCACAATAAAGCAATTATTCTAAGGGAATTTAAATGAACTGAGTCAGAGCACACTTCTTCTACCTATTATCTGAACATAACACAGTCACCGGCACAGTCTGGATTCTTAATCGCACACATGTTGGAGCCTCCACATGTCCCTGGCACTTCTGCACAGTGACTTCCATATGGTCCCTCTACCTTGGAGGTTTTTATTCCCATCTATCTTCCTGAGTGTTCTCCAAAGTTGCATTTTGACTGTGGATCTGCTGCTGTCTTCCACAGACTCATCTTAGAAGGCAGGGAGTGTGCTAACAGGTAAAAGCAGTTGCTGAGAAAGCTTGAGGACCCGAGTTCAAATCTCCAACAACCTCATAAAAATCCAGGCGAGGTCACCGGCATCCTTGCAAATCGTCCCACCATGAGAGGCGGAGACAGGAAGGTCACGGAGATTTGCTGGCCTCCCGCCACCTCCAGGGTCAGTGAGAGACCCTGTCTCAGGGGACACGGTGAAGAGTGAGAACACGACACTCTTCTGTCCTCTGCATGAGCTCATAGCTATATGCATACACATCATGCACACAGGTACACACATGCATGCACACGTGCATGCACAAAATTTGTTTTAAGCACCTGCCTAGAGTATGTGAAGAGGCTCTGGGCTCGATTCACCAGGGACAGAATGGAAGTAAGATGAGCCCTCTCTCCACAGGGCTGGAGTGAATATCTCAGCCCAGATCTCCCTGCACATCCTGACTTTGGCCTCTATTCAGTCAACAAATATTTGTACAAACCTTGTGGAGAGAATCGTCCCTGCTGAGGACTCTTTCCCATGGCTCCTCAAGGTACATTCTGCTGTTGTGGTCCCCCCCACCCCTGTCTCACCCCATTTTGTTGTGGGCTACAGAAGAATGGATTTCAGTGTCTGTTCTGAGATGCTGCAGAAAACCCCCAGTGCTGGCAGTTTGGGGTATGGGATTGCTTTAAACACGAATTAAAGGCTTCAAAACAAGGTCAGGTATGGTAGCTCACACCTTTGGTCCCAGCACTAAGGAGGTTCGGTCTGGAGGATGGCCATGAGTTTGAGGCCAGCCTCAGTGACAACCTGTCTTACGATGAGGAAAGTGTTCTCATTGATTTTTTTTCTTTTTAAATCAGTGCTAGGAATGGAACCCAGGATCTTGTGCATGCTGTGCAACCATCCTGCACTCCCTAACCAATTATTAATATTGTTATAATGGTTATTATTATGATGTTATTGTGTGTTGCTGCATGCCATGGCACACACATTTGTGTACATGCAGAGACCAGGGGGAGGGTGTTGGATGTATTTCTCTGCAGATATCTGCCTTGTTCCTGGAGACAAGGTCTCTCGCTGAGCCAGACCCTATTGACTAGGCTGGGCAGTCATTGAACTCCTGTGATCGGCCTGTCTCTGTAACCCAATACTGGGGTCCTGGGCACACGTAGACACACCTGGCTTTTTATGTGGGTCCTGGGATCCAAACTGAAGTCTTCATTTTTACCCACTGGATCATCTCCCCAGGCTCCCTGATCAATTCTTTAAATGGGATTTCTATTAAAATTCCCACTTTCCACATCCATCGCCGAAGTCTCTTGGCTGGATCCGCATAGGCTCTGGCGTCTCTAGGTGCAAGAATGGCAGGTGTGTGCTGTATGTGCAGACGTGTGGCTGTCAGCTCCTTTCACGGGTACTGGAACACCTAGGGGACTCTGAGAAAGCTGTAGGGGTAAGTGGTTGCATGGGGGAGGTGCTTGTCCACCAGTGCTTGGGAGGCAGGGACAGAGAATTTCTAGAGCAAGCTGGTTAGCCAGAGAGCTGGATTGGTGAGCTCTGAGCTGAAGTGAGAGATCCCACTTCAACGTAAACAGTGGAAGTGTCTAAGGCGACACTCACTTAACCTCTGCCCTCCACATGTATACACACACATATGCATCATACACACAGGCATCCACATACATGTGAATGTGCAGGAACTATACACACACACACACACCTATACATGAATGTGCAGGCACTACACATACACCACATACATACACACACAGGCATACACATGCATACACATCTACACATGAATGTTAGGCACTACCCACACACCACATACACACACAGGCATACACACACACATCTACACATGAATGTTAGGCACTACCCACACACCTCACACACACACACACACACACAAAACCACACTACACACCAAACATAACATGCACATACACACACCACACATAGACACCCACACACACATCAAAGGTAACACACATACACCCTACACACTATATACACACATACACACCGCACACACACATATACATACCACATATACACAATCACGCATATACACATCACACCGTCTTCTACCTCTAGTCAGAGATCTGCTCCCCATAGCACCTCTGTCGCCATCTTTGTTGCTGTGTGGTGCATTTGCAACCCACTTGGCTAAGCTGCTGTACTGGCTGGTTTTGTGTGCCAACTTGACACACAGAGAGGAAGGAGCCTCAGCTGAGGAAATGCCTCCATGAGATCCAGCTGTAAGGCATTTTCTCACTTAGTGATCAATGGGGGAGGGCCCAGCCCATGGTAGGTGGGGCCATGCCTGGGCAAGCCAACAGAAGCAAGCCAGTGAGCAGTGCCTCTCCATGGCCTCTGCCTCAGCATCTGCTTCCAGGGTCCAGCCCTGCCTTCCTCCAATGATGGACTATGATGTGGAAGCATAAGCCAAATAAACTCTTTCCTCCCCCAACTTGCTTTTTGGTCATGGTGTTTCATCACAACAATAGAAACCTTAACTAAGACAGTCACCCTGGACAGAATGGGTAATGGACCTCACTGCTGTTGGGATTTGCCACTATCAGTTCTAGGCTGAAGTCCTGTGACACCATGTCCAGACGCTGGGCTGTGGAGGCACTGAGGGCCAGACGCTCCGAGTAGGAGCCATCGTGACAACTATGCTTTCTGTCAGCTCACCACAGATTCAAGAAGGCGAGTGAAACTTAGTCTTCCTAACAGGCACCTCATCCAACCAGGAAGGAAGGGTCACACAGGGTGCGTGGCTTGCTACAGCACACAGGTGGCCAGCAGGGTCCTGAAGGGAGGTGGTGGCTTACTCAGGAAGTCACATCCCCTGCCAAGCTGTTGTGACTTCAGATGAGGACTTGATGCTTCCTGCCGTGTCTCTGACCCTCTTCAGCCGAGAGCCCTTCTTCTGTAGTTGAGCACTTGGCAGCTGTGGGGTTCTATGGACACAGTTTGGGACTCTCTGGAACGTATTGCATTAAGTATTGCTGGAGAGCCAGTTTCCAGGGGCTGCCATGGTCTGGTGCAGTAGGGACTGCTTCATCTTCAGCCTTCAAAAACAGCACTCTGCCTCCATTTCCCTACTTACACAATGAGGAGGCTGAACTTGCCCAGAACCTTGGGGCAGGAAGGGATGGGTAAGAAATTTAAGGAGTTCTACTTGTTTCTACTCCCTAGTATGTGTGTGTGTGTGTGTCTGTATGTGTGTGTGTGTGTGTGTCTGTGTGTGTATCTTCCAACCAGACCATGCCCCAAGGCCAAGGATGCTAAGGCCTCCTGCAGAGGCCTGCCTGCCCAAGATCCAGCTGCAAAGGAAGAGTACAGGTTGGACCTGGTGGCTTAGAGACAGTTCCCCTCTGTGTAGACACCTCTACACAATTAGTCATGAGAGTAGAGCATTGGGGTGGGGGCAGAGCCCCGAGGCATGGAGCCCCCCCCAGTCTATAAGGCCCCCTAGTCTATGCTACCTCCCTGGTCCATGGAGACCCCGGCCTATGGAGTACCTGGTCTTTGGAGCCCCTTAGCAGTAGACCCCTCATATATAGAGCCCCAGTCTGTGAAGGACCTGGACTGTGCGAACCACATGCTACTGTAAGCTTTGAAGAGACTGCTATGTTGCCACAGAGGTCCTGGGTCAGCCAATCCCTCCTCTGGGGCTCAGGCTGGTGCTTAAGAATTGCTGTCTCCAAGTGCTGTCTGGATGGCCCTGAATTTGTTGGCCACTGCCAAAAGTGCAAGGATGTGTGCTGTGAAATACTAGTTTAAGATGTGTTACATTCCTTTAAGCTGTGGAATATTTGTTTAATGATGCAAAAATGTGTTGCATTCTTTAATGCTTCACTTAACTCTGTGAAGCTGTGTTACTTTGCCTGCCTAAAACAGCTGATTGGTCTAATAAAGAGCTGAATGACCAATAGCTAGGCAGGAGAGAGAAATAGGTGGGGTTGGAGGGCAGAGAGAATAAATAGGAGGAGACATATAGGGAGAAGGGCAAGGAGAGAGAAAAGGAGGAGAGGAGGATGCCAGCCGCAGAGCAAGAAGGAAAGAAAGCTATATATAATAATGAGAGGTAAAAAGCCCGGAGGTAAAACATAGTTGGAGAGAAATGGAATAATTCAAGTTAGAAAAGCCGGCTAGAAACAAGCCAAGCTAAGGGAGGGCACACATAAGTAAGAATAAGTCTCCATGCATTTATTTGGGAGCTAGGTGGAGGGCCCAAAGAATTAAAAAAGAAGCAAAACAATGACAGATGCAGGTCCAGAGGCTGGGTAAGGAGGTACCGAGAAGGGATCATCGTCCATTTCACAAGGAAGAAAACCAAGGAGCAGCTACAAACAGAGCAGGCCTGGAGGCATTCCAAGTTCCCCTACCTCTGGTACTGTCCTCAGTGAGGTTGTTTGGGCTCATGGGCTATCTCCAGCCACAAGCCAGGGCTCATGAAGAGCCCTTGAGATCCGCGTGCTCACCCATTCATTTGATGGCAATGCATTTGAAGGATCTCCAAGATGCCTAGAGTGATGTAGGACAGACAGCAGCCTCAAGTAGAGAGTATGTACACACACACACACACACACACACACACACACACACACACCACTACACATACATACACAGGCTGAGTAACCAGAGAATGGACTGTGCTGGGGGACCTCTCAGGACATGAGGCGAGGACCTCTGGGACCTGGTGACGTTCAGCCCATTCCTGAGCTAGGACTGGGTGCTAGCATGTGCCACACACTATAGTGCCTTGTGCGGGGACACTGTGGTGACCAGAATAAACCAGTCAGCACGTTTCCCAGGCTGACTGCTCCAGTGCAGAGATGAGAGAGTGGGAGACTGAGGATGCCACAGGGTGAGGGTGTCACAGCGGCGGGGGCTGGGAATGAGGTGGAGCTCACTGGGAAGGCTGCTTAGCTGAGATCTGAAGGAGAATCATGGGTGTCAGTCAGGGTGTGTGAGGCGCAATAGAGGACAACAGGACCTGACACAGCCAGCTAGCTGTGTGGTGCTAACCAGTCAGCTTAGAGCTTTTCTGATCATGGCCTTCTAAATCTTAATTAGTTATTAATTGATTTGTCAGATTTTATGAGTGTGAGTGTTTTGCTTGCATGTATATCTGTGAATCCCTTGTGTGCCTGGTGCCTATTTAGCTCATAAGAGGGTGTTGGACTTCTTGGAGCTGGAGTTACAGTTGAGATCTGCCATGTGGCTGCTGGAGTCTGAACCAGGGTCCTCTTCAAGAGCAGCCAGTGCTCTTAACCACTGAGCCATCCCTCCAACTCTGTTCAAGACATTTTAACGAGTCCCCTGGTACATGGATTTATAAAGCAGGTATATGAACTAAACATTTGCTAGTAATAAACCATAGAGAAATTTATTTTGCCATTTACTAATGACAAAGCAAATCTGGGTCATAATAAAATGGATATTACATAAAGAATGAAATCTGGCTAACTATTTGGTTCTGCATGACACTGAGCACTTCTAAAACTTTCCCAAGCTGATTAATATTTGATTTTATAATTGTCTATGCCAAGACTACTTGCTTTATATTGACATAACTGTATTTATGGACATTTCAGATATTGTTGGAGATTCTGCCTTAATCCCAAGTTAAAGTGTTTTGTAAATGAAACAAGTTATTAATTCAAACACCAATTTTAAATTAAAATTAATTAATTAGCTGTGTAGATGTCTGTGTGTATGTCTACCATGTGTATGCTGGTGTCCACAGAGATGGGGAGAGCCTGTTGGATCTGATGGAGCTGGAGTGACAGGCTGCCCAGCATCATGCTGGAGACTGAACTGGTTCTGGAGAACTGGGTTCTCTGGAAGAGCAGTACTAGCTCTTAGCTGCTGTCTCTCCATCCCTACAAACATCATTTTCAAAAGTCACCATTTTACACAATAGTCCAAGATACTGACTTGCTACTTCTATGGTGAGGAATGACGGTAGCAAAATATCGAGTCTGTTTTCTGGGAATGGGGAGATGGTGCAGCCATTAAGAGCACTGGCTGCTCTTGCAGTGAACCTAAATTCAGTCCTCAGAAGCCACACTACAGCTCACAACCATTTCTAATTCCAGTTCCAGAGGATCCAACGCCCCCTGCTGGCCTCAGATGGCACATACACCCACATGCACATTACCACCTGCCCCAGCACATGCATGTGTAATTAAGAATAAAAATGTAAAGGTATTGTTTTCTGTAACTCAACAATAAGAACTTTTCATGAACAGTAAAAGACACCACAGTTCCTAACACACAAGGTGTCTCAGGCAGTGTTGCACAGTCTGGTTGCATGCACTGTGCAAAAAAGACCATGCTGTACATTCAGAAACAAGGCTATAGTGAAGTCACATAGTTCAACACCGGCAGACACCAACAGAAGCACCCTGAATCCATCATGTGTTTGATTTTGAATTAATTACAATTAACTAATGGGAAGACACCTTCTCTATTGCCCAAATTTTCACAGTTGCTACCTTTTATGTAAGGGCTCTGTGTGGAGTCCCAAGACACATTTTAAGACGTGGGAGTGGACAGATGAGGCCAGGCAAAGGGGTACAAGTGGTGTAAAACCTGCCCGCAGCAGAGGTTGGGGGAGGGGTATCCTGGGGCACCAGGGAGGAAGCAGGGTCACTTGGCCATCAGAAGAGGAGAAGTGGATGGGACCAGAGGTAGGAGTCGCAATTGTAAACAGGGAGTTGCCTCGGGAGGGTTGAGCTAACAGGATCTGCTGGTGGGTGGACTAAGGGTGGAGGGAGGAGGCAGGGCAGAGGCAGGGCTGGGGCTGAGCCTGGGGAGAACGGAGGCAGAAGAGTGGGAGGGGGTGCCTGGGATCAGAGCAGGGACAGGAGAGGCAAGTTGTCCGGAAAGGTCTTTTCCAGGAAAATGAGGGCCAGTGATTGTGCATAGGTCCAAAAGGGCCCTTGGGGATAGGGTGGCCTCTAGCCCTCGGGCCCCAGCAGGTGGGCATCTGTGTTGTGTGGTGATAGCCAATGACCCCTGCACCTCCCCAACTCCTAGTCCTCGGTGGAGTCATCTGGAAACACAGCAAGGTAGAGGAGGAGAGCCTTGCTCGTTCCTTAGCTGTGAAAGCATCAGTCCTTGGGCTTCTGGGATGCGTGACCTGGTTTACCCACAAAGCTTCCAGGTGCAGAAAATAAGGCCAGAGTGAGGCAGCATGGGCCAACAGGAATCTGCCAGGAATGCCTTCCAGGACCCAGGGTCCTGGTCTGGGTAGCAGGTACCTGGCTGCAGCTGGGCTGGGCGCCCGGCCCCAGGCAACCATGAGACTCTGTGCTGTCCCAGGCCTGAGCTGCTGTTTGTGCAGGGCTGCGTCTGCCCTGGGGCCTGTGGGAATTTTCTCTCCTGAGAGCCCTGAAAAGCCGTAGGGGGCGGGGTGCCCAGCCCAGCTGATGGAGGCGAAAGGGCCACATGGGTTTTGTGGTCGAATTATCCAAACAGTGAATCGCTCCGTCCGCCCGGGCGGCTGTGAACGGCCCGGCTTTGTCCGCCCTGAGAACAGCGGCGGCGGACAGGGCAGACAAAGCGGACGCTGACGCGGCCTTTTCCATGGTCCGCAGAGAAAGAATGGCCTGGCACACAAAGCCGCGTCGGTGGGGCGGGCCAGGGGGCTCTGATTTAGTCACGGCCCACGAGAAGACCGAGGGGCCCCACCAGAGCATCCGGCCAGGAGGGGGGACAAGCTGTGGTGGAACAGACTTGTCCATGAACCCTCTGCCCTCGAGGACACACACCCACGAGAGCCACCTGTCCTCAGGGTGACCATCCTTCAAAGAGACTTTCACCATCAGCGCCAACTGGGACAGCACATGGTTGCCACTCAGTCCAGACTTCTATCTAGCTGGTGTCACCATGCTGGCGGGCAAGACCTCCTGATGACCAGCCGTACTTCTAAGAGTCCAGATAGCAAGGGCTAACACCGTGTGTGTGTGTGTGTGTGTGTGTGTGTGTGTTTACGCATGCACGAGTTGTCAGCACAGCCCTGGGGCATGGCATGGGTAGGAGAAACTACAGGCTGGGTGCGGGCCAGGTCTTTTTCAGGTTGCCTCTGCTTTGGTCAGCCTGAGGTCTGACAAACAGGGAAGGGCTGAGGGAGGGATGAGGAGACCCCCCCCCCCCGTGCAAGAAAGGGGTTCTGAGCAGAGCCAGCTTGCCACGCCGGCCGGACCAGGCAGGAGGTCTAGCTGACTCCAAGCTGCTTCAGGCCTGTCCTGACCTTCAGGCTCCGGGGTTATCTGAGGGTCAGAGATGTAGTTTGAGCCCTACGCTCAGTCCCGGGAAGTGGTCCCTGGGTCTGTACCTGAAGTCTGTGAAGGAGGAGGAGAAGGAAAGTCTTGCTAATAGAAACCCTTGGGCCAGTGACAAGGAACATCAAGATGAGTGCCCTGTTCCTTCTCAGGCTGTGGGACTCGGAGCTGCAAGGCTGCCTTGTGAGAACACGGCCTTTGCCTCAGTAGACATTGCTAGGGCGGGGTCACCTGCGTGGGAAATGCACAAGGGGCGTGGTGAAGGCAGTGGGGAGGGAGGGGTCAGCTCGGTTGGTATTTAGGCCTTGCTTGTAGTTGTCTTAAGATCAGACTGACACCAAAGTGCCTGAGCCTAGCCAGGGTGACCTGCGGGGGTGACTTCTGTGTATATCCGGAGACTTAATATTTATTAAGGTGGAGGCCAGGGACCAGCGGATTGGCACACATTCCACACATCAGAAGAGAGAGCCCTGGGGTCAAGGGCTTTGCCTACCAGGCCTGGGACAGCCTGTTCATATACCATAATCATCCCATCTTATTCATAAAGCTACCAGCTAGGGGGTGCTGTGACAGTTACATCCAGGGAAACTGAGGCACGGAGAGACCCGTCCCCCAACCCAGAGTACCACACCAGGATGCTCTCTGCCCTCAGTGGTAGTGAGCCATTCTGACAACTTGTTTACAAATGATCCTGAGACCTTCCCTTGCTCAAGCCAGGACACTCACTCTGACCCTCAACATAGAGTTGTATAGGGACCGATGGCTCGTTCTGGAGCCAGTACTTGACCACCGGGAGGTACCTGGACAACAGCCAGGGTTGGCGTCATTTATCCTTGGTCAGATCAGGGCCCCAAAACCAGAAGGTGGAGCCCCCAGGCTCACCAAGCCCTGCCCGCCCTCTCAGGCTGCCCCAGCTTCCATCTGGGTCCCATCAGCTTCGCCTTTGGCCAAGAGTATGCGGTGTCCGTGGGAGCAGGAAAAACAGCCGCAGGGGCCGGCAGCTGCCGACAGGCCTGGCTTCGGCCCAGCAGGGAGGGCAATTCTGATGAGGAGGCAGCTCGGCCATCCAGCTCCCATCAGATGGTGCTGAGAAGGCTGCCCGGCCCCCACCACCCTGTTCTGGCTTCTATCAGGATATGACTAAAGTCCAGGAAAGGCCTGTGGGCTGCCTTGGGGGCAGCTGCCAGGCTGGGGTGCTAGGGCACCCAGAAGCTCAGGCATTTGAGCGCATGTGTGTACAGGGAGGAGAAGGGTGACACTCTGGCCAGGAGTCAGGTGTTTGCTCTTTCTGAACTGCTCGCTCCCTGGCTCTCCGGGGTGGGTGATGCTGCTGCTACCACACAGATCCTCCAGAGCCCTTAGGCCATAACAGTTGCTCAATACATAGCAACTCACCCCCATCTCCAGGAACCAGGACCCTCCAGGAACCTGGCTGTGGAAGCTATAAACACTGCCAGCCGCTACTGTGCCACATACACCCAGAGGAACGGACACAGGACCCCAGAGTACTGGATCAGGGCGTGCTCAGCTGTCAGGCAGCCACTTGGACTGACCTCGCCCACAGCTCACCCTGAGACTCCCCCTTGCTCTCCTGAGATGCTCATATGATGTCGCTTGGTGTAAACTTACATACAAGTCTCAGGGTCTTTGTGTGTGTGGTGCAAAGACGTGCACACGCCTGTGGAGACCACAGGACAACTTCAGACACCACCCATTTTTTTTCTCAGACAGGATCTTTCACTGGTTCTTAACTTGAGTAACTGAATAGTTAGGATAGCTGACCAGGGAGCCTCCAAAGATCTACCTGTCTCCAGCTCTTCAGTGCTGGGATTACAAGGGTTCATTATCACACCTATCTGCTACCCCACCCTCTTCAAGACAGGGTCTCACTATGGAGCCATAGGTGGTCTGGAACTCTCTATGCAGACTAATCTAGCCAGGAATTCACTGAGAACTCCCTGCCTCTGCTTCCTGAGTACTTTATTAATTTATATTAATTTATTTAATATGTATGGGTATTCTTTTGCCTGCATGCATGTCTGTGCATGCAGCATCCCTAGATGTCAGAAGAAGGCATCAGAATGTCCTGGGATTGGAACTACAGATAGCTGTGAGTCACCATGTAGGTGCTGAGTCACCATGTAGGTGCTTTTTTAAAAGATTGATGTGTGTGTGTGTCTGTCTGTCTGTCTGTGCATGTGTGTGTGTATGAGTGTGTGCAAGTGTGTATCTGTGTATATGAGTGTGTATGAGTGTGTGCATGTGTCTGTGCATGTGTGCACATGTACAAGTGTGTATCTGTGTATATGAGAGAGAGAGAGAGAGAGAGAGAGAGAGAGAGTGTGTGTGTGTGTGTGTGTGTGTGTGTGTGTAGGCATTTAGGCCAGAAGAGGGCTTCAGATTCCCTGAAGCTTGAGCCACAGGTAGTTATGGACTGTCCATTTCAGGTTCTAGAACCAGAACTCCACTCCCTTGCAAGAGCAGCAAGTGCTCTAACCAGTGAGCATCTCTCCAGTCTGTGCTTGCTTTTTCACTGGGTTCTGGGGACTGAACTCCTGAACTCAGGGCTTCTTTGTTACCAGGTAAACACTTTACCAACTGAGCTATCTCCCAATCCCAGGTTCCCACATTCTTTACAGATTCACCAAACATCTCCCATGGTCCCACCATAAGCCTAGGGTCCCAAGATGACAAGAGAAATGTCCCTGCCCTTTGGGAGCACAGGTTAATGTTCTTTTGTGTGGTAGCTGACCTTACTTCCAAGTTTGATGTGTCTCTAGGCTTGCTGAACTGGGATTCAGTCAGGGAAGCCTTCATGGAGGAAGATATACTTGACCTGAATGTATGAACAAAGTCTGTGTCATCCAGCAGAGGCAAGAGTGGCCCAGGGCAGTGTCTTCATGCAGTGGAATGACCTGAGCTAGGTGGTGACAGGAAGGAGGGCCAGAAAACCCCAAGGCAGGGCACACTGGGTCCTCCGTGGCCTTCCTCCTCAGAACCCAACACAGAGCTGCTCTTGTCACCACCAGCGGTCCATGGTAGGTGGCTCGGTAGATAGATTGGTCCCTACAAGTTGGAAGCTGAGATGCTAGGCTCAGAGAGGGGTTGCTGGGCTGTTTGAATGATGTGTTGGGCCCTTTCTGCCCCTTCCAGACACACAGGGTGGCTCCCAGGGCTGAGGGCAGGTGCCACCCAGGTGGTAGACATTCTAGCCTGCTGCCACCTGGGAATGGCATTTATGTCACATGTAATGAAACCAGAGGGAGCCACAGTCTCCAAAGCTCTCTAATGTGTTTGGAAAGAGCAGTTGAGCGGCCTGCAATGCTCAGTCACTGATGGTCACCACTGCTCACAGCCTTTGTTCTTTCCGGGCCTCCGGGCACTGTAGTCTGAATGTCACGTGATGTCACCACAGTCAGCAGAATTAGATTCTGCCATTGCCATGGCAGGCCCCATTCGGGCTGGAGGGCATTATGCCCCACCTCCCAGCACAGGAAGAGGTCGGCCACTTGGTCCCAGGTTGGTATCTGGCTTACAACAGACAGAGAAACCCTCGTGGTAGTGGGGGAGGGGGAGCGTCATGATGACCGGGGTCGCAAGGCAGGCAGTGGTACAGTCAGGGACTCCCGGTAGCTGAGCATGTGAAACAGAGGAGGGAATGTGGGGAACAGAGATAACAGGGTGGGGTTGTCATAGCAGGATGAACATACCATGTTGTCATAGCCTCTATCCCTTAGACCACAAGTCCCCTTTGGGAAGAGCGGCCTGTGCTGCCCCTGTGGGAATGGGGTGCCAACTGGTAGCTAGCTGGGAAGTGCTCACCCCAAGCTGGGTACCATACTTCTGCCAGCAGCTCACAGGTGCCACCCATTGTTGGTCCCTTGGGTGATTCCAAGAACATGGGATCCTGCGAAGGGCCAAAGACTGGTCTAGAAAGAATGCAAGAGGTCTGTGGAGGTGGACCAGAATACTGCATGAAGCATGGGATGGGATAGAAGGTAAATGGAGGCAAGATGGCTTCCTGGAAAGGGCAGCCTTGTGTCAGACGGTGAAGAGGCAGTGGGACTCCTGTGGGGTCTCCATTTCCCCACGTGTAGGAATGGTATGTGCTGGTTCCTCTTCAGAGGCCATGGCGTTCAACAGTCTTCCCAGAAATTGCGGTTCAAACACGTACCTGTTAGTCAGTTAGCAGGGAGACAGCTGGGAGTAAGACACAGGAAGGAGTCAGGCCATCCCATCACCCTCCATCGCTACCCCACTGCCTTCCGGTGCCCCCTCAACACACACTAGGGAACTCAGGTGTCTCTGTTCCCCCTGGCCTCCTGGGCAGGATAGTTGTTGTCCCTCACTTGGTCCCCATAATTCCCATGGATGCTGTTTCCCAACTGACCTGTCGTAAGTAGGCTCCCCTTGTCACTCTGTACAGCAAACGTCACTGAGACCCTTGAGGTCCCATAGCTTGCCCCACCCTCATCCCGTGGTTCAGCAGCCAGGCCTGTGAACGTGCTCTAAGGTGCCTGTAACTGGATGAGCTGGGGACATCTGAAAGCACCCAATGGTTTGTGTAGATAGTATATGCTAACCTTCAAAGGTGCTCTGTGTGTGTGTGTGTGTGTGTGTGTGTGTGTGTGTGTGTGTGTACGAGAGCAGAGGGTAACGTTTTTGTCAGTCAATTTCAACCTTATTTTTTGAGAGAAAAGCTGAAATGTATGTCTGTGTATGTGTCCATGCAAGTGGGTCTTGTATGTGTGTGTCTGTGGGTGCCCGTGGAAGCCAAAGGACAACCTCTCCATGTAGGGTTCAGGGATTGAACTCTGGCCATCAGGCTTGACAGCAAGTACCCTTACCTGATAAGCCATCTGGCCAGCCCAACTTTAAACCTTAGGCAGGGTCTCACTTTGTACCCCTGGATGACTCATAACTCACTATGTAGACCAGACTGGTCGCAAACACACAGAGACCAGCCTGCCTCTGCCTCTCCTGAGTGCTGGGATTAAGGGTTGTGTGCCACCATGCTCCACTCCTGTTTCAAGTGTTGGTGATGTTTCGATCAGTGTACTGATGTATTTATACTTCAATGTGTTTTTTTTGTACAATTTAGGAAATCTTTGCCAAATCCAATACCACGAAGATTTCTTCTAACTAAAACTTTTAGTTCTTTCATTTTAGTCAGTGATCCATTTTGAGTTAGTTTTGTGAATCCCTTCATACCACACACATTTGAATCCAGCTCAGTTTTTTTCTCTAAGATTTCTTGTGCTCTGGGTCAATACTCTGCCTTCTCCTCACTGCTCCTTTGTGATTCTATGACCTGTTCTAATCTCAGCTGGCTCCTAAGCCCTAAGCCCGTCGGTGTGGCCACAAAGACTCCTCCTCCTGCCACCCCTAGAACATCGTCTGTCATTGAGCAGGGGGCCAAACAGAAAGCATTTCTTTGAGATCATCCCATTTCTCTTTTTCTCTTCCCCCCCTCCTCCCGCCCTCCCTGCCTCCCTCTCTGTGTTTAGGTGTGCACAAGCATGTGTGTGTGCGTGTGCGTGTGTGCATGTGCGTGTGTGCGTGTGCATGTGCGCGTGTGCGTGTGTGTGTGTGTGTGTGTGTGTGTGTGTGTGTGTGTGTGTGTGTGTTTAGGCCAGAGGATAACATCAGATGTCTTTGTCTATAAACTTGCACCTTGTTCTCTGAGACAGTCTCTCACTGAACCTGTAGCTTGCTGATTGGCTGCGCTGGCTCTCGAGTCCTACTGTCTCTGCCTTCCCATTGCTGGGATTTCAGGCTCTGCCACCGCACTCAGCTTTTTACAGGGGGCCTGGGAATCAGAGCTCAGGTTCTCATGCTGGCAGAGTAAGCACTTTATCCATCGGGTCCACTGGCCAGCCCATCTATAAACATGCCCGCTCCCCTCCAGCCCATCTATAAACATGCCCGCTCCCCTCCCTCAAATGCCTCCCATAGCTCCCTGTCCCTATGCTTAATGTGGCTGAGCCTTCCCTTCTTGAAGCCTCACCAAGGATGAAGTCTGTGCCCCCCCCCAGAGGGGGGGAGTCCTGGGCCTGGTGTCTAGCTCTGTGACCACAGCTGAGGCCCTGCTTTGGGATGGACATCAGGCACCTTAGAAATCCCGTCAAGCGGCATGGGCAGGAGGAGGGCCACAGACCCTGGTGTGGGCCCCAGGCGGCCACCTCCCAGCTGCACGCTGTAAACCAAAGCCGAGGAGGGACTGGTTCGCCACACTCCCCGTCTGCCCGAGGGAGGCCTCCAAGCTTGGAATTACAGCTCCCAAACACGTACTTACTCGGGTTTGCCTTGGAAAAGGTTACCATTTAAGTATCACCCGATAACACACACACATGCCCAGCTACATGGGAAATTACAGAGCACTGTCCCCAGCCTGACCAGTGTCCACAGCTGGGTGAGGAAGTGTTCAGTGAGACTGAGCCACTCAGCCCAGGAGGGGCTGTTGCATGGGGAGGGACTCTTGTGTTGCCTTCCAGGGAAAGGACAGGTGTTTAGGACCACCTGAGGACCAGAGGTCTCTTAGCCCCTCTGTACCTTGTCTTATCATTTGTAAGACGGGGGTAGGGTTGCTACAAGCAATAGCAAGAACGTATGAAACACGCCCAGCTCACTTGCACACGTACCCCTGGGAGCTGTGAAAAGGAGTGGAGGGCAGCAGGTAGCAAGCCCAGGCCCCGTGCCTTGTAGCCCAGAGGCAGGCCGGGGTATGACACCCCAAAATGGTGCCAGAGACTATCAGCAATGCCACACTCTTGTCTACAATAAGGGTAGTAGTAGCACTTGGGCTCTCAGTTACGGTGAGGAGTGAGGCCTGGGGAGGAGCCTACTCACTAAGCACTGTGCCTGGCACTCGCAGAGAACATCTGGGTGTCTGAGTCAGGCTCTCGGGGCCACATCTGAGTGGCTCCAATACACAAACTGTGTGCTCACTGCAAACACCAGCCATCAGTGTTGAGGTTCCCTTTACATCTTCACATCCACTGAGTGTGGGTGACTCACCTGAAGGGCAAGGGCACCACAGAATCCAGTGTCCACTCGGCATTATAATTGGAAGGTGGAGATGAGAAGCATCCCATTCCCAGCATCCCATGACCAGTTCCATGCACACTAATGCTCGTGAGATGCTCTTTCCAGACCACAGAAGGCTCCACCCCTCTTTAACACAAGTACTCTGTAGCCAGCACTGGGTGTAGTGGTGCATGCCTCTAATTTCAGCACTCAGGAGGCACAGGTAGGCAGATCTTTCTAGGTATGACTAGAGTCTGGTCTAGATAGTGAGGTCCAGCCCAGCCAGGGTCACCAGCATCTAATCCTGATAGCTCTGGGCAGTAAACCAGGTCTCCAAGGAGAAGCGGACAGAATGAGCCTGATAGAGGTGCCCAAGGCTGTGGGGAGAAGCAGGACTCAGAGATGCTCACTGACCCTGCAGGGCCTGCAGGAGGAGCCTGGGCTCGGCTTCCTCTTCTGGCCGCCTGGTCTCTGAGGCAATCTTGTCCTCTGAGGGGCAGGAATAAAGTGAGCAATAGAGTGAACTGCTTTCAGTCATGGGTTCTCTCCACTGCCTGCCCTTGGGTGCCCCGTGTGTGACTGGAAGGAAAGAGGAAAGGGGGAGGGAAGGAGGGAGGGAGGGAGGGAGGGAGGGAGGGAGGGAGGGAGGGAGGGAGGGAGGAAGGGAGGACACCACGCAGGGACCACCCATCCCACTAACTTTCTGGATGCGAAAGGATGTTGCTTTCTTGCAGGGGTTTTTCTGTTTGATTGGGCTTGGGTTTCTTCTTTCCTAATTGAATTCTATTTGTTCAGGAGAGAACAGAAAAAATACTGTTTGACTGGGCCAGCCCCTCCTCCGTGCAGTCCAGAGAAGGGGGAGAGGCCAGGGGCAACCTCCCGAAGGGCCTCCTTTCAGGCCTGTGTGAATAAACTGCAGTAGCCATGACCCTGTATGCCTGCAGCTGGCCAGCATGGGGCAGGTGTCCCCAGGACAATTCCCGAGGCCTCCAGGGCAGTGTCAGGCACTGGATATGGAGAGCTGGGGACCACCCCCTGGGGGAAGAATGTGGAAGGTAGTAGGGGTCCAGGGGGTGGTGCCCAAAAGAAGCTGGCTGTGGGACCCTGATGAATGTGGACGACTGGGCATGAATACCTATTCAGTGCATGGCCCTTGTTCTCTCTGAGTCCTCTGCCTGGGAGGCTACAGATGTCCCAGAGTGAGTCAGATGATTCTACTGACAGAGGCCCTCATGGGAGGGGCATCTTCTTTTGGGCTTTTGTCACCAAAGCCAGTGAAGCAAGAAGGGAGCTTTTTGCTTAAACTTGACTGCTGGTGGCTTCCAGGAGCCCGCCAGGAGGCAGTTTGAAGATAGCTTTTGGCAAGTCATGGAGTGTCCAGGCCTTAGCACTCTGGTTGCACCAGCAGAGACAGCAGTGATTGACAGCCTGTGCTCATAGCAGCTCATGGGTGTCTTTAGTGTCTGAGGCTTTGATGAGGTTACAGTGTCTAGGAGAGGCCGAGCCACCAGCTTCCATGTCCACAGAGTCTTACAGGATCTTTCTGGTGTCTTAGAGACCCGCCCATGTGAAGGCTCCTTGGGTGAAAAGAGTAAGGACCGTGTTGCTGAGCTTCAGGCCCTTCAAGGGGCCTGTGGCTGGTGGAGGGCCCTCCCCCAGAGACATAGGTCCCTAGTGTCTGGTGTCCCTTACTGAGGATATGCCCTGTGAAAATCACGTTGGCCAAGACCACTCAAGACATGAGCATGGACTCATGTAGACAGTCCTTTGCAGCTAGGGTGGTGACTGGCTTCCTGCAGGCAGCTCCATGCCTCTCCTGGCCCTACTAACTCAGGCTGCACCCTGAAGTTGAACCAGTATGAGAAAGGATCACACACTCCCTCCAGTCCTTGGGGCCTGTCCCTTGGGGGCCCAAGGAGAAAGGATCCTACGTCTGGCTGGCTTGCTGTCTATTCACCTGTGACCCTGTGTTAGCCTAGGTAACATATCAGAAAACCTACCTCAGGGGGTTCCCTAGCACCAGCCTGACTAGGTTTGTCAGTGCTGGCCTGAGTACCCATGGAGTCACCTGGTTACCAACTACCCTAGGAAGATGGCCTTGCTGTCACTGATGGAGAGGTTGACTAACTTCCATAGAGTCACACAAAGCTGTAAGGAAAAGAATGGACTGGACCCCTGTGCTGCATAGTTTTATGTTAATTTGACAACAAGCTGAAGACATCAGAGAGGAGGGAACCTTGATTAAGAAAAAAATGTTTATGCTGTGCATGATGTCACATGCCTTTGATCCCAGTGCTTGGGTGGCAGAGGCAGCAGGAGCTCCATGAGTTCCAGGACAGCCAGGGATACACAGAACAGCCCTGTCTCAAACAAAACAAAATAAAAATAAATAAATAAACAAAGATTGAGTTGTAAGCAGGTCTTTAGGGGCATTTTCTTAATTATCGATTGATGGTGGATTGCCCAGCCCATTGTGGGTGATGCCATCCCTGGCTGGTCCTGGATTCTATAAGAAAGCAGGCTGAGCAAGCCAGTAAGCAGCTCCCCTCCATAGCCTCTGCATTGGCTCCAGCCTCCAGGTTCCTGGCCTGCTTGAGTTCCTGTCCTGACCTTGATGAGAGATGTGGAAGCATAGGCCACATTAACCCTTCCCTTCCTGAGTCGCTTTTGGCAGTGCTGTTTCATCATAGCAATAGTAATTCTAAGTAGGATAACCCCTCTCTGCGGGGGCTTCCCGCTATAGAGCAGTGATGGGTGACAGACAGACACCCAGGAATGGCAGGCAGGGGTGAGGAATCAGGAGAGAAGCTTGGGAGCTGGGCAGGGTGAGTGGCACTGAGTGCATGGACTTGAGAGCCCAGATTTAAAGCTCCAGATTCTATTCTATTTATTATTATTGTTATTATTATTATTATTGTTATTACATAGGAAATCACCATGGACGGTTGAGTCCAAGGCAGGCAGCCCTTTTCCGTCTGTCCTCAGAGCCCCAAGGGCTGAGCTGCTTACTCTTAAACAGGTACAGGCAGCTCAGGCTGCATCCGAGGCTGAGGTGAGGCTCCTTGACCTGCCCTCCTTTCAGGACAGCTCCTGTCCCATTCTGCAGCAGTAACTGCCACCCAAAGAAGCTAGGAGAGCCCAAGGTCCTTCTCCTTCCTCCTCGGGTCTCTTTTCATGACTGTCCTGTTTGTCGTAGCTCTAAATGGCTCACTGTGTGTGGAGCCGGTGGAGCTTTTCAACCCCAGAGTGTCAGCAGAGGCCAGAAGGGAAACAAAACTAGCTTAGCTCTCTGAGCTTGGTCCTCGGCAGAGGCCACATACCAGATCACAGGCTGGGGAGTTAGGGGCCACTCTGACATTCGCAAAACTTTCCTATCTGGGAAATGGGCTGGTTGGGCCTAAAACCCACAGCATTGGTGATCAAGCACACTTGTCTCTAAAGTGACTCTATTTTCACCCACCAGGTCTCATGAAGGAGAGAGGGAGTCAGTTGTTGGGAGACAATACCTCTCTACCTGCTGGTGGCCTTTGTATGTGCTGGGGTTTTTGTTTTGTTTTGGTTTGGTTTTTTCCCCTGCTTGGGGCCACTGGCCAGTCTTTCCAGGCCTCAGCCCTCACAATTCTTTTCCTAGAGGTGCTGAAGGGAGTGTGTTCAGCCTGCAAGGGACCACTCTGCTTCTCTCATAGGCTCTGAACTCCCAGGTGATGGACGGTTCTCTCTACTGGAACCAGCCATAGGTTCCTGGGCCTGTTCAGAGCTGGCCGTCTTGTCCGGTGGCAGGTGTCCCTCAGCAGAGCCCGCAGCCCAGCTTTCCTTTGCACATGGAACTGGTGCCGGGGTTGCCTGTGGGCCCATGGAGAGTGATGTGCCTGAGCGTTCCTGCAACCTCTCTGCCTCGTGGTGTTCTACAAGCAGAACTTTCCAGTGCGCGGGCAGGAAGGGTGGAGGACACACACAAAGGACACTGCCTGGATGGCTTTCTGCAGAGGGTGGTTGGCTCAGCTCATCTCCCTTTGATGTTCTGAGCCCATAGGAATCACTGACAGGGATCATTTCAGCTCCTGAGAAGGGGACTTGGCGACAGGTGACTTGTCTCGCAGATTGCTGAGGTGCTAATGAGTGCTAATTATAATCAAATCGCCTTGCCAAGGCAATCTGTCCTGCTGGGGCAGGCGGGGACCAGTCCTGAAGCAAGCAGCGAGTAGGTAGCTTTGGGGGATGGGTGTCTCTGTGCGGGCTTGGGGTATGTCCCTGTTCAAACGTGTTCTTGTATTCTAAGGGGAAAAGAGACATTCACGCCTTGGAAAGCCAGGCGAGGTGAGGAGGGATGGTGGCAAGGCCAGCGATGGCTTCTTCCTTTGCAGCATACACCAAAGGAGCTATGCAGGCAGAGAGGCCCAACAGCGTTGCCATGGGAACGCCTCCTGATTGGAAAGGGATTCTATTAGGGTGCGAAGGACAGAAGGAAGCACCCTGAATCCTTTCTGCCTCACCCATTCCCTCCCTCAGCCTGGGACCCACTCCAGGGCAGGCAGCCACAGACCTGCCCAGGCTTCTGGAGGGTTGGAGAAGGAACTGGAATTGACAGAGGTACGTTGGAACCCAGTCTCTGTCCCATAGCAGACAGTGGGCGAGGCCTCAGCTCAACTGACTCCCCTAGAGGCCTGGCCCAGGTTTCCTGAGCTCACAGCCTAAGCCACCAAGGTGGGAAATGTGCCCACACAGGCTGTTCCAAACTTAGCTGTGAGCTCTGGGAGTCAGCGACACCATCTTGACATGTCAAGTAGGAATACTGAAGCTTGGAGAGCGTAAGAAATGTGCTGGGGGCTACAAGGGGACCAGGAAGAGGCAGAGCTGGTAACAGAGGTGAGAAAGTCTGTCATGGCTGAAGACTATAGTGGTGTCCCAGCACCATGAGTGAGCAAAGGCGGGGAGTACAGTGACCAGGCAGACGTGGACGCCAAGCCCGCTGAGTTCTTTGGTGGCTTGCAGGCCAAACACACTCTACTTTGGTGAAGGGAACTGAGAGTCAGCAAGGGAAAGGGACTCACCTTGACCAAAAGCCAGAAGAAGTGATCTGTTTCTAATAGGCAAGATGCGGAATCTGGTTTCCATCCACAGATGTGCAGAAAGCCTAGCACTGGGGAGGCAGAAGCAGAATCAAGGAGCTCGAAGCCGTCCTTAGCTACATAGTGACCTCAGGTCTACAAGACTTTACGTCTACATGAGACCCCAGTCTCAAAACATCAACCAAATAAACAAGCAAACCAATGAGCAAAGAAGATGGGGGCCTATACATCTATAGTGGTTTTATTCAGCCATAAAGAACGAAATCATGTCATTTACAGGCAAATTGGTGAAAGTGGAGATTGTATCAGTGAACTAAGTCAGACTCAGGGAGACAGATGCCACAGCTCCCCCCACCTTGTGCAGTGTGCTGGTTAGTTCTCGTCAGTTTCTACGGTCAGTCACCTGGAAGAAGAGACCTCAACCGAGGAGTTGCCTCCTCAGACATGCCTACCTATGGTGGAGTGTCTTTTTTCCTTTTTTTTTGCATTGTCTTTTTTTATTGTTCATCTTATTATTTTTTGAGACAGGGCTTCTCCATGTAGCCCTGGATGTCCTAGAACTCACTCTTAGACCAGGCTGGCCTTGAACTCAGAGATCCTGCCTGCGTCTGTCTCCCAAGTGCTGAGATTAAAGGCGTACAGCCTGTTTTGTTTTTTAAGAGGGAGAAAGAACGTGAAGTTGGGGGCGCATTTTCTTGATTAATGACTGACATGGAAGGGCTCAGGTCACTGTAGGTGGTGCCGCTCCTGGATGAGTGGTCCTAGTGCTGTGTAAGAAAGGTTGCTGGGGTCCCTGCATCAGTTCCTGTATCTAGGTTCCTGCCCTGGCTTCCTGCCTCAGCTTCGCTCAGTTATGAACTATGAAGAATGAGCCAAAAAGAATCCTTTACTCTTCCAAGTTGGATTTTGTGTGTGTGTGTGTATGTGTGTGTGTGTGTGTGTGTGTGTGTGTGTGTGTGAGCATGCACGCATGTGCATGTGTGTGACATGAAAATGGAAGGGGGACTGTCTGGGGGAGAAATAGAACCAGATGGGGCAGGAGAAGGCTTTGGGAGTGAATATAAGCAAAGTATAATACTATGAACATAAAATTATATATGAAAACATAATGAAACCCATAAAATTATTAAAATAATTTAGACAAAAGGGGGAACTATCCCATTTGTGCTCAGCCAACTGTAGTACTTTACAACCAACATTATGGCGGGATCCTCAGGGAGGGAAGTGCCCATAGCAACTGCAAAGAGCCCTCACCAAGCATGGTGTCAGGGGCTACCTCCTGCCAGCCGAGACCCCATGGCCAGCGGGAGCAGGGACAGGCCAGCACAACTGGGCAGGCTTGCACTGGCTGGCCACCAGAACTGGCCCATCTTTCTCTGCTTTCCTTACTATTCTTTTTCAAAACATAAGAGACTCAGGACCTCACGGGCCCTGCTCTGTAGTGCACAGGAGCATGTGGGGAAGGGGGACAAGCCATCAAGCAGTCCCCTGATCAGAACAGGCTCGGTGCCTACGACAAAGCTGCAAGGAGGGTCTGATGGGCCTGAGAGACAGTTGTTCTGAGTGCCTCTCTCCTGGGTGGTCAGGACCAGGTCAGGCTTTGCATGGAGCCAAGCATCATCTATGTGTCTCACAGCTGCCCCAGCCCTGCTGTCAAAGAGCATGGCCTGACCCCTGGGCTGTCCCTGTTCTTCCAACACCTCTCCCCGGTTCAGGTGAGGAACGACGGAACATCGCTGCAGTGAGGCATGGCCTTTTAGCCTCAGCTCCCATTCTGTGTAGATTGGGCAGGCATGAGGAGTGAGGTGTATCTGCTCTCTCCACCCTCCTGTGAGGGGGCCCCAGCCAGCAGCCCTGACCCATGGGCACTGTTAGACCTGGGTAGCCTTGCAAGGGAGCCAGCTTCCTGGGTGCTTGGCGGGCTGGGGATGGAGCCTTCCTTTTCAGGAATGCTCACAGAAAGGCCTTGTCCCCCTACCCCCGCCCACAGATGAACCCTTTAAGCATAAAAACGTACCACCACGGGACCAAGTGGCCTCAGAGACGTCACCTCTACTGCCCATCCTGCTAGTGGGTCTCTAGTGTCCTTTTGGAAGGTGTACTTCTGCTCTCCCCACCAAGCTGTCTCAGGGAATCAGTGGCAATCAAATAGGCCTCTCTCAGGGCAGCATCCTGGCTTCTCTGATTTGATCTCTGGTGGGCTTGAAGTTTTTTCTTTTTTCTTTTTCTTAAAAATGGTACTGTGGGATATCTCCTGGCAAAATGGCAAAGCTATGAAGGGCCTCTGGGTGAGGGAGGACTGGTTATAAACTCAGTGACTAAAATGGACTGTCCATTAGAGCCACAGCCTCTGCTGAGGGAACCATGATGACAACTTCCTCTCCCATCTGAGGGAGGTTGTGGTCATGTGGCCATTACCAACATAAAAGGCACATAGCATATGTCCGCACTGCAAGGGAGCACTCAACCTGTCACCATGTCCTCTCCCCTTGGGATCTGTCAGTCATTCCATTTCTGGACTCCTGGTGCCAGTGACATCAGTGTCGCCACCTCCCCACAACTGTTCCCAGAGGCTCAGCCCACCGTGTGTAATGTGCACTATGTGCATATATAACCAGGGACCTTGATGTTCCTGATGATAGGTGAAAGGGAATCACCCACTCAAGGAAGCCAGGGAGCCTGAGGGCAGATATTCTAGTCCAGGCCCTGCCTTACTGTGAGGCATCTGTGAGGCCTTCCATGTTGGGCCTCATCACCATGTGCCCCAGGTGCCTGGGCCTGGTCAATGGAGCTGCTCAGGACATTGCCTGGGTGTCTTTATCCAGACACAGAGGAGCGGTGTGTGCTTCAGGCGTCTGCCGGGCACATGGCTGTGACCAGCTTGGAGTCCCCTTCCCAGGCGGTAGCCCGGCACCTGCAGCAAGCTCCTGAGCACACCCTTTGGGCTCTAAGTGACTTTCCTCCCAGTCCCAGGGGCTTCCATGCGGGCAGGGTCCTCCCATACCACCTGGTTCAGGGGGACTCACTTAGTTAGAGCTCAGCCCGGAGTTCCTGGATTCCAGTGACCCTGTAGACAGGGAAACAGACCCGGAAGAGCAGTCATTCCTTAAGGACCATCCCCACCCCTTTCCCTGTGTCCGGGCTGTGCTAAAGCCTGTGCAAGACGGGAGTCCTCACTTCTGGAACATTCCTCTTGCTCGTCTTTAAAAGCAGCTTAATTTAAGTACAATCGCCAAGCAATTACCGTGCATTTTAAGGTGTACCATTTGATAAGTCTTGACACGTATGCATCCCTGAAGCCACCAGCACTAACTCAGGATAATGAGCGGTTCGTCTTCCCACAGGGGCCCTTTGTGACAACCCCCACTCCTACCGTCCTGCCCCTCGTTGTCTCTAAGCAACCATCTACCTGCTTTCTGCCACACCGGAGTTTGTAGTTCCTTAGATTTTCAGTAAATCCTAGTTTTCCCACCTAGAACAATTATTTCTAGATCATGTCCTAGAGTGTATCAGCGATTTCCTTACCCTCCCTCCCAACCAACCTCCATTCTCTTAGTGTGACGCATGTGCACATGCGTATGAAGGTGTGCATGCTAACAGAGGTCAGAGGAGGATACTGGGTATCCTAATTTATCACTCTCCACCTGTTTCTTTGAGATAGGGTCTCTCACTGAGCCTGGAGCTAGGGAGGCCCAGGGATCCTCCTGTCCCTGTTCCCCACAGCACTGGGGTTACAGGTCCATGCGAAGCCAGGTCTGGCTTTTTGTGTGGGTTCTGGGATCTGAATTTAAGTGTTCATGCTTGTACTGCAAACGATCTGAATTTAAGTGTTCATGCTTGTACTGCAAACGTTCTTACCCACTGAGTCTCTCCCTAGCCTCCAGTGTAGCCTTCTCGCTGTCCAGTGGACATGGTTATATCATGGTATGTCTACTTCATTATGACACCAGTGTGTGCCTTGTGTCTGGTGTGTGCTACACTGCAGTGTGTCTATTGTGTAGCTTTAGGGCTGTGTACAATCCTGAGGCTATGCTGCAGTTTATTTTCCCCCTTACATAGAAGACAGATGTTCAGGTTCTTAGACATTAAGGCTGTTTCAGTATTTGGTTACCCATAAAGCTGGTATGAATATTCATGTCCCAGTCTCTGTAGGGACACCTGGTGCTCTTTCTCTTGAGTAAATATAAGGTTAGAATACCTGCATCATATGGCCAGTGTATGTTTAACTTTTAACACACCTTCCAAGCAGATTTCCACGTGTCCTTACTCCTTTACATTTGTACTCACTGTCAGTGGTGAGTTCGAGTCCCTCCGTGCCCTGACAGCACTTGCCATTTGTCAGCTCGACGTGGAGCTGTTAATAAATGGACAGACAGGTCCATTTCATTACCACAATGACTAGTGCTATTGAGTATCTTTCTATGCCCTCATTGGCTCTTTGTGTGTTTTCTTCTGTGACATTAGTCAAATAGTTTACTTTAAAAAATTGGACTTTGAAGATTCTTTATATGTTCTGGATACAGGTCCTTTATCTGACATCACTAGATGTATGCTTCAAAATTAGTTTCTTCCATGGTGGTGGTATATCCTTTCCTTCTCTTAGCAATGGCTTTCAAGCCATGGAAATGTTTCATTTTGATGAGGTCAAATTTGTTAGTTTACTCCTTCCTAAATTTCGAATTTGGTGTCAAAACTAAGAAACCAGAGGTTGGAGAGATGGCTCAGTTGACTAAGTGTGCTTGCTGCTCGGCGGAGGATCAGCGCCCAGTTTCCAATGTCTCCAGCTCCAATGGGATCCAACACCCTCTTCTTGTGTCTTTGAGCATATACTGCACATACTTACACACACACACACACACACACACACACACACACACACACACAGAGGCACGCACGTGCGCACGTGTGCCCATGCATGCATGCATGCACGCACACCTTAAAACAACAAAGCACAAACTCCTAAGAAACCATTTAAACCAAGATCAAAAACCACAACAGTTTTAGGTTCTAATTGAGGTTGAGAGTCCACTGTGAGTTAATTTTTGGCCATGGGGCTAGGTATAATTTGAAGTTTGCTCTTTAGCATTTTGCATGCAAATATTTGAAGGCACAATTGTTAAGTTGTCACACTGTAGTTTAAATTGTCTTTGTAAAAAAGATGTGTGACTGTTTGGGGCCTGTCTTTTTCAGCAATCTACTTATCTTCAATACCACAGTCTTTTGACCTTGTTCAATTCTGTGGTTAGTTTAGATGATCTTTTGTAGCTTTATTGCAGAATGATTATGTCATCTGTAAGTAAGTAACATACATTTCACTTCTTTTTGGTCTGGATTCCTTCTACTTTCCCATCTTGTCTGACTTGCCTGGATAGAGGCTCCAATATGATGGTGGATTGCAGTGTGGATGCCCTTGCCCAGTTCCTGATCTTCTCCTTTAATTGTGATGTTAGCCACAGAGTATAGACTTCTTCTCAGGCTGAGGAAGCGTCCTTATAGCTAGCTATATGTTCATGGCAGTATTTATAAAAAATGGATGTTGGATTTTGTCAAATGATTTTTCAGTGACTCTTGAGATGATCGTATGTCTTAGGTTTATAAATATAGAAGATTACATGATTAATTTTCTAGTGGAGAACCAACCTTGCATTCTGGAAATAAATTCCACTTGGTCATTATCGCATTTACACACTGTTGGGTTCAACTTGCTGAAGTTCCTTTAGGACTTTTTCATTTATGTTCCTTAGTGAATTCGTTCTTTACTTTTCTTGTCATGGTTTTGTGTCATGGAATAAGCTAAGAAATACATTTTTCTTTCATATTTTGAGGACTTATGTAGAATTTTGGGGGGGGGTTGAGACAGAGTTTCTTGGTGGTTTTGGAGCCTGTCCTGGAACTAGCTTTTGCTGACCAGGCTAGTCTCGAACTCACAGAGATCCACCTGCCTCTGCCTTCCAAGTGCTGGGATTAAAGGTGTGTGCCACCACTGCCTGACCTAGAATTCTTTTAAGTGTTTCATATAATTCACTAATGAAAAGCCTGAAGTTTTATGTATTTTTGATTTCTCTCATAGATATAGAGATAGTTTATTTCTTCTCAAGTGAGCTTAGAGGTTCATTTCATTAAAGTCAACCTTATAGGTACACGATTCCCTTATCTTTCTGATATCTGTACAATCTGTAGGGATGTCTCCTTTCTCACCTCTGGCATTAAGCTTAGCCTCTTCCCTTTCTTTTCTGATAAACTAGTCTAGCCAGAGTTCTATTTTCTTCTTAAAGACCCAGCCACTGGTTTCATTTCTTCCTCTATCATTTTTCTTTTATATTTCAGTGATTTTTCACTTCAATATTTATTATTTAATTTGTTTCTGATTACTTTGGATTTCAGTTCTCAGCTCTGTGGGCTTACAGCTTTCACTGTTTTAGTTTCTAAAGCTAAAACGGATATCAGTGATTTGATCTTTTTTTTCTCTTCCTTTCTCTTGGTTCTTTGAGACATGGCCTCATGCTGTATTCCAGGCTGACCTAGAACTCACGATATAACCCAGTCTGGCCCCTTTCACTAATAACAATTCTCCTGCTAAGGCTCTGGAATACAGTTATAAACCACCACACCAGATTCTTTCTTTTCTAATGTTAGCACTGTCTGAACCCAAAGCTGAGTCAAGCCTTGCCTCTCACTACCTCACAAATTCTGGCATAGTATATTTTCTTTCATTTTCAACTAGTTTAAAATTCTGGCTTTGCTTTTGGTTTCTTTCTTTCTTTCTTTCTTTCTTTCTTTCTTTCTTTCTTTCTTTCTTTCTTTCTTTCTTTTTGAGATAGGATTTCTCTGTATTGCTTTGGAGGTTGTCCTGGAACTCACTCTGTAGACCAGGCTGGTCTCGAACTCACAGAGATCCACCTGCCTCTGCCTCCTGAGTGCTGGGATTAAAGACGTGCACCACCACCACCCGGCGCTTTTGGTTTCTTACTTGACCCAAGAAAACTATGTACAGTTTTCAGACATTTGAGGATTACCCTGAGATTTGGGTTTCCCTATGGCCAGAAAACACTTTTTAAACACCTCAGTCTATCTTGGTAAATATTCAGTGTTTAGTCACAAAATGTCTGTTCTATTATTTCTGAGTGGGGTACTCAATAAATCATAATGAAGCCAAATTGACTGCTAATGCTCCCCAAATCTCCTATATCCTGGCTGATTGTCTACTTGTTTGTCAGTTATTGAGAAAAGGACATTGACGTTTCTCTCATGATTATATTTCTCCCTTCAGTTCTGAGTTTTTACTTTGTGAAACTGAAACTGTTACTGCAGATATTTAAGATTTTATGGCTTCCTGAATGACAACTCCTCCTCCTTTTCTCTAGACAGGGTCTCCATGTAGCCCGGGTTGGCCTGGAATTTGCTAATGTAGACTAGGCTAGCCTTGAACTCACAGAGATCTGCCTGCCTCTGACTCTACAGTGCTAGAATTCGATTATTAGATTATTTCTTATTGTTCCCAATAAGAAATCAGGTAGCATGGTCTCTTCTGCTGTGTGTAGCATGTACTTTACATTTTATAAACTGTTTACTTTGAAGGTTTTCTCTTTATCATTACAGATATTTGATTGTGATGTTTCCTTTGTGTTTTCTTCATACTTGTGTTTGGAGTTTTCTGAGTTCCCAGACCTGTAGGCTTTGTTTTTCAAAAACTTTGGGTCATTATTTTTTTCAGAACTTTTTTGTATGTGTGTCTGTATATATGTAGAGGTCAGAGGTGTTTCTCCTCAGACACTGTCTACTGTTTTGTTTGTGAGACAGTCTCAACTCCTCCTCTAAGCCTGGCTGGCTTGGAACTCACTATGTAGACCAGGCTGACTTTGAACCCACAGAGATCCATCTGCCTCTGAATGCTGGGATTAAAGATGTGGGCTACCATGCTAAGCAATGTTTTCTTTTCTTTCTTCTTTTTTATTTCTTTTTAAAATTCCCCTTCCCATTTCTGTTTTTGAGATAGGTTCTCTCATTGGCTTAAGACTCATCAAATAAGCTAGACTGGTTGGCCATGGAGCCCCCGTCTCTGCTTTTCCAAAGCTTGGGTTACAAGTGTACAGAGTCAAGTCCAGCTTTTCATGTATGTACCAGTGGTCCAGCTTGGGTCATCATACTTTATAGCAAGCACTTTATAGACCAAGCTGTCTCCCCAGCCCTCTTCCAGTATTTAAGTCGTAGGGCTCCTTCTCCTTCATTGTTTCTTTGTGGGTTCTTCACCATAGTGTCTTCTGTCACTTTTCTCCTGTAAGTCTACCTATCAATAATACATCACCACACCCCTCTTCTTATGTCACGGGTTGCCTACCTTCTGCTTTCAGGATATGGCCCCACAAAGAGCCCTTTTCTGACTGCACCTCTCCAACCAAGCTTAGGAGGCTGAGGGATTGTTTGTGGTGGTGATTGGGACAACTAGTCAGCAGTCCCCACAGAGATGTGATGTGACACAGATTACTGAGTACTTGAGTTGGTTGGGGCCATTCTCTGGATAGAGCCATACCGGCCAGCCATACATAGTCTCCAATATGAACGTTGAGAAAAGACACCTCATGCTCAGAGGTGTGTGATTGCAAGAAGGAGAGTCTAGAATTCCTGGCTATTGCTGACATCTCTGCACAGAGAAGTGTTCCTAGGCTGGAGAAAAAGACCAAGGAAGCACAAACACAATGGTAGGACAGGTCAGGAAGAACGCTGGGGATGGACTCACGTGGGTGGGTGCGCTTTGGCAACAGATTGAGGGCTTGATCGACTATCATGTGAGCTTTGTCAAGTGGGACCTGGAATTACTCTCACAACAACCCCATCACCATCACCACCTACCCTATCTTGGCTACATAATGATCAGTAGGGAAACAGTTGCCATTCCTACTTTAGGAGAGGCAGTTTCTGAGGCTGCACAATGTCTAGATGGGTGGAGCTCTCCCTCACTATGATCACACATTCTATATTGGAACCCTGACGCGAATGAAATTAGGAGCAGGTGGCACGAGGAAGGCCCTGCAGGGGTTTGGACGGGTGTCAGCTGTGGTCAGTCCTTAGAGTGATGGAGGAGCCTGGCTCCCTGCCTGGGACAGCACCAATATGTGTGGGAGTGTGTGGGCATGTGATGTGCAAGGTGAGAAATAGCCACAAGTGTCTCTGAGTCCAAGGTCGGGACTGCCAATCTTTCCACTTGTACGACTGTCACAAGAATGTGGCAGCTGGGGTTAAGCAGGGGTACTAATCCGGCTTTGATGCTGACCCTCTGACAGCCCAGGGCATAGGGTCGGATCAGGACCACCCTCTTTGGCCCTGGATTAAACACTGTGAGTTAAAACTCTTCGATGGCTAAAGATGCTCTGGGACTCAGCCTGCCTGCAGACCTCCCTGGTAGGGCTTCTGGGAGGGGTAAGGAGCCAGTGGTGTGCAGTCCTCACAGTAGAGGTCTTTGGGCACTCACCAGCACCAGGGCTATGCTATGCACCCATATATGTCTCTGTCTTAGGCTCTGATGCAGCAGCATTTGTCCTCATGAGCCAGAAGGTACATGACCTAGATGCTGGAATGCTGGTGACAGTACAGATCAGGAGAGGCACAGGAAGGGGCCACTGCAGGGAGGGAGTTACAGCTGCAATATTCCTGAGATGATACTTGGGTAAAATCAGAAGCTAGTGAGGGAGTGAACCAGAGAGTATAAGAAATGAGTGTTCCCCAGATATAACGCAAAATATAACAAACCAACAATCCACAATCCCAGAGAAGCTAGATTCTTCTACCAGAAACAGATGGAAGCAGATATGGAGATCTATAACTAACCATTGGGCAAACCTCCTGGAGTACAATGAAGTGAGGGAAGAGTGAGAACATGAATAAAACCGTGATGGGGAAACCCAGAGAATCAGCTGACCAGAGTTAGTAAGAGATCACTGACTCTGCACTACCAACTAGAGAACCAGCATAGGACTGAACTAGGACCCCTGAATACAGGTGACAATGGTATGGCTTGGACAGTATATGAAGCCACTGGTAGTGGGACCAAGATCTAACTACAATGCATAAACTGACTTTGTAGAGCCCATACTCTATGGAGATACCTTGCTCAGCCTAGACATGGGGGAGGGGGCACGACACATCCTGGTCCTGCCTCAACAAGGTGATGGGACAGATTTGGTTGACATTCTAGGGGAGGCTTTACCCTCTTTGAGTAACAGATATGAGGTGGGATAGGGAAAGGGGAACTGGGATTGGAATTAAAGAAAGAAAGAAAAGAAATGAGTGTTCTGGCAAAGGAGACACGGGGGTTCCGAGGCCTAGTGGAACCTGGGTGGGGGACACGGGGGTTCCGAGGCCTAGTGGAACCTGGGTGGGGGTGGGGTATCCAGGCAGCTGTGCTGGATCGCTACAATGAGGAAGCCAGAGATGCCCAGGGCCATCAGGTCCCCTGATTGCTCCAAGCAGGATGACATTATGAGGCATTTGGCAGAAGGTGATGTAGGCTTAAAAAGGTAGCGATATCCTGGCCACACTGGAGGCAGGGAGCCAGGAGAGGTTCAACTCTGGCACTGTCACCTAGGGCAAAGGCAGTCAGGTAGCCCAGTCAGTCAGGGAGGTGAGGAGAGGCAGCAACAGATCTAGAAAGGTGGAGCCCCAAGAATTGCTGACAGAGTCAATGTGGGCAAGGCGGGAGAGAAAGGAGGAGGGAGGAGAGGAAAGGGAGGAACAGCTATAAAGATTCCGGGTCAGCATCTGGCAGAGTGGGGTGGCCAGCTACTCTCTGAGATTGAGAGGGCTGGGCAAGGATGAGTCTGGGCCAGGAACTGTGTGACACCTTTACATGGGAAACAGCACACCAGGAGGGAGGTAGATGTAGGATTCTGAGCCCCAAGGCAGCCAGTAGTCAGTCAGCAACATTAGAGTTTAAGGCCTCAACACCGGATAGGTTTCTGAAGAGCCCATGCAGACAAGGAAAGTCCTGCTAGCCCTGGAGAACTGCAGATCTGTTAAGAGTGGGGGAAGGCCAGCTGGCGGAGGAACCCAGCAGGAGCAGCCACTGGGAGCCAGCAGCCGTAAAAGTGGGAGTAGGCTGGAGGACTCCTGCAACTGGAACAACCAGGAGATTCCGGCTGATACTACTTGAGGGGCTGTCTTTCAAGAGAGCCAGGGACCAAGACAGTGGCTGCAGGAGGTATGGCCCAGAAAGGAGCTTTTGGGAAGGAAGGAATCACAGGGACTGGGTGGTGGCTATTGGCCAGGGGTCTCCATACTGCCAGAAACTGAGATGGCCTGAGAGGGATCCTGGGTGTTTGGGGGAGGATAGCTTCTGGGAGCAGGGGTTTCCACGAGCAGGAAGGCCCTGAGTGACAGCTAATAAGTAGTGAAGGGAACGGGCCGCATGGCCATGGCAGGGAGAAGAGGCCCTGGGATGCTTGAAGACACAGTCAGACCTGTATCACCACGCTGCGCCAAGGAATGGACACGAGTTTGCACTAAAGTAGGGCTGGAATTTTTGCCAAATGAGAATTCCACATGGAGATGGGGTGTGGGTGCGAAGGGTGTGCGGGGGCTGATGGAAAGTCAAGCGTGATAGCAGGGACACCTGGCTTCGGGGGCAGAGGGGAAGCTGCAGAAGGCAGGTGGTTACCAGCAATGGCATGTTCACACTGCATCTCTGGCAGAGGTGGCAAGGGTCCCTGCCCTTATTGTATGGCAACAGTGGCCGCACCTCTTAGCCCTGGGTTGCTGAGGTTAAAAGTGCATGCAGAGCTGGAGCAAGCAGGGGAGCTTTGTCTCCTATACTCAGCTGTGGTGGCGGTGGTGCCAGGAGCTGAGGTAGCCAGGGGCTACGTATCTCCTAGGGAGAGAAAACCTCCAAGGTGGCAGCGCCAGAAAGCAGCAGGCTGTGTGGGAAGCAGGCGGTGGGCAGCTGCCTCCTCTTCCCTCCTGACCATCCCCCAGAGGGCAGTGCTGAATCACCTCTGGTCACACTGCTGCTCCAGCTGGGAGCCCACAGGCATCCAACCTGCCTGATCTGGAGCTTGCTCAGAAGGCCTCTAGTTTCTGTCTTCTTAGTTCAGGGTGGGTGCAGGCCAGGCAGCACTGGAGCAGCATTGCCCCTGGAGGGGAAGTACTTACCCAAGCCACCAGGCAGGAGTGAATCCATTCCACCCTCTGCTGCAGGGTTCAGCACACAGCCTGGCTCCTCCACTCCGCTAGCACCTGCCTCCTTTAGACCCCACTGCAGCCCGGGTTCCCACACTTGTTTCTCCGGGAAAGCTGGGACTGGGACCTTGTTTGTCAAGTCAGGCCTGGCTCCCACTGGGCCAGCAATGCCCACCTCTGGCCAGGCTGGGATTCAGGCCCAGGAACACCTTGCCAATGACAAGGAGGCAGAGGCGTAGTGCGAGGGTCCTCCTGTGGGCAAGCACAGCTGTTGCTGCTCTCTCCCTGCCTTCTGTCTTCCCTACAGATTCTGTATGCCTGTCTACCTCAGTCAGAGCAAAGGGGGCAGTTCCTGATCCATGCGGCCATAAGCTCCCAGGAGCTCTGACCTTGAAAGACAAATGAAGGACTCAGTGCACCCTGTCTTAGGCAGTGGGTTGGGGCAGACTCCTCTAGGACCCACCCTTGTCCCTACCTCATTCCAATGCTGAGCTGGTCTGGCCTGTGGAGAGCAGGAGGTGGGTGTGCCTGAAGCACAAGCCAGGGAGAAAAGAGGATAAGACAGAGGCCTCTGGAGAGGGGCACAGGGGTGCCAGGGGGGATGGGGGTGGGGGTAGGAGTAGGGAACAGAAAGTTCAGAAGAGCAGAGACAGGGAAGCAACTGGCAAAACAGAGAGGGCAGGCAGAGAAAGGCCGGCGCTGGAGGTCCAACCTGGCCACTGAACAGGTTTATCATTTGCAGGTTATTAATGGCTGAGAAGAGACCACAGCTGGAAATCCTCCCAGTGCCAGCTAAATGCCTCACAGAAAAGCCCATCTATGTAGGGCTCTGGGAACAAAAGCTCCACGTAAACAACTGAGGTGTGGAGACTCTGGGTAACTCAAGGACCTCACATTCAGACACCAGAGTTGTGAAACCTGAATACCTGACTAGGTTATTTAACCGTCTTCTGCGCTTGATGGCAGTGGAATGTGGACTTACCAAGCATGAGTCACCAGGAGCAGTACCTAGGAAAATACCCAAGTCACCCCAATTACACCATTATCAATGGCTGCATCGCCCTGCAACCCAGCGCAATGAAACTGGAGAGAATGCCAGCTGGGCCGGGCCTGGAGGAATCTAGCTCTTGGCGAAGATTGCCTGCCTGGCAGCGGCCTCTGCAGTCATGCCAAGCCACAAGCCCTGTGTGGTCGATGTGCAGAGGTGTCAGGCCCATTCTACAGCTATGGAAACTAAGGCTCACCAGAGCTCAGGCCACTCCAGCAGCTCCAACCATAGATGAGGACCCAGAGGGAGAAAGGCTGTTTCAAGCAGCGGCTGCAAGCACTGGGTGGGAGAAGTACCACCGGGAACTGCCATCTTGGCTAATGGAATGACCATCCAAGGAACATCCAGTTTGTGTTAGCACATGTCATGAGCTATGCAGGCAGCACTTCAGTAATAGGTGCATTTGCCTCTGCTTCGTAGATGACAACATGAAAAGAATCCATCACTGGCCATGGGCATGCAGTTGATAAGTAGGCAAGTCCAGCCCCCACGTGATCAGGGTCTGTTGCTTCCCTTGATGAAGTCTGCCTGTGTTCATGACTGAAAATGAACAAGTGGACCGCCATGATGCTCCCTGTGTGCACACAACCATGCCCACCTGCACAGACCACATGGGCCTCTGACATTCTGTGGCAGTGAGCCTGGCCTGGTGGATAAAGGAACCAGCTACAGCTGGCCCACCCACGAGCCAGTAGCGTTCCTTGCTCTTAATCAGTAAGATTTGTTTCTGGAATAAAAACCACATCAGCATTTTCATTTTCAAGTTCAGACAAGGTTTTTTTTTTTCTTTCCCTTCCTCATTTTCCCTTCATATGGGCGAGGCTAATCCTCCCTCTTGACTGACAAGTCTTTAGACTCAGCCATACACTCAAGGCAGTAAAGAATCAATGACAACAGCCCAGGGAGACTTCTTCCTTGAGTTTTTCAGATTTCAATAATACCACAACCCATAATTACCAATACGAAAATTTTAAAGCGATCCCCAGACTCCAGAGAAGCTCACTGTCGTCCTGAGTTCTGGCAAACCCAGATGGATGGCCCTTTCTCAAGTGTGGATCTGCACTGGGAGGGACCAAGAGCCCGGCCAACATTGGAATGCAGGGCAGAGTTGAGTGGGGAAGGGAGAGGGCACTTAGGAACCACAGCATCCATGGGTCTAGGTGTGCACTGCAGCTCAGGAGACACCACCATAACAGTCAGGAAGACAAGATGGGGTGTTGGGGGTGGGGTTAGGAGGTTCACCATAGCAACTGAGTAGATATTAGCATCTCCTCCCCTCTGCTGTCTCAGAATACATTCAAATAAAAAAAAATCTGCTTCTATAACTGAACTTGACTTCTATCTTTTAAGACATGAGGAAGGGAAGACAAATGCAGTGTAATAACACTATTTGGACATTCATTCAGGAAGGTTCCCAAGTGAAGCTCCAAAGTGGAGTCAGAATCAGCCAGGCAAGGCTCTACTCAAAGCTAATGGCATGTCTAATTTCTTTTTTTTTTTAAGATTTATTTATTTATTACATATACACCAGATTGAATTGTAGATGGTTGTGAGGCACTATGTGGTTGCTGGGAATTGAACTCAAGACCTCTGGAAGAGCAGTCAGTGCTCTTAACCTCTGAGCCATCTCTCCAGCCCCCGGCATGTCTAATTTCTAGAGTTGAAAAAGTTGGGCAAAATCTCGATGGCTCTATTGGTCATTCTCAACAGGGTGATTCTTCATGGTGGGGCCTGTTCCTGGCATTGCTGGGTGCTTGACACCTGGGCCCTGACTAATAAATGCCAGTGACATTCTTTGATTTCAAGTGACAACTCATATTCCCACACATCCTCAAGTGCCCCCTAGTGGAATACAGAGTACTGCCACCTGGGAACTACTGGGCTCATCAGTGTGGCACAGGGTGGGGGAAGGGGATGGCTAGCAATAACATAGGACATTGCAGGCACCAGTGGGATCATAAATGGCCTTAATATTCCACTGTGGAGTAAGCCATTGGATTTGGGTAATGGAATGACAATGACATATTTGCACCCCAGATACTTTAGAGGGAAAGTAGACTGAAGGTAGAGAACCGGAATTTTCTTTGTGGCAAGATTAATCTCAAATGCAATTTCTTTAATATATACAGAGTAATTTGGGCCTTATATTCATCTGTCCATCTTAATAATTAGGTATTTCACAGAAATCATTCATTCTATCTAAATTGTCATTTCTGGAGGACATAAAATTGCTAAAACTACAGCCTCACTTTTCTTTTTTGTGACTGTAGGGTTTGTAGTGATGCCCCATCTTTGTTATCACGTATTTGAGGATTTTCTTGAGCACTTTGCTATAAGCTTATCAACCTCTTGAATCTTTTCGAAGAATTAGATTTTGATTTAACTTTCTCTACTGTTTGCACCATTTTTTTCACTGATTTCTCCTTTCATCAGTAGTACGTCTTTTTGTTTCATTTGCTCACATTTGTCTGGTTTCTTGTGGGGACCATTAACTTTACATCTTTCTTCTAATGGAGTATTTCAGAGTTCCAAACTTCCTCAGCGTTGTTTTGTTTGTATTTTCTTTGCAACAACTTATTTCAAATTTGCTGTTAATGTCCTCTTTGACCTGAACAACTTATAGACAAGTATATTCAATATTTTTCACAATTAACTCTTTGCAGACATCTTTGTGTGACAGATTCTCATTGTGAAATTTTATTCTATATAATTAAGCATAAATATTAAATTAGGATAAAATTCTGGGTAAAGTGAAATGAGTATATAGAGTATAGAAGAAAAAACATTTCTGAACATCAAAAGTGTATCCATCTTAAAAATGGGTTTTGAAATCACTTAAAAAGTGACATAAAAAGCTTGGCAGTGGTTGCGCACGCCTTTATTCCTAGCACTCTAGAAGCAGAGGCAGATGGATTTCTGAATTAAAGGCCAGCCTGAACTACAGAGTAAATTCCAGGACATCCAGGGTTATACAAAGCTTGTCTCGAAAAACAAAACAAAGTGACATAATAGTTCATTTTAAAGAATCTTCATGACATGTTGAAAATTGATTTACCTGCAAGTGCAAAATACAACATGCAGAAATCTAAATATACTTAGTGTTGATATAGATTTTGTTAAGTCCTTTTGGAATCACATAAGCAAAAAGTATGATGGAAAAATAGGCTGGATAAGGGAATCAAAGGGCACTTGGATGGAACTTTTTAAAGTTTCTATGGATATTTTATTATCAATATGCCATTGATAGAAATGAAAACTTAACAGGTCCCTAACAGGCAAATTGAAAATTATCAATTAAAAAAAAAAAGGCCAGGTAGTGGTGGTGCACACCTTTAATCCTAGCACTCGGGAGGCAGAGGCCAGCCTGGTCTACAGATTGAGCTCTGAAACAGGCTCCAAACTACAGAGAAACCCTGTCTTGAAAAACAAACAAAAAAGCAAGGTTCCCCCAAAGGGGGAAAACAACAACAACAAAACCCCAAATACAAATAACTAAAGATACAAAATAAAATGGACATGATAGAAAGACTCTCAGAAGGAAAACAACTATCACCACCAATCTCACAACTCCGGTTGGACAGTCCAGCACCCGGGAGGCAGAGCCTCCAAATCCCAAGGTCAAAACAGAACAACATAAAACAAAAGCACAGGCTGGCCTTCAACTCAGTGTAGCTGGGGATGCCCTCTTTTTAAGAAGGACAAGTCTTTTACTCTTTGGGAAGGAAGCAGGAAGGAGGCAGGGCTGCCTTCACCAAGGTGCTGTTGAAGCAGGGCCACATGTGGACGTACCAAGCCTGGAAACAGCCACTGTATGGTGCAGGACAGGAGGCCAGAATGTCCAGTGTAAAGCTGAGGAGCTCCTGCTCATAGGCCCTGAGTAGGTGAGAGAAGTGGGTGGGGTTGATGTTCCCAAGAGGTCAGCCACTGTCTGGTTTTCTAGTCCCAGAACCACACACCTCCCCTGGCACTTTCCTTAGTCTAGTGGCATCTTTTGTTGATTTAGTTGGGAAACCACTATCTATTTCCCGTGCTGGCCCAGGGTCTGGCAATTGGTATTTGTGAAAGGGATGGATGGCCAGACAAGAGTGCCTGGGACCGCCAAAGCACAGCAGTGAAGAAGGCATGCTGGGCTGTCCTGACTGTTTCTGAGACTGCAGTGACCTTCTGTGGCTCAGAGATGTTGGGTCTGCCTCTGGAGCTGAGCCTGTCTTCCGGACAAAACAATCAACGGCAGCCAGGGCATTATGTTGCCAGGAGGAGCACAAGAACTAACTGTCAGCTGGCCACAAGTTCTTGATGGTTTCTTAAAAAAGGACATCGTGGAGAGAGAAGAGGCACAAACAGGCCCTTGAGAAGCAACAGTCTGAATAAATACCCAGGGGAAGGACATGTCAGGATTCTGCTCGTGGAAGGAGTGGGGCCAGAGTTGGCTCTCCCTTCAGCCAAGACCAGGCTTCTTCCTAGGTCTTACATCCCAAGCCTGCTCATCGGGAGCCACAGAAGACTGTCATTTGCTGGGCATCTTTTAAGAGCAATTCACTTATGCAAACCACTGTCATTAATTCTTCTAACAGCATGTATCTTTATCTTGTGGGGTCCCTGGAGCCAGAGCTTTCTTTTATATTTTTTTTGTGGGACTCTGTATGTGGCTGTGGCTCATACTCCAGGGTTAGCAGGAACTACCTCTTATAATCTCTGCTTCCAGGCCCCTTTCTGATAGATGGCCCTTGGCACTAGCAAACCATTAAGTAGTTCCTGCAGGTGCGGTTCCTGGCCTGAGCCCATGTATCCTGGCTCCCTGCCTGGAATACCCTTCCCGTCCATACCATTATGAGTCTCCTCCCGGAAGCCTTTCCCCAGTGGCCCCAAGCTTCTATGGTCACTCTGGGACACACTAACTGCTTTACTCATGCATGCCCCTTGTATTACACTGTGAACAACTGTACATCGAGAGCAAGGAACAAAGTATTTTACAGATGCAACTTTCAGCAACTACTAAGCACTATGTACATGTTAGCTAGGTCTGACATACCCAAATGCCACAGGCTGGTAGCTTACACAACACACACTGTTCCACAGTTCTGGAGGCTGAAGGCCAAGATCAGGGTGTTGGCAGAATTGGTTTCTGTGGAAGCCCTCCTTGAGTGCCTTCTTGCCACCTCCCCACTAGGTCGTCTCTGTGTGATGGTTAGTGCTGCCAACTAGATAGATCTAGAATCACTTGGGAGATGGGACTGGGCATGCCTATAGGGGATTATCTTGTTAATGCTAATTGATGTGGGAAGACCCATCTTAATTGTGGGTGGGACCCATGGGCAGGGGATCCTGGACTGTATAAAACAGAGAAAGCAAATTTATCCTTTTCTGCTTTCCAACTGTTGATTCGATGTGGCCAGCTGTTTCAAGATCCTGTTGTGCACACATGGAATGTACCAATGAACTGTAAGCCAGGAGGCATACTTCCTCATGGCTCACACATTGTACCTCACTTTCAGGTGCCTACTGGGACTGGAGTCTACTTACAAATCCAGAAACAAACATAAATGGTAAAGTTGAGTCTGAAGAAAAATGGATACTGCTGATGTAACACAGAGCAATGGAATGCTAGCTCAGCCCCAGCATGTTTCTGAACCCCCCCCCAGCTCCAGAATGCATATACAAATTATTACCTTGCGGATGCTCAAGGCCCTAATTAAAAATAGAGTGTATTTGCATAGAATCTCTGCACAACTCTCTCATCACTTTAAATCATCTCTATTACTTTGATTACCTAACACAATGTATATGTCATGTAAACAAAACAAAGTTATTTAGGGGATCCTGACAAGAGAACAATCAGTGTACATTCAATAGACTCTTCCTTTTCTTTCTTTTGGAGACAGGTGATGAGAGATGTTATTCTGTATATGCATCTCTTATTGGTTGATGAATAAAACACCGATTGGCCAGGCAGGAAGATAGGCAGGGCTAGGAGAAGAGGAGGATTCTTGGAAAGGTAGACAGAGTGAGTCTGCCAGACAGAGTCACAATGCTGCCAGAGGGGTAACACACCATGCCGGGCATTACCAGGTAAGCCACAGCCTTGTGGCAGTACATAGATTGATAGAAAGACAGAGCTAGCCAATAAGAAGCCCTAGTCATTGGCCAAAAGATTAATATAGCATCTGTGTGTTCATTTGGGGCTTAAGGGCTGTAGGACCTGCCGGGCCAGAAAACTTGGTAACAAAATGGTGCTGGCAACGTGGCTGTATGAATTTCCACATAAGACTGACTAAAGCTTAAGAAGGGATTTTTAGAAACAAAAGAACAGAGACAAGCACAGCTTCTTGGTAGCAGCATTTTCTCGGGTGGGCTCTGTTTTGCCAGAGACAAGTAGAGAGTAGCATGACTCTTTTAAGGGAGGTTTCCTGACTCAGCATAGTGGCAAAAAACCACAGGGCTCTTTTAAGAGGCTCCACTTCCTAACAAGAATGCTGTGTTTGAGAAGCTGGGGGCAGTGACCAGCATGCTGCACGGCAGACTTGGCTTTTACTCATAAAGGGTTAAGAGCTGACGGTGAGCACAGTTCCCAGTGCTGGCAATAAACTTACACACGCTATGTTGGAAAGTCAGAGGCTAAAACATCAGCCGCTTTAATTTTAGCAATGCTGTTTAACAGATAAAAGACTCGTGGCCAGAAGAAGATGGAGACTTACAATAATGACAGTTCAGATGAAAAAAAACTGTAAAGGTTTATAGTGTATTTAAAAATATACATAAGCTTGGGAGAGAAAAGAAAAAGGAAAAAAAATAGAGTAGCTGGGTGCGGGGGTGCACGCCTTTAATCCCAGCACTTGGGAGGCAGAGGCAAGCAAATCTCTGTGATTTCAAGGCGAGACTGGTGTACAGAGTAAATGCCAGGACAGACAAATTCCACAGAGAAACCCTGTCTCAAAAAATAAAATTAAAAGAAATAAAAGAAAAAGAAATAGAGTAATAAAAATAAACATAAAAAAGCCACGTAAAGATAGAAAATACACATAAACTCTGGATACTGTATGTTATTGTCTTGTCTCTAAATTGTTTGATTTCTGAGAAAAGAGTAACAGTTACTAAAATACATTTAATTATAAAGGTTGCTGGATTAATTCAATTTACATATTTTAAAAATGTTTTGTCTTCAAAATTTAAGCTTAAAATCACGCTATTTTGCAACTTTTTTTCTTGTTTCCACAGAAAGTGAAAAGCTGTGGATTCCTTCCAGACTAATATGGTTTGATGAAGCAAGACCCCTGAAGCAGTGGCCCAGGTGACCGAACTTCCAAGACACCTGGGATGATGCAGCCTCACAGACCACTACAGCCAGGATTTGGCCAGGTTTCTGTTTTCTCATGATACCCATGACAGCATCCCCAAATAGCAGGAAGTAGTTTGCAGAGAATGATGCCCAAAATACCCCCAAATTTGTTTATAAATGTTTTCATTTAAATTTGGTTGGTTATAAATGATTAAAAATCACAACCAATTACTTTTTAGAGGAAAAAAGGGGAATATGATATAGAAATGAATAATTTGTATTGGTATGGATTTTGATTTACTGATACAAATTTAAGGTAAATTTTGTTATAGATATATTTCTATTCTTGTTTGTGTTTATACAGCTCTTTTAAAAATGCAATATATAATTAAATACAGATTATATATAATCACCTGTAATAGTAAAAACAGGTTAGGTTTTCTAGATATACAGAGATATATTTAAGATGGATAGTGTTCAAACCTTTCAAAGACCTTCAGAATATGGCATTAAAAATGGCTTAGGGTTTTGCATGACTTGAGACACAACTGCTCCTGGCAACGCCAATTACTTCAGAGAAGAAGATGGGTATCAAAGAAACTCGTTATGGAGCTTGCCTTTGACATGGCAGAAATAGCCATTTGGGTAAGAAACTGCTCTCGCCTGGACTGTTTGACTGTATGCTGTATAAGGTGGACATGCAGGACCCACAGGAAAGTGACTGTTGAACTTACCCAAGATGGACAAGTACTGCGGGGTTCCTAATTCATGGAAGAGTCTGACAAACATTCTACAGGATACACACACACACACACACACACACACACACACACACACACACACACACACACATGACAAACTGCTAACACAGGCAGCCAGTTTAAAATTTCCTGCTTCACTGAGATGTCTGTCAGACACACTGTGACCTATCAGCCAAAGATGGATGCCCCAACATTAGAGAAACTTCAGATGACTGACCAGGCAGCGAGACGTCTCTGTCAATTCTAGAATTTATATATTATCCTTTTGTGGTCTTTGATGGAGTTGAAGATAGCTAACTATGGTTATGGTTTTTGTAGGCATTTCGACAGACTGGATGGGACAGGTATTCTGGCACTCGGGAGTCACAGAATACTGAGTGTTACACAGCTCAGATGGAAAGGTATCTTGGAGCTCGGGAGCTAAGGACCACCACAGGCCGCAGTAAGAATAGCAGCTTACAGCCCTGCCTCAGGAAAAGGCTTCCCAAGTGTATCCGCTCTGCTCCAGAAGGAGAGGGTCTTCTAGCTGGGGATGTATGCCCAGTGTAGCAGTTTTGCTCCAGCAGGAGGTTTCCCAGGCGGAGTTGCTACAGTGAGGGTAAAGTTGCTACAATTCCATTCTGCTCCCAGGAGAATGGGGAGTGGAGTCTCGAGTTCAAAACTCCACTCTGCCAGTTACAGCCCTGCTTGCTCTGCTTTGCCCAGGGTCGTCTCTGCTTCGCAGTAAAAGAAGGTCTTCACCCAAAGCTCATCGAAGGGGTTTATTGGGAGGGAAGAATCCAGGAGAGTGGCTGCCCTCTGCCACAGTGGCAGAGGACAACTGGGTAGCAGGAACAAGGTTTATATAGGGATTTTTAGGGGGCAGAGTTTTCCAAGGTGGAGATTGGTCAGATTTCAATCCCTGAGCTTAGGTCTCCTGCTCAGAGATTGGTTAGTTTTCTACACAGGGTTAGGGTCAGACTTGGCTCTGGTTTCAGGGCCAAAGTTTGTTTCTTTGGCACTGGTTTTGGGGTCAGGGTACATTTCTTTGGTTCTGGTTGCAGGGCCAAAGTGTGCTTCCTTGACTCTGCTCAGGGTTTGTTTCCTTGGCTGGACCCTTTTCCCTACAATTTTCCTTAGTTACATATAAGACTTTAGGATAGATGATAAAATATTTTCTTTAAATCTTGCTAAATGTTAATGGACTAAATTATGTAACTATAGTTACAATAACGATAAATATAGTTAACTATATTGATAACTGTTTGCTATATATAATTTCAATATGTTAAAGTTAAAACCTTTCTTTATATTTAGGCAGAAAAGAGATGATGGAGTTGTCCTTCTGTATATGTTTATCTTACTGTTGGCCAATAGGGTAGCAAGATAGGTGGGTCTAGGAGATGAGGAGAATTCTGGGAGGTGTAGGCAGAGAGAGTCGTCATGTGATCCTGGGATGAGAGGACGCAAGTCAGGCGTTCTCCAGTAAGATAAGACCATTAGTAGTTATGGGTTGACAATTAAAACAGAGCTAGCCAATAAAAAGCCTAAGTCATTAGCCAACAGTTTCATAACTAATGTTAAGTCTTGGGGCTGACACAGCTGTGGGACCAGGCTGGCAGGAGGAACCATCAGTAACAGACAGGTCTTACTATGAAGCCCCAGCTTGCCTCTAACTTTCAATATGGATCATGTTGGCCTTGAACTCATAGAGATCCATTTGCCTCTCTGTTATGGAATATTATTTTAACTGCGTAAAGGCGTGTTACATTTGCTTTTGCTGCTTTTGTTAATGATGCAAAGGCATGCCACATTTGTTTGATAAATAAAATTAACCTGGGGTCAGGAGGCTGAGTTGGCAACCAGCTGGCAGGAAGTGGTGGGGAGGAACTAAGTGTAGGGAGTGTTCTTTAGTGGGGGCTGAACAGAAGGATGGCCTTTTTTCTTTTTCAGAAGGAGCAAGAAATGGAGAAGGAGAGCACACCAGGGGCCAGCCACCCAAATACACAACCAGCCACGAAGTAAGAAGGAAAGAATAGAATAGAATATAGAGAAAGGTAAAAGTCAACAGGTAAAAGGCAATCAAGATAATATAAGCCAAGCTAAGGTTGGACATTCATAAGAAAGAGTAAGTTTCCTTACATTTATTTGAGAGCTGGTGGCAGGTATTTATAGAGCAAAGAGAAAAAAACAAACAAACAAAAACCAACTGACTTCTGGGTGCTGGGATTAAAGACATACACCACTGTACCCAGCTGGAGACACCTCCCTCCTGCCATAGACACACAGGACTGATTGCACCTTTACAGTCCTACCTGGGAGGTGAGATATAAACAGGATGTTTAATTATATCTGTAAATTTTTGGGTACGTGGATTATAAGAACCATCTTTTGTTGGTTGTGTGCTAACACAAAGGTATCTTGCTTTTGTTTGTAAGAAAAAAGTCTGTTTATCCCATTTAAAAAAGTCAAGTTACCATAAAATACGATACTCTCTTAGGGCTTCTGCCTTCCACAAACACAGTGTACTTGTGGGAGCTTGTTCCTAAAAGCTTTATTGGTTTAATACATTTCCTAAAGAACCATTTTTGGACTACATCATTTTTGCCCTATGTTTGTTTCCTGTTTAATTACGCTTTATTCTCAGCTTTCTTCTGTTTTCATTTTCGACTTTCGGGCTTATACTCCCATCCTTCCTACTCAATATGGACAATTGTATGTACAATCTCACTTGCCCATTAAGAAGAACTTTTGCTATGGCTCACCAACTTCAGAATACAGCATTTTCTATAACCTTCCACTTGTTGCCATTTCTCTATTTAATTTTTACACTTAGGGGGACTTTATAGCCACCTTGGTTTGACATGTTGATTAGTTACACTATGATCAGAGAAAGTATTTTGTATGACTCTGAGTTTGTTGAGCTGTCTAAGGACACAATGAGAGATCAAGTATAGTAAACAGCCTCATGTATACTTGTAAAAGAATGTCTGTTGTGGTCCTGGATGCAGACAGTCATTTTATATGCCGAACACATGGATCACCTTTGCCTGCTTATCTTACCATTTCCTGAGAAAGGCCTTCAGTTAGTCTAGCAGTGATAAATTCCCCAGAGTTTGTTTTTTTCCAGCTATCTTTATTCTCTTTTCATTGCTGAAGGATTCTTTTTGTGTGTGGGGGGGTGTATAAAGATTTGGCCAGTGGTTGCTTATTTCAGCTCTTCAAAGATTCTGTTTTCTTCTGTTTTTCTCCTTTCTGTTGGTAAGTTGGTTTTAACACCCGTTCTTGAGAGAAGTCAGTGTTCTGCCTTGTAATACTTATTACTATATAACAAATCACCCTAAAACACACTTGAAATGCAGATGGTGGTCAGTTTCTGTGGATGAGAACTCAACAGATACAGTTCTGCTGGTGCTCTGGCTCTGTGATAAAGATAGGCACTGAAAGTTGGAATGGAAGGGCCAGCCCCATACTTATCCACAGTGCAGAGGCATCTTTGCAAGAGCAAGTGAAGACTCAGTCTTTGTAAATATAACCACACACATGACACTTTATTGTTAGACAGAAGCGAGTGAGCTGGTGAGATCTCAGGGTGCTGGCGTCACAGAAGGCAGCTTCTCAGAGGCAGGGTCACTGAGAGTCATAGCAAGAGTTGAAGAGATGTCTACCCTCTTCTCTGAAGCTTTGTAGTTGATGTCTTTGATGCAGATTTTCAATAGTTTTATAATGCATGTTCCCCTTTGATTTATATTGTTCCATGTTCATTGACATTTTAAAAAAATTCTGTAGCTTTGTGTTTATTTCCTATGTTTCAGAAACTCTTGGCTAGCACACCTTCCAAACACTTCTGCTCCATGGTAGCAAACCTTTGAAGGGTGCTACCTTCTATTAAAGTAAAAAAAAGTGTGTGCTATGGATGTGGCTCAATGGCACAGCGTTTGCCTGGCATGGGAGAGGCTCCATGTTCTATCTCTAATTTAGTTTTGAAGAAATGTGGGTGGGGAGTGCATTCGCCACTGACAGCAGGAATGGTTTCTCCTAAAGTCTCTCTTTTGGCTTATAAATGCCTGTCTTCTCTCTTAGTACAGTATTTTCTCTGAAGCTGTGCCCAAATATTTTTTTGGTAAGGGTATGAAGTTTTATGAGATCAGAGCCCACCAAAATATCAATTATATTACCTTAATGATCTTTTTAAAGATCTCTAAGTGAGATCACATTCCAAAGTACTGGAGGTTAAGATTTTGGTGCATATATTTGATGGGAGGCATGAACACAACTCAGTCTATAATACCTGCCAAAATGCCCTTTTACTCATAAACATGCTTATCTTGAATTGCTCAAAATAATGTCTCCAAAAAAGGTAAAAACCATGCTTTTACCCCCAAACCCTGCCAAAGCTGTAAACATGTTGACCCTGTTAGGGTCAATGTGTTACTTCTGAAAGCTTTGTTTATACATGTTGAGATAAAATACAGTCTCATGTGCTCTCCTTTCAAATTGTAAAGAATTCCCATGATGTAATGGAGAGAAAGCCTGTGGTGTAATTATACACAATAATGCAGAGAGAGAGAGCAGAATGAGTTTACTCATGCCTACTCAGTGAGGCATAAGCCTGTCTATCAGACTGAGCATGCATCACTATATCTCTCTATTGAGTCAGAAAGGCTGAGCACACACGGCATGCTGGCCATATGGGACTCCAACCCTTGTTAGAGATGGGCAAGAATCTGCAAGAGGTGGCCAGTATCTACTAGGAAAGATGTTTCACCAGAATCATCCAGCTGAATAATGTCTAATTATCTTCAGGAAGCTGAGTAGCCAACTCAGGGAGTCAACTTCAGGGCCCAATCTGTCCATATTTTGCTAATACTCTGTCTTTGTTTTTAATATAAATACTTTTTCTGAGAAGACCTTTAATCATGTATCATCCCTGACTTCACATACAGGCAAACTAAAATACATAGAATGTTACATGTATGAATATGGTGAGTGAGATCATTAAAATTCTTTTGATGAGGAACCTGTAAGAAAAAACAATCTTACACATGTTCAGTGTGGGCTGGTCTGAGATGTGGGCCATGGTTCAGGTCTCTTCCTAGGTTGTCCACATGATCTCTAGAAGGCTGTGCTACATCATAACCTGTATGTGAAGCCAGTAACTCCTAACATGTATTTCCAGTCCTATCTAGCTTTGTGAATTCAAGTCTTCTATCTACGTCCAGTTGGATGTCTAAAAACAAAAGGGAAGAATGGATGCTGTGACCCAAAGTAAGTACACTAGTAAGAATTATTCTTTACTCTATTTGAGTGAATGTAAAGCCATACATTTAGCTCAACAAAAGCCTGCATGTTATTCTTGGTTACTCCATCCACTCTCACAATAAGCCCACAAGCAGATCCTAAGGGCTCTACCTCCAACATATGCCAACTTAACTCTATTTCCACTGACGTCATGCAGGTGTAAGTCACTGCCATCGCTATAAGCTTCCTGTTTGGCACTACCTATCTTCCTTCCTTCTCTCCATTGTATTTCCCACATAAAAGCAAAGGTAGTCATTTATAACTGTGGACTCAATCTTTGCATTTGGAAAAAAGATTACACATTTTTAATGCACATCAAATAAAGTCAAATTCCTCCCAGGGTCTTGCAGAGCAGGCATATCTAACCCTGTGTACCCCATGACCAATCTAACTCCATTTTCCCTTTGGATCTGGGTCCTAGCACCACTTTTGGTGCTTATCAAAGGCAGTGATCCAATTCCATCCAGCAGGATGTTGCTCCATCATCTTCCAGGGCCTACTTCAGTTCTTTTCAGGCTAGACCCTTTTTAGCTCTCTGGCCTCTGTACACATGGACTAAACTTGGAAGGCACACCCCATTACCATCAGCTTTATTTTCTTCCTGCAGTTAATACTGTTCCTGTTTCACTGTGTGTTCACGTGTTAGAAGAATTCCTGTTACCTCATCAGAATGCAGCTTCATGAGGGTAGGGATCATGGCTGTCCTGCTTACTGTTCTAGCTCTAGCATCTGGTATTCTGAGGGGAAATGCAGGCTCATGTAGTCAAGTACTTTACTCCAGGCTACACAGCTAGCAAAAAGTGAGGCTGAGAGTTGGACTTAGGTTTCGTAACTGTGAAATCTACAATCTTCAGTTTCCTTTGTGCTGTGTCTTAGTCAGTGCTGCAGCCTATTTTGCCACATTTAATTTCCATGCTTCCAGGAAAAGCAGTCACATGATTTTCTCACTTATTCTTGTCCATTTAACTATACCGATTAGTTGTTAAACATCTACGGCTGTGTGACTTGGGGAGATTTCCTAACTACTCTTGACTCAACTTACTATTATTAAGTATTCACTTCTACAGATCACCTGTTCCCAACCATAAGCGCTCCGGTGAGGGGGTGATACTGTGAACCAGGTTTGCAGTGATGAGGAAGAATCACAGACAGCATACAGAATCTGCATTAGTGTCTGCTGATGACAAAGTAGGACCCTAGCTCCCATCCTGAATCCACATTATAACAGGGTACCCAAGCTCCTGCTTTAGTGATGGAGAGTGAGCATCAATCAAGCTTGAGCAAACAAAGAATGCAAATCATGCCTTTAAAATAGAGAAACAACGAGGTTTTAGTTAGAGTAAGAATACAGGTTGGATGTGGTGGCACATGCCTTCAGTCCTAGTACCCACAGGTAGACCTGTGAGTTCCAGGCCAGTCTAATTTACACAGAGAGTTCTAGGCCAGTCATGGCTATACAGTGAGACCCAGTCTCAAAAAAAGAATTATGAAAAACTCAAAAAAATGTATCCATTCTTAAGGATTTTCTCTGGTTATGAGAAAAGTCTGACAGTGTGATGGAGTCAATATTAGAGTCATTACATGTACACAAAAGGCCTAACTTAAATTCATATATAATGTAGACAACAAATCAAATTCATATTGTAAAATAGGATGTAGTAGTTGATCTAAAAATAAGTTATGTAAAAATGTGTAAGGGAGAGGAGAACAAGCATTGTGCCATAGGAAAAAGACCCCGAAACTTTGAAAACAAGGTTCTAGGCCAATGGAACTGAAGTCATCAGAACCTTGGACAGCACCGAGCAGGCTTTAGGCTCCCTGAAAGGGCTGTATGAGATGCTAAATTTATATTTTATCTTCACAGACTCTTTCTCAGCTTCTCTGCTTCTAAACACTCGTCTTATTTTCACTGCTGCACATAATAAGAGTTTATTATGTGCAGAACCTATGATGATGGGATAATTTTCCTGTCTGGCTGACATCTTTTAAGCTTTCTACAATAGAAAGGAAAAGACAGTAAAATAAATAAGTAAATAAATGAAAAACATGCAATTTAAATTTAAGGTGGAGTTATGAATCATTCAAAGGGGAACAGACTTAAGGCACACAGAGGTAGACATCTGATTTGAACCTTGCTAACTAACCAGCAGTCCTCCTTATACCCTAATCATTTTTCTGCATCTCTTTATGTAAGAGTGTGTTCTAGTGGTTCTCACAGTATCATGGTTGGATTCTGAGTTACCACAAGATATGCACCTTGACATTTGTTTTTACATGATTCCACAGTTTTAAAGTCTTCCCTATTGTTGGGTATGACAAAAGAACCACTCTGTACAAACCCTTAGCCTTACTACCAAGCCAAGAATCCTTTATTTTCTATCTGTGAAATGAAGTAGGCCAAAAGCTTTGTCAACTTGCTCTTGAAAACAATATAGTCACAAAACTCACTGTGACTATTCTGTATCTTTACAAATTTTGTGGGGCTGCCCCGTTTCCCACCCCTACAAAGGGCTGATTGAGGTGGCAAATTAATCCTCTACAGCGTGTAAAACAAGGTTCTGGGAAGCCCCAGGCCCACTGGTAGAGCACAGGGAAGCTGTTGTGTTCAATCCTTCATCTCCAGGGAATCAAAAGGGGCCACAATGCAGTCATCAGCATGTTTTCACTCTGCAAGACCCACACTTCCTATTTAGAGCACACAGCCATACTCCATTCTGCATTCTCACAAGGCTCCTTTTATTTATTTGTATTTGTTATTATATGGTGCATACCGACATGTTTGTGTGACTCCACTGGTGTGTACACACCCATTGAGAGGAAAAAAGAATGTCCATTGTAAACTTGTTAAAAGGAGAAAGGGACCCCCACTGTTTTCCCTTTGGCCAGACCTCTATGGAGAAAGGATTTTAACTCTTGATGCCCCAGAAGGGAATGGCTTCTTTGTGTATTACATTTTGCAATGGCTGAATATCACAAATGCATCTTAACTACCACAGGCCTAGAATCTGATATTTCTTCAGTTCCACAGCTTTCACCAGACAATGAACTATGTATGGGGAAACTGCAATTTAATTAATAGCTCAAGCTGTTCTTACAAAGCAAAGGAAGCATAGCCATGAAGAAACTTAAAAGGACTCAATTTTAGAATAGTATTTTTGTGAAGCTTTTGGTTGGGTCTTCCCTGGTTTTATTTCAGAAGTATAAATATGAACAAGGTGATGTGTCTCGGTATTTTAGTTTTGAACATGTTTGTTCACAAAAATAATGCTAATAAGCACCCACAACATGAACCACTAGCTCATAGTGGTTTTATAAGTGACGCAGGTAGCTACACGGGATCTAGTGCCTCCATAGCCAAGTTCTACCTAGTATAAAATATAACAAAAGCTAGCTAGATGCCAGGACACTCTTGCTCTTCCACATTACATTTGTACTTATGGCAACAAAGCTAAAACTGTGCGGTCTTTTGTGACAGCCACGCTTTTAAGTGGAAGATGCTATGGACGTTCCTTTCACAGAGGCACTGCACACTAAACAGAGAACAAGTATTCCCTTCTGTGTCAGAGAGGTATGAATATGGGCAAAATTTAAGCATCTGCCCTTTTATGGAATTCCTAACTCCAAGTCAACCTGGGATGCAAACAGTTAAGGGCCACATGTTCTTTCACCGGTCCTCACTTTTTTCTAGCTTCCAGAGGACAGGGCTCAGTGACAACACAGTGCATGAAATGAAGAGGGAGGGTTCTCAAATTAATTAACTGGAAATGAGTCATGTCAATGTTTTGGAAAGGCAGAAGGGGAGAAAAGAGATTGGTAGAATTAATCACAGTGAGAAACTTACTTCAAGTGCCCGCCAGAGTTCAGAAACCCAATGAAAAGCAGAGAATCAAAGGAATGAAGCATACTTGCCATCTGAAAGGATGCACAGGATCCAATCAAGGGTCCCAGTCTTTGCCAAGTAAGGGCTATGCCCTCAAAAATGTTTATTATCCACTACAACAGTAAGCACAAGTATATGACTGGAAAGCGCGCTCTACCCAAGGGGACAAAGGTGAGGCCAAGTTACACTTACTGCTAAGAAAAAAAGAAACGTCCACTTGTAGCTTACACACATTGAACTCTAAAGGACTGAGAGATTCCCACATCTGTGCTCTACATTTCCAATACTTGAGATTTCATATACTGCAGAGATGAGAGATCCATGAGATGGAATCTGGACATGTTCAGATGAAGAGGTCACTCACTAAGGAAAAAACAAAATAACAGACACAGAGTTATAGCTATAGCACATCTATTTAAAGTAACCGCAAAAGGGAAAATACAGAGCTTTGTTTACGTCATGATCATGGGGAACTGTTTTATACACGCAACAGCATACAAAAACTGTAGTAAATGTTGCTACTTTAAAAGGAAGCCTAGTTCTGCTCAGGAATCTGTTTATATCATGTATGTTTCAGAATGTTTTTGTATGTCATGATCTGCGTGAGTTGTAACTTTAAGCAAATGGCATCACAAAGCCTGGCCAAAAAGTTCTTTGCAACATTATTCAGTGCTGCCTGGTAATTGTGTCAGAGAGCAACTTCTCCCTGTTTTCTATGTTCCCTATAACGACCTCTCACTTCCAGGGTTAGGGACGCAGGGACAGCCTCAGTGAGAGACTGGAGGAGAATAGTTTATATAAAAGTACTTACAGGTGGGGGGATGTCATTATTAGACTTCAGAATCAGTTTCTCCCCACTCTTTTCAACTTCAAAACCCATTTTCTTCAGCAGAGATGCGTCTGCCAAGCCCTGCTCCTCCATTTTTGCAATGAAATCTTGGTTTTGGCTGTTGTCTTCAGTGAGGTTTCGCACAGCATACACCACCCACTGCATCATAACTGGAGCCGGAGTGAAGGAATTTAACAGCATACTTCCCCATTTCTGTAACTCACATGACTGTCAGAGGTAAACAGTGGGGAGTACAAGAATACTATCAGTTTTCGAGATGCTTAAAGAATAGAAATATGCACTCAAAGGGGAAATCATTTCAAAGGCTGTAAAAGTGCACAGGAGCTTGTGTCCAGCATGTGACTCAGAAACTGGCCCCAGAGAACAGCTCACTAAGTGTCTGATGAACAAGATCATGAACACACACATACACAGTGATGAGGGGCAAAGACCCAGAGGTTTATGAACACAGCAGTACCCATATGCACACTTCTCGGTGTTATGTCAAGTCACTAGGGAAGGACAAGAGGAGCTCTGCAGACAAGTTAGAGGTGCTGGGAAAAAAAATTCAGACAGGAAACTAGTTCTGTTTAAAGTGCAGTTATCAGTAAGAATGGTTTCCTAGGAGTCACCATGGAATTTCTCTCATTCAGTATTTCAGAGACAAAGCCTCAGCTGTGAAGGATTTGCTAGGTTCAGTGTGAAACACTCATGCTCTGAAAGCACATGACCCTCCCTGCCTCCCCATGCCCAGGCTCTCAAATGAAATGCCCTGCTTGGTGTCCCCTCATCAGAATGAAAACGATGGAAACTTGGGGTCACATCACTGCATTATTCATGATGATTTAGGTGACAGAAAACCTGAAAGTCGCTGCTATACAACATCCTGTAAGGCAGAGACTACCAAGGATAGGCTTTTTGTTTAGGTCTTCACTCTGGTTCAGAGGGAGCCATGGGAGCCTAGGCTAGTATAAATATATTCCCAAAGAAACAGGCCTATCTGCTCACAATCAATAGAGTACCAAAATAATCAAATCCAGAGGGCTGGGGTTCAGCACCGTGGTCCAGCACAGATATAGCACAACATAGCATTCATTGGGTCATGGTTTTGGTCCCTAGCACACACACAAAAGGAAGGATCCTTTTCCTGATAGCCATTAGATACACCACTCAGGCAGTTCTAAAGGCAGACGGGTGCACCCGACTCTAAAAGGCATCAGACCAAGCTTCCGATCCTGACCTGTACTTCCCTGGCAAGAGGACTGGTTCTGAGACATTTCTAGACTTCCAATCAGAACTGAAACCCAAGAGAAGCTGTCAACAGTAATAAGGGTGGGGGCTCTTCTTGTAGCACTTAAAAACAAACAAACAAACAAAAAAACAAACGGTTTCTCTCTAGTTCCATGACCTCAAACAAAATAAAAACTTGAATCTATTCACTAGGAAGAATCCAAGCATTAAAAGAAGAGGTACTATATGATCAAGGGGGTATTTATGAGGTTTTACAAGGTTGTGCCTTGTGCCATCCTAGCCTTTGTAACTCAACTCTGGTTCATAATCCTGTCCAGCCCTTCTACACTACCTCAGGTCAGCTCTCCTTCTGATGGTGACCCTTTCTCTGGCTGGCCTCATGTCTGTGGGACTATGGGGCCTGGACAGAGCCTAGCACAGAGAAGATTCCTACTTAGCAGCCTTGAATGAATGGGTGAACCATTTGTTGGTAGTTGAAGGTTTATCACTGAAACCACTTGAGGCTGAGTGTTTCCGATGGCACAGAACAGAAGCGGCACTTGCTGGCGGATGTTGAATCCATACTTATCACCCCTGGTTGGAGACTGTTTTCACCTGGTAATCTGTCTGCCATCCATCATGACAAGGCCCAGCTTCTTCAAAACACTCTGCCTCTTTTCTGAAAACCAAATCCACACAAGTACTGAAATAAAACCCAATTTTGCATTTCTCCCCTCTCCACGGTCATTAGGTCTTTCTCTGTGCCATCAGAGCAAGTAAAAATAACATTTGTGGGTGCCAGACACTTCTAACACAAGAAGTAATTTCCGAACAAATTATTTTCTGTGACTCTTTCTACACCTAAGGTGACACTATCATTACACAAACCTATCCTTTCACTTTTTATAGAAAAGGGGAAGCAGTAATTATGATGAGAAGTAACTAAAGAAGCAAGCATTTGAGGCATAAACTCAAAAAGTCAATGTGGAAGACCGGAAGTGGGACTGGCTCACAGATGAGACTACGTAGCTGAAATGACAGAGGTAAAACATTTTCTCCTTTCTGGAACTTTCTAGCTATTAATGATAAATGACCTCGAACAAATTTGAGGTTGCCAAGATTTTTCTAAGAGCTCCTGCAATCAAAGGGCTGGGTGGCTCAGTGTTGACACTCACACTGTCACTACCAGTTGCAAACACAGATTCTCTGGAGGAAGATATCATGACTCCTAGTTATCAGGTTGGCTCCACTTTGGGGAGAGCCAATGGCCCTGCCCTTCTCTTGTTGGGGGACCTCTTGCCTTTTAGACCTCAACCACATCGTACCATCTGTCTTCTTATGCCTGTGTCCTTGCCTGCTTGTGCTCCCCCTCCCCTCTCCCTGCTTTCTTTTTCAGCAGCCATTCTTAGGGGAGTCCCAGGTACTGTTGAGAGCCTTCCAGGGACCTCACTACTCTTCAACACCAGTGTAAACTAAGGCTGTTACAGGCACCCACTTTTAGTAACACTTCTCACATTGCACTGTATAAAGGGCAGGTGCCATACCTAATTCACTTTTATGTCTCCAGCACCCAGTCTGGCCCCTAGTGTCCAGAACAGCATCTAATGGTTGAAACTGTGCAAGCTCCCACTACTTGTATGTATTTCTGTCTACCCTAGTAACTGTAAGCTTCTCAAACATTCTTGGTTTCTTATTCATCTGTCTTTGCCCTTTATCCTAGCACAGTGCAGGAAAAATAATAGCTGAATGTGTAAAGGCAACTGCATCCTCTCTAGTGCCACAAAGGTAGATCCATGATGGCACTGAAGTGACCCCCATACCAGTAATGTTCTGCCCTTCCATTCCAGTGGTTTCCTGAATCATGGCTTTGGAGGTCTTAGGTTCCAGGACAGCAAACTCAACACAAATGCAAGCCAGGCAAGGATGTTGGATTGTGTAAACAAAAGGGCCAAGACGACCAAAGACCAGCAGAATTCCATGGAAAGTTGATTTCAAATACATTCATCTCAGAGCAGGGCTAGGAATACTGTGAGCATGGTGATTTATCATCAACTCACCCCTAAGTGTTTGGAAGCTAAATTACATACAAGAAAAAACAAAAACAGCTGGTGTGATGCCTACTGCCTGTAAAAGGAAAAGGCAGCTCTGCAGAAGACTGGGTATGACGAGAGCTCTCTAGATGAAGGGCTGCAGCTGGGCTTCAGACACACCTCTCCAGGACACAACACAATAGAACCAACAATCTTAGAGAAGAGGTCTTCAGAGTCAAGCAGCAAAGGCATGTTTGTCTTTTCCAAAATTGGTAGTGAAAGTGCCAAGACGTGGGAGTGAAGGCCATGAAGGGAGAGCTACAGTCACAAGAACACACTGGAACCAACACCTCAGCTCCTGGGAAGTCAGAAATAAATGACTAATCGCCACCAGCACTTGTCACTTAACGGTGTAGTTAATGTTTTTTCATGTTAGCAGCGGCACCAATCAGCTTTCCTAGGATTCTGTAAAGCTCAGAGTCCTGCACACATTTTCAGGCAGACAAGAAGAAAGCACCCCTCCCTCTAAGGGAGCACCAGCAGCTGACGGTGCTGCCCATCAGCAGAACACACACTGCCTAAAGGTCCTTTGGACTGTTTCTACTCAAGTGAGAACATCCGGGCACTACTGTCCAGGGTTTCATACTACCCACAAATTTCTAAAGTTTATTTTTATTAGGTATTCAGGCTCTAATTTTTTTAACTTAACTTTTAAACTCACATACCAAAGACATAAGATTATTCATATTTTGGGGCTCCATGTGACATTTCAACACACACACACACACACACACACACACTGCAATGTGCACACCTATTTCATCCAATAATTTTATTATTAGTTTACCTACTAATAATAGTGTGTGTGCTCATGCACAGGGGGCATGCATGCCATGTTTGTAGAGGTCAGAGGACAGCTCTGTGGACACAGTCAGGTCTCTCCATACACCTTTACATGGTTCTGGGGCATAAACTCAGGTTGACAGGCTTGCAGACCAAGTGCCTTTACTTTCATGGAGCCATCTTGCTGACCCTCTTTACCCTTTTTAAAATTTGTATGTATGCATGGTGTGTGAGTGCACATGGTGTGTGTGTGTGTGTGTGTGTGCACGCGCGCACGTGCGTGTGTCTGTGTGTGCTGGGGACCAAGTGTGCTCTTGGGCATGTATGAAGGTCACCACTGGAGCTCTTCTGCAGTACACTCTGGTGTTGTGACTTAGGCCACAGAGACCACAGTGGGAATTAGCACAATGCTGCTGCTGCTGTACCACGAAGGGGAGGAGGAGGAGAATGAGAACACCTATTTTACCTGACTATTCTGTGGGCCTATGCTCAGTGGAGTTAGTTCTCTCTTCACTTCAATGTGGGTTCTGGGATCAAACTGAGGTTGCCAGGCTTGCAAGCACCTTTACTCATTAAGTGATGTTACTGTTCCTTTACTGTGAAAACACTCAACATCCTTTCTCCCAGAGTTTTAAAATTTAAAGTACACTGTTATTAACTAGTCACCCTACTGTGCCATAGCACCCGAACTTCTTATTCCTATCTGACCATAACTTAGTACTTATAGATGACAAAAAGAAAGTATTCTTTCAGAAGATTGGAATTGCAAAGAAAAACACTGTAAAACACAATCTTAAGAGCTGTCTGATCCGTAGCCCTGAGTCATGAATATGTATAGGCTCCTTGTTAGTGCGCTGTGAAAGGCTGGAGCCTGTGTAGTCAGTGCAGAACTAGACAGTCTTAAGTGTCACAAGGGAGATTAAAACAGGTCCCAGTTAATATTCACATTGCCCTCTTGTTCCCTCTGTAAAGGGACAGGGAACAAGAAAGAGTGGGGGAGAAAATTCAACATCTTCTAAAGTCTCTAATCCTACCAACTCTTGAAGTCCTCTATTGTATGCTTAGCTCCAGAGAGAGCGCTTCTACTGTTTCCATAGCTACTACAAATAGAAGGCATGAGCCTGTTTGTCGCAAAACTGCCTTGAAAGGGCCGCAATCAGCACTGGGGCTCTTCTGCAGAACACTCTGGTGCTGTGACCTAGGCCATAGAGACCACAGCACAGTTAGCACCATGCTGCTGCATCAGGAAGGAGGGGGAACTGAGAACACCTGTGCTAGCTGGTACTGGTGGGTCCCTGCAGCCTGGAGCTGTGAACAGGTTAGGTGACTCAGTATTAGTGGGCAGAAAATTGTAGGGACAACTTCACAAGCAGCTGAGTACCAACAACTTATGTACAAGTCAACTTTAAAGTATAATCAACTGAGTTAAAATGTTGCCTGTTAAGATAGACTTCATCTAGGCATAATGTTTCTAGGAATCAAACCCAACAGACTTCAAGTCTCGGAGCCTACTGAGAATGAGGGCTGGCAAATAACTGGCAAGAAATAGTAAACAGTTTTATATATTTCATTTAATTATATACTTCATATAACTCACCTACACAGTATGTTGAAAAGTTATTTTAGACAGCGAGCAAGTAAAGGAATGGGATTTATATGCATACAACTTTAGAGGAGCCACTGCTATAGGACAGACAGCAGGTATAAGGCTCCTCCAACAAAACTGTACTGTGAGGATAGTCAGTAATAGGCGTCTCCTTCAAGGGCCTTTACAAACCACACCATGAAAGGGTTATCTGAGGACCAGAGTGGATGATAAATACCTGCATCACAACTAAATAACCTTTTCAAACTATGCAAAACAGGCTTAGAGCATAGCAAGCTATTATAAAACTTGTAGAAATGCTTTACATTACTAAACCTGCTTATTTCCATCATACACAGCAGGAAGAACATGGGGGTATGGATTGGGACCAAAGTGTGCTCAGCATCCCTGGCCCTCTAGGTAGGAGTTGTGTGGCCTCCATCCGCCCTACCCACATGGGTAGGATTGAGTCATGGAGAGGAGGGTAAGGCAATGCTACTTGGGAAGCACCTGTAGAACTGTGGTCACAACAGAGGCTAGAAGGAGGCTCACGGAGAGGAGTGGGCAGACAGGATGGAGGTTGAGTGCAGAAAGGTGTCTATTCTTCCACAAAGCCACAGGTTTCTCTGTACAGGCCAACCATTTCTAGACATTCAGAGATACTTCTGTGACTTTCATAATGAAGTTCATTTTTCATCACTGATAACTTTTATCATTATCTTTGGTTATCAACACTCATTCACTACACACTGTTCTCATTTCTACTAAAGAGGAAGATCCTCCTGAGTTCCCTGTATAGTGCTGGAACCAGTGTATGCAGTAACCACCGCAAACCACCCACACTGGCCCCTCCTACTGCCCTAAATTGTTGGACTATCTGGTATCTAATTTTCTTCTCATTTTGTATTTTAATACAAGGGGACATCTGTGCTCCGAGTGTTTCAGTGAGTGCTGCATGTGCTGTTTCACGGTTTGCAGCCTGTTGTCTTAACAGCGTCTAACAAATCATAGCTCAAGTCATGTGTGCATACCTGTCAACTTACTAATTAATGGCTACCTGCCAACACTGAAAGCGGTAAAAAAGGAAAAACAAATAGAAGAGGGTGGGAAAGAAAAAAACCTGCCACATTTGTGAATTATGGTCATAATATGAAGAATATGTGTTCTTAATACAATGCTACAAATAGCAAGTAGTTTCTGCCTACACAGAGGGAGAGACCCTCAGAATCATTGCCTCTTTATAGACTAGGCGACTTCCTGTCCTCTCCAGCCACAAGGGGAGAGAAAGAGACTTTAGAGATGTGCAAAACTGCCTGAACAGCTGTCACTGGAGACTTGCTCCTCTGTGCAAAGTCTACATTCACTTCATTGCAACATATAACTTACTTTTCCTAGAGTGACCTTTAGAGATGAGGTGGGACACTGTTCCAAGGGCCTCCTCCTCAAAGCCCACACATCTCTCAACCTTTTAAAGCTCCACTTCCTGATAGCATCTGTGGGCAGGGTGGAGAACCACGCCGCATACTGCCCTCTGTCTGGACCCTGGCTGGGTTCTGTGCTCTTGCCTTCAAGCCCAGATGCACATCATCCAGCATCCAAGATGAGAAAGAAAACACACTGTGGGTCCATCCAGCTGGCAGTGAAGTCATGGGAAGACGACTTCTCCCTGCCAGGCAGTCATCACTCGCACTGCCCACTCCAAATGCTTCTGTGGCTAGCAAGGGCTGTGCTCGCAGGTACCTTGTCCTCACAGGGTTTTGGTGGTGAAGGATCTTAGAGCACTGAAACTAATTTTGTACATTACATATTCTGGAATCCTTTTTACTACCCACTTCAAAGCAGAGCGTGGTACAAAGCAGGCACAGTCTGGCATCCCTATCACACTACAGGTTTCAGGATCAGAAACAACCAATACCACTTCTAACCCAGACCACACCAAAGGGCTTTGGGGCCACAAGTGGTTCCATTTGTATTTGGGGCAGCACTCTGACGTCACTTCTGAGACTAAAAGGGCTGCTGCATGAGGCATGCTAAGAAGTGTCCAGCACGTGCACTGAACACAGGCATGAAAGCAATATTCTATAGAACTCTGGGGGTGCTTTCCTTCCTAGGTTCCCTGACTCTTGAAGAGTATGTGTTGCTCACCTGCTGGCTCTTGTCTTATCTGAGCTGTGGCCTTTGGTACGTAGAACTTAAGTGATCCAACTATGTAACCACAGACAGACAGTTTTCTTAGTTCCTGCGTCAGAGTGGTCCGTGAGATGTTAAGGAACACATACCGATGAACAACACAAGCACAGCCACCATTGTTGTTGTGGGGGCAGCTGGGCAGAATATTAGGCTTCTAAAGAAAACAATGCCCAGGTCTCCAGTCATACTCAGGTCCCTACTAACAATGTCATGGCCGAGCTTTATTGCCTGAAAGAGGAACTCAGGACACAGCAGAAACACAGCAAGGCCCCACCTACTGGGTAAAGAGATGTTTATACTATGCATAGAATTCTGAATAGAAGAAACATGAGAAACATTGTTTCATCAGGACCCATTTAGAGCACACTACCACTCACAGTACAGGCAAAGTTTTGAAAGAGGAATTCACTTTAGTGTCTCCCACACTTGTCAAGGCTGAGAAGAGAATGGTCAGTGTATTTGCATAAAACAGGAAAAGTAAAATCAACAGCAGAGACTCTCTTCCAACCCAGTATGTGACAATAGCTAGCTAGCTGGCTTAAGCACTTACTAACCCTATGGTTATCCTCAACCTACTGAAGATTCTGAAAACCGAGAGGTTGAGGAACCTATCCTGAGCCCTGCAGTAAAAAGTGGTGAAGCCAGGGCACAGACTAGGCAATGTGGCTCCAGCACTCACCTCCCTTCTCAAGGCAACGTAGCTTCCAAGCATACTCCTCTGACCGTGGGGACTGAACCCCGAGGAAGCAGGGCAGGCCTTCAGGCCTTCCTCCTGGCAATCTGAGTTTCACGCTCTGCCCAGACATTAAGGAAGGGAAGAATGATCAAGTTTGAGACTGGAAACAGGTTTCTTTCACTACAAAAAACCCACAGGACAACACCAACCTGCAGACAGCATTCAAACCAACGAGCTCTGTAAAATACTTTTAGAACTAGCTAATAAACTAATGTTAAAATTGAGATAAAAATGTGGACTTAAGAAAGTAATCCCATCTAAATTACAGGAGATTAGTGTTGGTCTAGCACTAATGACATTTTAGAACTAATAAAGTGTAGCCGAGGGTCAAAAACAGTTCTGCTCTAGGAAGGATTAAATGAAGAACACAAATAGCAAAGAGCTTCTGGTGGATTTGAGAGAAGACAAGACACAGCAGGCATCGTCAAGCCAGGAAAGTCCCATCCTGTGAACACCAGGGGCCTGGGCATTTGGATCCACTGTCTTTGGTGATGCTACTAGTTCCCCCACTCCCAGTGGGGGTGTTGGTCATGGATCACATGGCCATGCTGATATGCTGCTTCTGGCCCTTCCCCTCTCAAAAGCCTCCAAGAAGTCAGTAGTCAGAAGTGGAATGGGCCAGAAGACTTAGACAGGATCAGAAAGAGGTGTCTATGAATACATAATTAGGAGGAGGTGGCTGGAGAGCAGCACTGACTCCTTCTCTGCATGGGAACCTCTAAGTCCGACTTTCTATCAGGGAAGAGCACTACTACATCTTTTTAATCCCCTAAGGGTAGCCTACAATAGAAATTCATGACATGAAAACAAGAACCAACACTTTAAACTATTTCAAAGTTAGGTAAGTTGTAGTGGTGACATTAAGTTTCTAAAGGTTTTTGATATATTACTCAAATATATTTGTGTATATATATATATACAAATATTATATATATAGAAAGAGTACTAGATATTTTGCTTTTGTGGGAGAAATTAATTACAGAAATGTTATATTTTTGTTGTTATCATGAGGTTTGCATGTTTGCAGCACTTGGTACATACTAGGCAAGCACTCTATGTCTTGCTGTATTCCCGTCTAGAAATGTTAACACATTAATGTGTCCCATCTTGTATAGACAATATGACTTGCTATTTATACTAAAATTAGAGCAATAGATTAAGATCACAACGAAAGCTCAAACTATTAATCACACACTGGAATCTCTCTCTAGAACTTAACCATGACTGAAGCATTCATTTATGAAGCATGAAGATATCATATGTGTTGCCCAGGTCTAGTTCCAGCACAGGGCTTTGTAGTAGCAGTCATTTCAAATGGGCACGTTTCCATGACTCTTGGCTTTCGGTTTTCTCATTCACACAATGAGGATCACAGGTTTTCTTGTATTCTGTGGGGGAAATGCCAAATAGCCTTGGCCCCCACCAAAAAACCATTTGCTACAATTATCTCTTTTATAAAATAAGGGTAGTATTTTATGAATGGTCATGAAGATGAAATAAAATAACAATGTCAGGGATAAGAATTGTTAAGTAGGTATTTTGGCTTTTGGATCCAAAAGATCAGGAACCAACTCTGTGTGGGCCCTGAGGACTCAGTACAAGGTATGACTGCTACATTCTGTTCTTCCAGTTTCTCTCTACAGTGAAATACGACTCACCATCCTTACTTTTCAGTGCACAGCTCACAGCATTAAATACCCATCTCTACAACTCTCTGTGTGTATGTGTGTGACATGGAGGTCAAGGGATGATGGATACTGGTTCCATCTTTTTTTTTTTCCCCAAGACAGGGTTTTTCTGTGTAACCCTGGCTGTCCTGGAACTCTCTCTCTGAAGACCAGGCTGGCCTTGAACTCAGAGATCCATCTGCCTTTGCTTCCCAAGTGTGCTGGGATTAAAGGTGTGCCCCACCACTGTCCAGCTCCACATTATTATTTTTTTTTTGAGACAGAATCTCTTGCTGAATCTGAGGTATGCCATTCTTGTGTAGTAGTCACTTTGCTGATGGAGCAATCTCTCCCACCTCTCCATAACTTTTGGTGTAAGACTGAAACTCCAAACCCATTAAGTAGTAATGTTCTCTTTTTCCCCAGATGCCGGAAAACACTTTTCTACCTTCTGTCTCCATGATTCTGACTATTCTGAGTACCTCTCTCAAGGAGGCAGGATAATACATGTCTTTTTATGACTGATTTACTTTGCGGCCTTGATGTTCATTTATGTCATAGCATGTGACAGCAGATGCTTTTTCAGGTGAAGTAATACTCCATGACACAAAAAACATATTTTGCTTTCCTATTCATCCTCTAGATGGACACCTAGACTGCATCCAAGCTTTAGCTACTGTAAATGCTGCTATGAACAGGGGTGTGAAAATGTCTCTGAGACCCTGCTTTCAGTTCTGAAGGAAGTATACCCAAAGGTGGAATAGTTGGACTGTATAATAATCTTGTTCTAACTTCCTAAGGAATAGCAGTATTTCCAACAAATGCTTTGACAGTATCTATATGCTTATTCCCACTAACAGTGTGCACAAGTTCCCAATTCTCCATCCTTGCCAGATTGCTTAATTTTCTGTATGTTTGACAGTCACTGTAGGGAGTGTGAAGAGGTATCTCATTATGGTTTTGCTGTGTGTTCACCTAATGACCTGTGATATGGAACATCTTTTCCTGGTGCTTACACAGTCCAAGAAAGATATTTTCAAATCCTTTGTCCACTTTGGAACTGGCTTATGCAGCATGGTTGTGTTTTTCCCATTCCATAGTTATCCTTTTATGGTAGATGGGGTCTTCTAATGCACAAGTTTAAAAACGTTATGCAGCCCAATTTGTATGCTGACTTTGCCTTTGGTATCAAGATCAAGAAACCATCCCCAACTAAAGACATAGCACTTCCTTCCTTGCATTTTACAGTTTTTAGTGAGACTTTTAGGTCTTTGATATATTGTCCTGTATGGTGCTGAGAGAGTCCCTCCTAATGTTCTTTCTTTAACAGCTTTTTTGGCAATGGGTCTCATGATACTGTCCAGGATGAATTCCAACTCTTGGGTTCAAGTGATCCTCCTGCCCCAGATGCTCAGCCTTCCCATTTCTGTCATTTGTAAGTGTCCAGTTTTACCTGCACTATTTGCTGAATAGGTTGAAAATTCCTATTAGAACAGTCTTGGCATCCTTGTCAAAACTTATGAGACTACATATTCAAGGGTTTATCTCTGGTTCTGAATTCTATTATACTAGTTTACATGTCTCTCTTCATGACAATTTTAAAACTTAAGTTGTAGAATTAGGAATCATGAGGACTCCAGCAGTGTTTTTGATGTTCCCTGAGATCCTATGAATTTCAGAATAGGTTTTCCTAATTGAGTTGTACTAAATCTAAAGATATACTAATAACTGGGAATTACTGACAGAAATGTTAAAACCTTCAATTCATGAACATGAGTGTATTCGCATTTCCTTATAGATTACTTTTCTTTCAATAATGCTTTCATTGTATAAGCCTTCTATCTGCTTGGTTAAATTAATTTCTCAGTATTTTATGATGCTACTATAAATGCAATACTTTCTTTTTCACAAGGTTCATTAGTATACAGAAATGGAAATTTTTAATGCACCATTTCTATATTTTACTGTTTTGTAGAATTCATTTATTAGTTGTAATAGTATTGTCTAGAACACTTGTGAGTGTTCTGTATGTATAGCTAATCGTCTAAACAGACAGCTTCATTTCTTCCTTTCCAACTTGGATGCCCTTCAGTTTTTCCTGCCTAGTAGCTTTGGCTAGAACCTTTACAACTATGTCAAACAGGAAGTAGGGAAACAAGTCAGGTGGTGGTGGCATATGCCCTTTAATCCCAGCACTCAGGAGGTAGAGGCAGGTGGATCTCTGAGTTTGAGGACAGCCCGGGCTATGCAGAGAAACCTGTCTGGAAAAGTCAAAGGGTGGGGGGCACCCTTGCTTTGCTTTTCATCTCAGAGGAAAGGTGCTCAGTCTTCTACCACTGAAGGTGATGCCAGCTGTGAACTTTTTACAAAGCTTTTATTATGCTGGGATAGCTATAATGCATTTCTAGTTTGCTGACTGTTTTCAACATGAAAGGTACTAAATTTTGTCAAATGTCTTTACTGTATCAATAGAATGGGCCATGCAATCTTTTCACTTGTTTTTTTTTTTTTAATGTGGTTTACCAATACAACCAATTTAGTAGGTTGAGCCATCCCTGAATTCCAGGAACAAATCTTGCTGGACTGTTTTGTATAATCCTTTTAGTATGCAGCTGAGTTTAGTTTGCTAGCATTATCTTGGAGATTTCAATGTCAGTGTTCATAAGGAATACTGGTTTGTATTTCTCTTGTAGTATCTCCCTGGACTATTTTATAAGGTAATGTTCCTCTCATGGAATGAAGTAAGAAGTGTTAACTCCTTCTTCAATGTTTTGGAAAATTTTGAGAATGGCCAATGCAGAATTTACCAGGGAAGGCATCAAGTGTGGGGTTTCTGATTTCCTTGACAGATACAGGTATACTCAGACTCTGTTCCTTAGCAATTTAGATACAGTTTCAAATCTCTAGAAATTTATTCATTCAGGTTAACCAAATTAGAGGTATACAGTTATCACAGCACCTTCTTATTTCCATAGAATCAGGATTGTCCCTATTTCATTTCCGATTTTAGTAATAGGAGTCTTTTCTCCTGTTTCATAACCATTAGATGCACGTTACCTAACTTAAAGATGCAGCTTTTGTTTTTTGTCATCTAATTTCATCCAGTTGTCTGCATGTTAATTATCTTTTAAAATCTACTGGGAGTTAATTTGTGTTGTGATACGGGGTCTGTCCTGGAAACTGCTCCAGGAAGCATGCCGTTACATTCTGTGTGCTGTAGATGTAGCTGTGGAACATGTGGTTCTCCCTACTATTCAAAGTTGGGCATTGAAATGGACAAACATTAAGAAAACTGGGTGGTGGCGGTACCTGCCTTTGATCTCAGCACTTGGGAGGCAGAGGTAGTCGGATCTCTGTGAGTTCAGGCCAGCCTGGTCCAGAGTGAGTTCAAGGACAGCCAGAACTGTTACACAAAGAAATCCTGTCTCGAAAAGCTGATAAAACAAAAACAACAACAACAACAAAAAACCCCTTTTATTTAGACTTGTCAGTTTTTGATTCATATACTTTGGTGTGCTTGGGGTATGTCTATTTTTATATTTCTTTGTAATATTTTTAATTAAGAACTTTTAATATTTATTTTAGTGTGCTGGGGGGCATGCATGCCACAATATGTGTATATGGAGGTCACAGGACAATTTGTTGGAGTTGGGTCTCTCCATATAACAAATAAGTTTCAGGGAATGAACTCCGATCTTCAAATTTGGTGGTAAGGGGCTTAAACCGTGCAGCCATCATCTCTCCTACCAATGAACATTTGTATTTCTTGCCTTTTCTTGCTGTGTCGTGTTTGTTACTATGTATTATGCCCTTCTGTGTCTTTTGTAACCCCTTCAGCTTTAGAGAAGTTTTGCCTGATGAAAACCTTATTTGCTTACTCAGTTCTTTTCTATGCTTTTAACCTTTTCTGCCTCTGAATTCAGGCAGTCTTTTAGACAGCATAACTGGATCACATTTCACCTATTGTTAAGTACTCTCATGACAAGAGCATCTATTCACATTAATTATTGATAAGGAAGGATTCCCTTTTAGGTCATTTTACTGTTTTCTGTCAGGTTTATGACTCTTTTGGCATTATTTCTTTTGTGTGTGCTTCACTTTTTATGGTGAAAATTTTGAACTCTTTTTTTAATTTTAAGGATTTACCTTTATCACTTATCTCTTCATAGGTATGCTGGTTATTTATTTATTCATTCATTTATTTATTGCTGTCAACTTGACACAAATCAGGTTCATATGGGAAAAGGCAAATGCTTCCATAAGACTGGCCTATAGGTAAGTCTATATGGCACATTCTTGATTGATCTGGGAGAGTCTAGGCGACTGTGGGCAGTGCCATTTCTGGTTAGGTAGTCCAAGCTGGGCAAGTTATTGGAAGCAAGCCAGTAAGCTTTCCTCCATAGCTTCTGCTTCAGTTTCTACCTGGGCTTTCTTCAAAAATGGACCCTGACTAGAATCATAAGTCAAATAAACTCTTTCCCCCCCAATGCTGCTTTTGCCCACAAGTTTTATCAAGTAATAGAAAGTAAACTAGAACATTAGATTTCCAGGTTCCATCTAACGGTCTTTAATTCCATACTACAAGTCTCCCTTGAACATTTTCTACAAGGCCAGGCAATGAGGAAAATACTCCTTTAGCCCATTTATCTGGGGATAGTTTTAATTTCTCGTGCTTTAAGATAGACATGGTGGTACATATGGATGGTAGGGCTTTAGTCCCCCCCCACACACACAGACACACAATGAACACATCACCTCAAGACCTACTTTGAAGGTTTCTGGATTATGAATATCAAATAATCTTTGTTGATTGCTCTTACATGTTACAAGGCATTCTTCTCCTGCTACTTCTAAAATTCTTTGTTTTCCAAAAGTGTGATTATAATGCATCTAAGCATGAATCTCTTGAAAATTATTTTTGTGTGCTTAGGTGTGGTCTATGTTTGTACACATGTATGCACACATGAAAGCCAGAATCAATATTAGGTACCTTCCTCTACTGCACTTATTATTATTATCATCATCATCATTTTCTTCTTCTTCTGGTGAAACAGGGTCTTTCACTGAACCTGGAGTTTGCAGATCTAGCTAAGATGACTGGCTAGCAATCCCCAGGAATCCTCTGGTCTCTGCCTTCAGTAAAGGAGATAAAGACAGCTGAGGATCCAAGCTCAGGCGCTCATGCTTGAATTACAAGCACTTTATATTGAGGTCACTGAGCTTCTTAGATTTTCATGTCTTTCTCATCAAAAATGGGAAGTTTTCAGTCATTATTTCTTTATTCTCTCAGTCCCATTCCTCTCCCTGCCACACACCAACGTCTACTGATCAGCTTATTCCATCTTCCATTCCCTGTTTTCTGTCTACCTTCCTTCCCCAACTCAGTAATCTAAGGGTTTGGCTTCTATAATTTCATCACAAGGAAATAATGATTAAATCTAGGAGAATATAATACCCTTTACAGGATCAAACAAAATATACTTTTCTCTTTTAATATATTGGTCCTAGAAAAACAACTGTACAGAGAATACAACACTTCCTGCTAGGAATAATGGCTTTAAAAATAAAATAGCAGTGAGTTACTATTTAACAGTTTTGAATAGCTGTGGTTTGTCAATGTTTTGTCCAGAGAAAATGACTGTTTCTGCTAAGTCATTTTAGACAAAAATCCCAACGATTACTCAGGGTTACTTAGATGATTACTCAGGGTTACCTAGAACATGTTTCTCTATGGCAATCAGCTACCCAATCTCTGAAGTGTCTTACTAAATATATATTACTCATGGCAATGGTATTTGTGGATAGCAATTTTAATGTTACTAATTTTCTAAACATAACCGGTCACCTTTGTTTTAAATACAGGAAGTTAACACAAAAAGAAAACACAAATAGTAACTTTATAGGAAAACTGATACCTAAGTAGTAACACTGTTTATGAGGCAGACTCTGCCAGGAACTTCTCTGCACTATATCCATCAGCAACCATACTACTCTCACTGTAAATTCTGCAGCTTGTCTGAAAACAAATCTTTACACTCTGGAATGACTGGGATGACTATGGTCAGGGAACAGCACCTGTGACATTGCATTTGTGAAGCAATTTGGAGATAGGTTTAGCATACATACATATCACAGTGGGCTTCCTGTGACTGGGGTTGTGATTTTGAAAAGGAGTACAATTCACTGTATAGACAGGCTTCTAAGAACCAGAGAGCAGCTCTTCAGCCATTGCATGGAGCATTTTAGCCTTACTACTTTTGTTAAGTTGGATATAAAAGTTCTAAACTACAAAGTTAAGACTTAAAAACTCACTGTACCACACTATGCATTTTTGCATTGTAGAGAAACCAGGAGATGTACAAAATATTTCTGTTAGCATACTGAGTACCTAATTTAGAAAAAGTTTCTTAAAAATAAAACAAAAACATTTGTTAGCCAGGTATGATGAAAGGAGCCTTTAGTCCCAGAACTTGAGAGGCAAAGGCAGACAGATCTCTCTGTGAGTCTGAGGCCAGCCTGCCCTATATAAAAGTTCCTGATCCCCAGAGATGATGCATGAGACCTATTGCAAAAAACAAAGCAGAACATTTATTTTATGTATTTACGTACAAGTGTGTGCACATGGCTCAAAGGAAAACCTGTATAGGAGCTGGTTTTCTTCCACCATGTTGGTTCCAGGTATGAAATTCATATCAATGGAGTTGGTGACAAGCATCTTTACGATGAATCATCTTGTAGGCCTGAAAAAAGTTTCTTGTTGGTTATTAAAAATGCCCCAGATGGTAACTAAGGTGAAATTACTTAGGCATGAGCTTCCAATTTTGTTCTTTAAAACTGAGACTTAAACGGTTTTTAGGAATAAGAGTGGGTGTTATACAGTCAAAGACCAGACAGCTTTGCATTTGGTGTCCAGGACATCCCAGCACACAACTTCTACATAGTTCTCACAACATTTCCTTAACAAACAGAATTGTGTTCTCAGATGATTACCACTCTTGGGCAAATGAAGGAAAGGCAAGAAGCAGTCAAATCTGACAGAGCATGTTCCCTAACAACTGACAGACTGGCATTTAACAGAGATGAGAGAGAATCAGCCTGGGGACCCTTCTGGTGAGGAGAAATCAGGTATAGCAAGGATTGGTTCACTCCTGCTCCCCAGAGTAAGGGTTATCAGGCAAATCAGAAATGCACCTACCATGCCTCTACGCATAACGCTTACCGCCACTTCAAAGACAGGCCAGTGTGCACAGCAGTCTATACACTATTCAAACCTGACTTGAGTGACGGAAGAAAATAAAGGCTACACACAGAAAAGATAAAATCAGTAGCAAAACAACTCTGGAACACTGATTGTATGGACTCATTTTAAACGGGGTTGGTCATTTGCTAACACAACCTAAGGAAAGGTGGCATGCTTTCCTGAAAGAGCACACACGTCAGCACATTCATGTCCTCTGGATTCTAAGTGCCTTTTCTGGGTGCCACTGCCAGACCAACAGCAATGCTACACAAACAGGGCATCACTTCCCACCTACATGGCAGGGGCCTGGAACCTTGTCAAGGAGTCCGAGGGTAGAGGATGCACACTGACTGTTGCTACTACACTCCCGCCAGAGGCCCAGGTCTTGCCCATTGCCTTCCCAACAGGAGCCTCTACTCTCCTGTGCACTCGCTCGCTCACCTTCTGTGTGGGCACTCACTAGCTTTCGGGAGACAGAAAAGTTCAACTCACAGTAGGCAAGGGAAAGAGAATTTACTGTTTGTTTGCTTGCTTGTTTGAGACAAGAGTCTCACTATGTGGCACTGGCTGGTCTGTAGATCAGGTCAGCCTCCAACTCACCTAGACCCACTTGCCTTTGCCCCCCAAGAGCTGAGAATAAAGGTGGATGCCACCATGCCCAGTGAGACTTCAAACCTTTAATAAAAACTTATTTGTGAAAAGTACATTTAGAGATTTAAAGGAAAGCAGTACTATTAAAATTTGGTTTTTGATGACAGTTCAACAATGGAACAAGGTCTGAGTGCTGCTTGGCAGCTTACCACTGCGCGCAAACAACTGTAAGAGCACCCTCTCCAGAGCAGGAAAGACACTCTAGCAACAAGATTTCCTAGGCATTAGCTGTGTCTCTTGGGATGTCCCTGAGGTTGGATACAGTGAAGTGTGGAAGCAGGAAGGCATGTGAGACTCTTCACTCACTGTGTAGGGGTCTGTGAGTAAACAGCCCGTGGAACCTCCCTTCAGCAGCTTCTCTCTGATGCCCTTTAGTCACTGTTACAAGTTGGGTTCCAAATAAAGAAACATAACAGAAAAAAACATTCCAAATTCTCAAATTCACCAAGATATGGCTGCAGTGGATAGAGTGAACTGTCACGGCGACAAAATCAGGATCACCAGGGAGACTGGCTCCGGGGCACACCAGGAAGAGATTACCTTGACTAGGTTAACTGGGGTTGATGGCGTAGGTCCCAGACTAGAATGTGGACTCAGTTCAGAAAGAAAGCTGCGCAGGTGCACACACAGCCTTCTGCTTTCTGACTGTGACACTGTGGCAGCGTCTCGAGCTTCTGCTGCCCTGACTGTCTCACCACGACAGACTAGACTGTTCCTTGAACTATGAGCTAAAACAAATATCTTCTCTCTTCAGTTGCTTTTTATCATGGCCAAAGGAAAGAAACTAAATAAATGGAAATACGGTTCCAGTTTCCCAAAGCAGGTTCCAAAATGCACCCAAGACTAGTTAAAAACTCTGTGAAGTTCTCTAGAAATGATTCCTGCTCACTGAGGACTTTTCACTTTTTAAAAAATGCTTCTCTCACCTATGACTTAAGATATTACAAACAGAAGGTACCTTGAAACACATTTTGGTCACAGTTCCCTGAATCCATGGACCCCAGGAAAAGGGATATACTTCAGGGAACAGGACCACAAAGACACCTGGGATAGGTTTCTTAGCAGAAAAGGCCAACTGATGAAGAAGTTTTATGTGGCCTGTTTAGCAACCATGGCAGACAAAACTGAAACACCTGACTTGACCAAAGGGAGATCATGGAGCAATTCCCAGAGAAAACATACAACTCAAATCTTAAAGGGAGAAGGAGCTGGACATAAACCTAAGATGGCTACCAACTCAGCACTCAGCTGCTGACCTAACTCATTACTTAAGATCAGACAGGGGAGCACCTTTCATCAGTTGATTAACACATACTACATGCTCGTCACCAGGACTAACACAACACAGCTGCACCCATCTCTTCCTCAAGAAAATACCATTGAAAGAAGCATGTCGTCTAAGCAGAGAGGGGGCTCAGGTGGAAATCTAGATTTTTTAATTAGGACAAAGGATTTAGCCATGGAGTCAACAAACCTAGGGTTACCCTGGCCCTAACACACATGATCTGGGGGAGCTCTGACTGCAACTCCAATTCCTCATGAGTAGCTTCAGTCTCCTCATCTGTAAAACAGAAACAATCATTCCCAACTCTTAAGAAAACTGTGCAGGACACTGGGTAGGCAGAATGTGGAATGCAGAAGGTATGCAATGATTAAAATCTGTGAGCATGGGGTGCAGCAGAGTGCTCACACCTTCAATGTGCACACTGATGCTTTTTTCATGTGTATCTATATATTCCTCATTCAAATTTACAACATGGCTAGGACCTCAGAAGTCCCCAGCTGCCTTTCTAACAATCGTCACGTCCCCAGCTCCCATAACCACTCTTCTGTCTCCTACCACAGAGATGCGTTTTATATCTAGTTTCTATCAGACTATCAATCTCTTGCACGCAGCAGTTCATCTTCCTTTACTGTATTCCATGACAAGCACAAGCACAATTTATTTTTCTATTTAACTACTGATAAACATCTAGTTTATTTCAACTTGAAAATACTTAGAAATGGTACTGCTGTGACAATTCTGGCACACATCTGCTAGCAGACACATGCATTCATTGGAGCTCTACCTAATGTGCACTGCTGGCTCCCAGAGCAGGTATACATTCTTCAGTGTTGGCCAACACCGACAACCTCCACCCCACAACATGCAGTGAAGCTCAGGCTGTTGCATGACCTTGCCATCAATCACTTGCTTCCCAGTCCCTGGGAGTGGATGGGCTTCTTACTATAGAGCTCTTTAGTGGCCACTGGGTTTCTTTTGTTTGTGAAGTTGCAAGCCAAGGCTTTTGCCTGTTTTTGAGGACTGATTATCTTTTCTTAGATGTTTTATAGAACACTTGCCATATTACACAAGTCCAAAGTCAGATACATCGAAGGCAAAGGCTAGTGCTTCCAATGGGCAGTTAGGATCTTTTTAAGAACTCTGTCTCCTGCCAGGTGTTGGTGGCGAACGCCTTTAATCCCAGCACTTGGGAGGCAGAGGCAGGCGGATCTCTGTGAGTTCGAGGCCAGCCTGGTGTACAGAGCAAGTTCCAACACAGTCTCCGGGAAAAAAAAAAAAAGAAAAGAACTCTGTCTCCTCAGTATAACAATCATATTCCCCACAAATGCTTCTAGAAGCTCTATTGTTTTACTGTTCACAGTGAGGGCTATGATTCCCCATGAATTAACATTGCTGAATGGTGAAAGGGAGGGGTCTAGGGCATTCTGTACCCCTGACTCCTCATCCCCAAGAGATAGCTCTGCTGCAGCCCCATTAATAGGAAACCTGCTTCTCTCTGAATGACGGGCCTGTGGTAATATTTATACACTCTCCATTTTGCTCTGGATATCATTCTTGGAGTATCAATACCAAGAACAATCAGAGATGAAAATTTACCTTTCTTGTAAGGTCTAAGAGCCATAATAAGCTATATGCACAAGAACACTTACTTGTTAAGGAGCTATGTGCTTTACACACATGATGATATTTCAGCCACTACAACCCAGGAGGTGGGGTAGACACTCAGAGTTAGTGAGATACCTGGAGTGAAGCAAAAACACCTGCCACTATGCCATGTTTCTCAGCACAGATGACATCATTAGTCCTATAAAGGCTTACATTTCTCCATGTAAGTAAATTCTTTTTTTTTTTAAAGCAAATGTCGTCTTTCAACACATGGGGGGATTTAGAGATGAGATAGATTAAAGAGTGGGGGTGGGTCATAAAATACACACGACATCCCAGCTTGGGTGCTCTTTCTATCCTTGTCCCCACCCAATGCCCCCAATAAAAACAATATATTAAAAAACCCACATCAAGGACTACTGATCAAAACATAGATCAAAAAAGAATGAAAAGAAAAACATTGCAAATAAAGTTCAGCTGTTCCTATTTGGGAACAACAACAAAAAAATCCCACTTGCCACAATAAACTGACAAATAAGAAATTGACTCTGCGGTAGTGAAGCTGGAATTTTCCGATGGCACCAGCTACTCTGTCATTACTGTGGGTGACCCAAGAGTGAGTGGGGGCGATGAACAGCTGGGAGCTGGCTGGGCTCACATCCCTGACCCAGGAGTACCCAGTGCAGGCCTGCAGGGTTAGGCTCCCTCTGAGCCATGGCTTTCCCCTGCAATGGAAATCCCTGTTAGTTGCATAAGCTGCTTCCAAAGAATACCCTGCTCTGTGAAGCCATCCTGGTCCTCCCATCTGTAGATGATGGAGAAAGCAGAGTCTTCTATAGCGAGGTCTATGGAATTCTCATGGGAAAGGATAGACATTTATAGAATCTCAGGACCCACCCCAATACCTGGCAGATGCTCAAGAACACCACACACCCAGTTTATAGTTTATCTGGCACATCCAAATATGTATTTTGTGTGTGTACCATGTGCATGCATGTGCATGTGAGAGCACACACACACACACACATACACACACACACGCACGCGCGCGAGCTCGCACGCACACATGAAGCAGAAAAATAAAAACAGAGAGGGAGAGGCAGAACAAGGTGTCTAAAGTTTGATTAAAAGCTTGGTTACGTTAAATGATTGAAGAAATCAGTTAAAACAAACAAATTCAAAATATTGCCAAACCTAGGATAGAGATTCACTTAACAATTGAAGAACCCTTGGGGAAATTTTCTTGGGTTTAGAGTTGCTCTGCCTCCTGATTAATAAAAATAAATAAATGCAAGAATCAAGACATGGTAACATTTCACATAGGAAGAATTAAAAAGGAGACTCATGAGTGACCATGTCTTCTCTCTGAATGGGGCAGAGAGGGTCAGTTTTAAATTTAGTTTTGGACCTACTAATTTGGGAGTGAGAAATGGGGAGTTGATGCCCACTATGAAGTTTGCCCTAAGAGTGCACAGGCGATGGGAACTATGACCACACACAGATCAGCACTGATACCAGTCTGAGCCATGCCACTTACCACCTCGTGCTTGGAAGGCATCAACCACCTTCCTGGGTGTCGCCCTGTCTTTCCTAAGGCCTGGACCAGTGTCAGATATGTAAAAGACATTCAATCAACACTGCCAGAGACAACAGAAGAGAGTTCTAGGTACCAGGAAATCTAGGTACACATCAACATTTAAGTTATAGAAAAGGCAGCAACAAAGGAGACAAGGAAGAGCCACTGAAGAAGAGAGTAGGGGAGAATTTATTCCAGGGATCAAACTCAAGTGGCCAAGATTGGCAGCAAGCCCCCTTCCTTACCTGCTGACCCATTTTTGCTGGCCTATAAAGACATTTTATGAGGTTCCAAATACAGAACTAAACACAGCATAGCTAGAGCATGGGAGGGGGTCTTAGAGGTCCTGGACTACCTAAGAAAAGGAGCAAGGCTCCTGTGATTGGAAGATTCTGTTGTGTATTCCATTTGCTCAGGAAATAATGCCAACAGTTAACAAACAAGACCCGTGAAAATAAAAGTTTATGACCAGCAACAGAAATAATTCATCAAGTGCAGAATGGCCTACAAAATATGAGAGGAATCTTTGCTGAGTATACATCTGACAGAGGATTAATACCTAGAATGTAACAAAGAACTCTAAAAACTAAATACCAAACAACTCAGTTAAATGAGCTTGAAGTGAGCAGACAATCCTCAATGAGGAAGTATGATCAGCCAATAAATATATGGAAAAAAATGTTTTAACACTTGTGCCCATCAGAGAAATGCAAAAAACAAACAAAAGATAATGAGTTTCCATCTCACCCCAGTGAGAACAGCACTCAGAGAACTACAGGCACTGGCAAGGATATGAGCAAAAACAAAACAAACACCACCAACAAAAACAAAAAACCCTCTTAATTATATTATTATTAATTATATTGGGGATTTAACCAGTCCATCCACTATGAAAACCAGAATGGAGGTTCCTCAAAAAACTAAAAGCAAAGCTAGTAGCTGACATGGCCATGCCACTCCTGGGTATTTATCTGAAGGACTCCAAGTCAATACATCACAGAGATACTTGCACATCAATGTTTACTGCAGCACGGCTCATAATAGATAAATTATGGCACCAACCTATAGTCCTCCAGCAGAAAGGATAGAGAATTGTGGTGTATGTACAGAATGGAATTTTTCAATCATAAGGAAGTCAGGTTTTCTGTAAGAAAATGGATGTAAATGGAAACAGTCATATTAAGCAAATTAAATCAGTTGCAGAAAGACAAGGATGACATGTTTTCTCTCATTTGTGAGCCCTAGGGTTTACAGAAACATACAAAATCATGCATATATACATATCATACCAAAGTAGAAGTAAAACTGTCTACAGACACATCTAACCTGTGTTCATACATGATGTGTCCAATAATGGAGATGTGTGTGGATCAATACAAAATCATGTGTAACTACAGTGCTGGGGAATAGGGGCAGCAGTGACAGGTAGGTCCCTGAAGCTCAATGGTCAGAAGGCCTAGCCAAATCTAGTCATGCCAAGTTCTGTGAGAGACCCTTTCTCAAAAAACAACAACAAAAAATAAGGTAGAAAGTAACTGAAAAAAAATGCAATGTAAAAGCTCTAGACTTCACATACTTGTACACAAACTTGTACATACCCATTTACACATGCACCCCTCACATAAACATATACATAACACATACACACACACAAATAATAAAAGTGAGAGATAGTACAATGTAAGAATGTACAAATAGCTTCATCAAAAATTATGTTTTGTGTGTAAGTACAAATATAACACATACAATTCACATGGCAAGTGAACATTTTTTTAAAGATTTTATTTATTTATTATATATATAACACTGCCTCCATGTATCCCTGCAGGCCAGAAGAGGGCACCAGATCTCATTACAGATGGTTGTGTGCCACCATGTGGTTGCTGGGAATTGAACTCAGGACCTCCAGAAGAGCAGTCAGTGTTCATAACCTCTGAGCCATCTCTCCAGTCTGAACATGTTGTTTTTATAAAGGTTTGGTTTTCTGCTTGTCTCATGAAGCAGGATCTTGCTAAGTGGTTAGCTATATCTGCTTTCTGAGTAATGGGTTACAAGTGTCCACTATCACTTCCTGGCCAATTAAACATTTTAGGTGATGCTCAGTCCCTTTAGTAATGGGGAATGGGAAATGGGATCTGAAGACTTAATTGCAGTGCTGAACCTCCAAGGGAAGTGAGATGGCAGTATACAAGAGCTAAATGCTCAAGCCATGAAGTAAGCAGGCAGTACCAAAAGATATCTATTGCAGTATATGGGGCTAGAGTGGAAAGATGGCTCAACAGTTAAGAAAGCTAGCTGCTCTCACTGGGGACCATGTTCAGTTCCCAGCACCCACACGCAGCAGCTCACAACTGTCTGTAACCCAATTCTAGGAGATCAGTAACACCTTCTGGTCTCTGTGGGTACTACACACATGTGCAGTTACACCCATGGTAAGGTGGGCAACACGATGCACAATATTTCTCTATTTGCTTTGGTAACCAGACTTTAATTTACAGCTTACAACTGAAAAATAAATCACTAGGGTATAATGCCTCCTCATTTCTGAAAATTTAACATTGTTTGCCTTTTGTTCTGATTATTTCAGGATATAGTTCATTCTATTGTAAACATACTTTATGTGACCTTAAAATCTGGTGGGACTAATAAATGAAACTACAAAGAAACATCAAACACATTAAAACTGCTTATCATATTCAATTTTCTTAGTGACTTAGAGGAGAATTGAGGGTCTTACAATGCTACATTATCACTACAAAGGCCAGCTGTCTACATGGATATCTATGATATGCTTTAAAGTAACTTTTCTACTGCATGGACATGTTCATATGACTAGACGCATATGCTCACCTCATCTCAGCAACTCCTATGGAGACAGTCCAGGAGAACCAGTTACTCACAAGCTTAAGTTCTGGCTGACATTTAGGACAAGTGATTGGGACTTTTGGTTTATTTCCACATCTACAAAATGGGGTCTGATCATATGAGCATCTGCTTCAGGTGTTGTCAGGATTGAGTAAAGTCATAACATGTGGAAATACAAAAAGATTAAACAAAGGAGAAAATACTGTGAAGACAACTCCCCAAAGCACATTGTAACATTCCCCTTTGGACTCTAGTAAAAACAAGTAGCAATGCTAAAAGCCTTTATTCACCCTCAGTTTAGGGAGCATGAAAATAAACTGTGGGTAGAGTCTTGGTCAAGATGAGCTGGCTCTCTCACTGGAAAGACATCTGCAACTTCTACTGCCCCCACCAAGGAAAACACTCTTCTTTCATCTTTCTTTTCTCTTTGAGCTAAAAAGTATCCTCTGAATACTATATAGTGACTGAAGACAATGCATATCTTTTGAGCCTCGAAGAAGGGTCTTCTAAAGCTCTTGATTTGGCTTTTCCTGATCTCACGAGCTGCTGTGCTCTTTAAGATTTTAATATTGTAAATTAGGCAAATGGCAGTATTTCTAGCAAAAACATTAAGCATTTCTCTGTTTACTTTCCTCTGAAATGTGTGATTATCTTCTTGACGGAAGCCCCCAAAGGAAGGTTCTCCTGGATAAAACACCCCAGTTCATCCTAGGCTGGGTTCCTCATTGTCCAACCAAGTCTTACTCTCTCAACTTTCAGTTTCACAAGGATTCCTCTTTCTAATGCAAAAGCATAGGCCATGCAGGACCCAGAGCAAAGGGCAAGACAGAATTTGGCTCATCACGTATGTTCTTATAATTAAATAGGTTTCATTTCAAACCTAAAGAGGTTGCACCAGGTCCCTGACTAATCATTGTACTAAATTAGCTTTATTTGGTATCATGACTTGGTGCAGTGAAGAAATAATCAGGATCTCACGCAGAACACTAGCTAGGGAGGATGAACAACAACCCAAGAAGGGGCAGAGATCCCACCTCAGCAGAAGGGGTCTGCAGGACAGGGCCTTTAAACAAGGAAACTAACGTTTCTTATTGCTAAAGTGCAGAATGCTGCTCATGCTTCTGTCAAGCCTTTGTTAACAGTGCTAACTCTACAGCGAAAACAAGCCCATTGTTTTATGCATATTCCAAGGACCACACACATACTTTGGAAGATTATATACAGCACAGGAGGGGGATGAGCTGTCTCTGTCACACATTTTAGCCACATGCTGTCTTCAGAGGTCCTGGTTACCTTGAAAATTAGCCCATTATACTATGAGCTAGCCATCTTAAATACTGAACAAACACCAAGACAGACAAGCCAGGCTACAGCACCTGGTTGTGGGTCTTATTCAAGGATACAGGGGTTGTTGTCATCGATGTTGCTGCTGTCCAGGATCAGAGGAATGCCATCTAGCTCGTTCACCTAAAGGGAGAGAAAATGGACAAGGTCAGGATCATAGAATAGATGACTCCTTTCACCTTCCTAATTTCCTGATTATAATATTGTTTCACCTATAACATATAAAAGCAGATTTATAGAGGTTGGATAGATGGCTCAGTCAGTAAAGTGCATATTTTGCAACCATAAAGAGCTGAGTTTGACCCTTAGAATCCATTTTTAAAAACAATAACAACAACAACAACAAAAAAACAGGCACAATGGTGCACACCTATAATCCCAGCCAGCACAAGGACAGTGAACCATCTAGCTTATTTGAGCTTCACAATCAAGGAGACTCTGTCTCAAAACTAAGGTGGGTGATACCAAGGAATAGCACTGGAAGTTGCCCTCTGGTCTCCACATGCAGAAAGATGCACAAAACACACACAACAGAAAAGCAGACATGTGAGCACAGAGATAACTTTAATCTTTTCACTCTTCCTTAAGACAGGTATGACATTTGGGCAGTCGTATTTAAAAAAAAGAACAGAAGTAAATTACACTCCAATGTTGCCTTTCAAGGACGAACTCCCTATCTGAGTTTTAATTTAAGAAGAAAGAAATGCTACCAAAATAGAGATCAGAACCTTTTTTTTTTAACAATGAAAACAGGAAAAGGTCTCTTCTAACTAAGACTGATGTCCAGAAATTAAAATGTTTCAACATTTGACATTTAAAAAAAGACAAATGAAAACTGAGAAAAAATATTTGTAGGATATTACAGATTTGTAATATAGGTGCAAAGGTTAGCCCCCCTGTTTTTCAAGACAGGGTTTCTCTGTGGTTTTGGAAGCTGCCCTGGAGCTAGCTCTTGTAGACCAGGCTGGTCTTGAACTCACAGAGATAGGCCTGCCTCTGCCTCCCGAGTGCTGGGAGTAAAGGTGTGCGCCACCACTGCCTGGCCATCCTCATCCTCTCTACTTGGTGCTGGGATTAAAGGCATGCTGTCACCACCTCCCAGCAGGATTAGCATTTTAATGCAAAAACAACTTTCCAGAGTGGAGTATCAGGGACTGCAGGTGTCAGCATGGACCAGGGGTGAACACAAGCTGAAGGTTAGGGGCCTGAGCAGCTATTTAGGAATCAGCAGACAGGGGAGACAGGATAGGAGCTCACATCTGGCCAGGATGCCAACCTTGGGCATGTTATGGAGCCTTGAAAACTCAGTTTTCTTATCTATAAAATGGGATGTAAAAGTCTACTTCAAAGAAAACATATCTATGGACTAGATTGGATTATGATGCTGACTGACTAGAGCAAGGGATAGGAACTTCTGGAAGTCTAAGGAAGCAAGTATATTTTCAGCAGGTCCAAATGCATACTTTCATTCTGCACGGTATTAAACTGCCAACTTCTCATAAGTGAGGGAGAAAAAAACATTCAGGATTTATTCAGTGTAAGACAAATATTAAAGAAAAAGGTAAAATTCTAAAGTCTATCAAGTTGGTAAGATTTTGATAGAAATGAAATCACACATAAATACTGAAATTTAAGCAAGCTATACAAGCAAATGAAAGATTTATTAAACATCATAGCTCCACTGAAGCTGTGGACTCCTAGGTAAACACCTCACTCACAGGGCTGCATTTAAAAAGGCTACAGGAAACTTTTTATAGAAACCCATTGACTTTTTTCAATGTACATGGACTATTCTAGACATAGATGACAAATACATAATTATAGACTTGAGAATGAACACAGGGTAAGGTCACTGGAACAGCAGACATAAATGTAACACCTTCCCAAGGGGGGGCCTGACAACAGAATTTGTTATTACAGAGCTCAGGTTTACTGCTGCAGCTACATGTGTAGAGTGACTATCTGGGGAAGAGAACAATTAGGAAATTAACGAGTTTTCTTCTGTTAGCACTTCATAAAATAAGGAAGTTGTTTGTTTCTTTACCTAACATGTTAGGAACTGATTGTAAACCCATAATAAATGAGTCACAGGTTGTAGTTCTCTGGAGGAGCCGAGCTCAGTCAACACTTTCTTTTTACATGGTAATGTTGCCCTACAAGACAGTAAGCCTAGCTTAAACAAACATCTGGGCCCTGGAAACAGTGTAGACACAGGGCAGCTAACTGATTATCTATTTTCCTTTCTGTCCCACAGGAGCAAGTGATGCTGGAGAAACACTGCAAAGCATATAGACCCAACAGGAGAGCAAGCTCCTTTGGGAATAGTATTGGGCTGAGCAAGAAACTACCTTAGTAATCTTGGTTGTTTGACATGGAATGGTGAATACAAAAACCTGAAGAAACTCAAGAGCATACACAGTACTAAGGTAGGACAGCATTCACACAGCCAGAGCAGACTCAAATCAGGCAGAATACACTTGGAAATTACACTTCTTTATACACATGGACAAATGATTTAACTTTAATGTCTTTGGACTTGAAATATCATCTCTGGGTTTTCAAGATTCTCTGGAAATTTGATACTGAGTTAGAATTAATGATCAAATATGGAGTATCTCTTGTGGATATTTGATGATAATGAAGTTAGGCCTCTCAGGGAGTATATCAGAATGGAATACATTATCTGCCTTGAGGCCAGTGTGATTTTGGGGGTTAATGAGATACATGTGTTATTCTGACCCACTTAAGGTCTCCTGGGGACAAAATATCTACTCCTCTCTAGTGGCTGAGGAGAAAGGAGCAGCAGCTCAGGGCTGGCAGAGCAGCCAGAGGACGGAAGGCAGAGTATTCTGACACAAGAAGCTTCTTCCCAAAAGAGGACATCCTATGGCCTTGGGGGACCAATGGTGAAGCAGCACACCAGCAGATCACCAGAGAAGAGGCCAATTGGTGTGAAAGGTTCTTGCTTTGAGCTGATACACCATTCCCCAACTTCTCTATGTCATAGCTCCAACTGCCAGAGGCTGGCAAAATCCAGGTGAAGCAGAAACCACAGCTATTTGGAGTTCAGAGCTTTCCAAATTACCACAAGAACTGTTTCCACTCTTTTATTCCTCAAATGACCAATAACTACTTGCTTTAAAAAATGTATGTGAAGAAGGCAAAACATCTTTTGGAACTAATTCCATTTATCTATCTACTCCACCTCTACACTGACACCAACTCCAACTAAGCCCTAATCAACAGCATAGAGAGAATGAGAGAGAAAGGAAGGGAAGCAATCAAAATATAATCATAGTACATGGTAATGCCTGTGAAAGAAATAAACAGGATGGTGTATCTACTGGAGTGATTTAGATGTTCGCCCGAGAAACCTGCTTGTAAAGTGGTGACACCTCATCTATGAGAGTGACCTAGCCATGAAGATGAGCCAGATACCAACACCAGTAGACTTTAGACAGAGAAAACCAGAAGTAGAGACTGAGGCATAAAGTAGGGCATTACTTGGCCTTGTATTGTTAGAAAGACTGAACATTTCTCCACCAGCTTAGGCTTTCTAAGGCTTTAGGAAATAAAGGCTTTAACAGTAGAAGCTCTGAACAACTTGTATGTGCCGGGGTCATCCTGTGAGTATTGGAACCTGAGCAAGGCAGGACAACAACTATGCAGACAGGAAAGATGGTCAAATATACACCTAACATGTGAGAACTGCAGAGAGGCTCATAAAGCTCCCAAAAAACTGTCAGGCACACAAAGGCCCCTAAGATCTCTAAGTATCTCCCCTCCCCCAAGTCAAGAAACTTCCAGGAAGGAAAAGTATGTAAGAACAAATGTGAGAATCAACTCACTGCAGCACGCAGCCTCAACAAAGAGAGGAATACAAGAAGGAGCAAACACTGACTCCACAGTTAATACAACTGAGCAGAGTTTTTGCACAGACCACAGCCTCTTTTTAAGAACATGGGTGGACTCTTAGCCATCTAGAGTGGTGGGTCACAACCCTTTTGGGGGTAGAATGACCCTTTCACAGATATCCTGCATATCAGATATTTGCATTACAACTCATAATAGTAGCAAGATCACAGCTATGAAGTAGCAATGAAAATAATTTTATGGTTGGGGTCATCACAACATGAAAACTGTATTAAAGGGTTGCAGAATTAGGAAAGTTGATGAACTACTGATCTACAGAGACAAAGGGAAATATGATTAATGAGAAATAGTTTCTAAGTTCAGTTACCAAATTCCAGAAAGTTCAACACATACCACAAACAAACAGGAAGACACAAACATCTTTAAATCTGTGATGTCTATTGGTAAACTACTCCTTTTTTTTTAAATGAATGTGCACATTTCACAAAACCTTCCACCTAACTGGTTTTACTTAATGAAGTCAGGTAGTTATAAGGAACTAACTATATTTCTAAGCACAAGACTTAAAAATAAGCAAACATATAAAATCCACTCCCAACTGTTCTTAAATTAGGAGGAAAGTGCACAGGCAGGAACTCTGGCAACATCTGGTGAATGAAAGCTCACTCTGTGCATTCCTACCAAAGGTGTCTGCAGCCACTTTTCCCAACTACAAGTCAACCAGACATTTTAGGACTAGATGTCAGAAGACATCTGCCAGGGATCTGGAATGCAGAGCATGGCCCTGGGGGCTTAACCTTTTCACTTCCTGGAGCTTCTCCCAATCAAGAAGCAATGGCAGGAAAGCCATTGGGGGACACAAGGGCAGGGAGGGGAGACTGGCACTGTTACCTGCACAGCTTTGAGGGAAGGTGAATGAATCACCTCTCATATGGAAGTTAAGGGAAACAAAACAAAACAATAAAGCTCCATTACAACCAGAGGTGTCACTTTAAATGATGAGAAAATGAACCAGAACAATAACTGGCTTCTAGAAACTACCCTGAATGGTGGGCATTAATACAATCATTCATATTTATACTTCTACTTGTGGCATTTCTGTTGCATTGTTTGTAGAAAACGTAAACCTGCTGATTCATAAAAAGAGTTAGTTTCCCATGACTGCCATTTCTTATTTTAAAAATTATTTATTTATTTTTATTTTATGTGCACTGGTGTTTTGCCTGCGTGTATGTCTGTGTGACAGTGTCGAATCCCCTAGAATTGAAGTTATAAAGGTTGCCGTGTGGGTGCGGATTGAACCTGGGTCCTCTGGGAGAGCAGTCAGCACTTTTACCCACTGAGCCATCTCTCCAACCCTGACTGTCATTTCTTAAAGATAGTTTCATAAAGTAAAATGTCAAAAGATGACCAGTGACATGTTTAAAGAACTACATGACAGACCTGTTTTGAAGCAGAAGAAAATATGAATCAAGAAAAGCACTTCTTTACCATACTTGGGAACACACCACTTAAAACTACACTCTACCTAGATGCCACCTCATAGCCATAAGATATGACTTGAGAAAGTGTAACAGCAAAAAGGATTGGGAACCATGGCAGTTGGCTGAGAAAGCAGGTAGTTCTGAGAAGCTGTTCTGGCACAACTGTGCTAACAAGCACAGCTACATTTAGAACAAAAACAACTTAGACAGCAAGCTTACAAAAATATGCACTCCACCTTGGCTACTTAAGGTGCAATTCCCACCATAACGCATTATCTACAATGCCACACTTCAGTGCCTGAACAAACAGATTTCTGTCCTGAATGCTTTTGCTCTTTAATTTTTAACCCACAGACAATCTCCATTTTCTGCTGCAGTATCAGCTGAGCTTCTGACCCTCAATAAATGAGTCTTGGAATTTGGTGAACTTGCCTATGGCATTAATATCCACTGGGAGACTGGTACTCTGGGTAATTCAGCTATCTGCCACACTAGACTGGGAATGAGCATCTCATATGTATAAGACCAGCAGAACATCTGTTCGGGTAGTGTTCTACACTGAACATCCTCTGGACATGACAAGGGATAAGGCTAATAATGGGAAACCAAATGCATGCCTGTCCACTCCTTAAAGCCACTCACACAGCCTGGAAGGCTGGCGGAGACCTCTGGGGGAATCATGTGGCTACCCACCATCAAATGGGACACATGGAGCAAAAGACGACCCTTGAAATGCCTGCCTGTTACTGAGATTAAGTCTATGCACCACGTAGATGCAGTGCAGAATCTACTAGCTCTGTTACAAAATGGGAAATGGGAGAGTGAAGGAAAACCTATGCCAAGATCTGATTTTTATAAAGGTTTGCAAGGCAGCAGTTTGCGTTCCTATCAGGTAGATAAAGATCATGAGACTTGTAACAGTTAACTAGTCCAAAGCCACACAGCTTAATGAGTGGCAAATTTCAGGTTTAATTAAAAATTCATGCATTCAATTTTTTTCAACTGCATGAAAATATTTCTCATCTTCAGAAAAAAAGGATGACAGGTGTGGTGACAATATAATGCCTGTAATAATTATAAATATCTGTAATCCTGGCATTTGGAAGACTGACACAGTGTGACCACACAAAGCCAGAGTGAGTTCTATTAACAAAACTCTGTCTCAAACATTAAAACAAACAAACAAAAAAAAAAACTAAAGAGGGAAAGAGGCAGAGAGGGTAGCTAAAACAACATCAAATGCACTGAAATCCATGTAAAGTGGAGAAAGCAGAAGGCTTTAGCTGCTGTGGTGAGGCATCTGACATAGGAGGCAGAGCAGCAGTCTCAGGAGACCCAAGAAGAGGTCTGTGGCCCACAGGAAGGACACTAGAGAATGCCCTCAGTGCCCACAGGAGGAGAACTTTGTACACCTCACAATGTTGGCTGTTAGTTTATAAAGGAGCTCTCTCCAGGGCTGATTTGTGGCTGCCATCTAAAAGTCACATTCCTTTTTTCCTCTTTCTGAAAACCTATTTTCATTTAGAAAAAGATTTCCACGCAACAGATTTTGATCATGTATTCCCCAATTCTAATTCCTCCCAGATCCTCCCCACCTCAGTTCTCTTTAAAAAAAAAAGGAAGAAACACATAAGCAAAAAGCAAAATAAACAAGCAAATAACAGATAAGACAAAAAACCCAAACAAAGCAAAATGAGACCCCCCCATCATCTTTATAGAAATGGGACAAGCATTTAAAAGAAAGGTGCTTTGCAACAGACCTTGTATTACATTAATACTAAAGTACACATTAGCCACATATATTACATTTACCAAGGGGTAAAGAATAGAAAGATAAGGCCCTAGACAAGACATGAAGTAGAAAGAATACAAACACAAAATGCCTAATCTGCCCAATGGCAGACTCAATCATAGATATTATCTCAAAGGCCAGACCCACAATTTTTCTAGTCTGTCATATACAGACTATACATACTAGTTTATGTTAAAAAACAACACATGTACACTGTACACTGTTCTTTAAATTTTAACTTGCTAACATACACTAAAGTATGCAGCATGTATGAATTGCTCTATGTACATTTGTTCCATCTACTCACAGCAAGAGAGAAGACACTGCAGCACCAAGAGGCTCTGGAGGCCCTCCTGACAGAGCAGTAACCACCACTTAAATGTCTATCCCCTTAGCTTACTGCAGCGTCTTCTGAGACTTTCTCCATGTTTGGTTTCTTTCAGAGAACACACTACCATTATCCTAATAGCTCCCTTTGTCACTGTTGTGTATTACTTACTCACAATATGAATGCACCATGGGCAGATTCATTCCACCAATGATAGATAGTAGTTTGCTTCTAGTTTTTGAGTAATTATGAATGTTCATATACATGATTTTTGGGAGGCTATAAGGACTAATTTCAACATAGCGTGTATGTGTACACCATGCAACTGGTGTTTTAGCAAAACAGTATCACTACAGCTTAGATCAGCAACTCCAAAGTCCCATGTGTTAAAGGGTTGCCTCTCAGCCTGGTACTATTCGGAAGTGGGACCTTTAAAGGCGGGGCTCAAGGACAGGTTTCAAGTTGTGTGGGACATGTTCTTTAAGGGGACTTTTCTTTTGCTTGCTGACCACTATAAAGTGAGAGGGTTTGTTTCTTCATGCTTTTCTGTAACGATATGTCATCACAAGCCTAAAGTGACAGAGCCAATATACTATGGGCCAAACTTCCAAAAGCGTGATTCAAAATCATCTTTTCCTGTTCATAAGGTGATTATCTCAAGTATTTGTTACAGTACGGAAAACCTGACTATCACAAACAGGTTTACTGAAAACATTAATCTTTCTATACTTTAATTGGAAATGCTAGTTGATGCAACCTGGGCACAGTAAGGGAACAGTTCTTAGTCATATAGAGTAAAGGACTGATAGCAAATCCCTTCTTGTTTTAACAAGATGGGTGGGTTTCTGGACTCATAGGTAGCTTCAGAGTTGAGTCATTTACTATTCTATAGCTATTGCCAAGGAAGCATGACCAATCCTGACCCTCCTCCATCTGTAAGTTTCTGTTTGTTACCAAGTTGAAATATACTCATTGAATTACCTTTCAGCCTCTCTTAGTGGGGAATCTGAAAACAGAATGTCAAACAGAGTTCCATGTGATCTAGGGGATTGCTAGCATTTTTTCCAATTTACTTTTTCGTCTGTTTTCATATTAGATAATTTTATTCTATCCTCAAGTTCACTGGGTGTTCTGCTGTTTCTACGGATTAATTAATGAGCCATGACATGTGGTTTTTTATTTTTTGTCTTGTTTTTATTGTTGTTTACTTGTTTTGGTCCTAAAGTTGCCATTCCGCCTATTAAAAATTTTTATCTTCTAGTCTGCTGCAATTTCCTTCATTTTTGTTCACAACTGCTCCCTGGAGTATTGCTCTGATGGCCACTTTACAATCTTCATCAGTAATTTCAACATTTATGTCATACTGGGTTTGGTGGACATTGGCTACCTTTTCTCATTTAGCCTCAAGTTTTCTGGATTGTAGTATAATGCTTGATTTTGATTCTTTCATATGTGTTTGTAGATGTGTGCATGTGTCCCCAAGATAATGTTTTCAAATATACTACAGGTAATTTTCTCCTGTGCTTCCAAATTCTATGAATTCTATCACCTCTACTGGAGCTTTAGATTTCAACTCCTAGCTTTTATATTAGTAATTATACTGCTGTGTCTATCAAGGATTAGGTGTTTCACATTGGATGTGCTTTTGGGCAAACCATCTCTTCTAGTGTTTTTTTGCCAAGGGGAAAACATTATTTAAATAAATATAAAATTTAGACGGTACTGCTGAACCGCCACAGACAGACAGCAGAGGTGCCCTTTGAAGGCATGAAATCAGTGTGGCTGATCACTGCAAGATAGTTGCTCAATTGGACACACTAAGTCCATCTTGCTCCCACCTGTGGAGGTTTCTCTCCCTGAAAACAGGTACACAACACTGCCTCCCTTCCTTCTACTCCATCTTCTGTCTGAATTATATTCTGGAATATGAATAGAACTGAAAAGAGCCCTAGGTAAATATGTAGCTCAACAAGTTACATTTCCACTCACAGCTCTTTAGATAAAAGCACTTGTAGAAAGCCTGAGCTCAGGTCCCAGAAATCACATCTGATGCTCACAACCACATGTAGCTCTAGTCTCAGGAATCCAAAACCCTCTTTTGACTGCTGCAGGTACCCAAATAAACACACATATGTGCACATGCCTCATGGACCTTTAAAAGAGCAGCAGCAGCTTATGTGTCAAGAATGGATCTTGTAACTCCATGTTCTCTGTACTCAGACACATGGAAAACCTTAGTTATCTGGTTGTGTATAGAAGTGGCCCTTGTTACAGGACAGAAAAACAATACCAAGCTTTCTGAGGGATCCAACCAAAAGAGAAGACTACCGAGGGCAGGTCTGTGAGTTCATGTATATCTGGCACACACCACTAACATACACACAACCCCCTGCCCCTCCACCGCTCCCCCATTACACACAAGCACACCACAAATAGTGCTTTAAAAAAACACCAACCTGTTCTTCTCTCATGTTACAAGCAGAGTTGGGAAAGGTACGTTCCCTGGGCCAGAAGAATGGCTGAGTGGGTAAAAGTGCTTGCCACAGAATCCTAACACCTGAGTTTGATCCCCAGAACCCATAAAAAGCCAGATGTAGTGACTTACATCTGTAATCCCAGCACAATGGGAGGTGGGGACAGGAGGAAAGCCCCTCCAGTCTGGCATACCCAGAAATAACAGACACCATGCTTCAACAACGTGGAAAAGAAAACTGAGTCCTAAAAGCTGACCTCTGACCTTCACTCACTCCCTGTGGTACAAGCATGTCTGAATGTATACACACATATTACACACAGTAGAGTAAATAAAATAAGAAATTTGAAGTTTTTAATGAGTATTTTCCGCAAGTCATCTTTTAGGTTCTGTGACAATCTACTTGATAACATTCACCAAAGTATTTCTCACCCTCATCCCAAACATGAATGGGTACCCAGATGTAATAAAATACTCAGGACCTCACACCTTTTGTACAAAGATCAATTTAGCTAAACTATCACACTTATTGATACCCATTAAAAAAAGAAATTATGGAACTATTTCTTATCATGAATTACAAGGATTAGTTCCATAATTTCTTTTCTTTTTCTTTTCCCTTTCTCTTTCCCCCTCCCCCTAGACAGGATTTCTCTGTGTAGCCTTGGCTCTCCTGGAATTTGCTCTGTAGAACAAACTGGCCTCGAACTCATAGAGATACACCTGCCTCTACTTCCTGAGAATTGGGATTAAAGGTATCCACCGCCACAGTCCAGCTCATTCCATAATTTTAAATGCTACCCTTCATTCCTAAAACATAATCATTATTTCAAAGAACAGGAATCTAACTTGATCCTTATATTCCTAAGCACTCTGCCTTCCTCATGATACACAGATTCAAAGAGCCTCTAAAGTACACAGGGTTTTGAAACTAGCCTATTGACTAAAGGGGAGAAAGGAATGAGCTTGAAATTCCAGGAATTAACTCAGATTTGCAAAAAGTATTAACATACTGAAAGCAATGGGCTTTTTAACTTAGGTCACTTTCATTTTCTCTACCGGGACCATCTTCTACAAGGCCAATCTGCACATTGCTTGTACCTGAGCAGTGACAAGGATTACTCACTCAGTGGTGAATCAGAATTTCATATGTGTTCATCTCTGTTGAGCTAATGTGCCAGAGCTATTCCCTGTTACTTCTACTTATTCACTCTTCCAGTGAAAACTGCTGAGGGTAGCAAACATGGCCTTACACTAACATCATTCAGAATCCATTTGCTTATCTAAACACTATTTTTATAAATATTAATTTCCCCACTCTTCCTTAGGAAAGTTAAGTGGTCACTATCCTTACAGAATATGTTGTTGGCCTCATATTCCATAGAGCAGGAATTATGTCTCTTTAGTTCAATGCTCTAATTCCTAATCCTGGAAAACAGCATGGCACACACAATAAGCATGTAACATACACACATACACACACACACACACACACACACACACACACACACACACACACACACACACACACACACACCAAAATGCTCACAGAAGATAGTCAAGCTCCTATGGTATTTGTGTGATCAAGCTGGGGCTCAAACAGCTTTTTCTTTTAAAAAAAAAAATCAACTGTCCGGGATTGCCAACTTTATTCTATAGAGCTAGAAAATAATTTAGATTTTGCAAGCCACACAGTTTCTGTCATGACCATTTAACTGTGCTATGGTAGTGTGTCCCAGGAAATCTTTATTTACAGAAGCAGACCCACATTCCATAGTGTGCAAGCAGTGCTCATCGCCACCAAGCTCTTTCACCAGACCTTGTGCTCTCCACAAGCAACAGCTGCAGGTGCCTGTGCACGCAGTCTGATTTTGCACTTTTAGTTACAGAGCAGAATCTGAAGTCTTTGCATCTGAAATCAGGACATGACTCCAGCTTAAGTGCACAGGCAGGTGTGCAGGGGTGTGTGCAAGTGCACAGACAGCTAATCCAAAATCTGTTTTCATAAGAAAATCTGACCTTACATTAAGCACCGTGATCTGGAAACAATGCAAAGACTCCACCTGGAAGACAGGCCCAGCTCAGGATTGGCTGTTCCTGTGCTCATAAGGAAAACAGCCTAACCAAAACTAAACACTAACCTGGTTAAACGTGAGGTGAACATAACTGAAAGCATTAATCATCAGACAGGATAATAAAGGAAAATATGCAAGCCCTCTCCCAACTGTTTACCACTTTTATTTTTCTTGGAACAGAAATGCATTTTATATATTATATGAACCTGTAAAAAAACACATACCTGATAAAATATTTGAGCACACACTCTATACTGGGCATTAAGACATGAAATATTCCATCATCATAAAAGAATCTTGAGTTCAAAAGGGTTTAAACACCCACCCGACTCCAGCTATGGTAACAACTGAATAACAAAAACCAAACAGCACTTTACATTAGCTAGATAATCTCAGTAATTATAGGGTTTCTGGTACATAGTAACCCTGACAAACTTGTCCTCAAGGCTGGCCCATCTCAGTACTGTAAAGCAGCACTTAGGAGCAACAGTGAAGTTTCATCAGGAAAACCCGAGTTGTTATAATCCAAATTATGAAAGCAGCTTTCTGGTTTATATGGTATTATTGTGACAATGTTCACAGACACATATATAATCATTCAAACACAATACTGTCCATCATATAAATGATAAACATATTATTTAAAAGTTCTACTTACTATACTTTACAGAAAAATTATGAACAGAGCAATGTATGGAAATAAAAAACAGAAGAACACAATTCCTCCCATTAGAGAAGTTTTAAAAAGCTTGGTTCAGAATTACCAGTAAAAACCTAATGTAATTAGGATGTAAGTGCAGCTTAGTGTGTCCTCTGCTCTGGGCTGGATCCTCCACAAGGGAAAAGAATGGCAGCAGCAGTTAGTGTTTTTGGTTGTCATTCATGAAATACTACTTAATGGAACACACACACACACACACACACACACAGAGGCTTTGCTCAAAGCAACCCTGCGAGACAAAATATTTTCTCATTATTTATGCTTCAACTCAGCTAGTAAGCAACTGAGCCACAAAGGGTTTAGAAACAGGCCTGTGAAGCCTTCTGGATGTAACTTTTCTTTATTATCATAGTTCCCTTAAAGCAGTGTCCATTTCTAACTCTGAGGCTCAGAAATAGGTCCCAGAGTTTCTGAACGCGTAAATTATATAAAGAACTTTCCAAGGCTAAGTGCATACAAACTTTCTTGAGAGGAAGATTTTTTTTCTAACTTTTACATTTTTTTTAAGTTCTTTGAGAATTTCCTACAACTATTTGACCATATTTATCCCCCCCACCCAGCCAACTCTTCCCAGAGGGAACTTCCCATACAACTTGTGTCCTCACTCCCCAGCCCACCCCTACATCAAGGACAATTTGTGCTATCCAAATATCCTGGGATGTATGGCCTTCTATTAGAGTACAGTAAACTTGTCAGGGGCTACACATTTATAGAAAACTGACCCTTTCTCTCTGAGCAGCTAAAACTGCCAAAAAGATCCTCAGCTAAGAATAGAACTTTGTGCCTAAATCTGGGTTAAAAAAAAGTTTTAAAGGAGAGAGAAATGATGGGCATTCACATGAAATAAAAGTCGTGTATCATACTTTATTCACAAGCACATGGAAGTGCTTTATGAAATGTAAAGTGATCAGACCAGATAGCTAGGATGGTTAGTGTAGTGCTAATAAAATGCAAAGGGATGTAAAAAGATAAAATCAATGAATGGTTTAAGATAGAGGTCCAGAACAAACTTTGCTTGGAAAAAAACAGATAAAGTACTTCAACCTTTATATCCTTGGAAATCAGTTCTCAGAATCATCTAGACTCAGATTCCTTAAGAATCAGGTAGTAAACAACTCACAAGGTTTAGAAGTCCCTGAGACCATTAGAGTCACAATATACCTCTCTTCCCAAGGTTATAGGATAATAAAGACCACAAAAAAGGAGAGTGCAACCTACCAACATGTTATGAAAAAAGCTCCAGGGATTGCAGCTTTTGTGAGTGGTCACCAGGCTAAGGTGGACTTTCTGTGGCCCAGCTACTTCCAAGTTATCTATGCTCCTATAAGTAACCCCTCATTCATATTCCTATAAGAAACCTGAATGAACTCAATGGCTCACCAAGTTGGACTATACAGGTACCAGTATTATTTTGGTTTGTTCACAGCTCCCAGAAAACAGTGAATATCACACAACCACCTGTATACCCTACTCTACTGGAAAATACTGCTTCTGTTGACTCCAGTTTTCACAGAATTGACTACCACCTTTCAACTTGAGAGACACAAAGACTAAAATTCAGAATAATCATGTGGCATGTTCAAGGGCATCGTTATGAGCCCTGGGCCCTGTGAATGAGGCATTCCCTCAAGCACACTGGATGCTGTAAGCAGCGGATGGAACTGGTAAGTTATGGAGGGGTCCAGAAGTCTGTGCCATAGGAGCTCCACTTCATCTTTCAAGAGCTGTAGGTTTCTAATCAACAGAGGGACATTAGTCTCAGTTCAAAAGCCTGCCAAGAAGGCTCATTGATGAAACAGATCAAAAGCTGTAAAAGTAAGTATCTGTTAAATTAACTGACAATCTAGGTCACAAAACCTTCAAGTATGGATTCGACTCAAATGTGTTTTACTACAACTTTCTTACTAATGATACTACAAATCATGTTTCTATTATAGTCACACTTAGGAGAAAAAGTATTATTTCATACTCGAAAACAGCCTATAGCCATACCGGCAGTTAATAAATTCAAACCAAACATTCTTTTTTTTTTTCTTTTTGGTTTTTATGAGACAGGGTGTCTCTGTATTGTTTTGGAGGCTGTCGGTCCAGCCTGGCCTCGAACTCACAGAGATCCACCTGCCTCTGCCTCCCGAGTGCTGGGATTAAAGGCATGCGCCACCACCGCCCAGCCAAACCAAACATTCTAACATTTACTATTATAATAAAATCTAAACACTTTAGAATAATTATTACTGAATATGACTCACCAAATAAGTAAATATCTGAACAAAGTAAGACAAAAAATATGGGTTAAATATAAACTGTCAGCAGGTTCACACACATGCTACAATATTTCTATTTTCCAACTTCAGTCTTAATTTATTAAAAATTCGCCACAAAGCAGGGCATGGTGATGAATGCCTTTAATTCCAGCATTCAGGAGGTGTATCTCTGTGAATTCAAGGTTGTCTACACAACAAGTAGACAACCATGGCGACATAGAGATACCTTGGCTGAAACAAACAAACAAGTAAACAATCACAACCAAGTCACCTGACAGAGTAGTGAGTGCCTCCTTTGCAGATCCTATGCTAAACTGTACACTTGAGAGGGGACAGGCAGGTACACCTGTAGTTCAGAGCCAATGAATGAGGCTTTGCTGCTAGTTCACTGTCAAGAAGCCCCTGGTGTGCTGCCTGCCAACTACATATCTTCTGTGGATATACACCATTTTGTTCCTCCCATTCGCTTCAACTCCACCTTTCCTAAGGATAGGATAGTGAGGACCCAAGGCCAGTGCATTCCAAACAAGCTCCAGAAAAGACCTTCCTTCCACTTTGTAAATGGATGTGTACTAAGACTGTAAGATCAATAATTGCTTCTGGAGAAAAGACACCAAGTCTTACACCAGAAGTGGTAAGCAAAGGAAAGAGAAGGGAGGTTGACTTTGTAGGGTTCTAGACTCTAGTGACTTTACACCAGCAAGACCTGAACATCCCAACACAGATGAATCAGAAGAGAACAACCTTAAAAACAACTTCATGAAGATGATAGAGACCCTAAAAGAGAAAATGAGAAATCCTTTAAAGAAATGGAAGAAAAAACAAACAAAAAATTCAAGGAATAGAGGAAAAGACAAACCAAAAATTGCAAGAAACAATTTAGACAGTACAAGGTTTAAAAGCTGAAATAGAGACGAAAAAACAAACAAACAAACAACAAAACAAAAACCCAAAAAACAACAGTCCAAGGGAATGCTGGAATTAGAAAAGCTGGGTAAACAATCAGGAACTACAGATGCAAGTATAACCAACAGAATACAAGAGATGGAAGAGAGAATCTCAGGCAGTGAAGATACATGAGGAGAAAAAGATTCATCGACCAAAGAAAATCTTAAGTCCAACAAATACCTAACACAAAATATTCAGGAAATATGGGATACTGTGAAAAGGCCAGACCTAAGACTAACAGGTATAGAAGAAGGTGAAGAAACCCAACTCAAAGGTGGAGAAAACATATTCCACAAAATCATAGAAGAAAACTTTCCCAAGCTAAAGAAAGACATGCCAATGAAAGTACAAGAAAACCTATAAACTCATGGAAATTGAACAATGTGGAGCTGCACCATTCCTGGGTCTTCAAGGAAGAAATAAAGTCTCCCTAGAATTCAATGAGAATGAAGACACAACATACCCAAACTAATAGGACACTTTGAAAGCAGTGTTATGAGGAAATTTCATAGCACTAAATGCCCATATGAAGAAACTGGAGAATAGACACACTACAGAATTAACAGCACAACTGAAAGCTATAGAACAAAAAAGAAGCAAACTTAATCCAGAGGAGTAGACAACAGGAACTAATCAAAGTGAGGGCTGAAATCAATAAAGTAGAATATAAAACAATATAAAGAATCAACATAACAAAGAGATAGTTCTTCGAGAAAATCAACAAGATAGACAAACCTTTATTCAAACTAATCAAAAGGCAGAGAGAGAGCATGGAAATTAACAAAATCAGAAACAAAAAGGGAAGCATAACGACACTGAGGAAATCCAGAGAATCTTCAGGTCATATTTGAAAACCTTTACTCCACAAAATTTGAAAATTTAAAGGAAATGGACACTTTTTGGATAGATATCACTTACCAAAATTAAATCAAGAACAGATAAGCAATTTAAACAGACCTATAACCCCTAATGAAATAGAAGCAACCATAAAAAGTCTCCCAACCAAAAAAAGACCAGCACCAGTGCAGAATTTTACCAGAAATTCAAAGAAGAGCTAATACCAATACTCCTCAAATTGTTCCACACAATAGAATAGAAGGGTCATTGCCAAACTCTTTGTACCAGGCTACAATTACCTTGGTACCCAAGTTGTACAAAGACACAACTAAGAAAGAGACCTACAGACAAATATCCCTCATAAACGTTGATGCAAACATACTCAATAAAATACTGGCAATTGAATTCAAGAACACATCAGAGAAATAATCCACCATGATCAAGTAGGCTTCATTCCAGGGATGCAGGGATGGTTCAACATACAAAAATCTATCAATGTAATCCACCATATAAACAAACTAAAAAAGAAAACCACATGATCATCTCACTAGATGCTGAAAAAGTCTTTGACAAAATTCAATACCCCTTCATGATAAAGGTCTTGGAGAGATCAGAGACAACAGAAGCAGACCTAATAAAAAGCAATATACAACAAACCAACAGCCAACATTAAACTAAATGGAGAGAAATTCAACATGATTCCTCTAAAATCAGGAACAAGACAAGGCTGTCCACTCTCTCCATATCTCGTATTGGACTTGAAGTTCTAGCTAGAGCAAGAAGACAACAAAAGGAGATCAAGGGGATAGAAATTGGAAAGGAAGAAGTCAAACTATCACTATTTGCAGATGATATGATAGCTTACATAAGTAATCTGAAAAACTCTACCAGGGAACTCCTATAGATGATAAACACCTTCAACAAAGTGGCAAGATACAAGATTAACTGAGCTGAGAAAGGAATCAGAGAAACATCACCCTTTACAATAGCCACAAACAACATTAAATACAAATGAAAGACCTGCATAGCAAGAATTTTGAGTCTTTAAATAAAGAAATTAAAGAAGATACCAGAAAATGGAAAGATCTCCCATGATCTTGGATAGGTAGGATCAACATAGTAAAAATGGCAATCTTTCCAAAAGCAATTTACAGATTCAATGCAATTCCCATCAAAATACAGGCACAATTCTTCACAGACCTTGAAAGAATAATATTCAACTTTATATGGAAAAACAAAAGACCCAGAATAAACAAAACAACCTTGTACAATAAAGGAACTTCTGGAGTCATCACCATCCCTGACTTCAAGCTCTATTATAGAGCTATGGTACTGAAAACAGCTTAGTATTGGCACAAAAATAGACATGTAGACCAATGGAATTAAATTGAAAACCCTGATATTAACCCACACACCTACAAACACCTGATTTTTGAGAAAGAAACTAAAATTATACAATGTAAAAAAGAAAGCATCTTCAACAAACGGTGTTGGCACAACTGGATGCTGGCGTGTAGAAGACTGCAGACAGATACATGTCTATTGTCATGCACAAAACTTAAGTACAAATGGATCAAACACCTCAACATAAATCCAGCTACAGCAAACCTCTTAGAAAAGAAAGTGGAAAGTACCCTTGAATGAACTGGTACAGGAGACCGCTTCCTGAACGTAACACCAGTAGCACAGACACTGAGATCAACAATTAATAAATAGGACCTCCTGAAACTGAGAAGCTTCTGTAAGGCAAAGGACACAGTCAACAAGACAAACGGCACCCCAAGATATTCGCCAACCCCACACCTGACAGAGAGCTGATTTCCAAAATATACAAAGAACTCAAGAAGCTAGTCACCAAAACACAAAATAATCCAATTAAAAAGTGGGGTACAGAACTAAATAGAGAATTCTCAATAGAGAAATCTAAAATGGCTGAAAGACACTTAAGAAAGTGCTGAATATCCTTAGCTATCAGGGAAAGGCAAGTCAAAACAACTCTAAGATACCATCATACTCCTGTCAGAATGGCTAAAATCAAAAACACCAATGACAGTTTATGTTGGAGAGGATGTGGAGAAAGGGGAACACTCCTCCACTGCTGGTGGGTGTGCAAACTCATACAGCCACTTTGGAAATCAGTATAACGGTTCCTCAGGAAAATGGGAATCAGTCTACCACAAGACCCAGCAATTCCACTCTTTTGGCATATACTCAAAGGATGCACATTAATACAAGGACGTCCGTTCAACTATGTTCATAGCTGCATTATTTGTAATAGCCAAAACCTGGAAGCAACCTAGATGCCCTTCAACTGAAAAATGGATAGAGAAAATATGGTACATTTATACAATGGAGTACTACTCAGCAGGAAAAAAAATAATGGAATCTTGAAATTTGCAGGCAAATGGATGGAACTAGAAGAAACCATCCTGGGCAAGGTAACCCAGCACGTGGGTGTCAGTTAGGAGGCCTAAGAAATCTATGGGGCCTCTAATAGTGGATCAGTATTTATCCCTAGTATAGGAATGGACTCAGAGCACATTTCACACAGAGGGATACTGTCTCAGCCTAGACACATAGCGGAGGGTCTAGACCCTGCTCCAAATGATATGACAGACTTTGAAGATCCCCCATGGAAGGCCTCACCTTCCCTGGGGAACAGAAATGGGATGGGATAGGGGGCAGGGGAGGAGGGGAGAGAGAGGGAACTGGGATTGACATGTAAAACAAGCTTGTTTCCAATTCAAATTTTTTTAAAAAGGGGGAAAAAAAAGAAGTATGTCAGGATGTTATTCAGAATTTCACAGTACTGACTTTTCTCTTTCAGAGAATCATTTTCCTTTTCCTATAAAGCAATCCTGGTTTCCATAGGAACAGGCAATCACTGAGCTTTTTCTCAGTGAAGGTCATGTGCATTTTCAGAAACAATAACTCTACATTGTTTTATTCCAATTGTAGCATTTTAGGAAAGACAGGCAGACATTCCACATGGGCATATGAGGTCTCACACTCTCCATGGGTAATTGTCACACAAGCTTCCAGAATGGTATATTCAAACACCCACCAGAGTGTAAGGTTCATCATAACCTTTTGTCTAACATCCTACAGGTGCTCTGCAGCTCTGGTTCTGTGTTTTGCAAGATTCAATTAACCATTCTTTCCACCTAAAGGATTGGAATGAGGAGCTGTAGAGATTACCAGGTAGGTACAGCATTTGCCACAAAAGTGTGGGGTCTTGAGTTAGCATTTCTAGGAAAAAAGCAAAGCCAGATGTGGTAGTAATGTCTAATCTCAGTTTTCCTATGGTGATACAAGAGACATAGGGAGGAGGATCCCTGCAAGGTGGCCCAGTCTCAAAAGTGGCAAATAGAGACCTTGTCTCAGCCCAGATGGGAGATGAGATTGACACCTGAGATTATCCTCTACCTCCACACATGTGTTGCACCCATCATATATGCACAAAGATTCAAAAAGGGGAGGGTGAGGGGGAAATCAGAAGTCTCCACAGTCAATATTCAGAACAGGCAATCTTTACATCAAAAGGTATCTCACTATAGAAGGTTTTCCTCTTTTTCCCTTGTTTTCCCAGAGTTTGAGTCTTCTTTGTTCTTTAAATTTTTAGGCGATTTCACACCTTTAATCCCAGCACTCAGGAGGCAGAGGTAGAAGGATCTCTGTGAGTTCAAGGCCAGCCTGGTCTACAGAGCAAGTTCTAGGTCAGTCAAAGCTACACAGAGAAACTCTGTCTTGAAAAAAACACCAACAAAACATTTTTTATTCTTTTAACTTTCTTAAATTACAGTAATTCTTTGTTTTTTAACGATTTTAAAATTATTTTTATTTGATGTGTGTGTTTGCATATATATATATATACACACACCCTGTGTTCATGCCTGTACCTGTGGAGGCCAGAAGAGAACACTGGATGACTTGGAACTGGAGTTACAGGATTTGTGAGATGCCACATGGGAACCAAACCTAGGTCCTCTGCAGGAGCAGGAAATGCTCTTAATCACTGAGCCATCTCTCCAGCTCTGGTTTTAGTAATTTGATAAAAAGCAAGTTCTAGTCTCATTCTGCCCCCAAAAGAGACAGGCCAAAAAAAAAAAAACTAAATAAATAAAAAGAGAAAGCTTAGCAGTGCATAAAGACAGGAAAAGGCAATAAAAACACTGAGGAGAAAATAGCCATCCTTATTCATACAAGATGTCTGCCTATGTAAAAAGTTCTAGGAAATCTACTCTGTAAACCCCTGAAACAAATGCACTAAAATCACAGAATATCGGGTGAAAACACAAAAACTTGCCTTATTTTCCTATGTACATACAATGCCCAGCCATAAACCAAAGGCTGCTTTAAAAGGGACATTTATAGTAGTTCCTCATTTATACTTAGATATAAATCTATCAAGGTACATACAAACTAAAATCAAAGCACCGATGGAAGCTATCAGTGATCTTAATGACAAGACAGTCCCTGCTCATGGTCAGGGAGGCTCCACAAGGGCATGCCATTAGTTCTCTCTTAAAGAAAGCAGTAGGCCAAACACAACAGTGGTAGGTTGTGGATAATCACTAGTAAGCTACTCTGAAATGTGCACATCATCAAGTAGAAACAGTTCTCTCTCCTAAGAGACTGAGCTAAGCCTGGAGGGTGTGGGCAGATGATGCTGACTCTCAGCTCTCCTTTCTCGAAAAGTCTGATCTGGTCTGGGCTAAGCCTTGAAACAAAGACTCATCCTGGCTAGTCTTAGCTTGCTACCCCAGGACAGGCCAAGCTTCCTCAAGGGTAGCTTTCCTACAGTGGATATGCTTTTGTAGAAAGTTCTATTTGGGCCAGGTATCTACCTAGCCACCCGCTCACCCAGTGATCCCAACACAAAGTTACCTGAGCTGTCTTTAAACTTATTGCATAAGGATACATACATCATCTGTCTGAGCAGGCCCACAAGTCACATTACAATGTATTCACTTCTTTGCCAATACTCATGTCATGTACAAAACATTTCTTCTACTCCATCTTATCTGTTAAGCTTTACATTTTTTTATGAACAATGGAATTCATTTCACAAAGCCTCTGCTCAAGGTAAGATTCAAGAGGGGTTTCAATTGTGTCTGCTACAAAGGGCTTGAACAAGTAAGTTACCTCCATGACTCTGCTTCCTCATCTGGTAAGGCAGAAGCTACAAATTTGCTTAGCGAAAACAGCACACACACTGCCTTGGTTCCACACTGTGTTGAGGAAGCCATGGCTATCCTTATTCTAGAAGGACAAAGCTCAGTTCACTAGCTCCTAGTTTTACCATGTAGGTCACAGGTTGATTTGTGAAATACTATGTGACTGTTTCATTTTATTAATTGTGATTGTTTTCTGCTTTTTTCAAGACAGGGTCTCACAAATTAGCTCTGGCTGTCCTGAAATTCACTCTACAGACCAGGCAGGCTGGTCTAACTCACAGAAATCTGCCTGCCTCTGCCTCCAGAGTGCTGGGATTAAAGGCATGCATTAATACTTCTGACTTTTATTTCCAATTGTACATTTACTATGACAAATGCTTTTATTCAACCAACATATATATCCCTCTCATCCATCAAGAAATACCTACTTCTGAACTTTCCAGCACTATTACTATATAGCTGATCATGTACAAATAGCAGTCAGTAGGCTGTACAGGCTATTTAGGTAGGTGGCAGGCTACAATCTGGCCTTGGCATACCTTCCTTATCCAAGTCTTCTCAAGAATCTCTACCTGGCCCTAGCCAGAGTCTCTGCCAGCAGCTGCTGTTCCTGAGTACTCTTCTCCATTACCTCCCTCTATGTTTCCCACAGGAAGTCTGATGTGAAAGGATGCTTTCCTGGTCATTGTACTTTACCAATACCAAGTTTCTGCTGTGGCCTTCTGCCCACTCATAGGGCAGTGTCCTGGCTATCTCCTCCTTGACTGTTTCATCAATTTATTCCCATACCAAGGAAAGACCATGGAAATACCCATTATTTCTGTGATAACAATAAAATATACCCATATTACAGAGGGGAGGGTGTAACAGGTACCCATCCATAGACATTATTGTTTATGAAACTCTTTCAGACCTTATGTGACTCCCAAATTCACTGAAGACTGTGTTGAATATTTATATAACTAGCTAAATTTTTAATATTTCTAGCAGAATACATCTTAACAAAAATAAAGATTGCCATTGCATTGTCTAGTTTGATCAATTACAACTCTGTAACAATACCTAGCGTTCAGTCCATGTTCAAATATACAAAAAGATCCCTAAATTAAGACCTTTCACAGCTGGCTTGCTTGCATTAGCTCTCACAGCCAGCAGAGAACATGTGGTCAGTATGCTTCTTTCAGTTTTCTAAATCTCTACCGGCTCTTTTCCTACTTTCCATCCACACACTAGCCACTATTTCTTCCACAGTGAAACATGGTCTGGCCACATAGCCCAGGCTGGCTTCAAACTCACAATCTTCCTGCCTCGTTGCTTTTCGCTTACAGAACCTATGCAAAGCTTCTTTCAAGGAGAGATTACATTTATAAATTTTTCTTTTCTAAATTACATTTTTAAAAAATGTAGGGACTGGAGAGATGGCTTAAGTGTTAAAAGCCCTGACTGATCTTCCAGAGGACCCAGATTTGATTCTCAGCACCCACAGGGCAGTCCCAAGTAAATTCAATGCCCTCTTCTGGCCTTGGGTACAAGGCATACACATGGTACACAGACATACACGCAGGCAAAACACTCATATATCATATAAACAAACATATTTTGAAGGTATGTGTATATATGTGTGTGGAAGCACATGTATGTGGTGGTCAGAGAACAACTTACAGGAATTGGGTTCTTAGATTCAGTCATCTCATCAGCCCTTTTTAATTTTTTATTAACATCATTTTTTGTTGATTCCTTGGGAATTTCATATCATGCCCATTTTTATTTTTCATTAAGTAAAACAAGCAATTCAAATTAATACTAAAAGTAGTACATTCAGAGAACTTTAACTCCTATCCCTATATAGTCTACCATGGTTCCTCTTAGAGTTAAAGTTTCCTTAAATTGGTTCTTAGTTTATTCTTCATGTTTTCTTTTTCAAAATATGTGAATAATAACAAAACCACATGGTATGGGTATGTTCAGATTTGTCCATATTACACAGAAGTTGGCAGAGAGTTCTCTGGGTGATGTTCTCACATAGTACTATGTTGTTCTACTTACTCCAAAGAACACATAGGACTCCACATCATATTCTTAGTGTGTTGTACTTCATTATACTGCTATACCAGTCTCCTAATGAGTGAAATCTGGTTGTTCACCATATCTTAGAATTAGAAATAATGCAGCAGTAACTTTAGCCTGGGATAGGGTACTAAAAGTCAAACCACTGAGTGAAGAACAAAGGTATGTGAGACTTTGTAGACACTACTAAATTCTTAGCAATGCCAATTTGTCTCATTTTCTGTTTCCACCAGAGTACAAGGGGAATCCGTCAGGTGATGTATCGCCAAACATAGGAGCTGAAAGGCAGCTGTGAGACAACTTTTTAGTGGATAGATTATCCTGCACCCCTGCTTCGTATCATCACATCTGCTTCTTGATAAATTGTCTTTTCTATCTTTTCCCACAATTTCTTCTATAAGGCAACTGGTCTTTTCCTTAATTTTTAGGAATTCTCTGTATTATAGATGTCAGGTTTTTGTTTGTTGTTTGTTACTTAATTTACACGTCTCCATTTTCTACTACTACTTCAAATTGGTTTGTGTTTTGTGCCATTAAGCTTTTAAAAATAAATTTGCAGGTATGTTCTTTTTCTGCTTCCAAACTGTCTTGGTTGCCTTTCCTATTTCCTTGGGAAAATAAAACAAAGCCAAACAACAACAAAACCGACAAAAGTGCTTCTGTGGAGAAAGCACACTTCAGTGCACCATTCCAACGTGCAGTTATTACTGCAAGGGCTGCCAAGGCAGCAGGGACTTGAGTCCCATTCATAGTCAAGAAGAAGGGATAATGAGTGTTTACAAAAAGCCAACTTTCTTCTTTTTTTAATACACCTTTATGCACCTCTATCGTAAACTAACTATCCTCCAGTTACTTGTGTATTTCTGTGTACTGTCCCACTCCTGTTTCTTTGAGGTCAAAAACCTCCAGTTTCTAACTGTTAAACTGGTACACGTTAAACACACTAAAATCAACCAGCCATCTTTCTTTTCTTGGGAATTTTCTGGCTATTATTATTCGTTCATTTAAAGAAATGGGATTAACTTTCTTACCTAGCTCTTTTTTAAAGAAACAAGTATTATTAATATGATAGTAAAATGGTAAATGTAGATAAGGAGAAACAGCATACATAGATACAATCCCTTACTCCAAAGACAAGGACAAGCTCACAAAAGTACTACTTACCCTTTCAGAGTGCTATTTAAGAATGGCCAGTATTTTCAACAGTAAGACTAAGATGTGCAATTTGTTAAGACGTTATGTCTGCTTGAAGAATGATTTATGACATGAAGGGACTTTGGGAACTCTGCACTGAAAATGTGAGTGAAGGGCCAAAGTGGGAGAACTTGGATAATGCCCCGTGCAAGTGAGGGTAGGAACAAATCCACCACGGTGACACCTTTAGTCTCTGTATGATCCTCTAAAACCACTTTTTGAAATTAGCATTTATTTTAGAAATGTTAAAATACTCCACAAATCTTGAGAGATATGATTGGTATTGGTGAGTTATTCCTTTCTTCTTGGCTCCTGACAGAGTTTGGATCTGCTAAAATCCAAATGGTCAGATTTCCATGGCCCATATGCTTCTAGGCAGCCCTTCTCCTGGCTCCATCTCCATATATCACCATGACTGCTACCTCTGTTGATTCTTTAGTACCGACACTAGGGCAAACATTCCCTTATGCCACAGCTCTGAGGAGAAATGTGTTTCAGGGTGGCCTGTGAGAAGGAGGTAATCTCTCTAGAGCCCAGTGATGTTCGATGTTTCCACAAGAGCATACTTCACACTGCTTTCCCACCAGCATGTCCCCTTAAACATGCTCCATCAGAATTCCTAAAAGGGTTTTATCATTTATAAAACAGAAGCAGAGGGACATACAGACAGATAAGAAATTCTACCTTAGATTAAAACCTACCACAAATGAGATGGGGGAAGGTCAACAAAACTGCCTTCATCTTTGCTGAAGGGTAAGAAAACTTGAGTTAAACACAAAGGGATGAAGACACAGAACCAATTAAGCCTAGATTAGGAGAAGCAAAGCAGGTTCTCCTGAGAGTCTCAAAGCAACACTGGAGACTGAAGGAGGATATAATAAACACCTTCACTGGAGGAAACCTGCCACTAAATTCTAACCAATGTCCTGAATTGTGAGCATGGGTGAGAAGGACAATGAGAAGATGAAAGTCTGGCAGACAGCAGTGTTACTACGTGAAAAGATCTGACCCTGAGGAGAGCTGGCTCTTGGAGGTTCAACACCAGAGCCTGGACTTGGGGAGGTAGAGAATAACTTGTGAGCCAGGATTTGGTGGCCTGATGATTGCAATTTGTGCCCTCCAGGAAGAAAGGGTTTGAGGTCAGAGTGTGCACCAGTTCTGCAGAATTAAAAACAAACAGAAAAGGTTAATGGAAGAGATTGGGAAATACTGACTGGTGAAATTCAGGAATAGTATTCCCACAGCATTTACTACAATTTTCCTAATAACAGTCAGCACCCTGAGATGAGAAAACAGGGTAAGAGCATATAGCAAAGGGCCCATACAGCTTGTACCTGCATCCTTTAAAAACCTCCCATAAATGCGAGAGATCTGGTACCCTGAAGGCTCACAGTCTATTAGCCTGAGGACCAGCTGAAGCCAATCACAAACAGGTGCTTTTACACCTTGTAGGCCTGATGGCAATTACAGGTTACCCAGAAGAAAGAGACAGTGCAAGTGAAGGCAGGTGTGCACAGACAATAAGAACTGCAGAGATGAGCAAAACTCTGAAGGAAAAAAAAAACCAAAACAGTTGCACAGATCTGGAGATGGGCATCCACAATGAAGAACAGTACATCAGCTAAAGAGGGTAAAGGCCACAGGCCTCAGCTGCATACTAGAGTCCTTCCAATATCTAGACCAAGTTTTTTTTTCTATGTTTACCTCCTAGGAAACCTCCAAACACTATCAACTTCTTCAGCTGGTTCCCTTTTTCACTCCTTTATCAGGTTCACTATCATCATAACACTGTCTGGTGAGAACTGGCTCTTGCTGGCTCAAAGCTTATCAGGACACAGGAATGAAGAGACAACCAAAGGCAAGGCATTTTTCTAGGTGCCTCTAGATTGAATAGCAATTGCCGTTATCCTGAGACCACAGTCCACAAAGTGCAACTTCAACTTCTCCATACATTCCAACCCAGTGGAGAAGCTTCAGAGACAGTGTCTGGGGTAGGGGCTATTATTATGCATAGCAGAGAATACCCAGGTGAGGTGCCTGTGGCAGTGTCCACATCTAGGGTGGGGGTGGGGGACTATACCAAGAATGGAAACAGAATCAGGTAAAACCCTGGAGTTATTTTCAATCTGCATCTGGAGCCATAAAAAAGAACTGTGTCCTGTTAGTAGAAGGCTACAGGGCTAGGGGTAACAACACAGAGACTAGAGGAGCAGACAGGGGACAGAGTCCTAAGCTTGGTGACCTTGCAGGCAACAGAGAGACAGCCCCAAGGTCTTATCAGACCCTCAGTTCCAGTTCTGGGATCCTGTTTTCTTATATCCCCTTAAAGTACATCTCTGGCCCAATCTGTCTTGCACCAGATTGAGAACAAGGATGAACCTTGACCCGAAACAGAGTAGGAGTTATCCAGCAAACATCAGCAAGTTCAAGGTGCATCCCGATTATGGCTAAGCAAGAACACACAATAGGGCTGGGGAGATGGCTCAGCGGTTAAGAGCACTGACTGTTCTTCCAGAGGTCCTGAGTTCAATTCCCAGCAACCACATGGTGGCTCAAAACCACCTTGAATGAGATCTGGTGCCCTCTACTGGCATGCTGAAGATTGTATACATAATGAATAAATAAAATATTAAAAAAAAAAAAAAGAACACACAATAGTCCAGTGGATTCTCTGCTTGCACTTGTTTCTGACTGGGGAAAAAATACTTTATCTGTTACCTATCACAGCAAAGATAAGTATGAAACAGTCACTCCTTCGGTGTAGCACAGGGAGACATTCAATAAACACTGGGCGATCACCCTGGGTTAGGGCCCTATGTTAGGAGAAAACAAACTGATCACTGGGTTGTCTGGGGACATAAAAGGAAAAGAATTACAAGACCAGCTTCAAAATTACAGCACAGAACAGAGGAAAGCAATTCTGTTTTTACCTGTAACTTTAAGCTAGCCTTTTTTTTTTTTTAATTGTTTTAATAGTCACCTTTCATGCCGGGCGTTGGTGGCGCACACCTTTAATCCCAGCACTCGGGAGGCAGAGGCAGGCGGATCTCTGTGAGTTCGAGACCAGCCTGGACTACCAAGCGAGTTCCAGGACAGCCTCCAAAGCCACAGAGAAACCCTGTCTCGAAAAACCAAAAAAAAAGTCACCTTTCACAACTGAATTTCATTGCTCAGCTCATTTAAACCATAAAGTGAAGTAAAATGCATGTGTCTAGGTAGGAAATGCCACAAAAGTCAGAAGAACTTGGGAGTAAGAAAACTCAAAGGCCTGTGGATCCATTCACCAGCTTTAGGTGGGACCATACACTGACAACCCCCAGCGAGCTGTGGGTTTAAAGCCGGATTCCACTTTTAATCCATGTAAGTACAAAGTTTCCACCTGATCAAGTGTAAATCAGCCTCTTCTGCTTCAGCAAACACTGCAACAATCTCTCTATCACCAAAGCCTAATCTTTTTCCAACTTTAATTAAAGGCTGTTTATTACTCCCTGGAGTATGGCTTAAAAAGATTTTTATAGAATTATTAATAATGACTAGGCAAAACAGGAAAAGATACATGACTTAAAAGGAATAGCAAAGGCTTTAATGAAACATCCAAGTCACTACAGTCAGGAGGAAAACTATGAAAATATTTCCTATGACAAGTCAGATTTAGCTCCATTTACCTTTTGGTGTTTTAAATGCCATTGTAATTTAAACAGTTACCACTGTCACACCTAGTTTTCCAATAAAGAACAGAGAGAGACTTAAAAGAGAGAAAGTATTGCATAAATGTTGGGGAAATCATTGATAAGGAATATTCACTTGCCCAGGTTACAGGTCCAAGGGAGGAAACTATTACTCTCCTGATAAATAGACACAGTGGTAAACTGCCTCCTAAGAACTTAGAGTTATACTCAAGAGATTAGTGCTTCTCTCAACCTTCTTGGAAAGTGGGGGGGTAGTCCTTTTGGGGGATGGGCAGTAGATTAAAACAGAGACTCATAACAGGTCAACCTGTGTAATAATAGACTGTGGAGTGTTCAGCCTTAACGGGACATCCATATCACACCCCTATATCCCATGATTTACTGATGTTTGATGAAGGGAAGGGATTGATAAGAGACAGCAGTGAAGAATTGCAGCAAAACCATGTTTTCCGGGCATGACAGAACTCTGCCACGTGAACTAACAGCAACTGTGACAGCATACATAAGCCAGACAAACCCCAGCATGGACTGAGAAGGGGATCACAAAGTCCCACTCCTGAGGAGATATTGTCAACTGATGGCTTCTGGGAGAGGGGAAAATAGTTTTTCTCCAAGGATGAAGCTCCAGTAGATAATCCATAAAGACTCTGGCAGAGCTGAGCATATGAAATTGCTAGGTACAGTGAGGAAAGGGGACTATGGCAGGACCTGGGGGAAGGGGATAGGGAGTGCACATGATCAAAGCACATCATATGCACAATAAGAAATTCTCAAACAAACAAATGAACAAAAAGATAGCACTCACCTCAGACAGGTACTGTGCTGAAGCTACGGTGGGGGAAGGGGGCGAGTAAGTGAAACAAAACAGACTTACAAGCTTTAATGGTCAGGTGCTCAGATTTTAGATTTCAAAATCGCAGAAGTACCCTAATCCTGAGATAGTCTATGAAAGCATATAGTGACAATGGAAAGGCAAGTGCTTCCCCAAAGGCCAGCTATTTCTTTAACTATTGTAGATTATGAGCCTCTGAGCAAAACAGTTGTCATTTTAACCAGATCAGCTGTGCCTGCTTACAATAATAGTCTATCAAGACTGAGCTTGATGACTGCTGACATTGCCTCAACAGAAGGAAGAGGTGAGGAAGTTCACTGGATCCTCACCTGAAATCCCAGCCATTCCTCCCAGTGATTTGTATTCAATTTTAACCAAACTGTTCGTGGTCTCAGTGCTAAAGTATATGGGCTAGGGGAGACTAGTTGAAGTTGGGTTCCCCCCGTGTGGGTATGGGGAAGCTATCCTGGAAAAGTGCAGGGCTTGACTCAAGTCCTGGCTAGAGTAGTCTGTAAGGCTGGGTCACTGCAGCTAGCCACCTCAAAATTGTCCTGAGCAGTTTGTGGTCCAAAGTCACTGATGTTTAGGTGGGTCAAGGCTTTCCTTGCAACTGCTGTGGGGTCTCCTACACCCCTGTTGACAACTCCTCACCCATGCTCTTTAAGTAAGCCCAGTCAGCTCATTGGTAGAATCATACTTTGTTGTTGGGATGTTATAGAGAGGGGTACAACATTATGTCACCAAACGTAAGGCATTCTCACAACACTGGCCCATCAAAGAAATGCTGCCTGTTGTCTTGCTTTCTCCTAACTCTGTCTGAAATCTGCTCTCATCCTACCCTATATTGCCAACTGACTTCTTCCTGATGCAGGTATCTGAAGCCACATTCTAGACAATTCCCTGTCATGGTGGCCCTTCTCCAACCTATTGTGTTAAGGTGGGTGATGTGATACTGCAGTAAGAAACAAATCTAAGTGACTTCAAATGGGATTGTTTATTTCTGTCATCTAACAGCTGCAGTCTTGGGCATATAATTTAACTCTCAGGTCCTCTTTTGTACCCTAGAGAAAATATCACGGCATGAAGTGAGTGAATTATACTTAACATTGCTGCAATTCTGAATACCTGGTACATAGGCAGTACTAAGAACAGGTAACTCTACTACTGTTACTAACAAGCCTTAATGCTCACTACTCTTATCTTAGAGCATCATACCCCATGACAAATCATGAACTACCTTAGAATAAATGGTACTATATTGCTCAGTCTGAGAACTTTAGAGCTTATCAAAATATGTCACAATGAAGTTTTCAGAACCACAGAACAGAGTGCTGGATGACCAAATCCTGTGGCCTTGAAAAACCTCACACATGCTCTACACACACAGAGCTCCATGTTAGTTAGGGTATGCACACAAGCACACCTGGCCTGCAGGACAGCTAAATAAAAGTACAGGATGAGGGCAAGGATATTATTATTCATAGATGGGAAGTCCTGTGGCTTAAAGTTCCCCTAAAAAGAGCCACTAAAGGAGCTAGGACCACCAAGTATGGGCAACTGCTCCCAGCCCCTTTCAGAAAGAAGTGAAGGAAAGGGAAGGGGAGAGGAGGGGAAGGGAGGGCAGGGGAAAGAAGAGGAAGCAGGAGGAAAGGGGAAGAACAGACCACAGATTCTAGTAACTGCTGTATATTCCCATTGGTTTTATGCTCAGAGAAGTAAAGTCTCTCCCTCAAAGATGAACTTCCATGAAGGTAAGAAGAGCAAGAAGGAATCTGGGAAGGACATGTGGACATCTGGTGAACCTGACCTGAGGATAGCACTCTTCAATACCACCCATCTGGAAGCTTGTGTAGCACCCACTGCCTGGAGAAGACTTCCCTTCAGTTAGTGCCACAAAACCTCGGTGGGTGGGGAGGTTGCTGCAGTCACACAGATGCTAGGATCTTTAGCTTCCCATGTTTTCCTCTAGGCTGTGAGTTGTTTATAGGCAATTACCTGTTTTATTTCCTTCCTCCAGACTTTGTGCAAAGTTTAGTGGTGACTATGCTCTTAAATATTTGTTTCTCTGGAAATATGTTTTTAAAGTTACTATCAAAGACATGAGATGTGCTGTCTTTAAATAAGAATATTAACTTCTGAGGAAGAGTAAAGTCTAAGTTACATTAAATCATGGAAACTCTGTAAAGATTTAAATCTCTTCTTTTTAGATATGAGTCCTACTGTCATGATTTATAAGTCCACAAGAGTCATATATTTACGGAGCAGGATAGACAGTAAGCCTGGAATGCAAACCATAGCACTAGAATTCTTGCTATAAAGATTGCAGATGCCTCAGGCTTTTAAAAAACGAGATGTCACATGAAGCTGTACATCAGGATCCTGCCTGGAAGATAAAAACATTACATATTCCTCTGCCCGCTCACCAAAAATTACAGCTTCTGGCACTGTCTGGGGTGTGCGCATGCACACACAAGCACTCAGCCAGTATGTTTAAATGAACACCTGCAACCTAACTAAAAGCAACCCTTTAGAGATAGTTGTCAGAGCAGGAAACCTGGCACTCACCACAAACTTCTACAAATTGTAGATTAGCAGAACAAATGCCACAAAAGGAACCTTGATAAACTATTGTGTTTCTTAGGAAACTTCAGTGTCTGCAGATCAATAATCTGTATTAATTTTGAATTTTAAGTAAAGGTGCATTTTGGTCCAAGCACATCACTAGGGTGGGTGAAGATCTCATCCCACAAGTGTGCAATTTCCTAAACACAATTGCTTTCTTGGGTCTCTTTCTGAAGTGGCTGGCACACCTGCTCCAGTAGTGAAAACAATGTTTCTAGCAGATGCCAGGGTTGTGCACAAATCACCCAAGTGATCTCACCACAAGCCTAGGTGCAGAGCTGTGGACCTTTCTCAGAGGGAAGGAAGGTGAAAAGGTGCACATTCAGGCCAGAATGCCCAATGATTCCTGCTGCTATTGGAACCAGCTGCTCCATGGCAGGGGGCACAACACTGTCCACTCATAGTTTAAAGCCAAATGAAGGTGAAGCTTCTGTTTATTTCCTTTGAGGATGGAGAGCAGAGGGTTCTAATCAAGGTTTCCAGAGCTGAAATCACAGCAGGTGAGGAGCAAGTCTCCCCTCCTTGATCCTGTGGCCTGTCTGGCTTACCAGTTAGACCTTTCCTGTCAACACTCTTCAACCACAGCCCAGTTCAGCCTTCCCCAGCCTTCCTCGTCCACAGGCTGTCCCAGGTTGTGTGAAGGAAGCCCAGTTGTCCTTGCAGACATTGGGAATTCTCACCTGGCTTCCATTCCTCAGAGGGATCCCTCCTCTTGCCCTCTCAGGCATAGATAGTATAGAATTAAAGAAAATGAATCTTAGCTCAGATCCCTCCTCTTGTCCTCAACTCTCTGTAGGCTGGTGACTTACATTTCCTCTTGGATTTTTCCAACAGGTAAATTCAGTGTTGTCACTAGTTATAATAATAAAGAAATAGTGATGAATCATTCCCAGAAATTAGTCTCACATTAAACCAATTATTCAAATATCCAAGAATAACATGAGCTAAGTGGAGCTTGTGGAAGGATTTGTAATGTAAGATGCACAATAATAGAAGAAATACAAACAACAACAACAACAAAGAGGACAATCACCCCTAGCCCCCACAGATAAACTGTAAGAGTCTCCATCTACACAGTGTTAGTCACAACTCTCAGAGGGGCCTGAAATGCTGTCTGAGTCAGAAAACTTCAAACAAAAACTGGAAACAGTCTTAGGAAGTTCATATCGTTCTTTACCAATTTTCTTTTTGTGTTCATCTTTAGTTCATTTTCCTTAAATGATTAAAAAACAAGTATCCACTCTGCTTGTGTGAATATATATGTTGACACATAAAACTTCTTTTAATCAACAATTCTTTTTGAAAAGAGCAATGTTTCAAAACTGTATTCAGCATTATTTAATTTAAAGTAGTCTGGAAAACCAAGGGAATCTATGTTTAATTTACAAAAACTACCATAACTCCTATACCTGAAAGATATGGATTATCCTACACACATTTGCAGCTACAAATCAATTCTGTGATCACATCATAGAAAACTACAAGAACAATAGCTCTGGCTAACTATGTGCCTCAGACACAATTCCCAAGCTGTGGCCATTCCACTGGTGGGCAGATAAGGAAACTGAGTATATGTGTTAAAAGCCAGTCTGCATATTCTTCTGCTCTACCACTGACAGCATGAGACCCTAGGCAAATTATTTAATGTCCACACAAATTAATGGGATAATATTGCCCACTCCCCCCAAATATTATGAAAATAAATACACTGATACAAGCAAGGGCTCAAAGAGGTACCAGGCACATAATAAGCATTGCACCATGGTTACTGTGTTACTGGGAATGATGCTATTGGTCTTCAGTTTGGAAGTGATTGGTTAACCTTTGCAAGATCTTGACTAAGGCTCAACTTTTCATTTTTCCAATCTAAGTGATTATCTAAATTAATACTTTTCCTGAAAAGGAAATATAGAAGTTCCAAATACACATAAATTATTACTATTAGTGGGATAAAGAGCTACAGGGTATTTAGTGATTATGGTGATGACAGGCCCCTACACCTCCATTTAGTAATAACTGGAGAGGTGAGAGCAGCCATCATGAAGGCAGCAAGTGAATGGAAGAGACAGAACACAGCATCAAGTCTTGCTCCTCCATTCCCCTTTGCTCTCCTATCTGGATCAGAGTTTATTGTCAAGAAAAAAAACTAGAAATGCTTTCACACAAATATGTAAAAGAATGATTAAGGTTCAAAAATGTTTCTCAATCAAGATGTGTCAGCATTTTTACACAAATTTGAACTAAAGGAAGTAAAGCTTAACAATGGAACTTGTAACACGATGAAAACATTGAGAAGATAGTGAAATGCCACCAAGTCTTTGCTTACTTGAGTGAGCAGCTCTGCTCCTCCAGGTTTTACCAGCACTGTGCAGGCATAAAAAGGAATACAGGAGATTGCTTTGGGTGCTACATACAGTAGCAAATGAGCAATTTTCCTTATAGAGAGAGCCCTGCACCAAACATTCCTGGATACCAGGAAACTGGCTTACTCTAGAAAGTTAGTCACTCCTCACTGTGGAGAAGGATATGGAAGTTCAATAGCAGAGAAGAAACTGGCATGAACCTCAACTTCTGCACCATTGGTATCCTTCATGGGTGCTACCTGCTCAAGGGCCTCTGAGTGCTGACAAGACATAGAACTGAGGGAAGAGAACCACTGACCACCAAGGAGATACTAAGAACATGGTCCCTATATCCTGAAATGAGAAAGGCCAACTGACATGGTGGAATTCAGGCTTGTGAGGAGTATACTAAAGGAAAGCAGAGCTATACAACACTCTACTGGAGTATACACTTAGGCACCCATACAAGGTAGTTACTAACAAACTGGAATCTAAACTGGTTTTTCTAACATCGAGTTTTCACGCACTGTGCTAAAGGGAAGACCATGATACAAGAAGTAGGCAGTAAAGGGAAGGTTCAGAAAAAACACTGCAGGCCCCTGGCTCATGGCTGTTCTCAGTAGCTCCTGAGAGATTGGCAGGATATATTTTTCTGATTAACCCTTGATAGGCCTAGTTCAGAAGACTTGGGCACTGGCCTATCACTGGGTAGCATTTGCATATTTCTCAGAAACCAGAAATGAAAGTCTAGAGTAAGAAATGAGATGAGATGCCCAGGACCCAGCTGGGATAAGGTCTGCAGAGCCAGGAAGATGGTCTTTAGTAGGACAATGACAAGGAAGAATAAAATTCTAAAGTTCACAGGCTGCTCCCTCCCCTGCTTCCCTCATTTTTGTTCATCTAAGCACAGGGTTGGCTGTTCTTGAACTCAGTGGAGTCTTTCCTTCTCCCTGGTACATACTGTAGCCACTCCTCAGCCTCGTGCGGCCACACAAATTCACTTATATAGCAATTGTTACATCTGTCTCCCTGTTCACATGAATTCCTCAAGAGGGCACTATGCCAGATCCATTTCTACATTCTCACTGTCTAGAACACCAGCTGGTGCACAACAGATGGCAAATCATACTTACACTAACTACAACTTTCTAACATGATGACAGAACAGCAATGGCAGCTCTGATCTAAAGAACAGAATAGACATGGCCTTATTCCAACTGCTGCATAGCAGTAATATAGATTTGAGTTAAACATTGCAGCAGAAGAGACTCAATGCTACTCTTCTACTAGAATATGATGAGCATGAAATTAAATTTTACCAAAATGAGATAAGCAATAAGAAGGGGCATCATATAATTACTTCATGACTGATTTGTGTGTTTTTATATTTATAAGAGTGTAACTCTGATCCTGTGCTGCTAGGAAAAGCAAACAACTACCAAAGCCAAAGGCTGACAAGCTTTAAATGTATGACAGACACTTCCATCTTTGTCATTCCCTCAGAAATAAAAGGAGCTAGTTTAACACTTGAAATAAAACTTTCTTATTTGTCCAAACAATGAAGGCTAGAGATATAAAGAAAACTTAATGTCAAAAGTACTTGGGCTTTCATTAGATTCTGACATGTAGTAGAAATGTGAAAAATTCAACATTCACCAAAAACTAACATGCCCAAACCAGAGTCCCTGCCAACAGAAGGTAAATTCAAATCCTATTCCTTTGCATGTTAAAAAAAGAAAGAAGGAAGGAAAGAAAGTCAACACACTGCAGGAATAATCCTTCTGTCTGTGTCTGCTTGCCTCTGCCTCTCTTTCACACAGAAAAATTGATATTCACTCAGGAATGTCCCCAAATCACCTTGATACAAGCTTTTAATTATTTTTGCTAGTAAAATCCTCCAGATCATATGCTAATGTCTTACTCTCATTTTTTTCTATAAAAGCTTAATTGAAATTCTTTTAAACCCCCAGATACTGGCTGAGGAAGGTAAGGACATATGTACTGACTATGAAAGTAGAATAAAGAAAGAAAGAATGGCCACAGCCACCAAGAACTGTCCTTTTCTTCCTATCAGAGACAAACAGGACCTCTAGATTCATGCCCCATTCCATGTGTGCCTGTTTGTGTGTACATGCATGCTGAATAACTCTGCTCCTCTTAACTTCCAGGAGCTATGAGAAAAACTGAAACATGTAAAAGTCAACACTGCTGCATGTTCACATGTGGAGACCAGAGGTGAGCATCAGGTGTCCTCCTCAATCACTCTTCACTTTGTTTTCTGAGACAGGGTTTCTCACTGAACCTAGAGCTCACCAGTTTGACTCAACAGGCAGTAGTGATACAATTAAGAAACCCAAAGCATGGATCTCTGACATGCCACAGTAATAGCAACAGATGGCTCATACTGTTCATGTACATCTCCCTTTTAAATAAGGCCATGCCCCTCCCCAGAAGTACAAGCTGTTACTACTCCTATAATGAAACAGAAAAATGGAAGTTTTTAAGTCAAACAATAAAACATCCTCAATGCTTTACTTTTTCGGCAGACTGGGGACTGAATTGAGGGCCTTATACATGCTAGGTAGATGTTCTACCATTGAGCTACAACTGCAGCCCTTCCTCTATGCCTTTAAAGAAAAAAATGTACAGCTGCACCAAACTAAATCTCTATAGGTATCCTCAAGATAGGAATTTTAATTTCACTTTCTGTAGCAGGAACTGTAAGTTCAAGAAACTAATGGTGACAGCTTGATTTATGAATTTTGACATATTTCTTGAACTCAGATTACATTACAAAGGAGTGGAATTCTAAGCAAGCCAGAGCTTGTCTATACATTCAATCATCAAATCAATAAGCTGTGATTCTGTGCAACTTGCTTCTGACTGAGGAGAAGCACAAAGTGCAACTAAGGGGACATAGATCTGAGATTTCAAAGTTCCTCCAGGGCTGGTGGCTCAGCTGGTAAAGGCACTTGCTTGCACCTGATGAACCCACACAGGGAAAGGACAGACCTGACTCCCATAAGCTGTCCTCTGACTGCTATGCAGGCATACAGTAAATTAATGTATAAGGGGGGAAAGCCCCTTCAGACTCTCAGAACTGTCCGAGAATACATTCTGAACAGACAGAAAATATTCCACCTCTTTATGTCAAGAGACAAAAAAATTCAACTAAAAAGGCATTTGTGGTAGACCTGACAAGAAAAAAAGTATTCTTGTCTTAACGTTTTCTTACATGCTTTTACTACTTCCTCAAATAATTCCCACCTAGAAAGACAAGGATATCCAGATTACTTTACATTTAGTAAATTCCTATGACATTTACCTACAAATTTCTATTTAAATGTATATTTATATATATGCACTTATTCATAAGTACATTTATATATTTATATAGATATATTTATTTATATGTTAGGGGTCAGCAACATGGCTAAGTAGATAAAAGAACTTGCTGCCAAACTTAAGAATCTAAGTTTGAAACCCAGAATCCATATAGTGAAAGAAGAGAACTAACTCCTACAAGTTTTTCTCTGACTTCCACATTCACGCCACAACATGCACACATATACACACATATCACCCACTTCACACAGATATAATTGTAGTAACAATTCCTTAATGCATATAGTTAGGAGATGATGAAATGTACTATACTATTCAACAATGGCCTGGAAGGGAGATTCAGGTACAATGGAGAGTCTACGTAGTTTGTTTGATACCATCACATTCGGTCACCAACTCACAGGAAAGTATAGTTGTCTCTATTTTGAAGCAAAGAAGTTGAGAGCAGAACTAAGAGTTACAGTTCATAAATGGTTAACTAAGAAGTCAGTCTGTGTTACTTAATATTAATCATGTCTGCGCTACTGCAAGCCTACTGTAATAAGGACAACAGAACACAGCTTATTCTGTAGCTCCAAGAAACCAAGAAACAGTCAAGGAACTGACCCATGAGAAGATGAACAAACACATAAACCATGACTTGGTAAAGAAGTCTAGATGTATTTGCAGTACAGTAACCCATCACCTGTACAGTATGATCAGGTCAAGACCCATGGGAAGACGGTGTACAATAAATTTCTCAACAATATTACCCAGGAGATATTGAGAAAGTTTTTATATGAGAGTGGTCAAGAAAAAGAAGCCAGGAAAGAGGTATGGGGTTGACAATACAGCTGGAAACAGACCTAATCTGTTAAGGTAAAAGAGAGATAATGAAATTTTCCACATATCTCTTGGCTCATAGTTAATCTATACACACCAAAGACAAGTAAAAGCAAAACAAGCACAAGTATGTTGAAATACACACCATGATATATCCACACAGAGAAGCCAATTTCATATGTAGAGTAGATAGAAAAGCAAAACCATCAAAAGAAGGTACAATGAAGTTGAATGTACTTCCTGCTAACCTTAAGTTTACAAAAATTTATAAAGCTTGTGATCAGGAGCTCTAAAGAGCAACTTAAGGACACATGGATGAGAAAAGAGGTTGGGAAGTCCACATAGTACAGGGCAAGAATAGAGAAACTGGTCCTTCTCATGGCAGACAGTAAGGACTCTGGCACCCAGGCCTATGCTATAGTGGCTCAATGGAAGATACTACTAGCACATGCTAATCAAGACTTTATTTCTTTACAAAACAATTATTCATCAATGACCAGTCAGCATTAATAGACAATGAGCAATTACTAACTCTAAGAAAAACAGCCTCAATGAAACAATTGGGCACTGAAACAGTCATATATTTATCTCCAGTTTTATGACTCACTAAGCAAATACCCTGCTTGAAACCATGTTACACAGGAGGGATTCATAAAGGACTGGCTGGCCTGTCTGCTCTACGCATGAGAAACTGAAAGACTTGCCATACTGCATACAAAAAGACACTAAAAACCTGAACAATATAAAAAGGCAGTTACATTAAGTCAAAATGTATCTAAATATCCCAAATAGAGCTGGTGAGATTGCTCAATGGGTGAATCTGCTTGTCATCAAGCCTGACAACCTGAATTCAATCCTCAGGACCTATACTTATGGAAGGACTGAATGTATACACACACACACACACACACACACACACACACACACACACACACACACACACACATTGACACACATACCCCCAAATACATACACACTAACTAAACAAACAAATGTATCTCAAACATAAAAGACTTTCAAAATTTATCCCAGAATTCAGAATTTAAAGAAATTTTAACTTCCATGTGTACAGTTGCTTGTTTTGTCTAGTCTTTGTTTACAAATGACTCCTTGAGCCAGAAAACAATGTTCTACTTACTTTGTACCTTCAGAAGCTAAAACCATACACCATGTTGTCGTAGTGAACATACAACAACTTTTTAAAGATTCATTGTATTTTTAACTATATGTATGTGTGTGGAGGTACATGCATGTGAGTGCAAGTTCCAAGAAGGTCACAAGGAGATGTCAAATCCCCCTAGAACTTGAGTTGCAGACAGTTATGAGACACCTAACATGGATCCTCTACAAAAGCAGTAAACTCTTAACTACCAAGTCATCTCTTTCCAGCCCCTACAACAAATGCTTTTAAGATAAATTGCCATAAGCCAACTGATGCTATATAGCTTAGTGTTAGAGTGTTTCTCTATCACACACAAGGCTCTGTGTTTAATCACGAGCACCAAAAAGAGAAAATATGATGGGGGAGGACACACTTTATAAGACCCACTGGAAGAAGAAGAAGGTCAGTCAGAGGAATACAGGGATGGAGGTGGACAACGGATAAGGGGGATGAATCAGAACAAAGTAAAATAGCATGCTATGGATGAAAATACTATGAAACCTATCATGCTGTATAGTAATGTAAATTTTTAATTAAAAATTACAGGTCACAAAAGATACACTTTCATTTAGGAATATTCATTCTATTCATTGAATGCTTACCAGGTAAAAAATTTAAAGACATAACACAATGAGTTATGTGCTTTTATGGTCACAAATGTTTAAGGACCGATTTCCTAGAGGACGGTTCTGGATAGGAGAGTCATGAGTTGCACCTCCCTCACACACTGAAACTCTTCAAATAGATTGGTACCTGCAATGAAAGCTTTGTGTGTACATACGTCAACACAAAGACCACCAGGCACCAGCACCAAGGCTAGGAATCTCTACAAGGAAGAGGCGGAAGGAAAGAAGAAAGAACTAATCAGCAATGCCAAGCAACCTTTAGCAGAATGCACCTCACAACCAGTAACTATATATATATATATTTTTTTTAAGTCAATAACATTTTCCTTTGGGGAAAAGGCATAGTAGATAAGGGTAATCTCTTCTCAGATTTCAAATAACACATTTAGCTTTAAGAAATAAAACTTTTGGCTGGGCAGTGGTGGTGCATGCCTTTAATTCCAGCACTCACTCGGGAGGCAGAGGCAGATGGATTGCTGTGAGTTTGAGACCAGCCTGGTCTACAAAAACTAGTTCTAGGACAGCCTCCAAAGACACAGAGAATCCCTGTCTCAAAAAAAAAAAATTAAAAATTAAAAAAATTAAACTTTTTTTCTTCAAACAAGGCAGAGAAATAACAATAGTGAAAAGCAAAAGAATGGGGAACAAAAAAGGCAAACCATACATTTCATACTCTAAAGAGGCCTGAGAATGGTTTCTTTGTGTTCACAGCATCAATATCCAAGTGGTTCTTACATGAGAAACCAAAACAGAATCACTCTCCATCCAGTTCACAGAGGTTTAAAAGTAAACTAATCATTACAGCTGTTGTAAGTGGAGTACTAAGTGAGTAAAATGTATCTGTAGGAATAGGAGCACTTCTGTCATGACTTTTGGTAAGGACATCTGGATGCCTTTACAGTTCAGGAAGCAGCCCACCAGCTCCACAGAAGGACCAGCTCAAGACCAGGGGAAGGGCTAGGTCCAATAAAGATCTGAGCAGGTTGTCCAAAGGTGCAAATACAAAGGAAGATGATCCCCCATTCTCACACCTCCATGCCCTGACTGTCCAGCTTTGTTCAGAAAGAACCGTTCTGGGTTGACCACCCCAGAATATAAGGTCATAAGGTCACCCAGAATTCTGATCCTCTCTGGCAGGCCTCTGTAACAGAGTTGTTGGGAAAGAAGTAGTGCATGCCTGTTGGCCCCTACTGGAATTAATGGCATCTCCAGGACACACCACACCAAGTCTGCATTCAATAAATATCAGCTTAATTAAATCACACTGAACTCTCCCTGTGCCTTAGTTTCTCCAATTAGAAATTGATAGAAACAATTTTTATGTCAATCATCCCCCCCTCAGGAGTCACAGGCTCTAGTTACCCAGTGCAGATGCAAAAAACATAAAACTCAAAAAGCCACAAAAGGAGTGCCTTAGCCAGCTACTGGACATCCCATTACTACAAATGAAGTTACATGACAAGCAGAACTACAGTAGGGCTCAAAGGCTTCTGCTAAGGTTTCTGAGGAACTAAGCACCATGTACAAAGATTCTATGAAAGTTTCTAACTGAAGGGAACTCCATCTACTTTCTTGTGCTTGGAGTCTCCCACTCTTACTAGCAGTCTCTCACGCAAAGTAAGCCTCAAGACTCACCGGCTCCCCAGAGTGAACTTGGGTAGAATTATTAGCATCTTGTAGGGAGGTGATAGCTTTCTCCCCAGGAAAGAAATTTTCATAATATTCCTAGAAGGGAACCTTCCCAGGAAGCAAATCTTCATCAACCAAATGAAAGGCCCTGAAGATTAAGGATATTCATAGTTGATGGAGAGATGAGTAAGAAAGAGGAAAGTGCACTGGGGTTTCCTAAGTGAACCCAGAAGGAGCTGAAAGGGTCTGGTTCGATGACCTGTGGGCTGATGATCTTTGGGAAGTCTAAATCTTTCCTGCCAAACTGTAGGAAAATTCCAAAATAAGAGGCAACAGAGTACAGAATAACGAGCACAAACCTGGGAATTCACAGGAAAACAAATCTAAATTCTACTCTGGGTAGACAGCCTCTCCATTCACATCCCTAGTAAAACCTGCTTTGCAAGGCTGCTGCAAACATTAAAGCTGACAGCACCCATAAGAAGGCATGATGCAGCAACACAGACACTAAACAAATAATCATCCACTCCTTTTTTCTTTTGGCGAGATGACACAAATTCCCCCAACCCGGGATCTTTTTTAGTCTTGGAAATATAAAGCTGAATTTATCTGTAGGCTCCAATTTGCATAGAAGCCAAACAAACCACCTAAACAACACCCTAGGAATTAGTGACTCCATATAGAGAACTGTTCTCCAAATAGCCAATTGCCCAGAACTGAAACAAACGTTTTAGAAAGCTAGTGAACTTTATCCCTTGCAGAAATAATAAGCAAGGAAAATACATTTTTACTATCCAACTGAAACCAGGAATGAAGCTTCCAGAACACAGAAAAAGAAGGGGGTAGTGTCCCCCAAAGGGAATGCTTTCAGGTTTGAGCCCCTGCTAGCACAGGAAAGACACTGGGATAGAGAGGCATTCTCACACTCTTTCATGCTCTCTGGAGTGTTTGCTCTACTAGAGAACACACAGCAACTTCCTGGGGGCTTCAGGGTCCTCCACGCAGCACTTGGGTACACTCCATGCTTCTTAGAGTGCAACCTGCTCCTGACTCTGTGAGCTATCCAGAAGCCTGAGGGTCACTACAGTGTATTTCTGTGAGAGGCCACCCCAAATTAGCAACAAAACAATCACTGAACACAAGTAACTCACCTCTGCTGTGCTCCTAAAAAAAAAAGGCAGTTTTGGTTATTAAAACAGATAAAGTTTTTACTGCCTATCAACTTTGTTTTACAAAAATCAATCCAGTACGTTTCCAATAGGGAATCAGTAGTCTTAGATAATATGCCTGCTCAATGAAGAGGAATATCCAAATTGTACACACAACAGACAAAACGGCAGGTCTTATTTTCCCCATAATCAACTATCACATAACAAATTGTGCCCAAGTGTGACACAACACAAAGACCAGTTGTATTTTCAATCTTTATCCCCTGTCTTTTTCAGGTTGGATGATTTCTACTTCTGAATCAAGTATGCACACTTCCTTACCATCTCTGTGGTATTCTTAAGAATTCATAAACCTTTTGGTTTCAGATACTTTATTTTTCATTTCTATAGTTTCTATTTAGTTCTTTCTTTAATTCTTATTTCTATCCTATCTTGTCATTCATATAATATGTATTGTCCATTCACTATTACAACTGTTCCTTTAAAAATCCTTGATGCATCTTTGTGATTTGCAGTCAGCTTCTTTTGAGCAATAGTTCTTATAACAATGGAATACATTTTCCTGTAGGGCAGGTGATTTTGTTTTGGCTCCTAGACACTGTATAAACTATTCTGTGGGAATTCTTAATTATATTATAGTCTTGTAAAGAGGGTTGTTTGTTTGTTTTAGTGAATGCTTATTTTAGTTGACTTAAACATAAACTTTGCAGACTGACAACTCAGATTTCAATAATTACTTTGTCCCCAGCTTACTTGATTGGAGCCTGCCAGGTTTGTATATGATTCAAACATAAGCAAAGACTTAGAGAACTGAGGCCGAGAGCCTGGGCTTACTTTTTCAGGGATTCCCTCCTCACTTCCAATAATATTTGCTCCCAAACTGTTCTTTGCTTTGTTTTTTTTTCCTTTTTTATTACATTTATTGAAAGGGAGAAATGGAAGAGGAAGAGTGGAAAGAGAAAGACAGTGACTGGGGAAAGAAAGACAGAGAAGAAAATTAATGAATATATGTCATGGCACCTGTATAGAGGCCAGAGGACAACTTCTACCATGTAGATCCTGAGGATTGAACTCAGGCCATCAGGCTTGGTGGCAAATGCCTTTACCCACTGAGATATTTTGCTAGCCTATTCTTTTTTTTTTTTTCTTCAAGCTAGAAAACAAGTAGATTTCCTGTAAGTCACATTTTGTCTCATTCCCTTCTTCTAGTATGAATTTCACTCCAGAATGCATGAAGTTGTGCCAATTTGAATGTCTTTAAAAGACTGACTTCATTTAGTTTATAAATGTTAAGGCCGATAGCAGCATCTTGCACTATTAACAGAAGAAAAACCTACACAAGTTTTTTTCTCACTTCACTTTTTCTCACAGTGCTGAGATCCAAAATTAAGAAAAGGCTCTGTCTGGACCAGTCACATAAAGAACCAAGACTACACATTCCAAGACGACCTTTTGCAAGTGTTTCTGGCACCATGGTGCTTCTTCACTAGCTCGGCTGTCTGTGTCTCAGTTTCTGGGCTCTCCACGTGGTTTCACCAGTCACAGCAAGGCGGTCTTGCAGAATCAGCACTTCTTACATAACTAGTTTCTAAAAGCTGGGCAAATAATGGACTATGCCACAACAATACAGGCTCATTCCTATCGTATATTACTGTTCAAAGCAGTCCTGTAGGCTGGGGAGTTTCAACAGGATGGAGAAATAGATGCCTTGATAGGAGTATGGTAAAATTGACACTCAGAAATATACATACAGTAATAAGAACTTTTATAGATGTCTTAGAAAATATAACCTATAATAGACTTAATATTTAAATAAGCAAAACAAACACTGCCCCAAGTAAATCCTAGTAAGACAAAGAACCTCAGTTCCAGCTGGGCATGATGATACACATCTTTAATCTCAGTGTTCAGGAGGCAGAGGCAAGCAGATCTCCGTGGGCTCAAAGCCAGCATATTTTAAATAGTAAGTTTCAGAGCAACTGGGGCTACAAAGAGAGAGCCTATCTGAGGGATAGAGGGAGGTGGGTGTTAAGTCAGCATGAAGCATGTGACCTAATCATCATGTGGATCCTTTATCAATATCAATCTTATGTTTTCAGTATTATCAGCTCTACAATGTTAAGTACAAAAGAGAGAAGAAAAGAAGTTCTAAAGGGGGCCTCTCATATTTCTAGAAATTAAATGCATATCTATTCAGAATACTAGTTTTAAAGAATTAGGACAGGACACATTTTTTTGTTGTTGTTGTTTTTGTTTTTTCAAGACAGGGTTTTTCTGTATGCTTTGGAGCATGTCCTGGAACTCACTCTGTTGACCAGGTTGGCCTCGAACTCAGAGAGATCTGCCTGCCTCTGCCTCCTGAGTGCTGGGATTAAAGATGTATGCCACCAAGCCCAGCAAAGTTTTCTAACAGTTATAGCAACATTTTTGTTTTATTCTGTTTGAGACAGTGTCTTGCTATGTAGCCTAGGCTGGTCTTGATATGATTCAATTTTTTGGTCCTCCCTGGGGCAAGGACAACAGTTATGTGTCACCATGCCTAGCTCGGTTTTTCTAAAATGCCTATTACTAGAAAAATTTCCAAACTTGTTAAAATCATTCTCTTCTGTTGTTCTCACTATGCAGCTCTGTTGTTAAAATCATTCTCTTCTGTTGTTCTCACTATGCAGCTCTGGCTGCCTGGAACTTGCTATGTAGAATAAGCCAGGCTGAACTTCATAGAGATGCACCTGCCTCCAAGTCTGGCTGTTATTGTTTTTATTTTATGGACTTCTCCCTACATCATAATAGAGTGCTTAAAAAAACAGACTTCAGACAGACACTGTTAATTTACAAGAAAGGAGAATTCCCCAAATACATTCAGGACAAAGAAAATGGAAAAACTATAAAAATATAGATCATGAAGCAAAAACTGTGACATACAGAATCAGCCAGATAGCTCAGCAAATAGAAAGCACTTGTTGCAGAGCCTCTCAACCTAAGCTTGATTTCTGGAAGGGATGGTGAGAGGAGAGAACCAACTTCACGTGCATGCACTGTAAAGCATGCACCTACACTGCTTCACACTCATCTATCACACTCACACACACACACACACACATACACCACTAAAATAAAGAAGCAGAACCACTAAAATAAAAAGCAAAAAATTTCGAGTAAGACACATTGTGCTTGTTTGTAGAAAAACAGATGTAACATACTGTTTTATGTTACATATTAGCCCATAGTTATTTTTCAATCAATTATCTAAGAACTCACATAAGATTTCACTCACCTGCAGAGGGAAGGTATTCAATTTCTAAACAGCATATCCTAAACACAGTTATATGTGGCACACTAAGAAATAATCTTACTTTGTCTTGGTTTTCTTTATTCTTGTAACACAGATTTCCAATCAGACGAATGAGATGAGATTTAAACCCTTCAGCCATGTGTTCAATGTCACCTTCTGCTTTTAGAGAATCAGAGGGACTGAAGATGTTTGAGGTATCTTTTCCAAGTACATGAATCACCCGTAAAACATCTAGAGCAAACAAGTAGAGTTCATTTTCCTTAAGAAAATAACACAACATCTAAGTTCTCCATAAACAAACACAATGGATTAAGATAAAGCACCTAACACCCCCTCAATAATAATCGAGTGTAGGGGTCAGCTTAGCAGTTGAGCGCCTGCCTAGAATCTTGGTTCATCCTCAGCACTACAGAAATCCAACAGCAATAACAATTACTAGATAGCTTCTTTGCTTTTGCATTCATTTTTTTTAAGTCCCAGTTTGAAGGAGACTGATCATAACAATTAGTCTCACTCAGAATTTCTATTTATCCACAAAAGAAGGTTAACTAAAATTTTGCAACTTTTTTCTTATAAAATGATTTTTTTCTTTTTCTTTTCTTTCTTTCTTTGTTTTTTTTTTTTCAAAGACAGGGTTTCTCTGTGTAGCTTTGGAGCCTGCCCTGGAACTCCCTTAGTAGATCAAGCTGGCCTCAAACTCACAGAGATTTATCTGCCTCTGCCTCCCAAGTGGTGGGAATAAAGGTGTGTGCAACCACCGCCCGGCATAAAATAAATTCCAATTTATTTACACAAAATCTAATGTGATAGCTAGTCAGGCAAGTTTAAATCACAAGAGGTTTTAGCAATAACTTACAGTTTTCTCAATGGTCAATAATCAGCCTCAGGCATGTACTGACATTAGCTACAATAACAGCAAATAATACTGTTATATTCTGTGAATACCCCCAAGAGTCTATGAAAATAGACACTCTTCCAGGAGTTACACATTTAAATCTCTGAACAAACCTGTTAAATGCAGACATCACTGTCACAATTTTACATGAAGCAATCAGACTCAGAGAAGTAGTATCTTGGCAGAGATAGGATGGCAACCCACATTGGTCTTAGCTTCATAATGATTCCTAGTTTGGTTATTTATTCTGATTATCATTAAAAGTACTGCATTCAGCCGGGTGGTGGTGGCGCACGCCTTTAATCCCAGCACTCGGGAGGCAGAGGCAGGCAGATCTCTGTGAGTTCGAGGCTGGACTGGAACGACAGCCTCCAAAACAATACAGAGAAACCCTGTCTCGTAAAACAAACAAAAAATAAAAATAAAAACAAAACAACAAAAAAAAAGTACTGCATTCAAAATAGAACTCTGTGATAGAATTCTAAATGCTTTCTACAGACCACTGCTGGTTCAACTACAATTGTAGATACAAAGACATCTTTCTTCTATATTGACATCTAGAAAAAGTATCTGATTTTTTGTTTTTTAAGGAAAACACTGAACAGTGGCAAGCAAAGCCTAGGACTGAGTATCTACATGAATGGAGGCCCCATTGAACGTCATTTGCAGTTTTTGAATAAAGATAGTAAAGCTTCAAATACTGGCTTCTTAATTATTAATTGTTAATCCTGTTACAAGATTAAATCCCTAACGTGAGTGAAACACTATTCTATGTTCTTGGAAGTATAATTGGGGAAAATATATTACCAGACTTTATAAATAAAATTTATGGTATAATAAAACTTATGAAAATCACTTTTTTCATTTGCAAATACCCATCATGTTTCATCAAAAACACTCCCATGAAATGACACTGTAGGTATTTGCAAAGGGGCCTGATTAATCATCATACTACTAAGTAGGGCCCAACCTCTACAGAAGGGAAGGAACAACAATGTGGCCTCAGCTTATGCCACCTGAGCTGTCAGCATTATACCACAAATCCAGTCAAGAAAAAATTTAGAAGAATTTCAAGTGAAAACACCAAAAATAAGGGCTTGTGTTTGAATTATAGTACAGAGCATGTCAAAGATTTCTTAACTAAAATTACTGTGTCTGCTATTTCACGCACCAATCACTTGTTCCATCAGTCCAGGAAAAACTTGCAGGTAGCCCAAAAGCTCAGTGTTGGATGTCATTTCACACAAGACGTCCAGAAGTCGAATAGTAGCCAGTGCTTCCTAAAAAATAAGGAAACCTCCTTACTAGGAATCAGAATTTTAACTTTGATTGCTATAGATAATGATGAGAAAATGAAATGCTGTAATAAATGCTATTTGACACATCTGCAGAGAGAAAACAGAAGTGTTAAAATATTCTTGAATGATCACTAACAGCTGCATCAAGAGGGCAAGATTATGTGTCATTCGTTATGTGTCTTCTTGGAGCAAAGAGTAGAAAGGCTCTTATTAAAGCAAAAATACCTCCTAAGAGTGGGATAAATGTTCAAAATTACAAGGTACACATAACACTTATGCAAATACTTTCTTTTTAAAGCATTCTCAATATGAAAGTTCCACTTTAAAGATGCAAACATTCCACAAAACACACTAACTTCTTGTCCACAAAAATCCTGTAATATTCTGTGGTCTGAGAAAACACTAGCTTCAAGAACTTACATTATTTCTGGGTAAATCTGAGCCTGTATGCAATGTATTGGTAGAGTGGAAGAGATAGTATTTGAAAATGCTATCTCATATCTACTAAATAGTTTATATGAAACAGAAGGCACAACCAGGAAATCACCATGTGCCAACTCTAAGGTACCCCAATAGTCCAATATATTTTTCAAAGGTGCAATTATTACAGATTTTAAACCACACTTTTTCAAGTATACATTATTTGACAAAACATAGGAGCACATATAAATTTAGGTCATTAAGATAAAATTCTGCTGGGTGGTGGTGGCGCACGCCTTTAATCACAGCACTCGGGAGGCAGAGGCAGGCGGATCTCTGTGAGTTCGAGGCCAGGCTGGACTGACAGCCTCCAAAATAATACAGAGAAACCCTGTCTCATAAAACCAAAAAAAAAAAAAAAAAAAAGAAGTCAGTATCAGGGCAAATCCATGAGCTCAGCAGTGCCTCTGCACTCTCTTCTATAGTGGTGACAGCCCAGACTGTCTCCTCTAGATAACAAGTTTAATGGAGAAAGAGCAGGCTGATTCTTCATAGTGCATGATGCTGCTTTTATTTTGTTTTGTTTTTTTTTGTTTTAATTTGTTTTCAGTAGATATAAAATTTATTATAACACTTTACAAATAATGCTATGCTGAACATTCTTGTACAAATCTGCAGTTTCCAACAAGTAAATGTGGGTTTATAAATTCTTAAAAATCCAATTTCTAGATCAAGAGTATGTAAATTAAAAATAGTTTAGTAGTTAACCAATCTACTAGAAGACTGTTACATATTTTGCAATCTTTTTAAAGATGAATTTCATTTTTAATTATATGCATGTGTTGGTGTGTGGGTTTATGCACATGAGAGTGGCCTGGGTTCCCAGGAAAGCCAGAAAAGGTCTCTTTCTCACTGGTCTGAAGCTTACTGATTAGTGTAACCTTTAGGGACTATGAGCCCCAGAGCTTTGCCTATTTCTGCCTCCTCAATGTGGGAATTACAAGAGCACACCAGCACACATGGCTGTTTAACATGTGTTCTGGGAATCAAACTCAGGTCCCAAGCTTGTGTGTAAGCACTTCACTGCCTGAGCTATTGCCACAGCCCCATCTCACTCTTAGTTCTAAGACAGTAAATGTTTAATCTTCAATCGTGTGTGTGTGTGTGTGTGTGTGTGTGTGTGTGTGTGTGTGTGTGTGTGTGTCTGGGTGTGTGTGTGTGTGTGTCTGGGTGTGTGTGTATAGGTGACCACAGAGGCCAGAAGCATTGAGTTAGAGGCTGGTGTGGGCTACCCAGTGTGTGTTTTGGAACCAATAAGTCCTCTGAAAAGCAGTACAGGCTGTAACCACTGAGCAATCTTTCCTATCCTTAAGAGAATAATTTTTTAAGTGATATGCCAAAGTAATGTAAGCTCTATTATTTGTTTTGTTTTTTGTCAAGACAGGGTTTCTCTGTGTAGCCCTGGCTATTCTAGAACCCACTCTATAGATCACACTAGCCTGGAACTCATAGAGACCTGCCAGCTTCTGCCTCCTGAGTACTGGAATTAAAGGTGTGTGCTGTCACCACCATCCAGCTAAAGCTGGTTTTAGTAATAAGAGAAATTTAATGAGTAATATGGGAAATATGTTAGGTGGAATTAAAATGACTTCCTTTTAGTCAGTGATAAAGAGTCTAGGGGGAAAAAAACTATGTCTAAATAGTGAAACCTTATTCAACTTTTGAAAAACATACAGTAGGGCCAGTAAGAGGACTAGGCAGTATAGGTGCTTGTGCCCAAACCTCAAACCCTGAAATCAACGTGTTGAAAAGAGAGAACCTGCAGGGGTTTTTTTGTTTTGTATTGTTTTGTTTTGAACTCTTTGGGTGCTCACCACCCAGCTCTCTTATGAACGCCCAGCCTCAGCTTGGCTTGTTTCTACCCAGCTTTTCTAACTTAAATTATCCTGTTTCTCTTTTACTATGTTTTGCCTCTGGGCTTTTTACTTTCTTTCCTTCCTTCTTACTCCATGCCTGGTCCCTAGCAGCCTCCTCTCCTTCTTTTCTTGCTCCTCACTCTTCTCCTTGAGCCTAAATTTCTCCTATTTATTCTCTCTGCCTAAAAGCCTTGCCTATTTCTCTCTTCTGCCTAGTTATTGGCTGCTCAACTCTTTATTAGACTAATCAGGTATTTTAGACAGGCAAGGCAACACAGCTTTCCAGACAGAGTTAAACAAATGCAACATAAAAGAATGCAACACATATTTACATCACTACACAAATATTCCACACCATAAATGAATGTAACACATCTTGAACTAATATTTCACAACAAGAACCAATCCCCCCAAGTTGTCCTGTGACCTCCACACTTATGCGTATATACACCATTAACTCAAAATACCAAATAAATTAATTAATAGGCAAATGGTTAGTCTGGCATAGGTGGTACATGCCTTTAATCCCAGGATTCAGGAGGCAGAGGCAGGCACATACATCTCTGTGAGTTTGCAGCCAGTCTGGTCTACAGGATGAGTTCCAAGAAAACAAAAAAGTAAATGATTACAAATTTTTTTAAAGCCTAAATGTCTTTAAAAAAAAGTGGGGGTGGGGCTGGGAAAAGCAGAAACTTCTTAACTTTGTTTCAGTGATACCAGCTAAAGAACTGTTTACAAGTCAGGTGGTGGTGGTACATGCCTTTAATTCCAGTGCTTGAGAGACAGAGGCAGGAGGATCTCCGTGAATTTCGAGGCCAGCCTGGCCTACAGAGCAAGTGCCAGGAGAGGCTCCAAAGCTACAAAGAGAAACCATGTCTCAGAAAAAAGAAAAAGAAAAAAAAACCTTTACAGAAAGGTGAAATATGAGCAAAGTGCAAAAATATGATTATCGGTTTTTGCAAAAGCACCATTCTGACTCATTCCATAAACTCATATTAATTGCTACTGCAAAAAGTTGCTTAATTGGGGTTTGCAAGAACTAAATGAATAAAAAGCCCTCCAACTAATGGTAATTCTCAAAGTACACAGAAAATACAAACCTTTCAAAGGAAAGGTGATGCTCAGGACAAGTAACTGAGATTCAGTAAAGTCAACCTTCAACTATATCAAAATGGACTACACAGTGTAAGTGGGTCAAAAGATGAGCATGATGAATTAACATGCCACTCCTTCTGTAAAGAGGCAAATAAAGAAAGCCTCAGTGTTTTAAACCACACAGGCCAAAGAACTTCTACAACATAGCTACTTTCCGGCACAGTCTTCTGAAAACTTTATTAATTTTATTAAATATCTTATTCTTGTAGGGAATGATGGCTGGCTCGCTGGTCGGTGGCTTGAGGAGATGATGGCAGAGTCATGATGTGCATCACTCACTAACATACATGATGACTCTGACAACCAAGCAACAGCCAGCCCATAACATCTAGTTATGAACAGCAGACTCTCAGAAGTCGGAATCAACCAGTTCCAGAATTCAACTTGAGAATATGTTATATTGGAATACAGGCTCAAGTGTCTTCTTCAAGCATAAAGTAGTTTTTTAATCCCCATTTCTATCTCAAAGTATAATATATGCAAATTTGCATATTTCCTCCTCCCTTACAGAAACTACTATTTGAGGGGAAAACATAGTAAACTTTTCTACATAAAATATGAGATGCTGAGGAGATGACTGAGTAGGTGAGAGCACAAGCACTGCAAGCTTGAGGCCCTGAGTCTGAATCCCCAGAAAATAAACTGCATGTGCCTGTAACCCCAGTACAGGGGAGGAGAACGGGTGGATCCAGAGAGATCTGTGGCAGGCCAGCCTAGCCAAAAGGACAGGCTACCACTTCAATAAGAGACCCTGTTTAAGACAGTAAGGAGGAGGGTAATAAAGGAAGACATCTAACATCTTGCTCTGGCTTCATGCACATCCATGGACATATACACCTGCACAGCCCCAAGCATGCAGCACACACACACAGAGAGAGGGAGAGGGAGAGGGAGAGGGAGAGGGAGAGGGAGAGGGAGAGGGAGAGGGACAGGGACAGGGAGAGGGAGAGGGAGAGAGACAGAGAGAGAGACAGAGAGAGAGAGACAGAGAGAGAGACAGAGAGAGAGAGAGAGAGAGAGAGAGAGAGAGAGAGAGAGAGAGAGAGAGAGAGAGAGAGAGAGAGAGAGAGAGAGAGAGAGAGAGAGAGAGCGCCCAGGTATATCTCACTATAATACTAAAACTTGTACATAAGTCTTGTGAACAATTTAAAGTCAGCTGTGATTTAACAAATATTGAAGTTTTTTACTGTTTCCTAGAAAAATTACAATTTTATATTAGATTATGTTTATTATATTGTAATATAATTGTATATTATACATATATGTATATGGTTATATATTTATATGTGATTATTATTACATAAAGACAACTAATTTTTTTGTCTTTTTTTGTTTGTTTGTTTGTTTGTTTTGTTTTTTTTGAGACAGGGTTTCTCTGTGGCTTTGGAAGCTGTCCTGGAACTAGTTCTTGTAGACCAGGCTGGCCTCCAACTCACCGAGATCCACCTGCCTCTGCCTCGAGTGATGGGATTAAAGGTGTGTACCACCAACACCCGGCTAAAGACAACTTAGGGGTGTGTGTGTGTGTGTGTTACTTTTCTCATGTCTAGGCAAAAGTTACTTAAGGATGGATTTTTTTTTACTCACACTGTGTGAGTTTGCTCCATCATGGCCAGGAAACTGTGCTGACAAAAGCAGCTGCAGCCTCAGTCAGGAAGCAGAGAGAGAGAGAGAGAGATAAAGGCTGGTGCTCATGTGTCAACCTTTGTGTTCAGTCTGGGACCCCAGCTTATGGACTTATGCCATTGCTATTTAAGGCACACCTCACTGCTCCCCCTGCTGGGAACAAAAGCAACTATCTCCAGAAAGGTAAATCAATGCTGAGAATTGGTCCTTTATTTCACAGGGAGAGAACTGCTGTCTGCATGAAGGAAACAAAGGACAGCAGCCAAGAGGCCTGGAATTCAAGCACAAAGAAGACAGTGCATTCACATGGCCAAACCATCACAAACATGACTTCAATTATACTGGAAGTCAAGAAATTCCCATGATCACTCACTGTCCAGGGCACACTATGATCTAGTTTCTGTTTCTCTGTACACCAGTTCCTGCTGTTTGGTTGTCCACTCTGGAGTCCAAGCTCTCCCACCTGGTCTCAAGCTAACGCCAACAGCACTCTAGCATCAATCGCTCCTTTAGTGATCAGTGTTGTCAGGACATAAATGATCTACTCTCCTTTTTTAAAAAAATATTTAAAATCTACTTCGTTGAGATATGGTTTGTATGTAATATAGACCTTTAAGAGTATAAAACAGTTTGTCAAAGTACACAGTTATGAATAACATTTCAAACAGTTCTCTTGTGTCCCTATGTAATCACTCTCACCCTTGACTTCAGCCCCAGCTAACATGACCTGTCCTCTGTCATCATCCATGAGTCTTACCTACTACTAAATTTCACAGAAATGGCATCCTAGTCTAGCTTAGTCCACATGCTCACATGCTAGTTTGGGATCATCTTTGATGCTGTTCCAGATGTGCCTTTCTTTTGCTACTCAGAAGTTTCCAAGAGAAAACAATTCTCAGAGAGAAGGGCAAAGAAACAGGTACAAGCAGAGGTTTTCCAGTGAAAAGGTAAGGACAGAATTACTGCCAACTAGCTTCTGTAGCCTTTAGTAGAAAGGGAGTTAGCAAAAGAGAATGTGAGATGGTTAACCAGGTTAACCCTGAGTAGGGGAAATATAACTTTTTAAACAGCTCAGAAACCTTTATTAAAAGGTTGTTGTTTTAAGATTTTATTTTATTTTAAAAGATCTATTTTTGTTTCACATGTATGAGTATTTTCACCTACCTATGTGTATTACTGGTGCCCTCGGAGGCCAAAAGAGAACATTAAATCTCCTAGGCCTGGAGTTAAAGATGGTTGTGAACTGCCAGGTGGGTGTTGGGAACCCAACTTAGGTCCTTTGGAAGAGCAGCAAGAGGGTATGGACATGTACAGAGTTAAACTACAGTATTGTCTACAATGAGTAGAGTAGAAACAATCTACATGTCCAATTAGAGGGGTGACTCCATCTATTCATTCATTCAGAGTATGTGTTAAACGCCTACTATATTTATAGCTCTATGATGATAGCCACAAATCTGATCAACAATGGAACTGACAAGTAAATGGTACAAAATCTATCTATGTGGCTTTAACATATATCTGTGGATCTATGCTTAAATAAAAGTATCAACCAGAATTACTTTTCAAGCTACTAACTTTTAATAGAAAATAAGGGCATGGTTTCCCTTATCTGTATTTCTAAGTTGTCTAATAAAATCGCTTCCCAGTCAGAGAGTATACCCTTTCAAGAGGGGTTAGAAAAGTAGGTCATCAATGAAGAGCTCTCCCAGAGGACCCACGTTCAGTTCCCATCATTCATATAAGGCAGCCTACAAATTGCCTGTAATTCTAGCTCCAGAGGATCTGACACCTTCTTTTGGCCTCCACAGGTACCCACACATATGTGACATACATTCACATAAAACACACACACACGGAGACAAATCTTTAAAACCTTTTGAGAAAGAAACCCCATAGAGGATTTGACTGAACTAGAAAACCTGTCTGTTCTTCCCTTCCAGGCTTATGAGATCTGTCTCCTTACCTTATCCTCGGTGTGAGGTTCTGAGATCAACTGTAACACATTCCTACACTGATCCACAAATGAGTTTGCAATCAACTCAGCATGACGCAAAAATATAGAGATGTCATCCTTTGTCAGCTGCTCGTCACCCACTAGCTTGGTTATCATAATGTCTAACAGTGTAACCCTGTAAAACAAAAGAGTTCTGCATGAGTACATGACACTTATGATGCATGATACCAAGAATGACTTTCAGAGGACATTTTAAGACTTACTTTCATTAAAAATTTTTAACTTTATTTTAATATCTAGCTAGGAAAAACTTTTATTAATAAAACTTATTATCAATTGCCTGTTTTATGAAGAAATGTTTAGTTTCTTCTATGTGACTTACCAGCAGCATGAACTGTCCAATACACTTTTTCAATCCATTACTTTTAACATTGAAATAATTCAACATTTCAGAAAGGTTGCCAATTTAAGTTTTATGAACACATTCACAATATAATAGTAGCAGAGCTACTATTATAAGCTAACACTTATACATTACACACATTATCTCATTTAATCCTTATAAACCTCCTTGGGACAAGTAATACTAGTTTTACATTAAAAATATGTCGATCTAGCCAGGCAGTGGTGGCGCACGCCCTTAATCCCAGCACTCGGGAGGCAGAGGCAGGCGGATCTCTGTGAGTTCGAGGCCGGGCTGGACTGACAGCCTCCAAAACAATACAGAGAAACCCTGTCTCGTAAAAACCAAAAAAAAAAAAAAAAAAAAAGATATGTCGATCTAAAAATAATAGCAAACAGCTGTAATCCAGCAGGTACCCACTCTCCCATATACAAATATCATATATCCACATACATGTGTGCACACATGTATGAATGTGTACACACACTGATGATGATGATGATAATAATAATAATAATAATGAAAACGGATATGAATGAGTTGTGGCCAGCATAATCCAGCATCTTGATTTCCTCTAATATAAAGCAATTAACTATATACTAAATACAAACTATGCACAATTATGCACTGTACATAACTGTTACATGCTGTATTTTTTGGCAACTGGAGGGAACTAGTTTTATGTGTTTGTTCAGATGCTAACTCCATTATAATCTTACAGGATGACTGGCATACAACATTCACTGTGAGCCATGTGTGGCACATGACTGTGCCTCCTTGAAAACAAATACATGGTCTAACAACTGCTATTTATTACTTTATTCACTCAAGCACAAGGATGGAAAGCCACCAGACCCAGCTCAAGGGTGAGCTGAATCATCACACATCAGATTCAAAGACTTGCTTCTTTCCCTCTATCCTACAAACCATCTTGAGGTCCCTAAGCACATTCTTATTTCTGAGCCATGATTTTGTCGAAGTCACTAGCTGACATGACCATTCTATTTCTAATTCACTTGTGACCAAATAAGTATACTCTTTCCCAAAATTATGATTTGTGTGTATGTGTGTGTGTGTGTGTGTGTGTGTGTGTGTGTGTGTGTGTGTGTGTGTGTGTTTTAGCAATGAACATGCAAAAGACCTAGGGAAGTTTTCTATAACAAAAAAAAACCTATTGAGTTATATTTAATGTAACATAGGCTACAGTTGCTAAAGTCACATATATGCAACCTGAAAAGGTTTTGATAAGGACCAAGAATAAAAATATGAGGGGAAAAGAGTGTTTTATGAGTATTCTAGAGCAAGCAGTAAAAAGCACTGTTCTTCCAGAGGTCCTGAGTTCAATTCCCAGACAACTATATAGTGGCTCTTTTACAACCATCTGTAATGGAATCCGATTCCCTCTTCTGGTGTGCTTGAAGATAAGACAGGTCACTCATATACATAAAATAAATATTTACAAAAAAAATAAAATATCTAATTCAAATTCAAAGACTGACATCTCCAGCAAATTTTCAATTTACATTTGAACTTCTCCAAAAGTGTGACTTGTTGAATACTATATGCTACAAAGGCCAAAAATTGTATTAACCCAGAACAGCATGCTAACAAAGTAGAGGCAATGGCCACTGCTGACAACCTTAAGTTATGCAAAGCAGAATCTTCAGGCTAGAAGAACAGCTGTCTCTGTAACCTTGGTAAGCATTACACTACAGAGTCTCAGATCCCTAACCTGGAAAACACAACAATGCCCAAGTCACGGTGACTGATCTGAGGGCAGTGGTGGTGCTACAGTTTGAGTATGAATAACCCCACCCAAGTCACATAGCAAACTGGGGAGACAGTTTAATGCCTGTAAGAGCACTTGCTATGAAAGCAAGAGGAGCTGAGCTTTAATTCATAACTGTAACATTTAGTCTTCCTGACTGCCACCTGGGTCCTGTTGCCGCTTTCAGCCCCCAAATAACACACAAGACACTGTATTAATTATGAAGCTGTTGACCATTTGCTTGGATTCTTATCAGCTAGCTCTGACTTGATTATTAACCCATAATTACTAATATATTTTATAAGGACTTATACTTTTGAGGATGCACTCCTGAGCAACCATTGCTCCCAAGAGATCACATGGTAACAACTCTCTTCACTACATTTCCCAGAATCCTCTTAAAGACTCCTAGTGCCACCTATCTTGCTTCCCTATTGGCTAACAGTGCTTTATTGACACATACACAGAAGGACATCCCCACCACCTAACACCTATGTAAAACCCACCCATGGCCTTGTAGTCTCAATGTTGGGGGACAGGAGACAAGCAGATCTTGGGGGCTTGCTGGTCAACCAGGCTAATCAAAAATTGTGAACTTCATGTTTAGTGAAAGACCCTACCGATGTATGGATGGGTGGGTGCTTGGGTGGGCGGGCAGATGGATGGGTGGGTGGAAAGTAATAAAGGAAAACACTCAACATCACTCTCTAGCCTCCATGTGCTCACACATCCCACCACACAGTTGTGGTCCCTAGATGCTAATGCTACTTTAGGAGAAGGGAGAATTTTAGGAGGTGGGCCTAGCTAGAGGGAGTGGGTCAGTGAACTCATGCCTTTGAAGGTTACACATGGTTCCCCATCCCTTCCTGTAAGGATTTAGCCATGATAGTGGCCTGCCCCTGTCACCTGGCAGAATATACCCAGGCCAGTCTGGTTCTATGGTCAGCCCAGGGCTCTATAGCTGCTGCATAGTTTGCACACAGGTGCAAAGGACCCCTTTAAAAGAAAGACCCCCGCCCACTTTTGTTATCTTTCTCTCTCTCTTTTCTGCTGTTCCTCTGGGGCTGACAGGACTTTTCCTGTCTCCCTCTTCTTTTCTGTCCTCTTTCTGTCTCTGTGTGTCTTTACCGCTTTTCTCTTTCCTTCCCCCTCCCTCTTGTTTCTAATAAAACTTCTCACTTAAGCTCTATGTCCCCAGCCTTGCCTGCCATGGAATCTGCCAAGGTTCTGCAGACGCTTTGTCAAAACACTTCCTTCAGCCCATCAAGAAATGAACCACTTTGCTCCCCCACATGCTTCCAATTGTGGTGCAGTACTTCACGGTGGCCCACAGGCTCAAACCTCTAAAACTGTGAGCCAGAACAAATCTTTCCTCCATCAAGCATTTGTCTTTGTATTTTTGGTGTTTGTCTAGCCATTGCTTTCAAGGGATACATAGAAGAGGAAAAGTCACAGCCTCCAAAGGAGGAGGGAGCTATGGTTGCAGTGCAGTACTAATGGTAGAAGCCATAAGCAGAAACAATTCAGAGTTGAGCACAGTGGCACACACTTTGCAATCTTAGTCTCTAATGCCAGCTTTTGGAAGGCCACTGCAGCCTGAGACCAGCTTAAGCAACATAGTAACATAGGGGTATTCCCCTCACATTTACTGACTACTAATTATGCAAACACTGAGACGTTAATCTATCATCTATTTAGGTAGTTATCATAATGATTCCATCAAGTGACTATTACTATCCTTTTGCATAGATGAAACAGGGCTCTAAAAAGGCTAAATGAGTGAGCCACCAGAACAGCAGCTGCTATTTGTTCCTGTGCCACAGACACACAGACAGACAGACAGACAGACAGACAGCACACACACACACACACACACACACACACACACACACACACACACAAGAACCTGGGCACTGTACACACTGCCTCTAAGGAGCAGCCTTTTCAATCTGCTAACAATTACAGTGGTTCAGCAGGAATGGGAACCAGAAAGGGCATAATAATATTGGTTCTCATTATTCATATCAAACAAGCTGATTATATGGGTATTCACAAAATAATCTGTCCCCAGTAGAATGCCAGCCCCTAGGTAAAGGAGTCAAAACCCTAACATTACAACAATGAGCACATGAAGAGAGCACTTTCACACATGCACAAAATAATGCAGTTGTTGACCATCCACAGTAGGCAGGGCGTATGCTCACTGTTGACCATCATGCCCCAGGAGCCACCAGCAGATACTTAGTACAGTACTTGTTTTATTAACTGATTCACAAACATACTTTAAACTATGGACAGTAAATAAGGTATCATAATACAGGAGGTTGGTGTGATACTTCAAAGGATTCTTCTATGTTCCTCCAATACTCTCAAGTGTGGCTCCTCATCTGATTTAGAATTTGGGAACATTCTGAGTAGCATATTGTCTCCTTGGTTCTCACAAGAGTTCTCCAATCACCAGAGAAAATTTTACTTGTCACATAAACCTGCTAAGAAAAACTCTTGTTTTAGTCTCACTAATCTGCCAAAGAAAACTTCTGAACAAAGAATACACTCTGTCTCCCTCAGAAGGAGCAAAGGACACCAAGCCTCTTTACCCAGAAAACCCTCACTGCCCCACATCCCTAGCATGGACCTTTCCATATCAGCATGAACACCACCAGCAACATAAACAGCAGCCCTTCATTCAATGGCTGGAGTCAGACACGAAGGGCTCACTCTCCCAAGTTGCCCTGAGACTCCAGGGCTTGGATTTCACAGCTCTGTGGGTACAGAGGGATTTGAACTAACAATTCCCTCTCTGGATTCACAGCATCACCATCAGAGCAGCTCACAGTTGGATTACCCTCTAATACCTAGGTGGAGTATGACTAAGCCCTGTAATTGTTCTTCCTCTCTAATAAAGGTACACTATTTTATGTGAATTATCTACCAGAAAACTATAAACCAAGAAATATATATTCAAAATAATCTAACTAGTTATATAACAAATAAGTACATCCTAAATATACAATTATAATGTATACTTGAGTAAACTGCCATAAAGTTTTGTTCATAAAAGTTTTTATTTCTTTAGCATACTTTTACTAAATTTGGCATCAAACTGAATTCAATGACCCTATAAGAATCACTGCCCGTTGTGGCTAGGCTGTGATGTTAAGAAAACGATGTCAAACCAGCACCGCACAGACAAATGTACTTGGAGGCCTTTACCAAAGAGAAATTGCGCAGCTTTTAGCCCAGGCTATAGGACACTATATAGAATGCTAAAGAGTCAAACCCACACTGGTTTGGGGTTACCTTTCCTGGTTGCTGAGTTTGGAATACATGGCTTCCACCAACTCTGGGCTTTTCAGAAAGTGGTCTGTAATAATCAAGAACCTGTAAGGAAAAGGGAAATTACAAACAGTAAAACACCTTACCTACTTTATATACATGTTACACAAAACAAAAGCCTTTCATTTTATTGAATTTTCTTGCTATCATCTTTGTAAAATATTATCTTATACATATGATCATTTTGCCTGTATGTACATATGTATGCAGTATATATGTGTACATGTATACCTAACCACAGAAGCCAGAAGAAAAGAGGGTAATATATTCTCTGAAACTGGAGCTACAGATTGTGGTGAGTCACCACATGGGTGTTGGGGATCGAATCCAGGTCCTCTGTAAGAGCAACAAGTACTCTTAACCCAGCTCCCCCCACTCACCGAGTCATCTAAAGCCCTAACTTTACTGTGATCTTCTCTGTCTTAGGAGATACATAAATGGTTTTCTTAAGTAGTTACAAGGTAGGAGGATGATCTTTGAAATATTTTTTTCTCCATTTCCATGTGAAATTTTATGAAAATAATTCAATTGGTTCAAATAGAAAAACAAGTCTACTTCAGCTTTTACCCAAGCTTTTCACTATGAATGGGCACATGAAATTTAGCTACAAAAAAATTCAGATCTAGACAGGAAACATAACATGCAGCTTTAGTCGGAAGTTTAGTGCTGTAAGATGCAGGAGAAAAATGGACATGTCATATTGTTATTTAAAGATATGCCAACAATGCAGTGATGAATCCTGGCTTGATTTTCCACTCTTTAAGAGTACTCAAGTTACCAAGAAAACATCCCCGTTGTCAAGCTCTGTTCTCATCTGGACTAGAGAGATGACTCTGGAAGCCTGAGGCAAAGATTACAAGCATATTTCTTTAAAGTGCCACTGTGACATCTAAAAAGACTGAATAGCATTATTAGTTCTCAATTGTATCTAACAGAAGGTAGCAGTGAGACTAAGAACTAAAAAACGTGTTTATAAATACTGACTATAATGTAGCTAAATACATTAAACACAACTTATTTACTCTCTCATAAATAAAATGTCGTTGAGTGTGATAATCAAATGACACACACCAATGACCACCGCACTGCCCTCTATCTAAACATAAAATCAAGCACTGGAGATGTAGCTCAGTGGCTACTACCTGCACAAAGCCCTGTGCCCCCACACCACTACCTGTGAAAAAAATCTAAACAAGTATTCTATTTCTTCTACAGAGCTTTATAATTGCTAGTCACTACTCAGATTTAAATATTTCTAACAACAATGAATAATAATAAAAAAGTCAATGGTATTATATTAGTTTAGGCATTTTAACAAATGGAGTAAGAGAAATCAATGCATTCCAAGGTAGGTTCACAAATAAAACTGGAATCCTAAAGCCCATTCATACATAATTTGGCTATTGGAAATGAAAACTTTTTTCATGAGAACATTTGTTAAAAACACAATATTCAATCAAACATGATAATATGTTCCTATGATTCTAGAACATAGGAAGCTTCTGTAGAGAGACTGCCAAATTCAAGGCCAGCCCAGACAACACAGCCCATGACACCCCTTACTCCTCCCCCAAAAAAAACCCACCATGGTAAGTACTGGACAAGCAACTAAAAAACAAGTTTTACTTCCCCAAATACTTGCCAAACAGCAGAAAAAGAGCCACAAATACCAGACAACCCAACTATTTTATTCCTGGGCATATAGCCAGCAAACTTCATACCCTGCCACAGAGATATCTGCACTTCCATGTTTATTGCTGCTCTATTCACTATAGCGAAGAATTGGACTCAACCTAACTGTCCACTGATGGATGGATAATGAATATTAAACATACACATACACTCACATAAATACTATTCAACTCTAAAGAAAAAATGTAATTAAAAATTGCAGGAAAATGGATGTACTATTGTAAGAGGAGAGTTTAAGACTGAGATTTCCTGCTTTGCTGAGAAGTCTTCCAGATGCACTGTGGCCTACGGGCTGAAGATGGATGCCCCAAACGTTACAGAGGAACTTTGGATGACTGTCCAGGTAGCAAGATGTCTCTGTCAATCCTAGTGTTTATATATTATCCTTCTGTGGTCTTTGGTGGAATTGAAGGCAGATAGTTATAATCATAGTTTTCTTTAGTTATGATAAAAGATAAGTTACATATAAGAGTTTAGACTCACAAAGATAGGATAGATGATATTTTCTTTAAATCTTATTAAATGCTAATGAACTAAATATTGTAATTATAGTTCTTACTTGATAACTGTTCTGTTATATATAATTTGACTATGTTAAAGTTAAAACCTTTCTTTTTATTTAGACAGAAAAGAGATGATGGGAGATGTCATTCTGTAAACCTGCCTCTTATTGGTTGTTGAATAAAACACTGTTGGCCAATAGGGAAGCAAGATGGGTGGGACTAGGACTCAAGGAGGATTCTGGGAAAGAGAGGCAGAGTGAGACATGATGTAGCCATCAGAGGAATAAGAGGTCCGGACCCTTTCTCTGGTAAGAGAAATACTTAAATTAACAATTATGGGTTAAATACTTACATCAGAGATAGAGTAAGAAACCAAGCAAACGGCCAACAGCTTCATAATTAATATAGTGTCTTGTGTGCTATTTGGGGACTGCCACTGTGACAGGCTAGGCGGCTGGCAAGGAAGACTACACTATATTACTCAAGATCACGCAATCTCAGGAAGGGGAAAAAACACACAATCTGTCTCAGATGCAGAATCTAAACAAAACACGTGTGTAAACAAGTGTATGTGTGGCTACAGTATAACACACAGAAAAGACAACAAGAAAGAGTAACTATTAGGAGTGAATGTAGGTGATGGACATGAATTATGGCAAGATATCTTTAAAAAGCTATGTGTTTTTCTAGTTCTAATTCCGTTGTGGATATTTTGGGTTTGGTGGGGAGGGTTAAGTGAATAAAAATATATCCAAAGGTCAATGTGTAAAATCCAATGTAAAATTCCACAGCTTGAGAATGGCTACTCTAAATGTAAAGAAGTTCACTGAGATATATATGGGGTTTTTTTTTGGGGGGGGGTTCAACACAGGGTTTCTCTGGTTGTCCTGGAACTCACTTTGTAGACAAGGTTGGCTCGAATTCACAGAGATCCACCTGCTTCTGCCTCCCAAGTGCTAAGATTAAATGTGATAGTTTTTTTTTTTCATTTAAACTAGAAACGAGCTTGTTTTACATGCCAATCCCAGTTCCTTCTTCTCCCTTCCTCCCCTGGTCCCCACCAACCCCTTATCCCATCCCCTTTCTGTTCCCCAGGAAGGGTGAGGTCTTCCATGGGGGATATCCAAAGTCTGTCATATCATTTGGAGTAGGGCCTAGGCCCTCCCCCGTGTGTCTAGGCTGAGAGAATATCCCTCTATGTGGAATGGGCTCCCAAAGTCCATTGTGTACTTGGAATAAATACTGATCCACTACCAGAGGTCCCATAGATTGCCGTGGCCTCCTCACTGACACCCATGTTCAGGGGGTCTAGATCAGTCCTATGCTGGTGTCCCAGCTATCAGTCTGGGGTCCATGAGCTCCCCCTTGTTCAGGTCAGCTGTTTTTGTTTCACCAGCCTGGTCTTGATCCCTTTGCTCATCACTCCTCCCTCTCTGCAACTGGATTCCAGGAGTTCGGTTCAGTAGTTTTTATAATAAAGTTTATGAAAAATTTTAGGCATAGAAAGACATTATCCAACTACTCAAACCAAATGCAATGTCAGACTTTCTCACCTACACTTTCATGCTACTCCAGTATACCCAAACAGAAAGGTCTGAAGTTATTTTTATAGTCTTACATCTTTCCCTTTCTAAGAATAAAGAAAAAATGAGATGATAATAAATCCTCATGTAGTTGGTGCTCTTTCTCAGCCATCTGCATGTCCAACCCAGGAAAAGAGGGTCTTCTATTTTCAGGAATCAGTTCAGATTTAATAGTAAACAATTTTTGGAGGCCTCTGCACAGTTCACAGCCATGCAGCATGTGAGCGGCAGACATTAGCAGCTAAGGACCACCTCCCCCGTCCTGTCTTAACCCCACCTGGTAACCGCTGAAAGCTTCTGAAGTACTCTCAAGTAGATCTTCTCTACCTTCCCATTATGAGCTTGGTTCTTTATTCCAAGCTGCTAAGATACAGACCCCAGCTACCTATCAAGTACCTACCAAATAAAACAGAACTCTGTTATGAGCTGGCTTGAAGTAAGTTAACTTCTGAGGACTCATCCTCAATGATTGCAAATGCTATGTGTGCATACTGAGGGGCATTTTTCCAATTAAACATGCAAGTTTTTCATTTGACAGCAGCTGTTTATTTAAATATGGTAATTCATATACAAATGATAACCAGAAAAGTAAATAATTTTAAACTTAGACAAAACTTCAACATAATATTTCATGTAGGAGGTGCAAACTGAAAGGTTTATATTTCACCAAAGGCTAACTATCAGAAGGTCACCTGGGTCCTGCCCACACTGTACATTATGAGGAATAAATCCACAAGGATACTTAATATTAATAAGAAAAGACTACTAAATTGTGAAAAACAACAATAAAATGTAAACAAATTTTTGATTAGTTTTACAATGAAAACCAGATCAATTTGTTGGGAAACAATGTAATAATTATAAATATAAACATTACAAGATGACATAACAGCTATAAACATAGATACTACATGATTATGTAACAACTATAAATATAGACACTACACATATATACTTAACACATATAGCAACTTCAAAGAACTGGCTTGATGGTACAGCTGTCACCTCAGCACCTGAGAGGCTGAGGCACAAGAATTATTAGTTCAAGGGATACAAGACGCTGCTTCAAAAGAAAGAAACTGGATTTCTAAAAGACTCTAGCAAACCTAACAAAGCACACTCATCTTAAGTGCACACAGACATTCTCCATGATCATGGTACAGTGGGCCATAGCAACCTCAAGAATTTTAAAAATAATCAAGTCATACAGAGGGTATCTACCCCCAGTGAAATAAAATTAAAAATTAATAACAAGATGAAACTTAGGAAATAAACAAATAGATGGAAACCAACCTCCTAAAAAACTAGTGGATATAAGAAATTATAAGACAAAATATAACTTGAAATGAATGAAACTGGAACACAATACAGCAAGACTGACAGACTACTAAAACAGTTCTTACAAGGAAATTGATGGATGTAAATGCTTAGACCCCATGTCAACAATCTAACTGCCTTTCCATCTTAAGAAGTATAAAAAAGCCAAAACCCAAACCAAGCAGCAAAAATGCTACAACAAAGGTTACAACAGAAAGCGAACACAGACTAGAAGTCAAACAGAAGGGTCAGTGAGGTGGCTCAGCACATAAAGGCTCTTCCTGAGCAAGCCTGCCAACCTGAGTTCAATCCCTGGAACCTACATAAAGGCAGAAAGAGAAACTCAATCCACAACATCGTCCTCTGACCTCCACAAATGTGCCATGCAGTTTCCCGTCCCCTCACCCCCCACCCAATAATACATTCTTGTAAAAAAAGAACTATAGATTCATAAAAATTTCTACCTGTTTTTAAAACTAAAATGATGGTCCTAACATTAACATATAAATGCAAGAGACCTAAAGTAGCCTCTTCTCCCTAACTCACACATAAATCTTGATAAAGAACATAAGAGCCTCACATTTTCAGCCTGATGTACAGAGCTAGTTTCAGGAAGTCAGGGCTACACAGAGAAACTCTGTCTTGAAAAACAAAAATAATTTTTTAATTAAATAAGAGCATCAATAAATGGATGGACGGACGGATGGACAGACAAGAAGTTGAAGGGATCCCAAAAAGAACAAGCTCCAAGAAATCAATGCTAAATAACATTAACTCCTTAAAAAAAAAAAAGTAAAACAAATCTTAAAAGCAAGAAGAGAGAAATCAAACATTCTGTTTACATAGGTGATGTGAATAGTAGCAGTGTCTCATTTACACAATGCCCACAGGCTGGAACCAACTTCTGATCTTTTAATGAACCATTTGCTAGGATCACAGTGGTCTCCAAACAGGCTGAGACATTTGTACTATGTTCATTCACACATCAAAACTGGTCTCCCCCTTCCTTACCACCTTAAGAAATCTCCTACACTTCATGGTCAAGTTCAGGCTTAACCTTTCTCACAACCTCAAAAACAACTATTATACCTCAGGTTTTTACTTGAAACTTTTAAAAAGGGGGTTGAGATCGTAGTTTAGTGGGAGAGTACTTGTCTACATGAACTCAACTCATCTGCACCACAAAAAGTAAATAAATTAATAAATTAGAAGCTGGAATAAGCCAGATGTGGGAGTAACAACCTGAGCTCCTGAGAGGCTGAGGTAGGGAATCAAAACTTCAAGGCTAGCCTAGAGAACACAGCAGCCCTGTTTCAATATATTACTAAAACCTCTATATGGAAAATGATCTGTAAGGATAGCCTCAAACAATCAAATTTCCAGCAAGATACTTACGGCCATTCAGACTCTGGATGCTTTTGGTGAGCTTCTATGACATTAATGGCAATATTGAGGTTTTCTTCCAGGTCTTTCATTCTTTCAGGATTAAGAGATGTGAACAAAATCATTGAACAGTAGGAAACAATCTTTTTGTCTGGATGATTTAAGCAAGACCTGACAGAGAAATAAGATTCTTAGTCCAATTATCAATGCAGCAAATGTGACTGTAGCATAAATAATAGTAATCCTTAGCAAATTTAGTACATATTGGTATTTTTAGCATATAATAAAGATTTATAATGCTGTGAAACAAAGCATATCTTTGTTTAGAAAAACAGTAAGCATAACAGTAAGATACAATAAAATGGGACTGGAGAGATGATTCAGTGACTAAAAGCACAAATAATTCTTGCAAAGAACCCAACTATGGTTCCTAGCACCTACCCCTGCTTGTAACTATAGCTCCAAGGGACCCAACATCTTTTGGCTGAGGGCAACTTTACTCATACACACTACCACACACAGACATGCATGCACATATACAAAGCAAAAATAAATCTCAAAAAAGACAATAAAAAGTTGCATTTGACTTAGGACTCAGAATTGAAAAGAAAGTAACATTTAAACAGAAAAAGAAAATTAAAATGATCACTACTAAATTTTGTTAACTAAAAGAAGTTAGTGAAGTCACTTATTATCAGTTGTGTCATGGCTCATCCTAAAATTTGATTTTTGTCCCCACTTAAACTTCACAACCCAGGCATGGTGATGCACACCACTATTAATGGCAGTACTCAAGAGGCAGGGGATGGTGGATCTCTTGTGAATTACAAGGCCTAGCTTAGTCAACACAGCAAGTTCTAGGCCAGGTAGTCAGAGTTACAAAGTGAGACCTTGTCTTTAAAAAGAAAAAAAAAAAAAGAGTTATGTGGGCCAATGAGATCTGTCAGCCAGTAAGGGTGCTTGTCACCAAGCCTGATGACCTGAGTTCAATCTCCAGAACCCATGTAAAAGTGAAAAGGAGAGAACTGACTCCTGCAAGTTATCTCTGGAGTCCACATAATTACCAAAGCACTAATACATGTACACAGTAAATGGGAAAAATTTTTTTGGTTTTTCGATACAGGGTTTCTCTGTATTGTTTTGGAGGCTGTCCTAGAACTCGCTCTATAGACCAGGCTGGCCTCAAACTCACAGAGATCCACCTGCCTCTGCCTCCCGAGTGCTGGGATTAAAGGCATGTGCCACCAACGCCCAGCTAAATAGGAAATGTTTTTAAAAATTATAAATAATTACTATATATTTATGTAGATTGAGTTTCATTCTTTCCTTCCTACAACCAGTTATTATTAAATGTAAAGATAATAGACATATATCTATAAACACACACTTTCGGCATTTGAGAACTATACTCTGAGCTAGAACTGAGTAAGAGTTCATCTAATAACCAAAAGTTATATACAAGCCCAGAAAACAAACACAACCAGAGAGGGCAGCTCAGACCTTACACAGCAGCACACACAGCATGGATCCAGACACTGCAGCTATGCCCTTTACTATTGACAATCTGCAGGAACCTCACCTGTCCAAGCAGAATCAATTCCATTTATCTATAGGACTTATAAGAACAGAGATAACAGCTGCTACCCACACTGCCCATACTAGAATATTGGCCTCTACAACCACTACACAGTGTCTTTCAATTACCTATCCACTTCTGTCACCAATTTACATTTTATTGTGACGCTCAACTACTTACAAATTAACAGAGCTAGTGTTCTAAAGCAATGCATAACACGAACCAATTCAAGTGCCAATATAAATAACCAGACTGGTTATAGACTTCTTACAGCAGCCATCAGACTGGTCAACCACATCTTACAGTGAGTAATAAATAATCTGGGTACTCATCTCTTAACACTAACATGAGGAACTGAATTATCTTCTTCTCACGGTGACAGATTACCACATTTCTCAGTCTGAAGCAAAGAATAGCAATCTCACTTCTCACAGTGAAAGTCATCTCACACTGATAAGCATATATTATCCAAATCTTATAATCCTCCATTTTCTATGAAGAATAATATTGGGCCATGCATATATACAACAGTAAAAAATAAATAAATAAAGGATTAACTCACGCCAGATTTTAAGGCTTCCTGTTTATCTTTCTCCTGTATAAATCTGCGGGTCCTTAAAGAAGTTACTACTTTCCCCATGACTTTTTCTTTTCTTTTTTTGTTTTTATTTTCATTTTTTAATTAATTTTTTAATTTACTTTACATACCAACCACAGTTTCCCCTCCCTCCACTCCTCCGGTTCCCTCCCCCACCTCCTTTCTACCCCTCACCCCAATCCACTTCCCATAACTTTTATTTCTTCAAAACAAGCTGGCATGTTCCCAAGGGCCACATGTCTTGGTACAGAGCTCAATGAGTATATATGTGTATCACGGAACCACCACACAAACCAAAGTTCAACACACTGGCAGGGTCCAGGAGGGTTCCGGGAGTCTCCTTCATACACCTCCTCCCAGCTAACACCTATCTGCTATCAGTCACAAAGAATATGTGCTATCCTGAATTCTATTACTGCATGACAGTCTTGTTTTTCCAGCTTGTGAACTTCATAAAAATGAAATTATAAGCACAATTTTTTCAGGAGCCAGCCCCCCCCCAAAAAAAACTAAGATCTCAACATTTTACTCACATAAAGAGTTCTGGGAAAGCATGGACCCAAACAATGGATTGGGAATCTTCATTCCGTGACGCAATGTTGCCTAAAAACTGCAGGCCACAACGAAAAGCTAGAAATAAAGAAAAGTAAAAACTGAAAATAACAGATTCAACACCATGAATACATCTCAGTAAGAACTATTTCCCTGTTATTACATAGGAGAGTGAGAAAGAAAAAGGAAGAAGGAAAAGAATGGGTTAGAGGGGGAAGAGAGAAACTGATTGGTTATCTAAGATCTCACTGAACTTTGGTTATCTAAGATCTCACTGAACAATGAAATTCTGAGCATGACATTAATACGCCACAATCAAAACAACACTAGGTAAAATTAACTTCTTAAAGATTATAAACTCAAGTATAATTACATGAAGTATCATTGGAATACATGTTCCAATTAAAATATCACTACAAATTAAGTATGTCTGCACATGTTTGTAATCAAGGCATTCAAGATGCTGAGACAGGAGGACCATGCTAACAAAATACATGCCAAGACCAGTCCAATAAAACTGTCTCAAAACAAAATACAGCTTTACTTAAGAATGAATTTTTAAAATGCTACAAGTTTTTTTAAACAAACATACCTAGAACATAAGGTTACAGAAATACTGCAAGCTAAAGAAAGCTAAAAGGAGACAGATCAAATATCTGCTAAAAAAGGAGAAATAGGCCACTTAAAATTACACAAAAAAGTATTAATACAAAAGACGTTACTGGAAATATGTTAGTCATTACAGACCAACTTATCAAAAAGATGTAAAAATTTTAAATTGGAATTCACCTAGTAATATACTCTCAAATATAAAGAAAAACTGACCACAGTAAGTGATAAATGTTGACAATAAGTTGACTAGTTTTAAGATATCTTTTTTCAACAAATTCTAGAGGAAGCAGACAAAAAATACCAATATATCTGAAAACTCTGAATAAGATTTAATAAAAAACTAACTGACATTTAGACTATAAAGCAGCAAAACAATAGCCACCAGTTCAGAAAAGTGACAGCACCAAATGCTAGGAAGTTGTGGAGCACAAACTCTCATTTACTGCAGGCGAGAATGGAGCATGGCACTTTGGAAAACAGTTTGTGTGTGTCAGCACAGAAACCTGACACTGCTCTATTTCCTCACACAAGACAGGAAGCTCCATTCCAAGCCCTGACCTGCCAAAATAAAAAAGTTTTAAAAACATTAGAAAGCCTTTAAGGCCATAGGAAAAGATAGCAATAAATGTTAATACTTTTTCTTAGAAGATACCATGGGAAACAGAATAGATAGATATATGAAACACAAAACTGTCTTGTATCTTTACACTTACAGTTCATTCAAAGAGTTCTTACAAGCCTTTTATCTTCTTGTTTGTTTGTCTGTTTGAGACAGGATCTCACTATGTAGCTCTGGCTGTCCTGGAATGTATTATGGAGACCAGGTTGGACTCAAGTCACAGAGATCTACCTGCCTTTGCCTCCGGAGTGCTGGGATTAAAGGTGTGCACTATAACACTTGGCTATAAATCATTTTAAAAGACAGATAAGCCAACAGAAAACAGGCAAAATAAAAAGTTTTATGGAAAAAAATTGACAAGATCCACAATGGATAGGCAGGGATAAAAAAGTGCTCGATACCATGAGAAAACCAAGAGGCTAACTCCACACCCGTTGGACTAGCACAACTTACACTGTCAGAAAACAACAGCACGTGGTGAGGGTGCAGAAGCCAGAGTCAAGAGGCCACGAGCTATTACCAATAGGACACAGTCAAATCAGACTGGAATAGGCACCACCAGTTCTTGGTTTTGCCTCCCAGCTACAAATAAAACTTGAATGTCTGCTCTATGAAAATAAAGGTGCCAGACACTCAGGACATTTCTGCTGCCAGCATTGTCATCACGATTCACTCCTCCTGGAGAACATCCTCCTCTGCTCTGCTCAACTCTGGGGAGCAGTTTCTCCAGGCCCAGATCCCACCGGGCATTACATCAGCAGATCAGCAGTGCTAGCAGCCAGAATTAGTTAATATAATCTAAAGAAACTGACGTTTATACCAACAGATACAAATATTGAAAAAGAAAAAAATTAAACCTCAAGTGCTTCTCACAGCCTGTTCATAGAATTATATGATTTCGTTCCGTCTACTTTCCTGAGTTTTAAAACTTAGTCTATTATCAATGCTTAATGAATGTTTACAATATAAAAGTACCAACCTTTTTCCAGATAAAATACTAATAGTTCTACTGAACGCTTCCTTAGCAAGCTTCCTAGCAACGCTCCCCTTGCACCCATGGGTGGACTCCATCATGTTCATCAACAACACTATCTCTCAGCACCTGCTCTTGAGTGAGCCAATGAGCCATGAGTGCAGCCTACCCAAGGTCTCAGCCTGGAGATAAGGTCAGGGAGGCCCCACCTTAGCCCTGGGATTAGAGGCTACATGTATCTACAATTCCTGAACTCATCATTCACCTTACTTCTAACTAATCAATGCCATTAACTCAAACCTTTATGACAGCAACTCTTTACATTAAGTCTTACTACCGGGGGTATAAGCCTGTAACCCCAGCACACAGAAAGTGGAGGCAAGAGAATAGCAGGTTCAACATCAGTTTGGGCTGCACAGCAAAAAACCTAGCTCATATGCAAATACACCAAAAAATTCCTATTCAAATTATGCAGTAGCTGCTGTCTCCTCTTGTACCCTTACTAACAGAGTGAGTGGATGGAGGAGACAAAGGGAGGAGACACCAGTAGGGACAAGGGACATCAAGTAGGAGCCTCAGAGAACAGTAACAGCTAAACCAGAAAGCAAGCTGGTGATTTTAAACACGAAAATGTAACATAAGGAATTAAAAGAGAAGCAACATTGAAGCAGCACATAGGTTGAGATGCAGGAACCAGGCACACCCTAGAACTGGAGGAGCACAGGCAAGAGGCTGGGCTGTTAGAACCAAGGAGCCTGACAGCCTCCTGTAAAACTGCAGCCAAGGCTCAAACACGCAATTCCTAATAAAAGTACTCAAAGAAAATGACATGCCAAGAACCCCAAAACTAAAATCCAAGTGCTTCTCATAGCCTGTTCATAGAATTATACTTTCTTCTGTCTACTTTTCTGAGTTTTTCAAAAGTCTATTACAAATGCTTATTGAATGTTTGTTTATAAAATGAAATTATCAACCTTTTCGCAGATAAGACAATTTTAAATGATACAAATAGTTTTACTAAATATTTCAGAATACTGACACTCAATTTTAATATGCAAAAAGAGTGAAAGGGATACACTGGCCTCACAGCCAAGCAGAAAGACAGCTCCTCAAGCCAAAAGAAAAAAGAAAAAAAAAGCATCAAAACCTCTGAAAATCCAAAACACGATTCTGGGAAGGAAAAGACTTACAGATGGCCTAGGCACAAGCAAGAAGACTGTAGGCAAATAAAATAACAGTTTACTTTACCAAACAGCTTATCAACTGATCTTTATGTAAACACTAAGAATAGTGCAAAGCCTCTAAAAAATGCCAGCATTATTTTTACAGATTAGGAAAGAATATACGCCAAAAACAACATCAATAGTTCAATTAAAATAACTCATACTTGTGTTTACATAAAATTTGATGACCATAATATATTTGTCAGACCACTGCAATTATTGCCTGAAAATAATACTCTAAATATTATTTTGACAATATAATTATAGTTCTTACCTCAGAAGCAGTAACAAAAAACTGGCACAGTTACCCTGACAACAATCTCCCTAAAATAAGGTTCTCAGAGACAGAATTAACAGAAAATGAAATCAGAACACTTTTTACAATGTTATTTCATTGGGTTTGAATGAAGGCACTATGAAAACAACTTCTCAGCTTCTTATTAAATGCAAATGTCACTGCTGAATTCCAAATAAAAACCAGGGGCTTTCCTTTCCTAGAGGTGGTGAGAAATACCACTAACTTTCCTTTTCCTCCTTGCCTCTCTTCCAATTCTATCACAGAAAACAGGTCAGTTACTTAAAACAGAGACAGTTAAATTTTTAAAAAGAAGCTGCTTCTGTTTCATGGACTAGAAGACCCAATATTGTCAAGATGGCAACTTTTCCCAGACTAATCTGCAGATTTAACATAAGCCCTAATATCTATAATATATTACAGAAGTAACTTCTACAATTCAACAATAAAATACAACCACAATCAAGAAAAAGAAATTGAGCAAAGGATTCAAACAGACATTTCCCCAAAAATTTATAAACGCCCAATACACATATGAGAAAATGTTCACCATCGTTATTTAGTCATTTGGGAAATGCAAATAAAAACCACACATTACTTTATACCCACCAGGATGACTATAAACCAAAAAAGTAGAAAGTGTCAGCAAGGATATGAAGAAATTAGAACACACACTGTTGACTGAAAGCAAATGGCTCCACTGTGTTGGAAAACAGTTTAGTGGCTCCTAAAACAAGGAGGAGGAAAGAGTTAAGGCTCAGCAGTTAAGAGTACTTGCTGCTCTAGCAGAGGCTTGGCAATCAGATTCAGTACCCAGCACCCATGTCAGACAGCTCAGAATCACCTGTCATTCCAGCTCCAGGGGATCCAAAGTCCTCCTGTGGCTTCTGTAGGCACCCACACATAACATGTACACACAGAGAGAGGACAGAGAGAGACAGAGAGACCACCACTTTCTGTCATACCACGTAACTGACAAAATTTAAAAGATGATTTTTCCATGTAGAGATAAACATTAATCACATTTATTCATTGAATGAATAAAGTTGAAATTAAAATAAGTATAATTTGAAAGAACAATTAGAGTTAAGAAAAAACAACACTATCAGGTGGGAAGTGGGAGAGAAACATTGGCAATTTCCTTGGGCTATTACAACCATGGTAGTAATTACTTCTCTAAGAACTAATAAAAGTCTTAATTGTCCCAGAAAGTATTTCATTGTGTTCTTTTGACCCAAGTGGCTTGATATAACAGATAATTTTATAGCAATCATGGAAAACTGTAACAGTGCTGTTCTGAGAAGCACTGACATCACAGGTCAGTTCTTTAGGACAGACTGATTTCCTGTTGCTGCTAGATGTTTACTGATGTGTAGTTTTCTAATCCAAAATCTACCAGTGGATGGACAATTTAAATAGTGTGAGTCAATTTTAACATAAGTATTGGGATATCAATGCTGTTGCAGCGCTGGGTTTTTCATTTGTTTTTTGAGACAGGTTTTCATGGAAGCCCAGACTGACCTTAAATTTACTACATAACTGAAGCTGACCTTGCACTCCTGAGCCTATATTTACTTTCTAAATGTAAATATAGGCATGTGTCACCACACCCAACTATTTATTTGTTTGTTTGTTTTTCTTTAAATGTTTTGCATTGGCTTGGTTTTTTTATATATTGATACAAATTTGAGATTGTTTTTATTACAACATACAATACATACATTTCTAATCTTATTCAAGGTATTGTACCTATGCCACTCATTTAACAATGTAATGCAAATTAAATGATTTCTAAATCAAATATTAAGATCCTAAAACTGTAGTAAAATGGACCTGAAAAGAAAACGGTAGGAAATCATATAGGGTGACAATCAGTAGCAGCATGTAGTACCTGCAGCACACTAGCATACTTAGTCTATGTCACTTGGACAATTCCTTTTGGTGCTTGTGAGCAGAGAGTTCTTACCTATCCACTGGGAATAGAATGTCAGGTAGCTTTAATGTAAATATATCTCATGTTATATAAAAACAGGACTTAAATGTTGTAAATCAAGCTGGGCGCTGGTGGCGCACGCCTTTAATCCCAGCACTCAGGAGGCAGTGGCAGGCAGATCTCTGTGAGTTCGAGGCCAGCCTGGTCTACAAAGTGAGTTCCAGGACAGCCTCCAAAGCTACAGAGAAACCCTGTCTCGAAAAAGCAAAAAGAAAAAAAAGTTGTAAATCAAATCTATTTTAAACAGTTATGCTTCCCACTTAAAACAAATAGTTATATTATTTATGGTAAAGGTGTTTTTTGTTGTAACAATTACTTTAACCCATAATCTAGTATGTCTAATAAGCATGGATACTTACATTAAAATTATATCAAATAATTTACATTTATTCATTATATCTCAATCTCTTAGACAAAAATATCATACATAAAAACTCTATTATTTAATTTAATGATGTGTTAAGATAATAATCTTTTACAAAGGAGAAGCATTTTTGCTACTAATACAAAAAAACTACACGCCTTCAAATTAGTGTAAGAACCTTCTAGATTTTCAAGTTAAGAAGCTGAGTACTGCTTTTAATCACACATCAACAGCTGTTAAGGAAAAGAGCTTCCGTCCGTCCCTTTCTGTCACACTAGGTAAGAATTGACTTAACATATCTGGCTCTCCTCACTGGAATATGAGTTCCTAGGGGCAGAGATTTCTGTCTACTCTGGTCACTGTTGGAATCACATCCACATTAGTTACTTTTATCTGCACTGCAATAAGATACCTGGAAGAAGCAACTTACAGGAGGAAGGATTTATTTTGGCTCACAGTTTAAGATGACACAGTCAGTGACAGTGGAAGCAGCCTACAACTAAACTAGTGGAAATTCTAACAGGACATTGCCAGAGCCATCAGGAAGCAGAGAACTCAGGAAGAACTCAGGAAGACTGTAAGCTGTAAATCCTGCCCCATGGCTCGCTATCAGCCAGCTAGACCCCATGTCCAAAATGTTCCACAACCTCCCAAAACAGTGCCACTAGCAGAGGACCAAGTGTTCAAACATGTGGCATATGGAGGATATTCATATTAAAACCAAAAACAGTGTCTCTCATATTTGTAAGTATCACAAGGGAATGCATTAGACATTCCAGGTTGCTACTGCGAAGAACTACAGACTAAACAGCTTCAAAACACTACTTTCTACCATTTTGGAGGCTCCAAATCCATGGTTAAGATGAAGTCAGTGCTGATTTCTCCTGACACTAGACTGCAATCTGCTTCCTATGTTTTCACATGGTCTTCACCTATGTGTCCTACTATCCTTCTCAAGAAGACACCAAATTTACTCACTGTACCTTAATTACCTCCTGTAAAATCTTATCTTCAAATACAGTCATATTCTGGGCAGTGCAAGTTAGGATTTTGCTATGGTCTAATGTTTGTGTCCTTTTCAAATTCATATGCTGATTATCAAATCTCCAAAGTGTCGGTAGTAAGTGATGAGGGCTTTGAGGTGTAACTAGATCTTGCAGTCAGTGTTCCTTACAAGAGGTCAAATTCCTTTGCTTCCTTCTGTCCTTCTACTATGTAAAGACACAGGAAGAAGACACCTTCACTGAAACAGACAGTAAGCCCCTACCATATAGTAAGTATGTTGAAACTCTGATCTTGAACTTCCCAGCCTTTCAGGGTGATAAATACCTGCTCTTATTAATTACCTAAGCTAAAGTATTTTGCTACAGCAGCCCAAACAAACTAAGAGAAGTTTCAGTGTAAGAAGTTGTGAAGAAACAAGTCAGCCCACAACAAGACAGAAAGGACACAGCAACTTTCCTTCACGGTAACTCTTTAATATTACATGAAATATAGAACATGTTTCAGTGAATGACTAAATACTCAGAGCATTGGTTTTAAACCTTTTTCAAGACAATAATACATTAATTATACTGTACATTACCTGTCAACAAAGAGTCTTGTTCCACTCGAAGTTCACGAAAGAGAAGAACCAAATCAACGGCAACACCAATTGTATCCAGGTTCCTGTATTAAATTTTAAGACAGAATTAAGCTAAATATATGAAATGCTGGTTTAATGTATAATGTTGAGACTACTGATCAATAGTTCATACAGTGGGCAAACTAACAGCTTCCATGGATGTGCAAATCCTGATTACTAAAAATCTATAATTATTACCTTATCTGGTAGAGAGAACTTTTCACACAAGACCCAACCAGTAATCTTGAGATGGAAGGGTTGCCCTGAGTTATATGGAGGTTTACTGTACCACAAAGCTCCTTACAAAAGGAATTCAAGAAAGTGGGAACCAAGAGAAAGGAGGCTATATGCCAAGAAAAGTAGTAGGGATGAAAGCTGGAAAAGCAAAGAAACTGATTCTGTCACAGAAGCCTCCAGAAGAAGGTACTATCCATGCCAATCTCTTATGAATTACCAAACTCCAAAACTGTAAGGTAATTAAGCATGTGCTGTTTAAGTTTTTGATAACATGTCACTGCAACAAAAGTAAAGTGACACAGATCTGAGTGTCATTAGTGGGGTGCTGCTGTAACAAACAACTGAGAAGAGGAGAGAGACTTTGGTCAGTGGGAAAAGGCTAAAAGAACCCTAAGACGCATGACAAAAAACATCACAGTGCCTTAGAAAGACTGCTGGTAGAAACACACATATGAAAGCACAGCTGGCAACGTCTGGAAAGAAATGAGAGCATGTTATTAGAGAGTACAGGAATGACGATCTTTGCTAAGCAGTGCCAAGAGTCCTTGGACAACATCCTACAGCTGTATGGAAAGGAAAGAAAAAAGAAATGCCTAAAACTGTCCCGTGTACTGTGATCTTCTGCCTACTGTTTTTGAGAAAAGATATTATTTTCTAGTGTTACAGGAACCAGATAAAGTGAAACTTGGTTCCAAAATGGATCACCATACAGAGTTTCATATGTAACTTAGGTAATTCAGAGGATTAGATGTGGGACTTTGAGATATCGAGACTTAGAGGGCACTCTGAACATAAGCTGATGCTAGGTTTAGAATATGGGAGACCTTGGGATAGCACAAAAATGTATTTTGAATGCAATAGATGTGAATGTTTAAGATCAATGCATGAGCTGGAATAACAGAAGAACCTAAACTCCTTATCAGTTTGTTTGTTTTTTAAGTGACCTTATATTATATGGGGAAGAGACACAGCAATAGATGAAATCTGTAGTTAGTCTTTGTCCTGAGCACCTGGTGCAGAGTTCCTGAAACATTTAAACTTTCCTGAAAGACAGGAACATCTGCTCATACCTGAAGTTTATGGTCTAGAAGTAACTCAGACACAGCTGCCAGTGGGCCCAACCTATAAACATTCAGTATCAGATAGGCAAGGAGATGAAAACTGAATTCAATACCCACAACCAATGTTTTAAATTAACCATGTCCATATAATGAAAACGCCATTAAAAAACTAACAATGAAGTCTGGGGAGCTTGTAGGTTGGTGAGCACATCAAACTGCCAGGGGTGTTGCATATGCAGGGAGAACATGGAAATATCACTCCACCCTATGCATATTCTTCTACTTGGATGTTCCTACTACATATCCTTTATAATGAACCAGAAACCTACTTTCTTGAGTTCTGTGAATTACTAAAACTGAGGGAATCCTATCATGGAACCCTCAACTTCTAGTCAGTCTTACAGAAATGGGGGTTGCCTGGGACCTGATTTCTAGCTAGTGTTCAAAGTAGCAACTGTTAAGTCACAAAGATGTGGACCCAAAGTGGTAGTGCTGACAGCAATGCCTCAACGCCCACTTGAGCTTGGAGTTACTAGGAACGAAAACCAAAAGCATTTCTCAGAAGCCCTAACAGCTAACTGAACGCTCCTGAATAGAGATGTCAGCACCTGAACACTTCTGACCATACCTGCAACACCTCCCCTATCTGAGCTGCCCTCCACATACCCCTATTTAACCCAACAAACTTTTATAGCTGGCTGCTGATCTCTACTGTCCTAAGCAGCCAGTTTTCTTTTTTATTAAAACTGGTCTTCTATACATGGGGAATGGCTGTTCCGGTGGTTTCTTGCTGCACCTACTTAATAGGTGGAAAAGACTGTGTTCAGTGGTCTCTTTTGCTGTGCTCACTCACAACAGCCACCTAGGAGTGAGCCTTTTAAGTTATGACATTCCCATAGATAGTGCCAGAACAGGAGTTGTCAAACATCCAGTTAGTATCAGGGATTCATAATTGGTATCAGCAAACACAAAGACTATTTAGATGTGTTAAATTAATGACCAATTCTGAGGTTGGGAGATTATGCTAGGCAATCCATTTATTACAGGTCTTCATGAGAGGTCAAAGGAAGTCAGAGCAGAAAGAGAGTCTGTTAGATACTACACTGTAGGTGGAGGAGGTATGTGAATCAAGGAAAGCATGAGTCAGTCAAAGAAAGAAGTCCAAAATGAATTTTTGTAAGCCTGTGTGGCAGCAGGGAAGCCCAGCCTCTGATGGACTGAACCTTGAACAGCCATAAAAAAGGCATATTTATTGATTGTTACATAAAGTTTTTTTCTTTTGAGTAAACAAGTTCCTCATACCAGGGTCCCTAATCTGATCTATATACTTCTGTAAAGGAAAGCATCACATCCCTGTTACTTTAGTCCTTATTGTGTACCATTTGCAGTGCCCAGTAATCCAAGAGCTCCAGGTGAGCTGGAAGTCTTGTGACCAAAGTCATGCAAAGGCTGTAACGCTCCCTCAGAAAAACAATTACACACATCACAGAAAACAATCACTGTTTTCTACAATGAAATGATTTCTTCAAGGTCAAAGTACTTCTAGAAAACAACTATAACTATTCATTCTAATGTTTACCCTAGATACAATGACTCTACTGGATTCCTACAACACCCACGGACTAAAACAGGGTACTGCAAGTGAAGCACCTAGGACCATGCCTTTCCTCCCTGCCGAGGCCAGCACAGCAAAGATGCCCATGTGCAGGCTTTGTTCTGGGCTCCCCGTGCTTCCCCACCTGGGAAAGTACAACAGAAACTGGTACTCTGCCAATGTTTCCAGAACATAATGTTATGTTTTAAAATGCTATTATTGGGGCTGGTCTTCCACAGGACGCAAGTTCAGATCTCTACACCCACCAACTCCAGCTCCAGAGGATCCCACACCCCCATCTGGACTCCATAGGCACCCATAATACAAATGTGGCAGACACACAGACACAAAAATAAAAAACAATCTTTAATAATGTTTTCAAATTTAGTTTTTTTAAAAAGCAAAGTATTAACTATTATTAGCAAGATGATTGTTATTTCTACCCATTTTCTGTAAAGAGATAGCAGATTTGTTTTAGAACTGATGTTAAAACAACTCCAGCTTTTCTTCCTTTCCTTTCATCTTAAAAATCTCATTAATCATCTTAAAGCCTCAGGTCTAATACTGTCTAAGCAGCCAAGGGAATCAAATGTCTCCCAGACCAGCTCAACTTCACCCATCACAGCACTGATGGAGAGGCCTTGAGGCCCTGTCTAGAGTAAATCCAGGAAGGAAAGTAAGCATCTGCTTGTGGCTTCTGATTTTATTTCAAGAAAAATATTCTTTAAAAATTTGATAAGAAGCTGATTCTATAAAAAGCAAGATGGAAAGTCACGCATGGTGGCACTAGTCCCAGTACTCGGGAGGCAGAGGCGGGCAGATCTCTGAGTCAGAGGCCAGCCTGGTCTATGTAGTGAGTTCTAGGACATCCAGGGCTATACAGAGAAACCCTGTCGAAGGAAAAAGAAAAAAAAAAAAAAAAAAAACCAAGAGAAGGGAAAGAGCTGGGATCTAGGCGTGGGAGCTGTACAAAGGAAAGAGCAGAGAGCATCCTCTGCTCAGTACTTAACACACTTCTCAAAAGCAGGCAAAGCTAAGTAGGACAGAAAGTGCCCTGAGTTTTAGAGTCTTAGACACATAATCTCAGGAACTTATGAATAGTCCTGCTCAATGTAAATACAGGGCAACTGAAACATTTACAGTTAAAAGGAGGCCAAGAACTACAGGTGAGCTTGGGCAGGCCAAACCTAGAAATATGGAACCAATGCCAAGTTCAAATCACTCATATGAAATATCAAATACTTCAAAATAAGTTACAAATTACAAACAGGAAAGCTGAATAATCCCTCTTGTTAAACAAGAGAACACAAGAAATAAAGAATGTTTCCCTGTAAAGGTAAAGGACAGTTTTGTAAAAACAACCAATGAGTAATAGTATAAAGCCAAAACATGAGCCACCACATAAGAAACACTCAGAGGGATATGTATCCCTACCTGATTGAATTCTGGTTCACAGAACACTCTATACAAGCATTCCGAAGACATCTGAAGCATTCCGTGATTAGCTGAAGACTGGAAGCCAGGTGCTCCACTTGGGAAGAATCCCTGCAGGCTAGCTCAACAGCATGAGTAGATTTCTTTAAGATATCCAAGACTCTCTGGAAGATCGTTCTGGGTGCTGTTTCCCTGGAAGAAAATAAAGTTGTTATAAACTGGGGAGAGGGAGGACACGGGGGATGAGACGGGACTGACTTCCAAATGCCCCATCCCCAAAATGCTTTACCTACCCCAGAGGCAGGAGAGGCTAGATTTGTCTACTCCAGCTTCTTCATTATGAAACACAAGTTATAAGCTGCAGTGTAGACTGCGTAGCTACTATGTGCATGTGTGGGGCACTGCTGTTAGTGCTTACATGTGTTCACTCACTCTACCACTGAAATAATCTTAAAATCAACACTGTCCTCTCCATTTTATAGGCCATGTAAAAGAAAGAGTTGCTTGCCTACATCACTTAGCCAATGAATGCCAGAGCCACAATTCTAATAAAGTTCTCTGATTCCAGTACTTGCATTCCCCAGGGCAATCCAAATACAGTCCAGATGAACTCTCTTGCTTATGGATCTGCCACTACCCAATATGGACCTTGTACTGGGCTATGGGAAACAATATTCCCAAGAAGCCAGCAACAACCACACCAAAGTTTACATGTGCAACTGCAAGTGAGAGGGAAGGAAAGGGGAAACAGAAGAGGGTTTGCAGTGTGCCAGTCCCCTATGAGGGTAAATGCCAGGCATAGAGATGACCTACAGCTGTGCTCTCAGACGCCTCAGTCTTCACTCAAGGCAGAAGTACAACCCACTACCATTTTTTTAGTGCAATTTGGTACCTAAATGAAAGCCAACTTCCTCATTCCATAAATCCCCTAAAGAAACAGCAATCTGCTTTTAAAGATAGAAAAAAAAGCCTCCCGGGTGTTGGTGGCACATGCCTTTAATGCCAGCACTTGGGAGACAGAGGCAAGTAGATCTCCAAGTTCAAGGCCAACCTGGTTTACAGAGCAAATTCCAAGACAGCCAGGACTACTCTGAGAAACCCTATCTGGAAAGAAAAAAAAAGATTGAAGAAAAACTGTCATGTTAGAAATTCAAGGGACTCTTAGGGACAGTCCTAACCATCTGAGTGTTCTCCCCTGTTCTCAATGTAGAATTACAGGACTAAGCCAGACCACAGAAACTCCAAGCTGGAAGTAACTGCTGTCATTTTAAAAAGGTAGCACAAGAGAGAAAGATGTCATGTGACAGAGTTCAAGTGGAGGTTTTTCTTTTGTTTTTAATTAGGGAAAGGAGAGGGGGGAGACCAGCCTACCCGGGTAGGAGCAGCAGAAGAGAGGAAAGAGAGACAGAAAGAGAGCAACAGAGAGGGGAGGATGGGAGATAGGCAGGGCCCTTTTAAAAGGGAGTGTAGTGGTTGCAGCTGAGGGCTTATCCTGTCAGAACCCCTAGGACAGGCCAGTACAGATGCCTGAATACTAACACTAACAGGAATGACCTTGTACTGCCTGGACATCATCAAAGACATTCCATAAATGTCCCTTCCTTTCCAGGACCAGGTAATATAGCACATGGCTTTTTGTGTATTATGTGGTATAGTTCAGTCTTTTAGAGACAGACATCCATGTTTTCCTATGGCTGGATCTTTGATAAATCTATAGGCAAATATATAGCTCATGTCTTAGAACAATATGAATTTCACTTTATCTGGCTTTTCTCTTCTCTCCAATTTCCTTACTTATGTCTTTTTCAAACATAAATAGCAGGCCAAACTCAGGGTTTCTCACATGCTAAGCAACTACCATTGACCTATTAACTCTACCCTCTTATCTTTTTAAAAATTCATTTAATTTTAGGGCATCTGAAATTTGTTTCAGGAAAGATGAAAGGTATTGATTAATTAATTAAAAACTAAGAAACACACACAATCTCTGCCTACCCTCTCATCCCTCCAGTCAGCATTATTTCCAAGGACAGGTCATAAAACTTGGACCTAGTGTTTCAGTGACTTAGTAGCCAAACAAAAAAGTGAAATTCACCTGCCTGGGCAACTATATGAAGCAAGTACATATGTAAGACATTTTTCCTGACAATACTGTCACAAAAATATTTTTTAAAAAGAACATTTACTAATATTCCATTGACAACATTAAGGATTAATGAATATGATAAATACCCAAGATTTTGAAACACACTGAAGAATGACAAGAGCATTACAATTTATATGACAAAGTTAAATCTAATTACCTCTATGTGTTCTAATGCATAATTTCAACATCTATCATTTTGTCTTACAAATAAAAACAGAGAGCTGAGGTAACTCATGACACTACATTTGACTAGTATGCACAAAATTCTAAATTCAAACAATGGTGCAAAAATAATAAGAAAACAGCTCTACAACTAGAATAATCTACACTAATTTCTCTATTCTCCTCAGATGGCTAAGAGATGTGAATTCACACCTGTGACGATGAGCTAATCCTAATTCTCTCAGCTGGTCCTTCAGATTCTTCACAGGTGCCACTGTCCACAGTGAACAGTCTTGAAAACCAGCCACTCCTTGATCTCTTACCACCTGTTTTGCTAAAAACTGATGACTGAAGCAGAACACATTTTGGAACAAAACTATGGCTACAGACTAAAGAAGATCTTTATTCTCAAGAATAATGGTGTTTTTATAATGTATTAAAACAGTTAATTCGTGAACTAACCTACAAATATAATTCCTAGTACTACATATTCATTTGTCATGGGTGTACTGGGTCCTAATAACAACAAACAAAATGGAACTGAATTTAAGACCCATCAAAAGTCTCCTGAATTCCAAATGACTACAAATAGCTTCTACACAGTAAGCTCACATGGCATGTCTATCAGATATAAAATAACTTGTGTTTGTAGAGCAAAGAAAAATAATCCGGGAGAGTGACCATTGCTATTTGCTCTCCCCGGGTTCTAGACCCATGGGTTCCTGCAGCACCATGCACTTCCAATCTTCTGTGTCCTTCCACCAGCATACATCAGCCACACTGTCCCCGCCCAGTTCTTTGCCTTCGAGAACTTGACCTGTGATTCTGATTCTAAGGAAAATATTCTACCATTGAGCTACCCCCCTCCAGTCTAAACATCTCCTTTTTCAGAAATCTTTTAAGGACCACATCCCTGGTGAAACTCATCCACTACTCCAATCTGTATGCTCCGTAACTCTGTGCTTCTGCAAACTAGAGACCAGCTGACTCTTTTTGTATCTCTAGTCCACTGGCACTCACTGACAGATCTTCTCATTTCTGCCTTAAACAGCAAGGTCGTTTGGCACTACATATTCTAGATACAGAAACTAGAAAAATAGTCACCTTGTAAGATGCGGCTCTAATGTAGATAGATAGATATCTTGTGATTCCTATTTCATATCTTATTTCTCCTTCCCTATTCATTACTACAACAGACTAATTTGTAAGGAGGGTCTATAGCCCAAATTAACTCTATCTTAAACTCCCTGAATTTGGAGAATACGTCTTAAGTGTTTGTTTCCTTCTACAAAAGCTGAGAAAGAGAAAACAAAAACATTCCTCCAGAGTCTTATAACAAATAGCTATGGGTTCTATTAAGCCTACCTGAAATAATACAAACATGATCACTGTTTATTAGATTAGGACAAAGACGTTCCTCTCAACAACAGTAAAAGCATCCACCTCTCCCCACTACTCTCCCTTCTCCACAGCCTTGAAAGAAAACTATTTGGCATTACAGTTCTGCACAGCCTGTGTTCACAGTCAGGACAATGTAATGCATCTAAATATGTAATGATTAACGACAATGAAATAGCTGGTAAAGATCAGTCAGTCGTTCCCATATTACAAACATTAATAATAATTGCTGTCAGTCCTACTTTAACCAAACTAACAAAAATATTCACAAAGGCTTTAAGAAGCTTAGCTACTTCATTCACAGAAGGCAGAGTATTTATGGAGACAATTAAACTTCAGCCGTTAGACGTTCCTATTAGATAGGAATGCATACCCTGAAGACAATGTATAAATGAAATGTTGTATTAGAGGACAAAAAAATTCCTTTGAGTTACACAAAAGGTAGAATTTCATTTCCTTCAAGTTTCAACACATTTGTTGGTCTTGGCAAGCACTGTTTGAGTAAAATTAAAGAAAACTACCTGTGATTATATGTCACAGGTTAGACAAGCCTAATATACCATATGTACACACATTTTACAGTTAATTTATCAGTGGGCCTCCTACTGAAAAGGAAACTAACTACTAGACATTGTAACTGTAACTAAGACTATCACAATTGTTTAAAAATTATTCTAATACTTACCACTGCATTTTTTTAAAGCTGGCTTAAGTATTTAAAGTATTTTAACCATTGTGGTTAAGAAAAATAATTAAAAATCCATAGATTTTGTTTCTAATCCCTGGTTGTTACATAAAAACCATAAACTCTGCCTCTTGATTTAATATGATCGATCAAAAGCACTGTGTGTGTGTGTGTGTGTGTGTGTGTGTGTGTGTGTGTGTGTGTGTGTGTGTGTACATATATAGCCATAAAGAGCCTAGAGCAAAATTCTGAACTTCTCAACTCCACTTTTACCAGGACCAAACCTCTCCTTTGTACACTCTACCTTCTCCTAGCTCCCATCCAGGCTTAGATGGTCCCTGCCAGCCCTAAACAACTCATGTTGCTGGGTCACAAAAGTTATGTGTAAAAAGCATCTCAGCAAATATTTTAGGCTCTGACAGTCAGATACTCCCCAAAACCTACCAACCCCTGCCCTTTATAAGAAAAGCAGCGTTAGATGATACTTGAACAAATGAAAATCACTAAGTTTAAGTAAAACTCTACTGTGTTAGGGTTGGAACAGTAGTTCACTGGTTAAAAATGATTACTGTCCTTGCAAAGAACTGGAGGTCCTTCCCAGCACCCTCATCAGGCTGCTTATAACTACCTGCAACTTCACAGCTAAGGGCTCCAACATCACACTAGTGCTCATGGACACAGACACTCTCCCAATCATACTTCTAATTAAAAATAAAACAACGCCGGGTGTTGGTGGCGCACGCCTTAATACCAGCACTCTGGAGGAAGAGGCAGGCAGATCTCTGTGAGTTCGAGGCCAACCTGGTCTACAGAGCGAGTTCCAGGATAGCCTCCAAAACAATACAGAGAAACTCTGCCTCAAAATAAATAAATAAATAAATAAATAAATAAACAAATAAATAAAACAAATCTTAAAAACAACTTCATTATGGCCAAGCATGTGGCTTACTGTGCTATAATCCCAGCATCTGGGAAACAGAGGAAAGGGGCTATTCACCTCAAGGCCATCCTAGCCTACACAGCAAGACCTTGAAAAGAATATTCTCTTGTAAATATCACAATTTAAAGTTCCCATCACTTTCAGGAGGCAACTAGTTAAACGTAAAACACCCTTCACTCATAGGTCATAATGTAACAGGTGGTGGGCCAGATCTGGCAACTCCGGTCTTACTAAGATTCCTAACATACCATAGTCTCTCCAAACCCCACAAATCATGGTTTCCCTTTCCCATCATCCTCATCACAGTCACTTTTCTCATTACAGCAAATGTAGCTCAGTGGCATCACGCTAAATGAAAGAAGAAAGGACAAAGCAGCACAGAGACCACATACAAGAACCCAGGAAAGAAGTGTGTGAAACACACTTAGGATGGTACTGGCAGGACAGGTATGGAGGAGAGGGGTCTGTACTTTCTGTGACAACTTTGAGCAGAAGGCATGCCTAAAAATAGCTTCAGGTAGACTTAGAACATACAGGAGACTAAAACCACCAAATCTGGGGAAATTTTTCAGTCTTAGGTAGAGAAAGAATATATGTAAGGGTCTGGAGACATGACTCACTCAGCAGTGAGCAACCGCTGCCCTTGCAGAGGACCTAAGTTTAATTGTCAGCATCCACATGGTGGTTTACAACTGTCCATAACTCCAGCTCCAGGATATCTGATAGTTTCTTTTGACCTCGACTGGCATCAAGCACACATATGGTGAACATACACATATAAAGGCAAAACACTCATATACATAAAATAAATAAACCTAAAAAATTAAAAGAATGTATGTAAAACATGACTAAGATGCCAGGTGATGGTGGTACACACCTTTAATCCCAGTGCTCAGGAGGCAGATCTCTGTTAGTTCAAGGCCAGCCTGGTCTACAGAATAAGTTCCAGGACATTCAGCATTACAGAGAAACCCTTTCTCGAAAAACCAAAAATAAATAATTATAAATATGATAAATCAATAAGTAAATAATTACTAATAATTTTATTCCCAAAATACTAGTAATAAGCCAAGCTTGAGGGGCTGAAGAGATGAGTGGTTTAGAGTACCTGCTAGTCTTGCGGAACACCCAGTTCAGTTCCCTGCACCCATATGGCAGCTCACAACCACTGGTAACTCCAGTTCCAGGAGATCTAATGCTTTTTCTGTCTCCTTAGGCACCAGGCACACATGTGATACACATACATATATACAGGTAAACACTAAAACACACATAATAAATTCTTCTTTAAAAAAACAATATTTGAGTATAGAAATAAGGAGTGGGGGGGGTTAGAGGGAAGGAAAGACCAAATATATTCATTCCTGGAGAATCTGCTAGGAGGCAATGGCACAGCTATCACAGGAAGTCAGGGACAGGATAGATGATGCCCCATGAACAACAAAAGATTAATGCAGACCATAGATGAGAGAGAATCACAATGCACAGTATTTCCATAGACTGAGGAATTTGGGGCAGTGGAGTAATAACATCTGACTAACATTTAAAGGACCCCTAGCTCCTCTATAAAGAATTGATCAGCCGGGAGTTGGTGGCGCTTTAATCCCAGCACTCGGGAGACAGAGGCAAGCAGATCTCTATGAGTTCGAGGCCAGTCTGGTCTACAGAGCTAGTTCTAGGACAGCCTCCAAAACAATACAGAGAAACCCTGTCTCAAAAAAACAAACAAACAAACAAACAAAAAAGCGAATTGATCATGGCTGGTAAGATGGCTCAGTGCATAAGGCACTTGCCACCAAACTTAATGATCTGAGTTGGGGTCCCGGGGGTAGAAGGGGAGAATCAAATCCTGTAAGTTGTCTTCTATTGACTTCACCATGGCACATACAGTCAAACACACACACACACACACACACACACACACACACACACATTCACTCACTCACTCACACATGTCAATATTTTATTATATACAATGAAAGTTTGTTTAAAAAAAAAAAAGAGTTCAGCCAGGCGTGGTGTTGCATGCTTTTAATCCCAGCACTCGGGAGTCAGAGGCAGGCCAATCTCTGTGAGTTCCAGGCCAATCTGATCTATAGAATGAATTCCAGGATAGCTAAGGCTGTTACACAGAGAAACCCTGTCTCAAAAGGGGGGGGGGGGGGGTTGGGAGGAGTTGGCTGGAGAGATGGCTCTGTGGTTAAGAGCATGTGGCTGCTCTTCCAGAGGTCCTGAGTTCAATTCCTAGCAACCACATAGTGGCTCACAATCATCTACAGTGGGATCTGATGTCCTTTTCTGGAATAAAGATGTACATGCAGATGGAGCACTCACATACATAAAATAAACAAGCACACTTTGTAATGTTAACCTAAAATAAACAAATAATAGGGAGGCAGGCAGGCAGGCAGGGAGGGAGGGAGGGAGGGAGGGAGGGAGGGAGGGAGAGAGGGAGGGAGGGAGGGAAAGAGCTGGTCATAGGAAAAGAAACTGAAGACACTGCAAAGCCTAGCTGGTAGGCAGAAATTAGATTTTGATTTTCCCCCTATGCTGGGACCCAAAGTCTTATACATGCTACGTAATACTCAATAAATAAATAATCAACCTAGGGTCAGTTTGGTTAAACCTAACCAGAGTGAAAGACCTCTACAATGAAAAAAACTTTAAGGCATTAAAAAAGAAAACCAAAGATATTCAGACCATGGAAAGACCTTTCCATGTTCCTGGATGGGTAGAATTAACGAGGAAAATTACTAAACTACCAAAATTAATCTATATATTTAATACTCACAAGATTCTAATTCATACTTCACAGATCTAGAGAAAAGAATCCAATCTTTATGGGACTACAAAAGACCACAAACAGAAAAAGAAAACTCTAAGAAGAAAGAAGACAGCTGGAGATACACTGTAGAGCTGTAGTAACAGAACAGGGATCTGGAAGGAAGCAGACAAAAGCAATGGCCACCTTATTTTCAACCAAGGTGGCAAAAACGTACAGTGGAAAAGACAGCTATTCAACAAACAGCATTGACAAAACTGGATATCCACATGCAGAAGAAAAAAAAAGTGATCCTATCTTTTACCCTATCCAAAAGTCAACTGAAAATGGATCAAATATCTTAATTAAAAACATAAAACAGGAGGCTGGAGAGATGGCTCTTCCAGAGGTCCTGAGTTCAACAACCACATGGTGATGAGATCTGGTGCCCTCTTCTGGCGTGCAGACATGCATGGAGGCAGGATGTTGTATTCATAATAAGTAAATAAATAAATAAATAAATCTTTAAAAAAAAGTAAACTGCGAGAGAAAAACAGAATAAATGCTCAGCAAGAATGTTTAAAACAAAAACAAACAACAGCAAAAAATCTCCAATAGCACATTAACTAGCCCCAAAAATCCACAAATGGGATTACATGAAATTAAAGTTTTTACATAGCAATAAATAAACAAATAAAACTATTAGCAAAGCAAACAGAGAGCCCACAGAATGAGAAAACATCCTCACCAGCTATACAATAGAAGGAGATAACACCCATAATTTGCAAAGGACTGCCAATCAACAATCGGGCTACTAAAATAACACACTTCTCAAAAGAAAAATATAAATGATCAATAACTATTTTTAAAGAGGTTCAGCATCCCTCTTCAACAGGAAAATGAAAATTAAAAGCACTTTGAGATAACCCAATCTAGCCAAAATGGTTATTATCAAGAAATCTAACAACAAATGTTAGAGAGGATATGGGGAAAAGGGAACTCTTATTCACTGTTTGTGGGAGTGAAAAATAATAGTCACTATGAAAATAAATTTGGACATTCCTCAAAAAGTTAAAGATGGCAGCCGGGCGTTGGTGGTGCACACCTTTAATCCCAGCACTCGGGGGCGGAGGCAGGCGGATCTCTGTGAGTTCGAGGCCAGCTTGGTCTACAGAGCTAATTCCAGGACAGCCTCCAAAACAATACAGAGAAAGGCCGGGCGGTGGTGGCGCATGCCTTTAATCCCAGCACTCGGGAGGCAGAGGCAGTCGGATCTCTGTGAGTTCAAGGCCGGGCTGAACTGACAGCCTCCAAAACAATACAGAGAAACCCTGTCTCGTAAAAACAAAACAAAACAAAACAAAACAAAAAAAAAAAAAAACAATACAGAGAAACTCTGTCTCGAGTTCAGTATAGTATGTTTCTCATCAGTTTAATAACTGATGCGTCCTCGAACTGAGGACAATATACTAAATGAATCTTTGGAAAGGAAGATGAAATAGAAGCCTTCTCCATCCACTGCACACACTGACCAGTATCATACTATCTCTGAGAATAGAGTATCCCCTTCAAGGGGCATTAAAATTCTTGAACTGATAAAAACGGTGGGCTTGCAATTTATGGCTAACATTGTCCACTCACATTGTGTTAGAAAACACACACATACATACACACACACACTTGATTGTAAGAAAAATCTAAAAAGGGAATAAAAATGAAATTTGCAAGAAGATTAATGGATCTCATAAGTTTATTAAGCAAGATGACTCAAACTCAGATAGGAGAAACTACATGTTCTCTCTCATATGTAGATCCTAGCCTATAATGTACATGTGTAGATGCCCAAACCAGTATAAATGTGGGGGAAAACCTAAACATTTAGAAGACCTAAAGAGGGTAATATTAGATGATGAAGAAGAATGGAGAATAGGCAAAAGGACACATTAGCCAGTTGTGATAACATACACCTCTAATCCCAGTACTCAGAAAACAGAGGCAGACAGATCTATCAAAGTTTGAAGCCAGCCTGGTCTGCATAATGAGTTCCAGGCCAACCAGGGTTACAGAATGAAAATCTATCTCCAAAATAAAATGTCATGAAAGAAGATATAAGGCTTATTTTTTTATTTTCAACTGAAACACAATTTGGTAGACAATGTCACTTCAACTTTTTATGTATTGAAGTAGCAAGAACCATCTTTACATTCCAAAAGAATACATGTGTTAGTCTTTTGAGGCAGTGACTGTGAAAGTTGGGTTTTCCTTTGAATCCCATTGACCAGTAGTGCAACAGTAACTAGACACAATTAGTCAATGAATATATTTATTGAATTGACCCATTCAGAAAAAGTGATTTAAACAAATTATTGTGAGGGCAGGGGGTTTATGAACTCGATTTTTTTATTTCTCTCTTTCTTGTTAAAACTATATCAACGCCTTTAATCCCAGCACTCGGGAGGCAGAGGCAGGCGGATCTCTGTGAGTTCGAGGCTGGGCTGGACCAACAGCCTCGAAAACAATACAGAGAAACCCTGTCTCGTAAAAACCAAAAAAAAAAAAAGAAAACTATATCAAATATTCTGTTATAATTATTTAGTATATAAGTTATGATGCTATACTTGAACAGTGCTAAAGGGGGAGGTGGCTGGGCGATAGTGGCACATACCTTTAATCCCAGCACTTGGGAGGCAGAGGCAGGCGGATCTCTGTGAGCTCAAGGCCAACCTGGTTCCAGGACAGCCCCCAAAAGCCACAGAGAAACCCTGTCTTGAAAACCCAAAAAAAAAAAAAAAAAAAAAAAAGCCGGGTATTAGTGGCGTATGCCTTTAATCCCAGCACTCAAGAGGCAGAGGCAGGCGGATCTCTGAGTTCCAGGCCAGCCTGGTCTACAGAGCGAGTTTCAGGACAGCCTCCAAAACAATACAGAGAAACCCTGTCTCGAGGAAAAAAAAAAAAGTTCAGATAAAGTGCAACAGGTGGCAATGTGACAGCAAGAGCACTTGGAAGTCGAGCTCACAGTCAATGAAATGATGGTGGGCAATGAAAGGATTACCCATGCAAACACTGAAATGACGAAGATTTAAGACAATTAAATACAGTTAATAGTAAGCTAAAGCTAAACTTTTCAAATAAGATGGAGTAGCCCACAGATATTTAAACTGCAAGACTGATTCAACAGGCAGTATAGTATCACAGCACGGACAAAAAGTTGGAGGGAACCAGGCAAGATGATGCAAGTCTGTAATCCCAGCACTTATGAGCTAAGACAGAAGGACAGCATGGACTACACAGCAAGATCATGTCACAAAGAAAAAAACAAACAGGAGGAACAAAAGGGATAGTGAGAAGGCTCAAGGGTTACCAGTGCTGACTAGTCTTACAGAGGATGGGAGTTTGTCTCCCAATATCCACTACAGGCAGCTCACAACTGCATGTTACCCCAGGTCCTCTTCTGGCCTCTATGGACACAATACCTACAAGTATACCCAGACACATATATATGATTTAAATATATTTTTTTTAAAAAACAAAAACAAGAGTCAGGGTAAGTCTGACACCACTGATGACAATCAAGGATAGTACCTAGCCCACCTCGAGCTACAAAGTGCAGAGAAGACAGAAAACACCTCCCGCTGTTGAAAGCCCCTGGGAAAGGCTTCTTTCTCTATATCATGATCATAACGGTGACCAGGACAAAGATGGTACCTAACATCTAAATTGTTCTTATGTGCTAGCCACTATTCTAGGTGTTGTAAGCATAAACTTCTTGATGGCACTAAAAAAGAAGTATCATGCACACATAACTATAACTTATCTAGTCTTAATGGACAGAGAACCTGGCTCAGCTGAATAACAATGCAAGGGTTCCTTTGCTTTTCAGTATCCTTACTCACAGACCACTGGCCAAGTCCTTGAGTCCAGTAGCCATCTCAGGGTTCTGGGAGTCACAAACATACCCTTATTTGTTTTGATTTGCTGATTCAAATTCCTTCCTAACTGCTGCATTCACAAGATAACTGCATATGAGAGGTGGCCTCGCGTTGAACACTTCTGTTTTGAAGCTGAGTCAGAACACCTTACCAAATAGCTTCGTGTGTATTTCAGCTCACGGCATAGGTAAAAATAAAGGAAACTGCCATCACACATTTCTTTTTATAGAGGAACTTGATGCTTTCCCAAACAATTGAACTGAATCATGGCTGAGTCAAAATGCCATATGGCATTTAGCTGATGACTTGTCTGGGTTTTTTGTTGGGGGGGGCGCTATTTTGGTTTTTTGGATCACTCAAAGACTTACTGGCCACAGGCTCAGTAATGTTTAGGGAAATACATGTGTATGAGTGTACACAGACAGATTTATATTTTACTCCTGTGGTATGCTGACCTCTGAAAGACTTAATCTACTTGCTTTCTTCATGAAAGTTAGTCAATATATTTATGCAAACAACTCAGAATCCTAAGTCATTTACTATCCCTTGAAATCAGCCATCTGTCATAACTGAGGTTTCCTACATATTCCTAACTATTCTCTTCTGTGCTTTTATTTTACATATAATGGCTCAAGAAAAATCATAAAAATACCATCAAGGGCCGAGCGTTGGTGGCGCACGCCTTTAATCCCAGCACTCGGGAGGCAGAGGCAGGCGGATCTCTGTGAGTTCGAGGCCAGCCTGCTCTACAAAGTGAGTTCCAGGACAGCTTCCAAAGCTACAGAGAAACCCTGTCCCGAAAAACCAAAAAAAAAAAAAAAAAAAAAAACCATCAAATGCCCACTAAATGCTAGACATGAATGTAAGAATTAGGAATCCAGGTTTAAATAAGAATCCTGACTCTGAGGGGATAGCAGGTAAGTAAGTGCTTTAAATACTCTGATAGTCTTGAAAAGAGGCAAAAATACAGGACACAGGAGTTGAGACTGCAAAGACTTCCAATATTAGTTATTTCTATGCCACTATAACCAAATACCTAACAAAACAACCTGTAAGGTAGGATCTATTTTGACTCACAACTTCAAAAGAGTATATATACATACTCAGCTCCTGGTGACCTGGCCCTATAAGCTTGGGTGGAACACCCTGGTGGCAGAAGTATGTAGCAGAGAAGAATCTCATGACAGACAAGAAACCAAGAAAAGGAAACACATGAGCTAGCAACCAAGTCTTCAATACATGACTAGTGGTAGTCACTTCATACTCGAACCATAACAAAATGAGAACTGAAATGGTAAACAAATTATGAATGAACATTACAAGTATGTACATACAAAGAGATAAAGAAGGTTTATAAATTTAATGTCACAACACTTGTGCTATTTTGTTAATAACTGGAAGCAAGCCAAAAAGAGTTCATTTACTATATAAACTATAGTTGCCCCACAAAATTTGGCAAATTCCTTAATCTTCATTGTCAAATTGACTGGATCTGGAGTCATCCTAGGAGCCACACTTCCAGGGATGTCTATGAAAGTATCTCTGGAGAGGTTTAACTGAGGAAGACTTGATGCCCAAACTATAGAAGGGAAAGAGAGAGAGAGAGAGAGAGAGAGAGAGAGAGAGAGAGAGAGAGAGAGAGAGAGAGAGACAGAGACAGAGACAGAGACAGAGACAGAGAGAGAGAGAGAGAAGTCTAGCCAAGCACCAGCATTACCCCAACCCCCATATCCCCATTCCTCACTAAAATGTGAACAGTGCTTAGGGTTGTTTGAATGTAATTGGTTCCCATAAACTCATAGGGAGTGGTATTATTAGGAAGCATTGCTTTGTTGAAGTAGGCGTGGCCTTGTTAGAGGAAATGTGTCACCGTGGGGATGGACTTTGAGGTCTCCTATGCTCAAACTATGCCCAGTGTCAGTCTACTTCCTGTTGCCTTCGGATCAAGATGTAGAATTCTCAACTCCTTCTCCAACAGCATGTCTGTCTGCACACCACCATGCTTCCCACCATGATGATAATGGAATAAACCTCTGAAACCACACCAATTAACATGTTGTTCACAAAGAACATGCTCAACAAGACAAAATGGCTCACTACAGGATAGGAAGAGATCTTCATGAACCCTACATCTGACAAAGGGCTGCTCTCCAAAATATACAAAGAACTCAAGAGACTAGACATCAAACTACCAAATCATCCAATTAAAAAATGGGGTACAGATCTAAACAGAGGATCCTCAACAGAACAATTTCAAATGGTGGAAAGACACTTAAGGAAATGCTCAACATCCTTAGTCATCTGAGATTCTATCTTACACCGATCATAATGGTTAAGATCAAAAACACCAATGACAGCTTATGCTGTAGAGGATGTGGAGAAAGGGGAACACTCCTCCATTTCTGGTGGGAGTGTAAACTTGTACAGCCATTGTGAAAATCAGTATGGCAATTTCTCTGAAAATTAGGGATCAACCTACATCAACCTACCACTTTTTGGGCGTATACCTAAAGGAGGCACATTCACACCACAACTATGTTCAACTATGTTCATAGCAACATTATTCGTAATAGTCAGATCTTGGAAACAATCTGGGTGCCCCCTCAACTGAAGAATGGATAAAGAAAATGTAGTATATTTACACAATGAAGTACTACTCAGTGGTAAGAAACAGTAACATCCTAAAATGGATAGAACTAGAAAAAAAAAACCATCCTGAGTGAGGTAACCCAAAACCAGAAAGACAAATATAGTATGTACTCACTCATAAGTGGATACCAGACATAAAGCAAAAGATACCCAGCCTACAGTCTACAATCCCAGAGAAGCTACAACCTTCTTCCAGAAACAGATGGAAGCAGATGCAGAAATACACAACTAATCACTGGGCCACGCTCCTGAAGTACAATCAAAGTGAGGAAGGAGTGATATGAACAAAAGAGTAAAGACCATGATGGGGAAACCCACATAATCAGCTGACCCAAGGTAGATCACTGATTCTTGTCTGACAAATGGGGAACCTGCATAAGACCAAACTAGATTCCCTTAATATAGGTGACAATGGTTTGGCTGAGACAAAATATGAGGCCACTGGCAGTGGATCCAAAATCTAACCCTAATGCAGACTAACTTAGTGGAGCCCATTCTATATGGAGAGATACCTTGCTCAGCCTAGGCACAGGGATGTGGTGGTTGGAGAGGTGCCTTGGTCCTGCCTCAACAAGATGATGGGGCAGACTTAGTAGACTTCCTAGGGGAGGCCTTACCGTCTCCAAAGAGCAGATGGGAGTGGGGGGGAAAGGGAGGAGAGAAGGGAGAGGGAACTGGAATTGGAATGTAAAAAACAAATTAATTAAAAAAAAAAAAAAAAGAGTTGCTGTGGTCATGGTGTCTCTTCACAGCAATAGAAATGCTAAGACAACAGGTCCTACCACTATGCCTTCACACAATGGCAAACTATATTCAGTGAGTCAAAATCTTAAGTTGCTTTTTGTCAAGCATCTGGTCACATCAATGAGAAAAGCAACAATATAGGTAGTGAATAAATAACATGGCAACCTGAACAACTTTTCAGTGTTAAAAATAATTATTATTGACTAGCACTGTTAAGAAGTGATTTTTTCCCCTCAGTAAAGCCAATTGGCTTATCCTCAACGTTCTATTCAATTCAGTGTTCACTGAATATCAAAACAGTCTAGGCACCCTGTCAGGAGATGCCCCAAAGACAATGGTTCCTGCCCTCAAAAAGAGTGCTAGTCAGGAGGAACAGACTGGTAAGGAAAGGGTATTCTATTAAAATGAGCTGGCAAGGTGGGTAATGTAACAAACATGAAAACCCTGAGTTCAATCCCCAGGACCCCAATGGTGGAAAAGACTTGAAACACCCCCCCCCAAATAAAAGTGTAAAAAGAAAAAAGGACATTCCATTCTGAAATGGAGGGACAGTGAGAAGTTCACATTTTAACACCTCTCTCTTAGCAATTTAGTATGTTCAGTTATAAAAATGAAAAATGTATACCCTAACTTATAAATAAGATATACACTTTCACACACAGAAACTCAATGGGAACACTCTACTATAATCAAGTCTGAACCTAAAAAGCCAACATATCCACAAAGCAAAATCCTATAACTAAAGCCAGTCAAGGTGGCACACGCCTTTAATCCCAGCACTAGGGAGGCAGAGGCAGGCGGAGCTCTGTGAGTTCAAGGCCAGTCTGATCTACAGAGTGAGTTCCAGGACAAGGCTCCAAAACTACAGACTGGATGAAAAGGGTTAAACATTCCCTGCACATTGTGGTAATTAGAAACACTATGTGGTCAGAGCCAGGACATGAATCCTCTGCACATGAAGGATAAAAAGACCTGCAAACACTGTAGCCCACATGCAGGCTACATGGAAAGTAGAAACACATAGGGCGTCACAGAAAGGACCTAGTAGAAGATGTTGTCTGCCCAGTAACTAGATACATAGATCTCTAACCTATTACTGTCTAAATCACCAACACAGTACTGGTTTTTAAGCCAAGCTCACTGGATCAGGCACAAATAAATGTAAAACCTTCACAGAGGGAGAAGTGAGCACAGAAAGGAGACATGGACAACAGTTGTTGCTAAAGAAAAGGTCTTGAGGTAAAGGTTCACAGAGAAAAATCGCAACAAGAAAAACTGGTTGCTACCCTCATTATTCCCAATGACCCACGGACAGTGTGTCCTAACACTGTAACCCTAGGCAGTATTGAACTAAGCCCTAGGGCCCAAAAGAACATGTCATTCTGGCAAGATGGCTCAGAAGGTGAAAGCAATTGCAGTAAGGCCTGACCACTTAAACTCGATTCCTGAGACTTGCATAGCAGGAGAGAATGTAGGCCATAAGGTTTCCACACACAATAAACAAATAATGATGTACCTTCAAAAAAGAAAACTTCCAGGGGACTAAGGTGCAAAAATGGCAGTTACCACAACATAAAGAATATCAGCACTGGGCACCCTGAAAAGCCATAGTTTCTTCAAGATGAAGGATCTAGAACCCTGGGTCTCACTGGAAAGTCTCAGCACTTCCATGTCAAGTGATCCCATGAAAAGCAACTGAAAAGCAACCCCAGAGTAACAAAGGAAAGGTAACCAAGGGCTCAGACCCCTTAGCAACAGGGCTTATACACACTGCAGGCTGAACCCAGGGTAAATCCAGTATGGTGGATAGAGACAGATGAGCCTTACCCTGTGAAAGCCTCTGCAGCAGGACTATAGCCTGTTGCAACAGTGTTCCTACTAGAATTCTTAAATTTCACAGGCTGCTACCTTGAAGACTGACAGTGGACAGTCTCAGACCAGAGAAAACCTAAGCAGAAGAGCAGATTGTAACTCTTGCTAGGCCTCAACCCACACCTGGACCCGACCAGCCAATGTGACATCAGGATCAATTTTCAAACAATGACCAACAGGCTAATCAACTACTTAAGCCATGCATCTTCAGAAGGGTAAATTGGAGGTAGAGTCCACATGTTTCCTGGAGGATTAAGCCTCAGCTGCCCATCAAAGTTATCAGCCCCACATGGCATTCTTACATTAGTTGTCTTCTGAATTTTTTTCCCTAGATTTTCAGTCACAAATCAGTTGGCTCAGCTCAGCCTCTAGAAACATAAAGCAAGCACAGTCTGGCATAGAGAACATGTTCATGAAGCAAAACCCCCAAGCACCAGATTACTCACAATGTTAGCAAACAATGCCCAATCCTTCTACTGTTCTTAGAACAAATTTTACTATTTAATTTTTACTTTTTTATTTGTGTGTACAAACTAATGAGTGAGCGAGCCATGGCACACATGTGGAGGTCTGTATTGGCTACTTTTTCGACAACTTGACACAGGCTAGTCATTTTGGAAAAGATGGAACTTCAATTGAGAAAATGTTCCTGCAGACTGGCCTGTGGGCAAGTTTGTGGTACTTCCCTTCATGACAGACTTCGATTGAAACATGCAGGCTGAAAAGAAGCCCTTTCCTTTCCAGGTTGTTTTTGGTCATGGTGTTTACCATAGCAATAGAAACCTTAACTACGTTAAGGTCAAAGATGATTTTGAGGAGCAGTTCTCTTTCCACCTCATTTCTGAGTCAAGATCTTTCATTTCTGCAGTGTTGCTGATTGGCCCACAAGCTGCTTATCGGGTCTCCTGTCTCTGCCTCCCATCTCGCCACAGAAGTCCTAGAATGCTGGAATTACACACTTTCACCTGGATTCTGGGAATCTTGTCATCAGATTAGCATGGCAAGTGCTTTTACCCACCTAGCCACCTTGCCACCCAAAGTTTACTACTTCCATCTTTCCCCCACCGGTAGTAACACTTACGTTGTGAGTAGAAAAGGCCAGTGGTATTTGCTCAAAGTCTCTCAACCATGCTCAAATGAGTTCTTTTTGAAACTCCTGATACAACGAGAAATTAATTTACAGGCAGAAAACTGCAAAAAAACATCTATATATGGCACATGCCCTGGAAAGGTCCCTTACTCTTTCCCTGCTAATCCCAACCTCCTTTGACAGTCACTGTTCAGATGTGTATTATCACTAACAACTGGCTTGTGTACCAGTTGGTAAGAGTATATATGCTTTGTAATTGGCTGTCTCATTCAATGTTTCTGGAATTCTTCCATGTTGTTCTGTGTCAGTAGTTCGTCTTTTTAAAAAAAAAAAATAATAAAGTCTTTAACCTTATTTTATGTGCATGAAGGAAGCCAAAATGTTCAGCTGTCTCCTCTGTCCAAGACATATTATCTGGATTGTTTCTCTGAAACTCTACAAAATCAATATATGACCCTTTCACATACACTGTCTTTTCTAGCTAGCCCTGGTAAAGTTACATGTATGGGTGTTTTGCCTGTGTGTATGTCTATGTATACCATGCGTGTACCTACCTGATACCCATAGAGGCCAGAAGGGGACATCAAAATCCCTTTGCACTAGAGTTACAGATGACCATGAGCTACTATATGGGTTCTAGGAATCAAACCCTGGTCCTCTGGAGAAGCAGCAACTGCTCTTAACCACTGATCCATCTTCCCAGGCCCTCTCCAATTATCTGTCTTTCCTGAGCTGGGAGGCATCACCTTTATTGTGTGGATCTCTACTGCATTATCTTTACACAGCAATCCCCTAGCGATTTGATGAAAGGAATTATGTCACATTTGCTTTTGTAACTTCATCCCCCTGCAAAGTCTGTTTCGTAGTGCTCAATATATGGTCAATGACTAAGGTATAGGTCCTGGAAGGTATAGACAAGCCCAAGCATCAGATCAACCAACATTATTTCCCAGTAAGTATCACACTGATCAGCATCCTACCCACAAACCCAAGCAGCAGTGCCTTGGGGCCTTCAACAGATACACACCCTTCTACTGCGACTGCAGATGGGAAAGTACTCAACTCAGCATCCTTCCTTGTTGTTGTTGTAGTTGGGTTTGTTTATCTGTGTTTGGGATAGGGAGGGCGTCACAATGTTGACCAGGGTGGCATTGAACTCAGAGATCCACTTGTCTCTGCCTCCTGAATGCTGGGATTGAAGACCTGTGCCACTATGCCTGATTTATCTATCTATCTATCTATCTATCTATCTATCTATCTACCTACCTACCTACCTACCTACCTACCTATGTTGGTTGACTATCCATCCATCCATCCATCCATCCATGTTGGTCGACTGGTTTGTTTTGGTTTTTCAGTATAGGGTTTATTTATTCATTCATTTTGGTTTTTCAACACAGGGTTTCTGTGTATCCTTGGCTGTCCTGGAACTCATTCTAGAGACCAAGCTGGTCTCAACTCACAGAGATCCTCTGCCTCTGCCTCTGCCTCCCAAGTGCTGGGATTAAATCGATTACCTATTTTTTAAAAAGGAAAGTTCTAGTAACCACTGAACCTACCCAAGTCTATGTGCACTTTTCCACTCTGATCACTGCTCCTTGTCCACACTGGGATTGCAAGTTTTCTCCCCATAAGAGAGAACAAGAGTTCTGAGTCCTCTCACTCCAGTAACTAAGCACAGTACTTGGCACAGGGGAGACCATTACTGTTAAGAAAAAATACTAATGCTTGTTTACTGCTAGGTGCCAGGCATGGCCTAAGGATGAAACATACATAATCTCATTAAATCCTCACTGCCATTCCACTAAGGAGATACCCTCCAACATGGCTTGCATTAAACAGAAAGGGGAACTTCGCAGCACCAGCAATACTATAAAATCCAGCTGGACCTGACAGCCTCGCGTACTTCTGTTTCCACGTCTTACTCCGTCGCAGCATTGAAAACACGCACCCTATGTCCCATTTTTAAGGTTAGAAACGGAAGGGTCGCAGGCAACGCTGAACAGATGTCAAGAAGCCAGTCCGGATCTGCAGGCTCCAGGGCATCACCCTTTAACCCCGTGGTGGGAAGCAAGCCTGAACACGCCTCCCCCGGCCATCGCCCGCCCTCAGGGTCCCGCCTGAGGAGCCAAACCAACAGCCTCCTCACTGCCAACTTGGGGACCGGCGTTGCCACCGTCTTGCCCCCTCAGGGCCTGGGCAAAGCCTCGTCCCGAGCAGGCCTAGGCCCGCGCCCCAGAGCCACAACCTGCGCGTGAGCCGAGCCCGTCTCGCCCGCCGCCCAGCCCAGAGCCCCTCCATGGATCCTCTTCCCCCTAACCAGCAGCCCCTGCACAGTTACCGGTTACGGTGCTCCTTGAAGAGCGCCGTGAGGGCGCGCAGGGCCTCCAGGTCCTGGATGGGTGCTGGCACCATGACGCCCGACAGCCGGGAGGGTGGCATCCTGGGCGCCGCCATCTTGCCACTCACTCTTAGCCGAGCCTGACGAGGCGGAGAGAAGAGCAGAAGGGGAGACAGGCGACAGGAAAGGAGACAGAGACGCGATCTGCACGGCTCCGGCTTCCGCAGCCCGTGTCACCCAGATCCCGCGCAGCTGCGAGGCAGAGAGCGCGAGACTAGCCGGCTCGCCCCAGGCGGAGAGGACAACGCGGCGCTGCAGGGGAAGGGGGGCGAGGGCGGAAGTCCCGCCTGAGGGGAGGGGGCTCCGCGGAAGTCCTGCTCCTGCTTGGGGAAGGAGGGGGGGTCTTCGGGTCCTCAGTGTGGCGTCGGGGGCAGACGCCCCCCCAAAGGGCAGAATACTGGGCCGAAGGGGGCGGGGACGGGGTGGGCTAGGGACCAGAGAATGAGTGTGTTGTCAGGCGCAGGTGTTCACCCTGAGGAAGGGCCTCCAGAGGTGGGGCTCGCACGCAGAGGTTTCCCTCTAGGGAAGGGATACCAGGCATAAACTGAGCCCCCAGAATAATGTAAGCTGTCCCCTGAGGGGTCCTGGGAAGGAGGCTCCTTCTGAAGGGAGGAAAGGGGATACCGGCCAGAGGTGTCACCATGGGAGGGGATCTGGAAAGAAGACTTCCCCTCAGGGGATTTGTGGCTGGTCCTCCTCGTCCCATTGCAGAGAACCTGGACTAGAGACTCCCTCCAGAGAAGAGATGCTAGAGTGACGTGCTCCGCGGAGGGAGACCTGAAAGGGAAGTTCCCCCGTGGGGAAGGATGCTGGCTGCCTAGAGCCTGTAGAAGACGATCTTGGACAGAGGTTTCCCTCACGGGGAGAAGTGTCCCCTTGGGAAAGAACCAGGAAGGAGGCTCTTCCCACAGGAGAGGTTGCTGGGGAAAAAATGTGGCCATGAGAGGCGTATTCGTTTCTTGTTGCAGCCACAAAATACCTGACAAAAGCAACTTTTAAAAGAATAGGTTTATTTTAACTCACAGGTTGAAGGTACAAGCCAATATGGCGGGGACTCACGACACAAGTGCCGGAGGCAGCTGGTCACATAGCGTCCATAGCCAGGGGCTGACACCGATGGATGAACGCCGGTGCTCAACCGGCTTCCTCCTTTTTATACAGACCATGGGATTGTACCACCCACATTTGGGGCACTTAACCTAATTTATATAATTCCTTCACAAACATGGCCAGAGACTTGGTTTTTTTTTGTTTTGGGGAGTGTTTTTTGTTTTGTGTTTTTTTGTTGGTTGGTTGGTTGGTTGGTTTGGTTTTTTGTTTTATTTGTGATTCTAGAGCTTGTCAAATTGACCATTAATCAGCGCTGTCACAACAGGAGACCAGAGGAGGAGGCTCCCTCCAGGGGACAGGATACTTGCCAGATATATCCCCCTACTGGGGCTGACATTTGAGTATTTTCTAGTCGGGAGGTGGTGACACTTGCCTTTAATTCCAGCACTCGGGAGGCAGAGGCAGACAGAGCTCTGTGAGTTCGAGGTTAGCCTGGTATACAAAGTGAGTTCCAGGACAGCTAGGGCTACACAGAGAAAACCTGTCTCAAAATGCACACACACACATACAACACACACACACACACACACACACACACACACACACACACACACACAGTTACGATACAGAGATTGGACCTTGGCTGGTGAGTCCAAACCACGGCAGACCCACGCCATGCAGACAAAACTTACTTGGGAAGTTTTACTGGGGGAAGGGAAGAGAGGGGTGGGCAAAGACCTGCCTGTCTCTTCAGAGGAACAGCAGGAAAGAGAGTGGGAATAGGTGAAGCCTGTCTCTTAAATGGATGGACCTTTTGTGCCTGTGTATGGAACCAGGGTACTGCTTGCCATGCACAGGAGTGACTGACACACTCTGCCAGGTCCCGGATGCTAACACACACACACATACACACACACACACCAAACCATATCCCTGTAAGAGGCGACCTGGGGCAGAAGGCCGGGAGATACAAAGGAGGTCTCCCTAGGAAAAGATACTGCAGGGGCCTGAGGGGCAGGTTCCAGGCAAACCGTCCCCCTGAGAAGGTAGACTTAGATCCTCACGGGTCAATGTTTTAATCTGTGCTCCTCCCTCGGGTCCAGCAGCCTGTCACCAGTCTCAGACCCTGAAAGCTGGCTTCATTGTGCTTTCTTATCACCTACTGATAAAACTTGTCACTTGTCAAGTACTTAGAATAGCTCATCAGGGTTTTAAAACACAGAGAGCCAGCAAAATAGTTCATGCTGCCAATGCTGATAATCCTGGGACCACAGGACAGAAGAGGACCAACTTTGACTTCCATTCCTATACCCACATGCACACACACACACACACACACACACACACACACGTGAATAAAGAAAATCCACACACAATTAGAAGTTGTCTTAGTCACTGTTCTATTGCTGTGAAGACACATCTTGGCCAAGGAAACACTTACAAAAGAACCACTTAATCAGGGACTTGCTTACAGTTCCAGGGGTTAGTCCTTGGTCATCAGAGCAGAAAGCATGGAAGCAGGCAGACATGGTGCTGGAGAAGCAGCTGACAGCTATATCCTGATCCACAGGAAGGCAGAAGAGGGGGGTGGCATGGGACAGGTGTGGGGGGCAAATGACCAGGACACACACCTGGGACTGGCATGGGCTTTTGAAACATCAAAGCCCATCCCCCCAAGTGACACACTTTCCTAATCCTTCTAATCCTTTCAGGTAGGACCACTCCCTGGTGACTAAGCATTCAAATACATAAGCCCACAGGGGCCATTCTTATTCAAACCACTGAAGAAGTGAAAAGGCCCAATTTTCCAGCAGTAAAGCAAATAATGTGTTCTTCTAAAGGAAATGAAAGCATTTCGCCAGAATTAGCTGATGTTGGTAACCCATATATTTTCTTTCCACCACTCTCTACTGATTGTACTATAACGTACAGGAATGGTTGTCAAACCCTGTACTGGGAAGTAGACATACAAGATTGGCAAAAGATGTTCCAACCCTGAAGGAACTCACAGACTAGAGGGACAGAAACAGAAAAGCAAATGTACTGGAGCAAAAGGCTGTGATTGACAGCTCTCCCTACTACTATGTAACTATGACAACACTAACGGTCAAGTATCATATCTTTTCCACTTCACTGACTCCACATTCATCCCTTCCACAACTATCGCTGCATGACTTACTGGGTGCCAGATCTGAGATCGCCTGACAGGCAGGCTCAGGCCAATTCAGAGTGCTATTCCTGGGCTAACCAAGGCAAACCTGCCAATTTTTGTCTTGAGCTGTTGATAGTAAAACACACTTCTCCCATATGAAGGTCTTCACCCTTAGTTTCCTGTCTTCTATTGTGAAACAAAAACCACACTGAATCTTTCAGAAAATGTGTGTGTCCTGGCTAGTCCTACCCCCCCTACCCCCGCCCGGTCTTAGGTAGGGTTACTATTACTATTACTGTGATCAAATACCATGACCAAAAGCAGGTTGGAAAGGAAAAGGTTTATCTGGGTTACATCACTGTTCCTCACTGAAGCAAGTCAGGACAGGAACTCAAGTAGGGCAGGAACCTGGAGCTAAGAGCTGATGGCCATGGAGGGGTGCTGCTTACTGGCTTGTTCCCTATGGCTTGCTCAGCCTGCTGCCTCCTAGATCTCCAGGACTATCATCCCAGGGATGCCCCACCTACAATGGACTTCAGCCACTAATTAAAAAGTGCCCCCACAGACTTGCCTTCAGAGCAGTCTTCTCTCTGCTGGCTCTAGCTTGTATCAAATTGACATGAAGCTATCCACCACAGCCCCTCTATTTGCACTTTCTGGAATATTGCTATGGGCTGCTTATTTATTTCTTAGCTATATTCTAAATAAAAAAAACAACTCAATATTTCACTCTGTTCAAAACCACTGATGGATTTCCATTACGCTCAGATTTCTCTTTAATTGAAATTGCAGCTTCCTCCCCACATTCCGTTATGATGCTGTTCTCGCTTCTTCCTCCTCCCTGTTCTGCTTCAGCCATCTGGCCTCAGGAAAGTAGCCCTCTACCGCAGACCTGGGTACACGTTGTTGTACCTTTTGCATAGGACACCTCCCCACAGATACCTGCATCATAAACTTCCTCCAACTGTCTGCTCAGTGTCTTCTTTCCCGTCTCCCCCCACCCACACTGGCATTATCTTCACTTTGTTTTTTAAGGTTTTTTTAAAATTCATGTGTATGTGTGTGAGCTTCCAAGAGTGCATCATATATGTGCAAGAGCCTGAAGAGATCAGAAGAGGGCATCAGATACCCTGGAACCGGAGTTGCAGGGGTTATGAGCCACCACGTGGGTGCTGGGAACAGGCCCAGTCCTCTGAGAGCCGTCTCTCCAGTCTCAAAAGTAGGCTCTCACTATCTGCATCTGTGTTACTGGCATTTGAACCTAGGGCCTTGTACTTGATAGACCAGTGCTCACTGCTAAGCTACATGGCCACCCCCACCTCTAATTTATTTGAGGAACATCTAGCTCCCATGCTGTCTCAGCTAGTGGTAAACTACTGCACTCAAGCAACCCACCTCTGCCTCCCCGGTTGCCAGGTTTTCAAGCACCGCCAAGACATCTATCTCAAGTGATTCAATGAGCATCCTGGTCAATTTTCTTCCAACTGCAATACTTCAGGCAACCCCAAGACCCAGGAATTTTCTCTAATCACCTATTCTAGTTTGCTTTCTACTGCGGTGATAAATGCTACGACCAAGCACAACTTGAGGAGGAAAGGGTTTGTTTGGCTTCCGGGTTAGAGTTCATCATCAGGGAAGCCTGAGGCAAGAACAGGAGCAAAGGTCACGGAGGGGCGCTGCCCACTGGCTGGCTCCTCACAACTTTCTCACCTTGCTTTTCATTCTGGGGTTCACCTGCTCACAGCTGGGCATCACCCACAGTGGGCTGGGGCCTCCCACATCAATCATTAATCAAGAAAAGGTGGCACAGACTTCCTGACAGGCCAGTCCAATGGAGGCAGTTCCTCAGTTAAGGTTCCCTCTTCCTAGGTGATTCTAGCTTGTGTCAGTTTGACAAAAACATGTAGTCAACCCAATGCCTGATACATTCTGCATGGCAGAATTTACATACCGGTTTTGTTTATTATCACTTATCTATCTATATGCTTACTGCCAGAGAGCAAGCTCCAAAAGAGTAGAGATGCCTGCTTCTAATGTCACGTCACCAACCCAGCACCTAGAAAAATGCCCTATGTATGACGATGGATCAATAAATATTAATGAATGAAGAATAGTTTGTAATACATAACATTTTCAGAAAGGATCAAGGAAATGTTACACTCCAAGGAATACAAGGAACTGGGGAAGAAAGGAAAAGAGGAAGTAAAAGAAAAATATTTTTAAAAAGCAAAATGACATAGAAAAAATAGAATTGTGGGCAAGAAAAACAAAAGAAAGTTAAATTTGTCAAACAGCATGTGACATTGACTACCCAGAATCGATGGGGGGATCTCAGCCTTGACTGAACGGATGTGAGCAAGTTAATATTTCACTTGGCTCAATGGCATCTTTTGCTGTTATGCAACTGTTTGCCTTAGATAAACCAAATGGGGCAAGCCAACAGGTTGAGGTGTTATAGAAGAATTCAACCTCAGGCGTAACTTGTGACATATATTTATATCGGGAGCCCACCACACGAAAAAGAACCAAGAGCTTGAGTAATCAAGAAAAAGGGGGGGGTGGAGAAAAGGAAGGAAGGAAGGAAGAAGGAAGGAAGGAAGGAAGAAAGAAGGAAGGAGGGAAGGGAAGGAAGAAAGGAAGGAAGGAGGGAAGGAAGGAAGGAAGGAAGGAAGGAAGGAAGGAAGGAAGGGGGAAATCAGAGGCAAAAGGAATGAAGTATAAGGCAGATAGACTTGGACCAAATGCACACGGTTTTAGGCGAGGAAGAGAGAGGAAGTGGGTACTGGGAAGAAGGGAAGATCATCTTACACCCTACAGTCCACCATGGAGAGGAATCAAGGAAGAAACCTGGCGGCAGGAGCTGATACAGAGATCACAGACGGGAGCTGCTTACTGCCTTGCTTTCCCTGGCTTGTTCAGCCTGCTTTCTTATACAACCCAGACCCATGTGCCTAGGAATGGCACCACCCGCAGGCTACTGGGCCCTCCTGTATCGATCAACAGTCAAGGAAATACCCCACAGACAGGGCCACGGGCCAATTCTTCAATTGAGGGTCCCTCTTCCCGGGTGTGTCAGGTGACAAAGCTAATTGTGACATTTTAGTCCCCCTTCTGTCCTCTCACTAGAAGTTTTCATTGTGTATCAACATCTACGTGAGGCCTGTGTGCCATCAGGAAATGCCCTAGCCACCAGATACCTGTCTTCTTGCTCTTCCTGCCCTAATTTAGATTTGTTAACTTGACACAGCCTAGAGTCATCTGAGAGAAAAGCCTTGACTGAGGCGTTGCCTAGTTCAAATGGGCCTACACACACGTGAGGGGTGCTGGCTTGATTGTTGGTTCCTTTGAGAGGACCTACTCTGGGCAGGTGGTCCAGGGCTATGTAAGAAAGCTAAGCACAGATGTGCAAGCAAGCCAGCAAGCAATGATCAGCACTGTTTCAAGGGCTTGGCTCCAAAGCATTTCTCTACTCTAGGTATATGTAATAGACCCTTCATTTAGCTCTTCTGCATTGTAATAGTTTTGTTTCTTCTTGCTGGATAGTTTCTTCAGGCCCATCAACCAACTAATTACTCAAGGAACCTACACATAAATAAAAACTGAATAAATAAACCTTAAAAAAATAAAAGGGATAGAGGGAGTGGAGAGATGGCTCAATAGGTAGGAGCCCTGGCTGCTCTTCAACAGATCCTGATTCCAATCCCAGTTCACAGCCCTCTGTAGATCCAGGCCCAGGGGAACTGATGCCCTCTTCTGGCCTCTATTGGCACCACACACACGTGGCACACAGACATTCATGCAGGCAAAACACACATAAAACTAATACAATTTAATTAAAATCTTTTTTTAAAAAAAGCAGAAATTCTGGAACAGAGAGATGGGAGAACAGCACAGTAGGAATGTTCCAGATATGGTTAACAGAATGGAAGAAAGACCCTAGAAAGAGAATTAAGAGCCAGGTCTAGAAGCAATACTTAGCTCTAAACCACAGCTTCAGTGAGCACAGAGCAGAATGGGTGAAGTGAAACGAAATGTATTTATAGACACATCAGAGTGAAACTGCAGAGGACAACAAAGACAACCTGATAAGCCTCAGGAAACACACAGTTTCTTTTTAGGGGAGTGACAATTCGAGTAGGCTGCATTTAAAGCAGGAATACTAGAAACCAAAATATTGCGCTGAGATCTTCCATGTGCTATAAAATATAAATAACCACCAACAGACCCACGCAAAAGGAAATGGAGAGGAGTGAAGACAATCCCAGGGGGAGGAGGCCGCGGCAGAGTGAAGGAAGACCTCTGAGGATGCAGACCGTTCGCATCACAGAAAGGGACCAAGTGATAACTGATCAAACAAATCATGGTATGTCCATACAGTAGGATACCTACACAGCAATACAAAGAAAGAAGACATTAATACAATAAAGTGAGAGAATCTGAAAATTAATTATGCTGAACAAAATGACTCAAACAAGGAGGGACTGTGTACCGTGCAGTTTCACTGTATGACGATGCATTTGGTAAAATCCAACACAATTCAGCTCATTATATGAAGTTCTAGGGAAATTATAGCAAAAGGGTGAAACCGGAGTGAAAGAATAGGATGTGAAGGTCAAAGCAAGAATTGTGGTACAATCCGTAATCCAGCACTTAGGAGGCTGATTTAGGAGGGCAAAGCTATGGTCCAAAACAATGGGAAGGGCAGTATTTTAGAATCATGGAACTATTTTGCCACAATTGTGATAGTCAGCAATTGGGCATTTTGTCTTGAAAATGAATCAAACCATGCACTTTAAGAAGCAGAATCTACTCAACCGAGATAGAGAGAGAATCTGATTTTGCATAAATAATGAATAGTGAAAAAATCAACAACAAAAAGTATAGCTGGCCCTGATGTATAACTAATAGATCTGCATTCTTGCTGTGGACAGCTTCCAGACATTGACTAACAGACACTCCAAGCCTGGGATCCCCAAGTAAACAGAGATATGGGAAGCAGATCAACACTCACTGGCCTTTCTCTCTGGACTCATTTCCCAATTCACAGAAAGAAAGCTGCCACCAAAGACAGCAAGACAAACTGAGCAAGCCAAAGACCCAGGGTCACAGATGGCAAGCCCATGTGCCTGGGACTCCCAAAGGTAAGAGCTAAGCTGCTGGGAGACCCCAGAGGCCAAGAAGCTGTGTGAGTTTTAGGCTGAATATTGAATTGCACATGTACTGAGAACCCACGGGCCAGACAGAGATACCTGGGAGAAGCAGCCCCCTAAGCACCCCTTGAGCTCACACAGAATCAGATGCCAGACTTCTAAAGAGCTACAGTGAGAATAAATACAAGGGGATGCACCTCGAAAAACATTGTGGTAAGGGAAAGAAATCACACCAAAGACTATTTCTATGAAATCTCTAGAAAAGGAAAAACTATAAGAGCAAAAAAAAAAAATAGATCTGTATTTGCCTAGAGTTGGGAGCAGAAGCAGGGGCTAAACAAAAAGACACAGTCTACAAAAATAAACAAACACAAAAAGATCACAAACTTGGTTTTGTTTTCTGCTTTTTTTTTTTTTTTTTGGTTTTATGAGACAGGGTTTCTCTGTATTGTTTTGGAGGCTGTTGGTCCAGCCCGGCCTCGAACTCACAGAGATCTGCCTGCCTCTGCCTCCCGAGTGCTGGGATTAAAGGAATGCGCCACCACCACCCGGCTGTTTTCTGCTTCTTTAGACAGAGTCTCATGTAGCTCAGGGTGGTCCTAAACTATGAACCTTCCTGCCTTCTCCTTCTAAGTGAGTCAACCATGTCCAGTTTGAAAGTCATCAAACTTATCAAATGTGGTAGCATACACCTTTAATCCCAATGCTTGAGAGGTAGAGGCAAACAGATCTCTGAGTGTTTTAGGCCAGTGTAAGACCCTGTGTCAGAACACACACACACACACACACACACAGAGAGAGAGAGAGAGAGAGAGAGAGAGAGAGAGAGAGAGAGAGAGAGAGAGAGAGAGAGAACAGACAGAGCTCCTGAGCAGGATCTCAAGAGGCTGCATGTCCGTAAGACCCATTACCATGCAACAGTGTTCATTATAGGATGAAAGACCTTCCCCTGGGATGGAGTGCCAGGAAACTCCACATAGCACAAGTCATATCATTCACCATCCTGTTGCTGGCATGCCCTAAGTTCTATGACCACACAGTTAGGCATTCCTTATGACCAAAAGATGACAAGAGCAGAGGTGGGTCACATGATCATTTGAAGCATTATTCTATGATAGCTGTTGTACAAAGTGAACTCAGAGTTGCTTCAAATTACGTGTCTTAGACCTGGAAAGATGGGTCAGCAGTTAAGAGTATTTGCTGCTCTTCCAGAGAACTTGAGTTCAATTCCCAGTGCTCACATAGTGGTTCACAATATCTGTAACTACAGTACTAGGAAACCTGACATCCTCTTCTGACCTCTGGGGATATCAGGCATACATGTGGGTATCCAGATACCCATGCAGAAAAAAAGCACCCATACATATAACACAAAAATATCAGAAAATAATTTAGTATCTTACCTTTCTGGGATCTAGAAGATTGAAATGAGTCTCCCTGAGCTAAAGTCAAAGTGTTTCCAGGGCCGCTTCCTTTGGGGGTCTCTATGGAAGAATGTATTTCTTTGATTTTTTCATCTTAGAGGCCACTCACATTCCTTGGCTCCTGGCACCTTCTTGTATCTCCAGAGCCAGAAAGGTGGGGCTGAAGATTTGCCTTCTCACACTGCTATCCTTCTGTTTTTATGTTAGTTAGTCTCCTTTTCCGACTCTAACGTTCTCCTGCCTCCCACTTTTACTTAGGAAGACCCCATGGTTAATTCTGTGTCCATAGGCGTGATTCAAGGCCAGCTCCCATCTCAAGACCAGATGTTGAGTCCCTTGATCCTCCACCTCCCTGTGGCTACTAGAACATGGACAAATACGTAGCCTCAATGAAAATGTCTCCTATGGGATGGGTGGGAGACAGGTGCACTCTTCCTTCTTAGGTCTGCTGGCCATATAACCGGAGACACTCTGCTCCGGATTCTCAGTCACTGGGCTTTGCTCACCTCTGATGGCACTTACACAATCTGCAGCTATTTAAGTGGCCATTCACTTATTTATTTATTGCCAGTTTCTCTAAAGCAAAAGCTTCAAGGTGGTAGAGAATTTTTTCCATCTCCATCTGATGACCACGCACACAGTCTGAGGTCAGACTGGGGAGGAAGGCATGAGTGAAGCCAAACAAACAAAAATAAGCACCAAGGAATCGATGTGGGGCTGGAGAGAGGCTGAGCAGTTGACGCTTGGTGCTCTGGCAGAGCATGGCTAATCTCCACCGTCAGCTTGACTAAATTTAGAATCACCATGGGTGCTGGCTAGTTTTGTGTCAACCTGGCACAAGCTATAATCATCGGAGAGGAACCTCAATTGAGAAAATGCCTTCAGAAGATCAGGCTGCAAGCAGACAAGCCTGTAGGACATTTTCTTAATTAGTGATTAGTAGGGGAGGGCCTGGCCCGTTATGGGTGGCGCCATATTGGCGGTCCTGAGTTTTCTATGAAAACAGGCTGAGCAAGCCATGGGAAGCAAGCCAGTAAGCAGCTCTCCTCCATGGCCTCTGCATCAGCTCCTGCCTCCGTTCCTGTTCTTGTTCTGACTTCCTTCAATGATGTGGAAGCCTAAAACAAACCCTTTCCTCCTCAAGCTGCGTTTGGGCATGGTGTTTCCTCACAGCAATAGTGACCCTAACTAAAACACCGTGGGAACAACACTACTAGGCAGTTCTGTGAGAATGCTTCCAGAAGGATTTAGCTGAGAGAGGGAGACTACCCTGGATGTGGCCAGCAGCATCCTGTTTTCTGGGACCCTGGACTGGATAAAAAGGAGGTGGGGTGAGCACCAGCATTCACTTCCCTCAGGTTTCTGACTTTGGATGTGATAGGAGAAGAAGCTCCACCCCCTGCTGCCCCCCACCCCACCCCCTCACCTTGCCCGCCATGGTGGACTGATCCCCTCAGACTGTGAGCCAAAACAAACCTTCCTCCCTCAACTTGCCTTTTCCCAGGTATTTTGCCATTACCAACGAGACAGCAACTAACACCCTGTGATAGCCATGGCTTCCGGCAATGTGCGTGGCTCAGAAGGTCAAGAGCACGCTTCAAACACAGTGGTTACCAGGCAGTGGTGGCTCACACCTTTAATCCTAGCACTCAGAAGGCTGAGGCAGGCAGATCTCTGTGAGTTCAAGGCCAGCCTGGTTTACAGAGCAAGTCCTAGGACAGCCAGGGCTACCCAGAGAAACCCTGTCTTGAAATGCCAAAAACCAAACCATATAAACAAACAAGACCCCCTCAGTGATTCTGTGGGTCTCAGGCAGGTGTTGTCACTGTCCCCACCCTCCACACCCCTCATCTCATAGAACCTCAGCCTCACACATCTTATCTTCAAAATGAGAATGGAGGAGGGATAGCCCAGAATGACGGGACACCTCTTGGTGTGTGTACATAGAATGTCTACTCCAGGCAGAAACAGGGTCAGGGAAATCTGTACCGGCACATCCAGGATTCCTCCATCGTGAACCAGAAGACAGAGCATTTGGGAGGAGAGGTTGCGGGTTTGGGAGAGGTTCTGGGAGAGGAGGCCACTGATGGTGTGCAACCAGCAGCTGACTCTGGGTGTCATGTGTGGGGTGCATGGAAGCTGGCAGAGGGTGGAGGAGACAGGTGCCGTGAAATCCCCCGGCTCAGCCTGACGAGCAAAGCAGGAAGCACATGGGCCAAGTAGTCGGGGGCTCTGGCAAGAGAAGCCTGGCGTGATGCTGTGCTTGGGAAGCCTGGAGGTGGGGAGCCGGGGTGGGGGGGAGGTAGTGCCATGGGAAAATGCAAGGAGCCGGGATCAGGATGAGGTCAAGGGACCGGCCAGCTGGAGGCGTGAGAGGCCTGGCAGGCTCGGAAGCTGTGGTCAGGGAGTGGTATCGGGGAGAGAAGTTGGAAGTGTCTGGTGATGACAGGGCTGGGCAGCGGGCAGCTGCGGTGCAGTGGAGGTGAAGGTCGGGCAGGGAAGTGTGGGAAGGGTGCCGCGCTCCCCCATGCAGGACTCAGGGCATCTGGGTGACTCACAGACGTTTTCTCTGCCCACACCTCTTACCCTCCCTCTGTCCTTTGATGTCCCGCTGTCTTTCTAACATATGAACCATGTTTCTCACTGGGAGACCTTTCTCAAACACAACTTAATTTTTTACACCGGACCCACCCCTTTCTAATCCCCCCATCATCACCTTCCTGATCCCCAATTTTTATGTCACTCTTTTCCTCCTCTTCTCTGCTGGCATTGCTCCCACCATCCTGTCAATCATGAATCCTCATGAACTATTTTGTCCATAGCATCGTTTCCCTTTTTCTTCCCACTCATGCCTGGTGCTTGCACACACTGGGCAAGTGCTCACCACTGTCTGGGTCATCCCTAAGCATTCAAAGGGAAAATCTGCCTCCAAGAACTGACATCACACATCTAACTAGAGAAGGGAGAGAAACAATTGATTGACAGCAGTCACAAAAACAAGCTGGTAGGAGCTACAAGAGCAAACAGAAATGCACAGGTCCGAAGTCACACACAAACGGTTTCAAGTCGCATCTCTCAGCATCAGTTAAGCAAAGGAGACAGTACCTAATGGGGCATTGGGAAAACTGGTTGGAATTTGCCTTTGCTATGTCTGGCACACAGCTGATGCTGCTGTCTTCCTTATCTGCAAGCCATGTGCCATGCCCCCCAGCACATGCTCGAAGCCATGGTCAGCACCAAGGCCCCCCCACTATGCTTTCTCATATATATATGAACTTATATCTAATATCTTTGATAAAGCATATTATAAACTAACACAGTAAGAAATTGCCAATAGTAAAAAGATCAGAAAGCCAAGTATGATGGACATGCCTGTAATCCCAGCACTAACGATGCAGAGGCAAGAGGACTGCCTACACAGTGAGTGCCACGCCAACCAGAACTACATAGCAAAGCCCTGTCTCTCAACAAAATAAAATAAAACTAAGTGAAAAAAAAATCATAATTTACTATAATAAAATTATGTAAATAAGGTCTTTCTCTCAAGTTGTCTTACTATACCATATCCACCTATCTTGTTGCTATGCTGGGAGATGATACAATACCTACACGATGGCAAAGAGTGACAAATAATGACTCAGACATTGAAATATAGGGCTGGGCTATATGTAAAGGCTGCTTAAACATAGGCATTGTGACAAGGAGGGAGCTGATAGGAGAAGCCTGCTGAGAGGCTAAGGAGAGGGCAGCATATACCGAGCATGGATGCATGGCATACCAGGATGATTTACTTGTCAGGCCGCACAGAGTTGAGTGGTAACACTCCTTATGCTACTTATGCATGCCATGCAATTTAAAGCTCAGTAATTGTTTATTTCTGTAATTCTCCATTTAGTGTTTTCAGGCTTTACTTGACTTGGAACTGAAACCTCAGAAAGCAAAACTGAGCGTCCTGGTTGAGCTGCTCTAGTCAGATACGTCCCCGCGGAGCCTTTCCGGAAGTGTAACAGGTAGTGGAGGAGGCTCTGAGCTGGAGACAAACTGCTTGTGCGTTGTTTCTGGGACTCAGTTTCTCATATATAAAATGAGTTACTGACATCTGCTTTGCTTGTTACAAGGGCAGTTGGGAGAATGAATACACTTAAAATGCTCTAACAAAAACAAAACAGAAGGTCAGGCAGTGGTGGCACACATCCTTAATGCCAGCATTCAGGAGGCAGAGGAAGGTGAATCTCTGTGAGTTCAAGGCCAGCCTGGTCTACAGAGGGAGTTCCATGGCAGGCTCCAAAAATACACAGAGAAACCCTGTCTCAAAAAAAAAGCAAAACAAAACGGAAAAAAAAAACCAAGCTCCATGGATGAGGAAATTTACTCTTGGGTAAGTTAATACACACCATCTCTGCTTCTCTCCCTGCAGTTTCCACACTAACCAGTGTGATTTCCTCCCCTTCCCTCCCCACCCCAGCTTCCTCCCCCTCCTCCTTCCTTCTCCTCCCTCCATCCCTTCCTTCTCCACCATCTCCTTCTCTTTTTTCTTTTTCTTTTTTTTTTTTATGAGACAGGGTTTCTCTGTGTAGCTTTGGAGCCTATCTTGGCACTCACTCTGTAGACCAGGCTGGCCTCAAACTCACAGAGATCCTCCAGCCTCTGCCTCCCGAGTGCTGGGACTAAAGGTGTGTGCCACCAGCACCCACCTCTTCTTTCTTTTAGAGACAGATTCTCATTGGATAGCCCAAGCAGCCTGGAACTTGGGGTTCCCTGCTTCTGAGTTCACAGATATGCACTACCATGCCAGTTTGTCCTAGCTTCTTTTTTTTTTTTTTTTTTTTTTTTGGTTTTTTTCGAGACAGGGTTTCTCTGTATTGTTTAGGAGGCTATCGGTCCAGCCCGGCCTCGAACTCTCAGAGATCCGCCTGCCTCTGCCTCCCGAGTGCTGGGATTAAAGGCGTGCGCCACCACCGCCTGGCTTGTCCTAGCTTCTTATAACAAATACCAGACCAACATGGAACCTCCAGGCGGGGCTCACGGAGCAAACACTCCTCCAGAAGTCACTTCATTCTTGTCATTTAGCCCATCCAAGTGACCGAGAAGAGCTCCACCATTAAGCCCCTACATCTTTGCCTGGAGCACTGTCCAATCCAGGGGCCTAGTCACGTCCTGTAACCCCAAAGCTTAGAGGCTCTGTCTGCCTCTCCGAGGTGCAGGTGGACAATGGTCAGTATGAGCTCAGTGGGAGGGGAAGGGACAGTCATAGACAGTGTCTGCTGTGTGGCCAGTGCTCCGTATGTTAGCCATTATCATCACCACAGGTTCCCCCTGCCAACTGCATGGTCATCTCTGTCCTCTGCCCCCTCAGGACAGTGACATGACTCAGTGGCCTCGTCTAGACTCCCCTGAGGATGAACACCCACCCAGAATGACCCCCCCACCTTCAGGTGCTTTCCAACTTGGTTTTTGTTGTTTTATGCTGTAGTCACTCCCAGCACCACACAGCCACCACCCCAGATAGGCAATGTCAAGTAACCGGTGGTTTGCCCCTACCCCCTTCCCTGCTCTAGACTTCTGGGAGAGATGTTTGTACATGACCTGCGATGAGAGAAAACAGACTGGATGGGGAGGGGATTGGAATCCCCAGCTACTCCCCTAGAGCCAAGAGGCCTTTGCTCCACACCGGTGTCTCTTGTCTCTGCCTCCAGCAACAGTACTCGCTTTACCCTGCACTAGAGTGTCATGTGTCCTTTCTCTGTGCCCTGCCAAAGCCCGTGCCACGGTGTAAATCAACACTGCCCTCCAGCCTCTCCAGACAGCTCTCGAAACCCAGCCTAACTTTATCCTCTATTTGGGCTTATGACACCTTGCATCTTTTACGATTACAGCTGTTATAGCTTTTAATATTCCCTTTAATTTTGTTCCTTTCAATGACACTCAGCCAAAACATTCTGTACTCTAGTGTCTTCAGGGAATACAAAGGTTGGAGAGATTCAGGGTGACAGCGTAGAAGGCAGGATAAACCAAGGAAGGCAGGCAGAGGTGCCTGGCAGGCCATGCCCGAGACGTTCCTTCCTGTGGTGGGGATACCGGGAAGCCACAAGGGCCCAGAGCTGCAACTGTCCTCATCCTCTCTCTCAGGGGCTCACAGTGGGTCCTTTCCAAGGAATTCTAGGTGTTTTCGACCATGGGGGTGGCATTATTGTATAGTGAACACATTACAGGGAAAAAGGTCCCTAAAGGGGGAAAAGCATGTTGGAAAGGCTAGGAAGGAAAGACATACAGAAGCATGATTGCCTGCAATGGAGAATTCTGAAATATACTGGAGGCAGAACAAGATAAACTACTAGTCTGAAAACAGCTACTTTCTGGAGCACAAGAAGCAGCTATAGGAGGCCATAGAGTGCCACCTGGTGGCCACTATGGGAAATGCTTTGTGTGGGTCTGGCTCAGGTGGGCAGTCCTCTACCGCCGGAGGTCTCTCAGGGTCCAGGTCAAGTCTCAGACACCGGTTGGAAGTCTCTAGTGTCCCTCAAGAAGTGGAGAGAGAGGTCTGTCCTGGAATTCTCTTTGATTCTCACCCTCTGCCCGCCCCCAGACTACACACACCCCTTCCGCAGCCCCTAGCTGAGATTAAACGCCATCCGGAGGCCCCGCTGGTAGCACCGGATTTTGCTGTCTGTAGTGTTAGAAGAGCCGTCTTTTGGACGAAGGATGCTAGTACGAGCTAACCACGAAAGTGGGGACTAGAAGCTAGATCCCGCTGTTCTTTTAGGGATGTCTCCCTTCTCCTTATCAAAGCTGCCTTGTCTTCAGTCGTACCCTGTTTGTTTTTGTTCGGACTTCCGTTTTTCATGCAATAAGAACAGCTTTCTAATTCCCTTGTAAACCACAGCTAAGTGTCCCCGCTTCATCATTCTTTAGGATGGGATTCCTAGCCCAGGACAATTTTACCCTTTGGCAGGACAACACTTGGTGATGTCTGGAGGCCTTTGGGGCTGTTATACCTGGAGGAAAGAGGCTGCTGCTGACCCCTAGTGAGAATACGCCGACAGTGCACAGAATGGCACTGTCCGTTGCGTTCAGAGTTATTGGCCAAACACCCGCAGAGTAAGGGTCAGTTCTAGCTGCCTCCAGAACCAGGACCCTTCTAGAGGTCTGATCACTCATCTGTTCATATGACCATGTGGAACCAGATCTGTCCACCTGCAACGCTGACTGAAGTTTTGGCTCAGCAGCTGCCTGGCTGTCCTTGGTTCTTATGGTCAATCCATCTTCCTTCAGTGTTTCTGCACAAAGAACCTGGGTGGTATACAATTAAGTAAGAGACACATATCACTCTGCAAAACCAGTATTATCCTTTGTACATACACATCTGTACTGCATGGATTTGATTTTAAATTATGATTATTGTATAACTCTTTCCCCCCAGCTATCCCTTTAAACAATGAAACGGTGAAGGCTTGCTAAAGCCCTGAGTAGCAGACAGAACAAAGAAAAAAAAAAGGCTCTTGTCAAGTCAAATATGAAAGGCCTAGCACCCCTAATTATATCTTGGAAGGAAAGCTTTGTCCTAGTGACACTCAGGCTGGCTTTGGGCCAGCTCAGGTTTCCCCCTTGACGATTTTTAGGAAGTTTCATGATATGGAGACGTTGTTGAAACACCAACCGCTTGACTTCTGCTGAGCAATCAGATGCAGATATCAAACCCACTCCTGCCACTTGGGCGGCTCAGAGTACCTGGTTATCTCGAGCAAAACGAGCTTGCAATTTTAACCCAGGCTTCTAAGTGAAGTCAGACCACTCTGCCTGCTGTTTTCCACCTGGGGTGTGTGTGTGTGTGTGTGTGTGTGTGTGTGTGTGTGTGTGTGTGTGTGTGTGTGTGTGTTTCACAAAGGATCTCTGAGGAAGCTTGGTTGAGAGGTGCAGACTGATCTCGGATACCTGACATTCTGCATTCACATTGATCATTAAAGGAGCAACAAATACTGTTTTTCTTTTATAAACTAAAAAAAAAGGTGTTAAGAAAGGCAGCTTCTTTTTCCTTCCCTCCCTCTCCCCTTCCCTCTGCTCCACCCTTTCCCACTCTCTCTCGTGCTGGGGACCAAAACCAGAGCTTTGCTCCCATGCACTCTGCCATCAAGCTACACCCCTCCCCCCCAATTCAGTCCCTTAAACACTAAATGCCCAAGTGACTCATGGGCCACTCTTTCCCTGTTGTCATTTCGAGATTTTAGCTTTTTTGTTGTTGTCTTTTAAGGCAGGGTCTTACACAGCCCAAGTGGCCCTTGAACTCCCTTTGTAGCATAGAATGACCTTGAACTCCTGATCCTCCTGCTCCCACCTCTCGAGTGCTGGGATAACAGTATGTTCCATCACACCCTGTGTTTGCCATGCTGGCATGGACCCCAGAGTTCCTACAGGCGCTAAATGAGCTACCTCCACAGTCCAAGTATTTGCTGACTTAAAACATTAAAAGTTAATGGAAGTAACCCGACTGTCATGCTATGCCCCACTCCCTGTGCCATGCTCATTTGCTAAAGGAAAGTTTGTATGTGGGGTCAAGACATTGAGTCGACGGCCTGTTTCTGTGCAAAGTGTTCATTCCTGGGCAAGGAGTGTCTGGGGACCAGGAATATATTATAAATCATATTTTTAGTGAGGATGACAAAAGCTCAAGAACCCTTGCCTTAGGGAACCTGTTCAATTCGTCAGTTAGAATTCAGGCCGCTCAAGTACAACGAGCCCGTTCTTGTCATGGGAGGCCTGGTTCCAGAGAGAGGAAAGGGCCTTCTGGGGAGCCATCAGGGCAGACACAGTGGTGACACCGGGCAGCAGAGTGCAGACGCCTCTCTGCACAGAGCTTGGCAGCCCTCCAGAGCTGGCCTCTGTCACTCAGCCATCCGAGGCCTTTCTTGGCCTGATGTGAACAAGCAGGGAGCCTGTGGAGATGCAGGGCTCCCGTTGTTGCTCAGGTTTTTAATCAGGCTTGGAATCTATCTGTTCCTTTGGGGAACAGGATTTTGGGGAGCACTGCACATGATTCTGAGAAGGAAAAGGGGTCAATATCAACTCCCTGCCTTCCACAACCCAGAGCCTTGCACCATATCCTGGGTACAGACAGGCCATCTGCTTGGGCAGGAGTGGGTTTTCATTTTACACCCTATGACTTGATGATTCTAAATGTCTATAGGTGGAGGAGGTGCCTGGGACAGACAGTTCATTGAAGGACTCAGGAGACATCAGGTGGAAAAGGAGGCTGCAAGTCTTTTTTTTTTTTGAGACAGGGATTCTCTGGGTATCTCTGACCATCGTGGAACTCACTCTGTAGACCAGGCTGGCCTTGAACTCACAGAGATCCATCTGCCTCTGCCTCCTGAGTTCTGGGATTAAAGTGTGTGCGACCACTGCCTGGCTGAGACACTGAGTCTTAATAATAACATACTCTGGGCCTAGAACCTCAAAGAGCTGTGTTCCCTCATTGCTGAGTCATGTGATCTCCACCCCAAACCATGAGGGAGCCTAGTCCTCCAGCTCTAACCTTCTAAGACTCAGGTGACTGCTGAGCTATGCAGCTACTATGAAAGAGTAGCAGTGACCCTTGACCAAGGCTCTGGCTGTATCTGCAGGCCACTGCTTCAGAACCCCTCACACCAACTGTGCTATTGAAAACCCACCTCTGGACCACATCCTGGACCTTTGCAGTTCCAGTTTCTGGGAGGTGCAGCTGGTTTCTGCATCCAGCTGTTTTCTCAGAGCAAGCAGCAGCAGCAGCAGGAGGAGGAAAGATTTCCTGGAGGTGACGTCATCTCCAGTGCACCTTCAGGCAAGCAAAGCACGGGCTTTGTCAACCCACGTAGGTTTCCTGCCTTCCTTCCCCGATAGGCTATGTGCTAGGCAAGCCTCACCCTGGCATCCCTCATCTCAGCAAGCTCATTTGTCCTGCTTGACCAACTGAGGGGAGCACTATATAAAACCTGGAGCCCCTCCTCACGTCAGTTTTTGTGGAGGCCCAGAAGACAAAAAGGTGGATGAGTTGCCAGCTACACCACAGTCCTACTAGCTTCTGCCTCACTTGCTGCTGTGACACTAGCTGTGTGTGTGATGCTCTCAAGCAGCACTTCGGGTAGGTGATAGGACCATGTGTAGAGGAGGAAGCTCTGGCTCGGGCCACACGGCAAGGCGGGCAGACCTCCAAGTCATTCCCATGCACGTGGTGTTTTGACTGGCCCCCTCTGCCACCCCAAGTTGTTTCTCACTGGAGAGAATCTAGGAGCCAGGGTCATGGATGCTTGGGGTCTGAGGGACGAAGGCGATGGTGAGACATGAGGCGTCTGATGGTGGTCTGGATCCAGGAGAGTCAGAGGGGCAGAGAGACGAAGCAACCACACCAGCTTGCTTCTCCGTCCCGGCTGATCTCTGCTGGAATCGCAAGAGAAGAAACCATCAGCTCCTTGTAAAGCCTGCTGGTCCGGAGTGACAGAAAGGGGGACACTTGCACCTTCACAACAATCACCTCCTAGGGATGGGCCAGCCTCGTGCCGCGTTGTCCCCGGCATGCAGGGATTCACAGGTCCTTGATGGCTGGCAGCTCTACACCCCAAAAGCTCCTAAAGCAGACACCTCTTTTACGTCTTCCTCCTTGCCTGCCCCGTTGCCATGAAATCTAATCGCGGGAAAAGACTTCTTTGAAACAGACATGCTCATGGGCCAGGCCATGTGGTTTGCCTCCTAGTCAAGCCTGTTTGTCAAACTTGAAGGGGCTTTATGCAGAAGTCAAACTGTTCCTAATGCATTTTCTATTCTCTACAGAAACCACAACCATCAATTAAAAAATTTTAAAAAGCAAGCAAGAAAACCCGTGAAGCACACTTCTCTGTCCTGACTTACCATTTTCTTTGATCCATTAAGATCCGAAAGCGAGCCCTTCTTCGTCTCTGGAGTGTGAGGCAAAGAGGGAATAATTATCCATAAAGTGGTCATCCAAGTGTTTGTTTTGTGATGAAAGAAAACGTTTGAGAGCTTGGAAGAAAGAAGGGATATGTAAGTCTCTCCAGATGCCATCAGTAATAATATTAATGAATTAATGATTTACCCGAGTCTTATACGTTTATTTGCTATGCTGCTCATAAGCATACATCGTTTCCATGGTAACCCTGACATCAGACCAAACTCCATCGCTCTGGGAACCAAAGGGCAGCTCTCAAGGAAAAGCATACAGTCTCACTTGCTCTTTTCAGTGTTTGCCAATGGGAAAATGATAAATTGATATGTTCTAAAGGAGCCGTTTGTCTTTTTCCCTTCCTTCCCATTACCACCGAGGCGTGACATTTGAAACGCCTACTGTATCAACATCTAATTCTACCACCTTCCTTCTCAATGTCCTTTAGTCTTAGCCAAACACCGCCGTTCTCTTCGACGCTTTTCATTTATTTACATATGTGTGTGCATATGCTCACACACACCATCAACTTCTTACCAACAAACAAAAATGCTGATTTATTTTCTTAGCTGCTTTAAAAAAATGTCTGTAATCCCATGGCTCAGGCACAAGGCTTCACTGCAGATGTTTAAATGATCACAGAGCACTGGCTGATGAGGATGGAAAGTTCTGGATATACCAAGTTTTAAAAGCCAATGTCTTCAAAATAGCTTAAATGTCAGTGAGTCGAATTTCCTTAGTACAAATTCACAAAAGAACCCAATCAGACAGATGAATACAGGTATCTAAGAATAGAATAAATACAGATTAAGACTCTTTCCTTGAGGTGCTGTAGTTTGTGAACACATTCTTGGAGGCTGGCTCAGTGGCTACAGGCATTTTGCTGCTTTTGCAGAGACCTGGGTTCAGTTCCTAGCACCCACATGGGTGCTCACGGATGTTTGTAACTCTGGTTCCAGGAGATCCAACGCTCTCTTGTGGTGTTCTCTTGTGGCTCCTGTGTATATTAGCACACTCATGGTACACTTACACTTAGGCAGAACACTCATGCACATAAAATGAAAATAAATCTTTGGAGTTGGAGAGGTGATTCAACACAATTAAGAGTTCTTGCTTCTCTTCCAGAGGACCAGAGTTGGGTTCCCAGCACCCACATCAGGCAGCTCACAACCATCTGTAACTCTAGCTGCAGAGGACCTGACACCTCTGGCCTGCATAGGTTCCTGCAATCATGTTCATGTACCCACATGCACACACACACACACACACACACACACACACACACCTATACATAATCAAAAATAATAAATATAAATATTTTATGAAGAAAGAAAATACCTTTGTAAGAGGCCTTGATGATTTCAACTTAGGGAATAGACAGCCAAAAAACAGGAGGCCCAGGAAAGACCCTGTATTTGCTGAGAAGTAAGAAACCAGGGGGTCAGAGCACATTTTCACCCCTTTCAATTTTTAGATCTTTGGTAGCTGCAGGAGAAGCAGGCATCATGGTCAAGGCAAGGCTTAGCGGTGAGGGTGACATGTGGGAGGGTGTCCTAGGAGGGTAAGACACAGCCCTTGGCCTTGGCTAGGCCTTTGGTTTGGATGGATGGAGAGATCCAGGCAGATGTAAGATGGAGTGCTGTAATATGAAAAGAAACACAGAGAACAGGCTTCACATAGCCTGGGAGAAGCAGGAAAGCATTTCCTGGAGCTAGCACAAGGCCCGGAAGGCACACAGGTCAGGAGACAAACACAGGTCTAGTGCAGGTTTTGGCTTCTCTGTTGCTCAGACTCGGTGTGACTCCTTAGCACTAACTGCCCTGCCTGTAATTCCTCATTGTCCCTCCTGAGCGGTGGGAGACACTGGAGAGTCCTCTTCTAAGGCAGAAATGCAGGAGGGATGGTCCAACACCCACGTTCATAGGTTGAAGGTGATCAGAGTCACACAGCGAGAAAGCAGAATGCTAAGGTCCACTTTGGTGGGTGACAAATGTCATGTCTTCTGTAATGAACTCGGGATCTGAAGGCTCAGGCTACGAACCTTAGAACTTCCAAGGCTGGATTTTGCCTGGAGTCAAAGCCATAAAAAAAATTCCTGGTGTCCCTCAAGCACTTGGTTCTTTTACTCCTACGGTGTGATCTTGATCCTGAGGGATTGGTGCATGGAGAGCCTAGCTTGACTGAAGTATTTGTGGAGAAACGTGAAACCAGGCAACCCTATCTCCTTCCTCTCAAAATTTCCACTAAAAAAAATTGACCAACACTTTAAAAAATGTATTCTCTAACAGCTTCATTTAGCATTTCACCCCATTACCCTTTCTCACCTCGCCTTCTCCTGCTCAAATCCTTTTTCCAATAAGATCCCTCCCCTACAGGACTGCTTTCATGTCCTTTAGCACGTGTCACCTACTATGTGTAATTGGGGTGCATTCATGAGCGTGACTGAAAGGTTACTTAAGAGCGCATGGGCAAACCAAGCAACTTAACCAGCGGGTACACCATTGAAGAAGCTGAGGCACCTTCCCTGAGCCATCACTGTCAATGGTTTCCTCAGGCAAGGTGGGTGGCCTCATGTGCCCTTCCTGCTTCTGTGATGAAGGGTTGACAGGCCCAGTCTTGAGTGGAGGGAGTTCATGAGTGCAGTGGCCATGCCATGTCCAGAAGACATTTTTGTTTGTTTATTTGATTGGTTGGTTGATTTCTATTAATTTACTTATTTTTATTTGATGTGCATTGGTGTTTTGCCTGCCTGTATGCCTGTGTGAGGCTGCCAGATCTTGGAGTTACATTCAGTTGTGAGCTTCCACAACTGAGAATTGAACCTGGGTCCTCTGGATGAGCAGCCAGTTCTCTTAACCATTGGGTCATCTCTCCAGCCCCAAGAAGACAATTTTTTTTGGTTTTTTCGAGACAGGGTTTCTCTGTGGCTTTGGAGGCTGTCCTGGAACTCACTTGGTAGTCCAGGCTGGTCTCGAACTCACAGAGATCCGCCTGCCTCTGCCTCCCGAGTGCTGGGATTAAAGGCATGTGCCACCAACGCCCGGCCAGAAGACAATTTTTTTAAAGACTTATTTTACTTGGTGCACAGAACTCTTTTGCCTGTGTGTATGGGTATGTATGTGCACCTCGTGCATGCCTGGTATCCAATGGATAGGAACCCCTGGAACTGGAATTACAAGTGGTTGTGAGCTGCAGTGTGGATTGGGAACTGAACCCATGCCTTCTACAAGAGCACCAAGTGCTCTTATCTGCTAAGCCATCTCTCCAACCCCTAAAAGATGTCTTTTTGCCTGAAGTTCTCTTTCTCAGTTGTGTCTTTATATGGCTTGGGTATCAAGGTTATTGAAGCCTTGTAGAAAGAGTTTGGCAAAGACCCTTTTGCTGCTATTGCATGGAATACTTTGAGAAGAATTGGTATAAGCTGTTCTTTGAATTTCTGGTAGAATTCTGCACTGAGGCCATCTGGCCCTGGGCTTTTTTTGGTTGGGAGATTTTGATGACTGCTTCTATTTCCTTAGGGGGTTATAGGTCTATTTAAATTGGTTATCTGTTCTTGATTTAATTTTGGCAAGTGATATCTATCCAGAAAATTGTTCATTTCCTTTAGATTTTCAAATTTTGTGGAGTACAGGTTTTCAAAGTGTGACCTGATGATTCTCTGCATTTCCTCAGTATCTGTTGTTATGTCCCCCTTTTCATTTTTGATTTTGTTAATTTGCATGTTCACACTCTGTCGTTTCATAAGTGTGGATAAATGTTTGTCTATCTTGTTGATTTTCTCAAAGAACCAACTCTTCATTTCATTGATTCTTTATATTGTTTTCCTAGTTTCTACTTTATTGATTTCAGCCCTCAGTTTGATTATTTCCTGGCATTTACTCCTCCTGGGTGAGTTTGCTTCTTTGTGTTCTAGGGCTTTCAGTTGTGCTGTTAATTCTCTAGTATAACTATTCTCCACTTTCTTCATGTGAGCACTTAGTGCTATGAGCTTCCCTCGAAGCACTGTTTTCAAATTATCCCATAAGTTTAGGTATGCTGTGTCTTCATTCTTATTGAATTCTAGGAAGTTTTTAATTTCTTTTTTATTTCTTCTTTGACCCAGGAATGGTGCAATTGTGCATTATTCAATTTCCATGAGTTTGTAGGGTTTCTGCAATTTGTGTTACTGTTGAATTCTAATTTTAATGCATGATGGTCTGATAAGGTGCACCGAGTTATTACAATTTTTTGTACTGTTGAGGTTTGATAGGTTGCCAAGTAATATCCCTCATGAACGTTGATGCAAAAATACTCAATAAAATACTGGCAAACCAGATCCAAGAACATATCAGAAAACTCATCCACCATGATCAAGTAGGCTTCATTCCAGGGATGCAGGAATGGTTCAACATTCGAAAAATCCATCAATGTAATCCACCATATAAACAAGCTGAGAAACAAAAATCACATGATTATCTCACTAGATGCTGAAAAAGCTTTTGACAAAATCTAACACCCCTTCATGATAAAGGTCTTTAGAGAGATCCGGGATAACAGGAATGTACCTTAACATAATAAAAGTTATATACAACAAGCCAACAGCCAACATCAAACTGAATGGACAGAAACTCAACGCGATTCCTCTAAAATCAGGAACAAGACAAGGCTGTTCCTTTTCAATATTGTCCTTCAAGTTCTAGCTAGAGCAATAAGACAAAAAAGGAGATCAAGGGGATACAAATTGGAAAGGAAGAGGTTAAACTTTCACTATTTGCAGATGATATGATAGTTTACATAAGTGATCTAAAAAACTCTACCAGGGAACTCATACAGCTGATAAATACCTTCAGCAATGTGGCAGGATACAAGATCAACTCAAGAAAATCAGTAGCATGCTATATACAGTTGATAAAAGGGCTGAGAAAGAAATCACCCTTTACAATAGCCACAAACAACATAAAATACCTTGGAGAAACGTTAACAAAACAAGTGAAAGACCTGTATCACAAGAAAGACACCAGAAAATGAGAAGATCTCCCATGCTCTTGGATAGGGAGGATCAGCATAGTAAAAATGGCAATCTTACTGAAGGCAATAAAAATTTAACTCAAATCCCTATTAAAATCACAGCACAAAGCCGGGCGTTGGTGGCACATGCCTTTAATCCCAGCACTCGGGAGGCAGAGGCAGGTGGATCTCTGTGAGTTTGAGGCCAGCCTGGTCTACAAAGTGAGTTCCAGGACAGCCTCCAAAGCCACAGAGAAACCCTGTCTCAAAAAACCCTCCCAAAAAATCACAGCACAATTCTTCACAGACCTTGAAAGAACAATTCTCAACTTTATGAGGAAAGACCCAGGATACCTAAAACAGCCCTGTTCAACAAGGCAATATCCGGAGGCATCACAATCCCTGACATCAAGCTGTATTTCAGAGCTATAGTCCTGAAAACACCTTGGTATCGGCACAAAAATAGACAAATAGACAATGGAATCGAATTGAACACCCCAACATTAACCCATACACATATCTTTGACAAAGAAGCTAAATTTATACAATGGAAATAAGAAAGCATCTTCAACAAATGGTGCTGGCATAACTGGAGGCTGACATGTAAAAGACTGCAGATAGATCTATGTTTATTGCCATGAACAAAACTTAAATCCAAATGGATCAAAGACCTCAACATAAATCCAGCCACACTTAACCTGTTAGAAGAGAAAGTGGGAGGTACCCTTGAATGAATTGGTATAGAGACCGCTTCCTGAACATAACACCAGTAGCACAGACAGTGAGATCAACAATTAATAAATGGGACCTCCTGAAACTGAGAAGCTTCTGTAAGGCAAAGGACATAGTCAGCAAAACCAAAAGGCAACCCACAGAATGGGAAAAGATATTCACTAACCCCACATCTGACAGAGGGCTGATCTCCAAAGTTTACAAAGAACTCAAGAAGCAAGTCTCCAAAACACCAAAGGATCCAATTAAAAAGTGGGGTACAGAACTAAATAGAGAATTCTCAGTAGAGGAGTCTAAAATGGCTGTGAGACACTTAAGAAAGTGCTCAACATCCCTAGTCATGCAAGAAATGCAAATCAAAACAACTCTGAGATACCATCTTAACTCCTGTTAGAATGGCTAAAATCAAAAACTCCAATGACAATTTATTCTGGAGAGGATGTGGAGAAAGGGGAACACTCCTTCACTGCTGGTGGAAGTGCTGACTTGTACAGCCACTTTAGAAATCAGTATGGAGATTCCTCAGGAAAATGGGAATCAGTCTACCACAAGATCCAGCAATTCTACTCTTAGGCATATACCCAAAAGATGCACATTCATACAAAAGGACATCTGTTCCACTATGTTCATAGCAGCATTATTTGTAACAGCCAGAACCTGGAAGCAACCTAGATGCCCCTCAACTGAAGAGTGGATAGAGAAAATGTGGTACATTTACACAATGGAGTACTATTCAGCAGAAAAAAACAATGTAATCTTGAAATTCGCAGGCAAATGGACGGCACTAGAAGAAACCATCCTGAGTGAGGTAACGCAGTCACAAAAAGAGAAACATGGTAAGTACTCACTCATATATGGATTTTAGACATGAATCATGGGAGTGCCAGTATACAATCCCACTGCCAGAGAGTCTGGGAAACAGAACCTTCATCCAGCAACTGATGGAAGCAGAGGCAGATACCTACAGCTAAACACTGAACTGAACTCCTGGAATCCAGTGACAGATAGGGAGAACTGATGAGCAAAGGGGTTAAGACTGGGCTGGTTTAACCTGAACAAGGGGGAGTTCTTGGACCCCAGATTGATGACTGTGTGGAAAGCATGGGACTGAACCAGACTCCCTGAATGTGGGTGTCAGTGAGGAGGCCTAGGTAATCTATGGGGCCTTGGGTAGTATTTATCCCTGGTGTACAAATAGACTTTGAGTGCCCATCCCACAATGAGGGATGCTCTCTCAGCCTGAACACTTGAGGGAGGGCCTAGGCCCTGCCCTGGATGAAATGACAGACTCTGGAGATCCACCATGGAGGACCTCACCCTCCCTGGGGATCAGATTGGAGATTGGGTCGGAGACTGGGGGTCCTGGTGAGGAGGGCGGGGGAGGAGGGGAGGGAGAGGGAGCTGGGATTGACATGTGAAACAAGCCTGTTTCTAACTTAAATTTAAAAAAAAAGAAAAAAAACACAAGAAAAAAAGATGTCTTTTTGCAACAGGATGCCCATCTGGCTCTTGTGTTCCTTCTTCTCCTCTTCCTTGATGTCCCTTGAGTCTTAGCGGGATGGTATAGATGACTTATTTAGGGCCAAGCACTTGGCTGTCCCCCTTTCTCAGCACTTCACTCTGTATTAACCGCTACCTGCTGGAATAACTTTTCCTGTCCAAGGCTGAGAGCGTCGCTAGTCTGCAGATGTAGTTGTGAATATTTAGAAGGCAGTTGGGTCACATGTCCACTTAACAGGATAATGATAGTGTGTTCCCCCTAGGGCCTATGATCTCTACAGCTGCCAGGACTTATCCAGGTTTATAGTACCTGACATGTTGCTTCCTGTGGAGGGGGCCGCAAATCCAATCAGAAAAGCAGTGGGTTACGCCCACAACACACATGCACCTATTTCATCAATAGTCACATCTAACCAGGCCAGTCTTTATGGTAGCTCAAAGGGTTGTCGATGTTGATATTTTTTCCTCTTCCAGTTCAGTTTCAGCTTGATTTCTTCATGTCCTACCATCAAAGGGCATGGTGTCTTCAACAATAGAGACGGTAGCAGGAACACAGCTGTGCATTTCCCACACAAATTAATCAGACCTCCTGGCTTACAAGCAGATAAGGAAGACACAGACCCTAGGGTTGAACCCTGCCTCAGGCTCTGAACTATAGCTGCATTTTCCAAGAAAGACTGTGAGGGCTACATGGTCCAGGTGATTTAGGCAGGAACGAAAATGCTCCAAATGACTGGGTAAATGCAATGCCCTGGCCCGGCTGCTTGGCCTCTGCCTTGGTTAAATTCATAGAAGGCATCTGCTACATCCCATAGTCCCATCATGACACATGTGGACAGGACTCCAGTCCTCTTCCACCAGCAAAGGCGATTTAGGGCTTCTTGGCTTGTTGGCTGTAGCGGAGGCCTAGCTACATAGTTTAAAACACACACACACACACACACCAAAATAACAACAACTCTGGGACTGTCAGAGCTACATAGTAAGACCCTGTCTTGAAAAACAAACAAGACAAAAACAAAACAAGATTTTACCATGTAGTCCTGGCTAGCCTAGAACTTGCTATGTAGACCAGGGTAGCTTTGCACTAAACCAGACCTGCCTGCCTCTGCTTCCTGGATGCTGGGATTAAAGGTGTACACCACCATACCTGACTCCTACAGAGCTTTCTGAAGCATGATGGAACCCTGGCTAAGACAGTCCTGTGCTGTTTAATGCAAGGGACTGCTGTGTTGGGTGATCTCATGGCTGTGACAACATCATGGAGCATACATGCTTACACCTGGTGTAGCACCTCACATTTACCCTGGGGTTGTGGGACCACCATGGTGTATGCAATCCATCATTGGCTGAACCTGAACACCATTCTGTGACCATATTTAAGGTCCAAGAGTATAGGGTAGCAAGGGGGGGTCTGGCTGTGGACTTCATTTCTAGCATATTCTGGAGCTGCTGCTATGTGACCTAGACTCCAAGGTGAAACATCCTGTTGTAATTTAAAAAAAGAAAAGCATGAGAGAAAAATACAACATGTGACAGAGCTCACAAGGAGTTTTTTTTTCTTTTGCGGGAGGGTGGGGGGATGGGTGGAGATGGGGAAAAAAGAAGGATGGGGAGCCCGTAGGGACAGGAGCACAGGAGCAGCAGAAGAGAAAAGAGAAACAGGGGTGGGGGGAGACAGAGACAAGCAGAGAATGAGGAAAGGAAAGAGGGAGGGAGGAAGGGAAGGAGAGAGAGATATGGGAGGTGGGCAGGGACCTTTTGAAAGGGAACAGAGTGAATGTGCATAGGTGGTGCTCTTAGTGGCTGCAGCTGAGGGCGGATCCTGTCAGAACCCCAAGGGCAGGCCACTACAGCCGCCTGAATACTAACACCTCCTAGTGTTTCAGTTTCCTCCCTAGCACCATGGGGGATTATTTGAATGACACTCAGAGGGCCTTAGGAGCTCCCCTGCCTGTGGTACACACTGCATGTGGCTGCCAGCAGCAGTCTGCATTAGTCACTTTTCTGTTGCTGACACAGAGTACCTGGACCATAAAAACAAACAAACAACTTTGGGGGAACAAGGATTTATTTTGGTTTATAGTTTCAGGGAGACTTTCTCATGTTGGGGAAATCATAGCAGTAGGAACAGGAAGCTAGCTGGTCATGTTTCACCTGCACACAGGAAGCAGAGAGGGAGACCAGGAAGAGGGGTCAGGCTCTAGTGACAAGCTTCTTCCAGCAAGACTCTCAAACATTGCCACCAAATGGAGACCAAGTGTTCAATTACAGGCGTCTGTGGGGCACAATTCTCATTCAAATCACAGCGCAGCCACCTGATATAGGATGTGCGTGATTGCTAGCCTCTCAGAAGGTACTGCTGTGTGTGTGTGTGTAAAGAATCCTTCCTTTAGGTGGCAAGAGGATGAGAATCTCAGTCCCTTGGCTTTGTGGGTAAGATCACCCCCCTATTTGCATACCAGGGAATAAGAGATCAGAAAATCCCAGAGATGTGTCAGTCACACAGCCAGACATGGGAGGAATCAGAAATGCAACCCAGACTTTCGTGGTTTCAAAGCTTGTATAGTTTTGTTCCTTCCCAGACTGATGCTCCACTGCTCAAATACAGTGAGTCTTCCTCAAGGACAAGTGACTCTAGCTAGCACTCTGGACACAGCTGCCCGCGTTGGCGATCTAGACCCCTTCCTACATCACGGTCACCCAGTCAGCCACAGGCTTTGTGTGGGATCACCAGGACTCCGCGTCATCCATGTCGTAGGATTTTGACTCTGTCGAGCTCTGCTCATTTGTGTCCCTGTGCAGCCCACACTGACCACGCTGTCTGCCCTCCTCCTGCTCAAACTGGCTTAGGGAGTCAGAGCTAGTGCTCCGGGGAGGCACGGATCTGTCTTCGCTCTGTCCCTGCTTCAGGCTCAGGCTCAGTTTTCAGGGTCAACCCCACCCTCTCCGCCGAGGCAGCTTCCTGAGACAGAGCATTGAAAACCCGCTCTCACCTGAGTGTTCTAAATTTAGGTCATAATCACAGACGATCAATCAGGAGTTTAGACACTGGCATTCGCCCCTCCCCCACTCCCATGGAAGAGGCTGGGAGCCAGAACACAATGCCTCTTTTTTCCCCCATTACCCGCTCTGGTGAATAAGGTGGGGTCACTTTCAAGGTGGGGTCAGACAGAGGAAAAGCAGACGACCTGTGCTCTGACCCACGGGGAAGGACAGATTAGGCCCTCTTCTGGAGGGTGGGTAGGTAGGTGCAAGCAAGCGTCTCCGGCAGGGCAGCCCCAAAACTGCTCTTCAGCTTGAACCGCCGTCCTTCTCCAGGGCCTTCATTCATTCTCACTTCCTCCTTGCTTCTTTATTCCTTGCTTTGTCCCCTTACTGCAAGGCACCCACCCCAACGTGAGTGCGTGCGTGCATGCGTGCGTGCGTGCGTGTAGCTCCTTTCTCAGAGCTATCTGTTCTTGTTTGATGAATCCTTGTTTTCTTCGGTCTCTCTAAGGGGTTCATTTTTGGAGAAGAATCCTGTGCTTTAGGTATGGGGTGGGCACTGCATCGTTCAGGGTTTTCAGCGAGCTGCCTGCTCCGCAGATGGCCCTTTTGTTATTTAGGGTCTCACTGTGCAGCTCAGCCTGGCCTGGAACTTGCTATGTAGAGCAGGCTGATTTCAAACTCTACATCCTCCTGCCTCATAAGAGCTGATTTTTGGCTTTATCTCAGAGAGAACCAGCTGTCAAATCTGCCTCTACTACAGACAGCTGTGTGAACTTGGATGCCATATAAAATCCTCTCACGCACCTATAAGACAGATGCCTAAAGTGGGTGTGGAGCACCTGGCCTGCTCCTTCAGGTGTGCAGTTGGGCTCCACAGTCATGACCACCACTGTTCATGTCACCACACCCCAGCTAAGGGAGACGGGACCCCTGAGTACCCCAGGCTCCCACAGACTTTGCTGGCTGCACACAAACCTCTCCCCCTCCTCAGCTGCTTCAAGGGCAGACCTGGTGTTAACTGTTGCCCTAATTGCAGCTTACCTCATCTGTATATGTCCTTTTATTCTAATTTCCTATAAGATGGCCTCTGTTGCCCGGGCAACTGGGAGCCGGGGCTCAGTTCCTCTCTTTCACTGTAATTGCCCACTCTCCTCACCTCCTGCCAGCAATCATACAGAGATACACAGGACTAACAATCATATAGAGATACACAGGACCAGCAATCATATAGAGATACACAGGACCAGCAATCATATAGAGATACACAGGACTAGCAATCATATAGAGATACACAGGACTCGAACGCAGATACATCATGTATTAAGCTTCTCCCCGTCACATCCCACTCTCCTCTCTCCCCCTCCAACTAGTTTCCTTCATTCCCTTAGACAGTTAAGCTTTGACTTCCATGTCTTATGTATATATACTTTATATATCTGTAAAGACCAGGACCCGCAGATGAGAGAAAACGTAATGTTTATCTTTCTGAGACGGACTTAATTCACTTAACATGAGTGTCTTCGATTGCATCCATTTTTTTCTGCAAACAACTTCATTCTTCTTTATAGTTGAAAAAATTACATTCTGTGTATGAACCACATTTTCTTTATCCATTCTTCTGTTGATAGGCACCTAGGTTGGCTCTGGAACTTGGTGTCCTAGGTACTGTCCTATTGCTGTGAAGGGACACCATGACCAAAACAACTTTTATTATAGAAAACATTTAATTGGGCCTGGCTTACAGTTTCAGAGGTTTGGTTCGTTATCATCCTGGCAGGGAGCATGGTGGCACGCAGGCAGACATGGTGCTGGGGAAGCAGCTGTGAGTTCCACATCCCTAGACACAGACAACTGGAGAAGAAAGAGCCACTGGGCCTGGCTTGGGCACACCCAGTGACACACTTCCTCCATCAAGGCCACACCTCTTAATCCTTCTAAGTCTGAGCAGTGCCACTCCCCGATGACTAAGCACTCAAATGTATGAGCCTATGGGGCCATCCTTATTCAGACCACCACACTTGGTCATTGTGAACAGTGCTTCAGGGAATGCTGATGCCCAGTGTGTCTGTGACACACTGAGGTCACAGAGTAGGTCCTCTTTAGCTTTCTGAGGAACTGCCATAGAGGCTTGACTGATTAAATTACAGCCATGATGGAATTTCCCTTTTGCCCACATCCTCACCTGCACCTGCAGTTTCCTGAGCTCCAGTCTAACCCGGTGACTTAGAATCTCATGTAGTTTTTAATGCTCATTTCTCTGATGGATAAGGTATTGAACATTTTTTTCATGGCTATTTGTTATCTTTTGAGGTCTGTCTGCTCATTCCATAAGCCCATTTATTGACCGGTTTATTATTTTGATATTTAGTTTAAAAAAATTTAAAGACCTTATTCTGTATGTTTGTGTGTGTGTGTGTGTGTGTGTGTGTGTGTGTGTGTGTGTGTGTGTGTGTGGCACATGTGGATGAGTCAGAGGACAATTTTTAGGCATCTGTCCTCCTTTTCTACCATGTGGGACCAGGGGATTGAACTCAGGTTATCAGGCTTGGTGGCAAGCATCTTTGCCAGTGTTTCAGTGTTTAGCTTGTTTAGTTCTTTGTATAGTCTAGATGCTAATCCCAGCCAGACACCAACGTCTTTGCAGTCTTCACGCAGCCCCCTCCCGCATACCCTGTCCCTCTCCTGCCATCTCAGGGCTGTACATCTTCTTTTGTGTCCTTAGCATTCCCTCAGTGGGACACATATCTGTGGTTCTGGTTGTTAGTTACTTCGATGGTCACAGAAGGGACCTGGTGCCTGTCCTCAGTGGGGTCCTGGCCCATGTACTCAGCAAACATGTCCAAACCATTCATCACCCCCTGACAGATCCTCTGCCCCTTCCTCTTTTCTAGTTTACTTATGGCATCTCTGGCCCAGACAGGGGTGCTTTCCATCACTGCACAGCCCCGTTTCCTCGCTTGAAAACTTTTTTGTGTGTGAGTCAGGCTCTTGCTATGCCGGTTAGGTCCAAACTCTCCTTCTTCCTGCTTCAGTGTCCAGAGGGCTGGGAGTACAGGTTGTGCTCCTCCTCATGGTATCTGAAGGCTTCTTAAACACTGGAACCTCATGTGTATCTAAGCCAAGCATTAATGGTGATCCCAGGTTCCTGACACTGCTGGATGAGTGAACCATGAATGGCCCCCAACATGGTCGCATATTCTTTTGTGAATGTGCATGCAGTGTGATATTTGCTTGTGGTGTGTGTGTGTGTGTGTGTGTGTGTGTGTGTGTATGCATGCACATTGAGGCCTGAAGTTGACATTGTGTGTCCCCCTCTATCTCCTGACATTTTCTTTGTCAAGGCAGCAGCTCTTACCAAACCTGGAATTTCCCCTTCCAGCTGGTCTAGCTGGCCCCTCTGCCACAGGGATCCCCGTCCCTGCCTCCTGAATTCTGGGGTTACAGGCAGCTGCCCACACCTGCCTGACTTCTCCCTGGATTCTGATTGTCATGTTTGCACAGCAAGTGTTTTATCCACCAAGCCATCTTCCCCAGCTCAGGAGCCATTCCAATTTAATTTACATTTATTTATATATTTAGTGTTTAGTTAGTTTAGCTGTAGTGGGCACAGAACCAAGAAGAAAACAGTGGTTCAGACCCATAGTCCTAGCTAATGGAGCGAACATAAGGCAGGGTGTATGAGCACAAAGCCAGCCTGCTCACCCCACACAGCCACACCCTGCCAGGTTCCCCTTCTCTAACCCACACACTAACCACTCTGCAGGTATGCCTCATTATTTCCATTTTATCCACCAGGAAATGAACCCAGAGAGCTGGAGAGACTTGTTCAGACCCACATAGATGTGGCGTACGTGGCTGCCTCATGAGCTCAGGGTCATCCCTTCCTGAAATCTGTGTTTCTTACTGAGGACAGTACCTGCTTAGAGACATTTTTATTTGTAAGATTTTTTTTTTTTTTTTGGTTTTACGAGACAGGGTTTCTCTGTTTTGGAGGCTGTTGGTCCAGCCTGGCCTCAAACTCACAGAGATCCGCCTGCCTCTGCTGGGATTAAAGGCGTGTGCCACCAACGCCCGGCTTGTAAGATTTTTAAATAAGTTTTGTGTGTGTGTGTGTATGTGGTGCTGGAGGTAGGAGTGTGTCTGTTGTGCCCAAATTCCGAATCCCCAAATCACCAAGGGACCCATTCCGATGCAAAAGCAAAGAGTCTTTAATAATGAGTTAACTGTATTAACTCAGGCTTTCCGTCCATTCCCCGTGGTGGGTGGAGTGAGAAGGACCCGAAGAGGCCAAGAGGTGGGGAATTTATTGGGGAGAGCAAGGGGAGTGTCTAGGGGTTCTTAACAGTCTCGGGATTGGTACACTTCTGATCTGTCCTGTGTTGATAGGTCAGCTGGTTGCTATGGCCTATAGGCCCTCCCAGGGCGGTTGCTATGCTCTGCATGCCACTGTTACACCACTGCCACAGTGGTGAAGCACATACAGAGCCTGCCAGCTAACTTCTGATTGGCTCCTTGCCACATGGAGGGTATCTGACCTCCTAGTGACCAGGGCAGGTCTGGCAAGGTCAGAAGGCGGGAAACTCAACAACATGTGCTGAATCAGAGGCCTCCATCTTGCTGAGTCCTTTCTGCAGCCTGTCATGGCTGCTAAAGCAGGGGGCTGGGAGAGGGTCTGGTCCCTTCATGTCAAAACCTGGGTCCTGTGCACAGTGTGCAAACTTTCTGCCACTGAGCCACACCCCTACTCATTAGAGCCATTTTAATTTACACTTATGTATATATGTATGCATGCATGTATACATGTATGTATATATGCATGTATTTAATTTATGTTTAGTTAGTTTAGCAGTGGTGGGGATGGAACCAAGGCTGTGCATTCTAGGCTAGTATCTTACCAAACACTTAAAGTCACTTTAATTCTATTGTCTGTCTGTCTGTCTATCAATCATCTCCCACCACTCTCTCTCCTTCCCTCCACCCACCTGCCTACCTACCTGCCTACCTATTTACCTGCCTATTGTTCTGGTGGCAGAACCCAGGCCACATAAGCTAGGGTTCTACCATTGAGCTATATTCCAGGCCCCAAAAGCCATTTATATATACATATACATATATATATTTAAGTATCTTATGGGTTTGAATATTTGCCTGCATGTGTGTCTGTGGTGCCATGTGAGTGCCTGGTACTCACAGAGGTCAGAAGAGGACAGTGGATCCTGCCATATTTGTGCTGGGATTTGAACCTGGATCCTCTGCAAGGGAAGCCAGTGGTCTTCACCACTGAGCTGTGTCTCCAGCCCCTGAAGCCATTTTCCAACAATGCTGTGTATGTTGCATTTTCCTAGATATGTTGTGAATGTTACTCAGTGTGTCTTTAATACTGCATCACAAAAATGGGGGCTCTTTGGATGATGTAAAGAGCCTACTTTAGACACTGCCCTTGCAGACTATTGATGGATAATTAGAGTTGATTGACATTGTATTATTTTAATTTGTTTTTGCTAACTCTTGCCTTGAAGTATGATGGCTTTGCTGTCATACTGTTGTTAATTTCTTGTTATGGAGTCTTTCCCAAATGATTCCAGGGTCACCTGAAGGTCAGGTCAGGCCTGGCCGGGCAAATCAAGTCATCTGTTCACAGAAGTGTTCCAGCCGCTAGGATGGGGTACAGTATGACTTTCTGGAAGTTTGTGACCAATAGCAATATTTCTGGTTTATTGTGTGGCATTTTTGTTTCTCTGGTTTTGTTTTTTTGTGTTTTTTTTGTGTTTATTTTGTTTTGAGATAGGGTTTCTCTGTGTAGTCCTGTTGTCCTGAAATTCACTCTGTAGACCAGGCTGGCCTCTGAACTCGGAGGTCCTCCTGCCTCTGCCTCCAGAGTGCTGAGATTAAAGGTGTGCACTACAATCACCTGGCTGTGTGCATTTGTTTCCTTTTACAGCATCAGAAAAGGAATTTGAGGGTGAGACCTGGGCTGTGTGTCTGTGTGAACAGAGCTTCTGATGTTACCATGCTGCAGCCATGCTGCAGGGAGTGAGTTGTGTAGCAGCCATCACCACCACAACCACCACCCACCCTCAACCCCAGTGGAGAAATATAGCCTTGACTGCACCCATTAGCAAGCCTTCAGGGCAAAGAATGGCACAGAACTCTGCCTTCTTACATTTTGATGCCTCAAATAATTGTTCTCTGTGATTGTTCACTTTTGTGTGTTTTGTCTCCTTATATTTATGTTTCCTCCTTTAGTCACAATATCTGTACAGGACCTTGGGGGTGCAGAGCCTGCATGGCTTACAGCCTTGGATGCCTCAGTTGTCAAGTAAAAATGTAAACGATGATAACCATCATAAGGATGAGAGAGACGTATGATGTCTGCAGGGTGCAGCCCACAGCGATTTTATTGATTACTACAAAGTCCTTGAAAGCCAGGCATAGGCAGGAGAATCCCTTTCAGTCCAGGAATTTGAGGCCAGCCTGGGCAACCCAGAGAGACCTTGTCTCAAAACAAAAATGCAAATAAAGATCACTGGGCTAGGGGTTTAGGCCAATGGTTGATGCTAGTTTATTTCAGCTCCAAGCTCTGGGAGAACAGGGAGGAGGCCCTGAACAACAACAAAAACTCAGAAGGCTTTGGAAGGGCCTGCTTGACCAATCATAGCTTCCAGCCAGCAGCAGCTTCCACTCCTCAGGGTTCAGAACTCTTAGAAGACTCAGACTGGGTTGGGAAAATGGTTCAGCCAGTAAAGTGCTTGCCAGCCAAGCAATGTGGGCCTGAATTTAATTCCCAGCGCTCATGACAAAAGCTAGATTCAGTAGCCCGCCTTTGTAATTCCACTGTAGGAGAGGAAGAGGCAGGAGGGACCCAGTGAGCTCCAGCTTCCTTGAGAAACCCTGTCCCAGCAAGTGATGCTGGAGACAGAGGAAGGTAGGTACCTGACATCAAACCCTGGCCTCCACCTGCAACGCACATATATAGGAACACGTATACAGGTGCACAGCTAGGAAGACATGTATATGATGTACACATCTCACAAACAAACCATGGCAAAGACATAACATATTGGGCTTCTTGGGGTTGGGAAAATGAGCCGTCTGTGCACATGAACATCTTAATGCGAACTATATCCCAGGACTCCGTTATCTGGCAGTCTGGCGGCGTGTTGGGGAGGAGGAGATTCTCACATGCATGTTCCATCCCGGCCCAGTCACCTTGCCAAAGATGACTCAGGTGAACATGTTATCCCTCCGGTTGCCAGGCACCCGCTGTGATCCAACCAGTACAGTCATGCCAGGCACTCAGGCCACTCACCTGTGTGGCTTGCAGAAAATTCCCTGGCTTGTCTCCACTAGAATCAGGATGCAAAGAGGGGGAGAAACTGACTGCTCCCGGGGAGGGAAGAGGAGTATGGTGGAAGGAAGGTGTGATGAGGAAGGGTACAACCAGTGTGAACATACCAAAGCACCAGGAACACACACACACACACACACACACACACACACACACACACACACACGGCTCAGGTTCAACACAGAGGAGCCCCCACCTCCTGCGAGCTTAAACATACAGGTCAGGATAACACCACATTACAAAGTGTGGCAAGTTCTAGAAGGGCAAAATAGAAAGTCAATGACACACGGTTCCAGAGGGGGCCTGATTTTAATACGAGGAGGAGCAAGAAGCAGAGTTTTACAAGGAGCGTGTAAATTAAGACCTGTGGGGAAATGTAGACAAGGATATTTATTAGTCGAGGGAACAGCAAATAGAAGTCAGACAGGTTTTGAAATGTTTGAAGAACCATAAAGAGGCCAAAGAAGCCAACATACTGTGATCAGGGGCTCACGGCAAGGTGCTATCATCACTTTGCCTGCTCAGTGAACCCCACTAGGCTGGGGCTGGGGATACCCATGTACTCCTAAAGTCTTGTTCCAAAGATGCCAGCTAGGATTTTGACTCCCTCCTCTGCTACTTCAAGTGTGGGAAGGGGGTGGCTTAAACTCTTAGAGTCCTGTCTGTCAGTGAGCTGCTCACACCTGCCTCTGAAGCTGGGTCTGGAGTGAGGAAATGTCTGGAATGTCCCCGGTGTGGCTTTGGGTGTGCAGTGGGCTCTCATCAAACAAGAGCGCCTGTCCTCGTTCCAAACAAACACCGACCCTGCCCTCGACTGGGGAGTAGGAGGGGATTGGATTCTGTTGCTGCCCTGCCTTGCCTCTTGGAAGGACCTGCAAGAGAAATGAGCAGTGCTTTCTAAGGGCCTGAGTGGGGAACCACAACAGGAAAGTACCCAGAGGATGCATGGATTCTCCCTCCCCCATTTAGCAAAGGGAGCTAACAGAGAAACCTGGGAGGGGGCTGGGGGGACAAGGATAAATGTTTTTAAAACTTTGCTGCAAGCTTGTCGGGGCAGCACATGGACTAAAACGGGAATGATGTGTGGAAGATGGCATGGCCCCCAAGGGTGACATGCAAATTGGTGGAGTCTTTCACAGTTCAGGAATCCAGGAGACAATGGACTAACACCGTGGACCTGCTGACAAAGCAAACAGACCCGCTCCACCTCTTTGAAGGACACATTCTTCAGAAAGGAAGGCGAAGTAGAAATGTTCTCAAGAACATTTGCTGAGAGAGAAGCTGGACCCTGCAGACCTACACTCCAGGATCCGCAAACAATTCTCCAAGAAAAGCTCAGGCTGTGGGGAGACATAAGGATGCAGCAAAGGGCACACGCTGTGTGAGCATCCAAAATATTAGCTCTGTGGAGCAATAAGGAAGGAATGCATGCTATAAGCCAGGGGGTCAGTGGTGCCAGTGTGGGGCACGATTGATAAAACCGGACACTGTTCACCAAAATAGACCTCACACTGGGCTTTCAAGCAAGTCTCAGCAGATCTCAAAGGGCTGAACTCCCATAACAGTGTGCTCAGGCCACAGTGCAATTAAACAAGAAACTAATAACAGAAAGCTCATAGGAGAGTCCCCAAGCATTCGGGAACACATTTCTGGATAACCAGAGGAGAAATCACAATGGGAATTTAAGTCTTCGGATTGAAGGATGATGAAAATAAACATACTGGAACTTGTGAGTGGCGGCCAAGGAAGAGCCGAGGCAGAACTTTCTAGCAGTGTGTGCACCAAAAAAAAAAAAAAAAAAATAGGGAGCTCAAGCCAGGCGTGATGATGCATGCCTGTCATCCCCCAGCACAGGAGAGGCAGAGGCAGGAGGATTGCTACAAGTTTGAAGGAAGTCTGGCCAATATAGTGAAACTCTGCGGGGGAGGGAGCACTTACAAATAACTTTAGGCCAATAAAAGTGATGACCTGGGGGCAGACAAAATGACTCAGAAGGTAAATGTGCTTGTCACCAAGTCCACTGACCAGAGTTGGATCCCCAGGACCTACATGATGGAAGGACAGAAATGACTTCCAAAAGTTGTCTTCTGACCTCCACACATGTGCCGTGGTATGGTCACATACTGCCATACCCTGTAATAATTTAATAACAAAGTGACAACCTGACAATCTGGAGACTTTCATTTGTCCCCCTTGGTGAGACCGTAGCTTAGCTGCCATCTACATCTCCTCCACAATTGGATTCTCTGTCTCTTGTGTTGTCTTCATACATAGGGACATTACACTTCCTTCTGCTACCTGTGTAAGGAGTAAATCCCCCGTATTATAAATGGCTCACTGTTCCTTCATGGCTGCTTCAGTAAGGCCTCAGCCTCCCCTGATACAAGACACTCCTACATGGTCCTGTTCACTGGGCCAGGAGCTTCCGTAACCATCATGGTCTGTACATCCATCTCAGAGAAGCTCAGCCACTTGCCCTTATCACACAGCTTATTAGGGCAGGACCAGATTTCCAGCGCAAGTTTTTAATCATCACACTTTATGTGAAATGTACATCCAGTGTTGCCAGGGAAACTACATCTCCACAGTGCTTCAAGCTAGCCGTTCTCAGCCCACAGGACTCTGGTCAGACCTCAGAAAGTACCAGCTGACTGTCTGCCTGGCTTCTATCTACCACTGAGCTCTGTCCTCATCCCCTGGTTCCCAAGGTCCCCAAAGATGGCAAAGATTACAGAAAATTCTTATGATGCCCTGGCTAGATGAAACCGTCTTTGCCCAACCTGTTACCAATCACTGTCACTATGAACATAGCCATGGTCCCAGTCTTCTTCTGCAGAGAGAGAGAGAGAGAGAGAGAGAGAGAGAGGGCTTCTGTTTGCCTTTGCTCAGTGTCTCTAGGTTCTAATGGCACCTTCCTTCCTCCCCCACAGCCAGCAGGCAAAACTGTGGGTGATGATTTAATATGACTAATAATAGGTGAGTGGTGTGAATAGCCCAAGGCCAGGGATAAATCGGTGGTGACAGCCCTGCTGAATACTGCCTGATGGTGCTGTCTCCCATGGAGGCCTATGCTGGCCTGGAGGAACTGCTCCAGCCAGCCTGTGTCCTGCTGTTTCACACATGACCTCTGCTCTGGGGCCAGGGGTTTGCTCGATCATCGAATTCCAGTAGCACTGTGCAAGCTGTGGTTAATGAATGTGTCCTCAGAGAGATCTAGAACAATGAACCCTGGCAACAGGACAGATGAATCAAAACATGGGGACAGCAGCAAAGTCTCTCTGATAAGAAAAAAGTGATAGAAATGGGGCCTGGGCAACATTCTGCAAAATAGGAGGCTTCACTGTGGCCCACAGCCTTTAAGGTCTTTAAGACTTTCTTTTTTTACATTGTGTGTGTGTGTGTGTGTGTATGTGTGTGTGTGTGTGTGTGGGGGGATGCTTTACCTGAATGTGGGTTATGTGCATCACATGCCTGCAGTACCCATGGAGGCCAGAAGAGGGCATCAGATACCCTGGAATTGGAGTAACAGTAGGTTGTCGGCAGTCAGGTGGGTTGAGGACTGAAACCAGGTTCTTCCCAAGAAGAACAGCCAGTGCTTTTTTTTTTTTTTTTTTTTTTTTTTTTTGAGACAGGGTTTCTCTGTATTGTTTTGGAGGCTGTCCTGAAACTCTGTAGACCAGGCTGGCCTGGAACTCACAGAGATCTGCCTGCCTCTGCCTCCTGAGTGCTGGGATTAAAGGCGTGTGCCACCAACTCCTGGCCAGCCAGTGCTCTTAACCACTGAGCCATCTCTACAGTCTTTCTATAATTAAAAAAAAGATTTACTTTTATTTATGTGTCTCCATGAGTGTATGCCACATGTGTGCAGGTGCCCAAGCTGGCCAGAAGAGGGAATAATATGCTGTCCTCTATTGCTCTCTGTATATTCCTTTAGGATAAGGTCTTGCCCTGAACCTGGGGTTCATGTTTTCTTAGCCAGGCTAGAAGCTAGCAAACCTCAGGGGTCCCCCTTGGATCTGTGGTTACAGGTGTGTGCCCACCCTTGGAACCGTGGTTACAGGTGTGCGCTAGGTGCCCAGCATGTTACACAGGTGCTGGGATCCAGACTTTTGTGCTCATGATTGCACAGCAATGATGATCTTAACTACTAAGCCATCTCACCAGCCCCTGGTTTTTTGAGATAGGGTTTCGATACTGGCTGGCCTGGAAGTTGCCATGCAAATTGGATTGACCTTGAATTCACTGTGATAATACTGCCTTTGGAGACGCTGCCATTACAGGCTTGAGCCGCCTAACCCATCTGAGTCAGGTGATTTCGATTATGATAATCCTTTTATCTTTCCCAGAAATTATTTTTAATTCATGCCTCATTTTGCAAGAAACGCAGGCATCTTCCCTGTAAAACTATGCTTTAAGGCTTCATATGGTATTTCACATCTATAATCCCAGCATTTGGGAGGCTGAGGTAGAATGATTTGAGGTTAACTTGGGTTATACAGTGATCTCAAGGCCAGCCTGGGTTACAAGAGTAAAGATCCTCTCTCAAAAACAAAAATTAAAGCTGGATGTGGTGGCCCATACCTTTAAACCCAGCACTTGGGAGGTAGAGGCTGGTAGATCTCTGAGTTTAAGGCCAGCCTTGTCTACAGAGCAGGTTGCAGACTAGCCAGGGCTACACAGAGAGCCACTACTTCAAAAAAAAAAAAAAGACGAAAAGAAAAGCTGTGCTTTAGTGGCTCAGTAATAGAGCAGTAAGACCCTGGTTTGGTTTGGTTTGGTTTGAAAGACATTTTGGAGACTGGAGAGATGGCTCAGTGGCTAAAAGCCCTGGTTGCCCTTTCAGGGGCCCTCAGTTTGATTCCCAGCACCCTCATGAACGCTCACGCCAAGTTCCGGGGGATCTGAAGCCCTCTTCTGATGTCTGTGTCTCTTCACAGGTACTCTGCACAAATACACATGCAGGCAAAATTACTGTACATATAAATAAATTAAAAAAAACAACCACAAGCAAGTCTAATGTACCGGGTGAAAGCCTGGAGATTTAAATGAAAGACATGACAGTTTGTGCTAAGTGAGTGAGTGAGTGAGTGAGTGCGTGCGTGCGTGCGTGCGTGCGTGCGTGCGTGTGTGTGTGTGTGTGTGTGTGTGTGTGTGTGTATTGCAAGATTGCAAGGAGGAAGCAGCCTTATATACAGACTTACAGCACAGTGGAAAAGCCCCAGATGTAAGAGTTCCTGTTTTCATAATTAGAAGTTGATGTCAGTGGGGCAAGGCGGGGGCTGTAAGCCAGGACTAGAAAACAGGATGCACCTGTGGTTATTGGCTGACAAGCAACTCACAGAGACCCGTGGGGGCTGGGGCCCAACCAAACAGTGTGATAGAGTAGGGAAATGGAGTCAGAAACAAGAGGAGAAGCAAGATTAAGCTGCTTGGCAGTTTTTATTCAACTGGACATTGGTCTTCACTGAAGTCAAACTTTTGGCTTTTTGAGACAGGGTTTATATGTTTAGCCCTGTCTGTCCTGGAACTCTGTAGACCAGGCTGGTCTTGAACTCAAAGATTTGCCTGCCTTTGCCTCCCTCTGCTGGGATTAAAGGTGTGGGCCATCACTGCCCAGCTATACTCTATTTCTTATGTGAAATTATACTGAGTTCTATCTTAAACAGTTTGGTACATAACTGATAAAAACGATGAAAGCAAAAGTGATGAAAACAAGCCAGGCTTAGTGGTAATGGCCTGAAATCCCAGCATCAGGAGTGTCATCACAAGTTCAAGGCCAGCAAAGCCTCCCTAGGGAGACGGTCTCAAAACAAAGCAAAAAAGGCAAGAAGTATGAAGTAGACGGATGTAGCTTCCACTGGGCCAGAGGAACCCACCATTCTCCACCCTTCTGATCAAGTCCCTAAGAGCAGCCTCTCTGCTTCCATGCTTCCTCCTTCCTGAATATCTGGGGCTCCTCCACACCCGTGCAATGTAGGAGACATGAGAAACACAGCGTATAAAATTACTTATTTATTGGTGTGTGTGTGTGTGTGTGTGTGTGTGTGCGCGCGCGCGCGCGCCTGTGGAGGCCAGAAAAAGGTGTCAAGTGTCCTTCCCTGTCACTCTTCACTGTTGCTTTGAGGCAAAGTCTCTCACTGCACCCTGCAATCTTGTCTCTACCCCCTTACAGCTGGGGTTACAGGTTTGTTCCAAATGCCTAACTTCTTATGCAGACTGGGTTCAGGGATATGAATTTTAGTTCATATGGTTTCAGCCTCATGAAGACCCAGCAAGGCTTCTTAACCACCGAGAAATCTCTCTAGTGCCCCCAAAAGTTCAAAAACGGGGATACGCAGTGACATCTCCTGTGGACCTGCAAAAGCAGATCCCAAGGGAAGGGGAAACTAGAGCAGGTGTTTGCCGAACCCACCCTGGGGACAGGTCTGTGTCTGTACCTGACATTCCCAACCTCGTTTCGTTCACACAAACAACTTTCAGGGTAGTAATTATCAGGCCCATTTTGCAGATCAGAAAACTGACATGGGTGAAGAGCACCCTTTGGGAGGATCTGAGAGAGTTGCAAAGAAGTGCCGGAGTCAAGACTGTGGGACTGGTGCCCCAGAGAGAGGTGAGGAGAGGCCTCTTTCTTAGTGACTGGATGCTAACCGCTTCCTTGGGGATACTGACTGTGACCTCCTTGACTAGGGGGATTTTTACTGCACTGCTCAAAGCAATGAGGCCAGCCCTGCCTGTAGGCTTTTTTTGGGGGGGTTGCTATTATAATTTCCAACCATCTGTATGCTCAGGGATTTGAACTGATAAATGTCCTATGACTATTCCTGAAATTGAGGGGATACTTATTGCAGGCAAGAGCAGAGGGCCTCTGTGTAGAAAAGGCCCTGCTCTGGAGGCATCCCTGAGTTTCTGAGTCATTTCCCTCCATGTAGCAAGACCGACACTGATCTGAAGGTGCAGTGTTGCTGTGGGAGCACACACCCAGCGGGGAGTCTCTCTAGGCAGCTGTGTTCAGTGTCTTCATTTCCAGCCTCTACTAGAAGTGACTGCTGCCCAGAGGAGCCTGGAGTTCAGGTCTCTGAGCTTCTCCCAACTTGGCTCCCTTCTGATCCAGAACATTGAGGAATCCTTCCACAGGTCACTGACCTCCCCGCCAGGCCACACTCCAGCTGCACAGATTACCCAGAGTCCTCTACCACTCCGGCACCATGATCGACACAAAGGTTGGCAGGATCGTACACAGTCACTAAAACAAAAACAAACAAACAAGAACAAAAACCAGACTTCCTTGCACTCTCCTAAATGAGCAAACTCTGCTGAGTTGTGTGGCACAGAAGTCTGGAACAGGAAAAGTACCCAGGACTCAAAAGCACCACATCACAGGCTGAGGGCTTCTCCTGGCACAACAGAGATATCAGCATAGCTCAATGTGTCCCATCAATGAAGGCAAGCACAAGCATGCCGTCCTGGGGCCACTGAAGTTTCCTTTGCTGTGATCTGTGAACAGTGTGCTGGAGTGTCCAAAACAAGACTTCTAGAAGGTTCCAGTAGCTCAGGAGAGGCTCAGGAGAAGAAGCAGTTCCAAGTGGCAGTTCCTCTAATTTGGAGAGGTGGTGTGGGAAAAATAACATGGGGATGATTCCTTTGTGTCAAACCAGACTCTTAGTGGGGGTGGAGGATGCTGTGTGTGTGTGCGCACGTGCACCCCCCACACTCAGTAATAAGTAGCCATGAAGTGACTTTATATAAAGAAGTACAGAATAGGTGTTGAGCCAGGATCACCATATGCCTCCTGACATGGGATCCCATCAAGGACATGCAGAGCCAAGTTCACCCCAAGGCACACTGTAGCCCTAGCTGTGGCAGCCTTTGGGAGTCTCAGAAGTGAGTGAGGACTGTTTTCCACTTGGCAAAGTAGACGCATCTTATCCCACAGCCCATCTTGGCAATTCGATGCTTGCTCTTCACAGCCCCATCTAGGTAATTGCATAATTAATTGTGTGCAGGTAATTCACCCAGGGGGAGGTGGTTACAGGGAATTGGGGGCACAGGCTTCCACTGCCCTGAAAAGGTGCCAGGCAGCCTCTGTGCAGACCCCATCAGAAACATGCCTGCCAGTGTGTTGGGGGACCTCAGCATGCTCATGAGACTTCAGGGGGACAGTTTGACTGGGACCTAGTGGCCTTGTCACTTTCTCTTTACACTATGGACTTCAGTCAGAGGCTGCTTCTCAGAGTAGAAGCTCAGCAGGGTGCTTGGGGTGAGCAGACCCCTCAGCCCAAGGTTGGAAGGAGTCAGCCTTCCCTAAGGGGGCTTTGACCAGTCCATTTCCTGGATGCTTCTGGAAAACAATGCCCATGGTTTTTATTTCCACATATACTCCATGCCACATGCCTCCTCATTGTCTATAAAGCCACATACTGGCTCATGGGTCCCAAGAAGCCAATCTTCAAAGGACTGGATCCTGGTGGATGAAGAGTTGGAGTCAGGGAAATGGTCCCAGAATAGACTTGAGTCTTGGGATTTCCTCTATTCCCATGCTTGCTTCTGTTGCCATAGACTCTCAAGACTCCAGTCTGGTGCAGCTGTGGGTAATGGGATGGGATTGGGCATGGAGGGGTTCAGGCCAGGGTTGCTGTCTGCTTAGCATCCACCCACAGACAGCCAACATCCATTCTATTCCCTATTACACTCTTTATTCCTCCGCATAAAACTCGGGGAAAAGCCGGCCATTGGTGGTGCATGCCTTTAATCCCAGCACTCGAGAGGCAGAGGCAGGCAGATTTCTGTGAGTTCAAGACCAGCCTGGTCTACAGAGCGGGTTCCAGGACAGGCTCCAAAACAACACAGAGAAACCCTGTCTCAAAAAAACAAAAAAAAACAAAAACAAAAAACAAAAAAACTCGGGGACGAAGCACAGGTGTATGGCAGCTTATGACCTGTCACTAAGAAGGGAACTAAGCCCCTCCTTCTAGGGTCCCAAATGACAAAGCAAAGGTCCCTCTGGGGGAACCAGTGAGTTTCCTAGGCTTACTTACAGAGCATAGGTGAGGCGTTACAGTCAAGAGTGTGGGTGACCCTCCAGCAGCCACACTGGGAAGTCTGCGCCCAGCATGGATGATGGCTTCCACACAGTTGCATAGATGAAGCCCCCTCCCCTAGTCCTCCCCAGATTATGTACTGTACCCCCTCCCAAGCCCCAAGGCTATGTCCAATTAGAGCAGAATTGAGAACTGCATACAGCTGATTGGGGGGAGGGGCTGCATACTCAGGTGAAGGTCCCATGGCCCTCTGCTCCGTCTCCTACAAGGGATAATGCCAATACTAAACAAGCCCAGCTGTGATGATCTTTCTGCAAGCAGGCACAGCTGAACTCATGATTAGCTCTGAGGATAGTGCCATGCAACATGCATATTTGAAAATTTAAATAAAATATTAAAAATGCAAAAAAACCTACATACAGCTCATTGCAGTTTTGTTTGTTTGTTTTTGTTTGTTTGTCTTTGCTAGGATAGACCCAAGACCCCTGCTGGAATTGGAAAGGTGGGATCGCTACCTTTGGTTCTGTCAACTGGAGTTGCCTCCCTTTCCTGGTTCATGGATATCAACACTCTCGAGGACATACGATATCCTGAGCATGTCTCTGCCTCATGCCACAGAACTCCTGTACACAGCTGGGTAGGTTTCTTTCTGGTGGGGTTTGCCTACTAAATGTCTTTCAAAGCTCCCACAGTGAAGGTTTGGTCCCAGGTGCAGCAATGTTCAGTGCTGGGGCCTTTGGGAGCTGACTGGATCCTGAGGATTGTGACTTCATCAAAATCCATTGAAGGATTCGTAACTTAATGGCGTTTTGGAAGATGGTGGAAACTTCAGGGGGTGGGCTCTAGTTGGAGGAAGGACATTTTTTGGAGGTCAATAGCTTGTTCCTGGCCCTTTCCATCCTTCTTCCCTTATTTACCTCCTGGTTCCCATATGCTCTACCTTGTCACAGACCTAGAAGCAAGGGACATGGGTTGAAATTTCTGAAACTGTGAGCCTGATAAATCTTCCAATTGATTTCCCTATGACACACTTTTCTGGACTCTTCTCTTCCAGTTCATTCTATGAGATCAGCAAGTGATTCAACCCAGTGTCTCTGTGTTCACTTTTTGGTGCTTATAAAGTACTTTCCAGTTAGGGAATCTCCTCGAGTATTTAAGGAGGCAATTAAGAAGGGTGCACTGTTGCTGGGGACCCCGACAATGTCTCTTAAGGATAATGGGTATTTATGGGAACACCATACGATCCACACAGGGTGTGGTCTGAGATGTGCATTGTTGGGGTTGAGTGCAATTTGCATACCTGTCCACCGTGTCTCTCATGGATGATTAAGAAATGGAGACTAATGTTGCAAAGCCACCGGGGCTCTTGGAGCTTATTTGTGTGGCTCCATTGCTGGTAATGTTGCTTCCCTTTGTCTCCGTCCTCTTTAGAAGGTCAAGGAATGTAAGGTCACACATGCACACAGTGTTAGCATTTAGGCATCTGTACTGTCCTACCTTTAGGGTTCTGACAGGATACACCCTCGGCTGTAGCCACTAAGAGCACCTCCTATGCACATTCACTCGGTTCCCCTTTAAAAGGGCCCTGCCCACCTCCCATCCTTCTGTCCCTCTCTGTTCTCCCATCCTCTCTCCTCCCTCTCTCTCCTCCCTCCCTCCCTCCCTCCCTCCCTCCCTCCCTCCCTCCCTCCCTCCCTCCCTCCCTCTCTCTCTCTGTCTCTCTCTCTCTCCTCTCTCCCGCTGCTCTTGTCCCTGGAGGCTGGTCTCCCCCTTCCCTTTCCCTTTTTATGATTCTTTCCCCCTAGTAAAAACCCTCCACTTGAACTCCATAGCATGGCGTCTTTCTCTCTCGCATTGCTTTTTAAAGTAACAAGTACTTTAAGAACACACAGTACTTCATAGTTTGCAGAGGTCTCTTGTGTAGACCCCTGGCACTCCCTACTGCCACCTTGGGATTAACATCTCCACTCTGACATGCAGAAACAGGCTAGGAAGACCGCAGTGACACCTGCCAGCCCCAGGGTGGTCATCTCTGAGCGGGTAGGGCTGGCACTCTGTTCTCTTCCTTCCATTCTGCTCTCCCACCTGGCAGCTCCTAGCCCTCACCCCTTCTTTGACTGTTCTTCTGCCCCAGGCACTGAGCATCTCCCTCAGGAAGGGCCCTGATTAACATCCTGGGTCACATGCTCATCTGCAAGCCAATCAGCATCAGGAGGCTTGGCTTGGTCCATACACTAATGGCTTGAGTGAAAGTGGGGTTGGGGAGATAGCTGGGGGAAGAGTGCTTGGCATAAAAGCATAAGGAACTGGGCCCAATCCCCAGATTCAATGCAAACATGCTGGGGGCGTCTGTAATCCTAACATGGGATATAGCACAGGCAGATCTCTGAGGCTTGCTGGCCAGCCAGTCTAGCCTATGTGGTCAGACCCAGACAGGTGAGCGATTCCCATCTCAAAAAGCAAGGTGGACAGTGCCTGAGAAATGATACCCGAGTTTGTTCCTCGGCCTCATGTACACATACACATCTGTGCACACACATACATGTATATACACACACATCGCAGGAATCCCCTTTGCTGAGACTAGAAGAGCAGATTTGGTCCTCTGACTACAGGTAACCTGCAAGGACTCACACACCTTCCATATCTGCCCTCTTCCTTGAAATTCCACTTTTCAGGAAGAAAAGGAAGGAAGGAGAGAAGCTAGTTAGTTTATTATTTAATCTATGAGTGTGCGTGTACGTGTGTGTGTGTGTGTGTGTGTGTGTGGTGGGATATTTGTACACTGTGTGGAGATGTATTGCTGTGACTGGCGTATTAAAAAGTTGAATGGCCAATAGCTAGGCAGGAGGTGTAGGCGGGACTTCCAGGCAGAGAGAGAACTCTCAGAAGAATAAAGGTGGGATTCACCAACAAGACACAGAGAGGAAACAGGAGGTGCAGGATGGAAAAAAGGTGACACCACGTAGCAGAATACAGATTAATGTAAATGGGTCGATATAAGTTATAAGAGCTAGTAAGACTAGCCTAAGCTAAGGCTGAGCTTTCATCATTAATAATAATTCTCCGTGTCATTATTTGTGAGTTGGTGACCCAAATAAAAATCTTTGGGTGTGTGGTGTGGGGTGTGTGTGTGTGTGTGTGTGTGTGTGTGTGTGTGTGTGTGTGTGTGTGTGTGTGTGTACAAGTGCCCACAGAAGACAGCATCAGATCCCCTGGAGCTGGAGTTACAGGCAGTTGTGAGGCACCTGATGTGGGTGCTGGCGACTGTACTCAGTCCTCTCTGAGAGCACCTAGTGCTTTTAACTGCTGAGCTCCAATCTCCCTTCCCTGCGCAGACTCTTCAGCATGAAGGAGCTGTTCGGATGTCCTCTGTGCATCCTGTGCTCCCTGGTCTGTCTAGCCCCACCAGGGTCATTTCCTAACCATCAATCAGACATCATCAACCCTTGAGTCAGGGTAGCCAGGCATGGTTTGGACAGAGCAGTGACCCAAACAAATGACCTCAGGAACACTGAGGGATCCCAGAGGCTGGGTTCCTGAGAGTTGCCAATACCAAGTGGAATTGTCCAGACCTTCCGGGACTGGCACCTCCAGGAAGATAAACACTGTGGTTGGCCAAGGTCTGAGTGAGAGTCAGGACCCAGTACAAGAAGCTCTGAATGTGAGTGCCTGAGACAAGATCAGAGAGTAAGTACAAAGGAGGAGCCTGGTGCCAAGGCCCAGCCCAGCCCATCACTGATGCTGAGGAATGTCTGCTCACCGATACATTCAGATGCCTGGATCTGGTCTTACATGGAGCTCTGGGGGCAGGAGAGGCTTTGGAATGGCCATAAGGGCGATTTGCAGTCCTCTAGCTCTTGGAAGACCCCTGAGCTAGCAGAAGCCCCATCTGAAGAGAGTCTGTAACAGGCTGTCAGGAAGATCCAGAACTTTATCCCCCCACCCCCCTCTGCCGTTAGGAATGGTGGTTGCAGGGTACAAAATGCAGCCACCCCCATCGACACAATGGGACACACCAATCGCCCCTATGGACACATTGGGACATACCAGCTACCCTATGGATACACTGGAACACACCAGCCAGCCCACAGACACATTGGACCATACCAGCAACCCCCATGAACACACAAGGTCACACCAGCCACTCCCATGGACACACAAGGCCACACATCAACCTTGCAGCTCACATCTTCACCAAGGGTCTTTTGAACAAAACTGCAATCCACCTCCCAAGTGCCCCCAAGGCATGCTACCAGCTTCTTCTGGGGGGAGTTTATGGTACGTTTATTTGCGTGCCACTCTACAGCAGCCATCAACTTGAAACACACAGAGCCCAATTGGTTTACACACACACACACACAAAAGTACCAAAATGTCACCCCTCATACAGTCTTGGCAAGAACTGGCCACCTTTTTAGCTTTCAGATGAACTGATGCCGTCAAACCCTTTCCTTGGTCCTTAGCAAGGCAGGGAAAGGGAACAAGATTTAGCCTTTGCATTAAAGAAGCAAGGATTCAACCACACAGCTGAGCAACTGGACTTAGTGTTTAAACACCATAGTACATCAGCTGGACTCACTGATGTGGCTCAGCTTAACGCACGTGGTCCTACAAACCAACATGGAACACCAAGGGATGCCCAGGGGTATAGACAGGCACCCGGAAGTTGCTGGCAGCGAGGACTTGGCCAGGGGGAGAGGTCCATCCCTGGCTATGCTGCAAGCCACCCCTTCAGAACCAGAACTCGGAGACAAAGATGTGCACATTGACGACGTTCCGGTGGGAGATCACACCCCCGAACACATAGTTCATCTCCAGCTTCAGGACGGCATAAAACGGGCCCACGATGGGCCGCACTTGGCGCACGACACCTATGGAGAGAGCAGAAGGCACGTGGTTGGATGTCAGCAGACCCAGAGCAACATGGGTATCTGGGAAAGGGGTTCCCTCGGGGATTTCCAGATTAGACGCTTGAATCGCCAGAGTAACTATCCCCTTCCACCTGGTCACTCCTGGTTGTTTCCCATCACTAGGGACAGGTGACAGTGGACTCACTACCTCTTTTCTGTCACGCACAGGTGGGAACAGGCGGGAAGCAGTGAATCTGGGCTTTGCGGATCAGCAGGTCTAGGGCAGGGCCATCTCTCCTGCCCTTGTGGAGCCTGGGTTTCCTGATTGACCACCGTTTGTCTGACAGGGTTTCAAAGGATCTACAGAAGGCCTGGCATGGAGTTGAGGCCCAACGTGCCCTTCTCTCCTTCCCTTCTTCCCTCTTAGATCCTAGGTGTGACTACTAGGAATAAAAAAAAACAAAAAAACAAAATGCAGTAGTTCATCCCTGGGACGATTACAAGGCTGGCTCCTCACCCCTTCTCCAGGAGGAGCAGTTCCAGGTCTCTACAAGATAGGTCCTTGGACCTGCAGCATGTAGTCCAGATAGCCCAGGACATCATCTGCCCACACTTCACCCACAGGGATTCAGGACTGACCCTCCCTCCAGATTGCACACACACACACACACACACACACACACACACACACACACACACACGAGAGAGAGAGAGAGAGAGAGAGAGAGAGAGAGAAATAATTTAAAGGTTTCAAAGTGAGCATAAAGTGTGTGTAGCATCACAACCATCTATGGAGACACAGCCACCAGCTGATTCCAGGCTGGTTTCTGTAAATAAGACTTCCATAGGCTTAAAAACTGTGCAAGAGGCAGCCTGTCTCAAGCTATAAGTGTCTAGTGGGCAGTAGAGGCCTCAGGGAGAACCAAGGGTCCCGATGGCTTCTGTCACTATGGCTAGTTACTGACTGGGACCCTCAAGTTCATGCCCAGAAGGAGATGTTGGACACAGTGCCCCCCCTTGCCATTCTGCACTTCTGTTGCAGTGACTAGGGTGGATCTCCAGACCTCTCCCTAAGCAAACCTGGAAGAGGGCCGCACAGACCTCCATAGGTTGTCAGCACCCCACTCTCATCCCCCCATAGCGATAGATAGCATTGCAACTTTGTTCCTCTGAAGACCTATACACAAACATGGCTCTTACCAAAAGCTTTGGTTACCCTTTGCCTGCCAGTGGACCCCAATAGTCAGAGTACTCCTGTCGCCTCTCCCTGGGCGGCGTCTGCCTGCCAGGTTGGATGGGATCACAGTGCTGAGCCCATAATATTCTCAGCATGAATCCATGCGTGACACTGTTTCTCTCCCTAGGTCCTAGGCAACAGGGTGTCTACCAGCCACTGTGACTTTAGCCATCAGAGAGCAGGGGCGTCCTTCTCACTCTGTCTATGGCTAAGAAGTCGCTACTCAAAGAAAAACCTGAGAGACTGATTGAGCCGGTGACCCATTACAGGACAGTGGCATCATAAACATCCTTGAGCTCAGATAAGAGCCTGCTTTGTCACTATTAAGCAGTGTTTAAGTATATTTTTATAGGGACTGGAGACATGGCTCAGTGGTTAAGAGTATATACTGTTCTTGCAGAGGACCCAAGTTCAACTCCCAGCATCCACACTGGGTGGCTCACGACAGCCTACAACTCCAGCTTCAGAGGAATTAAAGCCTCTTCTGAACTGCCATATACATATCCACACACAGGCTTACACATATATACATATTTTTTAAATTGAAAACTATGTTTTATATAATACTGATATTTTATGTACTTTATATATTTTGTTGGAAATATAATTTAGAAACAGGTATATTGTTGATTGTCTATAATGACATATATGATTTCAACATATAACACAGACATCATAAAATCTTATCTGTTTTTGAGAGTGGAGTTTGCAACAGAGTCTCATGTAATCCGGGCCAGCTTCAAACAAACTATGCAGTGGAGGGTGGCCTGAAACTATTGATCCTCTGGACCCCATTTTGGGGGATTGTAGGCATGTACCACCAAGCTCAACTTGTACAAGATCATAAATGATGGATCATGTTATATTTATATGTTGGCATAATATTTACATGTTGATCATACAGTTATATCTATATGCTGACATGCATACTAATCTATCTTATTTGAGTGAGTATTCCTGGATACTCATGGACTCTTCACAGGGTCCACAGTTCTGACACATAGTCATGTCCAGGTATGTGATAGGTGCCTGACATCTAACTACATGAGAATGTAGAGAGGGTTGGTGACATGGCTATGTTGGTAAAGTACCTGCCATGCAAGCTTGATAACCTGAGTTGTATACCTGGAATCCATGGCAACAGGGGTGAATGGACTCCTGAAAGCTGTCTTCTGGGCATCTACATGTGTGTGCGCGCACATACACACTAAGTAAAATAAGGTCTTAATAAAGAATGCAGAGAATGCAATGGTGGTGTGGAGGATGGGCCTGGGTCAGAAAAGCTAAGAGAGAACTCACATATAGAGGGCCCAGGGGTTGAGTGTAGCCAACCTGGGTTAGAGGAGCTGGCTTAACAAATCTGAGTCTCAATTTCCTTTCCTGTGGACAGAGATAAAAACTAGCAATCTTCAAAATCAGAAACCAAACAAAATGGTGGTACAGGCCTGCAATCTCAACTACTTGGGAGGTGAAAGCAAGAGGCTTGAATGTGCAAGGCCTCCTTATGTTACAATGTGAGTTCAAGGCCAACTTGGGAACTTAATAAGATCCTTTCACAAAATAAAGTTTTTTATTTTTGGTTTTACAAGACAGGGTTTCTCTGTATTGTTTTGGAGGCTGTCGGTCCAGCCCGGCCTCGAACTCACAGAGATCCACCTGCCTCTGCCTCCCGAGTGCTGGGATTAAAGGCGTACGCCACCACCGCCCGGCACAAAATAAAGTTTTAAGAAAATGTAGCTCAGTGGCAGAGCACTTCCCAGCAAGTGTTAAGGTTGGTCCCCAACACTACACACACACACACACACACACTCATTCAGAAATGACTGTTGTCTATAAAACAAACAAATGATATTTCAATGCAATCTCTGTGCTCCAGTGGGTAGGAAATGTTTGCATCTAAATCCACCATATCAGGGAATCCATGGAGGGCCATTTCTGTTATAGCCAAAGACTAGAACTCCAAACTGTTGGCTGGTTGTTTGACTTGTAAGTGCCACACAGTGGGACAAGGCACCAAAGCACATTCGGCATCAGGGAAAGGCAGACTACAGGGCCTCCAGGTGCCAGGCCACATCACTGACATGAGTCACCTTTAGAGCCTGCAGAGGTTCAGGATCTTTGCAGATAGCAAGAAAGATGACTAAGGGCATCCGGTGATGCTGCCTGTGTGGGTGCGGGCACAAAGAATGTGTACCTTCCTGCTCGTCCAGATCTTCTGTTTTCTGCCCCTATGACCTGATATCTGTGCAGTACCTCCAACTAGCCACAGCTCACTCAGCCCAGAGCTATCTTTCCCACCCTAGACCCATCAGAGGGCCTGGTTACTTCCCTTCCAGCCCAGCCACACATTCCTGCACCTCTATTTTCAGAGAGCAGGCTTTCTCCATTTCACTAGTTCAAGCACGACCTTTGCCCTCCTACCCTCACCTTGACTGAAACCAGGCCACAATTTTTCATGAAAGGTGACACAAATTAACCCAGCTAGTCCCCAGTGCCTCACGCTCAGCAGATGCCAAATAAATGGCTGGCTCTGGTGCCAACTTTTTATTCATAGCTTTCTATCACCTGCCATCTTTCCTTTTCCCTTTCTTTCTTTCTTTCTTTCTTTCTTCTTCTTCTTCTTCTTCTTCTTCTTCTTCTTCTTCTTCTTCTTCTTCTTCTTCTTCTTCTTCTTCTTCTTCTTCTTCTTCTTCTTCTTCTTCTTCTTCTTCTTCTTCTTCTTCTTCTTCTTCTTCTTCTTCTTTTTTGGTTTTTTGAGACGGGGTTCTCTGCATTATTTTGGAGGCTGTCCTGGAACTTGCTCTGTAGACCAGACTGTCCTCAAACTCACAGAGATCTGCCTGCCTCTGCCTCCCGAGTGCTGGGATTAAAGGCGTGCACCACCAACGCCCGGCTCACCTGCCATCTTTTCACTCACCCATCATCCATCTATGCACCTACTTAGCCACCAGTCAGTTGATCCATCCAGCCATCTATCCATCCATCCATCCCACTGACCCACTCATCCATTTATCTAACCCATATATCTCATCCATTCTTCCAGCCATCCTTCCATCTGACCCATCTATCCAATAGAGGTCAATTTATGCAGGGATATTTAAGGACATTACTACAGAGGTACTGATATTAAATTGGGTTGTGCTGAGTAAGTATGGGCCCAGAGAGTGGGAAGGACATGTGTTCTCATCTGTCATGCTCCACCTGCCCAGTTCAGGGGATGTTCCAGCTAGCCTCCCACTCATGGCAGAGACTGCATAGTGCTCATGCTTGCTTCACCCTTCCCAGGGCTTGGGCAGGCACCTGGCAGGAGTTCAGCCATAATCACTGAAGGAGATGAAGGAGAGTGGGAGGAAAGGAAAGGAAATAAGTTCTTCAGGCTACACTCTCTAAGAGTGTATCACTGTCTGACCTCACAGGTAGCATTTCATTTGTTTGTTTTAGAGACAGGATTTCTCTGTGTAGCCCTGGCTGTCCTGGAACTCACTCTAGACCAGGTGGGCCTCGAACTCAGAGATTTCCCTCTGCCTCTGCCTCCCAAGCATGGTGTATGCTCTTTCTAAAACTCCTCTAAACTTTCGAAGAGCAAACAGTCCCTTCTCTTAGGGGGCCCATAGACTATTGTGGGCTAAATCACAAGCTGGGAGCTATGAGACCCATTCTGGGAGTCAGAAACTGACTTGTAAATTCTGGAGGCACTCTCTACAGCTTCTTCCTCCTGTTTTGCTGAGCTCTGCTCCCTTCTATCCCCAGGCCTATCACCGTCCCATGAGGCTCACTATGTCCACCTTCTTCAACATTGTACTTCTCACTTTACATGATTCTATTCTGTATTTGCACTGGGAGTTGTGGAAGGCTTAGGCAAAGGGCCTATTTATTTGACTGGCCGGTGGAGCAGCAAGTGGCCCATTTCCATCTAGCCTGGCATGCCCATCCCATCTGGTGGGGTGTTCCCACCTTTGCAAAGGCTCTTGAAAAAAGCAAAGAGGGGTTGGGCAGATGGTTCACTGGGCAAAGAGCTTGCCTTGCAATCAGGAGGACCTGGGTTAGGATCCTCAGCACCCATGTTAAAAACAGGTGTGGGGACATAAGCCTGTAACCGAGTAACAGCAAGATGGGGGCAGACAGGTGGATCCCTGGAGCTCGATGGCCAGCCTAGCCTACGCCACAAAGTTCTAGGCCAAAGTTCCTGTCTCTCACAAAAGGTAGAAGGTACCTAAGGGCCAGCTCGAGAGATTGTCCTCTGACCTCCACACATACACTGTGCATACACACACTTGTACATCATACATGCACGCACCTGTATTGACATGTGTACCCTCACACTCATGGACATGCATGTGGGTACATGCTTATGCATGCATGCACACATGTACACACAAGGGGGGGATGTGGGCTGTGGTGCTGAGTTCAACAGCTTTAACCTTCCAAATCCTCATCTTAGGCATTTCTGCTCCAGGTCCCAGGCGCTGTTGGTATTCCTCCTCAGCACATCTGCACCTCTTTAGAGACACAATTAATCCTGTTTTTACCCAATGAAAAAACTGCAGCCCCCTGGGGCAGCTCACCATGTCTCAGCTCTGCTGTGTAACATGAAGCTTATGTTTTGGGATCCTTGATCCTGAACAGAAAGTACACAGGTCCAGTAGGGGAAATCTTGTCTCTTGGGGCGGGGCTGGTGGTCCACACACTGAGCCCCAGAGCCCATCTGGGCTCCCTCCGGATAATGTATTCAGTTGTCTATCAACTGTTTGAGATGACATAAACTTATCTAGGCTCTCTGTACACCTGACTGGCTTTCAGACATTGTGTCCAGATATCTAGGTTCCTGGGCTGGCTCTGTGCTGGCCAGTTGTGTGACCTCATGCAAGGCCTCACACAGTCTTAAGTTCAGCTTCTGACATGAAAATGCGGTGACGAGAACTGACAGGGTGTAATGGAGTGGACAGGGCTGTCAGAGTATTTCAGCGAACAAGATGATGAGTCCAGACACTGTGTGCAGTGCTACAGCAATGGAACAGACAGCAGCTTCAGTGGGGAAAAGGTACAGGTGACAGTCTGAATGCTACACATCGTCACCATGAAGAGCATAAGAAACCAGACTAGGGGCAGGGCACATTTTCCTCCTCACTGATCAGTCTCCCCACTGTGGTACAAAGTCAAGGCCAAGGGCAGTTTGTCTCAGCTAGTCCTGCATGCCTGGGTCCTAGAGCTCCTCTGTGCCTGATTTACTCAATGCATGAACCACACAGCCAAGCATTGAGTATAACTTATAAAGTTGGAAATTATCACCCACAAGCAGAAGTATTGGGAAATAATGACCAAAAGCCCAAAGCATTTCAGATGGGGACCACCCGGGAGGAGAAAGGGCAACGATGGGAGGTTGGGCTCATTATCTGACTTCAGGGGCCACCCTCTTCCCCCCTCACACATGCCAGTCACCTGGAAAGAGGCAGTCACCAGATCTCAGTAAACCTCCTAGGGTCAAAACCAGAGGCTGGGACAGGCAGCCCGAGCCAAACAAAGCATGGAGAAAAACTCAAGGGAGGAGAGCTCTTGGCTCAGGCTGAGCACTCCCACCTGGAATACCTGGGACCAGAAGTGTGGGGACTTTGGGATGTTTGCATACATGTCCTACTAGATGGCAGGGAGGGATCCCACATCTGAATGTGAAGTTCATCTGTTTCATAGTCACCTTCTACACACAGTCAGGCATGCAAGATCCTTCAGAATGCCGCAGATGAAGCTGAGTGTCTTCACCATGTGGGATATTTCTCCATGTGGGATATTTCTCCACATGAAATACTCTTCCCGTGACCTTAGACATTCATCAAGTTCCAGCTTTTAGATAATTCTGGATTTGGAGGAAGTAAGGAATGCTTGGCTTGCACCTACATAGCTTGGGTGCAGATGGGTTGGAAAAGAGACTCCAGGGCAGGGGTGGGGAAGATCCCGTGTGAATATGCTGAATTTGGTCCCCACCACTGAGCTGTGAGGATGAACATTTATCCACAATGGGGGAGGAGTCAAAAATGAACCTCTGAGAGTAAGATGTCCCAAATTCCAGCTACCAGGGCCTTGCACCAAAGCTCAGCTGTCTGTCACCTCAACATGTGACACAATACATGGATGCTTCCAGTGTATACTGCCCTGGCCTGACTCAAAAATACTCCAGCAATGGCTTGGAGAGATGGCTCAGCAGTTAAGAGCACTGCTGCTCTTGAAGAGGAGTGGGGTTTGGTTCCCAGAATCCATATGGTGGCTCCCAACTATCAACAACTCTAGTGCCAAGGCACCTAACATCCTCTTCTGACCTCTGTGGACACCAGGCATGCACACAGTGCACATACATATATGTAGGCAAAAGACTCAAACCCATAAAATAAATAATCCTAAAAAAAATTCAGCAAACTCGGCAGAAGTTTCTGGAATTCTAGAGCCATCACATCAGGAATTAGGGCTGTGTCTGAACTCCCCACACTCTGCCTTTCCTGCCTGCCTGAGAAACCCCATAATGGCCAGAAAGGAAGGAGGACAGGTGTCTAAGCTGCATATTTAAAATACCAAATGTCACTCAACATGTTTCAGCAAAACACATCAGCCATATTTTGGGATTATTATAAATGTACCCCGCCCCAAGTCTCCAGTGAGCAAAAGCAGATGCATCAAGCAGACACCTGCAGGCGGCCAAGTGGAGGAGGAAAGCCCAGAGTGCAGCTGCCCTGGGGAGAAATGAAGAGAAATGTGAAAAGATCCAGCTCAGGTCCACACCTCCCCGACCCGTGTCTGGGACGGGGATCCAGCATTTTCTGTAACACTAGGCCCCCATACAGTTCACACACCAAGTACTGCTGGCTGTGGCTGGGACCAGCAGCACCATTTTCTGTGGTTTGTTGGAGGAAATAAAGCTCAGGGTGGCTGAGTGAGCCTCTGAAGATCACACAGCCAGGAAGAGGCAAATCAAGACTTGAACCAGAACCTGAGCCGCCAATGCCTTCCCCTGTGCCGTGTGGCGTTAACAGAAAAGGGGAAGGAAGGTTTGGGCAATGTTCGGGAAAGACGTGCCATCTGAAGCTCCTACTTACACCGAGGTGGTTAAAAAGCGTAACTGATAGAATGGTCAAAGCATTGTCTCCCCTTTTCCTGTGTCCCTGCCTTGACCCTAGTCCCATTCACTTATCTGCAGGGTTCTTCCAGCCCCGGACTCATACTCAACTATGTACAGATGGCCCCAAATGCACAACTTGAGACCAAGCAAAATGAACCCTAACGTACCCCCTCCTAAACTTCCCTCCTTCCTCTCTGTGGTGGTCAGTCTTCACACTTGATTGATTAAGAATCACCTAGGAGACTTGAGGATCACATCTCTAGGTTTCCCAGAGGATTAACTGGGGTGGGGAGGGGCCGTGCACGGGATAGGGACCCAGATAGTATAAAAGGAGGAAGGCAGCTGAGCACTGGCATTCCCTGAACCCCCTTCCTAGCAGTCATGATGTGAGTTAATCCACCACGCCCTCTGCCATGATAACCCATGCCCTTGAGAACTGTGGGCTAAAAGGAACCCTCTCTTGTTTCTCTCAGGTCTTTTGTCACAATGATAAGAAAACCCTATTCCCAAGCCCTACTCAGCCCCCCCAGAGCCAGCTGACAATGAGAACCTTTTGGCTTCGGGGTCACTCATCACCAAAGTTCTCTTAGTACCAGAGCTCTGTCCCCCACACAGGCCCTTGGGCCAGGCCCCACCATTTCCACTCAGACTTGCAGTCCCTTCATCCTCACCTTCTAGAAGGTAAATCCAATAGGGTCCTTCAGTGCTCTAGACACCTGATGGGTTCGAGGGCCTGGTAGGTAGGTAGGTAGGTAGGTAGGTAGGTAGGTAGGTAGGTAGGTAGGTGTGTGTGTGTGTGTGTGTGTGTGTGTGTGTGTGTGTGTGTGTGTACACATGCACATACATATATGTGTGTTCAAAAAACAAAGAGGGGGCAAAAGGAGCATCACTTCAACCACCCCTTGTCAGCAATGAGAAAGGCACACAAACCCTCACCTGCTGCAACTTGTTCCTGGACCCTCCCATTCCCACTGTTATGTTCTGGCTGTTGCCCAACTTTCCAAAAAGTGGTCCCAGCACTATGGATCCAGGTCCTAGTGGTCCCCTCCAATGTGTCTGTCCCGGCTCCATGGAAACAGCCTTATTGAGGTCACGAAGGCCTCACTGTTGCCAACAATGGTGAATCCTTGGTCCTCATCTAGCCTGAATCTCAGCAGTACAGCTTAGCAGCCCTTCCTGGGTTCTAGGCCCTTCCCCTATTCCTTTTCTCTGAGACCTCTACCTTGGCTTCTACTCAATCTGGGCCTTTCTTCGTCTTTCCTTTTCCCATGCGAATGAGCTAGATAGAGTTAGAATGAGCCAATGAGTTAGATAGATAGCTAACTACTATCCCTTCTGGAAGGATTCAGCCCAAAATTCCAGCCACATCTCTGAGGGTGTTTGACAAGTCCCTTAAACTCAAGGGCTGAATGAAAGGCTCATAACCTTACACCCCCTGTCACCATGTCACCACTTTGGCCTCTTACCTTACAGCTGTTAAAACCGAATACCTGCCATCAAGCTGGAGTCCCCATCTGGCCCCATCAGCAATCATGACCTGTATTACCTGTATTTCCCATCATATCCCTATCTGTCCACACCCCTACCCTTCCTACTCGACCCCCATGGCTAGAGCCATCACCATCTGCTCTAGCTGCTGCTCAGCACGGGGAGCACACCTGCCTTAGGGCTTTGAGCATGCTGGCCCCTCAACCCACAGTGCTCCTCTCCAGCTTGCCTGAGGCTCAATTCCTGGGCTTCTCTGGTCTTTGTCAGTGTCTCCAGTATCCAGATTTGGAGTGGTTTACCTCCCCCATGCCACCTCCCCTCCGTCACACTTTCTGAAGTGCTGGTCCCCACCAGACTGTGTGTATCACACTCTTTGTTGCTTGCCACTGGGATAAAAAGTGCACAATGCAGGGGCTCATTTGTCCCTGTGACTGCATCGTGTCCCAGAGATGAACAAAGGACGAATTGTTTACCGAGAGGAAAAGGAGGTGGATGCTGTGGCTATAGTCTAAGAGAAGAGACAAGATACTTCGGGGTGTGGTCACGGCTGGGGTGAGCACAACAGGTTGGAGGTGCCAGTGGACAGATCTGGATGCATCATGGCAGCCCGGAGCCCGGGCTTCCGGCTAGGTGCTGCTTAACTCTACAGTGATAAAGGCATTCAGACTGTCCCTTCTGTTCTATTTTGAGGAGACGAGCAGGCCAGAGCAGATCTAGGCTGCAGATATCTCTCCAGCCAGGCAGCAGGGAGAGGCAAATTTGACACTGGCTGACGGCAGGGAAGGAGCCACCCAGTGGGTCTCAGGCTCTACCGCTCAGAGTGGAGACTGAGTTCTTTCACCACAGTGGGCAAGTGCACTCCTCAGAAGGATGCTTCCTGGGTTCTGCAGTGCAGTCAGGCCAGGATATGACAAGGCGATGGGGATATGCTGTCTGGGAAGCAGCCGCAGGGCCGGAGTCTGGTCAACAGCAGCCACGAGTGCGGGGGGGTGGGGGGGTGTCAGGTGAACAGGGCAGTATCTCAGGGTTCCCAGGGCTCACATCTGACCTTGCCCAGAGACTATGCAAGAGTCCTGTCCCCGAACTGCGCTCACATAGCCCATCTGCAGCCCTGCCTGCTGACTCTTTTGTCATTCACCTATGGGCATCATGGGGTCCCACCCTGGGACGGGTAAGGGGATCAGAGATAGCTCCTTTGCCACCTCCAGCCCTTTATACACTCTCACTGACTCTGAGAGAGATACCCGCTCAAGACCCGTGCCTTTCATCTTTTCAGAAGGACACGCCTGCACTTTACAGTCCCCAGGTACTTAGGCACATGTCCACAGGGACCAAGTGAGCATGAAGGATGAACTTTCCAGACACTTGCCAGGCTGGCCTTCCGGTCTAATCTTAATGATCACCACTGCCCAGGAATGAGGCAGGTGTCATACTGATAGATCTTTCTTAGGGCCCTGGACAGTTCCACTCACACAATTTCAACTGCCTGGCTCTTGTACCTGGGTAATGGCATGTTTGGTGCTTAGCTTGGGTGGGACATTCCATCATATCTGCTCCTCTTTGGGGGTGGTTGCAGGGGCTGCTGGCCACCAGCTAGATTAGGCTATGGGCCTAAGGTTGGATCCCAGAGCTTCTCTGGCAGAGAAGGCAACACTGCCACAATTGGGCGAGCACTCAGACCACAGTAGGATTCCAGGATTCCTGGTTGTTGCTTATGGCCCGTTAGCATCACTTCAGTAGATCCCTAGCAGAGGTCATGCCCCCAGTGAGATCCCCCCACTCCCATGACTGTGGGTTGGGAGGGGGGCTGTATGTCTCGTGTGTGGGAGACCTTTGAGCTTCTGTCTATGAGCTTGGGGGTGAGCCATCTCCTATGGTGCTCTGAGAGTCCTTAGGCTGTCAGGTACATCTCATCTTTGCTCCATGGGGCCCCAACACAGGGAACACAAAAAAGTGTCTGTCCTTTTCTTACCCTTCTGTCTGGTCCCCTTTGAGAGATATACACCCCCCCACCCCCGCCCTGCCTGCACCTCCTGCCAGCCTCGTGGCAGAATCAAGCCCTGGCCCATCCCAGAATGAGGAGGAGGAGGCTGGGCCTCTCACCCGGGAAGCAAGTTGGCTGCTGGCCAGGGTGTGGCCCCGGGTGACAGGGCTGTGCCTCCCGGAGAAGAGAAGGCGCCTAATCCCTGGGATTTGCCGTGAAAGCCAGGACAGGGTCAATCACTCGTCACTGGGCAGGGATGGCTGTGCTGTTATTTTAGGTGGAGTTTCTGAATGTCGTTTGCAGTGCCCACTGATCCCAGGCCAAACCTGCCAAATTGGATTTCAGGGCAGGGTCAGTCTCTGACATTTAACCCCTTAGGAGGAGACGGTTTAAAGAGGCAGTTCAGATCCTTCTAGCTGGGCCAGTGATGGCGACTTGATACCAAAGAGCCAAGGCAAGCAAGAGTTTAAGTCTCGATTCAGTTCTTCTGGCTAAGAAAAGAATGTGATCTAGGTCGGTGTCTTCATTCACAAGCCCCTGTTGTGGGGCCACTGTGTGCAGTTGTATAGCTATGTGCTGCATTTAGACATCCCTAGTGTTTTGCAGTGTATAACACGTTCAACTGTCTTGTCACATACGACTCTCGCCCTCTTGAGATATGCAGCCAACCCCTGAAAAACAAGTACTCTCAGCCATGGAAGCTCAGCGGACACATGCTAGGGAGGCTGCCTGGCAGCATTCTGAAAACAGGTGAGCGACTCACATGTGCAACTGCTTCCTGTTGATCAGTGCAGGGCCTGGCCCCGTGGCATGAGTAAGATAATTCAAGACTGGCAGGACACGGGAGGCATGTCCTCCATTTTTGCTTTATGCCAGGCCAGACTCACTGGCCCAGACTATCGGACATGCCTGCTAAACAGTTCCCAGGCACTGACATGAATCGGAGTGAGCAGTCTTGCACTGTCCCATTAACACCACGTGTGCGTTAGCACCTAAGGGTGCTCTGAGCTCTCACCAGAGAGGTCCAAACTGCTTCCCCCAAGGGCTCATTTGTCTTAACAGTCCACACAGGCAGACTGTTTAAATACACATACCACCTTGACCCTTATGGTCCCACAGGGCAAGAATCACTGTGTTGATCTTCTAAGAAGAAAACAGAGGCTCAAAGAGGTTGTGTAATCAGTATGAAACTACAGGACTGGAAGCACAGACCCCCAAATCAAGCCCAGAACAACTTCTTGCCAGGGCCTTTTGGAATCAATTGCAAACGATCCTAAAAAGGAGCATCCTAACCTTGATATTTTTCAAATAGTAAACTTCAGTTGATGAACCCTGTGCTCAACGCACTCAGAGATGAGACTTTAAATACTGGTTCAAAATGAAAAGTATTCCTGCAACCTTTAAGAGGGGGCACAGGAGCAGGGAATAGTGGGCCATGCCTATAAATCTTAGCTCTTGGGAGGCTAAGGTGGAGGGACCGTCCTGATTCCAAGCCAGCCTTCAAAGTGAGATTCTATTTCAAAACAACAGCAGCAATAAATAAAAAGATGGGGTGTGGGAGTGTTATATGAGGGGGTGATGCACTCACGCTCATGTGATGTTGGAAACATGGAATGCTTTTTGTATTAAAGATAAGGGTCCACTCTGAATAGTGGCTAGACCGTCTCTCACCACTAGGACACCCGCTCCAGTTTTGCACTCCCCCCAAGCCTCGGTGTGGGCCATGCAGGTGGTTCTCCTCTAAGAGGCACCTCCCTAGAAGACAGGCTGCATGCCCTGTGCAGAGAGGCCTCAGCAATAACCCTTCAGTCACAGCGACACCATGGAACTCACGCCTGCTTGTTCTCTACCTACCAGCTGCATCCATGGACCTCAACAAAGACTCTGGCCCAGGCCCCTCTCTCACCCTGCTCTCCAAGTTTGTGGGATTTGTGTGTCAGAGGCCCTGCCCTGCTGCTGGTCCCATCAGACACCATCTCCTCTCCGGAGTCTGTGAGGAATCAACTGCACCTGCGCTTTCCCGAGCTCAGTGGCGCTGTCTCCTGTGTCCCACTTGACCACGAACCTGGATCTACTTTCAGCCCAGGTAGGTCTGGCATTTACAGTCCCTCTCAGATCCCACGCCAGAGATCTGGGACTCACAGCACCTGAGCCATCATTGGATTTCTGTGGGCTTGTATGTACGCGGCATGTGAAGGCCTCTCTCTCATATCCCTTTCTGGGTCGCACTGAAGGGACTCTGTAATCAGAGTGTCTTTAACACAGCATCAGAGGCCAAGGTGAGCACTTGGTCTTGCATTCCAACTTTCCCAGCTGCATGGGGCTTACCCAGTGACACACACACCTGAGCTGAGGAGGTCATCCTCTTCTTCTAGGGGCACCTAGAAACTGTGCCCCCAAAGCCATCTAGGGGGTGAGGAGCTTGAGGAAAACAGAAAACAGACCTATAGGCCTGACTGTCAGCTGGTCATAAGACCCAGACAGGCACTTCCCATTTTTCCTCTGTAACGGCCATGCCAGTCCAAGTGCCTATCAATCTCAAGCCTGCATCCGGAACTAATGAATGGGCTCAGTGCACAGGCTGGGTGACAGAGCAGCATCGGCACCAGGTGACTCCAGAGAAAAACTTGGCAAAGTTTCCTAACCATGTTCCTGCACCTAAGGTGGCTACTACTAGGGACAGGAGGCCCTGACTCTGATGTTATATTCCCATATGGCATGCCTTCTGCAAGGCAGAGGAGAGAACCAATCAGAAATCAAACATCATGTGCATCCACAGACTCAGCCTCCTGCCTATCACCCCCATTTACACCTACAGGCTGCTCTCAGCCCCTACACTCTGCCCTGCACACACACACACACACACACACACACACACACACACACACACACACACACACACCAAGTCAGATCTTGGGACTTGCCCAGAAATATAGTGAAGTATAGAGGTCACAGCAGCTTTCCCCTAGAGCTGTTTTCAGATGGGAGGGTCCTGTTCAGCTTTCAAATAACTTCCTTGGATCACAAGCAACCCCAGGGGCCACCTGAGTTCCCACCCTGGAATCGCTCAGGCATTGGGGCCCTGGAGGCTTGCTTGTCAGCCATGGGCAGATGGAGGCAGGAGAACATGATGCTGAGTGCCCTCACAAGCCTTGGTGTAGCACTTGCCAGAGCAGAGACACCGGGGCACTAGCCAGGTGGAGAATTGGAATGGGTGCTCCAGAACCTTGTCCCACCCCCCAGTGAACCTTATCTCTTGGTCACAGGGAACTGAGGTCTTTATTCCTAATGTCAGCACTACCCATTAATTCATGACTATTTAAGGGGACCGAGACCTAACTGCTGCTGGTAGATACCAGTGGGATAGACACCACTGGGTACAAACGAGCAAGAAATGAGCTTCATGGTGTCCTCGTGAGAGTGGAGGGGGACAGCATCTGGGTTTGACAGTCCTGGAACACCTCCCGGCCGTGCCTGCCCGTTGTACTTCCTCTGAGAAGCCCGCCTTGTGTGCCCAACTGTAAACATCTATACCACCACAGTGGTCACATGGATAACTACTAGGAACCACTCTTGAGGTTCCTAAGGATCCTGCAGAGGATGATGGGGTGCAGGGTCAGGATGGCAATGCAAACTTAGGCCACACCCCCAATCATATCAGCTGAGTGTTCTCAGTTCCTCTCGGCTTTGGTGAGGTTTTAGTAGAAATTTTGGCAAAGCCAGCCTTCATTCTAGACAGATTTCTTTTTTCACTTCTAGAAAAACAGAGTTAAGAAGCTGTGAGTGAGCAGGGTAGAGAGGAGGTCTGGGGACTGGGGACCCACTAAATCTCAGAGGTCTGGGGCCTGGGGACCCACTAAATCCCAGAGGTCTGGGGGCTGGGGACCCACTAAATCCCAGAGGTCTGGGGGCTGGGGCTGACAGTGAGTGGCCCTCACTCGTCCGTGGCTAGGCCTCCCCGTTAGTCACTGTTCAGCTTCTCTGAGCACCCTGACTGCAGCCTGGGCTCTGCAGAGTGAAACACAGAGCAGGATAGGGAGGCTCTGTGGTGGCCTGAGCATGCCCCAGGCATTAAATAGAGCATTTCTCCACAGGCTGGAGAGGCATTCTTCACGTCTCACTGACAGCTAGAGAGAGAGGAATGCAAGGGGGCTTTGCAGAGGCATCAGCTCCGCCCTGGGCAGCATCTCTCTGATCCCCTAAGACCCAACGACTACATTAGAGGAAGCCTAGCCTTTTAGGTTTTTTTTTCCCCATCCACTCAGGTACTTCACCATCTTGTCACTTTCAAGGGCTTGAATGCCATGGCCACAGGGGCTTAAAGGTTCATCTGCTGGTTATTTTTCCTGGGACTTCTAAACTTGGAGACCTTTCTATGTCTATGCCAGTTCTAGGGAAGCCTAGGTTCATGACTGTTCTGGTCTTCATTGCTAGGTGGCCCTCTCCGGCCCTTGCTGCCCTGTCCCTGAATGGAGGTAACTTTTCCATGTTCCAGGGACCGAATGCTAGTTTCTGGTATGTGACAGGCTCACTGATCTGTGAGGCTCCTGCATATGTGAGGAAACTGGGCCTTGACTCCCTAAGGACGCCTTCTGTAGGAAGTGCCCACATAGGCTGTGGTCTAAACAGGAAGGTATTCAGCAAGCCTGGTGCCCTTGCATGGTCATATGCAGGCCTATGCTCCTTTCCAGGAACCCAGGAGCCTCCTGAGCCTGGGTGGGAGCAGCAGACGGCAGGCCTGCATAGCCTGGAACCATGCTGTAGCTGATGGCCAAGGACTGAACAAGAACGTGGGGGCGAGAGTGTGGAGTGGCGGCAAGAGGCCACGAGGGTGAAACCCCATTCCCAGGGTTGCTTCACACTGGGCTGAAACTCAGGAGAAAATACCACCTCCTCGTGGTCAGGTCTGGAGCCATGTACAGGGTATCTTCTCAGGGCACATACCCAGGTACCCAGAGATGTTTCTGGGCAGAAACAGGAGAATTAGGATACAGGAAAGCTCATAGAAAATGTCCTGAGCAGAGAACTGAGACCCGAGCACAACCACAAACACAGCCTCGATCCCCACTCAGTGCAACCTGTCCCTGCAAAACTTGCTGAGGAGTGGAAAAGGCCGGGCCACTCAGTAGGCAGGGAGATGAGCCCCAGGAATTTCCGAGGGCGGGAAGTCCACCCCCATGCCACCCAAGCCTAGAATTCCAAAGATCAGGGCGCCCATGACCAAGTGCAGTGAAGGGGATGCTCATTCCCCACGGTCTCCACTGCATTCCACTCCCAGGATGTCCACCTTCTGAAGGTTCCCTGTGGTCACTCATCACACACCTGGGGCTACTTCATGACCAGCTGTGCCCCCAAGTCACTAAGAAAAGACTGGCACTCTCGCCCCTCAATGGCCCTTGTTCCTCCTTTTGTGGAAGGGGCTAGAAAAGATAAGGCCTCCCAGCTCTAACAGAACCAGAATGTTCTGACCTAGCAGGTGGGCAGCCAAAAGGCAGACACAGCCGGGGTTTTGTCTGGGGTGCTCTTATAGACGATCATGGGCACTGGTGGTATCAGACTCACTTCTGCCCAACTTCCCAGCTTTGATCACTCCAGGACAGATTTAGCTGAGAACAGAAGATATGAAAATGGCGAGGGCCAGTTCCTAAGAGGAGAGCTGCGGTGGGCCAAGGAGGCCTGACTCAACCCTGCAGGCACACTGTCTTCTCAGTCTACTGACGGGCCAGTGCTTCCTTCTGAGGGAAAGGCAAGAAGGTGTGTGTGTGTGTGTGTGTGTGTGTGTGTGTGTGTGTGTGTGTGTGTGTGTACACAAGCGCACACACGGCAGTGGGGGTGGAGGGGAAGAGGGGGAACGACAGTATCTAACTACCTCTATGAACGAGGGCCAGCCAGGGCCAGTAACCCAAGTGTTCAGAAAGTAAAAGAGAGCAAGAAAACTGTAATCACAGGGGCCTGGGCTGTGTCACACCCCAGTAGCGGGTCCCTCAGGGCTAGCACTAGGGGGCTTCTGCAGGCCAGTGCTAGGGTGCTCATTGTCACCCCCAGGACAAACTCCTAGCACCACCCCCTACTGCACCTCCCCTCATCTATAGCTGAAGGTGAGGCTTATGATGGCTGGCAACCGGGCTGCGTGTCCTCTCCTCGGAATCTCAGTGAGGGCTGCTGAACCATTAATTGTAATTAACTAATTATCCTTGCTGCCAAACAGCGGAGGAGGCAGCCGGGGGTGGTGAGCCCCCACATGACTCAGTCGTGTTTACAACATGCAAACCCATTTAAGAGCTTGTAAAGTTGCTATAAATGGCTCTTTGGCAACAGGAGAGTAACGATTCCCTTTCTCTAGCTGCCAGCTTAGCAACTGTCAGGGATGGGGGGGGGGGGAACAGCAGGGATGGAGGATCTGAGATCCAACAGCGCCACCTGGGGACCAGGTTATCAAAGGCTCTGCTCCGAGCCGGACCTCACCGGCTCCATAGTGTGAGCCTAGAGCACAAGGTAAAGGGAGGTCCAGGGGACTGTCACTGTTTCTCAACTGCTCTAAAATGCTCAGAGTGTAGATCTGATGCAGAGATGGTAGATGAGATTGTGTTCACCCTCTATGAACAGAAACTACTCAAAAGACAGTTCAGGTGAGCTACTGTGACAAATGTGACAGGTGGGGTGAGCCTAAAGGGTTTTCCAGGTGAGCAGGCTGCATTCAAGGTCCACAGACAACAGCAGGAACCACAGACCCCTCTGCAGAGCCAGTGTGACTTCCTGGCTCCTCCCACAGCTCCCCTCCCGGAGGGGAGCTCCCTGTCCCCGCGTCTGGCTCATCACTTCCTCTTCACCACGCCCTGGTGTCACCACAGAAGGGCCCTGGGACTGTCCTTGCCTCAGCCCCCTTTGTGCTTCAGAGACACTGACCATCCTAGGAGCAAGAACAGCAGGCTCCACAGACCACAAGGATGCGCAGTGGCAGGCGGGCTGGGTTCCCACCCAGAGACACACAAGGAGGGCGTGGCAAGTGGCTTGAGGCTGCATGCTAAGTCCAGGAAGTTCCATGGCTAGGACTAGATCGGGGAGGTGGTCCTCTCAAGTCCAGTTTGCTTGCCTTCTCACAGAACCGTGGGAATAGCAGATAGACCAGTTCCCACTGACCAGGGCATGCTGCCTGACCCTAGCACACTCGAAACAGCCTAGTTATAAGATGCAGGATCTACTTAATCTACCCAATTTGCAAGTGGGGAGACTGAGGCAGACAAGGGGACATGTCTTGGCATGGCTAGGGTGGATCCCCAGTGGATTCTTCCATGCTAGGCTCCCCAGACTTGAGTAGGGGGCTGCTGGCTAGAACCTGGAGCCAGGTGGAATTGGACTTGGGAAGGGGACTCTTATGGGAGCGACGAGGGTGCAGACAGGTTGTCCCTATACAGATCACATGACCTTGGCTAATGCTTTGGGCTCTGCGGAGGGGCACTCACCCACAGTCATGCTGTCCTCATAGCGTTTGATGATATCAAAGGAGTCCCGAAGGTTCCCTTCTGTTATGTCAAAGATGATGTCGGCCTGATTGGCAGGGTACAATGGAGTGACAGTCCTCAGAAAGATGATCTCTGCAGCAAATGAGAGGGTGGCATGGGAAGGTTATAGTGCTCGTCCAGCCCTCCCCTCCCCAGAGACTTGTCCCAACACCTATCATGATGAGGGCTCATTCTTAACGTGACATCAATGAAATCACCAACCCGTGTGGAAGGGTATAGAGTTCTGATCATCACACCATAGCCTATCTTTGTTTGTATCAGTGGGGGAAACTGAGACCTTGACACAAAAATAAATAGTGATTTTTATCTGCCTCGAGGTTATGGGGCCAGTCGGCAGTATGGGCTCAGCTGGACAGTGATGGCTGAACCGTGTTCCAGATCACCTCATGGTGAAGCCGTCCAAGCTAGTCTTGGAGCACCACTCAGATTCCAGCCTGGCTAAGGGTAATCTTGTGGAAGTCCTTTTTCTGGGCCTCAGTTTCCCTATCTATAAAGTAAGAGAAGAAGCTGGCCGATGTCCACTGAGGGTTCTTTTAAAGCCCTCTGTTTCCTGAAGTCTAGGCATTACCAGGCTTTGCTGTACCCCAGGGGGAAAATCAACTCCTATGTCAGCACAGGGTAGAGCACCAAAAAAAAAAAAATGGCTGCTGGGGACTCGGGAAAGATGTGTGTGTAGGGTTTTTTCAAAATAATTATTTAAATTGATTTTATGGGTATTGGTGTGAAATTGTCAAATCCCCTGGAACTGGGGTTACAGACAGTTGTAAGCTGCTATGTGGGTGCTGGGCATTGAACCCCGGGTCCTCCGGGGTCCTCCGGTAGAGCAGCCACTGCTTTTAACAGCTGAGCCATCTCTGCAGCCTCATGTGTAGGTTTGTTGGAACCCCCTTTACACAAGGCTAGTATCAGCTGTGAAGACTTCTCTGGAGGAGTGAGCAGATGGGAAGAAGCGGGGGCTGGGCTCTTCCTCTCAGGACAACACTGGTCTTGTGGGTCTCTCCTGTCTTCCCCACTACTGCTGCCTAGTGATCCTGTGTGACTCTGTCACGGTGTTGGCCCAGGGGTCACCCTGGATGACTCAGTCACATACTTCCCTGGAGAGGAAGGGCCTTTCTTATTAGTATGTCCCCAGAGCTTGGCACACAAGCTCACTGAATGTCTGCTAACAGACTTAGTCAGTGGGTCAGGGAGGGAAACTCCATGCACAAGAGAGATGGTGACTGGGGACCAGGGAAGCCCACAGCTGCACACCCCAGAGTGTGGCAGGAAGAGTGGTTCACGTAGGAGCATCCAACCCTCTTCTGACTCAAGAAATATGAGGGCAGCAGCCATGCCCTTGGAGAACCAGGAGGGACAACAGAATTGTCATGTTACTCCTGGGGTCACTGTTTCCAGTCCGGCTACTGTATCCATCTGCCCCATTTCCCAAGAAGTTTTGACACACCAGTTTCATCTGTTAGTACCTCTCAATAGTTCTCTGAGCCTGGGGGGTGAGGCCTCAGCTTCAGGTTTAGGCTCCTGCTCATCCATCCTTCCAGCCCCATCAGTGTGTCTTGGTCCTCAACGCCCACACTGCCCCCCTCACCTCCAGACCTTGTCAGCGGTGATCCGCTGCCAAGTTTCTTCTTTCTCCCACTTTGGCCAATCACTTCCTATCCACTCCTCAACTCCCCAGTGCTCAGTCTCGAATCGACACTGAATGCTATTCACAGAGTGAGCGTCACCCATCAGAGAGGACTGCTGCATAGAGAGGAAGGCCGTGCAGCCACGGAGCCCTGGTGGGAAGGGCGTGCATCCTAACCCCACCCCATCCTACGAGGAAGGGCTTCTGCAGGCCAGGCCCTCTGCTCCATCAGAAGGAGACTCTGAGGCATGTCCCAGGGACTTCAACTTGATCTACTCACCCTCAGGGCGGGTGAACTCCCGGAAGGTGGGCAGCGAGATGACTGTGTGGGAGACGGTGTGCACGGGGTCTCGCATGCAGGCCTCATCGTTGGGACGGCAGGACTTGATGCAGCGGACAGTGTCTGTTTTCTCCTGGCGGAAGCTGCAGGGAAACAGCCCAGGGAGGTTGATGGCAAAGCTGGGATCACAGCTCTCATGGGAACAAGTAGCCTGGGGCAAGTAGCAGGCGGCCCAGAGAGTGCCGAACAGTGGCCTCTGTGGCCAGACTGTGGTGTCTGAATCTGTGCATGGCCCTTCATATGGAATGGGGACACGATCCGGCCTAGCTGCTAATGCGCACAGGTTGAGAAATTTGCCAACGCACCAAGTGGGCATTCGTCTACCACTGAAGAACATGTTCGCTTCCCAGTTGACCAATGACAGCATTGAGTAGTTAGAGGTCCCGGGTACCATGGACACCAAAATGAACAAGGGTGTAGGGTCCTTCATCCTGGGAACCAGCAACTGAGCAGCTAGCAGGGTTCGGGGGAGGCGTACAAACAGATACTGTAAGTCCATGTTCCAGACACTGTGCTAGACTGTTCTTAAATACTTTACCATGAAATTAAACAAGGTTGGGGAGATGGCTCATCAGTTAAGAGCACTATTTGCTCTTTAATACAGTCCACAAGGCAGCTGGTTCACAGCCATCTGTAACACCAGACTGAAGGGATCCAACACCCTCTTCTGTCCTCTGTGGGCACTGCACACACTGGTGCACAGACATGCATGCAGGCAAAACACCCATATGCATAAAATTAAATTAAAACTTAAAAAAAGAAGGTGGCCAGTGTCTGGGGAACAACACCCAAGGTACATGAGTACACAAGCATACATATATATGAAATAAAAACAGATACGAACATAATACAAAATGAAGGTCTGGTTCAATGAGTTATTGTAAGACAAACATCTTTATAATTATCAGCCATGTCAGGAGGTAGAGGCAGAAGGATTGTAAGTTCAAGGTCAGCCTTGTCTATATATCGTGAGACTCTTTCTCATAAAAATTATTCATATAAAGAAAGAAACCTTGGCCAACTGCCTGAGGTCACCTCATGTGCACCAGAACAATATCAACTCTTTTTTATACTATAGCTAACCCCTGACCTGGGCCCATAGCAAGTCTCTGTTTGGTTTCTTTACAGTGTATATTTCTAAACAATGTATATTTCCCACAGTGTATATTTCTAGCCAACCATGGACTTGTCCATGCATAGGTTGCAATTGTCTTTAAGTCCCCTTTGACTGACAGTTTCCCCTTCATCCTTTCATTTTCCACACGATCAGGTAAGGGATCTAGTGCGTTTCAGCCAGAGTCCCATAGTCAGGAGTTGGCTGCCTGCATCCTTGCGGTGTGGTCCAGAGTGCTCCTCTTGTCTCCGGATTTCCCTCCCATTGGCTGCTGCATTCTGCACAGGTCCAGTCTTGTTGGTAAGAGGACACAGGTGGAATGTCTCCCATCAGGTCAGGTGGTTTCTGGTCTTTCTCTGATACCCACTGTCCTAGTTAGCTTTTGTCAACTTGTAACTAGCTAGAGTCACTTAGGAAGAAGGAATCTCAATTTAAAAAAACACCTCTATCAGATTGGCAAGGTGGCAACTCTATGGGGGCATTTTCTTGATTAATGAGAATGTCAGAGGGCCCAGCCCACTATGGGTCCTGTCATCCTTAGGCAAGTGGTCCTGGGTGATATACCATTGTGTGTGTGTGTGTGTGTGTGTGTGTGTGTGTGTGTGTGTGTGTGTTGTCTATGTGTGTGTTTGAAACAGGTTCTCTCTACATACCCCTGGCTATTATTCTGGAACTCATCATGAAGACCAGCTTGCCCTGAACTCAGAGAAATCTACCTGCCTCTGCCTCTCGAGTTCTGGGATTAAAGGTATGTGCTACCATGTATGGAGAGAGAGAGAGAGAGAGAGAGAGAGAGAGAGAGAGAGAGAGAGAGAGAGAGAGAGAGAGCCAATAAGCAGCATCCCTTCATGGTCTCTGCTTCAGTTTCTGCCTTGAGCTCCTGCCCAGACTTCCTGTCATGATGGACTGTAACCTGTAAGGTAAAATAAACCCGTTTCTCCCCAAGTGGCTTCTGGTGACAGTATTATATCACAGCCACTGACTGTACCTTGGGGATGGGAAATTGTCGACACTTCACTCTCATTCACTGCCTGGGCCTTCCTTACAGGGAGGTAGTTTCATATATGATACTGCTACGCGGTCACCAAAAGTTCCAATTCTACCCTTCTGCTAACCAGTGGTGTAGAGTGGATATGAAATGTTCCCCTCAGGCTCATGGGTTCCAACACTTGGTCCCACGCTGGTGGCACTGCTTTGAGAGGTTGAGAAACCTTTGGGGGCAGTGTCTCTCAACCTGTTGGTCATGTTCCCTTTGAGGAGGGGTCACATATCAGATATCCCGTATATGAGATATTTACATTATGATTCATAACAGTAGCAAAATTACAGCTATGAAGTAGCAACAAAATAATTTTATGGTTGGGGGTCACCGTAACATGCATTAAAAGAACTGATTTAAAGGACTGCAGCATTATAGGAAGGTTGAAAACCACTGCTTTAGGCAATGGGGTCCAGTGGGAGGAAGTGGGTAATGGGTAGGGGTTTGGCCTGGCTCACTTCCTGTCCTGTTTTCTGAACTGCCAGGAAGTGTGCCAGTTGCTTCATCTTCCTACCCCAACTAAGAGCTGCTCCTGCCATCACACCCACCATGATGGAATATATCCTCAAGCCATGAAATAAACACCCTCTCTTCCATTAAGTTGCTCCTTGTTAGGATTTGAGAAAGTAACTAATACAAACAGGTGTTTGGGTTTTTGGTTTGTTTTGGTTTTGGTTTGGTTTGTTTTTTTAGAGACAGGGTTTCTCTGTGTAGCACTGGAGCCTGTCCTGAAACTCACTCTGTACACCTGAGTGGCCTTGAACTGCCTCTGCCTCCAGAGTACTGGGATTAAAAGTGTGCGCCACTACTGCCTGGCTACAAACACGTGTTTGTGTCATGAACTATGGCTCTCTATTACTCCTCAAAGGATTTCAAGGGAATGGGGGGAAAAGCTGGAGTGAACTCATGATGCAATCCAATCTGATGAGGTTTGGTTCACTGCCATTTCTGTCCTTGGTTGAAACTCCCTTCTTGGCCAGAGAGAAAAGGTGGCTCTGGGGTCCCTCGTGCCTCCATAGCTCTGCAGCTATGAGGTAGAACACAGCACTGCCTCATCAGGAGAGCCTCGCTGCTCACTGGAGCCACTTCTCCAGTAAGCCCTGGGTTTGCCTATCTGTGGTGTGGGAACCAGTGATTGAGGATTGCAATCTGGAAAGCAGCAATACCCAGAGCAAATGGGTTGGTCACAGCTCCAGGCATCCACAGTGGACATTTAAACAGTAAAATACATCCGGGGTGCCTGATGAGATGGCCCAGTCAGTTAAGGACTCGCTGCCAAGCCTAATGGCCTGAGTTTGGTCCTTGGGACCCACACGGTAGAAAAAGAGAATCCGCTTCTGGAAGTTGTCCTTTGAGTCCCCTCTAAATAAATGGAATAAAAAAAGAAAATACACTGTGAGCTCACACTAACACTTACAATTCAGAACAAAGTTTGCAAATTTCTTATCTTCTCCGGGGATCCAGGGGATACGTTTTGCTCTACATCACAGTCCCAATTCTACAGACACAGAGCCTCTCACAAGAGTTCACTGACTGATCCCATGTTTCATACAGACTAGCCTCAGAATAAGCACATCAAAAGTGACCATCACCCATCAATCACTGTAAATGATCTCTCTAATATGTTCTCCTTCTTCTACTCATTTCAAATAGAAAGACCATATCTGCATATTCTGAGCTAAATGGTAATTGGTAGCATGCTGCTTCCCTCCAATAGCCACAGTTGTAGGTCAGTGTGTGCATGTTCATAATGGCATGCACTCTTTGTCTGTTTTGCTGGGTAGAAAATCCTTGGTGTTTCTTAATTCAATCAAGGTGGTAATCAAGATTAACCATTACAAGGGGACATGTTTTTTCTTAGATGTCCATAGTTTGTTTGTTTGTTTCTTACCTGGTAAAGTCCAATAATTTTACAAGACTGTCTTTGTAAACTCCATTAGTTTTTCTGAGTTCATGTCACATAAGTGGCGTGTACTTCCTATTTCAAAGCGTATTGTTAATTATGCTACTATTTTTGCTCAGTTATCACTTACAACACTGACAATACCAGAGATGCCCATTGTCTGCATGTTGGACCTTCAGAGTTCCCTGTCATCTGCATGCTGGATCTACATTGCATACAAAGATGCCTGTTGTCTATCTGCAGGGTGGACTTGCTTTGTGTTCCTTGAATATTTGTTACTTTTCCTTAAGACTTTCCTCTCATTGTTCTACTTTGTTTCTCTGTTGCAATGATACAACATTAGGACCGAAGTTATTTGGCTTACTATTCCAGGACACAGTTATCCATCATTGGGAAAGTTGGAGCAGGAACTCAAAGCCAGGAACCAAAGAGGAATGCTGCTTGCTGGCTCACTCATAGGCTTATGCTCAGCCAGCTTTCTTTTACAGCCTGATCAGGGAATGGTGCCGCCCACAGTGGGCTAGGTTCTTCTTTATCACAGGCAATTACTCAGTTAAGACACTTTTTCCCCCCAGGTGATTCTAGACTGTGTCAAGTTGACAGTGCTAACTAGGACATTTACATTTTCTCTCTTTTTATTTTTATTTTTTCCTTTTTCTAATTTGCTTCTCTTTAGTGTTTAGTTTTTGTCTCATTTCTCATCATTAATTTTATTATTTATTTAATGTTTAAAAATGACACATTAAACTGATCACCTTGTTTTTTTATGTTTTAAATTCCAATTCATATTTTTCTTCCACGTTTTGGTCTTTTTCTGAACATTTTTGGCTTATTTCACAATAGCATTTTTTGTTTGTTTGCTCATTGTGTTTTTTGTTGGTTCTGTGATTTGAGACCCAAGAGACAGGACCTCATTCTCTGGCAACTCTCTTGCCTCCGCTTTGCAAATGTCAGCATGAGAGATACGAACTACCATGAGTTGCTGAATATTAGAGCTTTGTCTTTCAAAGGAGCTTCCGTGCTTGAGGGACATCATACTGGTTCATCGTCTCTTTTCTTAAAGGGCACTGAGGTTAGAGCTTCAGCGTGTGAATCTGGTGACACTGTGATGTTAACCCCTTCAAAGACACACCCAAGCACCAGCCTCTAGCACCTAGTGCCTTATTCAGAAGCAGATGTAATTAGCAAGGATGCGGTCACATCAGAGCAGGTGGACCCCCCCGATCCAGGAGGACGTTAGTCCTCCTATGGAGAGACCCATGAAGAGACCAAGATGCAGGAGGCGAATGTGGTAGATGGCACATGTAGAGCTGGGGGGGGGGGGATGTTAGTATAAACCCAGGAGTGCCGAAGATGGCAAGCATCATAATGGAGGCTGTACAGAGCCATTCCCGTCCGGGAAAATGGCGCCTCTCTTCCGATGGAGCAGAGCGGCAAACAGGTAACTGGGAAATAACAGACAACTACTGTAAGCCGCCTAGGTCACAGTCCTTTGCTACAGAAACTAGTCAATGGACGCTGACCTGGATGCGTTTTGGCTGGCCCGCTTTATGAGGAAGACACTTTCCTGGCATCTGAAAGTTAAAACAGTTCATAGTTGTATGACATCCTGAGTCTTCCTCATGCCTCTGAGGTCCCCTCTGACATGCCTTAAACAGTCTGGGACCTTCCTCTTCAGGAGTGTCTGTTGTCACTGCCAATTTTCTATTCTGTTTCCACAAGCTTCCCCTAGATGGACCCGACCACTAGGGAAAGCCTGGCAGCCCAGGCCCCGGGCTCCATCCTAAGCTAATCCCACAATGGGCTCCCACACTCCTTGGCCACTGGAATGGGAGAGGCAGCTCTCACTCAGTTGCTTTGAGCTCCCAACATTAACCTGCTACTCTTTCCAGGGGTGTTCACGGGCTGTTTGGGATTCTCCACTATTTTCCCAGTCATTTTCCGCAGATGCCACCGACATGCAGAGGCCCTGACTTGCATTTGAGTAGTGTGTGGAGATGTATTCTTGCTTTGTTTAGTAGTAAATATCTTCCATGGATTTTTAATCTTCCTGCCCAGTTGTTTTGAGTGTTTTGGGGGTAGGATCCGGAGAACTTCAAAAACTCTGTCCGCATCTCTCAGGCTGCCCATTCTGCAGATCTTTCTGCATTTCTAGATTTCCCTTCCTTTTTGTTTTATATAGTTGCTTTGCCTGCAAGCATGTATGTGTGCTGCAGGCATGCTGTGGCTAAGGAGGCCACAAGGAGAATCGGATCCTCTGGGACTAGAGTTACGGTTGGTTGTGAGCTGCCATGTGTGTGCTCTGGAAGAGCAGCCAGTGCTCTAAACCCTGAGCCATCTTCTCCAGCGACCACTGCTGTGTTTTATCTGCCGTGCTCTGTTCCGCCCTACATTGCCTCCTCCTATTGCTGACAGAGTATCTGGCTGTGGATCTTGGGGACCATAGAATGAGAACAAACCTCCAGGGCCATCTAATTCCAGGAATATTCCTTCTCCCTCTTAGGTGGTATAGCTCAAGACAGACCCTAGACTAGGCTGTGGGCTTCAATGCTGGGCCCAGCAGATACCAGCAGTAGGGTTTGGAGCAATTTACCTAAATTATGCTTCTGTATCCTGCTCACCAAGTAGAGAAATGAATGGAGTTTGATTCCCACAGTTGTGAGACTGAACAAGTCAAATGATCTTATTTGGAAGTAGGGTCTCGGGACAGCATTGGGTTCACTGTGAGTGCCATGTACCATCACAATACTGATAAATATCAATATTGATAAATATCTTTATCTTTTCTCCTTGGGTACTTGATTTACTGCAATGACAAGGTGAGATAATCACAGGTCTTAGAGGCTTCTCCTATTAGTAACCACAGATACATCCAAACTCTTAGAGCCCGAATCTCCCATTAAACCAAGAACCAAAGGAGCCTTTGGCTACCTCCCACTGGGGAAGTCAATGCTCACAGCGCATGAGCTAGATACCAGACATGGTCTCCTGAGTCACTTCATAGACCTTTCAAAGCATCCACAAGGCGGCCTTGGATGCTCTGAGGGGAGGACAGCAAAGCCAGGGGCAGAGCTTGTGTGCAGGAGGCAGGAGACGCAGAGACCTGCTTGTTTGTCCTGCACCACCTGGTCTCCAGCAGCAAGCTCTGGGAACAATGCTCTGTAGCTCCGGAAGCCTTTCACAAGTGAGGGTGGAGCTGGAGAGATGGCACCGGGCCTAAGAGCACTGTGGGCTGCTGTTCCAGGGGCCCTGCAACCACGGGGTGGCTCACAGCTACCTATAATGATGTCTGCTGCCCTCTTCTGGAGTGCAGGCAGAACACTGCATACATAATAAATAAATAAATAAATAAATAAATAAATAAATAAATAAGTCTTAAAAAAAAAGTGGGGGTGAGCTAGTGAGTTGACGCAGTAAGAGTGCTTGCTGTACCTTCCAGAGGACTTGAGCTCAGTAACCAGAACTGCTCGGCAGTTTAAAACCACATGTAACTCCAGCTTCAGGGAAATCCAGTGACTTCTTCTGGCCTCTGTGTGTACACACATACACTCACACACACGTACACACATACACTCACACACACAAACTCACACACACATACACTCACACACACATACATACACACACACACACACACACACACTCATACACACAAATTAATAGGGACTCCACAAAGGAGTTCAAGCAGAGGTAGAGAGAAACTGTGGCAAGCCATGGAAGATTCTAAGGTAGCCTTTGAGAACCCTGCAGCACCCACCCAGTCTTAAAAATCCTGTGCTCATGAGAACAAAAGTGACTGATTGATCTGGACCATGATGACTCCATTCCAACTAGAATCAAGTTCCTTACAGACCTTTCTGGCTTCACTGAGGACAGTCTTGAGCTAAACCTTGAAAATACTATCCATCCACCAAACCACCTACATAGGCACCTACCCTTTCAACCACCCATTCTTCCCCTTTATCCACCCATCCATCCATCCATCCACCTATCCATCTATCCATCCATCCATTCTCCCACCCACCCATTCTATCCAGTTATCCTTATTTATGGAGTTGTATCTTCAAGTGGTGCCCAAACTAACTACAGATACTATGCCTTCATTCAAAAGCCCATAGCCTAGCAGCTGCAACAAACAAGTTAACAACTTTAAGATTCTAGGGTAAATGCTCTGAGGAAGGATGCCAGGGGCTAGGGAATGCTGACCAAGAAGGGCTTCACTGAGGAAGTCTGTAAGAAGAAAGGCAGTTTGCAGAAAGAAGGCAAGGCTCACGCTGAGGCCAGGAGCCAGCATATTCAGGGACTGGAAAGGAAGGGACCAGGACACAAGCAAGGGGCATGAGCCAGGGAGTAGGAGCTACAGCTGAGAGGGCAGACTAGGGCCAGACCACACTGGGAACAGAAACCTTTCAAGGGTATTAAACTGCAGGATCTAGAAGAGACTCAAGGAGGAACTGGACAGGGAGACGAGCTCTTCAGAATCCTCTGCTCTGGTTCGGTGCATACTCTGGGAGACAGGCAACTCAAAGGCAACCCAGTACCCACATATCAGAGCAAGGTCTGGGTGACAGAGTAGGAGGCATGAAGAGGACTGGATAGAAGTGTTCACGTCGGGCAGCAAGGCAGCTGCTGCCCCTGAACAAGGCAGAGTCCTTCCATTAGTGCATACCCCAGCCTTTTATAAGTAACGGGAGACCCTGAAGATTCTTCAGAGTCCTTTACTCCATTTCACCCTGCCCACTCTTCTTCAGGTCTCAGAGACAGCACCAGCAGTCAGATACACAGAAAGACTGAAATCTAAGTCAGTCTGGTGGTTTGAATGAAAATGGCCCACACAGGCTCACAGGGAGTGGGTGCTACTAGAAGGTGTGGCCTTGTTGGAGTAGGTGTAGCCTTGTTGGAGTAGGTGTGGTCTCATTGGAGGAAGTGTGTCATTGGGGCGGGCTTTGCCGTTTCAGAAACTCAAGCTAGGCCTAGTGATACTCTCTCTTCCTGCTGCCTGCCATCCAGATGTAGAATTCTTGGGTACCTCTAAAGGACCATGCCCACCTGCATGCCATCATGTTTCCCACCATGATGATATAGACTAAACCTCTGAACTGTAAACCAGGTAAGCCAGCCCCAATTAAATTCTTTCCTTTATAAGAGTTGCCACGGTCATGGTGTCTCTTCGCAGCAACAGAAACCCTAAGACAGTCAGTATTGGCAGAATCATCATTTTCTCAATAGACACAGAGTACCTGTGTGATGGGCACCTTGCCAGGAGAACAGGACAATCACCCAATGAGAGAGACCCAGGCCCTGCCTTTGTAGAACCTCCTAGATGTTGAGGAAGACAAATGCGAAGAACAAAAGCAAATGGCATCTCAGGCTGTTCTAAGCATCATAAAGATAATGTTATAAGCAAGGAGGACAGAGAAAACACAACCTGGGGTGTTGGGCAAAGCTCCCATGACACTGAAGATACAGTGTGAGTGTTCCCCAGGCTTCATGTGTTGACATTTAATCCTTATTGAGGTATTAGGAGAGTGAGCACTCACCCCAGCTACATCTAGAGATGGGATCTGAGGAGGGTAACCGGGATTAGAGGGTCCTTACAGTGGAGCCCCATAACTGAATCCTGGAGGCTTTACAAGAGACACAGATGGTATGCTCCGTCTCTTTCCATGAGATACCCTGAGACCCAGCAGGACTCTACCAATAAGAAGGCCCATCATCAAATGTAAACTCTTGTCCTTGGGTCTCCATAGCTAGAGGCCAAATAAGAAGCTAAGCAAACATCCTTTCTTCAGGAAGTTACCCAGCCTCCAGGATTGTTATCATCATAAAAAATGGACTAATGCAGTCTGAAGAGGAAAGTCCACTTAAATGGAGAATTAACCAGCTTTCAGGCTTAGGGTATAAAATTACAACATCATAGCATAAAGGAAGTGAGCAAGGAGAGAGTAATTTAGGGTAAATTGTCACACTAAGATGAAGTTGTGCCCACACTTGACAATCCACAGAAGAGATTGCTTGGTGGTTAAGAGCTGGCTGCTTTTTCAGAGGACCTACGTTTAGTTCCCAGCACTTCCATGGAGACTCTCAATGTCTCTAATTCTAATTCCAGTGGATCTAGTACCGTCTTCTGGCCTCCACCAGGCATGCATTAAGTGCACACACATGCATGCAGATAAAACACTCATAGCCATAAAATAGATATTTTTTTAAAGGGGAATAGAATAGGGACCACAACTACATGCAATGGATGTCATGAAGAGCTTAGGCAAATTCTTCAAGATGCTCCAGTTTCTGAGCAGAAAATAAACCGTGGGGAGAGCTGAGTGGATGCCAGGAGACCAGCAGAAGGTGGCTAGGCTGGAATTATGATGGAGACGACAGAGGCAGGAGGATCAGGACTCACAGTGGGGGTACAGTGGCAGAATAGAACAGGCAGAGCTTGGGTGCATATACAACCTGCGTGACCCTGGGCAAATCACACAGCCTCTGTGAGTATCCACAAAGGCAATACAGACTGAAAGTATACAGGGAATATCTGATAGACGCTTTATGGTTCCCAGAGAGCATCGCAATAGTGCTGGCCTTTGCCTCCTCTTGGCACAGCACTGGTGCTCAGTAATGGCCAATGAGCTCATTTATCAGTTAGCCAAGAGCTTCATCCAAGAAGTTATCACTTGTGTTTATTGTTTTGCCAGAACACAAGGTTAGTTAGTTATCTGCCCAGCTCTGGTGATCCTACAAGGAGACTCAGTGGCCAGAAGGCCTATTTCCTCAGGCTAGCTTGGCCACACAGGCCAAGTCGTAACAGTCAAGCCCTGCCCTTTTTAAGGGGCTGTTTTTGTATCTGAAAGATGAAAGAGGCAGAGCTGAGGCATCTCTGAGAGGTCCCTTTCTCCGCCATCAGTGGTAACCTTTGGGGTAACAAAACAGGAAGAGATAGTGCATAGTATAGACCAGGCCCCAGCCTCATTCTTCCCTTGCCTGGGATGTCTGGTAATGAAATAAATGAGCTCTGTTGCTGGGGTTCTCAGGTGCTTGAACCTTATGAAAGGTATCCCCCATTCACCTGCTAGGGAACCAATTCTGGAAGGGGTGTGGCTTACCCCAGGAGAGAAAAGGCATAGAGACTCCTGTCCACGCCAAATAAAACCAAGGCACAAGAGGTAAGCTGTGTGGGATGGCTGCTGGGACTTTATTAGAACCCCAAGGGTAGGAAAGCGACACGAGGGGGTGCCCAGGGCCCAAGCAAGCATTCAGAGCTCTGCGGACACAAAGATATAAAGCTTGGCCACAAAGGAGCTGACTGTGCCGTGGCGATAGAGATCCATCTTGACGGTCAGGAGCAAGTCCCTGGGTTCAGGGATGGGCTTAGTGAGGGCCACCACCCCACTGTGGTGGCTCACCTTTCGAGTGGTGAAAAAGCCCTCCTCATTGCCAGCGGTGATGGCCAGCTGCATGCTATCCCCAGGGACAGCACTGGAAGGGCCCATGCGGAAAACCACTGCGGGTACTTGGATGTTGGTGGGGAAAGAGAGGTGGTAGTAGGTTATTCTCAGAGGCAGCCTGGGGCACTCCTGGTTCTCATGGCAAGGCAAGCGCTCACAGCGGCTGAAAGACAAGTGGACAGAGAGACAGGAAGAGGGTTAGCGCCACCTCAGCAAGCAGAGAAACAACAGAGTGTGGGCAAGCGCGGCTCACTGGAGGGGACCTCCTGCTTCCCCTCTGGCCAACGCAGGCAGCACAGAGAGCACCCTCACTCACCCGGAGGAGGTGCTGCAGACCTCCAGGCCACAGACTCAGGTACCAGCCTCTTCCAACACCCTCTGGGGTCAAGCCATACCCAGGGTGACATGTGTCCTTTTCTCAAGGTAGACAGAACAACCTTTGGCACACCCAGCAAGGGTCTCACCCAGACAGTGGCCACAGAGACAGAGTGGGGTTCAGAACGGAGATACGACAGGTTCTAATATCCTGTGACAAGACTGAACTTCCTGTGACAGGATGGAGACAGGTCCTAACTTCCTGTGTGGTAGATATGAAGGTCCTCACTTCCTGTGACAGGCTTTAACTTCCTATATGTGGTATAGACAAAGAAAGGTCCTAATTTCTTGTGTAGTAGAGATGACAATAGACTCCTACTTCCTATAACAGAATGGAGACATATACTAACTTTCTTTCTTTCTTTTTTTTTTTTTTTTTTGGTTTTTCAAGACAGGGTTTCTCTGTGGCTTTGGAGGCTGCCCTGGAACTCTGTAAACCAGGCTGGTCTCGAACTCACAGAGATCCACCTGCCTCTGCCTCCCGAGTGCTGGGATTAAAGGCGTGCGCCATCAACGCCCGGCTACTAACTTTCTTTTTTTTCTAACTTTCTTGTAGTAGAGATAAAGACAAAATGTGATAGGATGTAGGATGGAGACAGCCCCTAACTTCCTGTGACAGGAACTGACTTCTTATGATAGGGTAAGGATAACGTCTCTTAGAAACTTCTAATTACAGATTCTTAGCTTTCTGCAACAGGATGAAGACAGATAGTATATTCCTGTAACAGGATGTTGGCAGGGAAATGAGCCCTGTTCTATGTCCTGAACACCAGGGCCGGCATATTCTGAAGGCAGTGTGACACAACCTTAAAAAGAAGCAGAGCCAAGATGTCAAGCCCTTCTCAGGAAGTTCTGCCATTTTGACTGTGTTTGGATTCTCCACTTAGGAATATTTTCTCTCCTGGTCTTTCTCTCCTTTGGCTTTTTAAGTCTCTACGTCTTGTCCTGTGTAGATCACACTTGACACTTCTTGTGCATGGCATTTCTGTTTGCATCTTATGGGATGATTATCAGAGCTGCTAGGAAGTCTTTCATTTACTTGACTATTTACCATTCTGGCTCTAAGTAAGATTCATGGCACAATAACAGGACAAGACCACACACACTAAAGAGCAGAGTCTGCGACGAAGAGCCCAGAGCCAGTAGTAGGGAATAAGGCAGGCATGAGCATTGCTGATCGGCAGCTACTCCTAGAGATGCCAAGGACCAGGTCAAATGGGGGCGCTCCACATGCCCAGGAGATCTCTCTATCAAGGAAGGGCCTTTGATGACTGGGAACTGGGAGGACAGTGGATGGAGAGCCAGGAAGGCAGCTGGGGTTCGTGAGCTGTGTTCCTCTGGGGTGTCAATGGCAGTAAGCAGCAAATTGGAGTTTCAAAGTCAGTCTATCTCCCTTCAAAGGCGCCCCCCACACACGAGAGAGAGAGAGAGACAGAGAGACAGAGACAGAGACAGAGAGAGAGAGAGAGAGAGAGAGAGAGAGAGAGAGAGAGAGAGAGAGAGAGAGAGAGAGAGAGAGAGGTGGGGGATTGCCCCAGTGCTTCAGGAAGAGTCTGAATGGGTCTGGTCAGTAGGTGGTGCTACAGTCTCCTTTCATGGAATTTGGCTTTCCCAGTTGTTCTATGGGGCCCTCTACTGACCAAAGACTGGGTCTGAGGTTGCCAAATAAGCACCACAAATGTGAAGGCAAGAAATGTGAGGCACGTGTGACGTCCTGGTCCAGCTCCTACGACTATCACACCCCAGAGATTTGGACACTGTCATCCAACCGCAGAAAACCCAAGCCCTCCCTGGCAAGGGGTACCTCGACTGGATCTTTTTAGGCCACTCACTTCCCAGGTGGGGTAGTGGCTCCTTGGATTTATCCCGTGTCACCACAGGGCTCAGCTCCTGCTGCACTTTGTAAATCACCACTGTACAGGCTGGCTAGGTCCCTGATTTTCCTTCTCTGCCCCAAATTTATCAAAACATCCTAGGAGTCATAACCACTATGTGTGGCAAACTGCTTGTCAGACTAGGGACAGCAATAAAACCTGTTAGCTGCCTGGGTGGTGGTGGCACACGCCTTTAATCCCAGTACCTGGGAGGCAGAGGCAGGTGATCTTCAGTGAGTTCAAGGCCAGCCTGGTCTACAGAGTGAGTTCCAGGACAGGCTCCAAAGAAATACAGAGGAACCCTGCCTTGAAAAGAAGTAAATAAAACAAAACCAAAAAACCTGTTAGCTGAGTCACCCAGACTGCGGGAGGGAGGCAGTCATCACTGAATCTATTATAGAGTAGGGCAAAAGGGAGCAGAACCTGGGTCCCGCCTGGCATAGGGACCAGGCTCACAGCTCCACAGGCACATTCCCTCCTCACATATGCATTATGATGCAATGTGCCTCAATTCTCCAGTTCAACATCTTTGACTGTAGCACCCGAAGTTCTGTGAAAACGAGCAGAAGTCACTACAGGTGAGAGTCAAAAACCAAGAAGAAGGCTGCTGGGCCACCCCTGTGGCCATCTATTGACACTTCCCTCACAATAGCCATTTGTCATTCCTGAGAGAGGCCCAGGATCTGGCCAAGTCCCTCTTGACCTCTGTGACCATAGCTTCTCACTTATGCCACTTTCCTAAGTCACAGTACCCAAAGCTACCCAGTGTCATGACAGCTTTTTCAACCATACTCCAGAGTGGCTCCACAGAGGGTGGGGTGTGTGTGCATCCAGCCCCACTGAATGCTAGAGACAGCCTTGAACGCAGGAGTAGCAGGCACTCTGAGGTCAGGACCCTCGCTGCTTTGGCATGTCCACAAGACTCATTTGTGACGTGTGGCCCTAGCTTGCTGGGTCAGGCTTCTGGGTAGCCGGGAACATCAACAGAGAGAAGGAAGCCGCATGAGGTGAGAGAGGGTCTGAGGCCCAGAGAGTGGGGAGGGAGAGGGAGAGAGACGGGAAGGTGGAGGAAAACTGATTCCCACTCTGAGACACAGACACAGAAGAAACAGACAGACAAAAGGAGGATGGGGCCCCACAACAATTTCACCAGGACTATGACAACATCATTAAGATGAACAACACCAACTAAAGATCAGCTTTGGAACACAAACTACTCAGAAAAATTTCAAGGATGTCAACTGAGATGATCCAGCCTCACAGACTACTCTAGCAAGGACTTCAGACAAGCCCTGCACTTTCCCATTATACAGAGACGTGACAAAAAGGATAGTATGACAATTAACCCAACCTTTTCTTTTCAGGAACCCCTGAACATGCCATTGCTCCCAGACAGCAGAAAGTAACTTTAAGAATAGAGTGCCCACATTCCCAAGAGGTGAGGTGGGTGGTTTTTGCTAAATCAAAGGGTTATGGATATTTTTTCATTGTTTAGGGAAATTAGTTACAAGTTGTTACAAAAAAGCTAAACAAGGGAGATTAGATTCAAGGTTCTTGTTTTGAAAGAAAAAAAGGGGAATAGAATATGATAGGATAAAAGGGTATCTTACTCAGTACAGTTCCAAAACATGTCCCTAGGAGAGCCGCCCACTGGTTCCTTTGTATATACCTATATGACATGTATATACACAAGTGCACATGTGTGCACATGTATGCAGATGCCCAAGGTTGCCATCCGGTGTCTTCTCTGATCCATCGCTTATATAGTGAGGCAGGGTGCAGGAAGAGCTGGCTGGTTTAACTGGCCAGCTTGCTTTGGGAACCCACTGTCTCCACACTGAGATTACAGATGAGCTGCTATGCCCTCCTGGCATGGATGCCAGGGAATCCAAACTCCAGTCCTTGTACTTGTACAGCAAGCATGTCACCTGCTGAGCCATCTCCCCACCCCAGTCCACTTTGTCTCTTTTCAAGACAGGGTCTCATGCAGCCTCAGCTGACCCTGAACTCCTGATCTTGCCTCTACCTTACCCATGCTGAGATTACAAGTGTTATCCTGTGGCATCTGTTTTACACCCTTTCTAAAGGTCGGGGAATTAAGAGGCCTGGGTTTCTGATGAGGAGGAACGGGAAATGTAGACTAGAAGCCCCTCGTCTGAGATGTGCCAGGAAACGAGCCACTTCTCACTGGCACCCCACCCCCAGCTAGGGAGAGCAGTGGGGTGAAAACCTTCCACTGGAGACTCAGATCCCACCCCCACTTCCTCCACCCAACACTGGTCTCCTAAATGGTCCACACCCCTCAGCAGGGCCCATCAAAGGAGAAATCTGTAACCAGAGAGACTCCTGCACAGCTGGCAGTCATGAAGTCTTAACCATATCCCCTTCAAGTGCCATCTCGAGATTTCCCATCTGAGAGCCAAGTGACCTTAGACACAGCCCTGTCACCCACTGACCAGCAGAACAAAACCGACAGTGTCACTCAAGAATTGTGTCCTCTGGCTTGTGCCCTGAGGAGAAGAACAAGGGCATACCACCCTCATCCCTACCACAGCTCAATGGGCGGATTGGGCCCAGTACTGAGCCAGGTTTGCTGCCACTGATTATCAACACCTGACCAAGCAAGTAAGCTTGTATTACCTTACCTAGGTAGCCCAAGGTTGAACCAAGGCCACAGCGCTTAGAAAGACCAGAACCAGAAGCCAAACCTTTCTACATTGCAGCTTGAGTCCTTATATCCGCACATGGCCTCCCAGATTCACATGCTATAACCATTGAAGACGCAGCTCCCCTTTATCCCAACCATACTGAGGGATGAGTGTGTCCTCCAACAGCTGCTCCTGCCCACTGGGCAGAGCCTAGGGTGAAGTCTATGTAAAACAAGCAGAGGGAGGCTGTGCCCACAATCATGGGTCACTCTCAGGGAAGCCTGAAGACCACCCCACCAATCCAAGAAACCCAGGAATCTGAAACCCAAGTCTGCTTGATTCCCAAACTATGACCTTTAAAGAATGTCACAGCAACTCCATAAGACTTGAGTCTTTGCTTAGAAGAGGAGCATTCCCAAGGGGGTTTGCTTAGAACTCCCCAAATCCTCAGCACAGAGGATTGCACCTCCCCCAACCCCACTCTCCAGCGCTTGGTGACACAGAGACTAAGGACAGAAAGTGTCACAGGAAGATGGCCATCTTCCCAGGGTAGAAGCATGACTCCCCACCTCTGTTATCCCTGTGTCCACATCCAGTCTGGTTTTATGGAGAACAGTTTCCTCTTTCATCCCAGAAACAGCATGATGGGACAGCTGTGACCTGGCGAATCAACCCCAAACTGGAGGAAAGGCACCCCAGGTGTCCTGAGGACACCCCATTTCAGTGTGTGCAGGTCTTCAATCTTCCCACTAACTAATTCAGCTCCTACTAACCTTAATTCAAGCCTGGACAACACCATCCTACCTGCCCATCCCTCCCCTGGCCAGTGTGACCTCTCTACACCCTCTCAGCATCCTGTGTACTCTCTGTTCACTGTCTGGCATGTGCTTCTAGAAGCTGGCCCAACAAGCAGGACATCCGTGACCCATTGTCTACCCAGTAGCCTGTATGCAGTCAGCCTACCAGCACCTGGAATTTGCTCACCTTAGCAACAACTTTAGCAAGCAAGGTCAATCTGCCTGCCCATAGACTCCTATGTCTGTCCTGCCCCCAGCAGGGCAACCTCCTCGTTCAGCCAAATGGCTGCACAGGAGTCAAAAGTTACCATCGCAACCATAGCCCGGTTCTGGAAACCTCAAACCCAGTCATTTAAAATGGGAAACAACTCAGCCTCAAACCAAGGGTGCATAGCTTTCTTGGTGACTCAAGGCAGCTCTGCCACTGCAGCCAGGCTATTGCACAACTCATGAGCTCTTGGGGATGTGACACATTTGCAAACCCACTTCTGGAGTAGCTTTTCCCTGACCCAGACACAGAAAGAAACAAGACACCTAGTGGTGTTGAGACAGGGTCTCAGTATATAGCCCACGCTGTCCTCAAGCTGGTGATCCACCTGCCTTTGCCTCCTAGTGCTGGAATTATAGGTTTCCATCAACACATCAAAAAAGGTGATAGGCTTGTAAGTAGATTAAAAACATGCGAGGGAAATCCAATAGGCCAGGGCATGAGGGCAGGGCGGTAGGCAAGCAGCCCTAAGGTCAGAAAAAACTCAGGGTTTCCAGAGTGGAACAAACTGGAAGCTGGACACAATCTACAACAGAAAGAGCTACCCCCCCCCCCCCCGGGTCACAGGTTGAACACTGGAGCCTGAAATATCATCAAAAGGAAAGACAGACCACTGAGCAGGAGGAGTGGCTGGCCAACAGCCAAAGACAAGCGTGAGGTCAAGGGATCACAATGGAAAACCCAGGCTGTCCAGCCAGGTGCTTGCTTTGAGCACTTCTGTGCTGGTGGGGAGGTCATCGGTCCACACTCCTGGAAGGAGGCCCCTGAGTGGAGCTTTCCCTGTAGCAAGCAAACGAGGCTCTCTGGGTAGAACTGAGATGAGGGTGGTTGCAGTAAGAACCATGGCCTGGGAGTCTTCCGAACTCTCAGAGGAAGGAGTTCCTGGACACCGCAGAGGATACCATGGTGACTGCAGCTTACAGGGGCACGTGGTCACACAGTTTCAAGTATAGGACACAGGATATCCCACGCTGCTCCCACATATCACTCAGCTGGGTGGAATGCAGAAGCCTTAAAAAGTCACCTTGAGTCCTGGATTTTGGCCAAGACAGTGACATTGCCACCTGCTCATCCGGGTCAGCCTATTCTCACATATGCACGTTACAGATAAAGTGACTGAGGTCTATCTCAATGGCAGCATGCCCACAGTCCAAGACTCATCTGCAGTCACCCCAGGGCCTCCGGGGATAATCTCACTGGCCCTCAGGGACCTTGGAACCAAGAACCAGCAGGTTCTTAAGGCTGAATAGGAGAACACTAAGGTCACAGCTTGTGAACCACCTGCCTATGCCCAGAGTTGAGCCTTTAGGAAGCCCAACACAGACAGATGAGAGTGGGCCCCAGGGACTTACGTGTCTGCGGAGCGGCGATAGTTCTCGGGGCATTCAAAGGACAGACAGCGGAAGCTGCCCTGGATGTTGAAGCAAGTCTCGTTGATGGAACAGTTGTGGATACCAGTCACACACTCGTCAATGTCTGGAGAGAGAGACCCAGAGACAGTGTGGTATTGGCCAAAGCCACGAAAACCATCCTACCCATGCCAACTGTGTAATAACATCCTGTCCCTCCATGGGAGCAGCATCTGGTGCCAGATCTGTTGACCAGACACGGATAGTTACAAGAGCACTAGCTTATTCACAATCCCTGGAGTGGGGGTATGCCGTGAGAGCAGACACTGTGTGAAGGTCACCGGAGCACCAGCAGGGTGACAATACAAGCGTTACTACAATCTTCATGTTAGAGAAGGTTCACGGAGCTTAAGGAACCTGGCCACGGTCACACATTCTATATAAGTGACAGAGGCAAGCTTTGAACCCAGGAATGTAGGCACCAGAATCTGGTGCTCCAATCACCTAGCATCCATCTATGGCGCTCAAGGAACGCGGCCCTGACCTCATGTGTGACTGGCTACATCTTGAGAACCAGAAGGGTCGGAGCCTGTGGTCCCACATCACAGGTGAGCAAATGAGGCCTAAGGGAACCACGCATCTTGCCTTGAGTCTTGGAGCAGTGACTAAAGTGATGGCGCACCAGTCCTTAAATCCTGCTACAGGGCCTGGGGTTTCTAGAGGTGGGGGAGGCCCCTTACATGACATTCCAAGTGGGTGGGGCTCAGGGGTAGCACCAAGCCTAGGAGGCAGCTTTTAAGAAGTGTCACGTTTCTGATGGTTACTGGCAAAGCCACCCTGGTCAATCTCAGAGACCACTGTTCAGGAATGTGGGTTTGTGGGTTGTTGTTTTTTTAACCTTTTTTATTTGGAGGGTGGGAGTGGGCATGCGCCACGGCATGTGTGTGGAGGGCAGAGGACAACTTGTAAGAGTCTGTTCGCTCTTTCCACCATGTGGGTCCCAGGGATTGAACTCAGAATCATCAGGCTTGGCAACAAGAGCCTTATTCAGTGAGCCATCTCGCCAGCCCAGGAATGTGTTTTTGCTGCTTCTGGGCAGGACTCCAGGCTGTGGTGAGGGAGCTGGGCCAGGAGAGCAGAAAGCAGGACTGTGGGGGGAAAATGGCCCTGTCCAACCTCAGAGAAGTGGGTACCTTCCAGAAAATGACACAGGCCCCACCTTTGGCTGGCCACCTTCTTTGTTGGTGGTGTGTGAATGTGTGTGTGTGTTTGTGAGCATAGGGGGTTATGTACTCAAATACGTGCATGTGGGTGCCCATGCATGAATGTGAAGAGCATCAGGAATCTTCCTCTATTATCCCCCACATTCCACCCCACCCCCAATCTGGTGCCCAGCACTTGGCTAGACTGGCTGGTCAGCCAGCTCCAAGGAACTGTCTCTCCCTGCACTAGTGCTATCTTCAAGTGCAGGACTTGGGATTGTCTGGGGCCTCTGGATCACCCTCTCATGGGGACTTGTGAAGAAGGGCCTGACCAGCTTTGCCTGTGATCTGCTCTCCGGCAGCTCCTGGTGTGAGCCAGAGTGCACACCAGATCATCTGTTCACAAGCTTGTCCATTAGCACCGTTTCCAGACACAGAGACCTCTGAGTTCTCATACCAGACTACAGCCAGCCCTTTGCAGGAGCAGAGGCACCTGACACCTGTAACCTAGGACCTGGCTTACAGCCTGTCTGTCCAATGACCGGGTCAGAGAATGCACAATTAGAATAGATTGAGGACAGGGTGTCTGGGTCACTCTTCCAAGGCCAATAAGGACAGAGTGAGAGAGTTTGGGTGTTCTTACCTGACAGGACCTTCATAGAGCCCAGACAGCCCTGAGGACTAGCTAAGTCTTACATGTAGGACACCAGGACACCTGGACACCTCTCTCTCCTCCCTGAAATCATTCCCATCCATGGTACAGCCTCCACAACTGGGAAGCACATATCTCTCCCCTGACAACTGTGCGATTTGTAACACGCACGGATGACCCCAACACAGAGTCTGCCTCACTTACCTTGGCAGTTGCGACCGTTGGGGGCTAGCCTGTAGCCAGATGAGGGGCAGCTGCACTGGAAGCTTCCGGGGATGTTGATACAGCGGTAGGAGCAGATGTGACCTCCAGTGGGCAGGGCACACTCATCAATATCTGAAATAGCACAGTCAGAGTTCTCCCTCAGGATCTAGCTCTGGTCCACGGCCACAGCTGCAGCTAAGCCAAGAGGCAGCCCTGGGTGGCCAGGCGAGGCAGGGAGGGCAGCAGCAGAGGGCAAGCCAGGAAGAGGCCTCAGGCACTGGGGCTGAGGGTGGCTAAGAAAACCATCATAATGAGGGGAAATTGAGGCCCAGGGAGGAGATGGGACTAGTCTAGAGATATTCAGTCTAGGGATATTATGGTGTGAAGTATGCACAGAGAAGGGGAACAGAGAACAATCTGCCAAAAACCAAAAACAAACACAAAAACAAAAAGCACCTAACCAAACCAGTCAACCAAAGATACAAAACCCACCACACACCACATGACGGTACATGCCGTGTCTCCCTCATCAGAAATGCTTGGGGCTAGAAGTATCTCAGATATTTGCCACTTATATAAATAAGATATCTTGGGGATGAGAGTCAAGCCTAAACTCCAGTTACATTTGTTTTATACACAGACTAAAGGCTTTTCTATACAGTATTTTTAATGCACCTGAGTTTGGACTATGACTCATGGTATAATAGAACTTCCCACTGTGTAATGGCACTGGACTATGACTCATGGTATAATAGAACTTCCCACTGTGTAATGGCACTGGTACTCAGAAAGCTTCAGATTTAGGCCTGGGGACATAGCTCAGTGAAATAGCATCTGCTAATCAGGGCCTGGGTTAGATACCCCACCTCTGCACACACACACACACACACACACACACACACACACACACATACCACACACCCCTCTATATACATACACCTCTACACACACACATACATACACGCCTTTATATACATACACCTACACACACACACACACACACACACACACACACACATGCACACACACAGACAGCATTTTAGATCTGGAACTGGGGGTTCTCAGTTTGTTATAACATCAGCACCATTTGCCCTTGAGGCTCCCAGGTGCTCTGGCTGGACTGCCTCAACAGTCCAGGAGGGAGTGTTGCATTTGACAGAGATGATAACGGCCAGGTCTGGTGAGGGTGGAGCTCCAAAGGCCAGAGAAGAGTGTCTCGGGGTTGGTGGCCCTCAGGTCGCTCCTCACCTCTCAGCCACCTACTGCTGCTAAGTCCTGTGCCCTGTGGCTCGGAGTGCCAGCACACCAAGGGGTTACCACCATGGCATGTATATTTAAGAGCAATTCATGGAGGACTGGCTTACTCTCTTCCTAACCTCACTCTCAATCCCAGTGGAGGGTCAGAGCCTGCTGTGCATTGGGTAGCAAGGCCAAGGTGCTCCCCACAGTACCCAGGGTGCCTCACCTTCACAGGTGACCCCATCCACGTCACTGAGCTGGTAGCCTCGTCGGCAGTAACACTGGTAGGACCCATAGACATTAGCACACTCCTGGCTGCATGGGCTGTTGAGACACTCATTCACATCTAGAAGAAAAGAGGTTCCAGGGGTCAGAGCTCATAGGCCACACCTCAAGTCCCTGCCTCCCCCACAGACTGAGGACACAGAGAGCAGTGAGCAGAATATTTCCTCATCACCTCCCTGATGTTAAATGGAGAGGCGAAGTCTGAAGTTACAAGACTGAGATGCCCAAGGAGTGAGGGCCCTCCACTCCAGCCTGCTGTAGCTGAGAAATCTGGAATTTCTCCATCCTGCTACTACCTATGTGAGACCACATCATCTCCTGGCAGGATAGTAGTGACAGCCTCCAGGCGTGGCTCCCTTCAAGCCTGTCCCCACAGGGCATGGGCTCAGCATGACAGCATATCCAGAGTCCTAACATGACCACAGCCCCTTCTAGCTCTCAGTGAAAATCTTTCCTGTCCTCCCTACTTTCATCTCCTAGGTTGTGACACAGGGGACACTGCCTGTGGGACAGTAGCCCTGGTACTCCTAAATCTCTGAACTTTGGGGCTAGTCGCAATCCAGCTATTGGTCACCAATTCCCTTGACCTAGAGCAAGCTCCAGGCCAGGTTTGGTTTTTTGTAAATAAAGTTTTATTGGCACATAGCTATGAACACTTTTGACCTGTGGCTACTTTTGTCTTCCCACAGCAGCGTGGAGTACTGTCTACAGATTGGCCAGAAAGGTTTAAAATAGTCACAATTCAGTCGGAAGAGGAAAAGCTTGCCATCCTCTGGTGTAAAGATTCCTTTTTTACATTCAATCACTATTTCCGAGAGGATAGAGGGATAGGCCATTAGCCTCTTGCTCAGTGTTTCATACCTGTGGCCCTGACATGCCTGGCCAGGTCACCGGCTCAATCAATGTCCAGTGTGGCTTTCCATAACATCATTAACATACTCCCTGACTCAGGAACCACATCTGGCTACACCTACAGTGTATGTACTTAATAACACACAGTAGAGGCAAGGCTGGCCAGGCCTCAGCACCGTGTCCTCATCAGTATTACCCAAGTACAAGGCTCAGATGACTAAACACATCCAGGAACAATAACCATAGATGACAACACAAGACACTGTTGTCTGTGCACAGCAAAACTCATGAACCCAAGCAACTGACCAAGCCCTGCCAGGGAGACTCGCCAAGTTTCAGCGAGGCTGCTACTGCCTTAGAGTCATGTCTCTGGAGTGGGGACGTTAGCATCGTTGAAATACCTGCCTAGTAAACTCCAAATGAGTCTGCGAGCAGAGGGGGTACGTGGCTATGGCTGCTGGCCACCCCGTGACCCGCTCTCACCTTCACAAGAACGGCCATCCACAGACAGCCGGAAGCCTGCAGAGCAGCTGCAGTGGTAGGAGCCTGGCGAGTTCTCGCACTTGTGGCCACACAGGCGCCCAGGATAACGCTGGCACTCATTGATGTCTGAAACAGAGGGACAGTCAGCTCAGGGCAGGTCCACTGGAGCAGGGCCATGTCCCACCCTTCTGCCGATGGCAGCAGTCCATGGACCTCTGCCCTTGAGTCCTTTCGTGTCTCAGATGGAAGGGCTGAGGCCTCTCTCACTGTGTCTGTGTGAAGCCCTGTGCTCTGACACACGTGGCACATCTGGACAGATGCCCTTCTGCCAGCCTGCTGCCCACAGGAGAGTCCTCTGGGATTTGCTGGGGGTTCAGTGGGGATGGTTAGGGTAGCTGTCAGCCTCCATCAAGTATCCTGGTTTGGTAACAGCAAGTGCTATCTGGATAGGGTTTGACTTCACTCTTTTTGTTCTGGCTGCCTTAGGGAGCTGTGCATTCCGAGCCCTGGAGCTCTACAGGCCTTTAGCAAATCTAGAAAATCACTGTCATCTTGCCAGCTGCAGACCTGGGCTGGAGTCTCAGAAACCTTGGAGGCTGAGGGCCAAACAGAACACCTGTTCCATGAGGAAGCAGGCAGACATCACCAGTGTCCTGATGGTGGCCCAAGTCCTGGGCGGTGGCAGAGCTGCAGCTAGACAGTGTCCCCTGATGGAGGGTCTTCACTCCAGGGCTGCCTAAACTTGGGACCTCCTGAGATGAGCATGGCATGGACATGGTCATGGTCACTCTAGGTGCCACCGACTGCCCCCTGTGTGGAGTCACCTGGCCAGGGCCCCGAAGGCCTGAAAGACATTCACATACCCACGCAGGTCCTGCTGATGCCATCAAAATAGTACCCAGCCTTGCACTCGCAGCGGAAGCTGCCAGGGGAGTTCAAGCAGTTGTGTCCCTTCCCACAGGGTTCCGCTGGTGGCGAGCACTCATCCACATCTTGCGAAGGAGAAAGGAAGACACCCTGAGAGCCTTTTAGAGTGCAACACTAAGCTGTACACTTGACAGCAGTAATCTATTCTTCGCAGAGTTTCTACTGTATGCTGGACCCAATCCGGATCAGCAGCTGACCCTCCAAGAAGCCAGCTTTGAGCTCCACTGAGTCAGGGAGTAGCCAGAGCTGTCAGGGAGGGGCTGAGATGGCCAAGGGGCTGTGGGGAGGAAGGCCCCTTTCCTGGCAGAGATCTAGGCCAGCTGATTCCCCTAGCCCAAAGCAACACAGGAACAGGCACATAGTGGGAGTAAACAAGACACCACCTGGTGGTCTTGTGTTCTCTGGGGAGTAGCCAGATTTATGTCATCTAGATTTGCTGTGACCACTTTAGGAGAAATGAACTGTGAGTGCCCATCCTTAATCACCAATGGGCTGTGATCAGGCAGCCTGAGAACACTGGACAGACTGAAGTGTTGTTGTGCTACTGTAATAGTCTGGATAAGACAGCAAAGGCCTGTGCCCGGGGAGGACAATGGGATGGATGGACAGGCAGAATGTCCTAACTCTGGGGACCAACTCTCTCTTTTAGAGAAGGGAAGGACTGTGCTGGAAATGGATAGAAAAGGCAAAATTCAGAAGCATGTGTGTGTGTGTGTGTGTGTGTGTGTGTGTGTGTGTGTGTGTGTGTGTGATACCAACCAACACAGCGAGTTCCCTCTTCGTTGAGATGATAGCCACGGCCACAGTTGGGCACATTCTTCTGACATGTGTACGAGCCCTCTGTATTGATGCATGTCTGCCCCACAGGGCATGGGGCACTTATACTTAAACACTCATTAATATCTACAGAGAGAAGAGACAAGATGCAGCGCGGTTACACAGCGGCTATCCATGTATACAGCCGCCCAATCTCCAGAAGAGCCTTCGCCTTCTCTCAGCAAAGCCACATACCAATAGGCCCTGATCCCTTTGCCCTACACAAGGGTAAAGGTCAAAGGACAAGGAAGCCTCAGGTCCCTCTGTCTCCTCTCCATCTTCTGTGGCACCCGCTGGCCTGGCTTTTCTGCATGCATTTGACCCACACAGGTAGATGGGGCCCTGCCCTGAGCTTGGTGCCAGGGAGACAGAGGTACCCACCCCTCTGTACCAGCGCCAGACCGCAGCAAGGCCCAGGCTCCTCTGGTGGCTTGGTGGTCCCTGTCTACTTCACCTTTCCAGTCCTTGGAAGCCCTAGTAATAAATTTACAACCCCTGGACCAGCCACTCAGGGCACCACCCCCAGGCAGTGTGGTAGTCATGCCTCTGATCACATTCTCCACAGAAATCTCCTTCCTGTGTCCCCCATCTGGGCTGACTCAGGCCACATGGAACTCCCCGCATGGGGTCTCCTTTCACAGCTATAGTATGGGGACCGCTGGCCATTCACCACAGACGGACGCACACAAAGGTGTACTCAAGGAACACTAGGATACACATCCGTTTTGCTCTTCATGCTCAACTTCTATGCCAAAACCAAACCCCTTCCTAATGTATGTCTAGAAGGATCTAGCTGACAGAAAGTGGGGAACGTCCTAGTTCACATACTCCCAAAGCACGCGGGGGTCAGGGGACAGCAGGAAGGGAGCAATGGTGGAAGGTTCACAGCTGAAGTGAGAAATAGGACCTGCTCCACGATGACCAAGCCCTACCTTCCTCAGGCTGTCTAAAGAATCATCCCTGATTCCCTCCTATCCCTGGAACAGGTTTCCACATAGACAATGCAGCACTTCAGAGTTTACAGGGTGATTTACAGCTGTTACCAATGTGGACTGCAATCTCAGAGCCGGCATTACTGTCTGTATGTTATACTAGGAACCCAGAACCTGGAGAGAGCAAGCAAATCATGCTCACAAGGGGCAGAAAGGGCAACAGAGTCCATCTCTAGGGCCCTGGCATGCATTCTCAAAATCACTTCCAGTCTCCTTCCTCAAGATCCCCCCCTAGCCAAATCTGGCCCACTGCTTATTGTAAATAAAGTTTTATTGGCAGCCAGCCAGGCCTGCTGCCTCACATGTGGTCTACAGCTGCTTTTACATGACCACTACAGGAGCCAGGTGGTGGTGACAGAAGCCAAATGGCTGGATGGTCGATATCCATTATCTAGTCCTTTACACAAAGATTTGGCAACTCCTGCCTGTGTCAGTGGCCAGTGCAGTGGCCAGCAGTCACGCCCTCTGCCCTGAGTGCTCTTGTCTGGTGTGATTTCCCAAACTGTTATTTGCAATAGTGGTGTCTCTTGAGACTGTGCTCCTCGGAGAAGAGAGTTCCCTGGCTTGTGCTCCATGAAAGTCAGACGATGGATGAATGAATGAAACCAAAAGTGGATCAACAAAGATAAGAATACATAGGAAAGGCCAGACGAGGGTTTGGGGACTCGCTCACTGTCCCTCATGGGATTCCTGTGGCTCTGGCACAGGCACTCTAGCTGTTGTCCCTGGATCACTTTGTCTTAGCAAAGCACTTCTAAGACCAGATGGAACCCTTGACAGCCCCAGGATCTTTAAAGAACCCCACACCTATGGGCTAGCATGCAGGAAGCTCTGCTCTCACCCCCTCCTCACTCCCTTCACCAGGGAGAAAGGAGGAAATGAGGGGGTCTGAGGTAGAGAGGAAGAAAGAGAATAAAAAGGCCCCCCCAAATTCCTCACAGTGTCGAAGAGTCAACTTCAAAGTTCTAAGAAATTTTACATCTTGTAATGAGAAGGCCTCTGCTTTCCCAGTCCAGCCATTTGTCTTCTGTGCTAGCCTGATGGGACAGAGTTCATCTTTCCTTACACAGGGATGGGAATGGAGTGGGGTTCTAGGAAGGTATCCTGGGGTCAGTGTTTCCCATCACAGATGGGGCTGCTTTGGGAAATCGAGGGATCGTGGGCAGAAGTGTGTGGGTTATCAGCCTTGGATACAGACAGAGGAGAAGAGAGAGCCAGAACCTCTCTCCTGGATGGCGTCCATCTCTGGTTTTTATTTCCATTTGGTTTTCTGAAACAGGGTCTAAATGTGTAGCCCAAGCTGGACTCTAATTCCTACAGAGTCCAGACTAGGCTCCAAATCACGGCATTCCTCCTGCCTTGATCTCCACAAGTGCCGGGAAGATAGGCGCGCACCACGGTGTGCAACTCTACCTTATTTCCATACACTGATAGCTATTCATGTTGATGATGATATTATCTTAAACATGAATAAAAATGCTGACATAGAATTATTTCTAAACCCATTGTCAAGAGGGGAAAACCAAGTAGTCCAACAGTCTAGTTCTGTTTCCATGATAAAAACAAACGGAGGCAAAATGCCCAGAAGGGCAGCCCCGCCCACCTGGAGACTGGCCCAACAGGCAGGGTATTAGTTTCTGCTCTTAGGATTCCCTCATTTGTAATCAGGTTTGTGTGGTTTTTACACTAAAAGAGGTAATTTATGGAATAAGTCCTTAATTTGGTTGTGACCCATAAGTACAAGGGAAGACCTCCCCCATGTCAAGTCGGGAAGTGGGGGCTCTGTGCTGAACATCTCTGGTCCTTGATGTCACTGTGGACCTACACAGAGGTGACAGGAGAGGTTGATGTCACCAGGTTGGGATCTGGACAACATCCTGGGCTCCTCCAGGGCTTAGATCTGATATGGTTGGGAGAGGGGGGTTACACAGGGGCATGGCTCACCGAGCACCTCTGCCCCTTTACTCTGTGGAGGGAAACCTGGAGCATGCCAAGACCCGCACAGATTTTCTCATAGAGGAGAGCAGGGCCAATTCTGCCATGCGTCAGGGTTTCCATCCTCAGCTGATGTGGCCTCCTCCAGAGACCCCTGAGCAGGCTGCAAGTCTTGGCAGAACTCTTTCCTCCTGCCCCAGGGGAGCCATAGCCACCCTGCTTACTGCACGTGTGTGGAGTGATGACAGTCTGGTTTCAGGAGGCTGGCAAGAGGCCAGCAACTCACAGCCCAGCCAAGGTCCCCACGGCTCACACATCTCTAAACCAGTTAAGACCCAGGCTGTGTGGGCGGGGCTCAAGTGAAGCTCCTGTCCTAAATAGCTCTACCTTGGGGTAGTAAGACAGGCACAGGGAAATAAACTTTCAATCCTATTTCAAAGAAAAGACCAGGGCAAGGTTATCTAAGAGCCAAGAGAGAAACGAGAAAGGGACTTGCACACCAGTATCCAGTCTTTTCCTTTAAGAGGGGAGGAGGGAGGCTGGGTTGCAACCAGCAACACCTGCAGTTTGGAGGAAGGGACTCTCTGACCTCAATGGAAAGGTTTAGCGGCTCCGGCTTACCAAGCAGGTCTGGGCTCAAATGCTAACAGGCAGGCAAGTGCCCCAGAGCGTCACCAAGGCAACAGAAGAGAGAGGGGTGGGTGCCCCCCCAGCAGCCTTTCCTTGACCCCTTATTGTCACACGAGCTCACATCATCTCCTCTCCTTCACATAGCGCTCCACTCTGCCATCAACCCATCCATCTACAAGCCTCTTCATCTCCCAGGCTGAAGCTGTCTCCACTGAGCACAAGGTCCCCATCCCCATCCACTCTATCCGGTCTCCAACCACTTTCTGTGAAACGATTTCTAAAGGCCTAAGTGGCTGTGACACAGTGACCACATACCAAATGCTGCTTCCCATGTACCCATCCAATCACAAGCACCTGCCTTAGTCCTTGCTTCTGGCCTCTCAGCCCGATGTTATAGTCATTCCCATCTTATAGGAGAATCACTTGAGGCTTCAAGGGAGCAAGCAAATCTTAGGATGCTAAGTTCAAATCTAAGTGTCTCTGATTCTAAAACCCGTACTCTGTCCAAACCATGGGAATTAGACCCTTAGACCAGATCTCAGACCCTTAAACCCGGCCTGCCAGTGGTTTTATAAATAAAATTTTATTGGGATACCACACCACTACCTGGGTATGTATTCTGAGGCTTTTGAATTGTAACTGCCCAGTTGAGTCACTGTGACCCAGACAGAGTTCAAAACGCCTGTGGCATTTGCTATCTGCCCCCTACGGAAGCTTGTCAGCCCCTGGTCTGCGCTGACTGTCCCCGTGTGGTAGGCCATCCCCACCAGCGGCAGCGTGTCTTACCAATGCAGTTGCCTAGAGCATCCTGTATAAAGCCGCTCTTGCACTGCAGCTTGGGTCTGCAACGGAAGGATCCCAGAGTATTCTGACAGATAAAATCGGGGGGGCAGTTATGAATACCACTCTCACACTCGTCAATATCTGGTGCATCATAAAAAAAGGAGATTGTTAGCAAGGGTCCCGCCAGAAGCGTCTCACAATACTTTAACATCACAAGAAAGTACTTTTTAAAAAAATGCTCATTTCTCAGATTATAACCTCAACACATTCCAACAGGGAGGGTGTTACGAAAAGGCCCGCAGTGGGCCAAACTATGTAAAAATTGCTAACGACTTGAAAAAACACTCTCCCTCCCTGACTTATGAGGCAAGCTTTTTGTTATTTAACAAATTACCCAGGCATTCTCCTGACAGGTATTATCACTCATTTAGCAGTGTATGTTTAGATTAGATCATACGGCAATTATCTCAGCGACAATAAACACAGACTCCGTAATTCTTTTCATCCTGAGGTCTTCTTCACAGCGTTCCAAATATTAACAATAGTTACATCAAGAGAGAACGAGATGGATTGCCCTGCCTTGAAGTTCATGGCTGTCAAAGGTTCAAGTGTAATCTACTCAGCTGGCTTGCCTCCCAGGCTCTGGAGTCCTGAGGCTTAGCCAGGGAGCCGTGCAGGGTGGGGCAACAGGATTGCTCAACAGCCTGGCTGCCAGGAGAAGGCGTCTGGCTCTTGGGTCATCCCACATAATTCAATGATCGACACTTTTACATAAGACTTATGCGAGGCACTGGAGCCTGGTCTGGTGCTGGCTCGGTTTTGTTTGTATGGAAACACAAGTGAGGGCCCTGGACTCGCTTGTCAAGGATCAGACTACGAGCTTTCTAAGGCAAATGTGCTAGCATCATTAACTCAGCAGCACCGTGTTAAAGTAAACCTGTTTATCACAGGTCCCCCTCTCTCTTCATTTGCCCTGTGACACCTTTGTTTACTTGCAAGGAGGTTGACCACCTCCTTCTTGCAGTAGCCCACACAGCCACATGGGGGCAGCACCACAGAGCCCAGGGGACCCTTCCCTCTTTGCCACACCCACAGCTGGGGAAGGGGAGGTTTTTAGATTTGGATGTGAGCTGTACCTTTGCAGTTATTATCCTCTGTGAGCTCATAGCCAGTCCCACAGCTGCTTTCCCGCTGGCAGCGGAAAGAGCCCACTGTGTTGATGCAGGATTCTCCCAGCCGGCAGTTATGGCTGCCTGTGATGCATTCGTTGATATCTAAAGAGATTAAGGTGATACAGAAGTAACCAGTAAGAACAACCAAGCCTTAAGCCTGAGCAGAAGAAGTGTTCCAGAATCCATGGTGGATCTAGTTTACTGCATTCATCAAGTTGCCCGATCAAACTGAGCTAAGCTTTGCTGTGGGCACATCTGGGCAGAGCTCTGGAGAGGGGCCATCACCAAATCAAGCCCCATTAAGTTCCAGATTGCTTTGAGTAAGTGCCAGGCCCCAGAATCACAGCATCTTCAAGGATCTCACAAAGCAGGAAACATCATCCCTATCTCCTAAATAGGGGAGAGGCTGAAGGACTTACCCAAGGCCTCCCAGAAGATCCTGAATCCAGAACCCCAATGCAGCCCCATCCCCACACTGGTATGTATATTCCTCTGTAAGACAGCCTAGTCCCACAGCCCAGACTCCAGGCAGCACTGGCAAGCAGGTCCCGGCTGTCCTCCAGGAATGGGACCGTAGATGTTACCTTCACAGGAGACACCGTCTGACTGCAGCTGGTAACCCACAAAGCAAGAACAGACCACCTCGTCCCCGGTGTCACGGCACTGCTGCTTGCAGGGCCCGCCACCTGCAACACAGTGAGAGACCTTCGGAGACCCTCTCAGGGTATGCTGACACAGAAGACAGGCTCCTTGCTGCAGCCACATGTGGTCCGGGGGACACTCGCAGGCCTAGGCTCTGGGTACCTCTGGGGCCAACGAAGGCATGAGGGACCTGACAAGTTAGATAACATGTGCTGCCCCTGTGGTTAGAGTGGACGTAGAGGCACACTGCTCACTGAAAACAGGGGACTTGGAGGGAGCAGGCACCACTGGAGCTCATGGAAGTATCAAGCCTTCCCAGCTGCTCATGCTCACTAAGATTAGCTCAGGCCCAAGTGCTGCCACAACTGTGGGTATGGCCCCTTCCTACCTGGCACCTCCCCTGTGGCCCACACTCTCCACAGAGCAGATACAGGGGATCTTTAAGTGTAACCCCACCAGGTCAGGCCCGTGCCTGCAGCTTCTTCCTTTGCCGCGCCCCACCTACCAGGGGGCACACAGACTTTACCACTCTGGCTAATGCAGCCCCTAAGCTGCACACTCCCAGCTGTCACTCTCCCGGGAATCATTTGGAGCCACCCAGAGAGGACACCAGGCTTGCTGGAGCTCTTTATCTCTCTTGCCCCTCCCTCCTGGCCTCAGCACTGGCTGACACCGTACACGGACTCCATCACTGTGTGATTAAGCTGCCTCCGTAATTAACACCCAATCGCAGGGTGAGCCCTTGGGTGAAACTGAAACAGACTTGCCAGGCTAGATGTGCCAGAATGTTCCCAAAGGAAAAAAAATCAGGAGAAACAAAGCTGCAAGGATACTCCGACTAAAGTGCAAAGGTCTCCGGGGAGACCACGACTCTAAAGGGACAACTGGGGCTCCGAGGACACAAAGGCAAGAAACAGTTACTCTCCTGGGACAGAAGAAGCATCACCATCACAGAGCCCGGGTGATTGCTGGTGCTCAGGATACTCACACCAGTCCTGCCTCCATAAAGCCACCGTCCCGCACACGACCCCCAGCTCTAAGCACTCTGGGACGGAGAAGACAGGGGGCCACCAGGTACTTTCCAGCTGAGTCTTGGCAGCCGTCCACACTGTCACCCTGGACTTTGCTAGCTGCCTACCAGAGGGCTCTCACAGGTCCTAAGGTCTCACCTCGACAACGGTCATTCAGGTACGGGTCCTCCTGTTCCTCTTCATCAGGAATCTTAGCTGGGGGTAGAGACATGAGACAAGATCACACAAACTGCATCCGATCTCATCTTAGCAGACATGTCAGCATCAGGCAGGAGGCCCATTTGTACACTCTGCACGCTTTCATCTTTATGAAACGCCCCTTCATCTGAAGAGGAAGTTATGCCTTTAAAAGACCTCCTGACACATGGCCTGAACTGAATATGGGAGTCTGTGAGTATAAAGCTCAAGAGAGGTGAGACAAAATTCCCGGCAAGCATGGTGGACAGATGCCTGCCATCTTCCCAGGGCTTTTCCACATGGCTCAGGAGCTCACAGCGGAAGTGAGAATCAGGAGGCAGAGGCTGGAGAGATGGCTCAGCAGTTGAAAACACGTGTTCTTGAAGAGGACCTGGGTTCAGTTCCAGCACCCACAACTGGCTCATAACCACAGTAACTCCAGTCCCAGGGGCCCTAACTCCCTCCTCTGACCTCTAAAAGCACTCTTCTGACCTCCAAAGAGGCATGGCATACATACACATATGCAAGAAACACTCATACACATAAAAATAAATACAATAAAAAAACAACCCAAGGAGTTCCTACATCACAGAGCCATGCCCCTCAGAGCTTCCAGTACATCTGGCTGTAGGCAATGGGGAGAGAGAGCTTGTAGCAGCAGTGTCAAGAGCTGTAGGAGCTGCTTCTGAGGTCCCGCACCCCTCTGAGGAAGAGTCTGCTACTTGAACACAGAGGCATCCAGTCACTGGTCCACAGTGGGCCACACTGGCCCAGAGTTCTCCCTCTACTGTTCATCATGTAACCCTAAACATCTCATGGTGCAATCTGACCAAAGGGCAATCACCCACCCTACCCAGGGCTGTCACCAGGGCAAAGTGAGGTCTCGAAGGCAAGACACTCGTGGAGCCAGATTCCTGCAGTGCACTTGGTACTCATCCAGTCTCACAGGCTGGGTAGTTAACCTCATGTGGCAACTTAATGGGATGTCATTATGAAGGCAGTTTGGTTTTGTTTTTTTTTGAGACGAGATTAGTATTTAAGTCTCTAACGTTTTCTTTGATAATGCAGTATGTGCATATGTGTGTACAGGTGTTGTACCTGTGCATGCGCATATGAAAGTCACAGGTTAACATCTATGTATTCCTCTATTGCTCTCACCCTATTTTTCGAGGTAGGGTGGCTCACTGAACTGAGGCTTGCTGATTCAGCTGGACTGGCTGCCTGGTGAGCTCTAGGGACCTCCTGTCCGCTCTACACTCCCAGCCCTGGGTTACAGATGCATTGCCACTTTGCCTGGTTTACATGTGGGTGCCAGGGATCCAAGCTCACGATCTTTCCTGCAATATTTTTAATCTGTGATTGGTAGAATCCAGAAATGTGACAGCCACAGACGGATAAATCAACCATGTCGTAGACACACAGCCTGGAGAATACTAACACACTGGCGGGGGAAGGAGTTACCTGGATCCTGAAGGTCCCCACCATCACTGCGGGGGAAGTCTGAACTCTCTTGGCCCTTCACACAGCAGGCACGGAATACCAGCCCACACTGGTAGCTTATCATGAGATTGGGCTCACAGGTCTGGCCCCGGGCCTGGGCTGCCCTTCCCAGCATGCAACAGTGGCAGCATTTCTGTGAACAGAGAGATTCCAGACTGGAGACAGGGGGTTGGACAAGTGGCCCTTGGGACTCCACAAGAACCCCAGGGACACACCTGACACCTCTCATCCATGTTCTTAGGACTTCAAGAAAACATCTGATATGGTTAATATATCTAAATGTCAGAAGTATGTTGAAAAGCATGCTGGGCCCCTCCAAACCTCTTAGGTCTGTTGGAAAGGATCCTAGAAAGTCTTGCACCTAGTAGGACTCCACTTTCCCTCCCCACCCCTGCTGCATGACTACCCTCTTGAACACCGCTTGCCTAACCAGCAACCCCCAGCCCAGCCCAGCCATCTCTAGGAGAAGGGAGCAGACCAATGCCTGTCTGCAAGGTGTCATCTCTCTGCCACAAGAACGGGTGCACACCATGTCCTCTCAGTCCCAAGGGTTGGCCACAAGAGCCTCAACGCCCCCAGCAAGGCGTAAGACCTGGCCACTATCTTCCACAGAGACCCCATATCCTGAAAGTTAGACCTGTGTCCTAACCCAGGTCCTAAGGTACATGTGAAAAGTCCCAAGTCAGTCCTATATAGACAAAGAGAACTTTCCAGAAATCCCACAGCAAGAAGCCTTGCTTCAGCATCTGTGGGGGCTGAGGGGTCTTCTCCATGTCATCCTACCCACCCTGCTGCCACAGAGGGGCTATGATTTCACCCTCCGCTGGGGTGTGAATAATCTTTTCCAGGAACACACTTCATTAATTTAGCCAGGTAATCTGTTCCCTCTCTTTGCTAGAATGTTCTATTACTTCATACCTCTTTCCTCAAGTCTAGGGATGGGGCACAGCTGTCTGCCAGGCATACAACATAAGCAGAGCCCAGTCTTTCCCAGGGAGGTAGTCACTGTACTCCCAAAGTCCTGGTTGACAGACCCCCTACCCAGGCCACTGACTCTAGCCCTGCCTGGCTCCCCATGTTGGCGCCCTGCCTCCAATAAATGCCTGATGGCTGTGGTCATCATGGCAGACCACGTGGTTGTCACGGATGGTCATGGCTCTCAGGGCAGAGCCCAGAGCCCCAGACCCAGTAGCAGTTTCTACCTATGCACAGACACTCCTACCCACCCTGCCAGAATCCAGACTACAATCAGATTTCCACTTGCTGATTCTGCTGCCCGCTTCCTGATTGGGATAGGCGGTGTCCCAGGAAGCCACTGTCAACACTTGACAGCCACGCAGAGGGGTTGGGGGGCAGGGATCATTCCCAGACGGAGCTTCCCATCCCCCTGGTTTTTCTCCTGGGCCTGGCCATTGATCTATTTGTGTTCAAGCCTAGAGATGCTGTAATCATCTCCCAGGTACACACGTGAGACTTCCACAGTCATGAGAAGCTCAGCCACTCGGCCTGGGCCTGGGGCCCCAGGAGCATTCAGGAGATCTTGTCACTTATTCTGATTATGTTCCATGGAGAATCCCTTCTGAGCTCTTGACAAGGCTGCTGAGTAACCACTGGAGTGTGGGCCTCTCTGAACTCCACTGTCCCGTGTCATTAGAGGCCCTAGCGTAGATCTGGTGAGAACTCAGAGCCTCAGTTCACACATCAGGGCCGCCTAGTCAGCAGTGGGGTTTCTACCTTGAACTGAGGAGATTGTGAAGACCCCAGGAAACCCCTGCTCTGCCTACTCCTAAGAGTTGGGACAGGGTAATCCTTAGGCTCTGCCTGTTTCCCCAAGGCAGAGCTGGGCCTTTACCATCTCATCCTTTCCTATCTGGGAGTCTGGCTGGTAATACTCACCCACTAAACGAGAAGGGAAGACACTCAGTGGTCTGATGTTCACAAGGCAGGGTAAACAGGGTGGACAGGGATGACGGTGGCCATGGGTGATCCTCGGCCTCACTCACCTTTATGAATATGGTCTCGAGGCTACTGTTGTTGGGGAGTGTGGCACAGCCGTCTGGCTCGCTGGCCAGGTTGATGCCCGTGGCACAGTGCAGCTCCTCCAGCTGGTTGTGACAACACTGCTCCTGGACCATCCTGCAGGCAGAGCAGAGGCTGTGCCAGGACTCTTTGGTGGAGCCAAGCACAGAACAGAAACCCAAGGAGAATGATGAAGTCCTCTGGAGTATCCCCCACATCCTGGCTCCCACAGGGAGAGAGACACAGCATCTGGCCTACAGGAAACACTCGGCAGGCGCTTAGGTAGAAAGACCAAATGCAGCATGGTGTCTGGGGTGGGAGTTCAGAGACCCTGCTCTGTGCATAGTGAGAGCCTTTTGCCAAGGCTGGCTACAGAATGTTCTCATCTATTTACAAACAAGGCAGCCTGTCTCAGGCTCTGGGCCACACCCTCCCCTCCTCCCACCTAGCCAATTCTTCTCGACCTCAGATCTGTTTTCCAGGCTCAGAGGGGAGGTTTCGGAGAGTCTTACGATAGTTTGTTGCAGGACCCAGAGTGGAACACAGCGACAACCAGGATGCCCAGCCTCAGTCTCCTGCCACCCACAGGCTTGGCTACGAAAAGCCAGGGACTGAAGGCGTGTGGGGCCAGGGGTTCTGTTGGCAGGATTCGAAGGGTCTCAGAGAGGGACAGTGGTCAGGGTGGCAAAACAGTTTGTATGGGCCCTCCCACGGGATTAAGCGGGTAAGTTTTAACTGTATTTTACCACAGTTTACAAAGTACTATCGTCTGCAGCCTTACTGTGGGCTACTCAGTGATGAGGGTTCCAGGAATGCAAGCCAAATTGCCTGTCCCCACAGCACTCTGGGGCGCATATACGAACTCTGCCCTGACAGGAAGGGTGCCTAGGGACCTGCATAGGATGAAGGAGACTGAGCAGGGCTGCCCAGGTGGACCTCTGCTGCAGGGAATTCAGGGGTCCCCAAGATTTGCAAAGGTTCCAGGGAAACCAAACCCTGGGAAAAAACCAAAGAACCCACTAGTCTAGGGTCACTCGACCTTGCCTGTTCTAAACCATCCTGTTGGATGGGATTCCTCTACATCCTATCTGAAGCTGGAGAGGGGCGGGGCGCTGTTGCCCTAACGTAGCTTAAGGGAAAGGGACTCGTGGGCACCTAGAGTGGGACCCCAGGGTGCTAGGGTTTGCCTCTCATCCCCGATGTCCCCATCTCCTCCTCTGAGCATCACTGCTGAGTCTCTCTCTAGCTGGCCTCTCTCCACACTCCTAGCAGGACCAACAGCCCACTTGGGCTTCTGGTGTTTAAGGCTAACTTGCCTGATTCTACTCTCCCCCGGCCTCAGCCTTCTCCCAACAGCCCCCCCCCCCCATCTGCTCAGCCATACAAAACAGAGCTCTGCAGCTACCGCCTGACACCCCTCTGGATCCCACTCTACTCCCAGGAGCGACTGCTTGGCTGGCTCCCTGCCCCCACTCACTAGCTCAGTCAGCCCCTTCCCCCATCCCATTCTACTGCCCAGCTCCAGCTCCGAGCCACCACCATACCTGCCAGAGCCCTTCAAAGAGTCTAACAGTCCCTTAGCTTCCACTTCCTCCTTTCCAAAGTCCTTTTCAAAGACAAGGCTGGACAGATGTGCTGCCCCCCAGTTAGTTCCTAAAACGTTCACACTACCAGGGGCAATGGGGAGCACCATCTCCACCCCCACATCTCACCAGACTTTTGTCTTTCTGCCCTGCTGGCCCATTCCATTCAGACATTCTGACTGCCTACTGCTGCCCGGTAAGCCTGAATAGCCTTCCCGTGAGCATCCATACAGGATGGCTGTTCCCTCCCTAGACACTCTTCCCACATCCCACACATGCCTTCAGACAGCATAGTAGGTGCTTTGTAAAGATTTGATCAGTTTTTTTATGACGATCAACATAACCTATTATCGTAGTCTATTCTGTGATTTTTACACTCCCCAAGTTTTATGGGCACCTGATTTAATGTAGAGAAAGCAAACAAGATGTGTGGAGGGGAGCTGTGTGGATGAGCCGTTTTGGTTCTTGGGGTCTGTAACAAGGCTCACACATCACGTGGTCTCATCCTACACTCCACTACAAACCTTCCTTTTACTCGGGAAACTGACTTGTTTAGAGTTAGCGACTGCATACCTAGACGGTCTTACTCTTCAGGCCAGGGATAGCAACAGATGCTCCAGGGAGCACAGGACAGCCTCGGATGAGGCTGAGCTCTGTGTGAAGGGCTCAGAGCACAGAGGAGGGAGCAGCAAGCAGGTGGCGGGAGGCAGTTACCCCACCCACGCCTCGGGCGTCTGGCACACGTACCGGCACTCCTTGGATTCTGAGGTGTATGGCAGTGAGCAGTCCCTGTGCTGGTTAGCCATTTGATTTCCCTCTGTACAGCAAGTCTCCATGGAGATGTCTGCGTTCACTGTGTAGGGAAGAGAACAAGCCGATGGGTGACCTGCTTGGGATCCTCCACCCCAGCCATGCCTCCTGCAGCCCCAACTACACCATCAGGCCAAGTCTGGAAGGGCAGGGAGTACACCCAGCACACTCTTAATCACTTTGTAAGCCAGGACTGAGAACGCCAACTATTCTCAGCTGGAAGCATCCGTCCTACTCCTCCCACAGTGGACTGGGTCAGATCGGAAAGCACCAAGCTCCGTGCTGAGACCCAAGCATACAGGTCACAGCCCTGCTTTTCTGGTCCAGAGAACAAAGGGGAGTTCTATTGACGGATGCATGGCCGGGCACCATCCACCTAGTACTCAAGGGATAACCAGAGCCTGCTTGCTCCAGAGGGGAGACAGGAAGGGAAGTCTCAAAACATGGTGAACCCCCCATCTCCGGACCAGTTTCTGGAGTCCACTTCCAGGTTCTCATTTAGTCTTTGTAACAAGATGGGGGAGGGGCTTCCACCCTGGGCATACAGATTGGGAAACTGAAGCTGGTGATAGTCCCGCCCTTAAGGACAACCATCTTTCGTAGAAACAGTGATCAAAGTGGGCAGTGCTGGCGTGGCGCAGAGTGCCAGGTTTAAAAGTAAAAGCTATCTTGCCAAGCGGCTAGCACAGGCCCTCAGCAAAGGACTGAGCCAGAAGCTTAGGTTCTTGTGGCAGCCCAGGCCTTTGGCCTCATTGGCTGTGCCTCCATCTGCTCCTGGCAGGTAAAAGATGCCCATGAAGCCCCAGGGAGGGGCAATGCATCCAAAGGTGCCACACACTTTGCTCTCAACCCCGGGGACTTACAGGACAGGAAACATTAGTGCCAACAGCATTGGTTGCTAGGTAGAAGGCTCCAGAGATGGCTCAGAGGTTAAGGACACTGGAGGCTCTTGCAGAGGACTGGGGTTCAGTCCCCAGCACCCTTATCAGGTGGCTCACAACCAGCTGTAACTCCAGCTGCAGGAAATGCCACCTTTGCTCATTTACATATACAATGGCATGTGCATGCCCATATTCACACACATGAATGCATATGCGCGCGCACACACACACACACACACACTTGCACACCATGCACACACATACACTCACAATCTAAGAGCAAGGAAGCAAACATAAAAGCATTCACAGAAAATAGAGTCCTAAGCGTTCCAAAGAGGCAGCTGTAGTTTGGTCTCTAGATAAGTGTTGTGGTGTGACCCCATACCCTCTCTCATGTAGCTCCAACACCCACACAAACTCACCAGATGTGATTACACGCTTCTCCTCAGCCTGTCTCCTTTAAGCTCTTCTCAGAACCCACCTCACACTGCCTGTCACCTCCCTACAGCCTGCTGACCCACTCAGCCAGTCTTAGGGTCCTGGGGTCCCATCTCAGAACCCTCACCCTGGGCACAGCTCAGTTTCTAATGTTCTATCTGACACACTCTCCCAACCAGACATCCTGACAGTGAGCCTATCCCTTGTGACCTTATGCTTCAGCAAAAACTGTGACATGGAAGCAAAGAGTTGAGATAATGAGCCAGGAGGCTGAGGCAGGAGGATTTCTGCTAGTCTGGGTTCAATGCTGGTCCAGGATACATAGTAAACTACATTCCCCCTGCCTCTGCAGGAAGGAGTGGGATGAGAGCAAGATTGGAGCTTTGGAGCCAAACAGACTTAGGCTCTAGTGCTGCAACTTTCTTTGTGACCTTGGCCTGCGGTTTTCAACAGTGGGTGGCAACTTGTTAGAAGATTGGAGGAATGCCTGCTGTCACCTTCGAGAGGGGAGCCTCTGCAAGTCTTGCGTGTAGAATTCCCTTAGCGTCTGCTGCCTTCTAAGTGAACTCATGGGTGGGAACCATGAGTCCTGAGCTGCAGGGAGCTTTCTATTGTGTTTTGAAACGTGGCCTGTTAGAGGACCTTGGACACTCTGAACCTTGTGCTCAGCAAGACAATCGGACATTAAAACTTCAGGCAGTCTGGAAACTTGGAATGTCCCTGGAATGTGGCTCACATGTTGTTGAGCAGAGTGTCCCAGACATGATGCTGAAGGCTGTCGGGGGCGAAAGGGTTCCCCTGAAGCTGCACAGGGTCAGCTCACCCTCTTTGGGCAGGAGTCTGTTCGTTCCTTCAATCACATGAGTCTTGGGGATCGAATGTGGGTCTTCAGGTTTGGCAGCAGTCACCTGCTGTTCTTGGACTTTCACACACAGGCCATAGCACAGGCCACCCATACACATACACGGTTTTTAAAATGTAAAAAACAATTACAGACAGTAAGTAGGTGCTTGCCAGGGGCTGGGGGGATTAGAGTGGGGAATTATAATTTAACAGGTATGTGATTTCTGTCTGTGAAGATGAGAATGTCCTAGAGACAATGGTAGTGACATTGGCACAGCACCATGAATTCTCCTTTGGGGCCTGTGGAGTACACACCTGATAGTTAAGAGGGTGAGTTTAATGTGATATACATTTTACCATAATGAAAACATTCATTTAAAAAATTAGTGTTTAGGGGCTGGAAAGATGGCTCAGCAGTTAAGAGCCCTTACTGCTTTCACAGAGTAGGTTAGGTCCCCAGCACCACTGTCTGTAACTCCAATTCAAGACCTCCTTGGGCACTACATTCATGAGATGCACATACATACATACATACAGGCAAAACGTTCATACACATAAATATAAATAAATCTTTAAAAACTTTAGTGTTTTCACCAGGCATGGTGGTGGCACACACATTTAATGCCAGTATTCAGGAAGCAGAGGCAAGTGGATCTCTGAGTTCCAGGCAGGTCAGCCAGGGTTACATAGTGAGAATGTCTAAAAAAAGGTGTTTAGGCAGGCATAGTGGCACATTCCTATAAACCCCAGCTACTGTTTGGGAAGTTGAGGTAGCCAGATCTCAAGCTTGGACTTCATAGTGAGGTCCCACCTGCCCAAATGAAAATAAAACAGAACAGGTTTTTGTGAGCCATTCTGCCTTCTCTGTCATCAGGAAAGGAACTGGATGCTTTCCCATGAATTTGTTTGTCTTTTTCAACCAGTGCTGGTCTGAATACCCACGAAGAGATTAACCTGGTCAACTGCATTTTAGAATGTTCTTGAAGAGAAGCCGGATAGACAATGAGATGGTTTGCATGCTGAGCAATGAGATTCCAAATGGGAACCATTAAACTGTGCAGTAATGAATAATAATAACTCAAATAATTTATTTTTAAAAACCTCCCTGGGGAGCGTGTCCCCCCAAGCATCTCTGAGGCTGCCATGGGGGCAGTGTTAGCTCCAAAGTAGACCCCACAATGGCATTGCTGCTGACAAAGTCCTAAACAGAAGGACTACGACTTATTGGGTAAAGAGAAACCTAATTCATCATTCTTCAGAGTTCTTGTAGGTAGTTCTCTCCTTACAAGGAAAACCACTACCTCTCATTATCTGGCCCAAAGGTCAACTACATCTGGGCAAAGACATCCAGTTCCTGGTCAATCTGAACAAACTATCAGATCAGACACCCCTAACTTGCTTTCCTACTATGTGGCCACTCTCTATTCCTATGGGACAACCCAGCAACTTGATTTCCTGAATAAACTTTTCTTTCTATCCACAGAGTGGTCCAGCTGGGTGGTCTCACCGAATCCTCGCTTCCAGCAGGACAGTGAGAAAGGGCTTGACCACCACACTTGCTCAGCTGTGGCCTCTTCCTGATGCAGGTACAGTCCCTGCAGACTCCCCTGGAGGTGGGAGATCAAGTCACCACCCAGGGTGTGGTTATCTGAACACTGGCATCCTGTGGTGTGTTACTGTCCCAACACAAGATCTAAGGACTCCCCGAGGCCCACAGAGGTATCTGTCCTTCCTCCACCATGGGGCTCATTCACGTCACACCCAGAGCAAATTCTCAGCATCTACCAATGTGTCAGAGAGCGACATCCCACCCAAGTCCACGCTTCACAGGTACCAAGAGCGTGCCACAGCGGCTGGCCCACAGCTAGTCGGTCTCAGGCCCACTGGCAATACCTTCAGGGAGGTGACCAGCGAGCACTCAGACCTGCACACAGACCTCCAGTACTGTGCACCATCCCTACTGCATCAGAAGATGGCCTGGAGCCAATAAGAAGTTCAGCCTTTGGGGCAGCAGGGGACAGAAGGCACAGCTCCCCACTGTTGCCTGCAGCATTTAGAGACCTTGACTCGGGCAGGAATTTCAAGACTAGCCAGAATTGGGGGTTAATAAGAGTTTTTGTTTTGTTTTAATACAAGCTTTGTATGAGGATTAAGACAAAGAGAGGTCCTCAGATAGAAAGATAAGACACACCCAAGCACATGGGTATGGGCTTCTCAACATGTCCAAGTGAGGGTGTGGGCCCCCGAGGGAGAGCTAGCCGATTTCTGACAGTCATATGGATCATCTTTGTAGGTTTTGAAGTTACTCTCTTCAAAGGCTTGCTATGAATCCTAAATGACCACCTGAGGGGCACCTGACAGGATCTCGACTGTGATATATGGTAGAAAAGTCTAGCCCACGGGACTGTGGGAAGACAGGAGTGCTACACTGTAAACAACCTTATTTTGCTTGACATTCCCAGGCCCAGTCTGCAGGGAGGAATGAAGCCCTACCCAATGCCATATTGCTCAGGCCTTAAGCCTGGCTCGCCTCACTCTAATATAAAGTCTCCGTAAATGAAGGTATTAATGGCACATGCTGGAGTTCTTGGGCTCCTCCCTTTCCCGAGTCCCCACAAATTCTGTCTTTCTGTCCTGCTTCCAGGCCACCAATGCTGCTTCTGTGCAGCCAGCCTCCAGCGGCACCTCCTCCGAAGTCTGCCAATGAGCTTTCCCTGAACTTCAGTGTCCCTTCACTGAGCAGGGCCCTCCAGCCAATCCAGAACCTTCTCTCACTTCATGCTTGTTCGTTCTTTCTTTCTTTCTTTTTTTTTTTTTTTTTTTGGTTTTTACGAGACAGGGTTTCTCTGTATTGTTTTGGAGGCTATCGGTGTAGCCCGGCCTCGAACTCACAGAGATCCGCCTGCCTCTGCCTCCCGAGTGCTGGGATTAAAGGCGTGCGCCACCACCGCCCGGCTTGTTTGTTCTTTCTGAGGACGAATACCACCTACCTACTAGTTTTAACTTCTAACCCTGTCCTCTGGCTGTGTGACAAGCCCACATGCAACTAATAGTATAAACCAAGAATAAACTCTTGACAAATATGGTTGACCTTCAGTCAAACGGTCCAAAGGCAAGCAACACTGTGAGTTATGTGTCATCCATCCCTTGTGGGGCTGGAGAGATGGCTCAGCAGTTAAGAGCACTGGCTGTTCTTGCAGAGTTCTAGCACCCCGATGGCTTAGAACAATCTGTACCCATCCAGGAGATGGGTACCAGCTTGGACAACATAGTGAGATGCCATTTAGAAGCAAGTAACCCTACATAGCCTCAAACAAGCTGCCGTGTCTCTCTAACCTCTGGGGCCTCAGTTCCTCAACCTGTTGTGCAGGCATGGGGAGGTGAAGGAGGTAATCCTGGGGATGTGACCAAAGCACAAAACAGAATCTCAAAACCAAGCAAATAGGGCATCTGTTCTCCTAGAAACTGCATAATCCTCACCACCTGGCCCGGATCCCTCTCGTAGAAAACTACACGAGCCCACAGAACTGCTGTGGCAGTGGGCAGAAGGGCTTGGCTCCTGGGCATCAGGCTAACTTTCTTTTAGGCGAGTTAACACTCCCAAGGGGCTGGGAGACGCTTAGACATTGAGGTGCTTTCCATGCAAGCGTGTGGACCTGAGCTTGAGCCCCAGAATTCACTTAAAAGGTGGAACATGGTGCCATGCATTTGCAATGCCAGTCATGGTGCCATGCATTTGCAATCCAGGTACTGGCGAGTCTTAGTGACCGTTTCTATTGCTGCCATGAAACACCATGACCACAAAGCAAGTTGGGGAGGAAAGGGTTATTTAACTTACACTTCAGCATTGCTGTTCACCACTGAAGGAAGTCAGGACAGGAACTCAAACAGGGCAGGATCCTGGCAGCAGGAGCTGATGCAGAGGCCATGGAGGGGTGCTGCTTACTGGCTTGCTTCCCCTGGGCTTGCTCAGCCTGCTTTCTTACAGAACCCAGGGCTAGCAGCCCAGGGATGGTATCACTCAACATGTGCCGGGCCCTCCCTATTGGTCACTAGTTTAGAAAATGCCTTACAGCTGGATCTCAAGGAGGCATCATTTCCTCAGCTGAGGCTCCTTCCTCTCTGATGACTCTAGCTTGTGTCAAGGTGACACACAAAACCAGCCAGTACAGGGAGGCAGAGGCAGGAGGACCATTGGGACTTGCTGGCCAGCCAGCCTAGCCTAAGAATGGTGAGCCTCAGGTCCCAGTGAACGACCTTGTCTCAAAAGCAGGGAAGGACTGGAGCGATGATGGCCTAGCAGTGAAGAGCACTCTCTGCCCTTCCAGGGGACCTGAGTTCAGCTCCCAGCACCCAGGCTGAGCAACTCTCAACCCTGTGTAACTCCAGCTCCAGGGGATCCCACACCCTCTTTTGGCCTCTAAGGGCACCTGTGTATGCACGGCACATATACACACAGACACACACAAATAAATGATAAATAAAAATTAAACTACATTAAAAACCAAGGTGAACTGCTCCTAAGAAGCAACTCCAGGTTAACCTCTGACCTCTACACACATGGACACCTGCACACACCCAAAATAAGTAAACCTCAAAAAGCTGACAGGTGTCAACAACATGCTACATGTGTTCCTGCACACAGATGCTCACGGCTTATGTGGAAACAGCAGATCCCACCCTTGACGTGTACCATCAAAGCTGCTTGGTCCTCCCATGACAGAATAGATACTGGGTTTGGGAGTACAGGGGTCTGTACTACTCTTCAGGAAGAGGCTTCCAGAGTATCAGCCCACTAGCCATGAGTGTTACAGAGGCCTTGCCTTGGTGTGTTTCCCAGTGGCCTGGGAACCACTGAGACCTAACCTTCAAGGACAGACAAAAGTCCAGCTTTGGCTGGACCCCAGCATAGAGGATTTTCTTACTGGAGCAGCTCTGGGTCTCAGTTTCTCCAACTGTATTCTGTATGGAGAACTTGCAGCCTCCCCCACCATGTGTGGGCTCCCCCCCCCTGCTAGAATCATAGGGAAAGCAATGGTGCTTCCCAAAGAGCCATCTTATGGAAACTATTTTTCTTCTAAGACTGTCCTTCCCAAAATCAGGTCATTAATGTCCTCTAGTTCTACAAAGTAGGAGGGGGTGGGTGTGGATCCAGATGAGTTTTTTGGGTTTCTATGAGAGAGGAGGTATGGGAAGGACCAATAGTGAAGCTAGCCTCAATTGACTCCCTGGGGTTCTGATCCAGTTCAGACCCTCAGAGAATGCTGAGGGCCCTGGTGTTCCACAATGGCTGGAATCCTGGGCCTTGCTCCCTGAAGCCTCCATAGTTTACTCCTTGATAGAATCCTGCCCATTGGCCCATCCACTGCCTTCTCTAAAGCTACAGCAGAAGTGGGGGAGCCTATAGCTGCCTGGAGCCAAGGATAAAGACAACAGAACTTTGGGTGGTGATGGTGGCGCACGCTTTTAGTCCCAGCACTGGTGAAGCAGAGGCAGGCAGATCTCCATGTCTGTGGCTAGCCTGGTCTACAGATTGAATTCCAGGATAGCCAGGGCTGTTTCACAGAGAAACCCTGTGCTGAAAAAATATATAAAAAAAATAACAAAACAAGTAAAATAAAATAAAAATTTAAAGAAAATGGTGCAGGAGAGATGGCTCAACAGTTAAAAGCACTGGCTGCTCTTCCAGAGGACCCGGGTTCAATTCCCAGCACCCACATGGCAGCTCACACCCATCTGTACTCCAGGTCCATTGCTTCTGGCATCCTCACATCAGCATCATGCAGACAAAGCACGAATAAGCATAAAACAAAAGTAATTATTAAAAAAAGCCAGAATTGCAGCGAGATGCTACTTTCAGAGACCCTGACAAGAAAGCCAAGCAAGCAGAATATGCTTGCCCAGCAAGTGTCACAGACAACACAAGGGTCTAAGCCGGGAGGCAGCAAAAGAGGAGGGGTACGTGCATGCACAGCTGGGGAGATGAATTATCTTCCCCCTGAAGCTCCCTGGAGCAGGTCCAGCCCAGGCAGCCATCTCGTGGGCCAAGCCTCTGGCACCTCTGAAGCATCCGACCCAGCCCCGAGGGTCTCTTGGTTTCCCTTCACCTCTCTGGCCACCTGTCATGTGTCCTCAAACCTGGCCTTTAGAAGCTGCAGCCGGGTGGTCCTGGGCCAATGCATTCCTGCCAACAGCCCTTCCTTCAGGGACTCCTAACCACCCTCAACTAGCTGGAACATGCAGGCTCACAGCAGATCTGGTTCCTGCTTTCCACAGTCTCTTTGTTCTCTCAAGTTCCCAGCACTTAGCACAAATGATTATACTTGAACTTAACACCTGGAGGGTGGGGGGCAGGGGGAGCAGGCTGTGTTCCAGTCTGTTCTTTGTCCCAATTTGCTTTGCCACAGCCACCACTTGATGTCTGTGAATAAACAAAACTGATCTCACGAGACCCTAGCAACTCTCTATGGACCTAAAGAGATTCAGGAAGAAAAAGGAGAGGCTGACCGGACCTCTCCACAGCTCAGCTTCTAAAGTGCCACATACAAACCCACTCTCTCTGAGAGCCCAGGGGGAGCCTCATCCCCTCACTGAAGCTGGAATTCAGAAAATGGAGTTAACTGGAGAAAGATGGAGCCGCCGAGCATCCTTGTTAGGACTGAAATGCTAGGCCAGGCTGCCTGGGATGCTTAGTCTCTGTGTACCTCTGTGTCCCCTGTACAATGAGGACAATGACAGTCTCCTCTGTGAGGGGGCATGTGATGCGTAACAAGGTCCTACAGGTGACGTGGGGCCCAGGGCTAGCGTTAAGAATCTACTAGGTCCAGAGAGAAGAGTGTCGCACCGCCACTCTCAGTAAGGAAATTCTCCCAAGAGAATTTTAAGCCAAAAGGAAAAGCAAGACATGTGGCCAAACTCAGTCTATCTCAACTCCAGTAGGCGACAAGAATTGGAAGGAAAAAGAGGCCCAGGAAAAATACTGGGCCATCTACCTCATAGGGCTGTCAAGATTATGTCACCTTCTGGATAGAAACCACTTCAGCTCTAGCCTAATGGGCTGGAACAGCATTACCCAAAGTGAAGGAGACTGACTCAGAGAAATACAGGTTTTGGGTCACCATCTTGAGCCACCTTCGGAACTGAGGCTAGCTGCCTCCTACTTCTACTGGAGTTGGATCCCCAGTATATAAACCTGGAGACATACAGACTACTGGAGTAACATGTACCAGCTCCACTCCTGACCCAGCCTTACTTAGGACCAGCCTGGGGTGGAAAGAGGTAAGGCTTGTCCAGCTTAGGAAACAACCCTGCTTGTCTTGGTAGTATCCACAAGTTGAAAAAGGGTCTTTTCTTCCCACCTTATACACAGACATAGCTGAGATCATTTCAAAGAAACTGGAGCCACATGAGGTACGTGAAAGCAGCTATTAATCAAATTGCTCTGAACAGATATTTCACAAAAGAAAAATCTTTCATTGGATAAAATGCACTGAGAATTGATGAGGGAGAGAGGGCTGGAAAAATGACTTAGAGGTTAAAAGCACTGGCTGCTCTTGCCCAGGACCTGGGCTCAGGTCCCAGCACCCATATGGCAGCTCACAACTATCTATAACACCAGTTCCAGGGCATCTGATGCCCTCTTCTGGCCTCTTCAGGCACTGCACACACATGGTGCACATACATGCCGGAAAAGCACTCATACACATAAAATGTAAAAATAAACAAACCTAAAAGAATAAAGTGCTTTGAGAACTGTTTTCCCAAAACGCTATCTGTAGGGCTGCCCTTCCACTGTGCCCTTTGCTTAGGCTGCTGGGCTTTCAGGGAGCTGCAAGCAGGGGGTTTCCCAGGGCATGGTGATTTGAATGAGAATGGCCCCCATAGGCTCATGTATTTGACTACTTGGCCCTCAGTTGGTGGAAGTTTGGGAAGGATTAGCAGGTATGACCTTGTTAGAGGTGTATCACTAAGGGTGGACTTTGAGGTTTCAAAAGCCCACACCATTCCCAGTTAGCCTGTGCCAACCCCCCCCCCCGTCCCCCACCACCCCACCCCTGCGCCCATGCTTGTGGGTCAGATGTAAGTTCTCAGCTACTGCTCTAGTACCACGCCTGCCTACCGCACGCTCCCACCATGATGACCATGGATTCCAGCCCTCCAGAACCACGACTCCCAAGTCCCCTGGTTATTGTGTTTTGTCCTCACATCTGTCATGTTTTCTTTTTCTGGCGACAGGACTTTGCTCAGGCCCTTCCTTCTGCTGGGAAATGCACCCTTCCCTTCTAGCCCAACCCACGCCTCCAAGCAAACGGTGAGACAGAGTTCTCTTCCGAAGCTGCACGCCTCCTCCTCCAGAAAGTCTCCCCTGACTCTGCCAGTAGGGCTTGGCTCATTTATCTGGATCTCCTGGAAGCTATGAACCACATGAAGGGAAAGGCTGAGTTTGTCTCATCCCCTGCCACATCCGGGAAACCTCAGTGTCTGGCCCTGAGCTGTCCCTCAGCAGCTGTTTAGTGAATGCCTCTGCCTGACCTTCACCACCAGGGCTGGCTGTGAAGGATGCAGTCTGGAGCTTTGTTGGGCCTCCTTCAGGAAGGGTTTGAAGTCCAAGATTAGCAGAACTTTTGAAGCATGAACAAGAATGACACAATGGCAATTCTGATGCTACTTAGTCCCGAGTTCTCTTCCTTAACCCTTAAGGCAAGCGGGAGTCTGTTATCTGCTTTTACCAACAGGGAACCACCCAGCCATCCCACTGGATTCTTCCGTAGATAGGAAAACTGGTTTCCAAAGCAATAGGTACCCAAGTACCCTGATGAGCGAGCCGAGCAATTGGGTTCCCCAGAGTCCTGCCCTCCACGGTACAATTGGCGGGGAAGTTAGCACGGAGGTCTCAGTGCTGCCCCGGGGTCCCCCCAGCCCCCAGTCTCATCTTCCTGCCTCCAGTCTCCACCTCCCGACTGGGAAACTTCCAGGAGCTCAGCTCACAGCCACATGTTTCTGCCAAGTGCTCTCTGCCTTTGTTCTCCCTCCCAACAGGACTTTCTTTTAATCAGTCGGAAACTGCAGGCTGGAGCCAGAGGCCAAGAAAGCCTTGGAGAAAACACAACTGTTTCTCCCAACACCTCCCCCTCCCCACACCCTCAGCCGGCCCTGGAGCAGCCAGGCCCAACAGGACAGATCACTCACAGGACAATCATGCACGGACTCGCTGACTCTGTCCGACTCTGTCCATTGGCAAGAAAGACCAGGGACCTTCTGCATATAGGTGTCCATACAGCCCATTGGTTGCCAAAAGAATGGCAGCAATTAGCAACAGGGTACACTGTCTCTGTCTGTCTGTCTGTCTGTCTTCTCCAAGGTCCTTATTAGACAGCAGCTTTCTTGCTAACCCCGCAGCTCTCTGGAGCCTGAGATCAGGGTCACCTGACCTTACAGGTCTACCAGCGGCAGGAAGGAGCCAAGACCACACCAAACTGAACCGACCAAACTCAAGGCAGCTCCCCCAACAAGAAACAAAACGGGTTCCAGGATGTTCTGTTACAGCTGGCTTCAGGTCAAAGCTTTCCTATGAAGAATGATGCTTGCAGCACTGACAGACTCCAGGTTATCAAGTATGGGTGCTGTGAGGGTGTGGGCACCGGCAGGTAAAAACTCTTCCCCTCCCCGGCTGTAGGCAGGAAAGAGCTGCTGGGGAGGCCTTGGGCCACAATCCCTCCACCTGTTTACTCATCTGAGCAATATGCTGGTACCAGAGGTCCCTGCCGCTTCCAACACTGTGCCCCCACCCCCACTCCCAACATCAAAATCCTTTCTGGTTTTCACTCTCCCTGGCAGTGATTAAAATGCCTTCTCTGGCCCACACCCACCTCACCATCTCTGGTCCAAGCACAACCTCCTCCAAAAAGCCCCATAAGCTCTGAGGGGCTTGCAAAGCTCTTGGCACTAACAGTGGGCTATGAGCCTACCCACCCTGTCTCCTACCCTGAGAAGTGACCCAAGATGTGCCAAGGCTGCAGCCAGTGCCCAGAACAGCCAGAACTCCTCCAGGATCCGGAACCAGCCAGTCCCTTCTCCCTCCCCTCTGCCTCTCCCTAAAACTCCTGCCAGCAGTTATCTATAACCCATGACCTTTTGACCAGGAGGGAAGCTATCAGAGAATTCAAAAGAAGATAAGCTAACACGTGGATAAAGAATAGAGATTGTAAGGGTGGTTTAGAGCTGGGCCCCTGTGGATAAAGAATAGAGATTGTAAGGGTGGTTTAGAGCTGGGCCCCTGCAGAAACAAAGACGGCCAGGCCGGGCTGATGGCCCCGGAGTCAGAGAGAGAGGTTAAAGGTGCAGATTTACAGCCGCACAGCTTCTCTGATGTACAGGTGAAGTGTCTGACGCCGGGCCTGGAGGATGATGGACTGAGAAAAGCATGGCCTGGGTAGACTAGTCCATCCTAAAGTTCCTGGATGGAGGAAGTGGTTCTGGGCCCCTAATGTGCTAGTGGGCACTCCTGTGGCCCAGCAGGGAGGAGGTAGCCAAACCTTCCTTCCGGAAGGTCCTTATTTTTTCTTTCTACACCCATCCCTGATCAACTTACTGCTCCTGGCCTCCTGTCTCTGTTTGTTCAGGAACAAGATGGGTACAGCAGTCCCCCGACCCCCATCCGAAGATAGGGGCTGGAGGCGGTGAAAAAAAAAACTGCTAAAGCAGCTTCCAGTACAGAGTGCTTCCCACCCCCACGACCCAGCGAGCGGTCTTCGAGCTGTCTCCACCGGGAGAAAATGTGGCTGCGAGAGCCCGCTGGAGGATCTGTTTGGAAGATGAAGGAATTTAAAACAAGTCCCCCTTGTTTTAGAGGAGAGCATTAGGGCCGAGCCGGAAGCGTGGTTGAGGAGAGGAGGTCCCGGGCCTAGATTCCACGCAGCTCTGGGGACCATGCGATGACCCCTGGGGCGCAGCACCCGCGCTCCGGAGCACCGGCAGATGCAAACTTTCAGTGAGCACGGGGCCTGGTTGGGGACCTAGAGTGGGGCCGTGGGCCCGGGGCGCCCCTACCTCGGGCCGCCAGCAGCGAGAAGCTGCTGAGCAGCAGCAGCGGCAGCGGGACGGGGCGCGACGGCGCGGGGCGCTCCATGGGGCCGGCGGGCTCGGGCGGCGGACAAAGGCAAGGCGGGCAGCGCAGCACGCTCTGACCGGGCCTCGGCAGCCAACGCGAGGCTCCTGCGCGCCGCGTTCAATTATCCCGCCCGGAGGAGGCGCGGCGGGGGCGGGGTCCGCGGGGACCCTCCCTCCGGCACTGCGCAGCGGGGGCGTGCCGCCACCCAGACTCTCCTGCAGGGACGCACGCGGGGCACCTCGCAATGGGACGTGCCCCGCCACCCACCTAGCTCGGTGCCCCACACTCGATCCACATCCCATCCTCCCCAGGGATTTCCCTTTACCTATCCCAGTACCGTGCAAAGGTTCGTTCTCGCTGCACGAAACCCCGGGGACTTGGCAAGTCTGTGGTTGGCACCAGAGCTGGAATCAAACTGTCTGTCCAAGACTGCCAGTCAGGCCAAACAGACTTCCAACTCCAGGAGTATATTCTAGGCTCCCCACAGCCCGGAAGGGCTCATGGAAAAGTTTGACCTGACAGGTCGGGAGGGCAAATAGTCATCGAAGCCAGTTTGTGTAGAATGCATGGCAGCCGCCAGTTTAGAGGATTCACAGATAGATTTATTTTTAAAAAATAAAAAAGCTGGGATGATGGCTCAGTGAGTAAGGCACTTGCTGTGAAGAATGAGGCCCTGAGTTCGAACTTCCAGTATTAACATAAAATAAGTAAAAACAATGCAAAAAAAATAGATTTTTAGCCGGGTGTGGGGCACTTGAGAGGCAGAGGCAGAGGCAGGTAGATCTCTGAGCCTGGACAACAATCGAGTTCCATGACAGTCAAGGCTACACAGACAAACCCTCTCTGTCTCAAAAAACTAATGAACAAAAAGATTTAAAAAAAAACATTGCAAGTAAATTCGGAAGCCCTTGGGACACCATTTAGCTGATTGTGTGGGTCCAGCGATTCAGCCTTAGGGATTAGTCTCTGCAGAAATGAATGTGCCAGCGTGCACACAGAGAAATGAGCTAGATAGTGTCCATAGCGTCCAATGGGAGCCACCCAACATCATTGCAGTGAGTGAGAGTGTGAGGGAGTAGCCACACACTAGGACATTCAGCTCTGACGTTGCAGAGTGGGACCAGCTACAGATGAACTTTTACTGCATAGTTCTGTTTGTAGGAAGGGCAGGGCAGGGCAGAGGTTAGGAGACTGGTGCTCCTGGGGTGGGCAGTGTATGGAGGCAGCCACTGAGGAGTGGCTTCCTTAATACAGTTAGTGCATGAAAACTTACCAGGCCATTCAATTATGAAATAAGCCCTTCTATTTGATTTTGAAAAGGGAGCATTGTGCTGTGTTGCCTAGGCTAGCCTTGACCTCCCGGGCTCCAGTGACACTCCTTCCTCAGCCTCCTAAGTAGCTAAAGTCTAGCTGACACTGTGTTTAGCTGTCTCTGGGTGAGCCCTCATCTCAAATGATGTCTAATGCTGGAAGTTTTCAGAGAGACCAGGTAAGGCCTGCCATCTGACCCTTCGTTCAGGAGAACTCCCAGAATCGAGTTTGATCCCCAACAGTGAGCATAAAACAGATATACTGGTACACACTATAGACCCAGCAATTGGGAGGTATAATCGGGAGAATCATACATTCAAAGTCACCCCCCAACTACATAGTGAGGTCAAGGACAGAGTCAAATGTGTGATGCTGCCTCATAACAAGAGGGAAGTGGGAAAAAGGGGGGGCATAGGGAATAGCCTCTGCGAAGGCTCAGAGGCTTTGGTGCCAGAGAAGATGGTGGGGTGTTTTTCTGTCGACGGTTCAGGAGGCCTGAGCATGTGCAGGCGCCGGAGAGGAGGGGCCCCTGAGCTGTGAGAAGATTGGAGACTCGTTAGTACTTTGTTATGGATTCCATTATTGCTGCAGAGTTTGGAAGGTGGCTAGGGGGAGGCAGAAGACCCGAGGTCTGTGCTCAGCCCTTACTAGGCTATACCAGCCCATTCACATTCTCATCCTCTCTCACGTTTTAGGTACTTGCCCCAAGCCCAACCCCACAGCTTTTCCAGATGCCTAGTGACTTGGAAAACCAGTCAGCTGATGTCAGGGAAACGGGTGCCCGTCTGAAACCTCCAGGATGAGCTAGAGGTGGTGACTGGGAATGAGGGGAGTGGATGGCTCTGAGACCACTTGGCTGGTTCTGTGACCCTGTCTGAATCACTTATCCACTTGGCACATTGTGCCCTCTGTTGTGCAGTGTTCCTTTACACTGTGTGAAGATGTGTTGCTGTGATTGGTTTAATAAAAGCTAAACGGCCAATAGCTAGGCAGGATTGGAGGGGGGCAGAAAGGACGCCGGGAAGAAGAAGGCAGAGACTCCAGAAGATGCCACGAGATGCAGAGCAAGCAAGATAGGCAATACGGCGAGGAGTTAGTAAAGCCATGCACCAGGCAGGAAGTAAATTAATAGAAATGGGTTAATTTAAGTTATAAGAGCTAGTTAGAAACAAGCCTAAAGTATCAGCCTTGCTTTCATAATTAATAATAAGTCTCCAAGTCATTACTGGGGAGCTGACGGTACAGACAAAAAGTCTACCTACAGTCCCTCGTCTGTTAAGTGTGGTGATAGGACTTGAATCAGTTGGGAAGGATACAAAGCTCCTGTGACAGGGTCCCCACCAGAGTACTGTGGTTCACTTGCTGTCAGCCATGGGACAGTGACAGCAACAAAGGGCCCCTCCCAGCAGAGCCACACAGGTCCCCACCTCCTCTCCACTGTCCTACTCCTGCCCAGCCCCAGACTCAATATCCATATTTGTAAGATGAACTGGATCAGATTAGTGTCAGGAAAACCGCACTAATCCTGTGTGACTTCGGGTTCCTTATCCCATTCTAGGTAGACCCCAGTTCTCGGATGCTCACGGAAAGACTGAAGGCCTGAGCTTTCTGCAGATGGTGACAAGGGCTGTCTATCCAAAGCCTCAGGCATTCCCACACAGTCTGCACCAAATGCAAAGCATTGGCTACCCTGTGTTTATCTATACCTCACGGTTGGTCCGTAACAAACAACTTTGGGGATGGCGCACACATGTGATAGCGGCACTTTGGAGACAAAGGCAGGAAGATTGTGCATGTGAGGCCGGCCTGGAAGACATAGTGAGGTGCTACCTCAAAAAAAAAAAAAGGAAGGAAAGAAAGAAAGAAGAAATGAAGGAAAAATGGAATATGAAGAAAAGAAGGAAGAGGAGGAAGTAGAATAGGAAGAGAAAGGGGAAGAAAAGGAGGAAGCTGTTAGATCCACATGGAGTCCCTCCTGTCAGGCCCTGATAACAAGAATCATTCAATAGGAGGGCTTGAATGAAGGAGGGACTCTCACACATGCTTGCCCAGTAACAGGAACCATCCATCCCAAGAGACTCTGCCAAAACCTCAGCCTGGCACAAAAGCCATGCAAGCCTTGCCCAGAAAAACTTCTGCGAGGATGTCTCTAACAATGGCCTGTGCAGCATTGGTCTGACACCACCCTTGGGACTGATCTTTGTGGCGAAAGATTACTGTTGCAGAGAATTTTGTAGAATCCCCCTCACTTCCCGTTAAACGTTCCCTAGCCTCCAACTCCTTGAACAGGATGACAGTTCACCACAGCAGTCTTTTTTTTTTTTTTTTTTTTTTTTTTTTTTGGTTTTTCGAGACAGGGTTTCTCTGTATTGTTTTGGAGGCTATCGGTCCAGCCCAGCCTCGAACTCACAGAGATCCGCCTGCCTCTGCCTCCCGAGTGCTGGGATTAAAGGCGTGCGCCACCACCGCCCGGCTACACCACGGCAGTCTTGGCTCCTTCATACTGCCACCCTCAGTACATGCTGTCACTGGAGAGTGCTTTCTGTCATTTAGAACAGCATTTCAAGTTCTCTGAGAATATTCATGCACGCAGCACTGGCCCTTGACCTCAGCCTGCTGGGGTGTGGGAGCCTCAGGGAGCAGCTTGGTCCTGCAGCTGGCTGCTCTCTCATCTCTGACAACCGGAGAGTGAAGCCACTGGGATGGGACTCCATGTCCTCTGACTCCTGGTCCCAGTTCCTCTTGGCATCTGGGCGTCTGTTTCCTACCAAACACCAGTGCAGGAATGTGTCTCCATCTGTGTAAGACTCCTTGTTGTATACCTAGTGAACACACTGTGTGACCATTATGGGTGCAACTAGTGGCCACTCTCCTGTCATGAGATGTTCAGATTCTGCCCAGTTAGAAACTACGGCAGTATGAGACCTGTGCTCTAGACTGGGCTGTCTCTGTAGTTCCTGGCATGGGTGCCCTGGAAGTCAAAGTGAGAAATTCATATTCAGGCACAGGGACCCAAAAGTGGAGTCTCTGTCTCCCAGCCACTGTGGACTAGCATTTCTTCATGCAGGCTATTTTCACCAGCAAAAACAAAAACAAACAAACAAAAAAACAGCCTAATTTCCATTTTCAGAAAGGACCCAACAGTTCTCGTGTTTATGAGCCACTTCTATTCCTCTGTGTGACTAACTTCCCTTTATTCAGTTATTGCAATGGAAGGATTATTTATAACAGCAAAAATCTAGAAAAATGGCCATCAATGGCCTACTTGCGGTATGCATAGTTGGACTGAAGTAGCAATTATGCCACAAACCTAGTGAGATATAATTATTAAACCTCAACTTGACCCTGAGTTTCTTGGCAACCAAAAGAAAAAAAATTAAATTGTGGTGGTTTCTGTGGTTCTTGTTTTTAGCCTAAAGAAGGACTCCATGTTACTGGGAGACACAAGTATTTATCTCAGAGTCAACAAAGGAGGAGGAGGAGGAGGGAGAGGGAGGGAGGGAGAGAGGGAGGAAGGCAGGAAGGAAGGAAGGAAAGAAAGGAAAATGAGGTGATCTTCAGAGAAGTTCTATGTAGAGAGTGAGAGCAGCGACCTCTGACCTTGGGTCCTAGGCAAGATGACACACACCCATACCATCATACAATCCACTCCTAGCAGGAAGTCATTCATTATGGCCCGAGTGACAGTCCAGCTTTGCTTGTCTCCAGAGACAGATTAACAGATGGCTTTCCTGATAACAAACAGCTCTTCATCTGTTTGAGAGATCATAGCTGGCGCTGGTAGACTGTCCTGCCCTCCCCTTCCCAGCCCAGCCTCTGGAGCGCAGCTGCCTGGGATTTCTGTACATGACACCATGCTCCCCCGTCATGGTTTTCCGAAAGTAGAGGCTACCCTGACTTCTGTCCACCCCTCCACGGCACATCTCAGCCTCACATCCCTCCCAACCCCCTGCTCCCAGAGCACTGGCTTTCTACCTCTGTACAGCAGAAGCAGATGGAAGCCCTTCCAGGCAGGGAGCCGTGGATATAATTCTGCTATTGGCTTCGGTCTGATGCCTGCTTCAAAGGCTTCATGGCCTTACATTTAAGTAGCTGGATTCTTCCTGTCCTTCATGTCTCGGCCAAGACACACCTCTGAGAAGCATTCCTGTTCCCCATGCTGGTTACATTTGAGCCTGGATATCCCCTGCCCTGCACTAACTCCTCCCCAGCCCCAAGACTCCAATCACCTTCATGTTCCTTTATTTCTCCCTTAGCTGGTTGACTTCTGTGCCCACTAGCCCATGGGTTCCTGGAGTCAGGAACTGTCTGACTCTTCTGCTGTGCTCAGAAGTCTTTTGTGGAGGCTTGAATAGAAAGAATGTCTCTCTCTCCCCTGGTGCTGCCACAGGCTAAGGAGGACTTGGCCTTCAGCGGGAGCCCTGGGGGACACTACACCCACTGCCCAAACCAGCATTCTGTTCTGCCCTTTGCATGAGGCATTGAGAGACCGCAGCCACCCAGGACTGCTGCCTGGACACTGCTACCCTGAAGGCTGGGGGGAGGCCTGGGCATATGGTCCCTCACTGTCCTTTTAGTCTTTCTTTCTTGAAGGACCTTTTCTTCGTGGGATGGTCATCAGTAGTCTCGTGGCTGGGGTGAGAAATGCAGAGAGAACAGGGTGGGTGGCCTTGATGGGCGGCAGAACGCAGTAACTGACACCCTATATGCAAACCCCGAATAGTATCAGCAGATGCCCCTGCCACAGAGCCCACCCTGGCAGCTGTGCCTCCTCACATTGCAGCCCCATCCAAGGCTCTCCCAAGGGCCACATTCCTTATTATGCTAAGGAGGCCTGGAGTACCGGTGGGGGTGAGGGGCGGGGAGTTCTGGAGTGACCGCTCTCAATGGGCTGCTGTGTAACACAAAGCACACCCCTTGCTTTCATGTGCTTCTCTGCATGATCACAAGGGACAACCCTAGACCACTGGGCAGACCCTGGGGGCTTGAGGAAGCGTGAAGTAATCAGAGAAGGCTTCTTGGAGGAGGTGGCCTGACACTGGCCCTGACACTGGCAGAGATGAACAAGTTGGCGGGGGGGGGGCAGAGGAAAGGACCCCAGAGAGAGGAGCACAGCTCAGACTATCGAGTAGCAGACCGTATTCAGGCTGGTGTGAGAGTATTGAGTATAAATAGTGAGTGGGGACTTCAGCATGGTGACCAGAGTCGGGGGTTCCACACGAAGCGTGATCATGAGCTATGTGACTAAGCCTGGGACAGGCCATTGGGGTTTGGCAATGCTGTCTGCACGCCTAGCTCCCTGCCTGACCCATCTTACACGACTGTCTGAGGAGTCCATGTTTCCAGGCTCAGCACAGGCCAGGCCTTTGATCCCACATTCCTCACACAGCGGCCCAGGAGGAGGGCTCCTGCTGGATCTCACAGGGAGGGAGGCAGGATCCCCCCAGTGGCTGCTAGCTTCACAGACTGGGGTCCACATGCACCCCTGGCAGGGCTGGACCTGAGTTCTCATCTCCCGTTGGACTCACCTGGCACAGTACCAGCGACTGTTCAGGGTGGAGGGCTGAGATGTGTCTCCCTAAATTCACACACTGATTGTGGAGGAGACAAGGCCACAAGACGTGGCTGTGTGACAGTGGTCCCCTTGTATTCAAACTCAGGTCTTTACAAGAAGAGGTGTGGAAGGACTTGGGAGCACTCGGTAAAGCACTTGCCGAGCAAGCCTGAGGATCTGAGTTCAGATCCCAGCACCCATGTAAAAAGCCAGGCACGGCCTCAGACTTCTGCAGTCCCAACGCTGAGAAGGCAGAGTCATGTGGCGTTCTGGAGCTCACCGACCAGCAAGCGCCCCACCGGGTCCCGGACGCAACTCGTCATAAGAGGACTAGAAGTGGCAAAAGAAAGGGGTACAATTTTGTGAACTTGCAAAGTCAGGCATCAGCCTAGAACAGCAGATGAGAGCCCAAAGGACAGTTTCCCAGCCCTGCTGCGGGGCCCTCTCTCCCTCCCTCATGCCTCCTAGGTCTTAGCTTTCCCTCTGTCACTGACATTCATCTTTTTCTCAACACAAACCATGTGCAGGTTCATATCTATGTTTTGTTTTACATCCTATCTGTTTTAAAAACCGCTCAGGTAGGTAGATACTTGTCCGAACTCTCTAGGACTGCCAGTTTTCCTGGGGGACTTTGTCTTGTCCTGGTGATTGACATGCCCATTTGAATGGACTTTTTTCTTGCTTTGTTTTGGGGTTCTGTTTTGTTTTTCAAGACAAGGTGTGTGTGTGTATGTGTGTGTGTGTGGCCCTGGTTGTCCTGGAACTTGCTCTATAGACCAGGCTGGTCTTGAATTTAGAGAGATCTGCCTGCCTCTGCCTCCCAAGTGCTGAGATTAAAGGCGTGTGCTACCACACCAGCTAGAATTGACTGTTACGGGAGGGTTATATATATCTTTTTCTGTTTTTTTTTTTTTTGAAAGCCTTCAAGCATAGAGTTTAGTTAATGGTTCCTGGCAAGCCAGGATGTCACATGTCCTTCCATGGTCAGAGATATGACTTAGGCCCTATTTTCCCAATCTTTGTTTTGCAGACTGTTGATAACAATGGAAGGGCCCATTCCTCCAAGTCTTCTAATACCTAACTAGCGACTTGATAGCAAAAGTGTCTAAAATCTACTCTCTGGGAAAACTATAGAGAGCTCTGAACCTATTAATCCTGAGTCTGCAGCTTGGAAACTTTTGCCCTAAATCCCCTCATTTCCTCCCCTGCTCCCTGGGCCCAGTAAATATAATTCATTATGTTCATAAGTGTCCAAAAATTTCTAAATGACCTACAAGATACAAGTTATTTTTCTTTCCGAGGGTGTTTTATTTCACTGAGTGTAATGTCCTCCAGGTTCATCTGTGTGTGGGAACGTCATCACCATCACCATCATCACCATCACTACCACCAACATCACCACCACCATCATCATCACCATCATCACCACCATCACCACTATCACTATCCTCACACTGGCAATAGGGATTGGACCAGGGCAGTGTGCATGCTAAGCATGTACTCAACTGTGGCTCTGAACTCACACCTCCATCCTTACTACTTTAGTACTAAGAATTGTATAATCAATTGCCATTCTGAGTGGAATGTTTTTCCATGTTTTCTAATTTGTTATTGCTGATATAAAGCAAAACTGTATGATTTTTACATGCCTATTGTGGGCAGCTACAGGAGCTTTATTTACAGACATTTATCACCATGAGACTTACCACAGAAACATAATCACACAAAGGAATATAAGAAGATATGTGATATAAGGGCAGTCACATAAATACAACATACCCCACTAGAAATGAGGTAAAACTTTTCACAGTTGTAAACAGGAATGCTGTTGAAATGAACTAGTGTAGCACTAATAGGTCTTAATAATAAAAACTCAGAGTCAGCTATCAGGGGGTGAAAGCAGAAGGATCAGAGAAGCAGAGCAGCCAGCCACTAGAGTTCTTACCTCTACCGATGCTCAGACCAAAGGACAATCCTGTCCTCAGACTGACTGTGTCACACTGCTGCTCAGACTGCACTGAGCTCCTGTCTCCTCCCACCTTATACTCCTCTCTCTGCCCAGCCATATCACTCCTGCCTCCACCTCCCTAGTATTGGGATTAAAGGTGCGTGACCCCCAAGTGCTAGGATCACCTTTGTGTGAGCTCTGTTTCTCTTTTAGACTGGATTAATTTCATGTAGCCCAGGGTGGCCTTGAACTAACAGAGATCCATCTGCCTCTGTCTCCGGATTGCTGGGATTAAAGTGTGTGCCACCACTACCCGGGCTCTATTGCTAACTAGTGTGGCTAGCTCTGCACTCTGATCTACAGACAAGCCTTATTTGTTATAGCATAAACAAAATATCACCAAAAACTATTATCTAAATCAAATAAAACTCAAAGCAGAAGTTAAGATTGTGCATACACTGCCCTTGCTAAAATAAGTATGAATATTGGGGCTGAGGAGATGACTCAGGCTGTAAAGTGTTTGCCAGGCAAACATGAGGACCCAAAGCACCCACATAAAAGCTGGGTGAAGTGTGGGCCCAGAACGGGTCGGGGGAGGGCCGGGCAGAGGCAGGATTCCTGGGGCTTGCTAGAGAGTCATTCCAGCCAAGTGACAAGCTCCCAGGCTCTCATGAAAGGCCCAGTCTGAAAAGATAAAGTGAAGAGTGATGGAGGAAAACACACAACATCAGTCTTGATGCCACTCAGAGAGAGAGAGAGAGAGAGAGAGAGAGAGAGAGAGAGAGAGAGAGAGAGAGAGAGAGAGGGCAGGAATATGGGGGGAGGTTGAGCCTGGAAGAAAATACAGTCAGGGTAGGAAGGTGGCATTGGTGGATCTTTCTTCCCTGAGTATTTTTCTCCTGAACATATCCTGCTTATTAACATCAGCCAAGGGGTTTCCATTGTCTGCAGAAAGAAAAAGAAATCCAAAGCATTCAGAGATTCTACAAAAAACTGTTTTTCACCAACTCGGGAACACTCTCCCTCTCCCTCTCCCTCTCCCTCTCCCTCTCCCTCTCCCTCTCCCTCTCCCTCTCCCTCTCCCCCCCCTCGCACACACACTCTCTCTCTTTTCCTCCCCCCCACAGAAAACTAGCCATCCCTTCTTTGCTTTTAATTGCTTTTTATTTGCAATATACTTTTAACCAGAACCACATTGCAGAAAATTGGGAAAATGGAAACAAAGATTTCCCACAATGCCTCCCTCTTGATGTAGCTGGAGCTGCAGCATGCTCTTTCTAGTATTCGATGTGCATGGCTTCCGTAGCTCATCACAGGATATGTAGTTTTTGAACTTGAACTCTTCCCTCGACTCTCCTGTGTTGCCATGGAGCTTCCTGGCCTCCCCCACTCGGGGCATCAACCAGCCACACAGGTAGAGCATCCCTTGTTCCCCTTGCTGCCCTTTCCCCTGCTGTCATGAGAAATGCTGCAAGGAGCCTTATCTGTTCATAAGCCTTCCCATATTTGGAGTTATTTCTTTAGGACTAATTCCCAGATGAACAGGTCAAAGGACACATACTGTTCTGATGCTCACCTTTCTCCATTGGCCCAGCCACCTGCTGTTTGCTGGAAGGACACATGGTTCCAATTAAAGGCCCGGAGTTTTCTCATAGATTCCAGCTGAAGAAACGGAGGAACCCCTGAGGCGCACATAATGTGGGGAACTTAGTCAGCTGCACTGCCAGTGGGGGGCAGGGAGTTCTGTTAGACTGTCCCCTGAAGGAACTCCACGATATTTTTTTTGTATTGGCTTATGCTTCGGAGACCCTGTGATCGTCATGGCTCTAAACACTTGGTAGTGCAAGGGCAGATCCAAAGCCCTCATCACTGGACCTGGGCTTGAAGCACCTCACAGCTAACTACAGAATTAATTGGTCTTTTCATCTTTCATTGCTTCATTGGCTCCATCCTATGGATGAGAAAACAGATGCTGAAAAAGGTGAAGGGGCTGGGCTGGGAACATAACTAATTAAGTCACCAAGTCAGTCCTCATCCGAATCCCTCTACTCTAAGTCCACTTCCAAATCCATTCACATTGCACTGGATTCACTGGATAGACAAACACGAGCACACACACACACACACACACACACACACACACACACACACACACACACACACACACCAGCTCTGTGCTGGGTCCTGGAAAGCAGGAGGAGATGGTGCTAGAGAGAATTAATTGTAGGAATCCTGAGAAGTGTACTCTGCAGGAAGTGAAGGATCCTTGGAGGACCCTGAAAAAGTTTGCCATGCGGTGGTCAGAAAGATGACTCAGCAGTTAAGATGCTTGCTGTGCAAGCCTGACAATCTGAACTTGATCCCTGGAACCCATGATGGGAAGGAAAAAAAACATTCCTAAAAGTTGTCTTCTGACCTACACACACACACACACACACACACACACACACACACACACACGCACGCACGCACGCACGCACGCACGCACGCAAGCCCTGGTATTAGTGCATCCACACTCACCTCCTGGGCAGGATCCTAAAGGTCAAGGATCAGGGGTGAGTGGCTAGAGACTGTGTGGGAGGCCACAGCCACTTTGTCCCGGTTGTCGTGTGCTGTGGTGGGTAAGAGCAAGCTTTGCTCCTGCAGGCCTGCACGTGGATGTATCCTCTGCTTCCCACTGTCTGGATTACTGTGCAAGTCACTTGCTCCCCTCCCCCAGAGCCACAGTGGCCTTTTCATTAAAAAGAACAACAGCACGATCTGCCTGCTAGTGTTGGGAGGGTTCCAGAGGACAATGTGTGTGAAGTTCTTAACTGGGCTCTTGGGACCTGATCACAAGGAGTTGGCTATGATGATGGTGGAGGAGGAGGAGATATGTAGAGAGCTTGGAAGTCTTCCTGAAGATGATTCTGAACCTTGGAAGAGAAGGTTATGAAGAGGTCCACGGGCAAAGGTAGATGAGCAAGGCACCTAAGGCAGAAAGATACCAACGTCTTGGAGAGAGGCCTCAGTGTCTCAGCCTTCTAAAAATATATACACTATTATTTCATTTTATATGCATGGGCATCATCCCTGCATGTACGCCTGTGTACTACATGCATCCCTGGTGGCCTCAGAAACAAGAAGAGGGTTTAAGACCCCCTGGAACTGGAGTTATGGATCGGATTCCAGAGCAGTGCTCTTAACCCCTGAGCCATTTATCCAGCCACCCCCACCCACACACACCTAATTTTTTTTTTTTGAGACAGATGATAGCTGACTTGGCTAGGTGACTGATCAGCAAGTCCCAGGGATTGATTTCCTGTCCTCACCTCCCTGGGGCTGATTTTATTGACACATACCACTGTGGCCAGCTTGTACATGGGAGTAGGACTCAGGTCTTCTTGCAGCAAACCCTTTACCAACCGGGCTATCTCAGCCCCTCTACCATAGCTTTTAGCTGTTATACTTGCATGCCTCTATGAGCCCTGATGGGGGAGGGGGACAGGCTCCTCACTGTCTGTTGGCACTGGATCAACTCGTTGTTCTCATTAAGCTGCTTACCCTCCTGCAAGCATCACACAGTGATGCCTGCCCCAGCACTATGCATCTGGGCATGGGCCCCACCCAGGGCACTATGGAAGCGTCCTCTAGACCTCGAAGCTTAGAGGGCAGGCTTGGGCTTCCTCCTCACTTCCTCCAGGCTTGACTTTGCCTTGTTTTGTCTCCAGCTTCCTTGGAGCCAGGCAGGGCCAGTGGGTGTGGCCACGAGGCACCTCAGGCACTCTGGCTGTCCCAGCCAGCCATGGGATCCAGCTGGAGAGCTGTCCTAAAGATTGAGATGTTTCTGGCTCCCTTCCTGTCTTGGTGCTTGGGGCAGTTGGACAAGAGGAAAGGGATCTTGCTATGTCCCTGCTGATTTCTCCCTGTCTGCGGGGTTGGATCTGGGACCACAGACTGCCATGTCCAGTCTCTGGGATCCTTCCGTCTTCTGCTCTTTTCTCTTTTGTCTGCAGCCTCTTTGCACACAGAGTAAGCAGCTCATTCATTCACCCACGTACCAAGTGCTTTACTGAGCACTTGCCATGTGCCAGGTGCTGTGCTCCGCCCCAGGCAGGGTCTCACTCACCACATACTCCTGGCTGACCTCAAACTCATGATCCTCCTGCCTCAGCCTCCTAGGTGCTGGGATGATAGGCAACAGCCACTGAGTCTGGCCGCAATCGTTATTCCAGGTACAAATTTGCAGGCCTGAGGGGCCCACCTGATGCAGGGAGGTGCATACTGTCACAGAATGGTGCCTCTTCTTGTGTCTCTCTCTGGTTTTGCTTTTCTTGTTGACCTGAGATGAGCAGTACTCACTCACTCACAACCAGGAAGAAGCCTGCCTGTGCCTTGGGTTTCAGTTTACAAGGCTGGATTCCTTTGTGTGCATGTGGTTTTGTTTGTTTCAGACCACCAAATGCCTTCAATACCTGAGGGGGCTTCATGTTTCATAGCGTGGCATGCACCCGTGTATAAATGTGGGGAGTGATCTGGGTGGCCTGCTGGGGCATGGAGGTACATGCCCCTGGCCCCTTCACCCTCCTTTGGGTCTCCTTGAGTGCTTTTCTTATGTTTCTGGGAATATATCAGTCCATGCCGGTGTGGCCAGTCTGTCATCTCCCTACAAGTGAGGCTGTCCTTGTTTCGTGTCAAGGTCCCCAGCTCTGGGCTGGCCTCGTGAAAGTACGCAGTTGTGCACTGGGCCTCCACAACCACCATCTGCACACACTTGTGAGCCAAGGAAGGCTCAGGTCAGCTGGGTTACAAGGTTTAACTGATTTGTATTTCATTTGTCAGTATTCTGTGTATGTCTGACGTGCATGAGTGTGACTGTGAACATATATGTGCCACAGCATGCACGTGGAAGTCAGAAGGCAAGCCTTCCACCACGGGGATGGAGGATCAAACTCAGGTTATCACATTTGCACCCGAAGTGGCCTACAGAGTGAGTTCCAGGACAGCTAGAGCCACATAGAGAATAAGGATGGGGCTTCTCCCAGCTTCCTACAGGGGGAGAAGAACGCAGTGAACACTTGAGAAATCACCAAGTGAGGGCACCAAGAGTCCTGGAGGGGACTGGGGTGACAAGCCTGTTTGCATTGGCGGCAGATTCTGTGGAGTTCAGCCTATGTGCATCGGAGAGAACTGAGCAGCGAGGAGTCTTCAAGGACAGAGGAAACAGAGATCCACCAAGTTTTCAATGATAAGACTGGATTCCCAGTGGGGTGGTGGCAGTGCAGGCCTCTAATCCCAGTACTCAATAGGCAGAGGCAGGTGGATCTCTGAGTTTGAGGCCAGCCTGGTCTACAGAGTGAGTTCTAGGACATTCAGGACTATGTACTGAGACCTTGTCTCAAAAAAAAAAAAAACCTGTAAGGGCACAGCTGGGCTTTTCCCACAGTCCTCTTTATCTAGAAAGGGTGGTTTTATATTTAGCTTCTGCCTTTTGATCATAGACATGTTTAGGAGAAGAGGAAAAGCCATCCCTGGAGAGAGTAACATTGCCCAGAACCTCTTGCTTTTGATATATAATGTCCAGGATTCCATTAAAATTATTAGACATGAAAAGAGCTAGAAAATCTGGCACGCAGTGAAGGCAAGAGGCCAGCAAGAGGTGGAGAAACTGAACGATGCAGATGTGGACTCCAGGACACAAGGAAGTACATGCAAGGTAACAACGGGAAACTGAAATTGGAATCTTTGAAGAGAAGGGACCAAAATAACATTCTATAACTCAAAAATTAAAAACTGCATGGATAAGTCTACTAATAGGTTGGGCACAGCATAATACAGGAAACGGGAACTCAGAGAAAGCCAGCAGGAAATACTTGACAGGGGGAAGAGGAAAAGAAAAGGGACAGGGAGGAGGAGGAGGAAGAGGAGGAGGAGGAGGAGGAGGAGGAGAGAAATCTGACAATTCCAGCCTTCTTGGGCTGGAGGTGGGATTCCTAGCAAGACAAGCCATCTCAGTGAGCTCTGGGTTTGATGCAAAGACCCTACCTCTATCAGTCAGGCAAAAGAGCGATGGAGGAAGATTCCCAGCATGCACCTCGGGTTTCCACCTGTGTGTGCGCATACACAGGCTTCGAAGAAAGCAGAGCTAACTACAGTGAGATCATTCTACAGCAAAAGAATGCACGGTGGATGAGGAAACTCAGAAAATGTGATACAGATAACCCCAGTTTGGGGCCATGTAGGCCTTCCAGAGAGAGCCAATGTGGCTGTGGTCCATAGAAGAAAGAAAGATGTTCCAGGCAGCCGCCACCAGCGGTCCTCTCTGACTCTATGGCTGAGTGGGTCCTTTCTTCAGGGGAATTCAGAGTGGGCACAGGCCCTGTCCAGGAGCTCTGCAGCACGGGACACCTCTCCCTTCCCTTTTCAGAAGCCTTCCCCCTCCAGCTTAAGCAGATGCTTTAATTTTAAGGCAATGTCTCAACCAAGTTTCTAAATTCTATTTTGGAGGAAGGAAGGGGAAAAAAAAACGAGAACAAGGATGTAGCTAAGCTGGCAGAGAGCTTGCCTGACATGCACAAAGCCCTGGGCTCAGTTCCTAAGCAACTAGCATGGCCTAAAACCAGGCTGGCAAAAGTTTGCAATCCTAGCACTCTGGAAGAGGAGGTAAAAGGGACCAGAAGTTTAGGACCATCTTTGGCTTCATGCTGAGTTCAAGGACAGTTAGTCTATTTAAATCACCATCTGATAGAAAGGGAGGGGGGGAGGAAGGAAGGACAGAGGGAGAGAAGGAGAGAGTGAGAGGGAGGGAGGGAAAGAGAGAGAGAGAGAGAGAGAGAGAGAGAGAGAGAGAGAGAGAGAGAGAGAGAGAGAGAGAGAGAGAGAGAGAGATCCCCTTTGCCCTGAGGCATGACTTCTGCTTCTAGGGACCTGCTCACATAACACATCTCTTAGAAACAAACATGTTCAAATAATCCCCTGTTGAGCCTGAGCTGGGACTCAAAATGAAGAATGAGCAAGACCCATGGCCTATTCTGAGGAAGAAAAATTCTTCACTTAAAGTCAACAATTGTATAAATTGCCTTAGAGCCAGTGTTCTGGAAAACTTTGTCATCGCCCCCCCCCCACATACACCATGGAATTAGTTAAAAGTCCATGTCTCTCTCACTTTCCAAACCCACCCTGCATCCCAGCACATGCTCACTGTTGGCACAAAAGTATGTTGGAACCGAGAGGGAACAAAATGTGTGAAACAAATTGGAAGTTTGCACCACCTCATAGTCTCATGGCTAATCCCAAACGCCAGTTTTCAAGGTTTAAATTTGGGCAAATTGGAGTCACAATAGGGATTTAGGACAAGCGTACAAAACCTGAACCCAAACTGGAAAACAGAAAAGAAAATTGTCTATATGTTAAAGATATCATTATCATCACCCAGCCAAGACTGAACCCTGCAATCAAAACAGAGACATTCCCCAGGGAGCCTGTGTGTTTTTATGGCAAGCTTCATTTGTGCCTAATCTCCCTCTACACAGCAAAATCACTTTAATAAAACACCCCCTGACACACACTCAGATTCTAGAAAGGGACCATCTGTTGATGATTCTGAGGTCTTATGACTTCATTCTAAAATCAAAATATACCATTCAAAGCTTCATGGAAAATGAAATAGACCATACAGCGATGAGGTCTACTTTAGTGGAACAAGAAAGAATTGAGTCATAGTTACATGGAATTCAGGGTACGTTAGTTCTCACCCAGGAGTGATCCCTTCAAACACTGAAGTCACCTGTAGGACTCTGATGAGGGGTTTACCACCTATGTGCCTCCACACTTCACAAACAGAGGGGTGCGTGCTAGCACTCCACGGTTATATGTTTTATGAAGTAGCAAGTCCCCATGAGCACACAGGGTCTCTTGTAGCCCAGGCTGACCTCAAACTTCTGATCCTCTTGTTTCCATCTCCCAAGTGCTAATACTGTAGGCATATTCCACCAAGCCTGGTTTTATGCTGTACATGGGGTTTGAACCAGGAGTTTGTGTATGCCAGGCAAGAACTATGCCCAGACTCTTGTTTTTTCTTTTTCTTTTTCTTTTTTTGGTTTTTATGAGACAGGGTTTCTCTGTATTATTTTGGAGGCTGTTGGTCCAGCCTAGCCTCGAACTCACAGAGATCCGCCTGTCTCTGCCTCCCGAGTGCTGGGACTAAAAGTGTGCACCACCACCACCCGGCTTTTTTTTTTTTTTTTAAGATTTACTTATTATGTACACAGTGTTCTGCCTACACATATATCAGCTTGCCAGAAGAGGGCACCAGATCTCACTACAGATGTTTGTGAGCCACCATGTGGTTGCTGGGAATTGAACTCAGAATCTCTGGAAGAGTAAGCAGTGCTCTTAACCTCTGAGCCATCTCTCCAGCCCTTGTTTTTGCTTTTTGAGACAAGATCTTGCTTTACAGGCCTGGCAGGGCTAGAACTCACTGCATAGACGAGACTGGTTTCAAATTTTCCCAGTGATCTACTTGCATCTGCCTCTGATTGCTCGGATTATAGATGTACTGCCACGCCCATCTACCTTGGCTGTTTTTATTTTGTCACTTTAAGATGGAACGATTTCCAGATGATATTTCCTTGCTTTGCATTCAAAAGTAGGGTATAGGAGCCACTCTTCTAGAAATGGTGAACTCTGGGTTCAGTGATAGATCCTGTCTCACAAAATAAGGTAGAGAGTGGGAGCCATTGGATGGTGACCCATACCCACACGTATTTTTTTAAATTTCTACAATCTGTTGGACTGGGAGTGTTAGCCTGCAACCCCAGCACTAGTAAGGCTGAGACAGGTGGGTTCAAGCTGGCCTAGGCTAACACAGTAAGTGCCAGTATAGCCTGGGCAACTAGTGAGACCCTGTCTCAAATAAACAATGGTTGGATCTGTTGGAGAAGTGGGCCCACTTTGCCCACTGCACAGAATGTCAATCACTGGAAGGATTTTCACAAGAAAAACTGTTTATTCATGAGGCAGCTATCTCTGGAGACGGGAGAGCAAGTCTCAAATTCACCTCCCCAAGAATTCAGTTAAGTGGTTTTGTTTGCGGCAGCCTGGGAAAGGGAATGGAAGGTTAGGAAGTTGTCTGTGGTCTGCACGCATGTAACCAGCTTCATCAATTGTCACTTGTGACACATAGAAGGGGTGTTTTCTTTACTCTGGAAATTGGTGGTTGTGGGCAGGAGGCTGGGGCTGGAACCCAGGTCTTTGTACATGCTAGGCCAGCACTCTGCTGCTGAGCCACACTTCCAGGTCTAAGACTGGGGGACTAGAGATAGGTAGGTATTTATGTGTTTGAAACATGGCCTCAGTAGTTTTCCCTGGCTGGTCATGAGCTTGTAGGTTCAAGCAATTCTGCTACCTACCCTCCCAAGTAGCTGGGACCACAGGTTCATGCCACAGCTCACTATAGACTTTACCACTGCTAAATGATCCATTACTAACTGATGAGTTTTACAGTCAATTGACCTTAAAGCAAGTAGCTCCATGCAGGTGGAATGGAATAGTCTGCAGAGTTTAAACCATCTTGTCTCTGTTTTGGGTTCGTAGTGTCTTCTATCACTTCCTCTTTGTCCTAGCCTAGTGTAGAACCAGGATTGTCCCCAGGGATGGCACAGCAACGGGATGCAGCAGAAACCACAGAGCTTTTGAGAAGCTTGAATATGCCTACCACTCCAGCCACAACTCCATTCACACTGTTGACATTTACCTGCTTACATGCAGCCTGGAAACCAGTCAGATTTGTAGCACTTTCCTCTGCATTCCACATACACCATGTAGCTATTGCACTAGGAAGGGAGTGAGGGCAAGAGGAAGACTCAATGATGGGTAAGTGAATTACATCAGACATTCCAGGAGGAGGAAGATCAAGCTCATTTTACACTAACTCTTTCAGAACACAGAGGAAAAGCAATCCTTACTAATTCATTCTATAAAGGCAGGGTTACCCTTTTAACCAAAAACCAAACAATAAAAGAAAATTGCAATTCAGTATCTCTCATGAATACAGATACAAAAATCTGCAACACCAAACACCGAACCAAATCCAGCAGTATATAAAAAGAACGCTACCTCATGACTAAGTGGGACCCACCATCAGACTTCCAGATAGGTTTAACATTTGAAAATCAGTCAGTGCGATTTGCCACGTTGCCATGAACCCTTTCAATATCTATGGAAAAAGCACTTGATATAATCCAACATCCATTCTAGGCAAAACGTCTCTGCAAACTGGGAACGAAAGGAAACCTCATCCTGGGTAAGGTGGGTCTCATACTTGACCTTGAACGTTCCCCTGGGTGCTAAAGGGCAGCTGGCACCCTTGCATATTGGAGCCATGAAGAATAAAGGCATCAAGACTTCGGGGGTAGCTCAGTGGGTAAAGCATTTGTGGTGCAAGGGTGAAGACGAGAGTGTGGACTCCTAGATCCCACATAAAGACAGGCATGGTAACTTACAGTTATAATCCCAGGGCTCCTGTGGAGAGATGGGAGGCAGAGACTGGGAACTGGGCCAGTTAGAGGAGAGATCCTGCCTTAAAGAAGGTGGAAAGCTAGGAGGGACACCCAGGTTGTGCTCTGACCACCCCTCACACACACACACACACACACACACACACACACACACACACACACACACACGCACGCACGCACGCACGCACGCACGCACGCGCACACACACACACAAACACACACACACAAACACACACACACACACACACACACACACCCCTGCCCTTACACTAGGGATGAAAAGATTGTGTATTTCTGTTGTTTAGCTTCTGTTGGGTGATGGTATAGCTGTTTCTACTCTTTCCTTACTGGGATTTCATCTCATTCTAGAGGGTTATTGAAGGTTCCAAATATACCTGCAGAGTTACCTATTTCTTTTTCCGTTGTAAATATTTCACAGTTCTGTTTGTTTTGGTTTTTTTGTTGGGGGGGTTATTTTTTTTTGTACAAACACATTCAGAATATCTGTGTCTTGGAGGGCTGGCCCTTCACCCTCAAACATCATTCTTCCCTGTCTCTGGAAGTTCTGCTTCTGCTCCTATGCCTGCTTTGCCTGTTATTCATACGGCAACATGCTTTCTTCTGATTAATATTTCCATTATAGACCTTCTTCCATCAGTGAGTTGTCAACCTGCCTCTACAGTTGGAATCCCCTCGCAAGGGGCATGCAGTTAGGTCCAGCATTTTCATTCACTCTTCCAATCTGTGTCTTGTAATTTCTCTATGAGGCATTCATGACTGACATGATTATGGATGCACCCGAACTTATGTCTGTCACTCATCTTTTTGTTCTATTTGTTCTGTTTCTTGTCTCTTTTTCTTTTGTCCTATAAAGTTACCTGACCTTTTTTAGAATTTCATTTTAATCTCTCTATCATAATTTATTTGTTTGTTTTTGTTTTCTTGCTTTGTAATCTAAGCAGGCCTTGAATTTTCTGTCTTCCTGCATCAGCCTCTTAGGTAGCTAGGGTTACAGGCCCCATTGGACCATTTTATAATTATCTCAAGTATTTCCTTCACATCTATTTAGAGCAGTTTCGGTATTTGAAAGTAATATTTACTGGAGTTAGAGAGATGGCTCAGTGGTTAAGAGCACCAGCTGCTCTTCCAGAGGACTGAGTTCAGTTCCCAGCACCCTCATGGCAGCTCACAACCATCTGTAACTCCAGTCTCAGGAGATCTACTCCTCTTCTGGCCTCCACAGGTTCCAAGCATGAATGTGTCACACAGACAAACAATGCAGGAAACAGCCATATTCATAAAATGTAAGAAACTTTAAAAGAAAGTTTCATTGTTTGGTTACCTTCCTGATATTCTGAGATATATTTTATCATTTCATTTTCTTTCTTGTCTTCTTTCTTTCTTCTTTTTTTTTCTTTTGAAACAAAGTCTCACTATGTAGCCTTGGGAGGCTGGGAACTTACTATGTAGAGTAGGTTGGCCTCAAACTCATAGAGATCAACTTGACGCTGCCTCCCTAGTGCTGGGATTACAAGGATGTGTCACCAAGACAGGCTTTTTTCCTCTTTTTCTTTCTTTTAATATTTATTTACTCTATTTCCTCTGTGTGTGTGTATGCATGAGCACTCACACATGCCTGAGTGTACCTCTATGCACAGAAGAGCCCAAGGAGTCAAGAAAAGCTGTTGAATTCCCTGTAACTAAGTTTACAGTTTACAGTTATTAGCCACCATATGGAGGCTGGGAATTGAACCAGAGTCCTCTGAAAAGAGCAGCCAGTGGTTTTAACCACAGAGCCATCTCTCCAGCCCCTTCCTTTCTTTTTGAAGAGCTTATTGTTTACCATTCCTATCTTGGTAGCCATTTTAGTTTGTTTTTTATTTGTAGTTGTGTGTCAGTATGTGTGTGTGTGTGAGAGAGAGAGAGAGAGAGAGAGAGACAGAGAGAGAAAGAGACAGAGAGAGACAGAGAGAGAGACAGAGAGAGAGAGAGAGAGAGAGAGAGAGAGAGAGAGAGAGAGAGAGACAGAGAGAGAAAGAGACAGAGAGAGACAGAGAGAGAGACAGAGAGAGAGAGAGAGAGAGAGAGAGAGAGAGACAGAGAGAGAGAGAGAGAGAGAGAGAGACAGAGAGAGAATGTATGCACACATACAGGAAGCCATGGGGGCCAGAAGTGTCAGATTACTTGGAACTGGAGTTACTGCTTGTCTTGAGCTGTCAGATATGGGTGCCCAGAATAGAATCCTGGTCCTGAAAAAGAAGTGTGTACTCTTAACCACTGAACCGTCCTTCCGCTCTCTGTCTTTTTGTCCTTAACAAGTACTGGGGTACACGCTGACTTTTTCCTCTCAGTCTTGTAGAATGTCAAGAGCCTGCCTTCTGAGCCTGCAGCCCGGATGAGGACTCTGCAGTAACGATTGCTTCCCCACAGGAAACAGCACACTGCTTTCAATCATCCCCTTGTTTACAGTTTGGGGCAGTTTGGTGTGGTGCTGCCTTGGTGGTGTCAGTTTGGAAGTTAACTAAGCTTCTCAGAAGTCTGTGCCTTCCCTTAATTTGGGGAGTTATAAATTTTTCGTCCCTACCCACCTTACTTCTAACAGAATCCCATTAACAACTCTCCTCAGGGTTCTACTGGGATTTTCTCTTAGTACTTCTTCTATTGTTCCTCCCGGACAATTTCTATTTCTTCTATATTTCCGTTTGTAGAAACTGATTCTTTTTATGATTATTTGTTGAGTCTCTGTTTTTCTTTTTTCTTTTCTCCAAGACATAATTGCCTGCTGAGACATTTTTATCTCATCTAACCTGCCTGCCACCCGAAGGTGGTATCCATTTCTTGTCATTTTTCACTCTGTGGTCTTTCGGGCAGTTGGTATGATGGTGAGTGGTTTTTTCCGTTGAAACCTGAGCAGTCTCATATTCCATTGGAGACTCTGGACCTTATTTAAGTGTCCTGCTGCAGCTGGCTTTTCCTTGTACGTCTCTGCCAGGGGGAGGGGATGCTGTTCTGTTACCACAGTGGAGAGAGAAGGCCAGCTTTCCCACTCAGCCTTCCTTGATAACCGGGGTGGTAGAGATCTGCTCCTTGTCACTGCTGAGGAGAAGTGACAGTCCCAGCTCTCCACCAGCCTCCACCAATACTTGCCTGGAGCCATGGAGCCGGAGGAGGAGCAGCTCTGGTCTGCCACCAGGGGACACGATGGGTCTTGACCCCCAGTGGGAATGAGAAAGGTGCCTTGCTATCCTAGGTGAGAGAAGTCTCTACTCACACCATGGCAAGGAACTTGATCCCTCCGGCAGGAATGAAGGTCTTGCTCTCTTCCCTGCAATGCCAGTTGGCGGGGTGTTTGGACACTTCATGGGGCTTGGCGTGTGTGTGGTAGTCATCCTCCCCCCATCGCCCCCCACTGTTATGCTCAGTGAAAGTACACCTCGTATTCTGTCTTGGGAGGCTGCGGTGTCCTAGCTCTGTTGGGCTGAGCTTCGTCTGTGTCTGCTAGTGGTTCTGGATGGCAGTCTCCTGGGCTCCTTAGATCTGGAGGTCCCTAATTGGCCCCCACCTGTCTGTCAGTCTCTCTGTATCCAGGGTTTTCAGTTACATTTGGTGGGTGGGATGGGGAGAGTACATCTGTCTGTCTGTGGTCTGCCCAGAAACAGACGTCTCTCTGTATTGCTTTCATAACTTTATCTTTAATTTTTTCCCAAAATACAAAGTTAAAAAAGAGGGATGGGGAAATTTCTCACTGGATAAAGTGTTGGCCACACAAGCATATGGACTGGAGTTCGAATCACCAGAGCCCATGTGAAAACTAGGCCAATGTGTTGACTACCTGCAACCCCAGGGTGTGGGAGGACATCTCTGGGGCCAACTGACTAGTTAAACTGGTAAAATTGGTGAGCTTTGTGGTTCAGTGAGATACCTTGCCTCAATAAATAAGGTGAAAAACAATCAAAGAAGACAAGACATTAACTTCAGGCGTCCTCATGCACATGTATGTGCACCTGCATCTGTGTAAATGCACATCTACATACAAGGGCATCCACACACATGCAAACATCATGTACATATGCACATGAATGAAGTTAAAAAACTCCTAGTATTGGGATCTAATTTATTGAAATATCAAAATATAAAAAAGATATTTACAGCCAGGCAGTGGTGGCTTACGCCTTTAATCCCAGCACTCAGGAGGCAGAGGCAGGCAGATCTCTGTGAGTTCAAGGCCAGACTGGTCTACGGAGCTAGTTCCAGGATAGCCAGGGATACACAAAGAATCCCTGTCTGAAAAAAAGAAAAGAAAAAAGGAAGGAAGAAGGATACTGATATTTACGGTAAGGGAAGAAAGCTATTTACCCATTCCAACTAGCATATAGCAAATGCCAAGGATGGAGTAGCCATAGGCATAGCTCAACTGTTTGGAGGTCCTGTCACCAGGAACAAACCCATTCAGGCATCAGGATGCCCACCATACCAGCAGAAGGAGACAAGAGGAGCTGCATAGAGATAGAGGGTGGCTCAGGATCTCCAAACCCTTTTCAAATGAAAAGTAGGAGCCCTCCCATGGTTGCCTTTCATGCTGAGACTGGTAAGTCAATGAGTCCCAACAGGGTCTGAAGGGTCTGCAGAGAAGCCTGCATGGCTCTATCTACGACAAGAGGCAGGGCCACAGGCACAGCAGCAGTAGTGTGTGAGAAGCTGGGCTGGGAAAGTCCATCTGGCTGTGGACAGCCAGCCCAGGGTGGGGGCCCAGTTGTCCAGCCAGACTCCTGGCTGGAGGAGATTGGAAGCATCTGGAAGGCATCAGTCCCTTCAACCAGTGGATGCCGAGAAACCAAACAAGGCTGCAGTGAGTACGGGCTGGGTGGATTTCTCCACCTCCTTTTAACCTTCCAAGTAGAATATCAATTTGGATGTGTCATTTAACTTCGGAGTCTCCCGGGGGAGGCACGAGCATCTTAAGATCAAAAGACATATTGATTTGCCTTTCCTGGTTAGTGGGCTGATTCCAGGAACATAGAAAACCATACCTGCTAGATGGATATAATGTTTTGTATTTTAATTTTTATTCTCTTTCCAAACCACAGTCCCGGGGGTGATGAAACACAGCTGCTGTTCTTAACTGTATTGCGTCTTGTAGAAAACAGAGAACTGAATGAGAACCAGGTAAGAAGGGGCCCCAGAGTCATGATGGCATATGCGTGTGGCATAATACTGAAAAACTGGATCCATGGAGGTCAGTGCTTAAAGCAGTGTTTCTCAACTTCAATGTTGCAACGCTTTAATGTAGCTCCTCATGTTGTGGTGACCCACCCACCACAAAATTATTTTTGTTGTTACTACATAACTGGAATTTTGCTACTGCTATGAATCATAATGTAAATATTTTTGGAGACAGAGGTTTGTCAAGGAGGTTGTGACCCACAGGCTGAGAACCATTGCCTTAGAGTAATTCCTTGCTTGGGGACTTCTAGGGCCCCACCTATCCCTGGGTCTTCTGATTCACTGGCCACACTTTCATGTGCACCCTGGGCTTGTGGCCCTCTCCCTCCTTCCCTTTTCAGTGTTGACACAGTTGTTCCTCCATCACTGTCATTTATTTTTCAAGACAGGGTTTCTCTGTATTGTTTTCGAGGCTGTCCTGGAACTCGCTTTGTGGACCAGGATGGCCTCAAACTCACAGAGATCCACCTGCATCTGCCTCCCAAGTGCTGGGATTAAAGGCATGCGCCACCAACGCCCAACCCCTGCCCCTCTTTACCCCTGAATTCACACCCCCAGCCAAGCTGTCCTCCAAATTCAGATACACCACACCCATCTTCGTTTCTTGGATGCCTGTCCGTTTCTCAGAACTCAGCTTATTTTAAACTTCATACATACTATAATGGCTGAAACATGACCCCCACCCCCAAATCCATATGCTAATGTCCTAAACCCCAGGATCTCAGCACCTGACATACTTGGAGTCTGTAAAGCACTAAGGTTGAATGAGGTTATTATGATGTGTCCTAATCCAATATGGCACTGTCCTTACAAGGAGATGGAAATATAGAAACTCACAAAGGGATAACCACACAAGTATACCAGGGAGAAGATGGATGTCTGCAAATAGCCAAGGATTGAGAAGAAACCAGGCCCCGAAATATCTTGACTTTTCTGTTTCTAGAAATGCAAGATGCCTCTTCCTACACTGCTTGGTCCTGGAAACTTAACTGGGCAACCAGTGATGAATAAAGGACAGACACACAGACACTCACACAGAAAAGCTGGGATTGGGTGAGTTATGCTTGCTCTGATGGAGGGCAGCCCAGAAGCTCAGCCCATTTATTTTATACCTCTTAACGGAGGAGGCAGGTTTGTTGCTTACAACCAAATAAGGAGGCAGGTTTAGCTACACTCTGTAGGAAATCCCTGCAGGGGAACAGTCACAGGCTGCAGACGTCCCCAGGAGGAAGCTGTGCTTGATGGTTTTTGCACACCTGTCAATCATTCAGAAAAGCGTGTACTTGGACCAGGAGAAGGTGACAACGCCCTTGAGTTTAACTGGTATAAGGCTTTGCCATTTACACGGGTCTGAGGCATTGGGGTTCAGAAATGGCTGTGCTCATGTCAACAACGCACATTCACTAGGACTTCTACGCCTTACACATTCACTCAGGGCTTCCCCTACTCCCCATAGCAAGAAAGCTCACTTCTGAAGTTTAAGTCCCCTGGACTGTGGTGGTGTGTTATTATGGCAGCCATTGAAAATTCTTACATGATCCTCACACCAAAGTCAGTTAACTTCTGTGACTGATCCCAACATTTGGCCAGCTGCTAGAACAAAGCAAGAAGCATGGGGCTTTCCTGCTTCTCCTCTGGGTTCCATCCCTCCATTGGAGCCTCTCAGACAGTTTTCCAGTGCGCTCACGTCTATTCTATCCGCACAATCCCTACTTCAGTCGAAAGGCTGACTGACTACCCAACAGGCAGAGCTGCCAGCAAAGACTGTTTCAGGACCTGTAAACCCAGCACACAGTCCCTGATGCCTTCAGGGGCCTGAACACAGATCCTGCCTAGACAGAGATTACTACATAACCAGGGTATGATGGTCCCAATTGGCAGCTTGCACAATAATGAAACTGTCCATGAAATCCAGACAGCACCTCTTCTTAGCAGAGCCACACAAGGCAGAGTGAGGACTTGGGGGCTCCGCACTTAGATTCCTCCCACCTTGCAAACACTTCAACCCAGGCCAACAGAGCCTGAGTATGCCTCCCCTGAGAAACTGGGCCCTGAGAGCTTGTGCTCATCTCATAGTACATGTGGTTCTTAGGTGCTTCATAGCCTCAGAGTTGCCAGGCGGTGGTGCACACCTTTAATCCTGGTGCTCAGGAGGCAGAGGCAGGCAGATCTCTGAGTCTGAGGCCAGTCTGGTCTACTAAGCAAGGTCCAGGACACAGACAGAGAAACCCTGTATTGAAAAATAACAAAACAAACAAAAAGTCTCATAGCCTCAAGGTTTTCAGGCGTGAGGAGGGACCCCTGAAACATATGTGTGTCCTCATGCTTTGTGTTCACCAGCCTTTTGTCACAATGACAAAGGACCTGGCAGAAACTTAAAGGGAGAATTGGAGAGATGGCTTAGTGTTTTAAGGACCACTGTTGCTCTTGCAGAGGGCCTGGGTTCACTTCCCAGCATCCCAGCATCCCAGCATCCCAGCATCCCAGCATCCCAGCATCCCAGCATCCCAGCATCCCAGCATCCCCAGCATCCACATGGCAGCTTATAGCTGCCTGTAACCCCAACACTAAGGGATCTTATACTCTCTCCTGACCTCCGAGGGCACTTCACACACATGATGCACAGACATACAGGCAGGTAAAATAGCCATGCACATAAAATTAAAAATAAGTAAATCTTCAAAAAAATTAAAAGGAGAAAAGATTTACTTTGTTCAGGGTTTCAGAGGGCTCAAAATACGTTCAGTTGGATCCATTTCTGTGACCCTGAGACAAGACAAAATACCATGGCAGCAGGAATATGTGGTGGGGGAGGATGCTTATCATACAGCAATAAGTAATTAGAAAAACACAGAAGAAAAGGCCGACAAAAAAGATGTACCTTTCAAAGACACCACCAGTCTCCCACTTCTCCAGTCTCTGCTAGCCTGCCTGCTATAGTCTGGTCAACTATTAATCCTATTAACCGATTGTTGAAGTCAGACCCATCTTGATAAACCACAATGTCAATGCTTGAATCCATTGTCTGGACATTAAGCCTTAAGAACCAGTCCCTTTGAGGGACACTTGGACCAAACCACAATCTATTTCTGCCCATGCACAGGATACCAGCAAAGTCAGTTCACAGAACCATGTGGAAAGAGCACACTAGAGGAAACCATGCAGAATTTTGCCATCATCAGAGCTAGAAAGACACTAAGGTTCTAAGTTGAAGGTTTGAATTACCAGTGAGAAGACTAACTGGGGTGGAATGGGTACCAAAGGAGGGCAGAGGTCTAAAAGAGAGGGGCTAGGGGAGCGCTAGGTGACAGGATCCTGTGCAAACTCACTCTTCAGTGTGGGCAAGCCTGGGAATGATTTGAGGGCACATACACTTCCATGGTCATCACCAAAGGAAGTCAGGACAGGAACTCAAACAGGGCAGGAACCTGGAGGCAGGAGCTGGTGCAGAGGCCATGGAGGGGTGCTGCTTACTAACTTGTTTCACACAGCTTGCTCAGCCTGTTTTTTTATAGAACCCAGAACCACCAGCCCAGGGGTGCCACCACCCAGGATGGGCTGCGCCCTCCCCATCAATCGCTAATCAAGAAAATGTCATACTTACTTGCCTTTTTCTTGTTTTTGTTTGTTTATTGTTGTTGTTTGTTTTTGTTTTTTCAAGACAGAGTTTCTCTGTGTAGCCCTGGCTGTCCTGTAACTCACTCTGTAGACCAGGATGGCCTCAAACTCACAGAGATCCGCCTGTCTCTGCCCCCAGAGTTCTGGGATTAAAGGTGTGTGCCACCACCGCCCAGCTATAGTTAGATCTTATGGAGGCATTTTCTTAATCGGAGTTCCTCCTCTCAAATGACTTCAGCCTGTGTTGTCAACATAAAACTCGCCAGCACATCACCTTTCCTCTCAGGTCCTATTGGGAAGTGGAGAAAGGACAGTCAGAGATGCCCCATGAGAGGCATGTGCAGTAGATACGGGAGGATCTAGAAGTGGGAAGAAAGGAGCCGCTGCTGGGACAGAGCCCTGAAACACCCATACAGACTGACAGAGGAAGAAGCAGAGTTTGCCAGGTACGCTGACGGGGAGGGCAATGCAGGTGACGATTCCCGCAAAGGCTCTTGGTGTAGCTGGTTCTAGAGGAGCTAAGGCTGGACTAGCAGGCAGGACCATTACTGACAGGGCTTTAAAGCCATCGTCCACACCTCTGACGTTAGACTTGGCAGCGGTGGGGGTGGATCCAATAGGGTTTGGGAGTGATGGAGTCAGATTTGTTCCTTGGAAGACTCTGGCCCCAAGATCCTCAAATATTTTCACAAAGGGCAGCTTTAAAGGCTAGGGATACAGTTCAGTTGGTGGAATGCTTGTCTACCGTGCCTGAAACACGGAATATGATCTCCAACATCACAAAAACTGGGTGTGGAGGTGCAGACCTATAATCCCAGCACCTGGGAGGCAGAGGATCAGAAGCTCAAGGTCATCCTCAACTACATAGCAATTGTATGTTGAGGTCAGTCTGGGCTACAAAACAAAACAAAAAACAAAAAACAAACAAACAAAAAAAACCTTTGCAAACCAAACAAACAAAATGTGGCAGCCTTAGTTTCTTTCTCTGTTGGGTGGAGGTGATAATCCCATGTGTCATGTGGCCTGTGTCACTGCTGAATGTCCAGTTGCTATGGTCCAGCAGGGAATGGCAATTTCAGGAGAATGTAGCCCTTACTATTATGGCTGGCCTTCCAGGAAAGAGGTCAGAAACCACACAGCAAGGAAGCTGTTGGCTGCTCTCAGAAGCCAGGCCTAAGCCCAAACAGCAGCATGGATAATGGCTTGTGAGTTGACCAGACCAGGAGTCTGAGCCAAGTGCCACACCCACCAGCGAGCTAATCTTTGAAGCAGGGCTGGTTTAGGGGATCTTCTCTGTTCCACATCTGTAGTGCTAGAGCCCCAAGATCAGTAAAGGGAATGTCAATGTCACCCTCTTTGGAGGGGGGCTAGAGGTGAAGAACAGACCATAAGAGTGTGGTAAGGTTGGGGAACCACTGTCCTAGGAGGGAGTCTACTATCACTCCCTTCAGGTCAGAGCCCTTCCTCAGAATGAACTTCCAGATTGCTATGGGATTCCATGTGCAAATGAAATCTGGACCCTCAGAAGTCAGTGTCCCTAGTCTGCCTCTTCCAGCATAATAGAAGGGATGAGGGGGCACTAGCCTACTCAGCATGTGGCTCTGGAGGGTCTTGCCCTTCTCTCCAATTCCCTCTGCTTTGCTCAAAACCATTAGATTACACTCCCAAAGCTATCCTCCAAGGTCAATTCCCTTATTTGGCTAAATCCTCCTCCTGAGCCTTACTACCAAGGTAAAACTATTAAGGTATTGAAGTCCAGCAATCAAAAGCCCCCTTTGGTTAACCTAATTCATCTGTCCAATTAAACACCTCTTCCTAACATGGGGTTTCCCATTTACCTTTATAAGTTGCATTTACCTATGGACCATGACTGTTTCCTCTCTACGGGACAGTCCTTTGTCCTTCTGGGACAAATACCCCGGCCCCCTTTCTCTGTCCTCTTCCCCTTCTCCCTCATCTCCTGTCTCCTTTAATATCATATCCCAGCCCATTCTAACACAGACTTCCCCTTTTTTCTCTTCTTAAAAATGACTCCTGCAAGTTCATTTGCTGCTGTCAGAAAGCAGCCACTTTAACTTTTCTTCCCCACTGAGTAAAGGATCTTTCCATGAAAACAGGTGTATGGCTGTTGTTTGTGCCTAATCTAGAATCCAGGAGGAAGCCCCTATTGTGCAGGAGACCTTCAAGAGAGGCTTAGGATCATGTTGTGTAGCAATTTCCTCTGAGATAAAAATATTCTGCCTTGGAGGGAAGTTCGGAAAGAGACAGGATGTTCTCAAAGGAAAATTTTATCCTTGGGGAAGCTGTTTAAGGCACAGGATGTTAAAGGGGAGGGGAAACTGTCCTTTCTATACGGAAGCTCCTTAAGACTCAAGATGTTCTAGAGGGAGGTGAAATGCTTCTTAAGCTCAGGAAGGAAACAACTCAAAGGCTTCAGGAAGTCCCTGAAACTGACCAGATTGACTAGGTTTCTCTAGCCCCATGCTTATATGGACAATAAAAAAACAGCAGAGGGGAGCTCTCAGATGTTCTAAGATGCCTGGAGTAGACCAACCAAGATGCCTGGGTGGGGCAGTGACCATCTGAGCTGTCTGGAAGAGGCTGACCCATTAAACTACCTTGAAACCAACATGTTGAGCCTCCTGTAGCTTGTGCAGTGAGCTCCAGGTTTTCAGCTTTCATGAGCTGTCACCCACACTGGGGAGGGCTTTTTTGATATAGCTGCCTTTGAGTCATTTCTGGTCCTGCAAGTAACCCTTCACCCATACTTCTGTAAGTAGCCCAAATAAAACTCACTGATTCACCAAGGTGGACTTTGGTGTTACCCACACCTTGGTCTGACCTTGGTTCCCCATCTTGGGTAAGTAAATGTTTGCTTATATCTCTCCAGGAGGAGTGTCACACCACACAAATAGTCAAGGATAGTCAAGAAAGGCCTTGTGCATCCTGTTCCCTGAGACTATGGGGATGGGGACCAGCGGCTGTACCTCCCTAGTGTGCCTTCTTGTCTCTAATCTGGTGTGATGGTGACTCGTGGTTCCCACAACTCACAGGGGACAAGAGCCTGAAGTAAGCAAACTTGTATACAGCAGAGAGCTGGGCCTGCCACAGGGCAGGTGCCTCATAAATACTAGCAGGGAGTCATGGGGGTGGGGACACATTCCAGTACTTTCCACTGACGCCTGAATCCCGTTTGAAGGTTGTAATTTGGCCAAGGCTTTGTTTTAATTAGGGAGCTGCAGAAAGAGTGAATTTGGGGGCCTCAAATGCTTGATGATTTCTGCAGGTGGCAGGAAAAAATACTAAATGATAAAAACAGCCAGAGAAACATTCTCAGCAATAGGACCTGTGAGCATGACCTAAATATAGCAAAGGGTATTTTTGTAGATGGCAAAATGGTGCCCAAGGCTTGGAAGAAAACAGCATCTCTCCCCAAGTTTCCATCCAGCTCCTTCACAAATCAAGGTGACCAGCATCAGCTGTAAACATACACCTACTTGTGTGTCAGCCACACAACCTGGCTCTGGGCACTGCCTGGTGCAGCAGGGCAAGAGTGAGCAGTATTCCAACCCTGCCCAACTGTAGGACCCGGCTCAGCCACACCGCCAGGGCTTTTGCAAATCTGCATTTTGAAAAGGAAGCAAGGCTCCGAGGAGGCAGAATTCAGTCAAAGAGCTTCAAAAACAAGTTCAAGGGCCCAAGTCCTACAACCCCCTAATTGGGACCAGGTTAGCAGATCCACAGCAGGGCCTCAGCCCATGTGGTGTCTGACAAAAGCCTTTCCCCAGCGGCTTCTTTTCTGATTTTTTGACATAAGCCATAACAAACACCATACAGAACCAATTATTCGGCGCCCCACGGAAGAGGCTGTGCTGTGGGTGGGGTGGCTGGCAGTGGACCCCCTCTTAGGATACCTCCTCTGTGCAGAGACCACCCCACTGCCAGTCCTGTGACCCTGCTGGGTCCAGAGCCAGGCCTGCCAGCCCCGGAGAAAAAAAAGACAGAGTGATTGATGGTGAATTTGGAAATGTGGGATGTGTGGTGACTTCCATTCAGAAAGATGGGTTCATGCAGGTTAAGCGAATGGATAAAGGCTGCCCGTGGGGCTTTTAATGTCACAATCCAAAAGGGGGGCTCACATTGGGGAGGGAGAGTTTGGTGGGGTGAGGTGCTGCTGGGGGTGTGGTTAAGTAAGATGCTTATGTGCTTTGCGGCAAACCTCTACTGAGTACTTTGTTCAAAGCCATGTGGTTCCCTCAGAACTTGCGTCCCAGCTGTTCACGGCCTTATGTGCAGAGAGTCGGAGAAGGTGGGAGATGACGCTTGTTCAGGAACGGGATGGCACAAGATTGCCAAGCATGCTTTCAGGAGTGAGACATCTGAGTTCCAGTCCTCACTACCCATGTGACTTGATTGCTAAGGGCTTGGAGTTCTCATCTGAAGTCAGGAGCCATCATCTGAGAGTGGCACTCGCATAGACTTCATGGATTTTGTTTTTTCTTTTTGTTGTTGTTGTTGTTGTTGCTGCTGCTGCTGTTTTTGGTTGTTGTTGTTTTTTTTTTTTTTTTTTTTTGTTCTTTTGGTTTTTTTTCGAGACAGGGTCTCTCTGTGTAGCTCTAGTTGTCCTGGAACTCACTCTGTAGACCAGGCTGGCCTTGAACTCACAGAGATGCGCCTATCTCTGCCTCCAGAATGCTGGGGTTAAAGGTGAGTGCCACCACTGCTGCTGGGTGAGGGTGGCACTCTCAAGTGGTGTTCAGCAGAACGTGGAGGAGCCCAAGCAAAAGACTCGGGACAGAGAAGGGCTCACAGAATGAGCTGTGATTTCCTTTCTGCTGGGGGCGCTGTGAAGCTAATAGAGGCCTGCACTGAGCTCTCTGGGGCTTGTCACTTTGGGTGTCGGGGCAGCCTGGCAGGAAAGGATGTTTGAGGGATAAGAGCTACTTCATTCACCTAACACACGTTTATTTCACGGCTGCCTTCTAAAAGCAAAGCAAACAAACTCACGCAAATCTGTTATTAATCAGAAGCCCCAGAGCAGCAGCAGGCAGGCCTACCTACACCATGGAGATGCTGGCCCAGGCCCAAGGAGGTAATTCCAGGTGAGGAACGGTGGGTCTGTGTGGGCCTCCATATGTCTCTGCGGCAAAGCCCTTGTGAAAGGCGGGAGACGGAAAAGGGAACCCTCAGCCTTTTCTTTCAGAAGCCGGCTATTGCCATCCACTAACGCATTGCAGGACCCCAGGGACTGACCTAGCCCATCCACTAACGCATTACAGGACCCTAGGGACTGACCTAGCCTTTGGTCTGCCCTCAGCATCTTCTCCGGTATCCTCTGACCCTCTTAGGACCCTCCTTTGCCAACTTTCCTTTCAATCATTCCTGACTTTGCAGCCCAGAGCCCCTCATGGCAGGGTGCTTCACTGGGGGAGCGGTGGGGGAGGGGCGCTGAAAGAGTCTGATAAACATCTACTCACCCCAGATAGGACACCAGCAAACACAAGAAACAGTTACATCCAAACCAATTTGTTTATTGGAGTTAAGTTACAGAAGCATGGGTGAGGGGAGTGGGTGACTCAAAAAGCAGCTACATCCCCTAAAAGTGTTACCCCAGCACAGGTGACCCCAGCATGGATGATGATTCATGATAGCTACACCACTGGATCACTCTTCTAGTACATCAAGAGGGACGGCAACCGAGGGTGCTGGGAGGGGTCGAGGGAGGGAGCGGCTGGAATCTTAAGCAAGTTTCATCACCCTTCCCCCACTGCTTCCATGAGGGAGGGTTAATAGGCCCGATCCTCTGAGGGCCCCTTGCTGGTTACCTCAGTTGTTTTGCTTTCAAGACAGCAGTGATGTGTCACACCTGGGGACAGAGGTCCACTAGATGGGACTTCATCATCGTCCCTGCTCTGTACAGGACTAAGTCCCTCCCTCTGTTCACAGGACCCACCGAACTGGACACGGTGAAGAGCAGAGAGGACGGATGCAGCCTGTACCCTGAGCGTCTGGGGATAAGGGCAGTTTCTGAAAGGTCTTTCTGGGCGGATCCTAGGTACAAGTTTATATTGGCGCCATTTACAATTTTTCCTTGAAGGTGGAGTTCAAATTGAGAACACTGATGGAGTCAGACCCTAATTCAGGCTTTGGGGTTTTGTTTTTCAATGTATGTAGAGGTGCGTGTGTGGGTCCTCAGTAATCATTTTTAAAAATTGTGTATGTTTAGTCTATAGTACATGTGAGTGCCGGGTGTGTGTAGGCCACGGACCAGCATCTTTCTCTATCCTTCTCCACACTTGTGTTTGAGACAAGGCCTCACTGATTGGCTAAGGTCAGTGAACCTCAGGGATCTGCCTGTCTCAGCCCTGCTGTTGCTAGGGTTATCGATGCATGCAGTAGTGCCTGAGTTTTTATGTGGATGCTGAGAACGTAAATTCAGCAATTTGTGATTACATGGCAGCTGCTTTCTGACTAACATATCTTTTTACTTCATTTTTCTTTTTTTTTTATGAGACAGGGTTTCTCTGTATTGTTTTGGAGGCTGTCGGTCCAGCCCGGCCTCGAACTCACAGAGATCCGCCTGCCTCTGCCTCCCGAGTGCTGGGATTAAAGGCGTGCACCACCACCGCCTGGCCTTTACTTCATTTTTCGAGAGAGGGTTTCTCATTGGAACAGTTTAGCAACCCATCCAGTCTGGTTAGCCAATGAGCCCCAGGGCTTCTGCTTCTCTGGGCACTGGGATCATAAATGTGCATCACATTTATAAAAAGCTGGGCTTTTTAATACATGGCTGTTGGTGACTGAACTCAGGTCCTCATGCTTGCATAGCCAGCCCTTTAGTGACTGAACTGTCTCCCCAGCCCCACCTTAAGTTTTGGTTATGGTTGAATAGGATCTGTCGTGTGTTGTGCCCTCCCCCCACCTCAAAAAAAATCATTTTGGCTGGAGGTGGGCTTAGAAAAAAAGAGGCACTGTTGGAGGCTGGCAAAGGAGACTCCTGCAAGGTTTGGTGTCTGGAGGGAGACTGGATGACAGGACAGGGGCCAAGTATGTGGATAAGAGGGAGTGACATCAGAGTGAGGCAGACCATTGGCTGGTAGGGGCAGCATGGGGAGGGGTCAGGAATGATTTCCAGGTTTCTCTTGTATGACCAAGGCTGGCTTTCATCAACGTGGCATCTGGTGGTAGAAAAGCAAGCCAGGTTAGGAGAAATGATGGGTTTAGTTTTGACACACCTGTGGGATGTCTAGGTAGAAGTTTCTAGATGTGGCCAAGGAAGGAACTCAGAGGAGAGGGCTGGAGATCTGACTGGAACTGTGGGGCATCTACACCAGCCACCAGAAGCCTCCAAAGGCTGCACAGCCCCAGCCCACCCACGCCTGGAGTGAGGAGGCAGCTGGAGCCCCCAGGGTTGCGACATCCCTAGGTGATTTGTAGGAAATACATCTTCTGTGTTTGTTTCTCAGCGGGCCTTCCAGAGGGAATCTAAAAGCTCACATTCTGATCCTCAGCGTAATTTCCAGTCATTTCCACCAACAACATTTGGTTCTTATTATCAAAAGATACTCACACAGATGCTGCATTAAAACCTTGGCTTCCATGGATAAAGAAAACAAGATAATCTGAAGTATTGCAGCAGCTCTCAGACATTTACAATTCCAAGAAATGCTTGTTGGCTAACTCTCCAGCAGATCCATTTCCAGTGTTTCTGGGTGGAAGAAGGCCAGCTGCTCCGGGATTCAAGGCTGTCATCTGAACTTTCAGCCAGGAAGGCAGATGGGAGGAGGCATGGGCATTTCCCCCAACCTCCAGCCTCACACTCAGGGGGGCCCCCAGACAGGGCTAATCAGGGCTTGTTTACTGAGAAAAGAAACAGGCCGCAAGTCATCACATGAGATGTGTTCTCATTTGATGTTTCTTTCCAACAGTTCCAGAGGCTTGTTACCGGGAGGGGTGACTTTTCTGAGACAGAGATGGAAAAATATTTATGCAGAACTCATGGTTTGGACTTTAATGGGGAACTTTACCCTTCTCCCCCGTTACATTTGATCTTGATGATTTTGGCTCCTTCCATGTAATATTACTGGCATGACATGCTACATGCATGAGCCCTGGACATCCCAAAGCATATTTTTCATGTAATTGTCATTCATTTCTCAGAATAAGATTAGGATGACAGTGTGTTTATTAACCCCATTTTACTAATGTGGAAACCCAGTTTTGGGATATCTAAGTCATGTTTCCGAAAGTACATGGGCAGGGAGAGGACAGAAGATATTCGAATGTAGAATGTGACCCTCCACACCCATTTGACACTGGGCCTAAGGCCCCGAGGCCACAGTGACCTGGGATGGACACTATGCACCTTCTGACATGTCCCCACCCACTTCCTCATCAGTGATGGGCATCTTAGATGAGTGACTAGGGGTCAGATACTCGGACAAAGTCACAGGAAGCTGAGAGAGCCAAATCTGACCGCGGGGCTGGCATTCTCCTTTTGGCATGGACTCTGCTCCTCTCCCTGAATCCCTAACTTGAATTGTTGCAGACAGATGACACGACCTGCCTCAGACAACTAGGCTCTATCGAATTCTCAGTCCTGGGAACCTGGGCCACTCCAGACCTCAGTGAAATTATGGCTTCACTAGGCAAGGCTCAGGGAATCCTGGAGAGGAGGCAAGAGAGGCTGGATGTGTAGCTAAGATCAGAGGAAAGGGAGGCAGACCCGAGACCAAAGTCTTCTCCTGCTTCCATTCCGCTCATCGTATGCACACAGTTGGCATGGAACTCAAGGGGCTCTTCACATGCCCTGGGCCTTGCTTGCCTAGCAAGTTTCAGCTGAGTCTGGGGAAATCTCCTTTCTCCTATGTGCTTGGTGCCTCAGTGACCAGCCAGCTCCCCACACCCATCACTTGGATGGCTGATTTGTAGCCCCTGAGCTGGACTCCTAAAAAACAGACTCATGGTCCTGGGAAAGATACCGGTGCCTCAGACTCACGGGAATGACAGGTTTTTCCTGAGTCAGGCTCAGGAGAATGGCAAGGTCCAAGCAGAGATGGTGACAGTGTGTTCAGAAAGTAACAACCACAGTTTCCTCCTCCCCAAGACAGCTTCTGACATTTATCTAAGTTACTAGTAAAAACATCAAAATCACTCTCAGACATTTTACGGGCTTATTTGAGTTGGGTCTTGCCCGTGTATTTGCTTGTTTATTTCTGCCCCTCTGCTCTCCAGACTACATGTCATTTCTTACCCTCCTCCTAATTTTGGGGTGTGGACCTAGGGCATTGTATGTGCTAAGTAAGAGCTCTTCCATTGTGGTGATTTGAATGAGAATGGCCCCCATAGGCTCAGATATTCAAATACTTTGTCCCCAGTTGGTGGAGCTGGATGGGTAGGTTTGGAGGTGTAGCCTTGCTGGAAGAAGTATGTCACTGGGGGTGGGCTTTGAGGTTTCAAAAGTCATGCACTGGTTTTTGAGTTAGAGGTTTTTGCTTCCTGATTGTGATTTAAGATGTGAGCCCTCAGCATCCTATTCAATCCTGCTGCTTGTTGCTATGCTTCCCTGCCATATTGGGCTCTTATTCCTCTGGAACCATGAGCCCAAATGCACCTTTCCTTCTATAAGTTTCCTTGGTTATGATATTTTGTCACAGCAACAGAAAAGTAACTAATACACTCACTGAGCTCCACCCTAGCCCTCTTAATTGTTACAACCTGAGGCATAGCACTGTGTCTGCCACAGCATGAGCTTTCTATAAGCACATGTCAGATGACTGGAAAAAACGGTCCCTTCTTCCAGAGTGTGAGCTCTCTGGAGCAGCAGTCCCATCCAGCAAACTTGAATCTACAGGGAAGAGTAGCACAGCCTTATTATATGACTTTCAAGGGCTACCAACCAAGCACAGGTTGAATTTAAGCTCAAGCGGAGTGCTGCTAACTTCTTGATATAGCCTTTCTAACCTAACTGATGGCCAGCACAAGCAATGACCTCAGACTTGGCTAAGCATCTCCCTGATACTTCAAGCTGTCTCTCAGGTGGCACGGCAGGGGTTTCCCTGCCAGGTTGTCCCTTGTGTCTCACAGGGGTCTGGCCACTGGACCTTCATTGCCCTACCCAGCATCCCCCATTGTCAGCTAACTGGGTCAGATAACCAGGCTACACTGTGCCATGCCTGTTTCCCCCACAGTGAATTCTTGATGTGGGATGCCTCTCTGTATGCTGTGAATATATTTTATTACCATTGGTCAATAAAGAAGCTGCTTTGGCCTATGGCAGGACAGAATATAGGAAATCCAAACAAAGACAAAGGGAGAAAGAAGGTCTAGTCAGGGAGACACCAGCAGCTGCTGGGGAAGCAAGATGTGAGGTAATAAGCCACAAGCCTCCTGGTAAAACATAAAATAATAGAAATGGATTCATTTAAGTTGTAAGAGCTAGCTAATAATAAGCCTGAACTAATAGGCCAAACAGTTTGTAATTAATATTAAGCCACTGAGTGGTTATTCAGGAACTGGTGGGCAGGAGAGAAACCTCCAGTTACAATTTTTTTCCTGGTGGCCCCTTGATCATCATACAATTGGACCCTGGTGGGTCAGTTCTCCTCTCAGCTCTCAGGATACGTAGGAGGGATAGCTACAACGACAACAGAACCTTGGCTGTCTAGGTTCAGACTGTGAAACTCTCCCTAAGAAAACTTGGGCAACAAACCCATGTCTTGCACTGTTCAAGGCTCTGGGAGTAACTGTGAATGCAGCAGTCCCTGCCCTCGTGGAACGTGCACCTTAGTGACCAAGAGAACAACAAATGATGGTTCTACAAATGAGGCAAAAGGGCCATGGATGTAGGAAGAGTACCATGGGGGAAGAACTGTTCTGTATAGGGGTCAGGGAAAAAGTAACTGCTAAGCTGAGTTGCTAGGAATGAAACAGTTAGTCATGTGTGTATCTGGAAGAAAGTACATGCCAAGCAGAGGGAATAGTGTATGATTGTTTTGCCTGACTGTGTGTCTGTACAGAATGTCTGCCTGCAGATAAGCCAGATAAGCCAGAAGAGGGCATTAGATCCCCTGGAACTGGAGTTACAGACAGTTGTGTATCCATGTGGGTACTGGAAATAGAACCTAAGTCCTCTGGAAGAGCAACCAGTGCTCTTAACCATCTCTCTAGCTCATTTTGTCATGAGGCATCCAAGTTGACTGATCAAGCTAGAAGTCAAGACAGAGACTGGCTTGAGAGCTACAGTGCAACTCCACTCTGCAACTGCCCTCTCTCTTTAGCTTCCTGCCTCGTTCCCCTCGTCCGCAGCTTCCTTTCAAACCCAGAATTCAAGACAGAGACTGGGCTTAAGAGAGAGCTGTACTAGGGAGCTGTCACCCATGTAATGGTGGTTAGAGCTTACCCTAAACCTCTCTCCATACTTGGATGATAAAGTCTAACCCAAAGTGGCTTCTATACATAGTGAACAGTAGCCCAGCTTGATGTTTAAACATGGTGAAACCTAACAATGAATATACTCCCATTGCTAAGCAACTGAGTTTCCCTGTCACAGCAGTTGCGTTACAGCCATCATATGGTACCAACTGATCAACACAAGCATTGAGCTTCTTTCTATGGGAATCCTTTTTTTTCAAGACAGGGTTTCTCTGTGTAGCTCTGGCTGTTCTGAAACTGGCTCTGTAGACCAGGCTAGCTTTGAACTCAGAAATCTGCCTGCCTCTGCCTCCCAAGTGTTGGGATTAAAGGTGTGTGCCACCACCACCTGTGCCTGTAAATCTTTTTTTTTCTTTTACCTCTCAGTATAACCAGCACTCTGAGAGCATGGAGCTTTGTAAAGTATCTTTGATTGCAATCATTTATGCTACTAGAGGCTTTTTGTTGTTCCAATAAAGTAACTTAACCCAGCTCATATTTTGTGCCTGATTATGCACGTGTGCATGTGCATGTAGAGGCTAGAGGTTTTTGGTCTCTCCCTTAATGGCTGTCTACCTTGTTTTATTTACCCATATATTTATTTATTTATAGTTAAGATTTCACTGTGTAACCCTGGCTGGCCTGGAAGTTACTACATAGACTAGAATGGCCTTGAATTTACAGAGATTTGTCTACCTCTTCCTCAAGAGTGCTGGGATTAAAGGCATGCACCACTATGCCTGGCTCTACCTTGTTTTTGAGACAGGGTGTCTCACTGGCGTGGAGCTTGTCAAGTAGGATAGGCTGGCTAGCCAGCTGAGCTGAGGGAACCTCCTGTCTGCATTCCCCCGGTACTGAGATGACAGGTATGTGGGACATTTTTATGTGGGTCTGGTGATTGAACTCTATTTTTCATGTTTACGCAAGTACTTTACTGAGTCATCTCCTCAGTGTTACATTTTCAAAAAATATTCGACATTATAAAAGTGTGGGGGGCGCATCAGAGGACAACTTCTGGGAGTTGGTGCTCTTCTTCTTCTCTGGGTCCTAGGGATTGAACTCAGTCACTAGGCTTGCACAGAGACACTTTTACCCACAGCACCAGCTCACTGTGTCAGCTTTTGTTGAATACTTTAGGACAGGGACTCTGCTGACAATTGCCTGTTGGGCATTCTGTTCTGGGGAAGTGGCCAGAGCTTCGGAATCAGAACTGGATTCTGCCAAACTTCACCTTCTTCTGGCCCTGAGGGAGTTAGTTTACCTTTTGAAGCCTCTGATTTTCCTCTGGGATGAGGAATGTGCTAAGGCCTGTGAAGGCTTTAGTAAGATACTAACACTGGACCAGCATGGTACTGGGCTCCACAGCTGGAAGTCCACTGCTCCTCCCCATGGGACTAAATTCTGACCCACAAAACCCTCCCCTGGAGAGGATGAGGCTGGAGATGGGGCCTATGGACTGCACATCTTCGTGAACCTGAGTTGAGAATGAACACTGGGCCAGTCAGTAGCCTACTCTGGACCTCTTACCAGAGGAGCAACACAAGGACGCTGAGTGACCGTGGAGAAGAGACTTAGTGGTGACTGGCTCCTCTTCTTGTCCCTAGTAGATTCAGATGCTCGTGAGACCTGCCCTAGGCTCTGCATAGACATCTTGTCCATGAAGCTATACTGTGAACCCAAGCCCCAGATGGGAACCTTTGGAGTGATTGAGAAGCTAGTTAGGTGTGGAGGAGATGATCCTAGCCATCTTACCTTATCTTCAATAAGCTCTGGAGTGGTCTGGTCCCCAAATTGTAGCTAGTAGAGTTTCTCTGACACCACCGCAAGAAGGAAGTTTGGAGTGTTTTCTAGAATAACTGTAAGAAAGACTCCTGTTGTGGCCCTGGGCCTTCTACTGGCCATGTTGCATTTCAGGGCTGTGATAAGATGTTCACTTCTCTTATTCGTGGAAGAAAACAAAGGGGGCAGCTCCACAGAAAGGGCTGGAAAGACTGATGGCTGCCAGGTCTGACAGAGGGTGTGGGCTTCACCATGGGCAGCACGTGTCTGAAGGTATTGGTTAGGAAAGAGACCTGGACACTTGAGGTGGGGCGAGCTATCAGAGATGGAGCCCCACTCTGAAGTGCACACTGCACTTGGCTCCCAACTCAACTTTCATCATTGGCTTCAACAGTCCCCAGACCCTCCCCATGCTCTGCTGGCGACTAGGATTAGGACTGCTGCTCAAGGATGGAGTGGAGGCCTGTCCTGTTGTCTCACCGCATTGTCACCCAAAGTGGCTGTTGCTCAGGTTGCCATAATGGCCTTCCTCTACCAGCCTCCTTCATCTGCAGACACTCAGGCTCTAGAGGAAATAAGATGGCCAGGGCTCTATGGAGGTTGGAGCAGGCGAGCCAGAAACGCCACCTACTGGTGGATATGGCAATGGCAGACAGAAACAGAGCTCACTTGTTTGTTAGGGGCTCACTTGTTTGTTACAGTTCTGGTAGCAGTGGGCAGAGTAACTGTTTTTATCTGTACACTTCTTCCACTCCTAGCAAGTAGCCTCCTGTTTCTCTGTGGTCATTCTCGTGCCTTCCTAAAAGAACAGTTTTGCTGATCCTGGAACTTCGAACATGTAGAATCCCATGCTGTACAATCTTTCATATCTGGTGTGGAGTTTCTGCTCACGGTTTCTGTCTCTGACTTTTGGTGGACTTTATCAGCAACTTATTTCCGTGGTATTATGAATACAACACAGGTATGCATTTGGTTACCTGAAGATAAACAATTTGATTGATCCAGTTTTGGGCTTTAACAAATAGAGACATTATGGCCATTTCTGTAATAGTCATTTTGTGGACATACATTTTCATTTCTTTTCTAGCCCCCAAGGTAAACACATGGTTACTTTTGCAAAAATCCTTTCCCAGTTGCAGTTTGGCTGAGATGTGGCTTCCTCATCTTATCCTTCGTGTCCATTTCTATGGGTTATTCGGTGTTCTATAGCCATTGGTACTAACCCTACCACATTCTCAGCATCCAGAGGAACTCTACCCCCTTTATCTACCACTCAAGCCTGTCCCTGGCAAAAGTCTAACCTGTTTTCTGTCTCTAAAGATCTATTCTGGACATGTACTACATAAAAATGTAGTCACACTGTGTGCAGCCCTTCATGACTGGCTTCTTCCCTTGGCATGTTTTCAAGGCCATCCAAGCTGCATGTGTTCTGCTGGCAACTCACTTCTCTCTTGGGCTGAATAATTACTGTGTAGAGACATCACATTTTGTTGATACATTCAACTGATGGATCCATAGTGTCTCTATGGACATTTCATTGTGTCTCCCTCCTTGTCTTAGTTAGGGTTTCTATTTCTGTGAAGAGATATTATGACCATGCAACCCTTATAAAGGAAAACATTTCATTGGGGCTGGTTTGTAGGTTCAGAGGTTTAGTCCATTATTGTAGTGGGGGACATGTGGCACACAGGTAGACATGGTGCTGAGAGGCAGCTGAGAGTTCCACATCTGGACAGACAGGCAACAGGAAGATAGTGAACCATTGGGCATGGCTTGAGCTTCTAAAACCCCAAAGCTTACCCTCAGTGACACACTTTCTCCAAAAGGTCACATCTACTCCAACAAGGCCACCCCTCCTAATAGTGCCACTCCCTGTGGGGCTATGAGGGCCATTTTCATTCAAACCACCACACCCCTCAAAAGCAGGAGGATCTACACTTTAGCTGACTGTCCATTGTCTATCAACAATGCTGCCCCAAGCTGACTTGTTTATCCTGGGCACCCAGTGAAGGGACTCTAGTTGGCCTCAGCATAGCAAACATGGCTTTGGTGGACCTTTCCCTTCCCCTGTTCCCTCTGCCTTCCTAAAAAGCCATTAGACTATGTTCCTAGAGCTCAAGTTCTAGTCCCTTATTTGATCACTTCCTCCCCTTGAGGCTGACTACCAAGGTCCAGCTATCAAAGTATTGAACTCCAGCAACCAAAAGCCCCTTTTTTTGGCTACCCTAATTAACATGCCCAGTTAAAATTAAATATCCTAACACAGGGTTTTCCCTTTTACCTTTATAGACCTCCATTTGCCTATAGGTTATGTCTGTCTGTTTCCTCTCTATTCAGAGGCAGTCCTTTGTCCCTCCAGGACAAATATTCCTCCCTCCTCCCTTGTCCTTTTCCCCACCTCCCTCTTCCTCTATCTCCTGTCTTGGTGTCTTATTTCCTTCTCTTTGTCCCTATGGGACAAATAAATCCTTGTGCGGAGAATTTGGTCGTGAGATGTCTTGTGCCAAATACTGGTCCTTTCATCAATGCTCCCCACAGAATTATTGATACACCCAGGGGTCCCTTGGCATTTTATTCAGTGGTGGGATGATTTGTGATCTTACCCTCCAATAACTCAGACATAACCTAACTTGGAAATAGGGTAATTATAAATGCAGTTGTTAACATGAGTCATTATGCCCTTATCTTCCTGGTATCTCCATCACTAACTTTTGTTTTGTTTTTGTTTTCCAAGACAGGGTTTCCTCTGTATAGCCCTGGCTATCCTAGAACTCACTCTGTAGACCAGGCTGGCCTCAGACTCAAGAGATCTGCCTGCCTCTGCCTCCAGAGTGCTGGGATTAAAGGAGTGTGCCACCGCCACTGGGCTTCCATCACAAACTTCTAACCCTCAGAACTCTAAGGAACTAGAACTGTCCACTGTTTAAGGTGCCAGTCTGCTGTAGTGCTCTTAAGGCTCCATCCCCAAAGCATCCACAACCACCCTTTCTTCCTGGCATGTTCTTGTCCCATAATGCACTCCTGGAGTGAGACACTCCTGCTTAGGAAATGAGGGCTGAGTTCCAAATGCGCATCTGAAGAGGCTGGGCCCTGGTCTCTTCTCTGACGGGGTGCTTTGGTTTCTGTGGGCAACATTTTGGTTTGTATCACAGGATTCCATTTTGCTCCAGAGAAGAGAGGCCTGGTCTGTCTGTAGGCTGGAGCCACTCACAGGGTGTGTGTGTGTGTCCCTGACAAAAACATGAGGTAGAACAACAGGTCCCAGTTTTCTGACAGAAGCACAGGCTGTGTGGAAAGACCCAAGCTGTGTGAAGTCTTCGGAGAAGCACGGGTGGACCCTGTGATTGACTCAATATTTTAGGTCACTTTGTCACTACCACAGGACTCTTGGTCTAGGTGGGTGTTTGTACAGGACAAACCTGTGCGTACCTATGGCCAAAAGAGATAGTCACTGAGCACTGCTCTACTGTACTGGTGACCGCAACTCAGTTTGACCTTCCTGAAAGCCCAGCAGCTGTTGGCACTGTCAGTGGTGGCATATTTCCTAGTGAATGCATTTGTGATGTTAAGGTGGAGGTCTTCTTGGTCTGGACATCCCCTTGAGTCTTTATCATCCCGGGGACCTCCAGACCAAAACAGGTGCACTCTTGCTAGCAGGAGCTCAGATCGCAGTGGGGATGTGAGCAGAGGCAAAATGGGTACTTTCTGGACCATATCCCTGAAGGGAGTGAATGCTAGGTTGGGTGACAGGGTTCAGTGCAGGGTTCTGAGCAGGAGCAGAGGCCTAGACTCTAGGATGGGAGCTACCTGGTGACAAGGGAGTTTGAGCAAGTAGCAGAGGACACTGGGCCCTCCTCAACCACAGGCCTTCTAGGTCAGATTGCTTTTGTTGCTTTATAGAAGCCACTGTTGCCTGGGTCTTTGTTATAGGAGCCAGAGGATGAAAAGGCCAGATTTGCTGGGTTCAATCCTGAGTGCGGACATTTCCTTGTAAGGGAATCACATGATAAGCTAGATGTGTGCCTGTAACTAAGGTTCTCCCACTAGAGGGTGGTAGAAGTACTTACTGGTCAGCCTCTGGGGTGAGAATTCAAACCAAGGAGTGCATCGTGGAACACACAGGACAATACCTTTGATGCTCACTGAATTAGCAAGCGACTACAGCAGCTAGCCTGGACTGGAGCGGCACACTGGCCCTCACTGTGTCCTATGTGCTCCATGTCCACAGCACCCAAAGCTGCACTGGAGACCTTCAGAGAGCAGAGCTTCCAGAGTGCACACTCCCTGCCAGGGTGATGTGGCTTGACTAGGATGTTCACACTGAAAGACCCCCCACTCAAATACAAGCTAAGGAGGCAAGATCTGTCCCTTGCCTGATCTAAACCTGAAGCAGCAGTTTTAGGTAGTAAACTCTGTTCCACCCAACAGGAACCCAGATGGCCCTTGAGATAGAACAGACAGAACACCTTGTACTTTTTCCAGAAGGACAGATGGCCCCCACTTCCCCGAACCCTCCCAGCCTGAAATTTCCTCAGAAAAGCGCTGTATGTGACCCCTTGATAATCCTGTGGTTTTTGCCTTTAAAAAGAGCTTGTAATAGCTGCTCAGGGCTTCTCTGCCTCCCCTGGCTTAGGAGCCCATTTGTGCAAACGTGGAATAAAATCTTCTTGCTTGTTGCATCTTCTGGTCTGGAGTCTGAGTCTTTTGGGTGCCCACCTGGATACATTGGAATCTCAAAGTTTGGGGGTCCAACTCACACCAAGGAGCAGGTTCACTTTGAAATAAGTGTGATTCCTAGGGGACTACACTACCATCAACAAGAAAAGGGGAGTCTTTTCTGTTAGCGGCTTCTTGTATTAAACTGTGAGAAAAAATCTTCTGTGGGTTGACTTGTGGAGGCTTCATTAATTTGTTTTTTCCTAATAACAGAAAAAAGATAAGCAAATATGTGAGGTAAAGCCCCAAAGTATTTTATTCCCACTCTACAGAGTCCATTCCAGCACTAATGAGCTCAAAATGAGAGTTATCGAGGCCTACAGAGATGGTTCAGTAGCTAAGAGCATTTGCAGAGAACCGAGGTTCAGTTTCCAGCATGGAGGCATACAACAATCTACAACTCCAGTTCTAGGGGCATCTGATGCCCTCTTCTGGCCTCTCTAGGCAGTGCATGCAAGTGCTCCATAGGATTCATGCAGACAAAACACCCACACACATATTTTAAACTATGTGTTATATGTATATGTATATGCATATGCATATGCATATGTATATGTATATGTATAGCATTCTCTCTACTACTACTCAGTAGTGACACTGAAGTTAGAGGGACTTAGTGTCAGTGACTCATGGGGACATCTCACATGAGTTTGACTGTCTTGTCAGGTCATGTCTGAGTGCTCCTTTAAGGCCCAGTAGAAGCCATGACAACTGTCAGACCCGGTGGTGACTAGAGCAGACCCCAAGGGTTCCCTCAGGACTCAAGTTCAGGACAGAACAGCTGAGTGAGCCAATGCCTGCCTGGTGCTTGGTTGCTAGTTTGTCGGGCATGGCTGTATCCTGGAACCACTCTTGGGGTTCTGCCTGTACTCAGATGACTCTGGCATGTGAAAGATTCTGGGAGCCCTCCTCCCCTCTGCCTGGAGAGGGCACACAGTAGGCTACTGTACCCCAAGACTCAGCCATGAAGTCTCCTCCAAAAGCCTCCCTGATTCCCCAGGTGACTCAGAGTCCCTCAGGCACTTAAGGTACACACGGTGACCTGTGGGTCTGCCCACCTACTCTGCACCCATGGAGGTCCCTGGCACTCACTGTAAATACTGCTCCCTGGCCAGGCTGAGGTTGCTGCAGTCCAGGGCCCTGCGCAGTTCCCGTTGGAAGCGTTGCTGCTGACGCTCATGCAGCAGGCTGGTACGAGCCTTCTGGATCCTGCGTCGGTCCCAGTCCATGCTGCGCTGGTGTTCTTCCTCCTGAAGCCTCTGGAGGCAGGAAAAGGGGTTTACTACCTTCTCTCAAGGCCCAGGAGCCTGCAGGGTTCATCTGGGAAACATGGGCTCTTTTTATGGATGGAGAAACTGAAGCTTGGAGAAAGAGGAGGGTGGTGACCTCATGCACCCTGCTCTTGTTCTATGTGGCCTGGCAGTTTTCTGCCTGCAAATGGCATTGATGCTCTCTTCTTCCTGAAGGACCTGGGGAATTGGCTCCCATAGAGCTCCCAGACAGGCTGATCTCTATTAAGTCCTCAGGAGGACTCCCAGCTGGCTTAGCAAGCCTGATACCATCCCAGCACTGCCTAAAGTTGGGATCCTCTGTGGAGACCCTGAGCACTAAGCCTCGCCCTATGACAACGGTGTTACCATGAGGGTGTGGGTGGCAGCCTAGTTCTAGAAGTACTGCCTTTCAGCCCTGGATATGTACTTCAGATCCTTCTTGGTGAAGCATGGAGTCCTCCAGGGGACACTGGATTAATGTGGAGAAGTGGCTCCCAAGGGAGATCAGCTCGGTAAGCATCCCACCAATGATCTCCCAGGAGAAGAGACTGGGTGGGGGGCAGGTTGGAGGAAAGATGAGCAGCATCCACACTGGAGGAGCAGGTGATGCCCAGCATGGCTTCATGCTAGGGCACAAAGTCAGCCTGCACTGGCTTAGCCACCTGCCACTTGGCCTTGCTTCTGGGAATCTCAAAAGCCTCTCTAAAAAGGGACTGTTCAAAGACACCATGGCCAGCAGCATACTTGCCTCAACATGAGCTCCACTTCCCAGGCCACCCAGGGCACAGACAGCATGGCTAAGGCTGAGCCCAAAAGACACGGAGCAAGGGCCTGAGCAAGAAGCCTTTTTTGTTTTTTGTTTTGTTTTTCAAGACAGGCTTTCTCTGTGTAGCTTTGGAGCCTATCCTGGCACTCGCTCTGTAGACCAGGCTGGCCTCGAACTCAGAGAGACCCGCCTGCCTCTGCCTCCTGAGTGTTGGAATTAAAGGCATGAGCCACCAATGCCTGGCCCTGAGCAAGACTCTTAATGTGGTCTTTCTCCCTTTGTGTGTTCCTGCCTTCTAAATCTTCTAGATTAAAATTGGATCAAAATGCTGGGTTTAGAGCCAACCTTCATTCCACAGTCCAGCTGAACAGATGTATGACAGACAGACAAAGCCTTCTGCAATTCCTGCCCTGTGCTCTCCTCCCAGGCCAGTCTTCCCTGCAGCCAATCACAGAGTGGCTCTCTCTCACACCAACACTTCTGCCTGGTGGGTTGCAGAGGGGGCAGTCCACATCTTGGGGGTACTGTGGTGCAGGGGTTCCTTCACTACCCTCCAGGAACACTTTCCCTTCCCTGACTCCAGACATCCTTCTTGGCATCCATCTACCCGCCCCTTCCCCAGCTGCCTTCAGTAGGTTCCTGCTTTGTAAATGATGGCCATGCCTGAGCCCCAGACCTCAGGGCTCCTCTCCTGTGTCTTCACCCATGGTGGCCCCCAGGATTGCTACCATTTTACTTTCTATAGATGACAACTCCCAAACATAGACCTTGTTCTGAGTCCTAATTATAAACCCTGCTTCCTTCTCTGCTTTTCTCCACCTCCACCTAACCTGGAAATATGTAAGAGTCCCCAGTAGTCATCCTTAATAAAGAACCACTAGTTATACATTTCTCAATGCCCTTTATAGTTGAAGTAATCTAAATGTTGTCCAATGAAACATGTCTGGAAATGTCTTGTGAAACTCCTTAAAAATGCTATCCTTACTTCTCTTTCTCCCCTGTTTGCTCATGTATGCAATGGTTGGCATCTAAGCAGCCATTGTGCACAAAGTTAGAATCAGGTGCCAAGGATGGCAGAATACTGTGGTCACAGAGCCTCTCTTCAAACCTGAGATTGCTTTGAGGATTACACATTGCTTTGCGGATTCTACCTTGTTTAAAATGTAGCTACTGCTCTTTGGTGTCCTTTTCTTTTGCCACATCAGGCAAACCTAATCCCACAGATGTCTAATGGACATTACACAGTTAACATATGCAAAGTTGTACGAATGAGCTCCCCCACCAACCCGCATGCCCCTCCCACCAACTTCCCATCTCTGTAGACACAAGTTCCATCCTCCAAAGGTCTGTAGTCATCCTCTGCTCCACACATCATGTGTGACCATAGTATTTGGCTTTGCCTGCCCGCCCCCATGGGGGATGTCCTTCTGTATGTTGTAAATTTATGTTTTTCTTATTAAATACAGATGTTTTGGCCAGTGGGCAGGCAGAATGGAGCCAGGCAGGAAGTATAGGCGGGGCTACCAGACTAGGAGAGTGCTGGGAAGAAGAACAGAGAGTGAGTCACCAGAAGACACCATGTCGCTACTGGGAAGGCAGGACACCCGGGTATTTTCTGATAAGCCAAGACCACATGGAAATACACAGATTAGTAGAAATGGGTTAATAATTAAGAGAGAGTGAGCCAATAAGAAGCCTGATCCATCAGCCAAACAGTTTATAATTAGTATAAGCCTCTGTGTGTTTATTTGGGACTAAACAGCTGCGGAACTGGGCAGGACAGAAACTTCCATCTACACCCCTCCCCCACCAGCAGAATGGAAACTGCCTGCCCAGAGACATTTCTCAGAGTGAGTACTGACACAGGAACTGGGTGTGGGGGCAACTCGGGTACAGAGGCAGCTCTGTGGCCCAGGAGGGGCTCACCAGCTTCTCCTGGATTTGTTGCTTCTGAGTGAAGCGGATTTCCTCCAGCTGCTCCTGGCTCATGCCCTTCCAGCGGTCAGGGACCACACGGTGAGGCCCGAAGGAGCTGGCTGCCTGATGTGGGTTCTCAGAGAGCAGGTCGCCATGCAGCAGGTTGGTGATCTCAGCCATATTGTCTTCTTGCTCTTTTTGCTTCTCTTGCCTCTTCCTTTCTGTCAACTCCATAACCTGTGCAGAGAAGGACCTCAGAATACCCTGGAGTGACTTTAGGGTCAAGACCTCATCTGGGCCCTGGCTGCAGGCTGGAGACTATCAGAACACTGTTGGGCAGTGGCTGGGCTTTGGGTCATTCCCCACCCATGAGTGTACAACTGTGGGTCTCTGCACCAATTTGTCAATGCAAGGAGCTCATCTCCAGTACAGGGCAGTGTGCATCCTAAAACCTTTGGACATCTGTAGGCCACTACCACAAGTGCCACAGTGGTGACTTCTAAAGGTGGAGGCATACAGCTGCCTCAGCAGTCCTGACAGTTTCAGCATAGCCCCCATTACAAATGATTCCTGCCTGGTGGTGGTGCACGCCTTTAATCCCAGCATTTGGGAAGCAGAGGCAGAGGCAGGTGAATCTTTGTGAGTTTGAGACCAGCCTGGTCAATAGAGAGCGTTCCAGGACAGCCAGGGCTACACAGAAAAAGCCTGTCTTTGGAGGAAAAACAAACAAACGAAAACAAATTCTGGTTGATCCACTGCTCAAAGCCTGGAAACAAGGGCTGTATGATTTGTATAGTATGCCTGCCTTCTCTGGGCTGAAGATATTTCTCTGTACAGTCAAGAGATGGTTATTCTTGGTTGTCAACTTGAATACATCTACAGTTGTTTTTTTATTGGATCATTTGAGGTAGGAAGCCTGTAGTGGTTTAAATAAGAATGGCCCCCAATGGATCATATATTCGAATACTTAGAGGCACCATTTGAGGATTAGAAGGATTAGGAGGTGTGCTTTTGTTAGAGGAAGTATGCTGCTGGGGGTGGATTTTAAGGTTTCAAGAGTCCACAGCAGGCCCAGTGTCTCTCTCCCTGTTGCCTTTGGTCAGCAGTGAAAAGTTCTCAGATACTGCTCCAGTGCCATGCACGCTGCCGTGCTTCCGCCATGATGATAAACGGACTAACCCTCGGAAACTGTAAGCAAGCTCCCAATTAAATGTTTCCTTTCATAAGAGTTGCCTCAATCACGGTGTCTCTTCACAGCAGCAGAACACTGACTAAGACAATGACCCACCTTAAATCTGGGCCACAACTTCTGGTGGCAGCCTAAGTAAAAGATACAGGAGAGGGCAATTCTTGTTAGTTTCCTGCTTGTCCTCACTCTCACTGGCAAGCTCACTCCTCCACTGGTGTTAGAGCCTACTTCTTTGGGATTCTGAGGTATATTGAAGACCACCTGAGACATCCAGCCTCATGAACCAAATGGACAACTACGGGGTTATTGAACTTTCTGTCAGGAGACAGCCATTGTTGGAATAGCCTGACTATGACTTATAAGCCACTCTAGCAAACCCCATTTTTATATAGAGAAATTCATTCTATCAGTTCTGTTTCTCTAGGAAACTCTGACTAATATAGATGACTAGGAGACATTTCTCAGCATTGACCATTCTTCTTAGAGAAGAATGGGCAGAGAACTTGAAAGGCAGGGGCTTGCAAGAGGCCAACTGCCTTGCCATCTAGCACAGGCTTTGAGACAGACAAAGACCAAATTCAAATACTTGTCATTTAGTATTTGGATGTCCTTGGAAAATTGCTCATCCCTTCTTGCTTTATCAGTGACATTAATCAGCCACTATTAATGACATTAATCAGGCATTAATCAGCCTCTGAAGTAGGGCTGTCAAAGAGTCAAACATGCTAGCCGGAAATTGTTGCCGGCACTAAAATCAGCTACATGGGCTGGAGAGATTAGCTCAATGTTTAAGAGCAGAGGACCTAAGTTCTGTTCTCAGCATCCACATCAGGCAGCTCCCAGCTTCCGGTGACTCTGGTTCCAGAGGACATGACACCTTGGCCTCTGAAGGTACCTGCACTCACATGGCACACACACATGCTTGCACATACAATTACAAATAACACATCTTAAAATAAATAGTGACTACAGTCCAGAGTCCTGATGATGGGCCAAACTGTCCTAACACACTGTGTGCATCCTCAAATTAGACAGCAGGTGCAGTGACCATTACTGCTGACTATGACACTGTGCCTCACATTTTGCAGAATGTGCTCACATCTACAAAATGTGAGCAAGGGAGGGTGGTTGTGCAGCTTCTTGAAGGACACAGACGGGAGGGGCCAATGACATCACTTCCTTTCTGTGCTGCTGTAAGTAACCCTGGCAGTTGCTCTGACCTAGTCAGTTTGAGATGGACATGCAGCAGAAGGGAACATTGGTTTTGTGTGCAGAGCCACTATGGTCTAAGGCATGCCTTACTGGAGCAAGAGTTCGTGAATACTGATGGGTAATGTGGGTGTTGCCTTCATTCTCATTCTGCAGATGACAAAACAGGCTTCAATGGCCTTGCCTAAGGCTGCAGAGAAGGGCTTTGCCTTGAACTTTGCTGGAAGGCTCTGCAGCCTGCTCCTAAGCCTGGATGTGAACCACCTTCTAATGAAACAAGCAGACCCATTGTGCCTTCCCTGTTGACACAAAGTGGCCTGCCTGAAAGTTTCTTTTCTTTTTTGGGACAGGGTCTCTCTCTATAGTCCAGCATGGCCAGGAACTCATCCTACTATATCCTTGGAGTGCCAGATTACAGGTGGGGGCCATCATGCCCAGTGTGTAATTTTCTTTTAATTTTAATGTTCCTGGCTAAATGGTAAGGTCTGATTCTGGTCAGGAACAGAAGCTCTGAAGGATGAAAAGTGCAGCTTCCTCAGGTAGAGGCACTGTGACAGTGCTGCCTCGAGTAACCACACAGGAGCTGTGGGGTCTGAAGGCAACAGTGTAGATGCTTCCTAAAACAGTATGGAATGAGCCAAGCATAGTGGTGCACACCTCTAATCCTGACACTCAAGTCACCAGCCTGATCTACATATTGAGCTCTAGTATAGCCAGAGCTACACAGTGAGACCCTGTTTTGAAATAAAAGAAAAACCACAAAAAAGTGTATGTGTGTGCTCGTATATCTATGTGTGTATGTATTAGCACATAGATGCTTACACACACACACACACACACACACACACACGTTCAAATCCATGAGTGAGACACCATGGATCCATAAGAGCCCCCACAGACCCCCCACGGTGCTGAATTATAAACACTGGGTGGCTGGATAGATGTTGCCTAGAGACATTTAACTGTCAAGAGTTCCCTCCATTCTGCCATTCCTGTAAAACAAAAGAACACTTGTAGTGGGGCTGGAGAGGTGGCTCAGCAATTGAGGGCACTGACTGCTATTCCAGAGGACTGGGTCCAATTCCCAGCACCCACATGTCAGCTTATAACTGTCTCTGACTCCAGTTCCAGAGGACCCAACACCCATGGCAAAACACCAATGCACATAAAAGAAAAATAATAAAAAAGAACACTTGCATCTTGCTGGTGTGAATATGTCCTCTGGGTCCCTCACCAACACTGGTAGTCTGCCCTGCTTTTCCTCTCTGCACTGCTAGAAACCTGGCTTCTCTGACTCACCTCAGCCTCTCTGAGTTTTGGCTCGTGGCCATCACAGAACATTTTACTACATTGCATCTCACAGACTCAGCTCACTGTGTGCTACTAGAATACCATACACACAGCATGCACTATACAAAATCCATCCAGGTGTCTGAGTTCAGAGAGAGCGGGGTTAAGATTAAATGGGAAACAGGGTGTTGTTAGTATTCAGGCATCTGTACAGGCCTGTCCTTAGGGTTCTGACAGGATATGCCCTCAACTGCAGCCACTAAGAGCACCACCTGTGCATATTCACTATGTCCCTTTTAAAAGGGCCCTGCCCACCTCTCCTCCTTCTCTTTCTCTCCCTCTCTCTGTTCTTACCCCTCCCTATCTTTCCTCTCTCCCTTTCTCCTGCTGCTCTTGTCTCCAGAGGCTGGTTTCCCTCCCTTCGCTTTCCCCCCTTTATGATTCCTTTCCCTAATTTAAAAAAAAAACCTTCTACTTGAACCCTCTCACATGGCATCTTTCTCTCCAGTGCTGCTTTTCTTAAATTACAACAGGTATAGTGTCACCTGCCTTTAATCCCAGCACTCAGCAGAGGTGGGTGGATTCTGTGAGTTCAAGGCCAGCCTGGTCTATAGAGTGAGTTCCAGGACAGCCAGGGCTACACAGAGAAACCCTGTCTCAATTAAAAAACAGCAATCAAACAAAAAACAAACAAACAAAACCAATAAATATGAAATAAAATCAGTCATTTTCTTCCTGAGACCATAGATCTAGAGACAGGGAGATCTGGTAAATCACCAAGAATAAAACTGCATGGGTAAAACAACAATAATACTAACAAAAAACAAAACCTAGAGGAGGAAGCAGTTTCCAAAGGAGTAAGGAACTCGGAGCATCTTCAGAAGGGGGCTGGAGGACAGGAGGCTTATAGGGAAACCAGGCAGTTGAGGAGGGTGCCATCTGCGTTGACTGCCTGATTGCCGAGCTTATGACATGATAAGAACTGAGACCAGCCCAGGCCAAATGGTGTTCATCACAAATGCTCCTATCCTCACGTTCTGGAGTTTTAAAAACAAGTGACACCCTTGTTGATGTCTGTGGCCTGTGTCACCTCAGGAGACCTTAGGAACCATGCCAGATGAAACCAGAGGGCCATGCAGGGCCAACCCTGCCCTTTGCTGGCCTTGCCTCTCACTGAGCACTACAGTAAGAGACCTGGTCCCACTCCACCAAAGGCGAGGGCATGCATTAGGGGAGCTGACTCTAACAGAGGCAGGTGGCCCCCAGTGGTCCAGACTGACCAGCTCAGCTATCACCCAAGGCCTCAGCAAGGCCTTGGGTTGGCTCACCCTAACATCTACCCCATCTAGGATCTCTGAAGCTTGTGAAGGGACTGGTCCTGCCAAACAATACCTGCAGGATCTCCATGACTGGGGCAGCCACAGGATATCCCAGAGGAGTTCCAGGGAGGAACCAGTGATGATGGTGTACCAGAAACCAGAGGCCTTGAACCAGACCAGTGACTCATTGCAATGAACATGTACTAGCAAAGCTGATGGAACAAAGGGTGTATTATATGACGCACTGAGGCCCCCCAGTGTTACTAGGACAAATGAAGAGGTGCTGGAGAGGTGGGAAAAGAGAAGCAAAGAAAGTTTTTGTTTTGTCTTGGTTTTTTTTTTTTGTTCTAATTTTTGTTTGTTTGTTTGCTTTGTTCTCTTTTGGAGGGGTGCTGCAGGGCTGAGGGGAGGATATGGAGGAGATACCAGGAAGTGAGCAGAATTGGAGTATATGAAATGGCACTCCCAAAGAATCAATAAAAAAGGTGGGTTTTTTTTTGTTTCTTTTTTAAAGTGACATCCTCCCCCATAGCTTATATTGTGAAGTTTACAGCCAAGTTGAGGGGCAAGCCAAATCAGATCTCACCTACCTCTGTTAGAGCTGGTGGTGTGAGCAGTCTCAACTTGGGACCCTCCAAAACTTAGGGAGCCCTGAGGAAGCAGCTGCGTGCATGCTCTTCCCTTCAGACTGAGCTCACGGTGCACATACCTGGCTCTTGTTGAACTCTTTCGTGGCTGCACAGACCTCCCTTCTGGTTAAGACTTCCAGCTTCTGCAGGCCTCTGGCTGTTTCATCAAACTTCAGTCTTGTCTGCGTGTGGAGGTCTTCTGCCAGGGGACAAGATGCCATCAGCCTGAGTATGCCCACCAGAAGTGCTACCTGTGGTATGGTGATTCACACTCATTTCTTACCATGGAGGAGACGGGAGAGTGAGTGGAGCGGGAAAGCTACTGCCTCACAGGTTCTGGGAGAGCAGGATGAGCTAAGTGTAGCTTGTAGATCTTTGCGAGCAAGGGGTACTAGCGATCTCTATGGACTGATGATGTCTGCTGTGAACTGGTGATGTCTACAGCAGTCCTTAGGTAGATTAGTTAGATCTTGCCGACTCTGGTCCATCAGATGGTTTCAGCCTTACAAAAAGGCTAGAAGCAGTAGGAACCAGGAACAAGGGCTGTAGAAACCAGACAAGACCCAGAGCAGAGAGTGCCAGGACACAGACACTTGTGGAGTGGCAGCAGAAATTTGCCAGGGCAGTGAGGGGGACAAGGCAGGGTGAAATTGGAGGATACCAGGAGTGAAGTAGAAAAGTTCGGAGTCAGAACAGGCTTCCACACATGGCCTAGCACCGTTATCAGCAGCACCTCTGTGTCCTGCACCCTCATCTGAGGCACAGCGCTGAGATGCAATGCACATATGAGAAGTCAATGGTCAGCAGCTTCTGCTTTCTCTGCTTGTGCTTAGAGAGGCTCCCATGAACTCCAAACACAAAGAGCACACTCTGGTGCTGGGGATACATACCCTCACACACAATAGGCAAGTGCTCTACTACTGCACTACAAGGCAGTCCCAAAGGCCCAGACTCTTTAACCCTGGCTTTCTGGCCTCTGCACACCTTCATCCTCAGCTTACTCTTCATCTGTTAATCTGTCATGTTCCAGATAGTGATCAAGAGTCTAGACTGGGGCCCACATTGCTCAGGACACACACAACACAGAGGTGAGAGATGGGGGTTCAAAGCACACAATGCCCCCCAATAGCTATACAAAGTATTCTAGTCCATTGAGACAAGAGAGGATGAGATGAAAGAGGAGATGCTGGGAATGCATGGATGGAGAAGTTGGAGGTTAGGGACCAGGAAACTGCTTTTCTAGGAGGACACGTTTATGCAAAGCTGAAGGACTAAATGGTCAGGGCAGGTGCAAAGGCCCTGAGGTGGGAGAGACACGACGGAATCCGAAGTGAGACAACCCGTTTGAAACGCCATGAACAAGGTGGAGACATCAGCTGACGCTCTCCAGGCGGGCAGAGGCCCAATGTGTACAGTGTATGGGCTGCTTTTCATCTCATTCTGCATCCCACGAAGACATTAAATACCTTTGAGTTAGGATGAGGCCGTGGGTGTGGCATGGTTGGTTCAACGTGACATTATTTGAGAAGTTCCCCTGCATGTTAGGAATGGGCTAGAGGTGGGAGCGAACAGTTAGAAAGCCACTAGCAGAGGCCCATTCAGGGGAGAAAATCTGATGGCTTGCCTCAACAGTGTGGCAAAAGGGATGACGAGAGGTGGACAGTTCAAACAGAGTGTGTGGTGGAGACAGGAGGGGCACAGGGGAGGACACCCGAAGACGGGGTCAGAATTGCCTCTCAGATCTCTGGGTGCACAGGCAGGGCAGGCTGGAGGAGGAGCAGATCCAACAGAGAAACCAGGGAAAGAACTGGCCTATGCTGGAGGAAGAGCAGATCCAACAGAGAAACCAGGGAAAGAACTGGCCTATGCTGGAGGAAGAGCAGATCCAACAGAGAAACCAGGGAAAGAACTGGCCTATGCTGGAGGAGGAGCAGATCCAACAGAGAAACCAGGGAAAGAACTGGCCTACAAGGCAGATCCAGGGCGCCGAGGCTGAGAACTGACATCGGAAAGGGAGCAGGAAGATCGCGGGCCCAGCTGGCTCCAGGAACTCTAGTGGACAGGGAGGACAGAAGAGGGGGCTGAGAAGGAAGCCATCAGAGAGAAAAGAGGCTTGGAGGGGCCCAAGCTGAGCGGGGGGAGGGGACTGAAGTAGACTGGAGCAGTTGAGGAGGGCAGAGCAATTGCTCCCCTTAGCTCTGGTTTGCTCTTCCTGGCAGCTCCTCCCGGTCCAGTCACTAGTGACCTGCTCAGAAGACCAGAAGCTGCTGTGAGCGCCTGCCAAGGAGGGGCTGATGGCCTCCATGGAGGCAGAACATACTGCTTTTTGTTGTTGTTCCCCATGGAGAGGCCCTTTCATGTCTGAATCCTGACGTTCTCTGGGTCCAGTGAGTCCTGGTGAGAACCTGCTAGTACTGGGCCTGTGACTGGGCTCCCAAAGGGCCCTGTGGAACTTCCATTTCCACACCCAGGAGACTTGGAAAACCACACACACTTTTATTCATCTTTTAAGTAGGCTGTGTTTCAGCCCCTGCCTCCAGGTTCCTGCCCTACACGGTTCCGGGTTCTGCCTTGGCTACACTCAGTGGTTGACTGTGACCTGGAAGCTAATAAACCCTTTCCTCCCCAAGTTCCTTTTGGTCGTGGTGTTTCATCCCAGCAATAGAAAGGAAACCAGGGTAATAGGAGTACTCAGAAAGCACTTCCTCTACTGCGGAGGTACAGTGGGAGATGCTGACTCCTGGGGCTGAGGTGTTGATTTTGTAATGTTGACAGAGCTTTTAAAAGCACTCACAAATACTGAGCTAGGGGTTGAGATCAACTTGTCTTCTCTTTCATTACCTGCAAGCTTGTGGTCAGCCCGTGCTCTCTCCCACTCTCTGTGCTGTTGCAGGAACCATTCTCTGTTCTGCTCTTCTTGGAACCTCTTCCTCTGGTGGAAGTTTAAGTCCTCTCCCATGAACTTCTGCATTCCTGATATGGTGTTCCTCCTGTCACTGTCTGACACCCGGGCTGGGAGATCTTTCTTGAGAGCCAGTGGGTCAGACAAATCAAACTCACGGCGAGTTTCTGGCTTCTGAAAGGTCTGCTGGAAGTTATTGATAGCGCAACAGAGTTGTTTCCTGTCCCTCCGTTCCCGGTCCTGGAGTATGCACGTGACTTTGTCATTGTGCCTCATTTCTGCGGCTAGGAAAGACAAAGTGTACACATAAGCTACAAGGAATACAAATGAATCTACTTCAAAACTAATTTTCATGACCTAAGGACAATGCTCCCAAACTGTAACATAACAATTAAAGGAATAGTATGCACACATATAAAAAAGCACTATAAGCAGATCTTAAATACACAGGAAAGCCAATTGAAAAATGAGCACAAGCTAGCACAGGCAAAGCGCTGTAAAAAAAACCCAAGTGGGCAACATACTTAGAAAGGAATGCTAACCTTTCATGGGGCACATTCAATGAACTTCAGGCAGAGTGCTATAAATGCTGCCAATGGCATACACTAGTGATGACGTGAGGAATAACTTGGTACACTTCTAACAGAGCAATCTGATCCACCGGTTCACATGTGCACAGGGGACACAATACACGGACATTTGTTGCAGCAGCATTTGCCAAAAATCGTTAAAAATCTGGGTGTGGTAGTACATACCTTCAACCCCAGCACTTGGGAGGCAGAGGCCAGCCTGGTCTACAGTCTCTGTGCTTTCACAGGTAAGCCTACCTACACACGCACGCACGCGCATTTATATTATTAAGGATACACAGATAGTACATCTATAAACACAGTGGAAATGCATACTTCTATAGAAGAAAAAAGGAGAAATTATAATGGGGTAGGGGTACTTGTGTTATATAGAACATAGTTCTCAGATAGAACTCTTGAAGATACCTGAGGTCAAATGGCAAACTGTTGACATCAAGCCTGGTGAGAGCCGCACACGTGTCTTTTAAATTGGCTTTGTAAGTTTGAATTACTTTACAAATAAATAGATTATAAAGTTTGGAAAATGTATAATAGTATAAAGAAAAGCAACTTCATTCATAATTCAACCACTCCAATGTAACCACTGAAACAAACTTTGTCTTTTTCTAATCATATCTTAAAGCCTAAATTAACAGCACATTTGTCTCTACAATTATATGTCTATTTTTTATATTTAAAAACCCAATGGTAGAAGTACTTACCAAAAGTTTCATGCCTAGCCTTTTCAGTTGCTTCTTTTATCTTCTGTTCATGAACTTGAACATCCCAGGCTTGTGTGTCTCCCTAGGAATGGACAAGGGGAGAGAGGTTAGAGCTAGCGATCGTTATTCAGTAGGCCACAATCCCCTCATCTGGTCATGGCATCAACAAATTGCCTTCCAGTGCTTGGATGGCTTTGCTTATAGCTGGGTGTCCTGCCTATGCTGTCAGCGGCCACCATAGCTTCCTCACATAACACACACTGTCCCAACAGTGCTTAGCTATCACTCTTCTGGGAAGCTCTCTATGATTCCCCTCGAGCCTCCAGTCTCTGCTGGTGCTGATGCCACTGCATTTTCTGTGGCTGTTTTAAGGCATTGCCTTTTTCACTACATGGTGAACTCTGAAAGGTCTCCCACCTCCTGGGCCCGACTCAGGCTAGCCAGGGCATTTGTCACCTCGAAGAATGGAAAACTGAGCTAAGTAGGAGGAAAGCAAATGTGTCCATTCCCGGACTGGCTCCCTCTGGGACACTGCTGGCGAGGCAAAGCTTTTCAAGTCGACTCAGCCAAACTTGGTGCTTGGATATAAAAGTTCCTTCAAGCATTGGCTCCTTCCGTCCCCGGTGCCTCACCGAGATGATCCTGCTCCTGGCGTCGAAGATCCGTCCCTGCCTGCACAGCTCCTTGTACCGCTTCTCGGCTAGGATAGCATCCTGTTGCAGGTCCTTAGGCATCGCTACCTCCATGGCTCTGGAACCCGGTGGGAGCTTCAGCAGCTTTCAGAACAAACACGGTAAGAAAAAAAAAAAAAAAAGGCGACAGAGACGAGCAAGCTGCAGCCCCGAAAAGCAACGCCACCCGCAGCCAGCTGCAGCGCAGGGATCAGATTCCCCCGGGAAACGCCAACTTTCGTTGCTAAGGAACGGGGCCCACGCTGGCTGGCTCGCTGGCTCGCTAGTCTCGCGAGACTTGGCAAAGCTCTTCCCGCGCTTTTCCCACCAGCGCACGAGGACGCGGCTGAGGCACGGAGAGCGGCCATGGGGCGCCTTGAGCTGCTGCTCGTGGAGAATTTCAAGTCGTGGCGAGGCCGCCAGGTCATCGGTCCCTTCAAGAGGTTCACCTGCATCATCGGCCCCAACGGCTCTGGTAACCTGTGCCCCAGAGCAGTTCGGCCTGAGGGGACACAGTGGCCACTGTCTCCCGCTGTAGGCCTGAGAGGGCCCCAGTGTTGGCCCGAGGGAACCCAGGGGTCCGTTCTCCCCCGTTGTTGGTCTGAGGGGACCCAGCCACTCCCAGCCCTCATTGTCTCTAGGTCCGAGGGGACCCCCCACTTCCGTTGACCGCCATAGGCCCTGGGAGCCCACTGTGGGCCCCAGGGGACCCTCCATCCCCTCAGGGACCCCGCACCCCTGTTGACCGCTGTAGGCTCTGGGATCCCACTGTGGGCCCGAGGGGACCCGGGGGCGCCTCGCTGATTGTTGGCCTGTGGGGACCAAGCGCACTACCGCTCCCCCCAACATCCGACACCCGCTGCGGGCCTGAAGAGAACGTGGGGCCCGGCCCGACTGCAGCCTGGGGTTTTCTCCGCTTCACGGTGCACTGGGGCCCCAGAGTCCTCAGCTGCCACCCTTGCTGGCCGTCCTCATTCACCCATCCCAACTCCGCCACCGTTCGTTACCTCCTCACCCCAGCAACAGCAACTAAGAACGAAACGAATTTGACCTTTGTTTGGAAAAACAAAACACGAGTGTAAACCACCAAGCATAGTTAATGTAAAGAAAGGGGAATTTAGTGCCTAAAAGATAATTTCCAAAATAGTTTTCCTGGCTGGGTGTTGCGTTTAAGTCATTCACAGCAGAGGTCTCCGGTCTGAGCACTGCAAGACCTGGTTTATCCATCTTTTTCAACAAATGATCGTTAAGCCTCCTGGCAGGCCAGTAGTTAATGTTTACTAATCATACTATCAGAAGTTACCCCCGATTCTCCATCTGGCATATTTTTTTCCGTTTTAGATAATTAGTGATAACGATCTTTTTTGAAAAATATTTTCATATAAAAATAGTATATATGTGACATAAAAAACTTGAAAATTAGAATAGAAAATCAAACATTTATTTACAATTCAGAGATGATTGCTCTGTTCCTTTGGGACATATCCATACAGATTTTTGCCCTAGTAAACTTTAAAAAAATGAGTTAATACAGAAGATTAGCCTTTCATTAAATGTTCATCCAATGCTCAAATTTGGATTTCCTCAACTAACTCCAAAACATTATCCAGACAGAACCCTTTCCTACAGACCTACATAATGTATCAGAGTGTTATATCCTTTCTCATAATGTAGCACAGTGCTTGTATTTCTAAATCCTTTCATGGCTTCCCAGTCTAAAGCATAAAGTTCAGGTCCTTTAATGTGGTATATTGCAGTTTTTAGATAACTTATACAGTCTTTTCTCTCATATTCTCAAGTATAAACTTATAAAAGCAATATTCTGCTTTTTTCCCCTGAAATAGTACTATTCACTTAGTCCTTTGTACCCATGATAAAGTTACTTTCTTTTCCCGGGATGATAATATTTACTTTTAACACTCCCCTCTCTAAATTGACTTACTCCTTAAAAGTTAACCTAGAATTATTCCTAAAAAGCTAGCTCAGGCTAGAGAAATGGCTCAGTGATTACAGGTACTAGCTGCTCTTAGGACCTGGATCCAGTTTCCAGCACCCATGTGGTAGCTCACAACCATCTGTAATTCTAGCTCCAAGGAATCTTCACTGCCTCTTCTGGCTTCTGCATACACTAGGAACCATGTAGTGTGTATACATACATGCAGGCAAAACACTTATGCAATAAAATTTTTAAAAATCCAACTTGGTCTCTAGCTATTGGTGCTTCTGTTAGGTATTTCTGTGGTATTTCACATTGTTCATTACAAATTATAGTGTAATTTCTTATGTTTATTGGAAACAGCATGTGTTTTGGGAATCAAATATTTCACTCTAAAGTATGTTTGATTTTTGTGCCTCTTCATTTGTAAAATGCAAATACACAGAAATTGTTGCAAAAAATGAAATAACAGATGACAGGTGTCCAGCACCAAAAGTGGCTCAACAAATTGATCATATCCTCCCACCGTGTAAGCACCTTAGAGCAGTAAAAAAATTACAGCAGATTTAAAGAGCTAGTTGACTTTTGTTTGTAGTATCAGTCCACATCTCATTCTATGTAGTAGAATGAGTATTCTGCTATTCTACTAAGAATAACAGAATGGTCAGCATTTATAAGAATAATAAAAGTGGATTGGCCAACAGTGACTTAAGACAGGTTACTTTCCCAGCTGAGGTAGATTAGACTCTCTACTTGGTTGTTGTAAGCTTCCTGCTCTCAGGACGAGCCAATCTATGTGGGGATTTACTTGCTTCCTTAAAACTTCAGTTTGATTGTGTGGAACTTCCATGAGGTATTCTATTTAGTTTGGTCTCATAGTATGGTATCTAGTCATGAGGATAGTGCAAAACTATTGGCCTCCATTAAATTTTGATAGAGCAAAAACCTATAATTTACTGGTACTTAACAGAGTACCTGATACATGTTCAGAAAACATCTGTAGGATGAATAGATATTTTGAGGGCTAAGAGATCAAAGATTAAAGAGGCTTTTTAAGAATTTGAATTAGGAAAGGGATGGCAAAAGGGAGAGGTACAGAGTTATGTTTTAAGGAGCTGGAGTCAAAAGGATCGAAAGAACAGTAGTGTAACTTCTGTAGTTTTCAAATCTTAGTTCATCCGTATTAAGCAATCATAGCCTAAAATATAGCTCTTTCAGAATAGCTACTTTCCTAATGTTCTTCCTAAATTATTCATAGCAGATATCCTCAGTCTCTTGACTTAGTTTGTTCATTACGATTTTTTTCTTTTATAACAGATGGTTGTTAACACTAGTTGACAGATTATCACTTTACATTTCTCTCCCAATTATTCTGTACTTCTGTCACCCAGTTTTATCTTTCTATGATACTTATTACCTTATGTGTGGTGGTTGAAGCCTTTAATCTTAGTACTTAGGAGGCAGAGGCAGGTGAATTTGTGAGTTTGAGGCTGTTCTGGTCTACATGGAGTTACAGGACAGCCAGGGCCATATAATAAGATCTTGTATCAAAAAAGAAAAAAACCACAACCTTTTGAACACATACATTAATTGAGTGAAATTTTTAATTAGGGAAATTATATTTTTGAGTAGATTTTAAATGAGGGTTCATCAAAAGGTATTGCTATTTGGTTCATTGCGGTCACATTTGATAATTCAGTTCAGTGAATGTTCATTTTGTCCTATATGTGCTTCTTAGAGTAGCTTTTGATGTGAAATTTCTCAATCTCCAAAAGCCATGATTTTTGCAGCTGTTTTGTTTGTTGTTTTTTTGAGACAGAGTTTCTCTGTGTATCACTGACTGTCCTGGAACTCACTCTGTAGACCAGGCTGGCCTCAAACTCAGAAATCCACCTGCCTCTGCCTCCTTAGTGCTAGGATTATGGCATGTGCCATCACTACCTGGCTGTTTTTGCAGCATTTAAAAAAATTATTCTTCTTTTAGAACAACTCTAACCCTCTAAAACCACCTTTGTTTACATTACTTTCTTGCACTGGAAATTCAAATTGTTTGTATAATGACTGAGCTGACATTGTGTCTTGGAATTACAGCTATGGGTTTATAATTGTGTAATGTTAAAAATAAGTTTAGGGGTCACAAGGAAAAAGATCACGACTCCAGCTGAAGTATGTATCTTGGTCACAGAGTCTGGAAATGCACTTGTTTTTTCTAGGGCAGGTGGTAGAGCCTGCATCTTTCCCCCATTGGCTGAGATCTGACCTTAAAGTCTTGGCAACTGGCTAGTTTTAAAAGAATTGGGGCAAAAGAAATGAAGGAAAACATGAAGCAGTCAGCCAATTAATTCATGTAAGTTCCAGGAATATAGCAGAACCTTTGTGTAGGAAAGGATTTACTTGGTGGGGAGATAAAATATTTGAATTCCTTGTTTCAAACACAAGGTTTTTTTGTTTAGTTTTTATGTAGCCTTGGCTGGCCTGACGCTTGTTATATAGACCAGGCTTAATGTGATCCACCTGCCTCTGCCTCCCAAGTGCTGAGATCAAAGGTGTCCCCACAGCTGGCTTAAACACAAATTTTATAGTTTTAATAGAACTCGTCTTTAAGGTTCCCCAAATAGCAATTCTACCAGAAGATCTCCAGGACTACTCTTTTGTTTGGTGATCTGCTAGACAATCCTTCAGTGTGTGGCATATAGTTTACTCAGGATTGTCACGCATGACACTGAAGAGGTACAAAGCAAACTCAGCAGTGGGAAAGCTAAAGTAAGTTCTCATGTTGAAATGCCACCAAGAATCTTCATGGACTCAATGCAAGGTTTTTACTGGGAGACGGACATGCTCTCTACCTAGTACATACCCAAATTCCAGACTCCTAGGAAGTAAGTACATATTTAATCCTAGTCATGTCTTGAAAAGTTTAGGCACCACGTGCCGTTCTTACCAAGAAATTGTTAAAACCCTGCCCAAGTGTAAAAATCATGACGATTCTAGCAGTCTCAGTTTATACCTTGAGAAGATCCTACCTTCAGTTAGCATTCAGCTTTTTTTTTCCAAGACAGGGTTTGTTTGTGTAACAGTCTAGGCTGTCCTGTAACCCATTCTGTAGGTCAGGCTGGACTCTTAATTAGAAAAAAATCTGTCTGCTTCTGTCTCTCAAGTGCTAGCATTAAAGTCATGCACCACCACTGCCCATAGAGGGGTATGGTGCTGTTATGTTTATGTGATCACTTTCCTATTTATAAAATGGGAGTTACTGAAATAGAAATGTTAAGTCATTTGCCCTGTGTGGTACCCAGTAATAGGAGAGATCTGAGGTCTATGTTTGTTTTGTTTAATTTTATTTAATTAGTTTTTTTACTCATGTGTCTATATCCTCACATTTACACCTTTCTGCTACATGGGAGAAACAGTCCACCTGTCTGGAGATTCTCAGTTCACATAGATTTTGAACATCAGCCATTGGCAATATTTCACTTCTGTTGGTGGTTTGATTTCTTTTGACTCTCACAAGATTTTTCAGTCATTAAGAATAAATCTTTTCAGTAGTGGTGACTCACACCTTTAATCTTAGCACTCAAGAAGCAGAGGCAAGCGGATCTCTGAGTTTGAGATCAGACTGCTGGTCTTCAAAGTGATTTCAAGGACAGCCAGGGCTACACAGAGAAACTATCTTGAAAAACCACCAAACAAACAAACAACAAAAAGAATCTTCACCTTCTTTTCTTCTCCAGGAAAATCTAATGTAATGGATGCACTTAGTTTTGTAATGGGAGAAAAAACAACTAATTTAAGAGTAAAAAATATTCAAGAACTTATTCACGGAGCACATATTGGAAAACCTGTTTCTTCTTCTGCAAGTGTAAAAATTATATACATAGAGGACAGTGGAGAAGAGAAAACATTCACAAGGATTATCCGAGGTAAGTGTGTGTGTGTGTGTGTGTGTGTATGTGACAGAGAGAGAGAGAGAGAGAGAGAGAGAGAGAGAGAGAGAGAGAGAGAGAGAGAGAGAGAGAGAGATTTTGTTTAGGGTCTGATTGCTCTTTCTTTGAAGTGTGAGACTTACTAATCTACTAATAACTGGCATAGTGAGTAACAGACTCTTAGAAGCAAATAACAGAACTCACTTTCAGTACTCTGTCAAGTATCTTTTTTATACTTGGATATTTGCTTAAGATGAAGGAGGGAGCCTGTTTCTGAATAGAGACATTAAAACTTCTTTCTCTGCTTCTCTTAGTAAATAAATATATTTTTGACTTATATACACCTAAAAGCAACTTGAATAAAGTGTTTATTTTATATTATTTATTCATTAATTTCCTATGTTACTATAATAAACTGTTACGGTTCATCTGTAATAAGTATATCATTCCAGGACTCTAAAGTCATGAAAGTAGATATACATTGTTTTTATTTGTTGTTTTCTTCCTAATTCACTAAAACAAATATTCCCACACCCCCCCCTTTCATGACAGGGTCTTGATACTTAGTCCAACTGATCTTTAGCTCACAATACTACTTAGGCTCTTTAATGCAGACATTGCATACACATGTTACCATGTCTGCCTTCACTATGTTTTCTAAAGTATGAAAACTGTACTACTAACTTAGGTTTATATATTTTTGGATGTGTAATTTAAATATTTCTGCATTTTTTCACTTGGAGTTGAGTCATTGACCAATTTTCTTGCTCCCTTTTGGTCATTTTCTGATTTTGATGGGCTCTCATTGTGCTGTTAATCCAAGCTCAAGTGATTCTCCAAAAGGTTCTGGAACTCTGGGCCATGTCACCATACCTAGCATTTGGCTTTTTAGCTGATAATTCTCCATTTCAATAAAAATTCTTTGTTCACTGTATTCAAAGTTGTAGTAACTTCCCCCACATGCAGAAACATCCCATCCTTCCTTGCAGAAACCACTTCCTCACATGCTGTTTATTTGAGCATTTTGTTTATATTGCTAAGATATGAACTCTTTGAGATAAAACACTTGAATCTGTTACTCCTGTGACAGGATCTTTAGTATAATATATAATATTTGTTAAATAATTAAATGAGTTTATGTAAAGGCATATTAGCCATATTATTGTAAAACTATTTCAGTGGAAACATTCTGTAACCGTTTATTTGTTTATTTTAGGGGGATGCTCAGAATTTCAGTTTGGGGATAAACCTGTGAGTCGTTCTGCATATGTAGCACAGTTGGAAAAGATAGGTATAATAGTCAAAGCACAGAACTGTCTAGTTTTTCAGGTAAGTAGTTATACTCATTTAATTGGTTTGTTTTTAAGATATGTTACCATATTTTACATGCTGATGTGCTTTACTGTTATTAATAGGGAACTGTAGAGTCAATTTCTATGAAAAAGCCCAAAGAGAGAACTCAATTTTTTGAAGAAATCAGTACTTCAGGAGAGTTTATAGGAGAATATGAGGCAAAGAAAAAGAAGTTACAAAAAGCTGAAGAAGATGCACAATTTAATTTTAATAGGAAAAAGAATGTAGCTGCAGAACGGAAGCATGCAAAAATCGAGAAAGAAGAGGTAAGGTGTCCTGAAGATGTCACCAGTAATAAGTACGTATTTTTAAAAAATTATGTTAATATTGTAAGTTATTAGCCAGGCATGGCAGTGCACAATTTTAATCCCAGATCTCAGCAGGCAGAGGCAGGCAGATCTCTTAGTCTGAGGCTAGCCTGGTCTACAGGCTAATTCCAGGACTGAAATCAAGCAAACAAAAACCCTACATTATTGGCTGTGAGGTACTAAAAGATTCCATTAATAATGTGAAACAAAATCTGGCATTCAGTAAACATAAAGAAGGTAAATAGTTTTTCATATTTATTTTGTATGTGTGTGTGAATATGTTCAGGTCCATGTGTGGTGGTCAGAGGACACCTTGCAGGAATCAGGTCTCCCTTTCACCATGTGGTTCCTGGGGATTGAACATAAGCTTTCAGGCTTGACAGCCTACCTCCTGATGTACAATCTTACTGTCCTAAGATAAAATTAAGCCATATAAGACAGTACATCTGAGATACTCAACATTTTTAGAACCTGACTCTTGTACACTTGTAAAAGTTACTGAGGACCCCCAAAGAGTTTTTCATAAGAAATTGCATATATAAATATTTTATGTTTCAATTTTTTTATGTGCCTGGATATTTTGCCTAAATGTGTGTATGTGCCCCATGTGCCTGGTGCCTGTAGAGGCCAGAAGAGGTCAGTGACTCTGCTGAAACTGGAGTTGCAAACTGTTGTGAGCCACCATGTGGGAGCTGAGAATTGAACCCCAGTCTTCTGAGAGAGCAGCCAGTGTTCTTAACTGCTGAGCCATCTCTTCAGCTCTGTTTATTCTATTTTAAATTAAAACTTGGTATTTTAATTTGTTAAGCTCATTTCATGTTAACATAGCTAATATATTTTTAATGAAAAATAACTACATTTCCAAAACAAATTACAAGAACAACATTGTATGTATATTCTCTAATGTCTGGCTTAATAGAACATGGCTGGATTCTCTAACATTTCTGATTTTTTTTTTACATGGGCAATGCATTGTAACTCAGGTTTTCTTCAAACTATTTCCTTATTAAATTACTTTTTTAAAAATTACTATCTCCTCCTTTATATTGTGTTACTAATTTAGTTTCCTTTGTAGCATATAATTCTGTACAAAATTATCTTGTTTATTTTTGTTTGGTTTTTTTAAGTAGTTTCTGAGTCTTCTGCCCTCTATTAGAAGAATTGGAATCTAAGCTTTATAAGAACAAGGATGGTTTATCTCATTTCATTCTCAATCATATTCCCAACAAATAGGGTAGGATCTGCCATGTAGCTCAGTAAATATTTGAGGAAATAAATGAAAGGTGGATGAATTACTCACTAGTAGTATTGCTCAGTTTCTTCATATTGTGAATGTTCTGTATTTTGTTAGTGAACAGGGGTGGGCATTAAGTCAGAACATAGCATTTAGGGCATACTGAAATAGCTTATAGAATAACAGAACTTAAAACATTTTCATAAAAACAATTAGAATAGTCCCACTTCCTGATTATTTTCTTTTGCAACATCCTTGTAAGGTATCTGTTTATTACTTACTAGTGAAAGTTTGTTGACTAAGACCCCACCTCATGAGGTGGTGGCCCACTCCTTGTTTTCGTTTTTGCTAGCAAAAATGTTAAGAGAATTCTTCCTTTTCATGTGTAATTGTGTAATTTAAAATTTTTAACAGTTCTATTAATTTTATCAGTGTAAGAATTATTTTTTATAGCAAGAATTTTACTTGGAATCCTTGTAAATTAGCTAGGGACACACACACACACAATGTTTCTTTCATTTTTACAGTAAAGAAGATGATATCAACAATGTTAAAGAACTTGTCAGACTTTCTGAGGACCCATGTTGACAGGTGCCACATCACTGTCACAACCTGATCACTGAGCGTGTGAATGCAGACTCATTTCTTTGTTGCTGTTTTAATTTAGAAGTATATTAAGAAACCTTCAGATAATTCTACTTTTGTCAGGAATAATCTTTCTTGGATAACTGTGATGGTATACAACTGTTATTTCAGCACTTAGGAGATCGATAGGAAAATCAGGAGTTCAGGGTCATCCTCAGATGTTTAACAGGTCTGAGACTTAACTGAGCTAGTCTCTGTCTCAAGAAAATGAAAGAGAGAAAGCAGGGAAGAGATAATTGTTTCTATGACAAATTTCATCTGTGATGATGTGCTAATACAGTAGTCAAGTTCATGAACAGAAGCTTAAACATACACCCTTTTACCTTCTCCTGTGCTGTTTCATAGGCAGAACATTACAAAAGTCTTCTTAAAGAATTGAAAATAAACAAGATACAACTGATGCTTTTCAAATTATATTACAATGAGGAAAAAATCAATGTTCTGAACACTGAATTAGAGCATAAGGACAGGAGTTTGAATGTTGTAAAAGACACTCTTTCTCACCATGAAAGCATAATTAAAGCCAAGAAAAAGGATCATGGAATGTTAACTAGACAACTGCAGCAAACGGAAAAAGAACTGAAGTAAGTTTTTAAAATAATATTAGCATTTAGACTTTTCAAAAAGTTTTTTTAATGACATACATTTTCCCTGTGTGTTTGTACACGTGCATGCTGGTTCTTCCTTACATTCATGTGGAGACCAAAGGACATCCTAAGGAAGTCAGTTCTTTCACTATGTGGATTCTAGGAATTGAACTCAGGTTAATTTTGTCAGCAAGTATCTTTACCCACTGAGTTATTTCCCTGGTCCATAATTGAGTTTTATGTAAATTAAGGAAATATAATTGACACTTTAGAAGTTATTATGTTTGGGGAGACAGTACTGGGGACTGAACTTAGACCTTCATACTTGGTTAGAAAGCATTTTACCGCTGAGCTTTTAAAAATTTACGTTTATGTATTTTAGTGTTTTGTTTTGTTATTTTTTGTTTTGAGACATAGTCTCACTGTGTAGCTAGCCCTGACTGCCCTCAAACTCACAGGGATCTGCCTGCCTCTGATTCCTGAGTGCTGGGATAAAAAGTGTGCATCATCATCCCTGATGGAAGTTGACTATATAAAATGTACATTTTAGTTTGTAATGCCTCTAGATAATACAGGAAATTATAATTATGGTAACTTTCTCCCATATTCCCCTGCTGTTTCTCCTACTGCTGACATATTAGTATAATCAGAATTTATAAGTCAATATAGATACATATTAGTTACATCCATATTTCATTCATACTTTCTTAATGTCTGTGTAACATCTCTTTTTCTGACACAGAATACCACATTACATTTAGTTATTTGTTCCTAGACTCCTTTGGGCTGTAACAGTTTATCAGCATGGCAGTTTTGAAGAAATACTGTTGCAAACTTTGATTAGGCTGGTTTTCTGAAGGTGAAGTAAAATAGCATTCTACATATTCTAGGCATGTCCTATGTATAATATCAACATGTGATCACTATTCAGTGTTGACCTTGATCACCCAACTAAGACTGTGTTTGTCAGTTTACTCTGCGGTAAAATTAGTCCTCTCTTTAAGCACAGCTGACACGGAGGTGAGAGTTTCTCCACTTTGAGGCAAGGTCCAGTGATATATTTGTATTTCTGCACAGAAAATTCATCTCAGTTATTTGTTCAGTTTTTGTTGTACAGGGTTTCTATGTATATCTCTAGCTGTCCTGGAACTTGCTCTGTAGACCAGGCTGACCTTGAACTCAGAGATCTGCCTGCCTCTGCTTCCCAAGTGCTGGGATTAAAGGCATACTCCACCATCACCCAGATTGTTCAATTATTTTTATATGGTTATGTATTTATAGATACTTTCTTTTTTAACAGACAGGGTATTTTTTAATTTATTTATTTTTATTTTATGTGTACCGATGCATGTTTTGCCTGCATGTTTGTCTGATCTTGGAGTTACAGACAGTTGTTAGATGCCATGTGGGTGCTGGGTATTGAACCCAGGTCCTCTGGAAGAACAGTCAGTGTTTTTAACAGCTGAGCCATCTCTCCAGCCCTAGAGATACTTTCTATCTGAAATTAAATACTGTATTACTTATTTTATTGCTGCAGTTATTCCTTCTATGGCCATTTGGGAATTCTTTTGTTTCCCATATCCTGTAGACACATCCCATTATTGTGATTTTTTTTTTCTGTTTAGCACTTCTTTACTTTGTTCCATTGCAAAATGCTCCAGATTCATCTTTTCTGACCTAGTCCTAACAACATTCCCAGCTTTTATGAACCTGCGCCTAGGACCAGGCACCTCTCCAAGGAGGTTTTTGTTTGTTTGTTTGTTTGTTTTTTAATTAGAGAGTAGTATTAGGACCCCACATTGACATGCTAAGAGTGATCACTAATACTGTTTCTAGACTTTCTCATCTGGCAGATTAGGAAGTTGGTTTTTTGGGGGGGGTGTTTTTTGGTTTTTTTGTTTGTTTGTTTGTTTATTTGTTTTGGTTTTTCGAGACAGGGTTTCTCTGTATTGTTTTGGAGGCTGTCCTGGAACTCGCTCTGGAGACCAGGCTGGCCTCGAAGAGATCTGCCTCTGCCTTCCAAGTGCTGGGATTAAAGGTGTGTGCCACCAACACCCAGCTTAGGAAGTTTTTAACATTTTATTTACATTAAAGTTCACTCTTGGTGCTATAAAGTTCCTTTAATTTTGACAAATTCATAGTTTAAAGGCTTACAAAAATACCATTCTGCTTCTACTATTCAACTCTTCCCCTTTCCCTTGCCCAACCTCTGACAACTACAAGTCTGCCCAGCAATATCTGCAAGAAATTTTTAGAATTTAATTTTTGAATATTTAATCAAAGTTACTTTTCTTTTGGCCAGGCTTGCTGGCTTATGCTTTTATTCCCAGCACATGGGAGACAGGAAGATCTCTGCATTCAAGACCAACTTTGTATATATAGCTAGTTCCAGCCCAGCCAGGGCTACATGGTGAGGCCCTGTCTCCAAATAAAAAATATAAACAAATAAATAAATAAATACCTTTTATATGCTAAAGTAAATTTTTTAAAATTGCTTTTTCCTTTTTAGATCTCTCGAAGCAATTTTAAATCAGAAGAGGCCCCAGTACATTAAAGCTAAAGAAAATACTTCTCATCATCTCAAGAAATTGGATTTATCTAAGAAATTGATAATAGACAATGAAAAACAATGTTCTAAGCAGGAAGATGACATACGAGCCTTAGAGGAAGAACTGGTTGAGTTAGATAGAGCTTGGAGAAGTTTTGAAAAACAGATGGAAGAAAAAATCTTACATAAAGGGAAAGACATTGAACTCGAAAATAGTCAGGTGAAAAAAATGAAAATACTAGAAACACATTTCTATTGTTTCTGTTTTTTAATTAGAAAATGTTTAAAGAATGACATATCTGATAGTTTATTCAGATCTCTAGAATATAAATCGTAAGAATTAAAACTTCTTTAATCTGTTCACAGAATCTAAATTTAATCTTAAAAGTAAGCTATTTTTCCTTCATATAGTTAGATGGTATTATAATATTTACATGCTAGTGAAAGCCTAATATTACCTGGAATTATATTGTAATAAAAGTTAGGTAATTGTTACTATTTTAAAGATAAAACAATTCTCTCTTGGACATTATATAAACTTAAAGATCAGATATATGTAGCTTTGAAGAGGCTTATTGACAGAGGAAATTACTTAAGATGATTTTAACTGTTTAGTGATGAGTTAATATTCAATGTAATGCAATATGCAGGATTAAAATTATTAATCAGTAAAACATATGACTAAACTAAAAGCATGTAACTCAGTTTTCAAACGTTCTTTCAGCTAAAGTATCATTATTCATTTCTTTCATTGAATTATGCTAGTCTTGTGTCACAACATGCGTGCACCAAAGTAATTGTGACTAGGTCTCCAGATTGACTTTTCTCAAGATTTTCTGTCAGAGACTTTATAGAATTTGTCTCGATTACTTTGTTGTTCAGATAGAAGAGTTTTTAATAAAAAAGTTTTCATATTAAGTTCATATATTTTACCTGGAGAAGTGTCTAATTATGATCTGATTTGTATAAAGATTTTGATGAGAACAGGATGTCATACAAATAATTTCATTTAGGGTAAGTAATTTGTCAATGCTGTTTATATAGCTGGATCGTTACAAAGAGCTTAAGGAGCAAGTAAGACGGAAGGTAGCTATAATGACACAACAACTGGAAAAACTGCAGTGGGAACAGAAGGCAGAGAAAGAAAGACTGGCATTTGAAAAAAGGAGGCATGGAGACACTCAGGTACCATGGATTATATGGTCATAGATTAGAATTATTTGCAGTGAGATATTACTATCATTTATACTACATTTTCAATATATAAATGGATTTATATCAAACAAATTTTAGAAAGTCTGAGGGGCTAGGAGCATATAGCTTAGTGGTAGAACACTGATGTCCTGGGCTTCCTTAGTACAGCAAAATAATTGGTGCGCTTTTATAGTTAGAATAGGCAGTACCTTTGTTCCCGTGTTCAGGAAATGTTTTTCTGTGTGTCTATATAGTATCTATATAGTAATGAGCATGGTCTGAGAATGCACTTTAGTTCAGTATAGTGAGGAGGAGGATGGGGGAATAAGTCTTATCATAGAGTTGAGCACAAAGGTCATTGAGGACATTAAATACATTCAGCTCTTTGTATTTGTGGTTCCTGAAGCTGTGGAGTCAACTGAGGATCAACAATACTGGTAAAAATATGTTTATTGAACATTTTCTATGTACTTTTTGTCAATCTCTAAGCAATACAATATAACACCTATTTATATAGCATTTACACAGTACCAGGTATTGTAAGTCTTCCAGAGATGATTTAAAGTATACAGGAATAGATATATGTTGATTATATATAAATACTGCCATTTTATATAAGTATTTCAGTATATGTAAATTAGGCTAACAGTCATGGGTTCTGGAATTATTCTCCCACAGATATGATGAATGACTGTAGCCCAAGAGGAGCTAGTCTTTCTATGTTGGAACTATTCAGGAAGCATTATATTCTTCCTTAGAGTAAGGCAGACTTGGCTTTGATCCCATCTTGCTTGTTATTTATTGTGTATAATCTCAGTAAGTAACTTAATTATTAGATTCATCTGGGCCCTATATTTTGCATTTGTATGTACAGTGAGGATAGGCATATTACAGTCAAGGACAAACTCAGTGGTCACTCCATTTTAATGTTTCATGGCTCCTTTTCTAAAGACTAGGGATTAGGTATAAAACTACTGTTACTGTACACTCAACAACATTAATTCATTATACATTATGAAGTTTCTCTGATACTTCTGTATAGAGCATTGTAAGTGTTGCCGTGAGCACAATTTGTTGTTGTTTCTAAATAATGGGTTTCTCTTACCTGTATTCCCTGACTTGGTAATCTGTAGTTACACATATTTAATTACTGCACTAAAACTTTAAGCATCTAGCTCTCAGTCTTTCAAAACCCCAACCCCAGCCATGTGTATCTCCAGCTGCTGCTTCAGGTTCTCCAGTTTGGGTATTAAGCAAACATCTCGAAGTTAGACCCCAAACTGAACTTCTGATCTTTTCACCAAAATTTTCTCCAGTCTTTCCTCTCTCCAATTAGGATATTTTAATTTTACTAGTTACTCAGGTCAAAAATATGGAGCCAGCCTTTAATTCTCCTTTAGGAAACAGTTGACTTTACCTTGAAAATAAAACAAGAATCAATTACTTTTTCCATTTCTACTGCTACCACTCTTGTCCATGTCACAGTATTTTTGGTTTGGATCAGTTCAGTAGCCTACCAGCTTTCTTTGCTACCACTTTTGAATCCTACACAGTAATCTCAGCATGGCAGCCATAATGTTTTGACTAAGACAGTTCATGAAACTGGCTCTTTAATTCCTTCATAAAACATAAAAGTTTAAAATCCTTAAGTGACCTATATGGACCTTGCTCAGTTCCCCTTCCTGCTTTCCTTTCTTTGATCTGCTGTATTGGCCTCCTGGAACATACCAAACATGTTTCTTCATGAGTTTGCATCTGCCTAATCACGGAACCATTTCTCTAGCCCTGAGTGGATTTTTTTCCCTTTCTGGGTCAGCCCTGGCTGGCCTGGAACTCATCATGTAGATCAAGCTGGCTTCGAACTCACAGAGATTTGCCTTCCTCAAACCCGAGTACTGGATTCAAGGTGTGTGTACCACCATACCCTGCTCCGAACAGAATTATTAAGTGAAATAGTAGAATATCAATGTTTGGCTTCTTAATTTCAAAACTATGTCTCGCCTGTATTTATTTTTTGAGGTGAGGGGAAGGCTTGTACATGTGTGTGTGTAGGTAAATACATGGGCCTGTGTGTATTGCTACAGAGTCCAGAAGAACACAGCACGTATCTTACTCTGTCACCTAATTTCCTTCAGACAAGGTCTCTCACTGCACCTGAAGGTAGACTAGCAGCCAGCAATCCCTAGCAATTGTCCTGTCTCTGAACCCATAGCACTGGGGCTACAGGTGTGTACAGCTACTCCTAACTTTATATGGCTATTGAGAATTTGAACTCAAGTTCTCGTATTTGTGTATCCATCTGAGTCATCTCAATCTATCTTGCTCATTTTTATAGTCCTGGCATCTAACAATAGATGTTTGCTTCATGGATTATAATAATAAATAAGATGGGAAAAAGGTTAAAGGTTAAAAATCTGGTAGAGACTACTCACCCCACCCTTCAGTTTCCTTTCCCATGCATGGTTTCAGTTATGCCCTGTCTAACTAACTGGGAAATTCAAAAGATAAATAACTCACAAGTAAACTTACATTGTTGTATTATTCTGTTTTATTATTAGTTATTGTAAGTGTCATTGGTACATTTAGATAGGAGAAAACACAATATGGCTAGGATTTGGTGCTATGTGTGGTTTCAGGCATCTTAGACCTTGCCTTTCTCAGGTGTCTTATACTGCTGCTCTGCATTATTTGGATTGTAAAGGACAAATAGAGCAAGACTTGCACGAAGTCTTCACCTTGTGCCTGTTAGTTGCCCTGTCAGTTCTTGCATCATGGTGATACTTAACTATTGTAATCACTTATTTTCCTAAGAACATGTACTTTATCCCACTCATATATCTCTAGTTCCTACCACATGGTAGCCAGTGTGTGAATATTTATTGAATGAATTAGTTTGAAAAACAAGTAAGAACTTGAAAATAGTAATTTTGAGCTGGAGAAGTGGCTTAGTGGTTAAGAGCACTTGGAATTCTTTCAGATTTAGTTCCTAGCATTTAACATGGTGGCTCATAATAACCCATAACTCTAGTTCCCAGGGATCTGATACCAGGTATGAATGTAGTACATATACATACATGCAGGCAAAATGCTAATACACATAAAACAAGAGAAATTTTGAAAAACAATATGCCTTGAAGTTTAAATTTATGAATAAAATATGACCAAATATTTCACAAAATATAGTCAGAATTGATCCCCAATATGTGACATGTAAAAGTTCTATATCAGATGGCTTTTTCAAAATTAAACTTTTCTTTTATATTTTCTCTTAAATTTTGTTACATTTATTTATATGTTTGTGCATGTGAATGTCCAAGCACACTGTGATGCATATGTAGAAATCAGAGGAAAACTTGAAAGTTGACTTTTTCCTTTTTTTATGTCATGATGATTGAACTCAGTTCATTACTTGGCTTAATAGCAAGCACCATTACCTGCTAGGCCATCACATAAGCCTTAAACAGCCAGGCGTTGGCGGCACACGCCTTTAATCCCAGCACTCGGGAGGCAGAGGTAGGCGGATCTCTGTGAGTTCGAGGCCAGCCTGGTCTACAGAGCAAGTTCCAGGAAAGCCTTCAAAACTATACAGAGAAACCCTGTCTTGAAAAAAACAAAAACATAAGCCTTAAATATTTTCATATAGTCATATTTGACACATTTCAAGCTTTTAACAGCTTACAGTGTAATAAATTCTAGCTGTGTCATTTTTATTGGTTTGGAATGTTGGAATTGATTCTAGTTTTTATTTCCTATTATAGGGAAATCTAAAACAAATAAAAGAGCAAATAGAAGAGCATAAAAAACGAATAGAGAAGTTGGAGGAATATACAAAAACATGCATGTAAGTAGAAAAACAATCTTTGCAGTTTTTTTATATCTAAATGATTCAGTGTATTCTCTAAATAGTGAATGAATATTACTATTGTATGATATTCTCACTTCAATGTCTTTCATTTCTTTATAGATGCTAAAAATTTTATTTACCATGTAATAAATATATCTAAAAATTGAAAATAAAATGAATAAAAGGCTTAAATTTTGAAAATATAACTGTGTAACAATGGAAATACTTAAATCTCTTTTTGATATTGACATTTCATGAATAAATAATGGATTATGGTGACTGTAGAGGTGGCTCAGTGACTAAGAACACTGGCTGCTCTTCTAGAGGACCCAGGTTTGGTTCAAAGTACCCACATGGCAATTGGGCTCACAACTATCTATAATAATAACAGATCCAGAGGATCTGATGCCCTCTTCTGGCTTCTATGGGCACTACATAAATGTTCGCAGACATGCATACAGGCTAATACTCATACATATGATAATAAATTTCAAAAAGTTTAAAGATAATGAATTATGTCATGAAAGCTAATATATAGTATTTAATATACCACTAAGGGAATTTTAGTTGATTTTGCATTGATATTATTAAGCATTTGATGGTTGCTCTGGTTTATATTGGTCTATACTTACTCTTGTAGTAACCAGAAAAAAAGTATTTTCAAATAAAAAAAGAATAATCAAACACACTCCTTCACCTGTTTAGTGTTGGATGGTTTTTTATTTATTTTATTTTTTGTTTTGTTTTTGTTTTTCGAGACAGGGTTTCTCTGTATTGTTTTAGAGGTTGTCCTGGAACTTGCTCTGTAGACCAGGCTGGCCTCAAACTCACAGAGATCCGCCTGCCTCTGCCTCCCAAGTGTATATTTATTTTCTAATTGATAGAGCACTACTCCATTCTCATTAAGTGTCAGACAAGATTGTTTTAACCTATTAACTTCTCAGATTTTTTGGTGGTTATTCTTGTTACTATTGTAGGGATTGCTTGAAAGATAAAAAGCAGCAAGAAGAAGCCCTAATAAAAGAAATTGATGATACAAAATCAAGAATGTCTGAAGTTAATGAAGAATTGAGTCTTATTACAAGTGAATTGCAGAATGCTGGAATTGATAACCATGAGGGAAAACGTCAACGGAAGAGAGCTGAAGTTCTGGAGCATCTTAAAAGACTTTACCCCGATTCTGTGGTAATTAGAATAATAGTTCATTTTAAAGCCTATGCTTTCTCGTTTCTAAAAATAGTCTTCTTACTTGAGATTGAAAATATAACCTTTTAAGGAAGCAGAAGTATTTTAGGAATGTATTTTATATTTGACAGTTTTATATTTAAAATATAATAGTAAATAGAGCAAGAAGTAAGTAATTTCAGATTGTATTTGTAAGCAACTATTGAAAAACATTTACATGAACACAGTATCTAGCCAGTATACATTATATCCCTAGACATGGTGTGAAGTAGTCTTGGTTCTCCCAACAAGAAACCTCAACACTAAAGTTATTCATGATTTTTGGCAGGTATATCATTGCCATATTTTAATTTTCTGTTGTATCCAGTAGTACTTAGTATTCTTTGGCCAAGATACAGTGATATCCTCTGTCACATGGGAAATTAACCTCACAACATTGTTTTCTATTATGTCAGGGGCCTTACTTCTGCCTCAGTGTGTCCTATGGTTTCCTTATGGCTTATTTTTTAGTATTTCACACTTAATCATTGCCTTCATGATATTACATTTTCATGGTCACCTACTTTATCTTCTTTACATTGTCTTTATTGAACATCTTTTTTTTTTTCAGAAAAGTGTGTGTCTGTGTCTGTGTTGCTGGGGATTAAACCTAGGGCCTCATGTATGTGAGGCAAGCATTCTACCAACTGAGATCTATAAACCCAGTATCTTTGGTGTTACTACTTAATCTTTACTTTAATCATGGATGATGATAATAGAAAAATAGGGCTAGGTTGCAGAAGCTTCACTTTATAGCAAAATGACACAACTCTATGTTTTAAAAACCTGCTAGTGCAGCAATCATATATAAGGAAATAACAATAGTGCAGATTTCATTTTAAAAGGAAGAGAAATGACTGGAGGGATGGCTCAGCAGTTTAAATATAGGATTGCTTGTTCCAAATTCTGTAGAAGCCAAACTGGTTGACTAAATTCTGAAAATTCTTAACCTAGTATGCCTTAATTTGAGAAGAAGCACAACTTACGTACTCATTTCCTTTCCCACGGAGAGGGAATTGGTTTTTTTTAAAAAAATAGAAAATAAAGGGTGACCTTAAATGCTGTCTAAATGAAAGGTTCCTCCAGGGATCCCCATTAAGTTGAGAGGCTGTTTTAAATCCCTCCTACCAAATAAAGTGTGTTTTCCTACACAGGATAGAATTGCCTTGAAACAGGATGCTAATTAAAAACTCCAGAGAGGGAGAATGAGATACTCAAACTGTCCTTTTACAAAGCATCAGCTGAGCCCTTCTATGTCCAGGCTTCCAAGGAGAGTGGGTCAAAGAAGGCAATTGGTTCATACTGTGGGAAAGCAGTCAAAAAGTTGTCCATTATAGAAAATGAAAAGTTGTCCATATTAAAAATATTTACACATTGAGTTGAATTTTAAATATGACTATTAAAGTAGACATATAAATTTTATACAATTAGTTATCTATGTTGCTTTGTTACATTAGAAAAGAGTTACATGTTTCTCATTCATGTATTTGTTTTCTTTTTCTCTTGTTTTAAAACCTACTAAGTTTGGAAGACTGCTTGATCTGTGTCATCCTATTCATAAGAAATACCAGCTGGCTGTGACTAAGCTTTTTGGTCGGTACATGGTTGCCATTGTTGTAGCCTCAGAAAAGGTAGCGAAAGATTGTATTCGATTTCTGAAGGAGGAAAGAGCTGAACCTGAGACATTCCTTGCTCTAGATTACCTTGATGTAAGAATTTTAATGTTTGGTATTTATTAGTTACCAAATTTAATGTCTTTAGTTTAATATGTCTTTAATGGTCCAAACTGGCACCTATGGGACAGGGGTGGTGTGGGTGGTGATGGTGTAACTTGGATGTCAATTAGCCAGTCATTCAAGTAACAGGTGTTTCTGAACTAGCAGGTGAATAATGCCAAGCAACTGCTATCTTTCTTGATTTATGTTACTTCTTCCTAATCTAGTTTTGCTATGATTCTAAATGTCTTCAGTTCCCTCACTGGAAAAGTACACTACTCTTCTTACTACCAACAATATGTTCTGTTTTGTATACCAAAGTATAAGTACTGGGTTAAGAAATACATGTTGGTAACTGGCAACTCAAGTGTAAGTGTCTTATCCTGACAAGTGTAGAGCAGGCCAAATTTTTAAAAGGAATTTTGTTATTACTACCTCTAGAGATTCTTTTCATTGACAACTGAATAAAATGTTCTATTTAGTTCAGTGATTTAAACTCTGAACTGCAAGCAGAGTGCATAGTGATTAAGAGCATAGGCCTGTACAATATGGATACTGGTACTACTACGAAGTAGCCCTACTAGTTGGTTCTTAAATCGTCTGAACTTCAGTTTCTTCATCTGTGAAGTAAAGGAATAAATCACCTTGTTGGACTGTCGCAAGGTATCTTTATCTGGTGCAATGCCTGCACAGAGGAGTGGGGTCAACAAATACTATTTGTGTTACTTAAGGTCAGACTCCCCTTTTGTGCTATGCTTCCATGGTTTTGCTTATGTGTATGCCCATGACAAAATTTTACTCAATTCGTGTTTGCCTGTTGAAATTTTTTGTTGTTTTTTTTTGGGGGGGGACAAGGTCTCACTTGGCCTTGTCTGACCTGGAACTCAATATGCAGACCAGGATGGTTTCAAACTCTTTATAAGAGATTTGCCTGCCTCTGCATCCTGAGTGCTGGGATTAAAGATATGTACCACCATTCCTGATAAAAATCATTTTTATTTGTTACTCCTTTTTCAAGGCAAACACATATTTTACAGAAATCTGAAAAAGTCTGCAGTGTTGACTTAGCAGTTAAGAGCACTGGCTGCTCTTATAGAGGACCTGGCTTAGATCCCCAGCACACCTACATAGCAGCTAACAACCATCTGTTAACTCCAGTCATAGGTCATCTGACGCCCTCTTCTGGCCTCTGTGGTCACTTCATGCATGTGGTACATGGATACTTTTGCAGACAAAAACAATTTTAATTAAAATCGTATATAGGAAAAAATGATAACAATCCATCTAATGGTTCAGTGGATAAAGGGATTTGCCATCAAACATGACAACCTGAGTTCAAGGTTCAGTTCCTCTACCCACATGGTAGAAGGAAAGGAACCAAATCCCATAGGTTGTCCTCTGACTTCTAGAATTAACTAGAGGGCACCTACACACATACACAATAAATAAATACATGTAAAAAATAACCTTACATAGAAATATATTAATTATAAAAGGAATATTTCTTTTTAGGGCACAGTTCTTAAATTCTACTTTAGAGAGTTTCTCTGTACACTCAGGCCATATGAACATATGTACACATATCTGTGTATATGTATCTACCTTTCCCATGTGCATACATATTCACCTTTTAGTATACATAACATTTTTGTTTTGTTTAATAGAAATAAGATCATTTTTGCTAGTTTTCAGTCATACGCAATAGATACACTTATGACTTGTAGACAGAAACCTGAAAGTACACCTATGATCTGAAGGCAGTCCTAGTCATTTCGGTGTAGAGGAGGTTTTGTTTTTAGATCCAAGTACTGTGCTGCTTGTGGGTACATATCTAAGTGGCGACTGCATTCCAATATGTTTTATGGTTTAAAGAACACAAAGCACTTCTTATATGCTTTGTTCCAAACTAGTTAGTGGCAAGTGAATCTGGAAGTTCTTTCTTCTGGCTTTTGATGAAATTTTCTTATTTTTGAAAAATATTACATGATATAATGTGGGACATAAGTTTGTCATATTCTTATTGAAAGTTCATTGCATGGAGCTGGAGAGATGGCTCAGAGGTTAAGAACACTGACTGTTCTTCCAGAGGTCATGAGTTCAATTCCTGGCAACCACATGGTGGCTCATAACCACCTTGAATGAGATCTGGTGCCCTCTGCTGGCATGCAGGCAGAAGACTGTATACACAATAAGTAAATAAAATATTTAACAAAAAGAAAGTTCATTGCGTGCAAGAGCACATTGTTAGCCCTTGGCTGTGCTGTGAAAAGAATATCATAAGCATTTGGTTTTTATTTTAGTGAAACTAATATACCACATTTCTTTTTAACCCTTCAGATCAAGCCAATCAATGAACGACTAAGGGAAATTAAGGGCTGTAAAATGATGATTGATGTTATAAAGACTCAGTTTCCTCAGTTAAAGAAAGTGATTCAGTTTGTGTGTGGAAATGGCCTTGTCTGTGAGACTGTGGAAGAAGCAAGACATATCGCATTCGGTGGACCTGAAAGACGAAAGGTGAGAGACTTGGTCACACTTTCAGCTAAGTGTTCTTGTTTTCTCTCCCTCTCCTCCCCCTCTCCTTTTATCCCTCTCTCTCACATGGTTTTGTATGTTCTTTTTAATAAGAACAACAACCTAGGACAATATAAGATGGTTTCAGTTGATGTTGGATAGCTATGAACTTCTGATCTTCCTGCCTCCGCCTCCCAAGTGCTGGGATTACAGGCATGCACTATACAGTATCATGCCCAGTTGTATATGTGCTAGAGATTGAATCCAGGGCTTTGTATATTTAAACAAGCACTCTACCAACTAACCTACATCCTCAGCTCTTCAGTTGAGTCTTATAAAATTACCTTCTGTAGCATTCTTTATATCACAAATTGTATTTTAGAAATTTGATTTATTATGGTATCCTAAAGCAATTGAGTTTTTTTTACTTTGTTTGGAATACATGCCCTTGCAGATCCTGTATTTTCCCTGCATTTTTCTATGTACTACATTTTAATAACAGGAAGAAATTTTTTTGCTTTCTTTACATTCTTTATTCATATATAACTTGATGGGAATGCGTTTGTTTATTTGTTTATTATGTGTATAGAAGACACCAGATCTCACTATAGATGGTTGTGAGCCACCATGTGGTTGCTGGGACTTGAACTCAGGACCTCTGGAAGAGCAGCCCATACTCTTAACCTCTAAGCTATCTCTCCATCCCCCATAGGAATGTTTTTATATACCGAAGGGTTGTTGTTTTTGTTGTTGTTGTTTTCAAGACAGGGTTTCTCTGAGTAGCCCTAACTATTCTGGAACTCACTCTCTAGATCCCGCCTACCTTTGCCTCTGCCTCCCGAATGCTGAGATTAAAGTTGTGTACTACCACTGCCAGGCATACATAGAAGTTTAACAAAATTGAATTTATAATAGCACAGTTGAAATGTTACTATATACTAGTCTTTCAAGGGAATGACTTTTCTTTTAAAAATAAATATTTTAGGGGCAAAGGATACGGCTTAGTGGATAAGAATGCTTCCTCTGCAAGCATACAAACCTGACTTCAAATCCATAGCACCCACATAATCCATGCATGGCTCCACATGCCTGTAACTCTAGCATTAAAGGGCAGAAACATTTGGATCCCAAAATCTGGTTAATCTAAATAACAAGCCTCTAGTTCAGTAAGAAACATTTTCTCAGAATAGTTAGGCAGAGTTATTTTCTCACCTGAGCAGTTTGTATTTCATTGAGCAATGCTAAAGTATTGTTCAAGTAATTATGTATTACTTATAAAGTATGTCAGTGCTTAAGTGCCTAAGCCATAAAGTAAGATTAATGGTGTTATATAGTAATTACTTGTGTGACTTTAGGTGAGTTCTTATTTAAAATTGAGGAGATAATACTCTTTCATAAGATTATGAAGATACATTAAGAACATCATGCAGAATGCTGCCAGAATGCCTAACAAACATTTTCTCAGCAAGTGATAGCTGCTTCGTGACCAATTAACAATTATGTAAAATGCCTAGTATCAAAATATCAATACAAAACAAGCTGTTCTTCTGAGAAGAATTTCCATTGTTTAATTGATCATTTTTAACATGATTAACGCTACATACATTTGGTGTTTCTTAATAATATAAAGAGTAATATGATCACTGTCTTTTAAGCAACCACCATCTTTGATTTTTTATATGTTAAATATAAGCAAGTTTAGCGCTACCTATTAAGGTATCTTATGTAAAAATTGTATCTTTATAAAATTATATATATTTATAAAATAGGCTTTTATGTATATGGATGCTTTACCTGCATGTGGGTCTGTGTACCATGTGTGTGTCCAGTACCCATTGGAGGCCAGAAGAGGACATGAGCTTCCTTAGAACTGATGTTACAGAGTTATATGTGAGCTTCCATGTGAATGCTGGGACTTGAATTCAGGTCTTCTGGAAACAGCCAATGCTTTTAACCACTGAGTCATCTCTCCAGCCCCTATAAAATAGATGTTTAAAGAGTGTATACATGTATAAGGCTATTTGTCCCTTCATTGAACACATATTTACAGTTTATTTATTTATTTTGCTCACAACGTGTTTTGTCTAATTGTATTGTATCTTGTTCTTAGTATTTCAGAATTTTAATCTGGTTTATTTGTATCTCAGCTATATTCCAGAAATGTAAAAAAATACTTTCTTCTGTGTTTTAAGTTTGGTGAAATGATTTGGATATAGATAGCACATTTTCACAGAAAATCTCTCATCTGTAATTTGTGCTTTTGATTTCCTATAGACTTCCTATACTTTAGAATTTTACATTCCAAATGCCATTGCAAAATAGTCTAGTTTATTTAAAGAATAGTAGCATGTATAAACCATATACAGTAACTACAAACAACATACTGTAAACTCAGAAATTTTGCTAGGCACGGTGGCACATAATCTGTAAACCCAAAGGACTTGGGTGGTGGATGCAGGAGGGTCTGGAGTTCAGAGTCATCCTTGGCTCTCCAGGATGTTTCAGGCCAGTTTATATTACTTAAAACTCTGTCTCAAAAAAGCAAGAAACGGCAAACAAAAGCCACTGCTTCTCACAGAGCTGGAAAGATGGCTCAGCAGTTTAGAGCTGGGTCCAGAAGACCTGGGTTCAATTCTCAGCACCCACATAGTGGCTCACAACCACCTACCACTCCTTTTATAGGTGATCTGATATGGTCTTTTAGCCTCTACAGGCACCAGGCATGCACATGACACACATACATACATATAGGCAAAATATTTACACATAAATATTTAAAAACTAAAGAAAAAGGGTATCAATAAAAGAACAATATATAAGGCTGAGGGTAGAGTGCTTGCCTGGTATGCTTGACTTAGGCTTTAGATTCTTTCTCCTTAAACCCACCCTGACAAATTTACCCTAATGTGTAGTAGGATGTCTGAAGGCATTTGTACATGCAAGATATCTCCAAGAAAATATCTAAGAATTTACATACAATTTTTTATTATCTCTAGAAAAAGAGATAATCAAATTATAAAATGTGGAAAATTGATTAATTTATTCCATTAAAGCACTCACTTTGAACACTATAAACTCTGGACAATTTTGACTTTAAATTTCTTACTATAGTCATTTTGGAGAATGCAATTGTTTTGGAGTATCCTAAGGTTACTAAGGTCATTTTCATTGATATATAAATGAATCTTCAAAACATGATTATCTAATGCAAATTATTTGATGTTAAATATAGTTTTTGCTTTTCAGAATTATGTTAGGAGCTAATATAGAGCTTATTTTAAACCTCTATGTTTGCTTTTAATTTATTGCCTATCCTTAGTAAAAATGAGTTTTATATTTGTGGTTTATATTCCTTCATAAAACAGTATTTTATTAGTATATTTTGGAAAGTGTTTTTCCCATCTATAAAATCTCAGCTTCAAAAATTCTTAAAATACATTTCTCTAAAGTAAAATGTTTTATGATACAGGCAGTAGCACTTGATGGAACACTATTTTTAAAATCTGGAGTGATTTCTGGAGGATCAAGTGACTTAAAGCACAAGGCCCTATGCTGGGATGAGAAAGAGTTGCACAGTCTAAGAGACAAAAGAGGCCAACTAGTTCAAGAGCTAAAGGTAAATCCTCATCATAAAAGTTATAAAATATTAAGGAAAATAATTCTGCAAAAAACAAAGTCATTTTTCTTATTTATTTATTTATTTATTTTGGTTTTACGAGACAGGGTTTTTCTGTGTTGTTTTGGAGGCTGTCGGCCCAACCTGGCCTCGAACTCACAGAGATCCGCCTGCCTCTGCCTCCCGAGTGCTGGGATTAAAGGCGTGTGCCACCACCGCCCGGCTAGTCATTTTTCATGAAGGTGTTCCATGATTGATTGACTGAGTAAGAGAAGACTAGAGCATGGTTTGCTGATGGTTCTGCCCATTATGCAGGCACCACTGAGAACTGGACAGCTGCAGCATTATAGTTACTTCCTGAGACAACCTTGAAAGACACCAGCAAAGAGAAATTTTCACAGTACACACAGTCATACATTTTGTTTGGAGGAAAAATGGCCAGATGTGTGATTGTTCACTGATTCATAGACTATAGCCAATGGATCATCTGGATGGTCAGGGACTTGGAAAGAATATGACTGGAAAATTGGTGAGAAAGACATCTGGGGAAAAAAGTATGTGGATATATCTTTCCAAATGAATTAAGGAAGTGAAGATTCTTATGTCCCATGTAAATGCTTATCAGAAGGTGATCTCAAATGATGAGTTCAACAGTCAAGTAAATAGGATGGCCCATTCTGTGGACAGTTAGGCTCTTTCCCCAGCCATCCCTGTCATTGCCCAATAGACCATGAGCAAAGTGGCCATGGTGGCAGAGATGAGAATTGTGCATGGGCTTGACAACATGGACTTCCTCTCATCAAGGCTTACCTGGCTACAGCTGCTGGTGAGTGCCAAATCTGCCAAAAGCAGAGACCAACATTGAACCCCAGATATGGCACCATTTCTTGGGGCAACCAGCCAACAACCTGGACCATTTATTCTGTAGAAAGGACAACACTTTGTTCATACTGGAGTAGATTTTATTCTGGTTATGTATTTGTCTTTCTTGCACATAATGCTTCTGCCAAAACTACCATCTGTGAACTTATAGAATGCTTTCTCTACCCTCATGGTATTCCAAAGAACTCACTTCACAGCCAGAAAAGTACAACAGTGGACCCATGATCATGGAATTCCCTGGTTTTTACCATCCTAAAGTATCTGGCCTGATAGAGAGATGGAATCGCCTTTTGAAGACACAGTTCCAGTACCAGTTAGGTAGCAACAGCCTGGAGGACTAGCACAGGGTTCTCCAGAAGGCAGTATATGCTTTGAATCAATATACAGTATATGGTACAGTTTCTCCCATAGCAAGGATCTATGGTTCCAGGAAATATGGAATGGGAAAGGGAATAGTTCCACTCATTATCACTCCTATGGACCCACTAGGAAATTTTTTGTTTCCTGTCCTCAAAACCTTAAGTTCTGCTGGCCTAGATGTTTTGGTACCAGAGTTGGAGGGGACTTCTGCCAGGAGCCACAACAAACATTCCATTGAACTGGAAGCTCAGACTCCCTCCAACCTCCAGCCACTTTGGGCTTCTGATGCTCTTAAGCCAATAGGTTAAGAAAGAAATAACAGTATTAAGAGGAGTGATCGATCCACATTACCATGAGGAAATTGTATTGCTTCTCCACAATGAAGGTAAGAAAGATTATGTCTGGAACACAGGAGATCTTTTAGGGCATCTCTCAATGCTGCCACATCCTGTAATTAAAATCAAGGGAAACTGCAATGATCTAATCCAGGCAGAATGACAAAGGGCAGAGACCCATCCAGGAAAAGAGCCAAGACCTGCTGAAGTACTTGCGATGAGTGGAGGAAATACAAAATGGGTAGTAGAAAAAATGGTTACAAATATCATCTAAGGATGTGTGACCATTTGCAGAAAAAAAGGATTAAAATTTACATGAATGTTTCAGTCATGTATTTTGTTAAAAATGTGTTTGTAGGGGGGCTGGAGAGATGGCTCAGTGGTTAAGAGCACTGACTGTTCTTCCAGAGGTCCTGAGTTCAATTCCTGGCAACCACATGGTGGCTCAGAACCAACTTGAATGAGATCTGGTGCCCTCTGCTGGCCTGCAGGCAGAAGGCTATATACACAATAAATAAATAAAATATTTTTTAAAAATGTGTTTGTAATCTCTAGGTGGCGGTGATGCATACCTTTAATCCCAGCACTTAAGAGGCAGGTAGAGCTCTTCAATTTGAGGCCAGCTTGGTTTGCAAAAAGTTCCAGGACACCCAGAGATGTTACACAGAGAAACCCTGTCTCAAATGAAAAAAATGTGTTTGTACACATATTTGAGATATGTGCTTTCTTTTCTCTCTGTCTTTAACATGCAACTAAGAGAGTATCAATGGTTATATTTAAATTTGAGATACTAAAAGAATGTCCCTCAAGGGACATTGCCACCTATTCTAAATTTATAATCTGTTTGCAGTTGTATGTCAGATAGTTATGGCATGTTAAGTGTAATTACTACCTGGTTAAATATATGTTTGCAAGTATATGTGGGATATTATATCATGTTAGGCATAATCATGGCCTGGTTGTTGTTTTCATTTGGAAATTAATCATGACATAAGGAGATATGGTTGTGTGTAAGGTTGACAAGGTATGAACTTATGTTGGTTGTCAACTTACTACACCTAGAATTGACTAAAACTCAAAAAGAGGAGATGCGCTTGTGAGAGAATTTTTGCTTAATTTGAAATGGGAAGATCCACTTCTAGTCTATATCTTTGAGGTGGGAAGATCCATTTTTAATCTGGACCCCATCTTCTGGAAGCCTACATAAAGGTATGAAAGAAGAAATCTTCACTCTTTGCCAACTTGCTCTCAGTCTCACTGACAAGTCCATTTCCTTACTGGCATTAGAGCCTATTTCAGGATTTCACCATATACTGAAGACCAACTGAGTTATCTGGCCTCATGGACTGAACAACTACTGAATTCTTGAACCTTCCATTCATGGGTAGCCATTGTTGAACTAGCTGGACCACAGCCTATAAATCATTATAATAAATTATCTTTGTCTATATATAAAGAGATTCATTCTACAAGTTGTTACTCTAGAGAACCCTGTGTGTGTGTGTGTGTGTGTGTGTGTGTGTGTGTGTGTGTGTGTGTGTGTGTGTGTGTTTGAATGTATGTCTATGCACTACATGCATGCAGTTCCCATGGAGGCCAGAAAAGGTCATCAGGGATTCCCTAGGACTGGAATCAGACAGTTGTCAGCTACAGGGTAAGGGCTCAGAATTGAGCATCAGGGTCCTCTCTAAAAGTACCTAGTACTCTTAACTACCAAGCAGTCTCTCCAGCACCCCCACCCCCTTTTAATGTGTATGGGTGTACATATGTCTCTGTACTACCTGACTACCTGATGCCTGCAGAGGCTAGAAGCGGGCATTGACTCTCCTGGAAATGATTGTGAATCACATGTGGGTGCTGGGAATTGAACTTTGTTAGCTACAAAAGCAGTCAGTGCTCTTTCTTCTTTTTAATGTGGATTGGTATTTTACCATGGGTGTCAGGTCCCCTGGAACTGGAGTTACAGACAGTCGTGAGCTACCATATGGGTGCTAGGAATTGAACCTGGGTCCTCAGGAAGAACAGTCAGTATTGTTAACTGCTGAGCCATCTCTCCATCCCTAGCAATCAATGCTTTTAACCACTGAGACATCTCTACATTCGCCACATCTTACCTCTTCAGAAGTTGTTGAATGGTTATGTGTAAAATCACTTTTATTATGAAAGCACTGAATAGTAAAAGTGCTTTTCCACTGTAAAAATATTCTCACATTTCCCTCTTTAGGAGTTAATGAAGATACTCCGCAAGGAAACAGATCTGAAACAAATACAGACTTTAGTACAAGGAACCAATACACGACTCAAATATTCCCAAAATGAACTAGAGATGATTAAAAAGAAGCACCTTGCTGCATTTTACCGGGTAATGTAGACTTGTCTAAAGTTTGATGGAAATTTGTATTACATCATAGAATCTTTTTTTTTTTTTTTTTTTTGGTTTTTCGAGACAGGGTTTCTCTGTGGCTTTGGAGGCTGTCCTGGAACTCGCTTGGTAGTTCAGGCTGCTCTCAAACTCACAGAGATCCGCCTGCCTCTGCCTCCCGAGTGCTGGGATTAAAGGCGTCATCATAGAATCTTAAGAATGTTATTTACACCAGGCATTGGTGGTGCACCAGCACTTGAAAGGCAAAGGCAGGTGGATCTCTGAGTTTGAGACCATTCTTGTCTACAAAGGGAGTTCTAGGATAGCCAGAGCTACACAGAGAAACCCTGTCTCAAAAAAATAAAAAGAATGGTATACATAACATTATGTAATTGTAGATATTTTATCCCATGTTTAAGATTTTGTTACAGTCCTTCATGATTTCTATAGTATTTAATCATGTTATCTGGCCTTGTAGCAGAGTCCATTGTAGCTAACAATTTATTGTAAAAGACACCTATCATGTTTTTAGCCTTACAGCATAAAAATAAAAAAAGTCTGTTAATAAGCAGATCTTTTTCTTATTAGGAACAATCTCAGCTACAAAGTGAATTGCTGAATATTGCGTCTCAGTGTACTATGTTGAATGAAGGAATCAACAAACAACAACAAAAAATTGAAGAATTTCAAGATAAGATAGATAAGGTGATAAATATTATACTTGTTATTAAGTAGCACATAGAATGTTCTGGTCCAGAGCTAGGGCTTCTTGGGTGTGTACACATAACTAACTATGGATTCAAGATTAGCTCAGGAAACCATCTTTTGGATGTTGTTATTTGTTCATGCCCATAATATCAAAATAGTATCTATCAGTACAGAGGATCAAGGACCTCTGTAGTTTCCCATAATTTCAATTATCCACTGGCATTGATGTTACTTAATTGTTAATTAATTATCACATTTGTATTTAACTGAAATCCACAAGTTTTTAACATGACTTACTATTAAAATGCTATTGTATTTGAGGCTAGATATTATTGTTGGAAAGAGATTATGCCAGGTTTTTTTGGAATTTATTACTGATTCTGTGCTCTAATATTGAGTTGTTTTCACTGTCTAAGATGTTTCATCTTACTCATATAAAGGATACACTTTCTAACATGTAGAACATTGTATTTTATCAGGGCTAAAGTAAATAGAATCTCTACAGTTTTATATCAGACAGTGCATAGTACCATTTAATAAAGCCAGATCATGAGCTTTTCATGTAGTTTTCTGAATAAGAACTTTGAAAATATATGAGAATAGTTTATGGAGCTATGGAATAGAAAGCACTGGGATGCATGCACTGAGTAGCTTTTGGTCTAATTCAGAAAAAGCTAAGTGAAAAATTATAACTATGTATTTTAAATGGCTATTAAATCAGTTGTTTCAAAATAATTTAAAAGGTAGAAGATGAAATATTCCAAGACTTCTGTGAAGAAATTGGTGTGGAAAATATCCGTGAATTTGAGAACAAACATGTTAAACAGCAGCAAGAAAATGATCAAAAAAGGTATTTTGTTAAAAAAATGAGTAAACAGTATTGGTATACTTATAAAAATAACTATTCCCTAGTTTTAAAGGAATTATACTTGAGGTAGGCTTTATTTCAGCACAACAAGAAATAGCTGGTAATGGCAGGCTTATAGCATAGTAGTTGGTCACACTTGCCTTGCATACTAAGGCCCTGCCTGGATTTGATACTCAGTATAACAGAGGATGGAGAATCTAGTAAAACTTGAGTTTCTTACAAAGAAATTAAGAAAAACAAAAAGGAAAGCCATACTAGTTATTTTTATAAAGAAGTTGATTTCTAAAGTATATTTTTCTTGTTTACTTATCTATACTTTAGAATCAGCCTATTTTAAAATGTTCATATAGGTGGTGTTTAAACTACAGATTAACTGTAGAGTATCTCATGGAGGTATGGGTTGCTCCTGCAGAGGACCAGTGTCAAGTTTCCTGCACTTGTGTTTGAGGACTCACAGCTGTCTGTAACATCAGCTCTGTTATGCCCATGTCACAAAGACCACCAAGGAGACAGACTCACCAACTGCAAAAGCAAGGTTTACTGCTCTAGCCAACTGTGGTAGAGACCTAGTCTAGTTTGCTGACACAGCAGCCACCAGAGGAGGTGCCTTCCTAGTCTATTGCTGGGTTATTTAAAGGGAAAAACCTCAGGGTTACATCAGCAAGTGGGGGAGAAGTATGGGCCAGTTCTTGACTGGTTGACATTTAGAAGAAGTTAGGGGATTTTTCCAGAGTCATATTTTTGACAGGGCAACTGGTCTGTCAGTGCTTTAGATTGGTTGGCTGCAGAAGGGACCATTGTGTGTTTTCTGTGGTTTTGTTTGTTTTTTTGCAGGTAGCCTGTTGCATATAGTAACCAGGAACTGGAGGCAAGGGGGAGGGTTTGGTACTTCTGGTTTTGGCCCTTCAAGGTCCAGGGCATTCAACACCCTCTGCCTATCCCTGCATCCCTATGTACATGGCATATAAACAGAGACAAGCACACATAAGTAAAAATTTAAAAATGAGCTGGATGGTGGTGGCACATGCCTTTAATCCCAGTACCCAGCCAGGTTGGTCTCTGTGAGTTCAAGGGCAGACTGGCTATAGAACAAGTTTCAGGACAGTTAAAGAGAAACCCTGTCTCACAAAAAAAACAACAACAAAACCAAAGAATTAAAAATAAGGGCTGGAGATAAGACTCAGTGGGTTCAAGAACCCAAGTTCAATTCCTAGCATCCTCACAGTGACTTATGTCTACCTTCTGGGGATCATTGGTGTCATCTTCTGCCCTGCAAAGGCACTGCATGCTTGTAGTGACATACATGCACTCAAAACACCTATAGAGTATGTTAGGATTTCTTTTATTTAAAATTTTTAAATATATCTTTAACTGGGTGTATTGGGTACTGTCTAAAAAATCTGAGTAATGACTGGAGAGATGACTCAGCAATTAAGGCATTTGTTGCTTTTACAGACCTGGGTTCAGTTCCCAACACCTACACATGGTGACTCACAACAGTCTGTGATTCCAGTTCCCTAGGATATCAGGCCATCTTCTGATCTCCACAGGCACCAAGCACACACACACACACACACACACACACACACACACACACACACACACACACACACTTCGAACAAATTAATCTGAATACCAGTTGTTTTTCAGTATGACAGAAATCAAGAAGTAATGAATGTAAAGATTAAAAATACAAATATAGCTGGGCGGTGGTGGTGCATGCCTTTAATCCCAGCACTTGGGAGGTAGAAACAGGTGGATCTCAGTGAGTTCCAGGCCAACCTGGTCTACAAAATAAGTCCAAGACAGCCAGGACTAATACACAGAGAAACCCTGTCTTGAAAAAAAAAAAAAGAAGAAAATACAGCTGGGTGGTAGTGGCTCACACCTTTAATCCCAGCACTATGGAGGCAGAGGCAGGTAGAACTCCAAGTTCAAGGCCAGCCTGGTCTGTAGAGAGTTCCAGGACAGCCAAAGCTACACAGAGAAATTGTGTCTCTAAAAAACAAACAAACAAAACCCAAATTAATAAAATACAAATAAATAGAAAAACTTACATTATACGGCAAAAAAATGAAGAACATCGGAACACAAATGATACCCTGGAGAGCATGTACATACATATGTATTTAAAAATGGTCAGAGACTACCCCAGGAAAACTGAGATGAAAAGGAGCTTTAATTTTTGTTAATCTTACATCTTTTGCATTTTGTACCACATGCATTTATCATCTATTCAAATATGTTGAAACATGAAAGTAATACATGCTTTGAAAAATGTTTCCAGGCATGGTGGTACGTATCTTTAATTCCAGCACTTGGGAGACAGGGACAGACAGATCTCTATGAGTTCAAGGCCAGCCTGGTCTACATAGTGAGCTCCAGGACAGCCAGGGCTCCATAAGAGAGACCCTGTATCTCTATCCACCCTTCCTGCAAAAATACTTTTCTTTTTTTTTTTAAGTTTTTATTTATTATGTATACAACATTTTGCCTCCAAGTATGCCTGCATGCCAGAAGAGGGCACCAAATCTCATTAAGGATGGCTGTGAACCACTATGTAGTTGCTGGGAATTGAACTTAGGACCTCTGAAAGACCAGCCAGTGCTCTTAACCTCTGAGCCATCTCTCTAGTCCTGAGAATATGTTTTCAAATCAAAATGATCAACATTTGGGCCACAGCCTTTCTATTAGTCTCTATAATACTTTCATATCTCATTCATTTACTCAAGTTGCATTTACTATGTATTTTTCATGCTCTAGGTGCCCTTCCTAGAGGCTGAGAGGACAATGGAGAAGAATCATGCCCTTTATTCCTGTTCTGGATTCTTTACATTTCTCCATAGATTTTAGAATCAATATTTCAATTGCTATTCTGTCTTAGAGTTTCTAGTTCAATGAAGAGACACCATAACCACAGCAACTATTTATAAAGGAAAACATTTGTCAGGGGTTGACTTAAAATTTTAGAGGTTAGCTCATTGTCATCATGGCAGGGAACATGGAGGCACACAGGTAGACATGGTGCTGGAGAAGGAGCTGAGAATTCTACATCTTGCTCCACAGGCTGTAGGTGTCTCTGTCCCACTGAATGTTGCTTAAGCAAAGGAGACCTTAACCCTCCTCCCCCATAGTTACACACTTCCTCCAACAAAGTCACATCTAATCATGTCGTTCCCTACGAGGGACATTTTCTTATAAACCACCACATAGTCTTAAAAAAGAACTTGATTTTTATTTGGCTCATACTAAATTTAGAGGTCAACCTGGGAAGAATTGACAACTAAACACTGATCCACAAACATGGTATCTATTTAGGTCATTTTAAATTTCACTAATTAATGGTCTTTAGTTTTCAGTATATAAATTTACTGTTTCATGACCTGTGTCCCTCAGCATTTCATATCTTTGTACTTTTGCAAATTGAATTGTTTTTAAATTTCGGTTTAAAATTGTATGTTGGTAGTATATTGAAATAAAAGTAGTGCCAGCAAGATGATTCTATGGGTAAAGCACTTGTCATGAAGCCTTGTGACCCGAGTTCAAGCCCTAGAACCCTTGGGAAGTTCAAAGGGAGAATAGCTTCCACAAAGTTGTCCATTGACCACACTTGTACTGTGGCTTATATGCCTCCGTACACATATCATACATACCCACACAAACACACACACAAATCATAAATTTTAAACTTTTTAATGAAATAAAATTAGTTTTCCTTAAACTTACCTTGTATCATGAAATTTGTCTAAACACCTTAGTTCTATTAGCCCTTTGACAGATTCCTTAGAGTTTCTACATAGAGAATCATATTCTCAGTAAATAGAAAGTTTTGTTTCTTCCTGTTAATATTTTTTCATATTTCTTTTTCTTACCTGTTACACTAACTTCAGTTAGGTGAAACGAGTGAATATGAATTGATAATTATTAAATTGGGTAAATTGCATGTGGTTCATTATAGCGTTAATTCTACTTTTATTTTTGAAATTTTCTGTAAGAAAAAATTTAAAGAGGCTAGAGAAATGTGGTTAAGAGCACTTACTGCTCTTAGAGAGGATCCAGACAGCTCACAATCACCTATAATTCCAGTTTCAAGGATCTGCTGCCCTTTAGCCTCAGTGGACATCTATATAAATGTGATACACATAAATCCACAGATACACATAACTTTTTTAATCTGGAAAAAAGTTAAAAGTATCAGCACACTTATCTTACCATTTATAATGCTTGATTTTATTATACTAGATTAGAATTTGAAAAACAAAAAACCCGGCTTAATATTCAGCTTGAATATAGTCGAAATCAGCTTAAGAAGAAACTGAATAAAATCGACACATTAAAAATGACTATCCAGAAAGGCAGAGAAGACATTGATAACCTAAAAAAGGTAATTTACTAAAGGTGGCTGAAGTTTCTTTCATTGAATAGCAGTTTTTGAGCTATGGTACCTCATTGGGATGGGGGCAACATATTTCAAAGATATTAAAGTAAAACGAACAGAACTGAATAATTACTGGATGGTAAGTGGGAAGACAGAGAGCAGTGCCAGAGATAATTCACACATGTAAATAATAGGAGAATTCTGGACTGGAAATACAAACTTCAGAATTAACGGTTGAGTACTGGTTTGCTGTGTTTTCAGAAGCAGTTTTCACTATGTAGCCCCACTGTTCTCAAACTCAAAATTCTGTCCCAGCCTCCTGAGAGCTAGATGACAGATATGTTCTATGAATGGCAGGAGTTCCTAGTTTGCAAAGCAAATTAAAAGCATATGATAAGGTCTGAGAGCATGGTGTAATGGAGAAACAGTTGGGATTCTAGAAAATTCAGAAATTTTAGGAGGAAAAAGAGAAAAGCAGGCAGAAGCCCAGCACTGTGGGAAGGAAGAAGTGATGAAAATTGTTAAGACAGGCTAGCATTTTATAGTCTCATGAGCACTTTCACTGACAAATGGAACACAAGTCAGGAAGCGCCAAGTTGGAGACTGGATTCAAATTGAAAGACAGAAGCAGGAAATGATTACTAGCTTCCAAAATCTATAAAATAAAAGGGTCACAATCTGAAAGAGTTTAGCAGCACTTAGGATAAGGGGGTTTCTCTTAAGATGAATAGATGTTCTTACTGATAATGGCAGAACCTTTTTGTATTAATATAAAATGTTTTCTACACACACACACACACACACACACACACACACATAAATTCTCTCTGTTCAGACTGAAGAAGAATGTCTGAAAAGTGTGGATGAACTCATGATGAAGCAAGAACAAGTTAAGAAAGTGTTTGCTACTCAGAGTTCCAACATTGAGAAAATTCATATTCAAATTGAAGAGGAGCGCAAGAAGTTTTTGGCTGTTGATAGGTAATTAATATTTCAGTTTGAAAGACCTGGCTAATATTTTAAACTTACTTCCAATTTGATATTTCTTATCTAAATGTAATTGAATGTTTACCCTTTGTTGCTCTTGGTTCCACCTAACATCTTCCAAATGTTCTAAACATGGGGAAAACCAGGACAGTTTCCAGCGAAGTTTTTTTTGGCAGCTGAAAGCATGAACCCTGTAGTCTTTTACCCTGAGTCCCTTTTGATACTGGTATTTTCCTGTCTTCCAATGATTCCCTCTAATCCATATCTGCATTTATTTTATTTTTATTTATTTGTGTGTGTGTGTGTGTGTGTGTGTGTGTGTGTGTGTGTGTGTGTGTATTGGGGGGTTTCAAGACAGTTTCTCTGTATTGTTTTGGAGGCTGTCCTGGAACTCGCTCTGTAGACCATGCTGGTCTCGAACTCACAGAGATCCTCCTGCCTCTGCCTCCTGAGTGCTAGGATTAAAGGCGTGCGCCACCAGCGCCCAGCTATGTCTGCATTTAAAGCAAGCAGTATCTGGTACCTCACAAGTATATGTGCCATCATGACGTAGACAATCAATGCCTTGAATCAGCTGATTTATATCAAAATGACATCTACTTTCCTGTGATTGACAGGACCATAAGCACTTTCTTTGCTCAACCCTTGGCCTGTCACAATTTTCCTCACTGTCTAGAGACCTTCAGTACTTTGATATTCTGCCTCTCATATTTCATTTAAACAGAATCGTTTCTGCTTCTCTAAATTCTTGAAAACCACCCATCTTCCTCCACCTCCCCCATATCCTGATCTCTTCCTTTGTTTTTCTTTTTTCTTTTTGTCTTTTTTCTGAACTTGTTTAAAGGTCCTTGTTGACTTAGTGTTAACCCTCATCCTTCATTTTCAGTTCTCCACTTTCAGTTAAGGAATTCTGTGAGTGATGGAAACCAGGGTGTCAGGGATGCAGTACCTGATCTGGTATGTGTCTGGTGAGATATTCTCCTGGTTTAGTATTCTAAAATATTAAATGCAGGAAATGCAGGTTGAAAATTGCACATATCTACAAATAAAGTATTTGGGACTGGATATAGTGACATGCACCTGTAATCCCAGCAATTGGGAATTGAAAGAAAGGGAATATAAAGTTTGAGGTTAACTGTAGTTAAATAGCAAAATCTTGTTTCAAAAATATAGGAAAGCATGGTCTTTGCTCTCCCTTATTAAAGAAATACCTATTAAGAATGTTCTCTTAGATCAAATGTATACATTGACAATCTTTCTCAGGAGTGATAATATGTAAATCAGGGACTGGCACTTGGAGCTCTCATAGGAAAGTAGCGTTTTCATGTAAGTTTATAATATAACATGGTATTCTTTGGTCTAATTACATAATGAGTAAAGCCACTTTTTCATTATCTGTATTTACAGGGAAGTGGGAAAAGTACAGAAAGAAGTTGTAATCATTCAGGGTTCTTTGGAACAGAAGCTACTAGAGAAGCATAACTTGCTGCTGGATTGTAAAGTTCAAGACATTGAGATAAGTCTTGTGCTGGGGTCATTGGAGGACATCATTGAAGTGGAGGTATGTAACCAAAAATATAATGTGTGATGTCTTCAATTGCTCATGCTATGGCTTTTTCTAGCTCCTTCTAAGAAAGGAAAAGAAAAAAAAATGTTGTGGCAGAGTTTTGAGGTAGATATTAAAATATTAAGATGAATTAATGTCTCTACTTCCTGAGTGCTGGCATTAAAGGCATGTGCCACCCCTGCCCAGTAATCTCGTGCTTTTCAATGTTGTAACCTCAAATGACATCACTTAACAATCTGCTACCCTCTGGAGAAATTACTTTACCAGAATCTCATCTTCTGAGGTTAACAGTGCTTAAGTGTTGGCAGTCTGGTATTAGCAGTCCTCCACTCCAGGCATCTCTCACCATCCTGTCCCACCTAAGGGAGAAAAAAATATACTGAGAAGTTTGTGGAATGCCTAGTCCAGGCATAGAAACTTGCTAAAGACTGATACCTAGTCACTGGACCATAGATGCTTCTCTTCCTATACCTCACCACCACAGCATAAGGAACTATTTACAGTAGCTACTTTTGCTCAGCACATGTGTGGCTATCAGGAAAAGTATCAGAACCAACATCAGACTTCAACTAAGAAATGGTTGGGCTGTTGGTATTATCAGGATAGAAATTAATGACAAGTGTGAGTAATAAGCTGAGAACTCAACTAGATAGTGTTTAAGCAGGATAATATAAACAGATGGAGATTTTAAGCAGAACCAAAAGAAACATAACAGAAATGAATACTTTGTATGGGCTTACTAACAGATTAAACATAGCTAAAGATCTCTGAGCTTCCCTGCCCTATATGAAATGACAGACTATGCACACCCCCATGGAGGGCCTCACCCTCCCTGGGGAAATGAGGGGATAACAGGGGGGGGAGGGCTCGGGAGGGAGGGAGGGAATGGGAGAGGGACCTGGAACTGACTTGTGAAGCAACCTTGTTTCTTATCTAAATTTAAACTGGAAAATAAAATTTAAAAAAAATCTCTGAGCTTAAAGATGGCTTTATAGAAACCCCCAAACGTAAAAAAAAGAAAAAAGAAAAAGAAAAAAAGACAGACAGAAGGAGATTTTCCAAGTACTCTGGGAAATTTACAAAAGGTAGAAAATATGTGTACCAAGAAAGAAGAAACAGGTAACAGTTTCTTCCCAAGAGAAATACCGAAAGACCATCAGGTGGAAAATGGGAAAAAAAAAACAGAAAAGTATCACAGCAAAAAGAAGCAAACACTTGCCACGCAGTGGTAGTACACACCTTTAATCCCAGCACTCAGGAGTCAGAGACAGGCGGATCTCTGTGAGTTCAAGACCAGCCCAGCCAGGTCTGCAAGAGCTAGTTCCAGGACATCCTCCAAAGCCACAGAGAAAACTTGTCTCGGAAACCCCCCGCCAAAAAAAGTTGCAAATACCATGCAGTACTAGCCATGAATCCTTGATGGAAGAGACAGAGCAGAAGCAGCCCTGATTTAAAAAAAACAAAAAAGAAAGAAAAACTAGCATCTTGCTTAGGACAAGCCCACAAAGGATCTCCAAAGCGTAGAATCCTATTGGGGATTGATTGTAGTGAGATAAGGACTGCTCTATCATGGTCAGTTAGCAAAAGAAAGTAAGTCTGTTTTGTTACTTCCCATGGATTCAATGCCATCTTGAGAAGAAACCTATTTAAGGCTGAGCTACTTTGGGAACCTGAAAATAAGAATAGTCACAAGTAAAGGTGTCTGGAGACAACTTCCCATAGCTTCCACAGAGGGAGACATCCAAGGAGGCATTGTGGAATGGAGGACTAGATGCTAACACACCAGAAAGTTTAGATGGTATGAGGCTTAACTCAGGCAATGAAAAGGACAGTAGGGGCTGGAGAAAAGGCTCAGCAGTTAAGAGCACTTGCTGCTCTCATAGAGAACCAGGTTCAATTCCCAGCACCGACATCAGGTGGTTCCTGACCTTCTTTCTGTAACTCTTGTTCCAGAGGATCCATTGCCTTCTAATATCCACAGCACACACAAGGTATGCATACATGCCTGCAGTCAAGACATTTACACATTTAAAAAAAGAATATAATTGTTAGTGTTCTGTTGCTGTAATGAGACACCATGGTCATGGCAGCTCCCTCACCCCCAGAGTTTCTCTAACAGTTCTGGCCATCTTGGAACTCACTTTGTAGACCAGAATGACCTTGAACTCAGAGATCCACCTGCCTCCCAAGTGCTGGGATTAAAGGCATGTGCCACCACAACCTGACTGATCATAGCATCTCTTATGAAGGCAAGTATTTCACTGAGGCTCATTTACAGTTTCATTGTCATTATGGCAGCTTATAGGCAAACATGGTGCTAGAGAAGTAGCTGAGAGTTGTACATCCAGACCCACAGGCAGCAGGAAGAGAGACTCTGGACTTGGAATATGCTTTTTGAAATCTCAAAGCCCACCCCTAGTAACACACTTCCTTCAACAAGGCCACCCCTCCTAATTCTTTCAATTTGTGCCACTCCCCGATGACTCAAGTATTCAACTTTATGAGCTTATGGGAGCCATTCAAACCATCACAAAACGTAGTAATTTTTAAAAGAAAAAAAAAGTGCAGTGGTTGATAGATCTGCTTTTGATGGCAAGAAGCTGAGCCCACCACCTGAGGACAAGTGAAATTGGACCAGCCCTTAGAGCTGCCTATCTTCCATGAAACTTACTGTTGATAGGACTGAGAATTCGGAAGCTCCAATGCAATATCTCATATCTTCAGCCTTTCTCTCAGCAACATCTACCAGGTTTTGAAAACATGGTGACCCAAAGTCAGGAAGAAAAAGTCACTTTTTCTTATACAGATCCTTCCTGGATTATAATGTATATATTTGTAACTGATATAGGTGCATTACTACAGTATAACATTCAGAAAGGAGACCCAAGAGCTGGATGTGGTATAATAGATGCCTTTAATCCCAACACTCTGGAGACAGAGGCAGGGGATCACTGAGTTTGTGGTCACCTTGGTTTAACATAGTGAGTTTCAGGCCACCCAGAGTTACATAGTGAAAGCCTGCCTCAAGAAAGAGAAAATGGAAAGAAAGAAAAAAAAAAGGAAACCAAGAAAGTGTTTACCTCTCCAGTTGGAGGTGTGAATCTGGGATATTGAGGCCTAAAATGAGGCAGACTAAAGTTGAAATAGCCAACTTTACTCAGAACATCAAATAATTTATACTCCGGGTTAAGAAGAGTCACCCCAGTAAAGTGTACAATCACAAGGAAAAGCTGAATGTGGTGAAAAAGTTTTTTCATAGAGGCATATGAATAAAAAACAGCTGGAGGAAATTCACTCCTATCCACTACACCTGGGAGGAGCACAAAGACACATTCCAAGAACAATTCTGTGTTTTGAAGAAACAGATGTTTTCTCACAAGCACTCAGAATTCTCACATGACTCTATTCTTGAACTGTGTTCCCCCAGAGTAGTATTATGTGATGAGGAAGGGTGGGATGCAGGCAAAAGGACATATGAGAAAGGATATAGAGCTAATAATTTTCCTACTTTCAACTTTGTCATGGTGTTGTTTTGTCTTATATGTGTGTGAGTAGGTGTCTATAAAAATATAATCAATAGTGAAAGTGTAAAACTGTATCTAGCTGGTCCTAGCAGTGCACACCTTTAATCTCAGCACTTGGGAGGCAGAGGCAAGCAGATCTCTAAGTTAATGGTCTATGGAGTTAAGTACCAAAACAGCTAGGGATGCACAGAAAAATCCTGTCTCAACCACCATCTCCAACACACCAAAAAAAAAAACAAAAACTAAAATATATAGTGTTTGTGACTAGGCAAGTGTTTGAATGACTAGCTAAATCTAGTTGTGTGGTGGTTTTATTAATAAGTTCATTGCAGTTTGTTTCCAGTAGAAAGAAAACTGATATAACATGTTTTGGCATGATGATTTTCCTACATTTGGGCAATTCAGTTATTATTAAATGAATAAATGATACCAGTAAAAAACAGAATGTGGTAGAAGAAGGAACTGAGGTTAAAAACTAAAGGAATAGAAAAGTCTATTCAGTAAAGCTTTATACATACCAATACTAAACTTGCTGAGAAATAAGGAAGGACATTCTCAAAAAGCTTCAAAAAAAATAAAACACCTCAGAATAAACTGAACCAAAAATGTAGAAACTTCTACAGTAAAAACTTGAAAATTCTGAAGAAACTGAGAAAAGAGAGTTGAAGACATAAAGACTTTTATGCTCATTAATCACAATTAATATTTTGGATATGGCTATCATACTTGAAAGCAGTGTACAGATTCAATGCAGTTCCTATAAAAATTTCAATGATATGCCTTACAAAACTAGAAAAATAAAGCAATCCTAAAATTTATATGGAAACACAAAAGACTTAATAGAAAAAGCAATCCTAATCAGAAAACGCAGTGTTGGAGAATCACAATACCTGATCTCAGGTTATATGATAGAGCCATAATAAAGCAGCATGCTACTAGCATTAAAAAAAGATTCACAGGCCAATGGAACAGAATAGAGGATCCAGAGGGAAACATGCACATACACTTTAACTGCCTGATTTTCAGTAAAAGGGCTACACTCAAACATTGGTGAAAAGACATCTTCAACAAATGATACTGGGTATTTATTATATGTCACTTTCATAGTGGCTACCATAAAAAACAAAAAAATAAATGGTGACTAAGGCTTGTGAGGATGTAAGGAAAAGATATCACTTTATACAAAGCTAATAGAAATGTAAGCTAGCATACCCACTGTGGAAATATGTATATAGGTTCCTCAAAAAAAGGTAAAACAACAAAAACCCAACCATAGGATACAAATATGCTGCTACTCTGTATGTACCCTGAGGAATCAGCATACCACAGATGTACTTAAATATCTGTGTTTATTATAATACTGTTCACAATAGCCAACATATGGATTCAGTCTAGATTATAGTCAATAAATAAATGGGTAAAGAAAATGTATATGCACACACAAAAGTTTAACTATAAAGAATGATATATCATTTGAAGGAAAATAGAACTTGAGATCATGACATAAAATAAGTCAAACAGACAAATGTCATATCTTCTCATACGCAGTAGAGTCACACTCATGAGATGTAAAGTTTCTGCAATACATTTAGTATTCAGTTTAACTTGCATTTGAGCTGTTTTGAGAAACTAAAGTGTAAACTTAATTCAGAAAGTAGTTTTATTGAGTTTACGTTGTTAAGTCTACTAAGGGATAAATAAGGCTTTTTCCATTTTGGTTTTTTTTTTTTTGTTTTTTGTTTTTGTTTTGTTTTTACGAGACAGAGTTTCTCTGTATTGTTCTGGAGGCTGTCAGTCCAGCCCAGCCTTGAACTCACAGAGATCCGCCTGCCTCTGCCTCCCTAGTGCTGGGAGGCTTTTTCCATTTTGTAAGTTTTGTTTTTCATCATCATTATACCAACAGCCAAACAATAGTTGAATAAACAGTAATTTGCTTCTCTTTTAAAAATGTTTTTATAGATATTGACACCTTCTAACAGGAAAAAAAAGAAGACCTAGTACTGAGTGTTGATGGTGGATCTTAGAGACCTATGGGAAGGAAGGGACAGCTTAAAGGAAGGCATCTGGGAAGTAGCTGAGGTGAAAATTGAGCAGATATTCAGGGTGGGCTGTACTGACGGAAGTATGTCAGCCCTGAGAGTGGCTCCCACCTGCTTTGTCAGTAAGGTTGTGTGCTTGCAACAGAGTGAGCAGAGGACACTGGTGCATGGTTATGTCAGGAATGACTGAGACCAGGCCTTTGTGGCTGGTTGGTTGCTATACAGGGGTTAACTTTTGATCTGAATGACTCAAGAAGGCTATTCAGGCAGTGTCTATTTTTCAGTTAACTGAAACAGAAAGTACCCAGGCAACAGCTGATATCTATGAAAAAGAAGCATCCATCCAAGTAGACTACAGTCCTCTAAGGGAGGATTTGAAGGTAATTTAAAGATTTGTTTGTGACTAACAGTAATATTGACTATTAAAATCCTACAGAGTCATTTCTGTATGGTAAGTTTAAAGATTTTGGGTGGGTAGTTGGTAGAGTTTGTTGTTTTGTGGGGGAAGAGACATCAAAGGGAAAAAGGAAAGTTGGGGTGGTGATTACAAATGCCTACAATCCCAGAATTTGAGAGGTATACAGGAGGATCAAAAAATTGCTGTCAGCTCCTATGTCATGAAATCCATCTCCAAAACCAAAATAGGAGCTGCAGAGGTTATTAAGTTAGTAAAGCACTTGCCAAGAAAACTTAATAACCTAAGTTTGGTTCCCCGGCACCCATAGAAAAAGGCCAGGGCCATAGGTTTAAGTTCGTGATCCCAGAACTGGGGAGTCAGAGACAGGTAGGTCCCTGAAGCTAGTCTAGCCAGTCAGTAATGAGCTCCAGGTCCAGCGACAGATCCTGTTTCAAAACATAAGGTGGGGAGTTGTAGAGATGGCTCAGTGGTATGAGTACTGGCTTCTCTTCCAGAGGACCCAGGTTTTGTTCCCTTTACCCACATTGCAGCTAACAAGCATCTGTAACTCCAGTTCCAAAGGATCCAATGACCTCTTGTCTCCATGGGCTCTGCATGCAAGTGATATACAGATACACATGCAGGCAAAAACACTTGTAAATTTTTTTTAATCACATAAAAATAAGGTGGAGAGAAACTAAAAAAAGATAAATGAAAGACCTCGGCATCAAAGCGCTGGACACGGAACCCAACCCTCTGCCCAAGAACTGGGGCCAGACCGCTGGATGAAAATGCAAGAGGTGATTTATTGAGTGCACAGGCACCTGCGGATGCTACTCCAACATAGGTGCAGAGCATACCGGGCTTGCAGGGAGCACAATATTTATAGAGTTTTAATAGTTACATAAGTATCATCATAGCAACAGGCATTTCATTGGCTCATCTTGGGGGCAGTGGTAGTTCCCACGGACTAGGTTTCCTGGTATTACCTCATGAAAGACCCCAGCACGCTTCAGCAATTATTATCCGGGTTCCATGACTGCTCTGGTGACCATAGACATCCTGTTTGAAGCGCCAGCTGGATGAGATCTGGGTTTTTTTCATTAGGCAAAGGCCTGGCCTTGTTTTTCTTTTCCTAGGGGGCCCTGGGTAGGGTTCTTTCATTCCCCCCTTGTCCTTGTGCATAGGTAGAATCTTATACCTATTGTCCAGCCCTCTCTACTTAAGGTTTACGGTTCTGTCTGTTTGAGGGCATGGTATTGTTGAGTTAGGACTAAGGTGAGAATGCAGGGCCCAAAGGTTAGGGGGCCCATAAGAGTAGAGACTAGTGTGGCAAAACGGGGATTTGTTAAACCAACCCTCATACCAGTATTGTTGGGATTTAAATGTCCTCTTTGAGGGCAGCACATAAGCCTCCCTTTCTAAGAAATAGGAGGTCTAGTCCTCTTCTATTCTGTAGGACCACTTTGGATAATGAAACCAAAAGGGCTCTAACTGATTTTTCTAAAGCCTGTAGATCCTCATTCATGGCTGCCTGGAGCTGCGTATTCTGATTGCTCTGAAGTAAGGCAGTGGTCCCGGTCCCTATACCAGCCGCTATTCCCCCAATTCCCAGGAGAAGAGCTAATATTACTGAAACAGGTTCCCTTTTAAATCGATAACGATTCTCAAAGTATCCTAGCACAGTCTCTGAGGAGTGGTAGGTAATGTGGGGCCATAGCTGGACAAGTACACAATAATCAGCTGTTACGTTAAGAACCGACACTGAGACACAAGAAGTCAGTCCCGTATTGCAGGCCCAATAAGTCCCATTAGGGCTGGTCAGGTATGAGTTGCTGGGAGTTACTGAGACTGTACGGTTACACAGTTTTTGAGACGATGTGGGAACATTTCCAAGACATAATTCTTGTCCAGTCACCTGGGGCAGAGTTAGTCGCTGCATCGGGAAGGGGGAGATGTGTAGCTGATAAGGTCAGAGTCCAATGCCAAGCCCTCATAATAAGGGGGAGCCACTGTTTAACAGAGCCAACGATCCTCCGCCTTATCAGGATGGGTTTCGTTTAAGGCTTGGTGGGATCCTCTCATCAAGTTTAATAGTCTTCCAGTAGAGCCGAGCTTTGGTCTAGGGTGTAGAGTGGCTAGGGAGGCTCTGGAATGGCCTACCCTGCTGGTTAAGTAGCACAGAGTTTGGCCCAATAGAGGCCACAGATGTGGGGGTAGTCAGAAGTACAGTATAGGGTCCCTTCCAGCGAGGTTCTAGGTTCTTGATCTGGTGTCTCCGGACCCAGACAGTGTCATCAATCTTAAAGGGATGAGGTACGGAGAGTGATTCTATCCCTTTCTGGTAGGCCGCTGCTATTGGCTTTCAGACCTCCTGTTGCACCAACTGCAGGGCCTGCAGATGGGCCTGCATGGAAGAGGAAGTGGCAAAATCAGAAATATCAGTATCAAAGATGATGGCAGGAGTTGGGGCCCCATATAAAATTTTAAATGGAGTCAGACTACGTGGGCCAGGTGTGTTTCTGGCCCAGTATAAGGCTAGAGACAGGAGTTGTACCCAGTCTTTAGAGTCAGTTTCAAGTGATAATTTGGTTAAGACCTCCTTAATTGTTCTATTTATTCTTTCTACCTGACCTGAACTTTGGGGGTCTGTAAGCACATTGTAATTTCCAATCAATCCCCAAGAGCTTGGCCACCAACTGACTCACCTGGGAGACAAAGGGAGGCCCGTTATCCGACCCTAATGCCTGTGGCATCCCATATCTGAGGAAGATTTCTTCCAGAAGCTTCTTGGTGACCATTTTTGTGGTTTCGTGTTTGGTGGGGAAGGCCTCCACCCATCTGGAGAAAGTATCTACAAAGACTAGTAGGTATCTGTAACCATACATCCCAAGCTTGATTTCCGTAAAATCGACCTCCCAATGATTCCCAGGGCGATGACCTCGGAGGCGCTTTCCTTGACCAATTTTGGTATCCCCTGAATCGACCTGCACACAGACCCTGCAATTTTCAATTACTTGTTGCAGCATCATGTCTTTCTGTGGCAGGTGCACGCTCATGGTTCCCCGCTTTAATAGGGTTTTTAATCTTTTGCTTGCTCAAGTGGGTTAACTTATGAAGGCATTTAATTAACTCCTTAGAACAGTCTTTCCTTGGTGAGCACAGCAATTGTGGACTGAGTCATAGTCAGCTCCTAATCTCTGGATGAGGCCCAGGTCCTCGTCCGTATCAGGGACTGATTTGCCAGTTGGCACGACGACAGTTAACAGTTGAGGCCCCAGCGCCGCCTGCTTGGCCGCCTCGTCGGCTTGGCGATTTCCCATGGCCTCGGGGCTGTCCCCTTTTTGATTCCCTAGGCAGTGTATTATGCTTAATTTCTTTGGGAGAAACAATGCTTTTATTTTTATTCTTGATCTCTTTGTCTTCTGAAGTTAAAAGTCCTCTTTTCCCATGTATGTGGGCTGTAGCAAAGGCATACCGGCTATCGGTGTAAACATTGAGCTTCTTACCTACTGCCATCTGGAGTGCTTGGGTTAAGGCAATCAATTTCGCATGTTGAGCAGATGCCAGCTGGAAGTGCGCTGGCCCAGATTACCTGGGCAGCATCCGCTACTGCTGTTCTGGGCCGCCGCTCTCCGTTTAATAGATAGCTGCTGCCATCCATATGAAGTGGCAGTTGTGGGATGCAGGCCCTACTGGCAAGGGCAGCAGGGTCGCCGGGTTGAGGGTGACGACTGGCCCAAACTGGATCCTGTCAGCATCCAGGAGCAGGAACTGGTAGTGGGTCAGTCAGTCGAGCGTTGGACAGCCAGTGGTCGGGAGGCTGGCAGACCAGAGACTCAATGGCGTGTGGTGCCAAGATAGTTAATGACTGTTCCAAGGTTAATTTAGAGGCATCTTTGGTGAGAACAGCAATAGCAGCTACCATCCTCAGGCATGGAGGCCACCCTGATGCAACTGGGTCCAGCTTTTTTGATAAGTATGCAATAGGGCGCCTCCAAGGTCCGAGTCTTTGCAATAGGCGCACTGGTCTCGATCCACCCAGGGCCTCCTTATATCTCCCTTCCTTTCCTATCTCCCTGTGCCTGTGTTATTCTGTACTACGGTGGCCAAGAGTCTACTAAGCTCCCTATAGCATTTTTGATCTCTTTTTTTTTTCTCTTTTTTTTTCCTGCAATTTTTTAAGTCTTTCTAGCTTTTCTTTCGGAGTCTCCCTTTTATTGAAAACCTTCTTTGCCTCTTTCAATAAATCAGGCAAGGTATAGATGCTCCAGAAAGGCAGTGGGAGTCTTCTCCATTCCCTGACTAACTTGTCTTACCTGAACCAAATTGGTAACTGGTGGTAAAGACGTAGGTGTCCCCTACCTTCAGCCATGTTGAAGTCACACTCGGGGCGGGTTAAGGGCATAGATTTCGTTGGGGAGTTGAGTGGGTCACCCGTCATTGCCCGGGACATTTTTCCTGGCTTCCAGGAACACCCTTTGTTTTTCTTAAGAGTGCCTGTAAAAGCTGCTGACAATCGTCCCATGTGGACTTGTGGGTTATAACCAAATTTGTGAGAACCACCGGATCCTTGGAAAAAGGGGGATTGTGAGATTTCCAATTCTATAAGTCAGAGGTGGAAAAAGGCCAATACTGGTATTGGTTCCCCGTCCCCGCCCCCCCGGCCCCCGTTTGGCACAAGGGGAAAGCTCTAGAGGTTCCCTCCCTTGACTGGGTGAGTTCCCTTTTCCCTCTCAGCCTCCCATCTACTGGAGAGTCTGATTCCTCCTCGCCCAGTGTGGGGGTGGTGCTATCCAGACTTTTTCCTTCCCCCTTCCCCTGAGCAGCTTTGGTGGGAAGTGGTGGAGCTGGCTGATAAGGTGGTGGTTCCTCGGTAAGCAAGTCTATGAGAACCGCATCATCTGGGGGTAGTACAGGTTTAGACTTGACTCAAAATACAAAGACAAGCAGACGAACAGGACAAGTAACATAATTCATGACCAGACACGCTGCGTGCTTTCGGCAGAGAACCGAAAGTAAATACTCAGAGGGATACTTAATGAGCTCCAAACAAGTGAGTCTGCCAGGGTAGCAGGGGAGAAGTCTGGGCTCGTCAGCCCCTTCTCAAGCTGCCCTAGTGCGGAGACCAATCAACATACATATACATAACAAAGAACAAAGTGGACTGGGTGCCGGCTAGCTTACCTCCCGGTGGCACTGGTGGTTCTAGGGCAGGGATCTCGGTGAGACCTCCAAATGAAAGACCTCAACATCAAAGCGCTGGGCACCGAACTGAACCCTCTGCCCAAGAACCGGGGCCAGACCACTGGATGCAAATGCAAGAGATGATTTATTGAGTACACAAGCACCTGCGGATTCTACTGCAACATGGGTGCAGAGCATACCGGGCTTGCAGAGAGCACAATATTTATAGAGTTTTAATAGTTACATAAGTATCATCATAGCAACAGGCATTTCATTGGCTCATCTTGGGGGCAGTGGTAGTTCCCACGGACTAGGTTTCCTGGTATTACCTCATGAAAGACCCCAGCACGCTTCAGCAATTATTATCCGGGTTCCATGACTGCTCTGGTGACCATAGACATCCTGTTTGACATTCTGTTTGAAGGGCCAGCTGGACGAGGCACCTGGTCTGGGTTTTTTTCATTAGGCAAAGGCCTGGCCTTGTTTTTTTTTTTCCTAGGGGGCCCTGGGTAGAGGTCTTTCACAACCAGTCAGTCTGTGGCCTCTACACAAATATGTGCATACACCACCAAACATCTGTATTTACAGTGTTTCCAACACCAGACAAGTAGCAGTCCTTTAGTTCTCTGAACACCAACTGGAAATATTAGAGTTTAGTTCCAGTCTGGCACTTCCTTGTCTGGAGTGTCATCAGATTCCACAAGGTTAGAGCATAGACTGCCTGCCCCTCAGATGTAGTAATTTGCTAGAATCACATGTAGAATTCAGTGTAATAATTTATTATACATTTACCAATTTTTAATGAAAGATATAACATGGGAAGAACCAAGTGAAGGGGATACATAGGATAGGAATGAAGGAGTTACTGAGTTGAGCTCCCATGCATTCTGGCTCGTGTTTTTTTAATGTGTATGGGTGTTTTATGTATGCTTGTATACCACATATATGCTTGGTGATCTCAGAGGCCAGAAGAAGGTGTCAGATCCCCTGGAACTGTAGTTACAAATTATTGTGAGCTGCCATGTAGATGCTAAAAATCGAACTCAAGTCCTCTGAAGAGCAGACAGTGCTCTTAAAAACTGAGCCATCTCTCCAGCCCCTCTGTGAGCTCTTTTAAGGCAAAACTAAATAGTTTTTATGATTGAAGGTTCAATGTCTAACCCATAATAAATGACCAGTACTATTTTTAATGAACAGAAATACAATGAATTTTCATATTTTGGACATGACTATAATCTGGAAAGGTAAAGAATGTTCCCAGAGCATCATGATACAGTATTGGAGCCAAGAAAGATACAGCTGGGTAAGGAAACTGCAGACACAGCCTGTGTGACTGCAGTTCCAAGCCCAGAATGGCTTCCAAAGGGAGCAAGGAGATGCAGAGGGTTCAAGTAGAGTCAGATAGCATTCTTGCCAGGTGTAGTGGCACATACCTATAATCTCAGCATTTGGGAGTCTGAAGCAGGAGGATCAATAAAACTTTGATGCCTGTCCAAGCTACATGGTGAATACCAGACCAGCCAGGGCTATATAGCAAGACCCTGTATCAAGAAACAAGGATAGATGGGATGGGATGGGATGATGAAGGATGGAAGGAAGGTAGGTATCAGCAGTCTTAGGCCAGCAAAGTATCTCACCAGATAAAGGCACTTGTCACCAACCATCATAACTTGAGTTCATTTCCTGGGTCATACATAATGGAAGAAGAGAATCAGTCCCAAAAGCTGTCCCTTCACTTCCACACATGTGCTATGGGAGATATGCTCTCACATACAAAGAATGATAAATCTTATGCTTGGGCCTTACCTTTGAATGTTAAAGGCATGCCAGTCAATTTTGTTCTTTGCTAATGATAGGCCCTACAATCAGATAAGGAAGTAGCAGACCATCTTACACTTCTTCTAGAGCAAGTAGCATCCCAAGAAAATACTCTACTGAAGACTTCAGCTCCAAACCTACGAGCACAAGAGAACTTAAAGGCTGTCAGAGACAAGTTTCAAGAGTCTGCAGATGGTAAAATTTGAGTTTATAGTTGTTAGCAAGATGATATTCTTGGGTGTTTCATTTCTGTATGTGCCAAGAACCTCCTTGCATTGTATCTTTGTTTTATTAACATGTATTTTTCTCTGACTTACATTAATATGTTTTTTTTTAATACTGAAAGCCAAAATGTCTTCCTTTATGAAGAATGTTCTGTTTTTCTTTCTCTGGTTTTTGGTTTTTTCCGAGACAGGGTTTCTCTGTATTGTTTTGGAGGCTGTCCTGGAACTCGCTCTGTAGACCAGGTTGGCCTCGAACTCACAGAGATCCACCTGCCTCTGCCTCCCGAGCGCTGGGATTAAAGGTGTGTGCCACCAATACCCAGCTTCTGCTTTTATTTAAAAATAGGTTTATTAGGAATTGGGAATATAGCTCTGTTGGGAAAATAATGTACATGAAACCCTGGGTTCTATTTCCAAATCCTAAAAACTGTATTTAGGCATGTACCTATAATACTCTAGAGGTAGAGGCAAGAGCAGCAGAAGTTCAAGATCACCCTCAGCCACATAGTGAGTTTGAGACCAGCCTGGCTACATGAGACTCTTGTCTTAAAAAAAAAGTAGGTTTTTAATCATTTTAAAACATATAATTAAGATTTTTCATACCAGAAAATAAGTATATTAAATACACTGTCAGGATTTGTTAATAATATTTCAACATTAGCTCTACCAGGGAAAGACTCAGTTGAGTTTAAAAGATGTGTTTTCAGAACTTTGTAACAGTTAAGGTATTTTGAAGGTAGATATAATCAAGACAGCCAAACTCAAAAATCGGTTCTATAAATACTCTATAATTTAATTTTAAGAGAAGTCCCCAGTGGTCTCAAAATTAACGTGTTTTTTTTTTCTTAGCTTTTGAGGCCAGCAGAAAGGAAGCCAGAGTTTGTAGGCAAGAGTTTGAACAGGTGAAAAGACGGAGATATGATGCTTTCAGCCAGTGTTTTGAGCACATCTCAATCTCAATTGATCAAATCTACAAGAAGCTTTGCAGGAACAGCAGTGCCCAGGTGTGTTTTTCAACCCGCAATTCCACAGGAGCTTAATGATTTAGTGTTTGTTGTTGTTTTCTGGTGAGAAATAAATGGCCACTGCACTATCCTTGATGATGTAGGTGCAAAGCCACTGTAGGAAGATTCTGGATTCTACCACTATCCTGACAGCATGGACAGCCAGAGCCACTTTGGGCCTATTCTTCCACTTGAAACATGAGTGGGGTTGGATCATTTGATTTCTAAGTTTGTTTGTTTGTTTGATTGATTTTAATGCTGAAATCCTATTGACTGCTACTAAATTGACTTTGTGGAACTACTGATCTCTGTGGTAAAGGTGGGATCAGAGTAGAAGAAATAGTTGTGTTGATCAAAAGAGAATGGAAGACTAAAAATTGGGATCAAATCCAGATAATATCCATTTGAATGAATCTCTTGACCCATTGTATTACCCACTCCAGTTGTATTATCAATAGCCACAGTAAATACTTGGGGAATTAAATATGGAAAAAGATATAGTTCAGAGCCGGGCGGTGGTGGCGCACGCCTTTAATCCCAGCACTCGGGAGGCAGAGGCAGGCGGATCTCTGTGAGTTCGAGGCCAGGCTGGACCGACAGCCTCCAAAACAATACAGAGAAACCCTGACTGGTAAAACCAAAAAAAAAAAGATACAGTTCAGGATTTATGTACCAGCTCTGCTTGGGCTCACTTTATGACTAAGATGATCCTACTTCTGAATTTTAGAATTTCAACTAAACATAACTTCTTTTCAGTAAAATAAGTATATTAACTTATTGAAAACAGAATTCATACATACATCTACAGTATATGGTCCATAGTAAATGCCAGCTAGATAGACCAACAAGTAAGTTGATAGATTTTTTAACTCTGGCATCTGCTGCTAAGGTTTGACTGGAATTATGGTGGAAAGGCCCAGGCCTTGGATATATTGAACATTCTCTTTACTTCATCCCAGATAACCCTGATGTCTATGGTTAAATATAGAATTAAATGTATTTACAGGTATTAACATTTTTCCATCAAATTTGAGGAAAACCTAACCAAGAGAAAGAATTTTTTCACTTAAATATGGTGCCACTCAACTTGAAATGTATTGTTTACTTTTCTAATATGGCTAAATAAATGTGTTTCAGGCATTTCTTAGCCCAGAGAACCCTGAAGAACCTTATTTAGATGGAATTAGCTATAATTGTGTGGCTCCAGGCAAACGGTTCATGCCTATGGACAATTTGTCAGGGGGAGAAAAGTGTGTGGCTGCTTTGGCTCTTCTGTTTGCAGTACACAGGTACGGTCACAGGAAGTTACCAAGTACATCTTTATTCAGAAAACTATAATCATTTTTGGGTTTTGTTTGGGGGAGGGGTTGTTTTGGTTTTGGTTTTGTTTTTTGTTTTTTTGGTTTTTTTTGAGACAGGATTTCTCTGTTGCTTAGGAGGCTGTCCTGGAACTCTCTGTAGACCAGGCTGGTCTTGAACTCACAGAGATCCACCTGCTTCTGCCTCCTGAGTGCTGGGGATTAAAGGTGTGTACCACCACCACCCAGCATATAATTATTTTAATAATATTTAGCAAAGCTATTTTTAAGTAATATATTGAAGTTTGTTTTAGATCCATAACAAGTTAGAAAATCTATAAGTACAGTCTTTGACAAATGTTGACAAATAGCAAGTATTATTGGATAATCCACATAGGATATCAAGATTGCCAAAAATAAGCAATAAGCAATGACCTAATTTTATCATTTTCCCTGGCCATACTCAGAGCTCTGCTATGTAATGAAAGCAAAATATTTTTTCCTTTAAAAAAGGGAGTGGGGGCCGGGCGTTGGTGGCGCATGCCTTTAATCCCAGCACTCGGGAGGCAGAGGCAGGCGGATCTCTGTAAGTTCGAGACCAGCCTGGACTACCAAGCGAGTTCCAGGACAGCCTCCAAAGCCACAGAGAAACCCTGTCTCGAAAAACCAAAAAAAAAAAAAAAAAAAAAGGAGTGGGGAGCTTAACATCCTCATTTCCACTGATGATAGTTATACATCTCCTTGAAATATAAATCAAGAAACAAAAGTTAGGTAAAATAAAACAACAGCCTTCAGCATTCACAGCAGGTGGCAGCAGTGTGCATGCTGCTCTCTTCACATCACTAAGAAAGAACATAGGAATCTGACTTCTGTTCTCAAGAAAGGAATGGGACAGCCCCCCCCCCCAGGAGAGGTACAGAGAAAAACCATGGTGGGCTGGGAAGGACTCCAGGTGCAGGATCACAGCAGAATGAGATTCTTATTAGGTAGCTCCCTATCCTTTCACCCTATTAAATATTCACACTTTCAGGTACGGTTGCAGGCTGGGTGGAGATTCCTGTGAACAAAACAAAGTCTCTTCCTTAAAAATACTTCATTTTGCCCAGCATTGGTGGTGCCACACGCCTTTAGTCCCAGCACTTGGGAGGCAGAGGCAGGTGGATCTCTGTAAGTTCCAGGCCAGCCTGGTTTACAAAGTCACTTCCAGGACAGCTAGGACTGTTACACAGAGAAACCCTGTCTTGACAATCAACAGCAACAACAAAAGAATAGCAAATGTGAAGACCCTGCATCCAAAGTGGGCTTAGCATGTGTAGAGGATACTTTATATGGTGGTGATAGACACAGGATTAGGATGCTGTTGTAACAAGCAAGGTAAAAGATTGTGGTGGCTTGGTACAGTATGAGAGACAGAGGTTGCTAACAGGCATGGAATATGAAGATGTCAGTATTGACTCCATGGGTTTAGCCTAAATAACTATAATAATTGCTGCCACTAACTGCCCACAGGAGAGAACAGGTAGAGGGGAGGGGGAGATGATGGCTTAATACTCATGTGGGATCCAGTATGTAGACATGTGAGAAGCGAGCTCAGAGCTGTCATGGAAATGTGTGAGAGCTGGCATGGTGGCACCAGAAGTCTCCCAGAATTTCTAAAAGTACTGTTACTCCTTGCCTCTCTCTAAGTCTTCATAAAACAAGTAAGGAAGTTGTTACTCATGTGCATGTAATTTTTTTCTAGTTTTCGGCCTGCTCCATTCTTTGTATTAGATGAAGTAGATGCAGCTCTGGACAATACTAACATTGGCAAAGTAAGTATTTTTCTGCTTTCAATTTATTTTTTTTCCCCACTTTGGTTTTTCAAGATAGTGTTTCTCTGTAGCCTTGGCTGTCCTGGAACTTGCTTTTAGACCAGGCTGGCCTCTAACTCAGAGATCTGCCTGCCTCTGCCTCCTAGAGTACTGGAATTAAAGGTGCATGCCACCACTTCTACTTTCAATTTCTAATTGAACATTTTTGTTCTAGTTTTATTCTGTTGCTGTGACAAAACCATGGCCAAGAACAACTTAGTGGAGAAAGGGTGCATTTGGATTATACTATAGGTCATAGTCCATCATTGAGGAAAGCCAGGACAAACACACAAGTATAAGCTTGAAGAAACCACGGAGGAAGGCTAGGCCGTTTGATGGCTTTCTTGCCAAACAAAATAAAATGACAAATGAACAAACCACTCAAAATTTGGGTACAGGAGAACTAAGACTCAGACTTTTGTCTAGTTAAGATAGTACTTGTCGGCCGGGCGTTGGTGGCGCACGCCTTTAATCCCAGCACTTGGGAGGCAGAGGCAGGCAGATCTCTGTGAGTTCCAGGCCAGCCTGGTCTACAGAGCGAGTTCTAGGACAGACTCCAAAACAATACAGAAAAACCCTGTCTCGAAAAACCAAAAAAAAAAAAAAAAAAAAAGGTACTTGTCAAGTCCCTAAGATTGGTCTGGGTCAGAGTACACGGTCCTAATTGGTCTGAATTCAGGATAACTATGCTTCTGAAGTACCATCTATAGAGAATTAATGAGACTGAAAAGCCACATTTACAGAAAGGACTCTGGTTTTAGAGGCCATGGCAATAGCCATGATGCAGGAATGGAAGTCTTGAACTAGAGTTGTGATGTGACAGTCTGGATATAAAATGTCCGCTACATAAAAGCCGTGGCACTGGAAAAGGATTTTCTCCAATTGAGGTTCATAGAGGAAGCTTTGAAAGGGTAGAGCCTTAGTGGAAAGATGTTAGGTGATTCCAGGCATGCCCTTGAGGATACTAAGACCTTCCTCAGACCCTATGCTTCTCTGGAATTACAGATGTGTACCATCACACCCCAATTATTTTAGTTACTTCCTTAGAATTGAGCTTCCCCAAGGAGCCTAGAATTCATCTTTAACTAAGACTTGATTTTCCCAGTCTTTAAGCTTTGAGTTACCAACTCAAATGTGATTTTTAAAACAAAAAAGAATCATTGGGATTGACATGTGAAGCAACCTTGTTTCTAATTTAAATTTAAAATTTTTAAATTAAATAATGTTAAATAAATATGGAAAAAAATCATTGTTCCCAGAACCCAAAGGAGGCTTTGCCTTGCTGGTGAAATGTGTGCTTTTTATTTCCTCCCAGGTTTCAAGTTACATCAAAGAGCAGAGTCAGGAACAGTTTCAGATGATAGTCATTTCCCTAAAAGAAGAGTTCTACTCCAGAGCTGATGCACTGATTGGCATCTACCCAGAGGTAAGGACACAGGGGCAAGGACAGGTGCATTAACTCCTGTGACCCTGCCAGCCTTGGGATTCCACATCCATGTAATCCAGGAGTTTGCACACACTATTGGTTTCCACAGTGGGTAAATAGAAACCAAATGACTTTTAAAGAGTAAAATTTATGAGTAATTACTCAGATACTCTCCTTGACAGAAAGATTTAAGACATTTTAAGTGAAACAAGGAAATTAAAACTGTAGGTCATGGCCCAGCAGAAGACTCAGCAGGTTGATGTACTTGCTACCAAGTCTGTTGACCTGAGTTTGATCCTCCAGACCTACGTGATAGAGGGAGAAGACCAACTCATCACACACACACACACACACACACACACACACACACACACACACACACAGAGAGAGAGAGAGAGAGAGAGAGAGAGAAGAGAGAGAGAATGTGTGTAGTAAAAATACCTTTAAAACAGAAGGATAGTGTGGTAGTTGTATTTTGCAAAACAGCAATATATAGTAACATAGAACAGACTGTTACTACTGTGCTTCTCCTTTCTAACTTGTGAATATTTTATGCAAAAAGTTCACTCAGCACTTCAAGGGCTACAGGAACACACCTGTCTTAAAGCCATTCAAATAAATACTTAGCTCAAAAACTCTTACCAGCACAAGCTCCATCACTCAGACTCAGAAGACAACTGAACCCTGAAAGTTGTCCTTTAAGCTTCACAGTTGTACTGTGCATGTGAACGTGTGTGCGCGCACACGTATACACATACACACACACACACACTAAAATTTTTAAAACCTGAGCGAAGGAAGTAGAGCAACAACTCAAGACCTTCAGTTTTTAGGCAGTTCCACTTTAAGCTAAGATAAAAATTAATTTACTGAGCTAGTTGTGATAGTGTATGCCTTTAATCCCAGCACTCAGGAGACAAAAGCAAGCAAATTTCTCTAAATTTCAGGCCAGTCTGGTGTACAGAGTGAGTTCCAGGATAACCAGGGATACATGTAGAAACCCTTTCTCAAAAAACAAAGAGGATAACTAATCCCTTTTAAATGCAAATCAAGATTAATTAGTGACCTCACTTTGAAAAGTACCTCTTTTTCTAAGCAGGACTGCTGACTTAAACTGCCCTCCCTCCCTTTCAGCATGATGAATGCATGTTCAGCCATGTGTTGACTCTGGACCTATCCAAGTATCCAGACACTGAAGACCAAGAAAGCAGCAGGAGACGCCGGAAGCCCAGAGCGTCACAGTCTCCACAGTCCCCTCAGTCTCGTTAGACATGAGCATGTCTTTGAATATCCGCCAGCTATAGGAGCTATACCTTGACCCTGTCAGTCTGTTTAGTCCCATGTGTCATGGAAGAAAGTTTCTTAGTTTTAGTAAAACATGCTATAGCCCACTCCAGTTAAGGAGTGCTCAGCCCCAATCCTGTAGAGGTTTCCTATTGGCAACATGAGGTGTGTGGCTTTCTTTTGAAATAAATTTGGTTTTAAAATTCTGAATTCGGCAGCATCTTTACTCTGGTTTTTGCCTTGTGTTTTATATTTAAGGGAAACAGCTGATTTGGGGTTTTTATTTTTGTGGTCCTAGAGATGGAATCCAGGCTCTTGTGTAAGTGTTCTACCACTGAGTACCTTTTCAGTCTTGATAGTTTCTAAAGATACCAGTAAGCTAGGCGGTGGTGGCGCACGCCTTTAATCCCAGCACTCGGGAGGCAGAGGCAGGTGGATCTCTGTGAGTTTGAGGCCGGGCTGGACCGACAGCCTCCAAAACAATACAGAGAAACCCTGTCTTGTAAAACCAAAAAAAAAAAAAAAAAAAAAAAAAGATACCAGTCATTGTGCAGTTAGCAAATTGGTGAACCTAGCTTGTATGAGAAATTATTTCAGAGGGAGTCTGTGTCAGTATTGAAAACAGAGGTAAAATAATTTCACAAGTTTTAAAAGCAGAACTTTTTTTTTTTTGGTTTTACAAGACAGGGTTTCTCTGTATTGTTTTGGAGGCTGTCGGTCCATAAAAGCAGAACTTTTGATGGTGAAACTGAATCATCTGCTTTAGTGCAATCCTAATTTTTCTAGATCTAGTTTATCTTAAGGATGGGATGTACAAAACTATAAGGCATTGCCTCCTAACAGTGACTTCATGCAAATGCTGTTGCAAGAAAGAAGGTAGACAGTTTTGAGCAGTGCTTGTTCCTGTTTCAAAATGGAACAAAAGGACTCCACAGATCTTTATGGAAGTCTGCTTTAGTCCAACAGCTGACCCAGGAGCTGCCTCCTGAAGCCATGGGTCACTTCTGAATAGAACTTGTTTCTTGTATATAGAACATGCCCTATGCCTACTTAGTAGACTGAGTCACAAGATTTAGTTCCACCCCACATACACAAGCACACACAAAATGTAATGTTATTGAACTATATACTCCTCAGAAAAGCAGAGATAGCTTTTCTGTACATTAGGTGGTTATGAAATACATAAATGCTACAATTAATAGTCAATTTACCCTGAAAGAGCCCTGATGTTAACTTAGGGGAAAAGTGGATATGAAGAGGCTGTCTGAAGCTCAGTCTACTGTGGAGGAGGCTTGTGGTACACATGGGCACTGGAGAGCTCCTGAGGTTTAGGGAGCTGCAGAGTGAAGACTTTGGAGTATTCTCAGCTCCAGGGAACTGGGTGCAATCTGTAGCATCTACTTACAACAGGATCAGCAGACTTCTTGAAGAAACAGTTTTAGCTTTGGTGAGTCTACAAAGAGGTTCTCTGGTAGTTCATATAAAACACTTGACTGACTAGCTCTGGGCAGTAACCACCAGACAGGGCCAGAGCTTGTCCGCTAACTTTGTGTTTCTCACAGCAAACACCCTGTGCTAAGACTGTTTCCTTCTAATACATGAATCACATTGGAATAAAAGAACATTCAAAACACACCACAACAAAAGACTGAGCAGGGATGGCCCAATCTCCCCAGCCATGGTCCAGAGCAGAGACTGTGAGAGAGATGACCACATCAAAGAGGAGATGGCAGTAGGAGCAGAGTCTGCAACTTTGGTGGATGAACCAGAGTCCATGGTGAACCTGGCATTTGTCAAGAATGACTCCTATGAGAAGGGACGGGATTCAGTGGTGGTGCACGTGTATGTGAAGGAGATCTGCAGGGACACCTCTCGCATACTTTTCCGAGAGCAGGACTTCACGCTCATCTTCCAGACCAGGGATGGAAATTTCTTGAGGCTGCATCCAGGCTGTGGGCCCCACACCATCTTCCGCTGGCAGGTGAAGCTCAGGAACCTTATTGAGCTAGAGCAGTGTATGTTCTGTTTCACGGCCTCTCACATCGATATCTGCCTCTGGAAGCGGCAGAGTCAGTGCTGGGGGGGACTGGAGGCCCCAGCTACACGAGGTGCAGTGGGTGGTGCAAAGGTTGCCGTGCCGACAGGTCCAACTCCTTTGGATGCAACCCCTCCAGGAGGTGCCCCCCACCCCCTAACAGGCCAGGAGGAAGCCAGGGCTGTGGAGAAGGAAAAGCCTAAGACCCGATCTGAGGACACAGGGCTTGATGGTGTGGTGGCCCGAACCCCTTTGGAGCATGTAGCTACAAAGCCAGAACCACACTTGGCCTCGCCCAAACCCACATGTATGGTGCCTCCAATGCCTCATAGTCCGGTGAGTGGAGATAGTGTGGAGGAAGAGGAAGAGGAAGAGAAGAAGGTGTGTTTGCCAGGCTTCACTGGCCTTATCAATTTAGGGAACACCTGCTTCATGAATAGTGTCATTCAGTCTCTGTCCAACACTCGGGTACTTCGTGACTTCTTCCACGACCGATCCTTTGAAGCTGAGATTAACTACAACAACCCACTGGGGACTGGTGGGCGACTGGCCATTGGTTTGCTGTGCTGCTCCGAGCCCTGTGGAAAGGCACTCATCAAGCCTTCCAGCCCTCCAAGCTAAAGGCCATTGTGGCAAGCAAGGCCAGCCAGTTCACAGGCTATGCACAGCACGATGCCCAAGAGTTCATGGCTTTCTTGTTGGATGGGCTACATGAGGACCTAAATCGGATCCAAAACAAGCCCTACACTGAGACTGTGAACTCCGACGGACGTCCTGACGAGGTGGTGGCTGAGGAAGCGTGGCAGCGACACAAGATGAGGAACGACTCATTCATTGTGGACCTGTTTCAGGGCCAGTACAAGTCAAAGCTGGTGTGCCCAGTGTGTGCCAAGGTCTCCATCACTTTTGACCCGTTCCTTTATCTGCCGGTGCCTTTGCCACAAAAGCAAAAGTTTCTCCCCATCTTCTATTTTGCTCGGGAACCCCACAGCAAACCCATCAAGTTTTTGGTGAGTGTTAGCAAGGAGAACTCCAGCGCCAGTGAAGTCTTGGATTCCCTCTCTCAGAGTGTCCATGTGAAGCCTGAGAACCTGCGACTGGCTGAGGTAATTAAGAACCGTTTCCACTGTGTTTTCTTGCCCTCCCACTCACTGGACACTGTGTCCCCAACTGACATGCTCCTCTGCTTTGAGCTGCTGTCCCCAGAGTTGGCTAAGGAGCAGGTAGTGGTGTTAGAGGTGCAGCAGCGCCCCCAGGTACCCAGCATCCCTATCTCCAAGTGTGCAGCCTGCCAGCGGAAGCAGCAGTCAGAGGATGAAAAACTGAGGCGTTGTACCCGTTGCTACCGTGTGGGCTACTGCAACCAGTTCTGCCAGAAAACCCATTGGCCTGACCATAAAGGCCTCTGCCGCCCTGAGAACATTGGCTACCCCTTCCTGGTCAGTGTTCCTGCCTCACGCCTCACTTATTCCCGTCTTGTCCAACTCCTAGAAGGCTATGCCAGATACTCGGTGAGTATTCCAGCCACCCTTCCAGCCTGGCCGGATGGGCTTGGAATCACAGAGTCCTGGCTGTACCACATTGCTTTCAACCAACTCCCTGGAGGCTGGAGATAGTGAGAGAGAACCCATTCAGCCTTCTGAGCTCCAGTTGGTTTCTCCTGTGGCTGAGGGGGATACAGGGGCTCCCCGTGTGTGGGCACCCGCTGATCGGGGTCCTGTACCTAGCACCAGTGGAATTTCTTCTGAGATGCTGGCTAGTGGGCCTATTGAAGGTTGTTCGTTGCTTGCTACTGAGAGGGTGTCCCGGCCTGAAGCTGCTGTGCCTGGGTACCAACACTCAAGTGAAGCCATGAATATCCACACACCCCAGTTTTTCATCTATAAAATTGATGCATCAAACCGAGAGCAGCGGCTTGAGGACAAAGGGGAAACACCACTGGAGCTAGGTGACGATTGCAGCCTGGCTCTGGTGTGGCGGAACAATGAGCGCCTACCGGAGTTTGTGTTAGTCGCCTCCAAGGAGCTGGAGTGTGCTGAAGACCCAGGCTCTGCTGGTGAGGCTGCCCGTGCTGGCCACTTTACCCTGGACTAGTGCCTCAACCTCTTTACTCGACCTGAAGTGCTAGCGCCTGAGGAGGCCTGGTACTGCCCACAGTGCAAACAGCATCGCGAGGCCTCCAAACAGCTGCTGCTATGGCGCCTACCAAATGTACTCATTGTGCAGCTAAAGCGCTTCTCCTTTCGTAGTTTCATTTGGCGCGACAAGATCAATGACTTGGTGGAGTTTCCTGTTCGGAACCTGGACTTGAGCAAGTTCTGTATTGGCCAGAAAGAGGAGCAGCTGCCTAGCTATGACTTGTATGCTGTCATCAACCATTATGGAGGCATGATTGGTAGCCACTATATTGCCTGTGCACGCCTGCCCAGCGATCGCAGTAGCCAGCGCAGTGACGTGGGCTGGCGCCTGTTTGATGACAGCACAGTGACAACAGTGGACGAGAGCCAGGTGGTGGCACGCTATGCTTACGTGCTCTTCTACCGACGGCGGAACTCTCCTGTGGAGAGACCCCCCAGGGCAGGTCACTCTGAACACCACCCAGACCTAGACCCTGCAGCTGAAGCTGCTGCCAGCCAGGCTTCCCGGATTTGGCAGGAGCTCGAGGCCGAGGAGGAGATGGTGCCCAAGGGGCCTGGGCCTCTGGGTCCTTGGGGGCCCCAAGACTAGGTGGGGCCCCCGCCACGTGGCCCTACCACACCAGACGGGGGCTGTCTCCGATACTTTGTCCTGGGTACTGTGGCGGCTTTGGTGGCCCTTGTGCTCAACGTATTCTATCCTCTGGTGTCTCAGAGTCGCTGGAGATGAGCTCATCTGCAGGCGCCTCTTGTGAGCTGGCCTACCTGCCTGCTCACCAGGCCACGCCTACCTTTGTGGTAGGGAACAACTCTGGGCTCTGGGCCTCAGTGTATGTATCTGATGGGAGATCTGTGGGGACTGCAGCCTCTGCAGGGGCAGAGTATCCTAGGGTATATGTCCATCCAGTTGTCTGTTCCTCCTGTTTCTCTGACCCTTGTCCTAGGGCTTGGCCCTGCTGCAACTATTTCCTGTATTTAAAGTGTTAATAAAGTGAGTATTCAGGCCCGAAAAAAAAAAAAAAAAAGACTGAGCAGGGTGGTGGTGGCGGTGGCACACACCTTTAATCTCAGTACTTGGGAGGCAGAGAGAGGTAGGCAGATCTCAGTGAGTTCGAGACCAGCCTGGTCTACAAGAGCTAGTTCCAGGACAGCCTCCAAAGCCACAGAGGAACTGTCTCAAAAAAATGGAAAAGAGAAAGGCTCACTGCTGAACCTGTAATCACATTAACAGGCTGAGCAGGAGGACTGCTGTGAGTTCAAAGCTAGCCTGGCCTACAAGGTAAGACCCTATCTCTAATAATAATAATCTCTGTTGGGGATCTATGCATATATGAGTACATGTGCCCAAAGAATCTACAAGAGGACATTGGATTCTCTGGGTAGTTGTAAGCCACCTGATGTGGGTGGTGAAACCAAACTTGGTCCTCTATAAGAACAGTAAGTGCTCTTAACTGCTAAGCCATCTCTCCAGCCCTCAAAAGCCAATTTTCAAAAATTGATGTTTTTTAATTAGACACATTCAAAAGTAATCATTTGCTTGATTTCATAATTCAGTGGCTATACATTCTCATATATTACCATATCTTGTCATAATTAAAGAAAAACTGAGCATATAGAGTTGATTTTAAAATTTTATTTACAACCAGTGACAATAAAAGATTTATTTTCCACACTTAAAAAGGGAGGGGGGTCTTCAGCCCATTTCTGGCTTCTTCCTCATTCCTGTCTCAACCTGTGTTTCCTGTTCTTAATTACCCCTGGTCTTCTTGGGAGCTACAGTGCCATCCATGCAATGTCACAGGCAGGGCTTGGCAAGATATCAGAGTTTGGCATCATATCAAAGATAGTAGCCTCAAATGAGCCATGCGGGACCTGTTTCTAAGAAGTCTTCCTTTCAGACTGATCTGCATAACATGAGCCTTTGCCAGGGTCACCATCAGAGGAACTCTAGGCATGCGCAGTGCTCTAAGCATGGGAGTTTCCCAGAAGTAAACCTTGAATATAGTTAAAATGTGGCAAGCCCTTTCAAAGTATTGCCTACCCCACTCCATGAAAATCTTAATATGAACCATGGGAAGAGAGGAAAACAGAAAAGATGGGTCTTATCTTAGAGAAATAAGACTTGGAAAGCTTAGAACTTAAGTCCTAAAAGTTTAAAGCTTGGTCTTGTGCTTCGCTTTTACGTTCTAACTTCTGGAGTGGATCTAGTGGATCGGACTCAGACTACCAGATAGTCTACCATTGTTTTGAAACAGAAATTACTGAAATGTCACAATTCCAAATAAACCCAACTGATTTATTCATTCCTTTAACAACAACCATTTCCACTAGTGGAGTCAGCACCTCTACTATCCACCCACTCTTTCCTATTTAACAGTAAAACCAATGCATCTTTAAAAAACTTTCTACAGTAAAAGATGTTTCTACATAAAAGTATAAAATATAAATGTTTATGTCTTATTTTCTCTTTGGCAACTACTGTTGCTTGGACAGTCTTCACTCTCCTCCCTGCATTAGGAAAAATAACACACTGACATACGAAAACATGTCAAACAGGAAAAAGGAACAGTGCCAGGTACATCCCACCTCCCACCTTGCAATTTGGTCCCTGAGGTAGCTGTCCATTAGTCCTTACAGAATATACCTGAAGTGTGTCTATGTCACCTCCCGAGCAGCTAAGTACATAGTGGAGTTCTGTCATTCAACCACGAAGGCCACATACCCACATGGCTCTTTTGGGGTATGTAACAGTTCTCTATTGAGAGATCCATATGGAGTCCTCTGTACATTCCTCATTGCTTGGGCATGGCACTGTGGTTACAGAAGGCTGGTTTTCAAGTTTCAAGTTTTAAAATCTTCAAGACCCTCCAGCATCATCTGTTCAAGCAAAAGAAATACCAGAGTGTTTCAGTTCACTAAATATTATTCAATCAGGATTTCTGTTTCAGCAACAACCTCACATGCTGAAAATTTTGAAAACATTCTGTAACAGGAATAGTAGCCACTGTCTAGAAATGGCCTTGGAGAACTTTAAATACTAGCCAGGACCAGATATAATGTAGGTGTGTAAAGACCTATGGACATCTCTACCCATGAATTTCAGTGCTATTTTCTGGTAGAATCAAGACTAATTTCAGCACACATGCAGTGAAAGCCTGTTTAAAGTATGGATAAGAAATGAAGGCTCAGGCCTGGTGGTGGTAGTGGTGCATGCCCTTAATCCCAGTACTTTGGAGGCAGAGGCAGGTAGATCTCTATAAGTTCAAGGCCAGCCTAGTCTATGGGGTGGGGGGGATGAAGGCTCAGGATGTACACACAATACTACAACACAGTTCGAAACTCCATTCCTGTGGCAATGGCTACAGGTGTGGACAGCAGGACTAAGAGGGTGGCCCTTGGCCTTTCTCATCCACATACAGAACAGGCCAAGGCTTTCTGCACACCAGAGACCAGAGGCATTTCCTCAAGCAAACATGACAACCTGGAGAGAGGCAAAGCTGATATTGCTATTACTCAGGGGCAAGGCTCTTTCTGGGTATCAAAGAGCATCTCTGCCACTAGGCACTGTCTACCAGGCAGTAGCCCTGGCACCTGAATAAACAGCATTCAGAGAGATCATGAGCATGTCAAACCCATATGTATACAGGTGACAGCAGGAAAAACAAAGCAAAACAAACAAAAAACCCCACAATTGTCTACTGACAATCTCAGACCATGGAGGAAGCCTAGATGTGAGTAAAACCAGGAACATAAAGGAGACTAACAGAAAACAAACACCTGCCCAGAGGCAACAATTAAGGAACTAGTCTGTTCCGTTTCAGTTATAGATATCCTTGCCAACTAAAAATACAAGCCAAGTGAAGAAAGACGCAAAAGGATTTTGTTCCTATACCACCTAAACTGAACTTTCCCTTTAAAGATATGATTACCAAACTCACTAAAGTTACACAGTATCTGAAAGAAGAATGCAGCCTGCAGCAGGTGTCCCTTGGGACCCCTCTAGACATGAGCCTCCACAGCCTCTGATCGCCTGCCACCCATCCTGGTGTAAACAATTCACACTGCAGATAATATTTTAAAATTGCCTTATTTGGTTTGACTAGGTTATCTGTGTGCAGTATTACTCAATAACAGACGACTTCAGCAACTCACGTCCTTGGAACATACAGTAATATACCTCTTATTCAAAATGTCTGGAGCCCAAAAGTACTTCAGGTTTCTCAGTTTTGGGTGTTTAGGAACTTTGCATAGAATTTAAAGGATTGAATATCCCTAACTGGAAATTTAAAATGCTTCCAAACCTGTAACTTTTTTAAAAAGTGTATTTTATTTTATTTTTTTGGAGGGGAGAGGGAGAGGGAGACGGCGAGGGCAAGGGGTTGCCTGCAGAGGCCTAAAGAGGATGACAAATTCCTTTGAGCTAGAGTTATGGTGGTTATGAGCCACCTGGGTACTGGGAATTGAACTCAAGGTCCTCTGTAAAGGCAGCAAACACTCTTAACCATTAAACCATCTCTCTCCCAAATCCAAAACATCTGAGTACCAAAAAGTTTTCAGTTTAGGAGGATCCCACATTAGCAACGCTCAAGCTCTGTCACGGTACGGATCAGACTCTCACTGAGGAGTTACCTTTAAATGTTCAGTATGTCATCAATATGCTAAGTGTTCTAAAGCTCTGGAAAACTATTAGAACTACATAAGGGCTTAAAAGCAAGAATCTGAAGTGGTTTCTTTAGAGATTAATGTGGGCATTCTGGCCAGTGGGGAAATACTCCCAAAATGTTGTTTGCTGACTTGGTATGAAAATGGGGTCTTTTCCTCTCGAACACTCACTGAGCTGATGCTACATCATTTGCTTGTTTTCCTTCAATAGAAATTTGGCAGTGCCTCTGGTCAGTAGTATGGAAGGCCAGGTTTCACTGCAAAGGTCTGTGTGATCCTGGCATGGTGTGTGTACCACTCCCCCCCACAGACCAGGGTGTTAGCAAAGCACTAACTACAGAACCTATGGATCAAGATGAGCCCCCACAAAACAAACAATACCTACCAGTATCTGACTGTCTGATTTTCTTTGTAACTTCGATTCCATTTTCTTCCAACTTCCTCTTCGCACAATCCTGACATGCATTACCTTTAAAAAATTTTAAAACCAATTTACATTAAAATAGTCCAGGAGGGAAAAAGGCAGCATGAGGGTAACAGATGTGGGGTGATCTGGGAATTCACTTGTTATCCTTGCATAGCCCTGCATAGTGGAAACACTTTTTATGGTGTAGATATGAAGTATCTCTCACACCTAGTGGGTTAGAGGCTTGCTCCCCAAAACAGAACTCCAAAGTTAGACTGTTGGGGGTAGTGATTAGATCCCAAGGTCTCCAGTCTAATCAACGACATTGGGGGTACCAGCTGGAAGAAGTCAGTAACTGGGGCATGCCCTTGCTCCTGGATTTACTCTCTTCTTCCTGTCTCCTCTCTCTCTTCTCTCTCTCCTCTCCCTCTCCCTCTCCCTCTCTCTTCTCCCTCTCCCCCTCCCCCTCCTCCCTTCCCCCTCCCCCCCTCTCTCTTGTCACAGGCCCAGAAACAATGGAACCAGGTGACCAAAGACTCAAGTCTGAGAGCCAAGTTTCTATTTTGCTTTTTCTGCAGAATTTTGTTACAGAAAGGCCAGTAGGGAACTGGTGCTAACAAGTGAGGTCATGCTCTGTCTGAACATGTGCATCAAAAGCCTTTAAAGCAGTATGCAGGAGTGATTTACAAGTTTTAGAGAAACAAGTTAGGGAAAGCTTGAAGATGCTGAGTGTTCAGAAGCCTAGGAGGCTGCTGGGAATACAAACAGTAAGGACCGCTCACAGGATCAGGTGAAAATGAGGACCCTAGGGGATTAGATTAGAGGCCATTCATTTCACATTCTAGAAAACATTAGTAATTAGTTAATTAAAAGTCTATTTTGTCTATGCCCTGAGACCTTGTGGGAAGCTGAATTTAAAAATGATAGGACTAAATAATCCAGTGAAGAAAACTGCAACGTTGCATAGAACTCCAGCTATGGAACGGGTACTACTAACTGCTTTTAGCTACCTCACAGAGTAAAAAGCAAAAAGAAAAGAACTGGAAAATCTCACAGTTAGACCAGAACAGTAGGACATTTGAAGTTGGGATTAAGGAAGATGTGGCTGCCAATTAAGATTAGCACCATTAAAAGCACAACCCATTCTGTACCAAAACAATGGGAAAAATACCCTGAAGATCTCAGAAATCAGCCAGGGCTATCTGTCAATCACAGGCTCAGGGGGATACGGCTGTTTGCTCAGGGGTGCCTAGGTAACCTTCACTCACCCCTGCAGGCACATAGAAGCCACTACAGCCATGGGCCAACGATACCTGGTTACTACTACTGCTGGCAACAATGTTTCCTGTCTGGTTTCATAGACACATAGGATGCATGAGTTGTGGAGTCACGGAGACTTCTACCCAAATTTGATATGGAAGCCAGAGAGGCCAAATATGAAAGGGCCAGGGTCCCTCAGCACTGACCGGGTAGATGCAGGAAGCTGAGTGAAACCGAAGCTGTAATGTAAGCACCAAACAGCCGGGACATGAGATATCTGCTACAAATGCTGCCAGCAACAAGCAGAGCCAACCCAGGAGAGGCCATATGAGCTGTAGCTGACAAGGACACACAACAGAGCTACCTACACCACTGCCGGTCAGCCTTGCACCTTGGCCCTCCGTGTCAGACCTGGAGCTGTGGGATTTAATGTTTGCCGTGCTGGATTTGGGTCCTGCTTTAGTCTAAGCCCTACTTATTACCCAATTCCTTCCTTTTGGCATAGGAAATGTTTATTATGCCAACTGTATGTTGGAAACATGTACATTTTTATTTACTTTTTACAGATTATAGCTAAGAGTCATCTCACATGTCAGAACAGACTCTGGCTTTGACCTTCCTTGATTTTGCTGTTTGTGACACTGTTAATATTAGTCACTTGTCTGTTACTGTGACAAACACCATGACTAAGGTACCTTCTAGAAGGAAGGGTTTATTTTTGGGCTAACAGTTCCAGAGTGTTAGGGTCCATAAGCATCATGGCAGGGAAACGTGGCAATCAGCAGGCACGGTGACTGGAGCAGAAGCTGGGAGCCCACATCTCTAGCTGCAAGCAGGAAGGAGCAAGAGTGTCTGGGAATGGCCTGCGGCTCTGAAACCTCAAAACCCACTCGCTCCCAATGACACACTTCTTCCATCAAGGCCACGCTTCCTAGGCCTCCCAAAACAGCACCACCAACTGGAAACCAACCATTCAAATGTCCAAGACTTCTAGGAGACATCCTATTCAAACGACCACATGATCTCACCAGCCTATGTGCACTGAGCCTGTACTGAATGGGCTAGCAGGTGGGCTATGGCTAGAGAACACAGGTCGCTGGGAGCATGTCCTGTTCCTGGCCCTTTCTCTGTACTCTGCTCTGCCTTACCATGCACAGGACGGAATAAAGGGAACCATGTGACTATGGCCTGAAAGCTCTGAAACTAAGTGCCACAGCAAGTCCTCCCTCAAGTTCTCTCAAGTATCTTGGTATGTGCTAGCACACTGTTACAGAATCTGCACCTGATTTTATTTCCTGCCATGTACTGCATAGCTTACCAACCGAGCAACTGCTGCTTTCAAAGGAAAATTATTATGCTGGGGTTCACACTAAAGGGGAAAACTACAGCAAACAATAATACCCTCTCACACAGACATGAAGAGCAGAGGACAGCTCTTACCACTCCTGAACTGAGCCAATTCCACCACTGGTAGGGACTGGGAGCAGCTGTTCCTACACTGCCACACTGTTATATGCGGACACATGGGTCTAACAGGCAGCAATGGCAAGCTGAACTGAGGCTCCTGTTCACTGGCTAGAACCCTTTTTAGCCCAACTGACTCAGGCAGTAGAGACAGTCCTACCTAATTTGCCCACTGAAGACTCCTCTGCTTATAAACTGGTAGTTCAAAGTCCAGCAAGGCCATTCACACTACAAGCAAGTATTAGAAGAAAAAATATATATGAAAGTTTAAGGGAGGGACAGGTCGCCCTAGATTACTGGGCCCTTTACTGAATGGCATAATGTAAACAGAGCATTGCTCTGATTTCTTCTAACTCTTGGTTCTAGGGTAGGAATTATGGCAGGCAGCCCATCATTAGGCTAGGCTTCCCAGTGAGAGGGAAGGACTTTTACCTTTACTGTGGTGGGGACTGTCTGAAGGCATTGCTCTCTGTCCATTCTGTGCTATTTAATAAGGCAACTTACTGACTGGAAGGAACACTTTCATGACTGTACCTATGGTGAACTATGAAAGCAAAAGTCAGATGAGCAAAAGGAAAGATCTGCTTTACCCAGTAAGGTGGTGCTGTCCACTCGCTCAGCATCTGGGAAGAGAGGAAACAGTCAGCAGCAAAGCCAAGACTGGGAGGACTCCTCCTCAGGCCTGGAATGATGGCAAAGGCTATCCCAAGGCCACCCACTGCTTGGGACAGGCTTCTGTGTCAACTGTATCACACGCCAGCCACGAAGCCCTACCTGTGTCACTCCTTCTTCACCTGGTGAGAGAGATGTTAAGAACCCACTGCATGACATTCACATGAAGCATGGTGAGAAAGAGGTAAGAACCCACTGCATGACCTTCACATGAAGCATGGTGAGACAGATGTAACCCACTGCATGACCTTCACATGAAGCATGGTGAGAGAGAGGTAAAAACCCACTGCATGACCACATGAAGCACGTGGAGAGAGATGTAACCCACTGCATGACCTTCACATGAAGCATGGTGAGACAGATGTAAGAACCCACTGCATGACCTTCACATGAAGCATGTGGAGCTGGCAGGCGCATGGAGAGAGACACAGCACCCATAACAGCTAATGTCACCTTCACTGCCAGTAGGCACCCTTGCCCATCAGGAGAGAACACAGAGACACATGTCCTTCATGACAGGCACAGACGAAAACCTCAGCGACATTTTCCTCCTCTAGCAGCTTACTGAGTCCATTCAGTGGCCAGGCCCTGGAAAAGGTGCTTCCGTAGGGACAGAGGTAGTTCAGCTGCTGACTCTATACACATGCTCAGTGGCTAGGTGCTGTCTTCTAGGGAGTCATGGTTGGGGAGGCTGAAGAGGTGGTGGACGGGACAAGGGTGAGCAGGATGAGGGAGGTTTCTGAAGATCCATGCACACAACTGGTACCAAGACCAGTTTGTCTGTGTTAGTCCAGGATCAAATCCCAGCTCCAAAGTTCTGGCACACATTGGGAAAATACCTCCCTCAGCTGGTATCAACTCTAAAATCATCCAAGTAGCAAAAGGTACTGATATTAAAAATAAGGGCAACTGGTCATGGTGGCGCACGCCTTTAAACCCAGTATATGGGAGGCAGAGGCATGCAGATCTCAGTGAGTTCCAGGACAGCCAGAGAAAAAAGTGAGACCCTGTCTCAAAATAAACAAAATAATAATGGCAAAAATATAAAATTTGTAGTTGTGCATGACACCGCTCTACAACATGAATTCTCTGTTCCCAGTAAGAAACTGACAACCCCCTAATTATACACTACTCATAATTTAGCAGCTGAAGCGCCAGTGGCAGAGACTCACGGCTGCTGTACTATGTCCAGCTGTCTCTCGCTGGTCTCTACTAGCCTCATTCCACCACGTGGAGAGCCTCTGAGCTTCCTGTTACCATGAAAGGTCAGTCAATACAGAACTTTCCATTCTTCCTGTCATCCATCAAAGCCATTATTTCCCTTGTGTAAAAGTGACTTGGGCAGTAGTTCCCATTACTGTGGTATAAACTGGCAGAGCAGGGACTCCCTAGAAAGGCCAAAGAGCACAAATGAGATGTACGCTGTGCCTCACACAGCACAGAGATATGCTCTGAGGAGAAAAAGAATTCAAAGCCACCAGAAACTTTTGTGCTTCTCAGGGTTTAGATTTAAAATGCACTGACAAGATGAAGTATTACAACCAACCTGGAAAGTTTTACAGTCTGAGAGGAGGGAGAACTGAAGGAAGAAGCCATGAATTATGCTTGGAAAGCAATGGCAGAGCTCCATACCTGGACTTCGCTGTTTGCAGATCTGAGTGGCAAGGTCTTGCACATAGCCTGGGAAAAGGTCAAAGCAGTCCCCATAGGACACGACTTTAATTCCATGCAAAAGCATGTCTGCTTGGTGCTTGAAGAAGTGGTCTTCATTTTCCTTGAGCACTACCATGTAGTGCTCTAAGTCCACCTTGTTTGGCACCGAGTACAAGAAAAGAGCTTGGAAGATCTGGTCGCGCAGGGTCTCTCCACAGCCCACAAACAGGAAGGACTTGGTGCGGTACAAGTTTTGCAGGACTTCCTGGGGAAAGCCAAAAACAAAGGAAGACACCTCTGTGAAGACAGCAGGAGCCCACAGTTAACACAGCCAGCTCTGTGCTCCTTTACATCCTATCCTGTACCCACCAGGCTTCCTAAGGGCCACCCTGAGGAGCTCTGAAAGGTTAAGAGCTCTTGACACACTCAGGTCAACCCCATGCAGTGAGCTGCACAACTAGAGTTCAGCTAGGCAGAGATCCACCTCTCAGCTAGGATTCCAAGGAGAACCAGCAGAGCGGGGTACTGGCCAACCTGCCCAGCATGAATGCACCTCAAAGTGAGGACAGCCTATGGTGCACCTGTGGCTTGCCAAATCGACTCACCTAAGTCAACTAACTCCTAGACTTACATACAATCTTCAATTACTAAAACATGAAACAAGAACATTAAAATGTTCTCAGTTCTGCTGGGGGCGGTAGCACATGCCTTTAATCCTAGCACTCAGGAGGCAGAGATAAATGGATCTCTGTTGAGTTCCAGGCCAGGCTGGTGTACACAGCAAGTACCAGGCCAGCTGGGGCTATATAGTGAGAACCTGTCTCAAAATTTTTTTCTTGGTTCAAAATTATATACATACAACAGCCTGGAACTAATGAATGGATAGATGAACTGGATCCCACAGTAGGTAGGGGCAGATGAATTGTGGGGTGTGAAACCAAGAGAGCTGTGAAGGGAAACAGGCAGTGAGCCGAGCACAGAGGAGGGTCAGGCAGAGGACCAGCAGTCACTGATTCACACATGAGGCCCAATACCAGGACAGCACTTTCTCATGCTGAGGGTCTCAGCAGCATCAGCTCTTACTGGCCCAACACACACCTGCTGACACCATCCCTGGTGACAGAGACCAGAGAAGAGCTCTGGGGAAGATGGACCTGATCCTAGGCATACTAAAAGTGAACACACACCAGGCGTTGGTGGCGCATGCCTTTAATCCCAGCACTTGGGAGGCAGAGGCAGGCAGATCTCTGTGAGTTCGAGGCCAGCCTGGTCTACAGAGCTAGTTCTAGGACAATCTCCAAAACAATACATAGAAACCCTGTCTTGAAAAAAAACTAAAGAAAAAATGAACACACAGGTTCAAGTCAGAGTTCTAGATAGCCTGCTAGGGTGGCACGCGCCTGTAACACTAACGCTTGAGAGATAGAGACAGGAAGACCTGGAGTTCAAAGATACTTAGCAAGTTTGCAGCCAGACAGACTACATGAGACCCCATCTCAGAAATGGGGAAGGTGGTGGCTAGGACAGAAGAGCAGGCAGCATTTTGCCAGGACAGGGCTTTTCCACACACTCCATGTGGACATCTAAGGACATCAACAAAGGCTTGCAGGGGCTGAAAGATGTTCTGTGGCTAAGGAGGAGCATGGAAGCTCTTCCAGAGGACCCCGTTCAGTTCCCAGCACTAAAGGCAGGGTAGCTCAACCACCTGCAACTCCAGCTCTAAGGGACCCAATGTCTCTGGTCTCTGTGGGCACCTGCACTCACTATGTATGTATGTACACACACACACACACACACACACACACACACACACACACACACACACATCTTTGTTTAAAAAATTAAGAAAGTTGGGTGTGGTAGCAAATACATTTAATCCTAGTACTCAGGAGTCAGAGGCAGGCAGATCTCTGTGAGTTGAAGGCCAGCTGGCCTATATAGTGAGTTCCAAGTCAGATAGGGCTCTGAAGAGAGACCCTGTATTTAAAAACCCTAAAATTTTAAAAAGTGAAGAAGGGCTGTCAGAAAATGAGGTTTTAACTGGCTATGTCTGCCATGTGTGCTGGCAAGGAACTAAGGGCATGCACATGCTTATCAAGAGCTCAGCCAGAGCTCCATTCTTAGCCCTGATTTTAAAACTAGGTTTGGAAAGTTGAACAGACCACTATGTAAGGAACATGAGAACTGTAGGACAGGAGACACCTGAGCAAACACAGAGAACTGATGAACAGGGAAAAACATAGAGGAAGACACAGACTACCAACATCACACTAGACTCCTGCCAAGTTTCTGGCAAGGAAACTACTGCAAGCTAGTGCTGGCACCTAGAGAGGTTTGTACTTTCTAAGGAAGCACACATTTCTGCCTCCAGCAAGTGTGCCCTGAGCATCTACTCAAAATGCATACACCACACCAGAGCACATAGACAAAGCTAAGAACAGGAAAACATGGTCCTATTCCCAGCAGCCGTGTGGAGGATCGGAATGCCTACAAAACACTCAGACTACAGCCAGATGGCTGCTCGCCATCATAAATTCCGCAGGACAGGTACCCAAGGCTTAGTGAAAGCAGGCATACCATTACTTCTGGATCTTGAGTGACATCTTTATAGCCCGATGGATCCAGTACCATCCCACAAGGGTCTGTGTACAAGCCATGAATATGAAGAACTCCGTACTTGATGTGGCCTCTTGCCCACTGAAGGACCTATCAAAAACCAAACCAAGACAAAGAAACAGCCTGGTGTTATTTCAGACAAGGTACAAAAAGAAAACTATCTGGAAAGGTGAATGTTTCCACTCAAAATTATGCCTTGAAAACAAACTGCTGTTGGCAGTTACTCCTGCCCCAGAACTCAGCCAGATCTCTAAAGACGTGTGTGGGGCAGAACTCTGCTGCTGCTGCTATGGCAGTGACTGCAGGGGAAGGGCCTTCCTTAGTTATATGCAGTTAATCATTCTGTGGTGTTGCGCAGTTGTCGTTGGGTTTGTTTCCATTTCTCGGTTTTGCGGCGCTGCAGGTAAAGCCCAGCTCCTCCTTCACATATGCCAGATGAAGTATTCTACCTCTGGGCTCTAAAACCAGTTCTATGTTACTTTTACACCAGCAAATATATAGAGAAAACGGCCATTATCAAATAGCCTCTGCATTTGTTTCAGCTCTAATTACAGAGCTAAGCAGGTTTCAGGACACACTCCATGCCTATGTGGCTCATCCCTTGGTGTGAGACCCCTGAATCTCCAGGCCGACAATTCTTACCCATAGCTGACTGTTCGTTTCCTAAGGTGCTGTCATGCTCAGCCACAGCCTAGTCTCACCCCCTCCCAGGACCATGTCACAGTATAGGCTACCCCAGCAGCCAGCCTGTGTTCACAGCCAACTCAAGACAGGCTACCACAGAGAGAGCATGTGTACCACAACTCAGTGGCCGACAGCACAGCTCAAATTCACAGTGCTCTTTCTGCCTCAGCCTCCATAGTGCTAAGGTTCCAGGCGAGCACCACCATGGCTGTTTGCTTTGTTCTTAATAACTCCACTGCGGGCAAGGGATAGGGAACGGCTGCCACACGGGTGGAGCGGTACGATGGCCTCTAGCACTGGGACTACAGGCACCACCACACCAGGCCAGAGTCACTGCCAACAACTTCCTGGCACTTCTCCCTGAGAACCCGCCCTCACTTTTCCTTAGTAAATCTACATTTGCTCTTTAAAATAATAGTAATAATAATATAGTTTGAATGAGAATGGCCTTCATAGACTCATCTATTTGAATGCTTGTTGCCCAGTTAGAACTGTCTGGGAAGGATCAGGAGGTGTGGCCTTGTTAGAGGAAGTGTGCCTTGAGGGGTGAGCTAGGTTTCAAAGGCCCACACCAGACTGACACTGACTGACTGACTGACTGACTGACTGTCTGTCTGTCTGTCTGTCTGTCTGTCTGTCTCTCTCTCTCTCTCTCTCTCTCTCTCTCTCTCTCTCTCTCTCTGCCTCCAAGGTATGTGAGCGCTCAGCTACTACCCCAGCAACACACCTGAGTACCTGCTGCCATGCTCCCTGCCATGATGGTCACAGACACCCTCTGAGACTATAAGCAAGCCTTAAATAAATGCTTTCCTCTACAAGGTGCTTTGGTCATGGTGTCTCAGCAATAGAACAGTAAGTAAAACAAATAACTTAATGAAGTTGGGCATCATGGACTATGCCGGTAGTCCTAGCACTTGGGAGACAAAGACAGGAGGATTGCTATGACTTCAAAGCCAGCATGGTCTATATAGTGAGCTGCAGCCCACCTACAACTATATAGTATGAGCCTGTCTCAAAAAACAAACAAAAACAGCTAATGGAAGCAAGGAACATTGCTGTGCATCTATAAGCCCAGTACTTGAAAGCAGAGGCACGTAGATCCCACATATGAAATCTGCCTGAACTATTCAGTAACACCCTGTCTCCAGAGTAAATATGAAGAGAAAAAAATTAAAAACAAGATTGAAATGTTTGTATATGTTGCAATCCCAATTGTGTGAGTAAGAATCCACAGTGGGAGGATTATAGTTGTTTCCTTTGTATCTACTTTATCGTCCATATTCCCATGGTGACTGCTAATGAATAAATGTAGATGAGCAATGCTTGCAGGGCAGAGGACAGCATGAAAAGGAAGAAGGGGTGGACAACAGCAAGCATCACGAGAGGGGAGGGGCATGACTCCCAGGCTACTTGAAGAAATTGCTGTGTGGCTGTACCTTCGTCTTGTCCTTCAAGTCCAGGGACTCCATGGGCTTGCTCTGCTGCTGCCCAAAGATCTCCAGCAGGTTGTCATAGTTGGTAGTCAGCACCATGGTGCCTCTGTCCATCAGGCTGAGGATGGACTGCAGTACCACAGGGTTCTGGATGTGCTGTTCCAAGCTGTCAAAGACCTCCATAAGACAATCCTGGAAGAAGTTGGGCTTGGTGTCGCCTGTACGCTAAGGAAAGGGAGATCAAGAATTAGGAACACAAGCTGGGAGTGACGGCACTCACCTTTAATCCCAGCACTCAGGCACTCAGAGACAGACAGGCGGAGTTTGAGACCAGCCTGGTCTTCATAGTGAATTACAGGCCAGCTGGGTCTACATAGAGACCCTGTCTCTAAACAACAACAACAGGCTAGGAACACCAGAGCTCGACTATGACAATGACGTGGCATGTGAGTAGGAGTCAGTCTTCAAGGGGGAGGACAGTCGAGTGCAAGGATGTACCACTGCAGCCATAAACACTCCGGGAAAGCAAGGCAGGGCAGGGGGTGTAGGCACCACTGGGGTGATGTGGGCAGTCAAGGGTCCATACAGGTTTCCCTGCAAATGGAAGTCCAGGCAGAGACCTGTCTCAGGACTGTTGCAAGCACACAGGGGCGAGTACAAAGACACTGAGGTATTAGTAAAAATGGGTCCAAGGTCAGGACGAGCTCGCTCGTGTGTGGCTAGGAGAGGGAGGGGAAGATTAGCAGGGAGGTCAGAGAAGTGACCCAGAACCAGGTTATAAGTACATAAAGTCCCTGCTTTCCCCAAGTGGGGCAGGGATGAGGGGGAGAAGTTGTAACAGCAGAGAGAAGGAACCAGAGGATGGGGCTGAGCTGGACAAACACAGGGGTCAAGAGGCCACACATTCCCCTGAAGAGCAGCCCTACCTAACCTCGGCTTCCTACACAGCACTGAGTTTCCAGTCAGCACCACCTCAAGGGCCCACAGGTCAGAGCCACCAGGCGAGCTTCCCTTAGGCCCCTCCTGGAAGGCTATGGGGATGACATTACTGCAGCCACTCCCCTGCAGTGCCTGCTAGCCCTCATCTTTAGTCACGGCACCGGAACACTCCTTGCAAACCTGCCAGCACAGCAGGAGAGGCCTGCTGACCTCCTCACCTGACTCCTTGGGAGGTTTAGGACAGTGCACAAGGGTAAGTAGCGACAGATGGCACTTCAGACGCATCTCCTGACCAACAATGATCACCATGACAGCCTCTCCCTGCAGTGCTGCCCAGCTATCCACAGACTTGGCCTTCATCTTCCTGTGTAAGGAAAGGGTCAGCATCCTTTGCAAAGGCCAGAGAGTAAATCTGTTAGGCCTGTGGCCACAGCTTCTACTGCAACTACTCAAGCTGGCCTCTGGGCATGAAAGCAGCCATAGACAATGTGCCAGCAGGAGGGTATGGCCACATGCCAACACAACTTTATAAAAATGGCTAGCAGATCAGGTTTGGCCCGGCCCCTGCCTACAATGTCGGCTGTCCCTGATTAACAGAACACCCACAACTTGGCACAGCCGCCACCTAACTGAAAATGTCCCCAGCATGGGAAGGTGAGGTGCAGCAGTAGGGTGAAAACCCTGCTCTAGACTCCATGGGAAGCCATGGAAGGGTGAAGTTTGACAGTCTCCACTGCCCCTGAAGGGACAGGGGGAAGTGAGGCAGACAGCTATACAAAGACAGGGAGCTTCATGCTGAGGGTGGCAGGGCCCAGGTCCCCAATGCCATAAAGCTCTTGCACTCTCCTGGGCTGCCTCCCCAGGGTTCAGTGCAGGAGTCAGAGTTACTGTCACAATAAAACCATACCATTTGGGCTCTCTTTCTGGCCCAAAACCTCTCCTACCCTTCCCTTAGGCTCACATCTCATTCCTCCCGCCTCCTCTAAATGCCGACTGCACATCTCCCACCAACCCAGACCAGTGAGAAGCAGCCTACTCCAGCTTCACACACTGTACTCAGCACCTGTACCAGACAGACACCCACGAGCTGGCCGTGCCTCTCAGTAACTGCCCCCTGCATCACCAGCTATGTTTATTACCCCTCTGCTGTGTCACTTCTATTGGCAGACAGACACTGATTTCCCACCTTAAAATGTCTTCTGAGGCCGGGCGTTGGTGGTGCACGCCTTTAATCCCAGCACTCGGGAGGCAGAGGCAGGTGGATCTCTGTGAGTTCGAGACCAGCCTGGTCTACAGAGTGAGTTCCAGGACAGCCTCCAAAATAATACAGAGAAACCCTGTCTCAAAAAACCAAAGAAAAGAAAAAGAAAAACCCTATCTCAAAAATAAAAAGACAAAAGGACCTGCCAGGCTGAGCACTAAAACATGAGTACCTCTGCTCATGGAGACAGTGTTCATCCTATTCACTCCCTCAACCTGGTCTAGAACCCAAAGTCGGCCCCATGAAACCTCAAGTGTTTGAGACTCACAGGTGACATTTTCCGGATCAGATCATGGGCCACAACCAGCAGGTCCCGGTCCTTCATCACCTTCCTCCGGAACTCGGCGACGTCCCCAGGGTGCAGAACCTCCAGCTGCTCTGCAGCCTCGATGACAGCCTCAATGCAGCTCCTCCAAGAGCAGAGGGCACGGATCCCTGGGGCCACTGCGGCACTCACGCCAGTCCCAATGACCAGGAGCAGGTCCTGCGGTTGCTTCCTAATGAGACTCTTTAAAAACTTTCTATTTAAAAACAAGGGAATAAGAAGCCAACAGTCAGTTTGGAAGTACTGCAAGCTTCCAGTCTAGAAACATCTAGAATGTTCAGGTAAAAAATTGGCCCTTCCATTCACTACCAGAAGACAAAGCCCATATTGCCCACAATGATAGGCACATTTACATGACAGTACCTGTGAACAAAAAGTTCCTACCCTCTCATCCTTTGAAGTTGCAAGTAACTTGTAAACACTGTAAGGACAAAATGATCTTGCTGTGGTGACAGCAAGAGAATTTCTAACAAAACGCAGGTTTTCTGCCACCTAAAACCCACTGCGTTCTCCAGGGAGCAGTTCACTCCGCATCACTTTCCAGTAAGTGGAACCTGGGGCCAGCCACTCACGTCCCTCCCTCCAGCTCCATGCTGCTTGCTTTCGAGATGGGACTTGGAAAGCCACTTTCTGCGGTGAGCTGCTCTGGGTTCCCTCCAGTTCCTGTGTTTCCTAACTGATTTTATTTACCTTGATTTCTGTTCACTTCTGTTCGTTGTCTTTTCCACTGACTCCATCTGTGAATCCTAAAGAGAAATGCATTAGGAACAGATCCTATCCCCAGATGAAAGACTTTTTACAAGTACCCTGGAAGATAGTAAAGAATGAGGTTGAAATCAAAGGTCCTGACTCTCCATGAAATCAGACTACCTGAAAAATACTATGAAAAGATAAGTGTGTTGGGCGTTGGTGGCGTACACCTTTAATCCCAGCACTCGGGAGGCAGAGGCAGGCGGATCTCTATGAGTTCGAGGCCAGCCTGATCTACTGAGTGAGTTTCAGGACAGGCTCCAAAGCAATACAGAGAAACCCTGTCTCGGGAGAGAGGGGGAAGGGGAGTGCAAACAGTTCCTCTGCTGCCACTGCTAACCTCACCTGGCTTCCACTGGTCAAGTGTTCCAGCATCTAGTGCCAGACATCAGGTAGAATGAGCAGCTCTCATGAGCTAGATCCACACTGCGTGTTTTCACCTTGGAAATGTCTCTTGAAGACAAAACCATCTACAATTTTCCCATTCCCCATCACCCAACTGCTTTGAGTCTTGAACTACTGTTTACTGTAAACAAGGAAATATGCAGAGGACTTGGTATGAAGGCCAACATCCTACTATCACGGAGAATTATGATACCATTTGCCCCATCTACCACCAGGCTTTTAACTGATGTTTTTTCATGTTATTTGAGAGTCTAGTACCTGACCTAATTTTAGTTCCCTGTGTTCTTAGAAATTATTCAAAACTAAAAGTGAGCCACACATGTGGGGTTACAGTATACTGACTGATAAACCATCTTGAATAGCCCTTCACTAATGCAAGATACTAGCAGCGTGGTGAGCAACTTGTGTGCAGAACTTGTAATCACTTTGACCCTGTCTATGGAGGGCAGCCCTCTGAGAAGCAGAACTGCTGAGTTACAGGTATGGGCAGAGCACACCTACAATCCCATCAGCTAGAAGGGCAGATGCAGAGTTAAAGGCCCACCTAGGCTATGTAGAGACAGGTGAGAAGCAGCAGCCCTGCCTCTCCCTCATCAGCACACCTTGCAGCAGCACTTCCCAGGGGTCAGCAGTGGGAGGAATGCCGGCCCTGCCAACCCTCACCACAGACTGAAAACTGTTGTCCACGTTCTAATCTTTTTCTTCTTCAACTAAAATTAGGTCACCAAAAATAATTTTCCAGAGAAGCCACAAAGCTCAATGGGTCTGTAAGTTGCAACCTCAGGCTGGAGGTTGCAAAACATGTGATGCAGCCATCCTCCTACCTTGGAGGAGAGCACTCACAGCTTCCAAAATCCCCAAGGGTCTCAGACCTTTCTTCAGTGCTAAGAAACTAGTCCATGGGCCAACAAAAGTGAAGGTGTCGGAGGATGCCACCTACCCGAGGGAAGAAGGGGCCAGCAGAGTGCAGGTGCCCACCTCACTGCAGGCACCATCCAAGGCCAAGTCATCTTCTAAGGCAAGTTACAAGTATTCTACTTCACATAACCTGTCCCTGCACACAGAGCCCTGTGGATCCCACCCCAGGAATCCAATGAGCCGATACATATTTATTGGGTCTGTCTCCAACCGTAAAGCACAGATTCCTGGAACCGGCCAAACTTCCAAGCTCAGTCCTCTCCGGAAGGAAAGTGCTCTACAAACCAAACTGCTGGGCCCCACAGCTGAGAAAGGGGGTGGGGGTCCCCGAAGGACAGAGTACTGAGAGATGCACTTCCTGTTTGAAGTTACCATGATCAGACTAACTCAAGGCCATCAAATTAACTGCGTCTTCAGAGTGGTTATCCTTCCTGCCTAGGAGAAAGCCCTTCATCTTGGCCAGCTCTACCCAGCACTTTACAGCTGACTTCAAACAGACACAGGCAGCCAACATGCCTTAGAAATGACACAGCCCCAACTGTTACCACATAAAGAACTTGAAAACTCTCTAGCTCTTTCCTACTGTCCAACTGCTTTTGTTCTCCATACATCCAAAACCATGCATTTAGACCTCGGCGAAGTAACACAAAAAACAAGTGATTTCAGTTCCCCAAGAGAACAGGAGACACTCACAGGAGAGAACCCTGCTCTGGGCAGGCACGCTGTGGCTGGTTCCTGCTTGCTCGGCTCTGTCTGAGCTTGAGCTGGGTGTCTGGAGAGGTCTCTGCAGCCGGCACTCCCAGTATCATAAGGATTCCCACTGGAGTGGGAGAGGGGCCTCTGGGCTTTTAGACTGCTTGAACCTCTAGGGATAGAAGCAACCAGCAGGGGACGCACAAGACACTTAGACTCAGCACAGGAACCATGCGGTGATAACTGCATAGCTGCCCATATTTAGACATTTACAGTTCTTTATAAACACTACATGCTTAAAGACATTACCTCATTTCCTGTTTTTCAGCAGCCAAAAGATCAGAGCCAAGCCTCATAATAATCCAGAGAGTGCTCAAAATCTCCCCTTTGTTTTTAAACCAAGGCCCAAGTAGGAGATTTGCCCAGCTTGATCTGTGCCAAGAAGTTTCTGGAGGTCATTCTACCTCTGATGTTCCTTTCCCTTCTCAATGGCCACTCCTTTAAGCCAATCACATTCTAGACAACAGTAACAAAACCCTTTGGAGGCCTCTTAGATGCTGCAGCTTTCTGTTTCCTAGGTGACCATGTCGTCACCAGTTTGCAGTCTCAAAGCCAAGTCATCATAGCAACTGATTTTTTTTCATAAAAATCTACCAGTGTTTTCTAAATGTAAAAAAAGCATGCCCAAAGCAGACTCTTAAAAGCAGTTACTGTCCTTTTTATCTAAAACGCCCAGCAAAGTCACAGCATAATGTTTTGTGCCTAGAATAAGAAATCACAGCCATTTTACACAAAAGAGCTCTGTAGTAGATAGACTGCCTTGATTTTTTTTTAACCCTTGGCATAAACAGCACTAACTGTATATGTTCATCAGAAGGGCTGGAGACATGGCTCAGTGGTTATGAGCAGACACTGCTCTTACAGAGGTCCTGATTTTGGTCCCAGCACCTACTCCAGGTGGTTCACAGGGATCTCCAGCTCCAGCCAACCTAACGCCTCTGACCACCCCGGGCACCTGCTCATATGCATGTACTCCCACACTGACACACATCCCCATATAGCTGTGAGGAGGAACTCGCACTTCTAAGCACTTGTAACCCACCCTGGTGGATCACTGACAATTCCCATCAAGCCCCCAGATATCCACACCCCACACAGCGACTCTGGTCTTAGTCACGTGATTTCTTTAGTCACTGCCACACCAACAAACAGGATAAAAGTGAAAGTTTGACAAGCACTAGGCAGTGCAGCCTGTCCTCTGCAACTCAGCCCTGTGAAGTCAGTCCAGCCTCCTGGGAGAATAAGTGTCACCCGGTTGAGGAGTGCGCCTACCCTAAGCCACTCAGTCCAAGAGCACTGTGTGAGCCACCCAGTGGAGCTTTGCTGAGCCAGGCCCAGCCCAAGCTATATAAGTGGCCCTTGTCTGAAAGGCTGGCTACAGCCAGGGTTCTACACTGCCACAAAGATCAGAAAGGAGAAAGAACAAGTTGGGGTCATCATAAGAGTGGTTATAAGGGGGAGGGGGGTGCAGGGGCCCTGATCATCACAAGTGCTGTAACAGTAACTAAATTAAGTCCAAGTCTGTGGGAGCCTCATAAACTACGCTTTGTTTTGTTTTGTTTTCCATACACGTTTTCTCTGAGGAGCTTTGGAGCCTGACCTAGAACTCACTCTGTAGACCAGGCTGGCCTGGAACTCACAGAGATCCGCCTGCCTCTGCCTCCTGAGTGCTGGGATTAAAGGCATGTGCCACCACCGCCTGGCCAGAAATTATGCTACTAAAACCCTGACCTCGCCAGGCAGTGGTGGCGCACGCCTTTAATCCCAGCACTCGGGAGGCAGAGGCAGGCGGATCTCTGTGAGTTCGAGGACAGGCTGGACCGACAGCCTCCAAAACAATACAGAGAAACCCTGTCTCGTAAAAACAAAAACAAAAACAAAAAAACAAAAAAAAAAAACAAAAGAAAAGAAAAATTTGACTTCTGCCTGAGCACACGCTTTCAATCCCAGCACTTGAGAGACAGAGGAAGACAGATCTCTTTGAGCTCAAAGCCAGCTAGTGCTACACCAAACAAAAATTCTACAGGCTTTAAGTGCAAAGATGCAGAAGAGGTGAAGCTACAGCTCAGTAGCCAAGGCTTGCCCAGCAGGCTCAAAGTCCTGGGTCCCAGCACCTCACACACAAAGCCCTGCAGGAAGACGTGTAGCCGCAGGCTGCACAGTTCTATCACACTGAAGGAGAGGTGAACAGACATTCAAAACCCACTCCCTCTCCCAGCAGGAGGGGCAGGCATCACATTCGAGGACAGACCTTCACATGGTAAGGATGACAGCTCAGTGCTAGAGTTTGCCTAGCATCCATGATGCCCTACATTCCATCCCCAGCACCATGAGAACCAAGAGCAGACCTTTAACTCACCTGAAGTCAGTTCAAAGTGTGACAGAAGAAAAGGATACCTTGTATTCAGACACGATTAGTGTGGCCAGCAATGAGCTGTCTTCTGAAGGCCCTGGGAACAAGGCCATACCTCCCAATCTTTTTCAAACAGTACTGCTCCCTGGTGTCTAACCATTAAACATGAGCCTATGGGGGCCATTCTTACTCAAACCACCACAGACCCAACGGCCCGAAGGTCCTCAAAGAAGGCTAGCATGAAGCATGGTGGCTATTCCTTTAATCCTAGTTCTGGGGAGGCAGAGGTAAGAGGATCACTTCAAGTTTAAGGCTAGCCTTCTCTACATAATGAGTTCCAGGGCAGCCTGGGCTACACAACAAGATCTTATAGAGAATAGGAGCCTGGCATTGGTGGCACACGCCTTTAATCCCAGCACTGGGGAGGCAAAGGCAGGCAGCTCTCTGTGAGTTCAAGGGCATCCTGGTCTCCCGAGCAAGTTCCAAGACAGCTTCCAAAGCAATACAGAGAAACCCTGTCTCGAAAAACCAAAAAGAGAGAGAGAGAGAGAGAGAGAGAGAGAGAGAGAGAGAGAGAGAGAGAGAGAGAGAGAGAGAGAGAGAGAGAGAGAAAGAGAACAGGAAGTTGGACTCTGCCAGTCATACAATCATAGTCCCACTACACCAAGACTGAGCATCTGCACAGCAGGCACTTGCGGCCATCTGCCAAGCCTCACACACTACAGAGGATGCTGGCCTGTTACCCCCACCTGGTTTCTATTCCCTGACTTCCAGTTAGTCATCTTCTCACACCACATGGCTCCCATGTGGACCTGAGTAGACAGGGAGGAACCTGGTGCTGTGGCAGAAATCACTGGTGACAATAGTAAGTGTCCAAATGAACCAGCTGGTGTCTGGGTGACAGATCAGGTGAGATGATCAGCAGGACTCCATCTACCTGCTTTAAAAAGATGAAGTGTGCAGAACCATAAGGAACAGACTTATACTCAGAACTGAAACCACCCAGACCAGCACCAAGACATGGCAGAAAAACCCAACACTCAGTTCCCACCTGTCTGTGGGGTTCCGCCACCCATGTCTCTGGCTAGATCACTGCAAAGACTTCAGGAGCACAGAATCTGAAAGGCACTTGTCAAGATGCCTGCGGCTACCAGAAGCTACCTGAGCACACCATCAAGCTTCCAACTCTACACCACTCTCTCAGGGGCCATTCTACAACTGTCACAACAAAACCACTTCTTCAGCCACTAATCAGGGAGCTTGAGGATGAACTGTTTTCTCCAACTAAGAGAACAAAGCTAGGCATGGTGACTCACACCTGTGATCAGAGCATTCAGGAGACTGAGCCTGACGGGCACACAGCATGAGACTACCTCAACAGCCCTCCACTCCCCACCCCACCCCCAAGACAGCCAAGCATGATTGCTCATGCCTGCAATTCCAGCAACCAGAAGGCTTAAGCAGAACAAAGATACCAAAAGTTTTAAGGCCACCCTAGTCCACAAAGTGAATTCCAGGTCAGCCTGGGCTACAAAGTGAGACCCTAAAACAGAAACAACGGGGCTGGGGGGAATGACTTAATGGATAAAATTACTTGCTGCCCAAGAACTAGGACCTATGTTTGAATCCCCAGTATCCACTTAAAAACTATGTGTGTGGCTATATGGGCACTACACCTTTGTAGGAGGCAGAGCCTGAAAGATCCCTGGAACTGAACTTGATATAAGGAATAAGGTAGAGAGTGACACCGGACAGCCTCCCCTGACCTGCAAACACACTTCAGAACAATTACAGGAGACACAAACCCTGACCTTAAGCACGTGCCACTAGACCAATCACTAACATAAGGAACAACAAAAAACCCACCTATAGGGGCTGGAGAGATGGCTCAGAGGTTAAGAGCACTGACTGCTCTTCCAGATGTCCTGAGTTCAATTCCCAGCAACCACATGGTGGCTCACAACCATCTATAATGAGATCTGGTGCCCTCTTCTGGCCTGCAGGCATACATGCAGACAGAATACTATAGACATAATAAATAAATCTTTAAAAAAAAAAACCACCTATAGCTAGTGGTGGCACACTCCTTTATTCCCAGCACTCAGGGGCAGAAAGGCAAGAGATCTCTGTGAGTTCAAAGCCAGCCTGGTGATCTACATAGTTCCAAAACTGTCAGGGCTATGTAGACAGACTGTCTCAAAATAAAGCAAGTGCTAACTGGTATCTTGAAAGCAGTGTTCCCAAAATGCTTACATATTTGAGCCCAAATATATAAGCCGGGCGGTGGTGGCGCACACCTTTAATCCCAGCACTCGGGAGGCAGAGGCAGGCGGATCTCTGTGAGTTCGAGGACAGGCTGGACCGACAGCCTCCAAAACAATACAGAGAAACCCTGTCTCGTAAATACCAAAGGGAAAAAAAAAAGAATTATCTATATAACAGAGTAGCCCTGTCTCAACCCATCCCCCAAAAAGGTGGAGAGAAATGATGCCACAGAGTTGTCCACTGACCTCCACACAAGCCATGTCACATGTACTCACACACACACCACACACACAATAAAAAAAATCTAAAAAAGCAAAAGCAGACCCCACCAGCACCAAAACCAAAACACTTAATATCACAGTCCCTTCTATAGATGGCATTATCCACACATAATGGTACACACTTGCTGCCCCAGAATTTTAGAGATAGAGGCAGAAGGATTAGAAGTTCAAAGTGAGCCTGGCGTTGGTGGCGCACGCCTTTAATCCCAGCACTCGGGAGGCAGAGACAGGCGGATCACTGTGAGTTTGAGACCGGCCTGATCTACCGAGTGAGTTCCAGGACAGCCTCCAAAACAATAGAGAAACCCTGTCTCGAAAAACCAAAAAAAAAAAAAAAAAAAAGAAGTTCGAAGTGATTCTTAGCTACATATTAAGTTTAAGGCCAGCCTGGGCATGAAAGCTTGTCCAAAAAAAAAATTAATTATTGCTGCTTTTAGGGAAAAACACGAGGCACTTTGTCCATGGTCTCATCCCATCAACTCAGTGAAGAGCAGCAACTCTCACCTGCAGACTCACCCTGCGTCCACTCCAGAGGCAGCCATCACGCTGCGCAGTCTTGCCCCCATTCTACACCAATGGCTGGGATGGCAAACAATGCAAGGATGTCTTCCCAGGGACCTGCCGTGCACTGTTGGAGTCTGCCCACCAGGGGCGACACCATAACACAGGTGTTTACGTTCATTTAATAAGTCAGTAACGGCAAAACACCCCAACTGGGCCCAAATGACCCCCTCAACTCCAGAAGATGCAGACAAGATATTCTGTAGGGCAACTTAAAATCACCATATTTCAGAGCTGGAAGGATCTTAAGGTTTACATAATGCCAAATGCCCTCATTTTTCTGAGGTGAAAGCTAAGCCTCTAGTAATTTGGTCAACATCTCCCCAAGCATTGGGGTGAGCAATAACTCACTCCTGGTTTGCATCCAGCCCCAAGTCTCCCTGTCATGTTCATTTCCACACCTGGGCCCCCAAGTTGACTGCTCTGTTTAGCCTGCTGGCCCTCTGTCATTCTCCAGAAACATGGCATCAGACAGACAGAAACACACAGCCAGCATACACAGTGTTGTCACACAGCAGCCTGAAGTAACCTTAGCAGAACCGATAAGGAGGGCCAAAGGAGAAGAGGTGTGGCCACTTTTCCAGGCGGAAGGCTCCAGGCAGAAGGCTGTGGGGGAAAGGAGAGGTCCACCCAAAGCTCCGACCTAAGGCAGGTGTGCTGTGCTGCCTACAACCTACATAGCTCTCTCTGAGTCTGTTCCCAGACACACGAGAAAGGAAGAGTGTGCACCTCCCAGGTAACCGGAGCCTTCCACGGGATAACACTAGAGTAACTTACAGACCATGCTTCACATGACCCCTAGATTTAGTCCATTAAAATCCAGTCCTGTCACTGTACCCTAAGTGACTGTCAGCCATGTGTGGCTGGTGTCTGAATACTCTACCACAGAGTGCTATGGTGGCTACAGAAAACCCTCCTGCACCAGGCTATCTCCGGTTCCCTCTGCATCTCCCAAGTCTAGGCTTCATCCATTCTAATCCACTCTTTCCACACTGTGTGCCAGGCCTTAAAGCACTCACCTGTATGGACATTGACACTCTGGCTTGCAGCTTCAGCCCCTCCAGTCGCACAGAGGACGGTGCTGATACATCCCAATGTGTCTCCTTCAGCACCTTTCCAGTGCCTTCAAGACTCCCCAGCTGACCTACAAAAATCAGGCTCTCAGCCGGGCGGTGGTGGCGCACGCCTTTAATCCCAGCACTCGGGAGGCAGAGGCAGGTGGATCTCTGTGAGTTCGAGGCCAGGCTGGACCGACAGCCTCCAAAACAATACAGAGAAACCCTGTCTCACAAAAAAACCAAAAAAAAAAAAAATCAGGCTCTCATCCTCCTGTTGGAAGCAAGTCTCCTATTCTGATAGCAGATACAGTCACCCTGGTGAGAGGCACTAAGGTGACTATGACCTTTGAGCAAACAGATAAAATGTCACCTAAGAAATTCCCATGTCAGTGCCCCAGGCCCTGAGCCCTAGCTTTCAGAAGTTCAGTCACACCCTAGAGGGTTTTTGAACCATACCACCTGGGTCTGCCTTGCTTCCTACAAGCAAGTCTCTCCACCACAGCTAAAGTGGCCATTGGTAAAATATGTAAGCCAGGACTAGAGAGAGGTCTCCATCAGCAAAACATAAGGCCTGAGTTTGATCCTCACGACAACTTTTTTTTTTAGTGTCTCGTGTGTTGGTATTAGTGATCCCACTGTTGAGATGGTGAAGACAGGTAGGTCCTTGGAGCTCCTTGGCCAGCCAGCCTAGCCTAATTGATAAATTCTAGGCCAGTGAGAGACCCTGCCTCAAAACACACACACACACACACACACACACAGGAGGCAGTCAATACTTGAGGAAGATTGTCATTTGGCCTCCACATGTACATAGATGTGCTACACACACACACAAAACAAAAACATACAAGATACTTTACTCCTCCATAAGCCTTTCAATAGTCTCCTGCTCCCCTAAACCATCCGGGCCTCTGCTGGGCACAGGAAGCTCAATGTCAGGTTCTTGGTCAGGCCCTCTTGTCATCCTACATTCCTTCTAGAGCTGGACCCCTGTCTAAGTAATGGCAGAAGCAGTCACTGAAAAAAGCCCAAGGAATAAGAGCTGTAGCTTCCCCTTTTATCTGTTTGGTTTTTTTTTTGTTGTTGTTGTTGTTGTTGTTGTTTTTGATTTTCGAGACAGGGTTTCTCTGTGGCTTTGGAGGCTGTCCTGGAACTAGCTCTTGTAGACCAGGCTGGTCTCAAACTCACAGAGATCCTCCTGCCTCTGCCTCCCAAGTACTGGGATTAAAAGCTTGTGCCAACACCGCCTTTTATCTTTATCATCAGTATAAGGACAGCCCCCAGGACAAAGCTCTGCCACCCACACCCAAGGCTCTAAAACCTAGTATGCTGGGCCTACCTCTCTGACTTTTCATTCTTCTGTCACTTTGCCCAAAATGACCCTAAACAACTTCTCAGCCTTTGAGAGTCTGCTTCCCTTTAACTTCTCACATCCCTTCCCTTCACCATAACCTACTGTCATGAATCCCCCACCCCAACTGCCTTAAAGATCATTGCACACTACTTGGCTGATCTCCCCCACCTCCCAATCTCAGCAGCTGGGGCTGTGCCGTCTGCCTCCAGCACCAAGCACACTGGATCACACAGGGCACCCCTCCCTCTTTAACAATGTCTGACCCTTGTCTTTCACAATCATCACATCAAGTGTGTTGCATTTTTGTAGCAGTGCTTTAGGGCACCAGACCGTGTAGTAGTAAATCCAGAACTGTTGATCAATGACAATAGCCTGAGGAAATAATAATCTTTGTTCTAGAGATTTCCAGGACTGAAAAGGATAACGTGTACCATTCAGTCCCAAACTTTCACCTCGGGAAAGACAGTCACAGACTTCCATTTCCTATGGAAGCCACCCCTAAATCAAGACCTCAGAAGGATGGTCCTTCAGACTGTCATCTTCCCAGCAACTAGGCCACTGTAATCAAGCCTTGCTCTCTCGGGCTGGTTCTGGCGGGCTGTGTGTGGTAACAAAAACTACCACTCACTGAGAACACAACCTAAAAGGCTTGTCTGCTCAACCCCTTCACTGCCAGCGATGCCTCTCTACCATACGGGCAGCGCGGTTCCTCAGTGAGCAAAAGGCACATGCGGAGCCCCACATCCCGCCTCCTCTTTGGTTATTATCCGCGGCCCTCCTGACCTGTCCAATGTTTGTACTTTTATTCCTGCTAACAAATCACAAATCTCAAGAACACTCTAGTAGACGCCGCAAGGCTCTGTGAACCTCAAATTAGAAAGCAGGAGGCAGGAGGTGCCAAGAAGGAAGGACGTTGAGGAGAGATGGCTCTGAAAGCCTCCACCCCAGAAAGGTTGGGAGTTCACCGGTCGGGGAGACTCGAGGTTTTGGAGCGGAACCAGAGGGGGTTCTGTTGGACTTCTGGAGCAGAAGGTGGCAGGGTCTCAGGCCTTGAAGACGCCGAGGTCCTCTGTGTGCTGAGTATAAGGGAAAAAACCGGAGGGTCTAGGGGTTCCCGGGACTGAAAGGTGGTCCAGTCTACAGGTGGCCGTGGACCCAGGCAGTCCCAGGGGATGCCGGAGGCAGGGGTCACCAGGACATCAGAGGGAACTGGGGTCCCGGGCACTCAGGGCGGGTCCTGAGGGCTGGGGAGATAAGGGGTGCCGGCACTCGGCTCCGACCAGCCGCCTCACCTGCCGCGCAGCGGAGTCACCAGTGTCGCTCGCGCTCTTGCCGCCTCCTACCCGGGCCGCGCCCCTCGGGCTGGGTGGAGCCGCCGGGCGGTGCGCCGGATGGCGCTGCGCGCGCACCACGCGAAGCCTGCCGAGCCGAGCCCGCAGCGCCCCCACAATGCCTTCCCCTGCTCGCGCGCACTCCGCGTGCGAACGTTCCGCCCTGAAGTCAACGGCCCCGCGGCAACGGGAAGCCCCGCCTGCAGTGGGCGGGGCCGTGTCGCGCCCCGCCTCCGAGGCTACGAACGGGCGGATTACGCAGTATTGGGCATGTCTTTAGAGACTGACAGCTCGCGGTGGAGGAATGCCCATACAATGCTTTGCTTTCACAGTTTCCCTATCTGCGCCCCTTGTCGGCCCTACAAAGACGTGAAGGTCGTCAAGCTTGGTCGGAACCATCTCTCGACAACCGCATCCAGCCCGGCCCTCGGGCGTGCTCCTTCCACCTCAAGCCGTAGGCTGCGCCGCCTGTGCCACCCGGCCCAGGCTTGCTTTCCCGCAGTCACCGTCTCCCCCACCCCGTGCCAGAGCTGGCACCTGGCCCTCCCAGTGTGCCAGCTTGGACTCGGTTCCAGAAACTTCTGAGCACCTGTGCCCAGGTTCCGCGCCTGTCAATCAGGGTGAACTCAGTACCAGCCCTGTACCTGGACCGCCGAGGGCACACGTGGATGGGCACTTCGCCGGAGCACTCAGTCTAAGGACCTTAAGACGCGGTTACACCTTCCCTTTCTCTAAATAAGGCTGGGTCGGATCAAAACCCACTTCCTCCTCCTCCCCGCCTTCCTGGGTCCACCCTACCCAGGCAAGTTTTTAGGACTTTCTCTCTGCCTCCATTTTTCTACCTGGATTTTCTGTTGGCATCTCTCCGGCATTTGCGACAGACGCTGGTCTTTTTTTTTTTTTTTTTTTTTTTTTTTTTGGTTTTTCGAGGCAGGATTTCTCTGTGGGTTTAGAGGCTGTCCTGGAACTAGCGCTTGTAGACCAGGCTGGTCTCGAACTCACAGAGATCCGCCTGCCTCTGCCTCCCGAGTGCTGGGATTAAAGGAATGTGCCACCACCGCCCGGCCAGACGCTGGTCTTAAATGACTTTCAGCATGAAATTTGTGGAGCCAGTGGTTTCCCATGCAGTATTAGACACCTACATGAGTCTTTGAATATTCCTTTAGTCCTCAGAACAACCCCACGAATGGCACCATATTTACTAAAATTAACAGCAGAAGAGGCAGAGACCCAGGAACATTGCATTGGCAATATTATCCATGCATTGACTCCCATAGTCCAGGCTTCCCACCCCTGGACTGGGCAATTTAAGTGTGATGCTTTTTTTTTTTTTTTTTTTTTTTGGTTTTTTTCGAGACAGGGTTTCTCTGTGGCTTTGGAGGCTGTCCTAGAACTCCCTTGGTAGTCCAGGCTGGACTCGAACTTACAGAGATCTGCCTGCCTCTGCCTCCCGAGTGCTGGGATTAAAGGTGTGTGATGCATTTTTAGTTCACAAGCTCCTGCCCCTGTCTATGCCAGGGCCCAAGACCTAGACTTGTAACACTGAGGGAGTTTCTAGGTCCCAGGGTGGAACTTGTTCAAGGAGACTGTCAGGTAGAAGGTGTAGATTTTGGACCCACAGTACACACATACGCAGAGACTGAATGTCCTCCAAGGTCCAGTGTGGTAGAGCCCAGGAAATCTCAACTCTCCATCCAAAGACAACCCCTTGGATGGGCTGAAAGTCTCAGCCCATCCAGCCAAGAGGCTTTACAAGGACAAGACCCACAGAAGGGACACCTTAGGAGCCATAGCTTCCTTCTTTCCCCTGTCCAAGAGAGACAGCTGAGCACCTACTCCCCAGCCAGCCAGTTCTAGGATCACCATGATTTACAGGGAGAAACACCAGAAAGCTGCTTTGACCCCTCCCTGGCCAATGTGCTCATTGTGAAAAGATAATGTGGCTCTTGCCAAGGGCCAGTGTGGTGCTTGCGTGTATCACGTGTTGCTGGTATGCGTCATTCAGGTGTGTTGAACAAATATATGAATAGGTGTGTGCAAAAAAATGAGTCTCCCGGCCTGGGTTCAACAGACCAGGCCCATTTCTTTGTTAAACCAAGGTGGCCCTTGGGGCATACAGCAGGGACCACCCGGGAGATGTCAGAGTGCTCGTGCATGTGCAAGTCTGTGAGGACAGATATGGTTTCTAAGCACATTATATGTGCTAAACTCCCCCAAGGTACAGCTTCACTCTCACCACAACTTTCTGCAGTAAGGACTGGTATTCTGTTTTTACAGATTCAAAAAACAGAGTCAGGACTGGGTAGAAGGCTCCAAGTGGGTAAATCACTTTCCATGCAAGCACGAGGACCTGAGCCTGAGGTCCCAGAACCCATGTAAAAGTCAGGCATGATTGCACACCCTACAGTGAGATGACAGGCAAAGACATGAGGACTTTCAGAAACTCAAAGGCCAGTTAGCCTGGCACAGGAAACTGTCACAAACAAGACTGAAGGCCACCACCCACACAGAAGTATGTCTTCTGGTCTCCGCACTCACGCCATGAACATACGCGTGTCCATGCCCATACATATGAATGCATACACTCACACACATGCACGCACGTGAGGACTTAAAGTAACTAGTCCGACTGCTTGGGTTTGCTGCTCTCTGGATTGCTGCAGAGAGAGCTTTGCACAGCTGGAAAGGAGAGGACTGTTGGATTCAGTGAGACCTGACAGGGTGAACAGGAAGGACACAAGATGCCACACATGACAGTGCTTCCCCACCCCAGGAGACCAAGCTGTTGCTTTATTGTTATAGCATTGGAAGGTCTCCATCACTTAGGCCCTGCGTCAGTGTACAGGCCAGGAAGACACAGATCCTGGGCCCTAGTACCACCTTCTATATAGAATCAAGCACTATAGCAATGCACCAGTATGTGTCATCATACATGCAAGCTATAAACACTAAAGGCAAAGGAACCAACAAAGTGCTTTGGACCCTCCCTTCTATTCCACCCGAGTCAGTTTCTTACCCAAGTCATCCAGGTTCCCTGACTCTGGGCAGGAAGGATTGTGTAGCCACTGTAAAATGTCTTTGCTGGTAGAAGGGAGCCTAGCATCCTGATGGTGCCTCTCTGGCCCACTGGCTGTGCCTGCCTCGCCTCATGTCTCACCTGTGCTCCATCCAGGCCCTAGATTCTAGGGTCTCCCTACTGCTGGCCTGATTACAGTGGCCTGAAAGTTTGCAACAGGCTTCTCTGAGGTCCTCCTCTTCCAGGTCCCCTGCACCTCCAACAGCTATGAAATAGCTGGGGACAGCTGGGCACTGAATAAGTACCCACGTGCCCACTGTTCTAGGACACAACAGGAAAACCTGTTTAGCCAGGGAAAATAACTGCCAACATGGGTAGCAGGGCCAATGAGGCCCTGAAGATGAAAGGAAAAGGCTTAGACTACAAAAAAAAAAAAACTTGGAAAATATACGTCTGACCAAGGACCTGATCTAACATATATAAAGAGCTCACAGTTCAATAACAAGGAGGTAAACAGTCCAAATTGTAAAAATCTGGCAGAGTACATGTGTAAAAGGAAATTGAAGCAAAAAGAGAAAGCTGAAGCTCACTTAGCACATGCAAAGCCCAAGAGCAAACCCAGCAATGAAAGATTTTTAAAAACTTAATTGGGCAAATATTTGAACACATTCTTCTCCAAAAAGATAGGTGGATGGCAGTGAGCACCTGGAAAAGTGCTCAGCATTATTATTCATGAGGGAAATGCACATCAAGACCATTCAGAGGTGCAGCTAGCTACACACTAGAATGCTCAAAATTAAAAAGACTGACGGAGGCAGTACTGAAGGGCTTGGAGGAAATGGAATCTGCTCCCACTTCTGGGAAATGGGCAGAGCCTCAGCCACTGCATGCCCATCACAAAGCTACGGGGAAAACAGCCACCACAGCAAGTGCTGGTGAGGATTCAGGGAAATGGGGCGGCTCAGTAGGTTAGCTTCCTTTGCTTGTCATCAGCATAAGGAGTGCCAGGAACCGGTTTCTTGGGAAGAGAAGGTGTTTGACTGGTCATGATGACACACTCTTTTAACTCCAGCACCCCGGAGGCAGAGGCAGGTGTGTTTCTGTGAGTCAGCAAAGAGAATTCCAGGGCAACACAGTGAGACCTTACCTCAAAGGGAGAGAGAGAGAGAGAGAGAGAGAGAGAGAGAGAGAGAGAGAGAGAGAGAGAGAGAGAGAGAGAGAGAGAGAGAGAGAGGAGGGGGTGGGATTTGGGGGATGTTGTAGCACAATTCTCTAGTTGGTATTAATAAAAACCCAGAGACAGATGTTGGGGTTAAAGCTGAAGATCAGAAAAACAAAAAGTGGCCAACCACTGGAGAGTTCTCACCTCTACCAATGCTCAGACCGAAGGGGCGATCCTGTCCTCAGACAGCATCCTGAGACTGCACAGTTCCTCAGACTACACTGCTCTCCACCAAACATCAGACTGCACTGAGCTCCTGTCTCCTCCCGATTTAGTGCTGGGATTAAGGGTGTGTCATCTCAAGTGCTGAGGTCACCTTTGTGTGAGTTCTGTTTCTCTTTTAAACTGTATCAGTTTCGTGCAGCTCAGGGTGGCCTTGAATTAACTGAGATCTGTCTGCCTCTCTCCAGAGTGCTGGGACTAAAGGGGTGTACCACCACTGCCTGGCCTCTATGGCTAACTAGTGTAGCTAGCTTTGCACTCTGATCTTCAAGCAAGCTTTATTTGTTAGACCATATCATCACAGGGTGTGTGTGCTGGGAAAATGGCTCTGTGCTTAAGAGAACTGACTGCTCTTCCAGAGACCCTGGGTTGCATTCCCAGCACTCACAATCGTTCATTTCCAGGGGACCCATCACCCTTTTCTCTAAGCACACACACTGCACACATACATGCAGGCAAAGCACCCACACTCATAAAAAAAATAAAGGCTAAAAAAATTAAACAACCATGCATCACCCTGCAAACCAGCAGTTGTGCTCATGGATATATTTATCCCAGAGAAGTGAAACTTCCCATTTGTAGAGAGACCTGTATACACATATGCCTTGTAGCTGGAAGTAAAACAGCCCAAACCAGAAACAGCCCAAATGCCCTTCCCTGGGTTAATGGATAAATGAACCAGATGCATTTACTCTATGATCAAAAGGTTTTGCAGGCAGTGGTGGGATAGGGCTCCAAGGAACTGTGTCACATGAGGGTTACACACTTTGTGATTCCACTGATGTAACTCCAACTTTTAGATATATTGATTTTATTTCATGTATATGAGTATTTTACCTGCATGTATGTATGTGTACTGTGTACATGCCTGGTGCCTGCATAAGCCAGAAGAGAGCATCAAAATCCTTGGAGCTAGAGTTTCAGACAGTTGAGAGTCACCATGTGGATGCTGGGAATTCAACCTAGGTCCTCTGGAAGATCAGCCAGTGCTCATAACCACTTAGCTATCTCTCCCGCCCATGATTGTAGCATGAATAATAAAAGCCCAGAGACTTTTCAGTTGGGGTTCAAACTGAAGATCAGAAAAGCAAAGCAGCCAGACACTAGCTTTTACCTCTACCTCAGACTGAAAGGGTGATCTGGCTAGCTCCACGAATCCTGAGACGGCAATCATAGACTGCTACCTCCCCTGTGTCTGGAGACTAAATCATCAAGGCTGACTTTGTGTGATCTCCCTTACTCTTTAGGACTGGATCAATCTCGTGTAGCTCGGTGTGACCTTGAACTAACAGAGATCCATCTGCCTGTCTTCTGCACCACCGCCTGGCTCTATGGCTAGCTGGGATTAAAGGTGTGTATCACCACTGCCTGGCTCTATGGCTAGCTGGGATTAAAGGTGTGTATCACCATTGCCTGGCTCTATGGCTAGCTGGGATTAAAGGTGTGTATCACCACCGCCTGGTTCTATGGCTAGCTGGGATTAAAGGTGTGTATCACCACCGCCTGGTTCTATGGCTAGCTGGGATTAAAGGTGTGTATCACCATTGCCTGGTTCTATGGCTAGCTGGGATTAAAGGTGTGTATCACCACCGCCTGGCTCTATGGCTAGCTGGGATTAAAGGTGTATATCACCATTGCCTGGTTCTATGGCTTTGTGGTTAGCTTTGCTTTCTGTATTCTCAGGCAAGCTTTATTGAAGCATAAATAATATATCACCACACATGATGGTGAGCCTTGATTACCAACTTTAACTGGACTGAGAAATAAACTTGACTCAGCAACATCTAGAAGATTTAAAGCAAACCTCTTGGTGTGTCTCTAGTGAGTATTTTCAGAAATGATTAGATAAAGACTCCAATGCAATCAATGGGTTGACTCCCTCGTTGGATTCATAAAGATGATTGGTTGTTCTACTGAGGTAGTGAAGGTAGTGCAGGATGTAGGTTACTGGGACGTGTCCTTCCCTGACTCCCTCTTACTTCCTTGTTCTCTGCTTCCTGTCCACTGTGAGATGCACAGCCTCTCTCCTCCACATGCTCCTGTGCCTGTGGTATGCTGCTTCGCCACACGCCCAAAATCAGCAGAGTCAGGGACTGTGGTCTGAAACTGTGATATAAAATACATCTTTCCAGCTTTAAGTTGTTTGTATCTGGAGTTTGGGGACAGTGATGAAAAAGTAATAAATACTGGGGGACTTGATAAGGGGCAGTTTACCATCTTCACTGTGGTAGTAGAGTAACATATAAAACCAAGTGGGGGCCGGGCAGTGGTGGCACACGCCTTTAATCCCAGCACTCGGGAGGCAGAGGCAGGTGGATCTCTGTGAGTTCGAGGCCAGCCTGGTCTACAGAGTGAGTTCCAGGACAACCTCCAAAACAATACAGAGAAACCTTGTCTCATTAAAAAACAACAACAACAACAACAACAACAACAAAAAACCAAGTGGGACCACACACACACACACACACACACACACACACACACACACACACACAGTGAGTGCTAGGAAAGCTGTAGGATCTGCCTAGTACCAACATGAACTCCATTCATTTGCTATAATGATGGTATAATTTCAGGGGGGGGGTTCAAGTGTGACATCTTTGTATATTTCTTCTATAATTATTTCAAAGTAAATGTTGTTTCTTTTTAGGGATGGAGAGATGGCTTAGAGGTTAAGAGCACGTTCTGATCTTGCAGAGAGCTTGGGTTCTGTCCCCAGAACCCACACATAGCATCCAGTAACTATAGTTTTTTTTTTTTTTTTTTTTTTGGTTTTTACAAGACAGGGTTTCTCTGTATTTTTTCAGAGGCTATCGGTCCAGCCCGGCCTCGAACTCACAGAGATCCGCCTGCCTCTGCCTCCCGAGTGCTGGGATTAAAGGCGTGCGCCACCACCGCCCGGCCAGTAACTATAGTTTTAGGAGATCCCATACCCTCTTCTGGTCTCTTTGGGTACCCTGTCCCAAAAGCCCAAGAAAAAAAAAAAGAAAGGAAGAAATTACTCCCATGGACCAGTCAGTGGGCAAAAGCACTTGCCACCAGGCCAGAGGACAGCCAGGGCCACATGCTGGAAGGAGAGAAACAACTCCCACGAGCTGCCCTCTGACCTCCATATGCAAGCTATAATAAGGGAGCCCTGTGCCCACAGAGTCTTGGAGCCCCATGCCACAGTTCCACTTCTCCCCAGAAGTGGGGTCCACTCTGCTCCAACAGTCAGGACTTGGAGAGAACTGGTTATAAGTCTACAGAGCGTTGCTCAGCCCCCAAATCCAGACTTAGCTCTTTGTATGCTTCTGTTGACACACAGAGACCTCCTCCCTCAAGACAGAGCCACGCACATGGTTTTTTCTGTTTTCAAAGGTGGTGGGGAGAGGGGTCACCCTGATGGCTTAGAGGTTCTAGGAAGAAAACAACAGCAGGGCTTGCAGTGGGTCACTGGGGTTAGGACTGGCTTTCTGACCTTTTCTCCTGTGTTCTCACTCATTCCTGCCCAAATTCTATCAGGGTCACCTTCACTGTATCTCCAGTCCTGACCTGAGCCGTGTCAGTCAGCTCTATCTATGCTCTGAGCATCAGAAAGCCTTTATTACAGTTTGCTGAGCCTGCTCGGGTGTCAAGGCATGCATGGTAAATGATAAGATCGGGTGGGAGGGGATGGGCAAAGGAGAGTCTGTGGGAGTCAGCAGGAGAGAGGTGAGAGCTGCTATCAGCTCCTCACACCCCTGCATTCCTGAGGACAGGTGGCTGACCCCTGACAAGTGGGATGCCTGCTGTGGAGAGGCTGTCACCACAGCTTCCAGGGTCCCAAACCTCTGTCTGCCCCTCCCCAGGGACAGCTACAGCTTTCTGCCAAGAATGGAGGGTGGGGATTCCCAGTCCAAGGGCTTGTGTTGCAGACTGCCAGGGAGGCGGGTCACCTGAATTGAGAGCCCTGGCGTGCCACAACATGCAAAGGTTTACTTCCTGCTTCTCTTCCGACGGATGGAGGAGGGGCTGCATGTGTGGCTCCTCAGTGGCTTGCTTTTCTAGACGAGGAAAAACGTAAGTAATGTGGAAGACTCTTGAGCCAGCTCAGCAGCAGCCCCCAGGGCATCAAGGACCAGCCTGGTGACTGCCTACACACGGCTGGCACCTCCTATCTAGATTCTGCGACCTTGAATCAACCAAATGTGGATCGAACAGATTCAGAGAGAGCTGGAGAGATGACTTGGTGGATAAAGTGCTTACTGTACAAGTATGAGGACCCGGGTTCCAATCCCCAACTCACTTGCAAAAGCGAGGTGTGGCTGTGTACACCTGTAACTCCAGACTGGGGTGGAGAACAGAGACTAGGGAATCCCAGGGCTTCCAGGGCCGACCAGCCAGTCGAGCTGAAACAGTGAGCTCCAAGGTCAGTAATAGATTCTGTCTCAAACGTAAGGCAGAGGCCAGACGAGGTGCTGCTGCGCATCTGCAGAGGCAGGCAGATCTCTGCGAGTTTGAGGCCAGTCTGGTCTGAAAGACCTCAGAACGAGGTTTCTCTCATCTGGACAGAGAGGCAATTAAGGTTTCTCTCATCTGGACAGAGAGGCAATTAAGGTTTCTCTCATCTGGACAGAGAGGCAATTAAGGTTTCTCTCATAACTCAATTCTCGGCCTTGGCCCTATCTGAAGAACAAAGGTTTCTGTGCCTGCCCAATCTTTCTGGGCTGGCTGTGCAGACCATAGACACCTGGGCCCCTATCTGGACAGAGATAGTAGTGACTATGCAGCTGTAAAGACCTTGAGCTGAGCTTCCTTCTGATCGAAAAAATGACTATTCGGCTGATCTGTGGGGGAAAAGGAATTTTCCATAGGCCTCAGCCACCTGTGCTGGCCCGGGGTCTTTCAGGTCTACATAGTGAGCTTCACACAGTGAGATCCCGTCTCAAAAAGGAAAAAGAAAAGAAGTCAAGTGTGGTGGTGCACACCTTTAATTTTAGCACCGGGAGGCAGAGGCAGGTGGATCTGCCATGATCCCTCTACCTCACTCAGATAATTTCAACATGGGTGCCTGCAACCCAGTCTGCCCCTGTGTGCCAGACTCCCCTACCCATTACTCCTTCAGGACTCTGCTGATACAGCTAAGCACCCTACACTGAACTTCCCCAGTTCCCCCCACCCACCTTGAGGCCAACCTGGTCTACAGAGCAAGTTGCAGCCAGAGCTACACAGAGAAACCCTGTCTTGAAAAACAAAAACAAAAAAAAAAAGGTTTTTTTAAAAAGAAAATAGAAATAAAGAAGACCTCAACAACAGTACTACTAAGGTGGAAAGGGCTGCAAGATGAGTCATCGGGTAGGGACACTCACTGCCAACTCTGACAGCCTAAGGCCATCCCTGAGGCCCATGTGATGAAAGGAAAAAACCGACTCCTGACAGTTGCTCTCTGACCTCCATACACCTGCCCATCCCCCACCACAAAGCAGTAAATGCAAAAGGACATTTTAAAACATGAGGTATAAAGTGACAGAGACTCTTGACTTTGGCCTGCAGTCTCCTTCTGTGCGTGCATGGGCGGAGTGCACCTGCTACAAGAGCTGTGGCTGAGGTAGTACAGGCTCTCTCCCTTGCTGTTCCCTGAGCAGCACCACACAACAAGAGTTAATAGGGCCTCTGTATAAGACAGGAGCTGGGCACAGTGCTTCCCACCCCCTGCTCCAGCTGCTCAGGAGGCTGAGGGCAGAGGATCGCTTGAGCCCAGCCTGGGAGACACAGTGAGACCCTGTCTGAAGGCAAATAAACATAACCTTGTATTAGGCGTTAAGTGCTCTACCAATGATTTAAAGTATACAGAGGGACTTGGGGTGTGGCTCAGAGGTGGAATGCTTGTCCAGCGTGTACAAAGTCCTGTGCCCCTCCCTCCCCAGCACTGCTGGAAGAATAAATAAAGCAGGATATGGGAGGGCATGTGCAAGTTATGGATACAAATACTGCATTTACGCATTGGTGCACCTTGGTATGCACGGGCGTCTCCAAGTGCACTGAGGGACAACTTAAATCCTTCCACAGCAAAGGTCTAGGGGTATCTGGGAGCCATGATCCCTCTACTTCACTCAGATAATTTCAACATGGGTGCCTGCAACCCAGTCCGCCCCTGTGTGCCAGACTCCCCTACCCATTACTCCTTCAGGACTCTGCTGATACAGCTAAGCACCCTACACTGAACTTCCCCAGTTCCCCCCACCCACCTTGAGATGACATCACCACATCCCCAGTGCTCCTGGCCCTGAACCCACAAATTCCACCCCTTTCCCTGACGCCTCATGGCCAGTCCATCAGCATGTTCTTCAGGCCCCATCAGAGTCACACCCCCATCTACCCCCACCTGGCCCCCATCTGCCCCATTTCCTAATTTCATACCTCCTGCCTGGGTTACTGCAGAGCCTACACTTTCCTCAGGGGTCTCCCCATTCCAAAACTTCTGCTGTGGCTTGTATCTAGAAATGTCCCCCGAAGGCTTATTTTTAACGTGAGCCTGAAACAGAGGCAGAACTTTGAGAAAGTTCTTTGGCTCATGAAGCTCTGACCTTGCGGATGGACTGATCCATTTATGTGTCCATAATAAGATGGGCTACTGGGACTCCATACTGGAAGTGAGATGTAGTTGAAAGGAGTAGATCTTTGGGGTGCATTCTTTGGAATGACATCTTGTCCTGATGTCTGCCTCTTTTTACCCTCCCTCCCTCCCTTCCTCCCTACCTTCTTCCCTCTTTCCCTCCCTCCCTCCCTCTCTCTCTCCCCCCTCTTTCCCCCCTCTCTTTCTCTCACACCCGATCCTTTTGCACCACCATGAGGTATCATCCTCACTCCACCTTGCCCTCTCTGCCATGGCAATTCTGCCTCATTGCATTGGAGCCAGGCAACCATGAGCTAGTGTCGGACCCATATATGAAAGTTCATTCCTTCCACCCGTATATGAAAGTTCATTCCTTCTTGCCACGAGTTCAGAGAGCCCAAATCACTCCTATTGTCCTTAAGAGGGCTGCAGATGTCCTGGCCTCAATGGTGAATGGCCCCTATCTAAATAATTATAGACTTGGGCCCAGGGGAGTTTATACTCATCCTGAAGGGCTAGGTGAGTCAGTACAGCTATGAAGCACCTGATGGCCAAGTAGTGTACTTACAGGGTTAGGGTTAGGGTTAGGGTTTTAATACAGACTGTCTTTAGGATTAAGGGAAGTAATTGTTATTTGCCCTTTATACATGATAATAGAAGTCTTCTGTCATTGTCCCCACCATTGATTGGTTACTTAAGATGATGTATGAATAAACAGAGGCTCATTCAGTATGGACTGAAACTGCCCTCCTGACACTATCTTGTCTTTCCTTTAACATCTGTAGTTAGCTTTCCCGCACCCACACTCGCCCACTCAGGAACAGACCAGGGGCTGCTTGGCTGGTCCCGACTGCAGCCCCATAAACACCAGTCCTCAACAGGCTAGGACTTCTGAATAGCCAAACTAAAAATTTCCCCTTTTCAGTTGACTCCCTCAGGTATTTCATCATTACAATAGAAAGCTCATCATCCTGCCCAGGGCAGCCAAGTGGGCTTTGTCAAGCTTATTTTCCACCTGAAACTATTCCATGATCTGCAACCACACTCAGAATAAAAGCTATCTTCCACAGTAGAAGGCCATGGGCCTCTGGCACACTGACCTCATTGATCTCAACTCTCTGGGGCATTAGGCCACACCCTTTGGCTGACCTTGACTAGGGTGCCAAGCACTGGCAAAGTAGTGTCTCTAGGTCATTCCTGAACATAACAGTTATCCAGTAAATAGTGAGCCAGGGGCTGCCGTCACCAGACTCCTTCCTCCCCTTGCATTGTGCTGAGGGTAGGATTGGGGTGGTGTTGGGGGCACAGAAATCAATCTGATGCCTTCCGGACCTCCGGGGGCTCAATCTGGGCCCACACCCATCAGCGAACCATCGAAATCTGTGCAGGATTTTCATAATAAGCTGCCACACACTGGGCGAATGATGAGCAACAGAAATCTACTTCTTATGGTTTTGGAAGCTGAGGTCAGGGTGCCTGCCAGCAAGGCCCACATGTTTTGAGACTTAGTCCTTAAAGTCTTTCATGGCAGGAGCTCCACCCCAGATGTCTGTCTTTTTCTCAATAGGTCTTTGGTGTAGCCCAGGTTGTCTTCAAACTCACTATCTCCCAAGACAATCTTGAACTCCTGATCTTCCTGCCTCCTCCTCCTTAGGGCTGGGATTATGAGCATGTGCCTCCATGACAGCTCTGGGCTCTTTTAGAAGGACATTGACCCTGGTGGTGAGGACCCCACCTTCAACAGCGATCACTCCCAAAACTCCAAAGGCCCCACCCTGATATGGGATGTCCTTCTGTACACTACAAATATGTGTTGCTCTTATTGGTTGATGAATAAAGCTGTTTTGGCCAATGACCAGGCAAAATAGAACCAGGTGGGAAATCCAAACATACAAATGGAGAGAGTCAGGCGGTCAATATGTAGCCACTGGAGAATCAAGATGTGAGGTAGCAAGTCACAAACCTCATGATAAAAGATAGAATAATAAATGGGTTAATTTAATTGTGAGACCTAATCAGTAATATGCCTGAGCCATTGACCAAACAATTATGATTAATATTAAGCCTTAGAGTGCTTATTCAGGAACTGGCAGCAGGGAGAGAAACCTCCATTTACACCACCCTAATATCACGCATTGACAGTCAAGACTTCCACATAGGAGTTGAACATGAGGGGCACAAACATCTATTGTTCTACAGTTGCCCGGGGAGAAGAATCTTGTCACTGGGGCTACCACTAGCTGTGTGTGCAAGGCCTTCCTTGAGCTGTAAGTAACTTTCCTACCATAAGCACCCTTGAGTTCCTCTTCTAGTGATGAGGGTTTCTAGTGGGCTGGGACCTGTTTTGCACATCCCCAAAAGGGAAGCATCTTGGTATGTGGCTCAGAAAAGAGTAGTGAGTCATTTGAACCCAGACCCAGGGCAAGGACAGTTCCCTCCATGCATGCATGAGCACAGGCAGGCCTGGTGCCCTCCCAGCTCCCTGTATGACCTGCAGTCTCTTAGGCTTGCTCTGTGACAGTCTGATCCACTGGTTCCTCGTCTTCCTTCTGGTTTGGGAACCTGTAATTACACTGTTCAGTTGTCATGTGCTATTTGAACTCTGGAAACCTGCTGTCACCCCCATCCCATGTCAGATTCCAGTGTGATTGTCTCGAGAACCCTCCAAGGCCCCTTGTCTGGGGATGCGCTGCCCTCTGACTGTGACAGGAAGGATGGAACAGCTAGAACATAAACCATTCCCAAGGGGTTACTACTGTTTAATCTCAAGGTATAAAAATGCCTGTGGTGGGAACGGGTGGCTGGAAGTTCAGCCTTGGAGAGAAGGGCCAGTTGGGAGCTCTCCAGCTGACTGCCTCAACTTCCCCAGTTTCTGCTGGACACTGTGAGGACCCAATTTGATGACATCATCTCCCACTCTTGCTATTTGTTCTTTCACTGGGAAGCCTCATCTCAGGGGGGCCTTCACTCTGCCCAGGGCTCTTCCTGGGAAACCCAAGATGGATGCTTAAAGGGCTTCTCTAGCCGGTTCCTGCTGGGTATTTTGAGTACCTGATTTGATAATGTTTTACTTTCTATCTACCCATCTATCAATCATCTATCTATCTATGATATATCTACCTATCTATCATCTGTCATCCGTCATCTATCATCTACCAATCTATTCATCATCTATCTGTCTGTCTGTCTGTCTGTCTGTCTGTCTACTTAGGTATCATCTGTCTATTCATCATTTATCTGTCTGTCTGTCTGTCTATCTACTTAGGTATCATCTGTCTATTCATCGTCTATAATCTATTTCTCTATCTTCTATTTACTGTCTATCATCCATCCATCCATTATCTGCCTGTTATTTCTCTCTCCCTCCCCCTTTCTATTTAGTGGGTTTTTTTTTGTTTGTTTTTGTTTTTTGTTTTTCGAGACAGGGTTTCTCTGTAGCTTTGGAGGCTGTCCTGGAACTCACTTTGTAGACCAGGCTGGCCTCAAACTCACAGAGATCCTCCTGCCTCTGCCTCCCGAGTGCTGGGATTAAAGGCGTGCACCACCAATGCCCGGCCCGGCAGCCCATTTAACAGCCGGGGAGACTCAGGGTTGAGAGCTGAGTAACTCACAGGCTCTCACCACCATAGTTTTTTTGACAACAGTGTCCTGCCCTCCTGAGACCCAGTGTCCAGCCCCTCAATTCGATGTCACTCCTATATCCATCCCCTGCTTGCGCTTTCATTCTAGACGTTCTCACTTAAGATTTTAATTTTATTAAGCCTTTTCATGAAGTTGAACCAACAAGCCTTGCTTCACCTTTGGTCTGGTCAGAGCATAAACATCATCACTGCATACAAGACCGGGCTGAGTGGAGCCCACAACCTGGGGCTGGAGTTTGTTTCAGTCTTGGAACTTGCTGGTGAACACCTCGGCTCTGTCTAGGGGTGGGCCTCGGTTCACAGATGTGTAGGAAGGCTCAGTGGTCCCCAGGGTCTTGGGGACAGCCTCCTGGGTGATCTGTGAGTCGTGTGTTGTTTCCCCATCAGAGCTGCCCATGTCCCTGACCGAGAGAAAGAGAGAGCCAGGGTTAGGGGAGCAGAGCGAGCCTGGACCCCTGCAGCTGCTCAGGGGCCTAACTTTGATAGTACATTGCCTTTGAGGATGTAATCTCCAGGGTATTGGAGTCCTCGTTGTGTGTGAGACCTTAGGAATGAGGAAGTGTCACCCTTCTTGAAATTATGAGGATAGCCTGCAAGCTGGAGCATTGGAGGTCACTGTTCCAGGTCCTCAAAGTGCCCTGGTCGTCAGGGGCGTGATCACACAGAGTGGCTTCCTCGAGGAGGGGGCAGACATACCCTGATCCTGAAGGAGCATCATGGGTTGAAAGAGGCACATGGGATGAAACAGTAAGGGAGAGAAAGACATAGCCACAGGCCAGCTGGCAGCCGGACAGTGACTTTTGTTGGCTGCTGTCATTTATCATAGGTGCTTTGCTAACTGAAGTGCCCGTGGACTACTGGGTCTCACTGCCCTTCTCTGAGCCCATTCCAGGCTGGCTAGCTTCTGGGATGCAGTTAATTTCACCTGCCCAGACAAGCTTTCCCACCCTCATAGAACCCCTGCCAGTTTCCAGGACCCCCCAGTTCCCTCAGCTTGCTGGGGCTGGGCTGAGCAGCATGCTGCATGGAGCCAGAATCCACTCCTGTGTGAGGAGCTTGCTCTTGCTGATCCCTCCTCTGAAAGCCAGCCTGCTGCTGCTTCCAGCCCCTTTTTCCTGTTGCTTCCGGATTCCCTAGTGAGCATACTGCAGGCTTGGGGAGGAGTGTGCTGATTTATGCCCTGCCCCACCCTCCCAGGCTACTGCAGTCAGATACCCGGGGTTCCAGGCCCATGCTTTGACCTTGAGATGTCCGCCCCATTACCAGGCCTCAGTTTCCCCACCTGAGTGGGTGAGTTAAATAACAGCACCCGGGCACTGATCTGAGGGCTTCACAGGGCTGAGCCCAGGTGACCCTTACCACTCTGTTGTGCATATTATTGTCTCTTTAATTTTCCAGATTGGGAAACCGAGGACCTGGATGCCTTGCTGAGGTCACACAACTCCGTCACAGATAAAGCCTGTCTCCTTTTTTGCTGGATGTTGGGAGTGAACCCAGAACCTCCTACACACTAGACAAGTGCTACACTGAGCTACACTCGCAGCCCAAGAACTGAGATACAAATGGGCCCACTGCCCTCAAGCTGGGATACACCTGAGTCCTCCCTTCCCCTGGTGAATGACCTGACCTTGAAATCCCAGGGCTCTGCTCGCTTTCACCGGGGGCATGGCAGGCAGCCCCTGGCTTCCACCCCCTGCCCTATCTCAGCGGCCCCCGTGCTGAGTCTTTCCTGGGGAAGGTGTTGCCCTGTCTCAGGCTGGCAGTACTCACACAAAGCTGAGGACGATGGCTCCAGCGAAGCCCACAAGCAGGAAGAAGGGTAGAGAGCCCAGAATGGAAGTGATGACAATCATGCCTCCACTCCGCCGGCCCGGCCATGTGTCAATGGCCGAGTAGGGGGTAGCTGCAGAAGACCACAGCCATTTATTTCCCAGAAAATGCCCCACCCCAGATCTTCTTCCAGGGACAGGAATCCCCTGCCCTGGCTGCCTGGAATCCAGGGCGACCTAGTACCCAGGGCAGTAACTGCTCTTCCCAGGCTGACTGATGGCCTCTCTGTGCGTCTCTGGTTACTTCCTCTGCTTACATAAGGTTAGTTCTATACTAATTCAAGATTTCTGGTGACAAGGGTGGCAAACGTATTCTAAATAAAATAAAGTTGAGCAAAGGGCTCAGAGGGGATGTGGCTCTCCTTATTTCTGGCTAGTGTCGCCCTTGGAAACAATGGATGGGTCCTACAGCGAGCAAGCAATTTGTGGCACTGTCTACACAGATCCCTGGAGACCTGACTCTGGGTTCACACTCCACTCTGGTACCCCAGTTCTAGGTGGTCCCATACACACTGATCCCCAGAGGCCAACCCTCAGGACTGGCTCCAGGAGTGCTGGGTCTGCTGATGCCACCAGAGTCCCTAGAGGGATTCTGCCAAACTGGCCAGACAAGGAGGTGGAGGTGCCCACTGTGTGAGGGACAGAGGCCAGGCTTAGAGCCAGGACTCAGCTCTAAAGATCTAAAGGCTGTTTCAGCAAGACTACAGTAAATAGGAATGTCACAGGAGGTGTGGCAGGGAGGGAGTATGGGTGGGGTCATCCAGCAACACAGACATGCTGCATATACCCACACACAACATACAGAAAATACACTACACTTAGACATACTACACTCATTACACACTCAAAGATGTATGCCACACACCATGTACTCCACAACCACACACAAACCACAGACACACACCACATACTGGAACTCACAAGTAATTCAGTCACACCCACAGTCATGTACACTCGCACACTCATCCACCCAAGTTACCTCACATTCCTCCATGCCCCTCAGTAGTGTGTGAACTCAGGCAACCTTCTGGAGCCCTGGCCTGCCTCATGTGGCCCTAGTCCTGCTGGAACTGGAATAGGAGGCAGAGAGTTTCTGTGCTGGGGTCCTGCAGAGTCATGATCATCTGGTCTATCTCTGCATAGCATGGATGTTCCCTGGACCCCGCATCCCTACTGAGAACCCTAGAGGGGTACAAGCATGGCCTCAGTTGCTCTGCAGCTTCTTAGCCCCTGCTGCCTGCCTCAGGGGTACAAAGGGCTCTGAGTAAGGAAAGGCATGGCTCTTCTGAGCTCCTCCACTTAGTCTCCAGTCTTTGGACCATCCTGTGCTGTCATGAATGTTTGCTGTTGTGAGGGTCCACGGGATGACCGTCTCTGGATCCAGACAGGTGACCTCGACTTTAATACACCCAACCTGGACCAATCTCAAGGATAGAAGAGGGAAGGGATAGTTCATAGGCGAAAGTATTTCAAGACACATTGTGTTAAACAGCACAATGGCCAGTTAGTTGCTTGGGCGACTTTCCCCAGGGACAGCCAACTCTCCTCTCAATCCATCTCTGGCCCTGCATTCCTGGGGTTCCTTAAGGAGTACCCCAGAACTGACTTGCCACCCCCCCCCCAGCACACACTTACGCTGGTTGGTACGGATAGGATCTGACCATAGTGTTTGGTCCTGCACCAGGCCTGTGGACACATTGACCAGGACGTATTTGAACCTGGAAGAAGATGGATTAAGAGCGACTTTCACCTATCCTGTGTGCCCAGTCACAAGAAACAGGAGGGAGGAGAGCCATGGGGGGGCACAGGAGGACTTCCAGGAGACAGCTATGGGAGGGGTCAGGACAACAGGAGGTTGCTGAACTTGACCACATATCCCCTGGGTCCTTCCCCAGCTTGACTGCACCTGCTTTGGGAAACCTTTGTGATTGGAGCTATTGCTCAGCATTCCTCTGGGAGCCCCCCTTTATTCTATGCACCTGTACCCCTGTTGGGTGTTAATCCATAATCCTTCTAGCAGTTCTGGTCCTTGGGGGGTCACAAAGAGAATTAGAAAGGCAGCCTTGATGGGAAAGCCCTGTGTATATGTCAATAAAGCACTGTTGGCCAATAGGGAAGCAAGATAGGTGGGACTAGGAGTCCAGGAGGACTCTGGGTAGGAGAAACACGGGAGTCATCACGTAGCCTGCCAGAGAAGATGTCCGTCCGGTAAATACTTAGATGGGTTAATACTTTAGTCAGAGCTAGCCAGTAAGAAACAAGCAAGGCCAACAGCTTCATAATTAATACAGCGGCTTGTGTGTTATATGGGGACTACAACACGGCAGAGCCCAGGCGACTGGTGGGGAAAACCCAAAGCGACTGGCAAGGAAAAGGCTTCACTCTACACAGCCTGATTGCAAAACCAATCCCTGTTTTCCCTTAGATCAGGGCTGTTTTAGGTGCAATAATCCCCCAAACAAATCAGAAGGGAGGACAAAGCGAGATGGCAAGATCTATAGTCCACTTAAGTCTCCGTTTAAACAGTGGATTGGATAGACTGATAAGCTGAGATGAGAACTAATTCATCTACAGCCTGTAGCTTAGTGAGCCTTAAAATCAAAGCCCCCTTAGGGACTGGGACTGTAGCTCAGTGGAAGGACACATGTTCAGCACGTGCGAAGCCATAGCAATACACACCCCCATCATTCGGACAGTTTAGGAGTTCAAGCCCAGCCTGGGATACATAAATGTCTATCTCAAAGCGGAAGAGGGGGTGGGGAAGAGATAGGGAGGGAGGGGAAAAGGGAAGAAGGAAAAAGGGAAAGGAAGAGAGAATGGGCTTGAACTGTGCTTGCAGAGCAAGGTGCCAAGCAGGGTCCTGTTGGGTGTCTGTGTGCATGCCACAAACCAGGAAGCCACCCTGACTATGACCTGGTCCCTGCGCCAAAGCTCTGAGAAGTATGGCTTCCCTCATTTTGTCCCCTCCTTGGATCTCCTGTCCTCCCGCAGCCCCTTACACCCACCTGTACTCAGTAGCTGCTGACAGAGGTGGGTTGCAGAGGCCCTGGAAGTTGGGGTCCCAAAGACAGGTCCCGTTGTTGCCCACCCTGATTAGGTATGCGTTCAGGATCTCTGAGGCCTGGGTCACATCTCCAACAGCATCCAGGCTGGGCAGGTCACCACAAGGGGTCAAGTCAAAGGCCGCAGCTTGGTAGGGTCCCAACCTCCCACCCTGGGTTTGCCGGAAGGTGGTGCTCAGTGGAGTCCCAGCGCTGTTCTGTACAGACACATTCCTGGAGCTGGCTGCAGGGGCATGCTGGGAGTCAGGACCCTGGCCATTCCAACTCAGTAGTCACCCATCAAACACCCCCCCCCAGCCCAAATCTTCCCAGGATGACTGACATGTGCAAGTTCAGTGGTAACGGTGCAGCTGGCCCAGGAGCACGTCACTGTGAGGTGTGGGTTAGTCTCTCACTCACTCTGTCTTGCAATGCCCTGTAACCCCCAGACCAACAGACCTCTGCCACCTGTAGCTGGCAGCCCTGGATTCTTTCCCCCTGTAAAACGGGAAGGGGTGGGATGATGCCAAGGCGCATATGGCTGGACCCATATTGAATCTCATGTTTCTTCTTTACTACATGGACGACTTGGACAAATCACTTGACATCTCTGGCCTCTGGACTTCTGTGAAATGGCAGTAAAATACCCCAGGGTTTGCACAGAGCGGGCACCCATAGCCTGCAATAGAGGCCTGCTGCAAGGATGGAATGCTGGGAAACATCAGAAGGTTGTTAGTGGGTACCGGGTCCCCAAACCCAGGAGTTTGCACTGAAGGGCTGTGGGCTGGGTCTGGGGGTGGGCAGTCATGGGGAAAACCCTGAATGACCTAGGTTCAAAGGTCAGTGAGGTCAGAACATAACTGTAGGAGCCCCAGAGAGGGCCCCCCCGCATCCCTGCCTTGATCCCCTGCTCTGCTGTAATACGCTGCATGCTGCTTGCAGACATGGGCTCTAAAGTGGGCAAGGCAGCTTGTGCTGGGCAGGCGCTTAGAAGTTAGTGTGTCTCCTCCCACCAGCCTGGATACCAGGGCAAGTGTGGGTCTGGGGCCATAGCCACAGTGGTGTCTGTGTGTGCATGGGCAGTGATGAGCAAGGGGTCCCAGACCTACACAGACATGCAATGTCCCATCACCCAGCCTCCCCCCCCCGTCAAGGACCCTTTTAGAGGGAAACAGGTCCCTTACCTGAGTCGACCATGGCATAGAGGTAAACTTCATAAGTGCCGCTGAGTGGCTCTGAGCTATCGAACATGCACAGAGGTTTCTCCAAGGCCACGGTGGTGAGGGTGGGGTTGTTGGTGGCAAAGGTCACACTGGCCAGTTGGGGCTGGAGACTCACAGCTGGTGAAGGCAACGAGGGTGGGAGCTGACCCCTGGGCACACATATATTTGAACCATTGCATGTCCTGCACTGGGCTTGGTCTTCCCAACGGGCCAATCCACAAACTTCTCTGAAACAACAGGTGCTCCTGTGCCCACCCTGCTGGTCACCCTAGCCAGACACATCCCTACACCACGCCAGCTGCCCACTGTCTGTCTCTATAAGGTCTCTCTGTCCCAGGGCTCTTCGCCTTCTATCCGACTCTCTTCCCTCGGACTCTCTAACACGCAAGGTGCTAGGACCCTTTGCGGCTCCCCACTGGCCCCCCATGAAGTGCAACCTCACAGGAAAGGCAGTAAGGTCCAGAATTTCAGGGCTCTTCAACTCCTGCAGGCTCCCTCTCACACCATACCTGCCTCAACCACAAGGATCAAAAACTCAATCCCAGGCCGGGCGGTGGTGGCACACGCCTTTAATCCCAGCACTCGGGAGGCAGAGGCAGACGGATCTCTGTGAGTTCGAGGCCGGGCTGGACCGACAGCCTCCAAAACAATACAGAGAAACCCTGTCTTGTAAAAACCAAAAAAAACAAAAACAAAAACAAAAACCTCAATCCCAGGTTGGGCCATCCCTCCCACTCCAGGAACTTGTCCCTCCACCTCCCCCAGTCCAAGGGGTCGCCGCAGGATTGGGTCTGCTCTCGTAGTCCTTGTATGGTGTTCTCTGGCAACACCCCTCAGAGGGTTGAGGCTGGCCCATGAATGGGTGCTGGGATTTCCATGTGGGCTGTTTTTCTTAGTACAGCTGCTAACATCTGTGTCCCTATTGCCGGAATCAGCGCCTATTCCTAGATCTCCTAAATAAGGTTCTCAGTGCCACTCCATGTCTCTGCCCCTCTCAGGCTTCCCTGGACAATTCCCGGTGTTCTCATCCCCGGCTTACTCCAGCCACACTGCAGGCATCCGAGGGCCAGCAGGACCCAGAGCAGGAGCATCGCCCAAGTGATGAGCCTCAGCAACAGCCTCCAACCTGCCAGCGCACACCCTGCCTGGTGCAGCCCAGAGCACCTGCCAGTTGCAAGGGCACGCCCCGCCCCTCTAGGGTGGGTCAATCCAAAGCCTTTCAGTGTGATATTTGCATAGAGCACAGGGCTGTGCTCCTCCCACCGGTACTGTTCTGGGGTCCATCAGCCAAGGTTTCCGACCATCTCTGCGCCTTCCCCAAAGCTCCTGATGCTTTCGTGGTGTCGTCTGAGACATCCTCCCTTTTGGAACCTCAATTTGCATGCTGTAAAGTAGAGACACTAATTCCGACAAGTTTGAGCTTATACTATGTGCCAGATACTGGTAAAACTAACAATCATGGAAAAATGAAGTTCTGGATGATGGTTCTTTTCTGTCCACAGACCTTGCAAGACAAGAGGCCCAGAGAGGCTGAGAAGGGGCGGGAACCTGTCGCACCAGGCCAAGGGCTGCTTCAAATGACTAGAATAGGGTCTTCAATCCCTCCCTGCTTCCTGAGAAACAAGAGCAATAGTGATGGTGGTCTGGAGTACAGCTCAGCAGTAGATGCTTGCCTAGGCCAAGTAAGACCCCTCCCCAGCAGAACTGAAGGGGGAGAGGGATAAGAAACCCCACTCTTTTGTGGCATCTCTTCAGCTGATGGATCCTTCAAAGATGAAGCTGAACATCTCCCCAGTCATTACTGTCAGAACTCGTTGACAAAAGCAAATGTCGCTGGTCCTGTGAGAAACACGTGGTCCCAGAAATAGGGCTGATGCCCTGGGTATGCCCTGGGTGAAGAGTGGGAGGGTTACGGGCTCCCAGTCATCAGTGGTGCGAGCAACAAACAGGGTTTTCCTATGAAGCAAGGTGTGCTGACCCATGGCAGAGGCTCCTGCTGCTGAGGAAGGGAACCAAGGATAACGGGAGAGAGGAATCGCAAGTGTGTTCACAGATGCCTTGCAGAAGGATGCCAATCCGAATGTTCCAGAGAGGGAGAGAGAGAGAGAGAGAGAGAGAGAGAGAGAGAGAGAGAGAGAGAGAGAGAGAGAGAGAGAGAGAAGGACTGACAGATACTACAGTGCTTCTGCTGTTGGTGCCCAAAAGAGCTAGCCAAATCTGCCAACTTCTTATCTCTCTAAAGAAGCTGATGTCCACCAGGAACCCTTAAACAAAGAGGGTAAGAGACCCAGAACCAAAGTACCAAGACTCAGCGTCTTGTCACTCCACATATCCTGCAACACAAACACCAGCGTACTGCTCTGAAGAAACAACACACTAAGGAAAACAAGGAGGAGGCTGCAGAATGTGCTGACCTTCTGGCTAAGAGAATGAAGGAAATCAAAGAAAAAATTCAGGAACAGATTGCCAAGAGACGTGGGCGTTCCTCACCGAGAGCATCTATTTCTGAGTCTGAGTCCAGCCAATGCAAGTCTTGAAGAGGAACACATGGATGATCAGACCCTGAAAAGAGAAGAGGTAGATGATGGGGTCCTCACCTAGATTAACCACTTCCCTCCAGTGTCAGCAATCTGTGAACATCTCCAAATGCACCATAAGTCAATTTTACATGTAAGCCGTATAATATCATCAAGCATGGGTGGGGGACCGTAAAGTAAGAAAGTGTGGAATGGAGATATGTTCATTTGTGTGGAAACTGAGTCTAGGTGAATTTGCAAGGACCTTCTTGGAGAAAATTCTAAAAACAGGATTCCTGAAATAGAACCCAGGACCTTACTTGTAAGTTGTTGGTAGTGGGGAGGGGAGAGAAAATTCTGTGGGACCCTAGCTCTGAAGCTGTGCTTGCTAGAGAAAGAAGAAGCTCTGGGATGGAGAAGGAACTCTCCAGAGCAAAACACGACAAGGAAGATGGGCCCATTGGTAAAGTGCATGCTTGTAAGCATGAGGACCTGAGTTCAAATCCCCAGAACCCATGTAAAAAGCCAGGCACAGCGGCACAGCTAGATTCCGGTACTGAGGATGTAGAGACAGGAGGAGCCCTGGGATTGTCTGACCAGCTAGTCTTGTCAAGATGAGCCCCAAGTTCAGTGAGAGACTGTCTCAGAAAATGTAATATAGAGGAAGACATCTGATGCTGATGTAATTGCAAGCACACATGCAAACGCACACAAACACAAAATGTTGGGTTATTGTTTTTATTTTTGGTTTTTGTTTGTTTGTTTTTTGGGACAGGGTTTTTCTGTATTGCTTTGGAGCCTTTCCTGGAGCTCGCTCTGTAGACCAGGCTGGCTTTGAACTCAGAGATCCACCTGGATCTGCCTCCTGAGTGCTGGGATTAAAGGCGTGTACCACCAATGCTCAGCTTGTTTTATTTTTGTTTTTGCCTTTTCTGACCACTTAAAAAAGCCTAATCACTTTACTACTCCTACCCTCCAACCCTGACTTCTCCAAAGTTAAAATGCTTACATTCTAGAATCCACTTCCTGTCAAAGGTCTCCTGGCTCCTTGGGAAGGTGCTGGCTCCAGGCTGGGATGGGCAAGGCAGGAGGAGCTGGACTTTTGAAATCCATTAAAGAATGGTGGACACATGTCAAGGGAGCCAGTCTAGACCAGCTTGAAGAGGCACCCATCACCCGACTGAGGAACTCTGAGCACAAAGTAAACAAAGTGGTAATATTTTACATTTAGTCCACTTGATAAAATACAAGTCCATGAGTCAATACTGAGTCTGTACACAGATCTAGAGATATGAGCTTAATGCTTAGCCAGGCATCACTGTACAGAGGACAGACAGACGACATGTGCTTTCCGGACTTACAGCACCAAAGACTCAAAGGCACCTTCACAGTGTCTCACCCCCAAAGTTTAATCTGGGTCTACTTGGCAAGAAGCAAACAGACAAATCCAAACTGAGAGGCTGTCTGCCAAGCAATCAGCCACACTTCCTTGTAAATGTCATGAAAGAAAAAAGACAAAGTAAAACAGAAGCTGGGAACTGAGGCCTGCTGAAGGGGACAAAAGCATGTAGTACCTACGGACACCAATAAAACTGCTGGGTTATTCATCTAAAAACAAGTGGCATGTGCCTGTAGTCCCAGCACTTGGGAGGAGAAGTCAGGAGAATCTCAAGTTTGAAGCCAGCCTGTGCTGCCTGAGTCTCCTGATCCAAAGGCTGGGACTGCAGCTCAGTGGTGGAGAAACTTACCCCCAGCTTCTGCCTCTGGCGCCACACAGACACACACACAGAGCAACACATATTGCACACTATTACAGTCTCTGTAATAAGGGAAATTACTAGCATGTGATTCATATTAAATAACAATAGTGCAAAGAAGGTACATTTCTGAGCCAGTGAGATGGTTTGAGCAGTGGGTAAAGATATTGCTGCTGAATCAGTTTCTGATTCCCAAGATCTATATCTGCCAGGGATGAAGATATTCCTTATTGATTGATTGATCGATCCATTGATTGATTGGGTGTTTTTTTTTTTTTTTGAGACAGGGTTTCTCTATGTAGTCCTGGCTGTCCTGGAACTTCCTCTGTAGATCAGGCTATCCTCAAACTCACAGAGATCCACCTGCCTCAAAGTTCTGAGACTAAAGGCATGTGTCACTGCCACCACCACCTAGCAGGATGCAGATATTCTAAACTGAGGCTTGTGTCCTTCACTGTGACTGTAGGACTATCGGAACAGTGGACCCCAAGACACTGGAACTCCTCCCCAACCCAGGAATTTCACTTTGGGAGTAGAGAAAGCTCAAAGCCTGGGCTGACCAGAGGAGACATATCTCTCTCCAGGACTGAAGTTCATAACTTGTCAGCCTACCTTATAGAAGACAATGATAGGTCAATGGTGCCTGAGACTATAGCTGGACCCAGAGTGCTTAGCGATGTATAGCGTTGACCTCTACTAACCTCTCTTCAGGACCCCTAAGATGAACCTGGACCACGAAATCTCTTTGTCCCTCTACCCACTACCGTCATGTTGAATAAATCTCATTTTCTGCCTTCAAGTGTTAACTTGGCAGCTGTAAATGCCTTATCAATGACAGGGACTTGACTCTGACTTGTTGGGGTACAGACTGTGTCCCCAAATCTGGTGACAGTAAAAGGAGAGACCTGCCTCCCACTATACTCCTATAGCACCTGCATGTACCTCTTACCCCAAATAAACAAAAAAATGGGGAAAAGTTTAAGACAGGGATTCACTATGGCTGTCCTGGAACTCGTGGTGTGTGCCAGGCTGGCCTCGAACTCAGAGAGATCCACCTGCTTGTGCCTCTGCAGTGCTGGGATTAAACCTAGCATGGGAAAATAATTTCTTCCTTATTCTTTTAAAGAAGTTCAGGGTTTACAGTGATGATGAGGTTATGCAGAGGGCAACACACACTGGAGGTGCGAGGGTGGTGAGTCCATGCCCTGAGTCAGACCGGAAGAGAGAGGATAAAGGAAACGCGCCGCCTGGTCAACAGTTGTAAATGGAGATGGGTTTGCACACGGCTGTTCTCGCCGCATTCCTACAGGCTCGACATTCTCAGTGCAAGAATGTGGGGGAAGGGCTGGACACGCAGCTCAGGGCAGAGCCCTTGCCTAGCCTGCATGAGACCCTGGGTTCACCTCCAGCAGTGCAAAAGAGGCAGGGGTCTGCTGGGGAAAGTTCCATGCTGTCCTCTCTCTGGGGATCGATTCCCCTCTGTGAATGGGTGGGGTTGGACACTCCTGGGCTCTGACCCACAGGGTAGACGGCTTATCCTGGGCACCTAGAAAGTCCCAGTGATAGACGCTCCAGAGCAGGGGTGGGGTTTCCTGCAAGAGTTTTTATGGGCTGGCATTTCTGGCTTTGTGATTGTTTGTGCACCTGGATTTTTACCAGGGGTCCTCGGGGTTGATCTCACTGCTGCAGCTGCTGGTGAGAGAGAGAGCAGGTCAGCAATCCCTGGACTTCTCCAGGCCCTGCTGTTTCCTATGAGAAAAACAAACGCAACATCTTTTCATCTCCCCCTTCGCCCAACTAAGGCAGGAGCTCCAAGGGGGTGGTATTTAAATAATAATCCGCCAAGGCCCAAACATGCTCAGCAAAACGAATAAAGAAAAACCTCCTGGAGTTTGTGGTCAGGTCTAGGCTTTAAAGCTGCTGGCTTTGGAGCTTGGCTGGGAGATTCTGGAGGACCGGAGTCAGCAAGTTCACTTGGGGGTGACCGGTGCTGATCTCAAAGGAGCGGGGACTAATGAATATCCCTAGGCAAGGTGACTCCATGCCAGAGTACCACAAATGACAGAAAGTACCTGATACTGCCGGTGCCTCTGTGCTGGCTGTGGCCCCATGTAAACATTTTAAAACCTTTTTGCAGAATAGTAACATCTTGGTTTATTGTCTTTTTGTTTTTGTTTTAATTTGAGACCTTCTCACTATGTGGCCTTGAACTCACAGAGATGCCCCTGCTTCTGCCTCTTCTGCTCTGGTTTTTCCTTTTTTTGAGCTCCCCCCCCTCCACCCACTGATAAATCCCAGGTTTCACGAAACAGCAGGCTGGCCTCAAATTCTGTCTGTGATGTAGGATGGCCTTGAACTTCTGATGGCGTGCTTACCTGCAGTACGATACAAATCTGGCAGGAGGTGGAGACAATTTTACCGTTTCGACCCGAGACTCCGAGTGGCTGAACTTCATTCCACTCGTGATCTGGGTTACATACCAGGCTGCTTTCTGAACCCCAGCCTCCAGGACCAGTGTGGGGAGATCATGAAGCGTAATGCTGGGAAAGGTCAAGAACAGCCCGGCCCTGTGCAGGCCTCCCTCAAGTTCAACATCAGCAGTTTGTGGGGTAGAAGTTCTTACCCCTGAACTGCTTCTCCAAGAGCTTGAGAGACCGGCCTCGTGGGTTTTACAAGCTAGGGAGGGTGCCGGCAATGTTGGGCAATGGAGGCGTCTAGTGTTAGACTCTGACCCTGGTGACTTGGAGGCTGTGGGATTCCCATCTCTCTAAGAAAACAGAAAGACACTGTGGGAAATAGGAGTCCTCAGTTCGTAATAAGTGAACTGGAGACTCAGGATATGGAAATCAAAAATGGCTAGAGGGTCCATTTGGAGTAGAACTGGTATTGATATTCCTAAAGCATTTCCCTTCCTGATTGGCTTCCTCCTGACTGAGTTCTTCAGCGAGGTACATGCTTCCCAGTGTCTAGCATTATCCCCTCTCCAGAGCCCCCACCCTATCCGTTCAAGACACAAAGTCTTACCTAATGCATATCCTGGGGTTCAAAGTTTGCACTTTTTCTTACTGTGGGCTCAGTTAGAGCCCACTGCCTGAAACTTTGAACCCTGGGATGGACACAGAGCGTCTAGACAAGTGGGAGCCAGCTATGGAAGAAGGGGGTCTAGTGCCTCCTGCATGTCTTGATTCTCTGCTGAGTTCTAACTGTACCTCATGTGGAAAACGGGCTATAATGGTTTGTTTTTTACAACCCAAGAGAAGAAACTGAAGTCCCAGGCTTCTGATGGTCACACCTTGTGCCTCTATGCTGAACATCTCCATGTAGCCCTAAACAACCCCATGTCTCTTGGGGCTCAACCTTCGAAATACATTCACAAACTCTCTCACGGCTCTTACAAAGGACCCAAGTTCACTTGCCAGTCGTGAGAGAGTTGGCATCTAGAGTGGGTGTTGCTGTCCCAAGCAGCTCCTGTAGGGGAGACCTATCTTGTCAGCAGTGAGTCTTTCACACCCAAGAGCAAACACTCCTCAAGAGTAGAGCTAGGGGCTTGTGACAGTGACCCCATGTTCTGTGGGATATGTAAGCTTATTACCACTAGATGAATGAATAACGTTTTAAAGAGGCTGGAGAGATGGTTCAGCAGTTATAGCACTGACTGCTATTCCAGAGGGCCCAGGTTCAATTCCCAGCACCCACATGGCAGCTCACAACTGTCTGTATCCCGGTTCCAGTGACTCCAACTCCCTCACACAGACATACATGTAGGTCCAACAGGAAATGCACATAACAAATTATAAGCAGGCTTTAAAAGTCATTATAAATAGCACAAGAAAAAAAAGAAGCTCTTTGTGGGTGTCAAGTTCATCTCAGGTCATGCCAGACAAAGTGCCCTGGAAGGACCCACAAGACACGGGTGCAGGCTGACCCTGGGACAGAAGGGGGAAGAGTTTGTAAGTGTGTTTTGAAGGTTTCACTAACGGGTCACCATTGATACATTAGATGTGGGGCTTAAATAAGGGGACAGCTAGAGGACCCAGGCCCGTCTGCAGGAGTCAGAGGGTGGAATTGGAACAGGAGAGTTCAGAGGCAGGACTGGGGACAGTACAGAGGCAGGGAGAGGGATCCAAGACCTCCCGTTCCCCTTTATACAGTGGAGGACGTGGAGTCCAGATGGAGGTCAGACGTCGGTGGCTTTCTGTCCCTGACAGTGTCCATCTGCAGCTCAGGAGCTGACTCTCAGGCCAGGGGCAGTCCCTGGAGGCAGTGTCTCCTGAGCGATGGCCACAATCCGACATTAAGCATGGTACCCCTATCCTACCTGCTGCCCCATCCCATGCTGGACACAGAGAGCTGAAAGACGTCAGAGTCACCAGGGCCCTGAAGAAGTCTACATGATAAACGGATCAGCAGGGCTGGCTACTGCACGGTAGAAAGGTCAGTTTTTCTGGGTTAGCAGGGCAAAACCGGTTTGTCAGCGACTGGAGTGAAGCCTGAAGCAGACATGGCTCTGTCATTATCTGTGAAGTCGGGAAGCCTGAAGCCTTCCCTGATCATTCTCTAGCCTCCTATCTCCCACTAATCTCATCACCAGGGCGACGCAGGTCCAATATCCTGGACCAGCCCTAGTGGGTCAGAACCAAGAGAATGAATGCAACCGGTACACATATGAACTCACGAGCCCGGGGCAGCATGGGCAGGGCAGGTACAGGTTCAAGGCACACGTGGTCCCAACTCTAAGGGGGGAACTGGACACAGTGCCCTGCTCCTAACCAAGAAGTTATATGCAAGCTGGGCATTGGTGGCCACGCCTTTAGTCCCAGCACTCAGGAGGCAGAGGCAGGCGGATCTCTGTGAGTTCGAGACCAGCCTGGTCTACAGAGAGAGTTCCAGGACAGCCTCCAAAGCAATACAGAGAAATCCTGTCTCAAAAAACAAAGACAAACAAAAAAAGTTATATGCAATTGATACCGCCTAGCAAAGGAAACATTAGTTTTCTTCAATGGAGTATCACTAAGCATATTGCTCACACTTCAGGCTAGGCCTCATGCCCAGGAGTACTTGGCCAGCATAAAATGAACTCCATGGTATTTTTGTAGATCTCTTGCATCATTTTGCTTTGTTTGGACAATTATTTTTTTGTCTTATTGATCCTTTGCTTGTATACTTTAGTTTCTGTTTTATGGGAGTATTTTGTGTATGTTTCTTGATTGTTTTTTTTAAAGAGAGGGGGTATAGAATTGGGTGGTTAGGGAGGTTGGGGGTATCTAGGAGGAGTTGGAGGAGGAGAAAAACATGATCAGAATACATTGTATGAAAAAATTTTCAATTGAAATAATTAAACAAAGTTTGCTTTGATATTAAAAAATAAGAGAATTGAAGATTGTGGTGATACACACACACACACACACACACACACCAGCTATAGTTTGAAAAAGAGAGAATGAATGCAGATTCTGGGTAGCAGCTTGCAGCAACTCCAGGAGACAATCTGACTGACGATGAGCCTCATCCTGGCTCACTGGGTTAAATGTCACAGGGACCTCTGTAGACTCTTGAGAAGCAGCAACCTATAATGTTTGCTTCATTGGCTAGCAGGAAACTGACACAGAAAAACAAAACCCTCAAATGGCAGTTCTTAGCTCTGGGTGGCTGGGCTATAAGAACCCTTTTATGTATCTGTCTATCTTTCTGTTTTTTTCTAGACAGGGTCTTACTGTGTGCTCTTGGCCCAGAACTCAATGTATAGACCAGGCTGGACATGAATTCAGAGGTCACCTGACTCTGCCTCCTGGTTGTTGAAATTAAAGATACGTTCCACCACACCCAGTCCTACTTTCTTTGGTTGTGGTGTGTGGGTGTCTCTGCAGCCCAGACTAGCCTGGGAATCACTAGGTAGCCCAGAGTAGCCTCAAACTCCACACAATCCTGCTGCTGGCTTGGGGACCCAAAGGCTACACACTTTCTAGGCAAGCAATCTGCTACCCAGCTTCATCCCCAGCCCTCTTACTTTTTATTCTAAGACAGGGTCTCACTAAGTAGCCCAGGCTGGCCCTGAGGCTTCCACTCTGCTTCTTCAGCCCCGCCCCCCCAGCAGCTGAGATTATGAGCGTATGCCACATACCTTCTCACCTATCCACATATGGGTATACTTGGGACAGGAGGGGACACTTAAAACCGAAGGTAACCAGTCATCTCTACAAGGACACTGACCTGAGCACCATACCCTCATGACCTCTAACCTTAATGATTTTCCCAGGGGTCCCATCCCCAGGAACAGTCACAGTGGGGTTAGGCTTCATGAAATGGATTTGGGATCACTCACACTATCAGAGTCTGGTTGCTGGAAAGATGCCTTGGGTGAAGATAGTTGGAGAGGATGCAAGTTTGGTACCCAGTGCCCTAGTCACAACTGCCTGTGACCCCAGCTCCAAAGGAATCTGATGCCTCCATATGAACCTGCACTCAGTGCACATACCTTTGTGTGTGTGTGTGTGTGTATGTGCGCGCGCGCATGCAAAAAAAAGATGACAAAAGCTTTCAGAATTTTGCAGGGAATGGGACGGCCTGGGAGAACCAGCTCAGGACAGAGGAGCCACAATCTAGCTCCAAGACTGCGGAAGCCCAGCCGGAGGCCCAGCCCCTGTGCCTGCCCATTTGGTCACCACGTTACTCAGTGGTCATCTGGCTCTCCTATATCCTTGTGAAAGGAACTGAACCCTGCCCAGGATAAGAGGACAGACCCTCCTCCTACCCCATGTGCTGTAAGGACAGCCTAGGCCATTCCTACCCACAGTTCTCGGAGTCCACAGCCATCCCAGGTCCAAGATGGCTTTTCCTTCCCCTTCTACCTCCCTGAGCATGCGGCGATGACTTTGTAGGTCTGAGGTAAAGCTTGGGCCTACATCTGACCTTTACTGAACCACGAACCCTGGGAATCCTGGGGGAACCCGGGCACAGGTAGGTTTTTGCCATTTACCTATGTCACTCAGCTTTGGAGAGCTGAAGTTGGGGTTTGATCAGTCTCAGTCCTGTGCTGTGTGAGCCGGAGGCCAGCCCTGACCCAGGGCTGAGCGTTGTAGCACGTTCAAACCCACACGGTGAGAGATGGGCTGTTCCAGGGATGAGAGGAAGCCTTCAAGTCTAGCTGTCACAGGTGTCCATTTGCAGGCACCTCTGAGCCTTGTTTTTGCTTACAAATGCAGGGCCTGTTTCTCAAGTGAACCTCTGGACCGGCAGGCAGAGCCTCATTAGAAAGAAGGACCGTCTGGAAAAAGTCTAAGCAAAGCCAAGGCTTGAGACACCAGGGTCATTTTAGAGCAGGCCTGGAGGGCTCCTTTTCCAGAACTGCAGGACAAGTCAGCCCTAGGTAAAGGTTGACAGGCACACGACTCCACCAAGAGGGATCAAAGTGCTGTGAAAACACTCCAGCCTGCAAGAGGTCTCCCCTGAGGACCACTCCAGGGTGATGCAGCCTTATTTCTAGCCTGTGAATCATCGTCCACTGCCAAGGCTGCCTAAACAAGGCTCTGCCACAATCCAGGAAGACTTCTTGGAGGCAGGTGTCCCAAGGAAAGTCAGTGTTCCCGGCAGGGAGACCTGCTAGCCCTAAGGCTGGGTGAGAAGCGCAAGGTGCTGGAGGCTTGCTAGGAACTGCAGGGCGTGGGCGGGGATACAACGCCCAGCGTGTCCCTGAGTTCCCCGCACCCAGCGCTGGTGCCAAGCGCCCTCTGGCGGCGCTTGTGGGTGCTGCGGACACGGAGCAGGCGGCTGTGAGCACCAAGGTGGTCTGCCCAAGTTCTAACAGAACCAGAAAAAGAGCTTTGCAATAGAAAGCAGTTTATTATTTGTCTTAAGTTTCTTTCTTGTTGCTGCGCTAAAAAGCCAGGATAAACGCAACTTAAGGAAGGGTTTCTTTGGGCTCAAAATTCAAGGTATAAGTCCGTCACCGTGGGAAAATCAAGGCAGTGGGATTTTTTTTTTTTTTTTTTTGGTATTTACGAGACAGGGTTTCTCTATATTGTTTTGGAAGCTGTCGGTCCAGCCCAGCCTCGAACTCACAGAGATCTGCCTGCCTCTGCCTCCTGAGTGCTGGGATTAAAGGCGTGGGCCACCACCGCCCGGCTGGCAGTGGGATCTTGAAGCTACTAGCTACGTTGTCCGTAGTCAGAAGATAGCAATGAACACATGCATGCTAGCACTCATCTCCCAAGAGACGTCCAGAGCATGTGGCTACCCACAGGCAAGATGGGCTTTCCCTTGTCAGTTAACGCAAGACGATGTCCCACAGGTGTGCCCAGAGTCTCATCTTCCAGGTTATAGTCTAGATTCCATCATGCTGATAATTTACACTCACCATCACAAATATACCACTTGTTTTCCAGTTTTTTTTTATTTTGTTTTGAGACATAGCCCTAACTATCCTTGAACTAGCGATGTAGACCAAGCTGGCTCAAACTCAGAGATCCATTACTTCCTCATGCAGAGAGCTAGGAATAAAGGGACGCACCACCACACCCAGGTGTTTACTAGGTTTTTTGTTTTTGTTTTTAAGACAAGGTCTTATGTAGCTTAGCCAAGCCACATAATTAAGAATGACCTTGCAATGACTTTGCCTCCACTTCAGAAGTTCTAGGATTAAAGGCTTGCACCGCGACACCAGTTTAACATATAATTTAATTTTTTAAAAGTGTGTGTGTGTGTGTGTGTGTACGTGCATGTCCACATCACGACACACACGGAGAGGCCAGAGGACAGCTTTGAGGAGTCTGTTCTCTCCTTCCACCTACACGTGGGCTCCAGGGTGGGACTCAGGTGACTGGGTTTGTTTGGGTAAGTGCCATTACCAGCTAAACCCTTAGCATATGATTTTGGTACAGTTGTCCTTACATCAACTCAACCTTAACGTGATCTTAATTCGGGGCTGGAGAAATGACTCATGGGTAAAGCGCTTCCTGTGCAGCAAGCACGAGAACTCAAGTTGGGATCCCCAGCACAAACTGCTCTGCCTGCTTCCATCACATCTTCTGACTCCACAAGCAGGCCGCCCTTCTGTGGAGCTGGGAAACTGACCCCATCGGGAACCTGACCCCATCGGGAACCTGGGTCGGGAAGAACTGGGGGACCCTTTTTTCAGCCACGGGGCCTCCGTACTGTTAGGAACAGCATTGCAAGCCAGCCTTTCCTCCCAAGCAAGAAAAAACTGAAGTCCCGGGAGGGATGGCTCAGTGGTTAAGAGCATACACTGTTCTTGCAGAAGACTTGAGTCTGGTTCCCAGCACCCATGGCAGATGGCCCACAATGGTCTCTAGCTCCAGGGAAATCTAACGTGTGCACTCATGTGCACATACTCCCAAACACACACACACACACACACACACACACACACACACACACACACACCCATTTAAAATAATGCAAACAAATCTTTTTAAAAAGTGAAGTCCCGCCAGGCGTTGGTGGCGCACGCCTTTAATCCCAGCACTCAGGAGGCAGAGGCAGGCGGATCTCTGTGAGTTCGAGACCAGCCTGGACTACCAAGCGAGTTCCAGGACAGCCTCCAAAGCCACAGAGAAACCCTGTCTCGAAAAACCAAAAAAAAAAAAAAAAAAAAAAAGTGAAGTCCCAGGGCCAGTTCAGTGCGGGAGGAACACTTTCAGTTTAAGCAGGACTATCTGAGTTGAAACCCTTGGGACCCACTTAAAAAGCAGGACGTGGCCACTCAAATCTGTAACCCAGAGCCAGAGAGACTTGTTGACTTTTGCTGGCAGCCAGTCTGTCTTGGGGTTCAGTGGGAGACCCTGTCTCACAGAAATAAGATGGAGAGAAATGCAGAAGGAAACCTGCCGCCCCCTTCTGGTCTCCACCCACACGCACACAGACGTGCAAATACATCAGTTCACATGTGTGGGGATCTAAGGACAATGTGTAGAGTTGGTTCTGTAAGTCCCTGGGATTGAACTCAGGTCATAAAGCATGATAGCAAACGCCTTTAACCCACTGAGCCACCTTGCCAGGCCCTAAAATTGTTATTTATTACCCACCCAGTCTGCGTTTTGTTACAGCTGCTTGAATGGAATGAGCCAGACTCAAGGTTGGCAACTAATTTACATTCTCACATTGTGCACATTTTTTTTTTTTTTTTTGGTTTTACGAGACAGGATTTCTCTGTTTTGGAGGCTGTTGGATCCAGCCCGGCCTCAAACTCACAGAGATCCTCCTGCCTCTGCCTCCCGAGTGCTGGGATTAAAGGCGTGTGCCACCACCGCCTGGCTCATTGTACACATTTTTGAGGTATAATTGATATAAAATAAACCATATAATTTTCCGAGTTTTTGTTTTTTAATTTTGTGTTTTCAAGACAGGGTTTCTCCTACAGGCTGTCCTGGACCTAGCTCTGTAGACCAGGCTGGCCTTGAACTCACAGAGATCCGCCTGCCTCAGCCTGCCTAGTGCTGGGATTAAAGGCGTGTGCCACCACTACCTGCATAAAATGTATTGAGTTTTAAATAGGGATAAATAACCCATGACCACCAGCAAAGTAAGGCATGATCATTCAATCACTCCAAAAGCTTTCTCCTGCCCCTTTGTAATCTAGGCCCATATTCGTGTGTGTGTGTGTGTGTGTGTGTGTGTGTGTGTGTGTGTGTCTGAGTGTATCTGTGTGTTATGTTTTGGGCTCACTATGTAGCTCGGGCTAGCCCCAAACTCATTCGATCCTCCTGCCTCGGACGCTGAGTGCTGGGATTACAGGCATTCACCACAGTGCTGGACGTCTGTCACTCTTCATCTCGCCCTCCTTTGCCCCAGCTCATCTGCACTCTGCCAGCTCCAGGTCTGCTCCTGTTGCTGTGTTGGGTTTAGGGTGCACTTTCCACAACTATATGTAAACAGAACCACACGGCAAGCTCTCCTTTGGCCTGAGCCTGGCATCTTTCACACGTTGAAATGGTTTGCCGATTCATTCATTTTGTTGCATGATATTCACAGTTTGTCCCTTCTTATGCCTGAGTAGTAGCATTGTAAGGTGACATGGTTGCAGTTAGTTGGCCCATTTCCTATCAGCAGATGGACACTTTTCTCCTTTAGCTGTTACTAGCCACACTGCTGTGCACATTTCAATTGTTTTGGTGAACCTACAAGTAGAGTAGTTGGGTCATGGGCCAGGCATGTGTTTAGCTTTTTAAGAAACTGAGGCATAAGCCAGGCTTGGTGGTGCACACCTTTAATTCTAGCACTGGGGAGGCCAGGTTAGTCTACACAGCGAGTTCCAGGACATCCAGGGCTACATAGAGACCCTACCTCAAAAACCAAAATAATGAAAACAAAGACCCTGAGTTGTTGTCCAAGTGCCTGGGCACTTGCATGGCAGCTGCAAGGTGAGAGCCGCAGTTCTGTCCTGTGCTCCCCAGTTGTGCTGGGATCTGGGCTTTGAAAGCTTGGCTCCAGTGTTCACAGACGGGGAGGTGGCTGGATCGGAAGGGCTCTCACCACTCCTGCAGGTGGATCCATCGATGGGGTCAATGTCTGACGCTGCTGTGAGGTAATGTGACCTTAGGAGGTAGGACCTTGTTGAGGGGGCAGGTCCTTGTGGGTGCTCCCTTAGGGACATTCTGCCCCTTCCGTTTGCTCTGAGTCCCGGTTGCTAAGAGGTGGACAGCCTCTGCCCCACACGCCCACCACCTGACATTCTGCCTTAGCCCCAAAGCAACAGAGCAGTGAGTGGCGGGCTGTGACCCCGGGAACCAGGAGTCCAAACAAACCTTTACTCCTTTGAAGCTGTTTCCTCGGGTATTTTGTCACAGTCCCCAAAGTCTCACGACACACCCACCCACGCTTGTCACGCTCAGTCTGACTTGTGAACACTGTAAAGTGGGTGTAGCGATACATCGCGGACACGGCTCACGCCCTACTGAGGATGCTGGATCTCGCCTCCTATGCTTACAATTTATCTTCTTGGGACCCAGTTTATCCTAATCTGCTGCTAAGACTTTTTTCCCCCCGTGGTGCTGAGGATAGAACAGAGAGGCTCACACACACAGTGCTTTTCTGCTGAGCTGCTCTCTCCAGTTCAGTACTGGCTGCCTGTCTTCCCAGTTTCTGCAAGCGAGAGCTCTTTCTATAGTCCAGATGCTGTGGTTTCTGTCTCGTGCATGCATGTATATGTGTGTGCATGTGTGTGCATGTGTGCGTGTGTGTGCATGTGCATTGGCATGTACACAGGTGCATGTGTTCACACGAAGGCCAGAAGAGGGTGTCTGATGTCTTCCACATAAACATCTCTGCCTACTCCTGTGAGGTAGCTCAGCATGCGGTTGTGGGCTCAAACTCTGGTCTTTATGATGGGAGAGCAAGAACCCTCTCTCCTGCCTCCGCCTTCTGGTGCTTGGATGACTGGCATGCACCGCCACGCCTGGTTTATCTAGTGCTGGGGCTTGAACCCTGGCCTTTGTGGTACAGGCCTCGCCTGTCTTCCCACGCAGACTTCTTCACTGGCTGCTTGGTGGACTGTGCCCACTCAGCCTCAGCACCTGCTCTGTCCTGCCCTGAGGCTGCCACCTCCTTCTCTGAGAGTAAGACCAGTGCCCAGAGGATAGCCATGTTGATCAGGCTGAAAGTGAGATGTGTCCTCAGGCTCTCGCCACAGAGGGGTGGCCTCAAGACCTTCCTTACACTCTAGTGGATCTAACCTGGATTTTCTGACTGTGGTGCAGGCTGCTGCCACAAGGGGGCGGCATGGAGGCAGGGCTGGAGAGGGAAGCTTGGCAAGACATGGGGTTCTGGATGGCCACTCCCTTGCCTGGGACCCTCTTGGTCATCAAAGCAGTCTTGTTAAAATTCCTTCCCAGGGGGACATGTGACCAACATCTACTCCTCCTCCTCAGGTCCCAACAATCCCACCAAAGTTCACTAGGAGACACCAATGAGTTTATTGGGTTTACTCACAGAGTATAGTGAGGGATCGTTGACTTCCTGGCAAAAGGCTGCACATGACAGTCTTCATGCAGCAGGAACGATGACTTTCCCACAGTTGAATTAATGGAGGCCCTTCCCCACCTATACCCTCTAGCCTCTCCCCCAGCTCCCCCCAGGACCCCAAAGTCCTGTGCATTGGGGAAGAATTAGGGCATACAGATGGTTGGAGGGGGCTGGATCCTCAGGTGAGAGTCCCATGACCCTCGACAAGCCCCGTTGTGATGACTTTCTTGTGACTAGGTATAGCAGACCGAAGATGGACAGCAGTCAGAGGACAGCCCTGCACACGTTCTTGGTGTTGAAGGCAGAGGTGGGAAGGGAGGTTCACATTGGCTGGCCTCCTTATGGGGCCCCAGGAAAGGCAGGGCTCCCTTCCCCACGAGGCTGTCAGCCTTCCGCATGGACTCAGGACTCTTCAGGTTTGGTTGCATTTGTGGGGAAGAGGAAGAGGGCTGGGCTCAAACCCTGAGTTTAATTAGCTTCTGGTTCCTCCTTGCAACAGTGGGTGAGTCATTGACATGGGCAGAATCCAACTTGTGAAAGCAGGTCTCATCTCTGCTGCCCAAGCCTGGGGTGAGCTTGGCAGATGGATCCAGGCTGGCCAGGCCTTGGAAAGGCCTAGTGCCGGCCAGGGCGTGGTGTCCTGCTGTTCTCGAGGCACACCGAGACCACCAGGACAGCCGGGGGCTGTGGAGAGACACCTTCTCCAATCACACAGCTCTGTCCGCTTGCCTGCCTGGCTCAGCACCTGGCCCTGTGGCCTCCATGTGCACTTGTTCTTTTTCTTAGCATAGTTAGGAGCTTGTGAAGTCCCCTGGTCTGCAGTTGCAGAGGTGGGATGGGGGTGACTCCCCTCAGTGTCACCAGCACCCAGCCCTCAAGGACCTGCCAAGGGGAGACAGGCAGCGGTGAAAGAGGACACAATGGAACCACTGTTTCTCTGAATAGAGACCACACAGAGTCTAGGCATGCAGGGGCTGTCGGACATCTTCCCATGGAGCCCGCACAGGGCCCTGTGAACTGCGTGGGAGGGCACGGTGTCTGTCAGCAGAAGTAGGGATGACACTTCCCTGTTCCTCCCAGCAGGCAGCATCTAGAAGGAAGAGGCATTCTGCCGATGTGCACTTCCTTCTCGACTCACGGGGAAACTGAGGTCTGTGGCCGGGAAGGGGCAGCCAGTCACTGCACACGATGGGCTTGGGTAAGACTCGAATCCAAGTCTCCTTTGTTGCTGCTGTTTTTGATCTTACGTTTACCTTTCTCCTCCGCCCCTGACCACGGCCTCGCGGTCCTGGCCCCTCTACCTGTGACCTGCTGGCTCCTAAGAAAACTTTGAGAAGGCTAAGAGCTCCTTTAGCTGAAGCCTACTTTAGCTTCTTAAACAGAAAGAGCCTTTTAAAAGTTCTGTTGTGCCAGGTACAGCTGTGGTCCGCAGCAGCCAGGGAGCCAGGTGTCCTGGAGAGGTGCTCTGGACATGCATATGCCTCTCATACCCGTTAGAACAACGTGTTACTGCTGGCCTGTCCCTCCAGCGACCACCTTGACTGTCACTGACCGCTAGCAGCAACCCTGGCCTCATCCAGAGTGTGTGTGTGGGGGAGGGTCCTCTGTACACACCACAGCCAGCAGAGTAGCAATTTGTATGAGGCAAGAAGGAAGTCCAGCTCAATACAATGTAGTCAGCTGCGGATATTTTAAACTTCTAAAGTTTGACCCTGACTATTTATTGTAAGCATGTTTCCCAGTAACAATTATCTCAATAAAGCTTAAGGTGTAGCTACATCAAGTCCTTTGCAAAGTATGCGTGACCTCTTCCCTAAGATGAGTTCTATAGTTTAAGGGCCTAGGGGAGGATCTGGTGTGGTCTGGGCCATTAAGAGGTCTCTGTCTCAGGGTTTCTATTGCTGTGGAGAGAAAACCATTTCATTGCGGCGGCTCACTTACATTTCAGAGGTTCAGTCCATTATCATCACGCGGCATGCAGGCAGGTGTGGTGCTGAAGAGGTAGCTGCTATACGCTGATGTGGAAGCAACAGGAAGTGTACTGCATCACTAGGTGTAGCATACATGAGACCTCAAAGCCCACACCCACAGTGACACACTTCCTCCAACAAGGCCACACCCACTCCAACAAGACCACACCCACTTCATCAGTGCCAATCCCTTTGGGGACCTCTTTCTAACCACCACAGTGACATCTCCCCCAGGGATGGGTTCTATTGACTGAGAACAATGCTCACGATAAAGGTCTGGGGGGAAGGGTCCAGGATAAGCCAATAGTCTGGGGGATTCGGGTGTGGCAGACCTTACAGATAGCACAGATCACCAGGTTATCAACATCCATTCCCAGCCTTCTGGGTGGAAAACATGTGTATATCCCTTCCATTGAAGAGACAAGTCTGCATATTTAATGTGCCTGGTTTCCCTAGTGTCTATCTGTGAGCACAAGGACCTCCAAGCCCTCTACAATCCTACCCATGTTCACTTCCCTTTCACTGATTCAACACAAAGCATTTATGGAAGGCTTTCTGTGTGTCAGCTCCTGAGGGAAAACAGCTGTGCTCCTCCCCAAGGGTCTAGAATCACACCCAAGAACTACATTCCCTTGCCCCCATCCCCATCCCCCAATCCAGTCTCTCTTCCTCTAGTTCACTTCTTCCTCCAAATCGTGATGTAGTAGCTTGGAAGGACACAGGGGTTCTGGGTAGGAACAGGCTCTTAGGGATCAGGAAAAACCAGACCTGGAAACTGGGTCACAGATTCTCAGCACTTCCTTGGAAAAATGATGCCTGAACTTGATGGGAAGGAACTTTCTAGACAAAGGAATTTACAGTAAGAGTGGAAGGATGGCAGCAAGTAACAGGAGGGAGAGGCGGGGGCTCCAGGGCACTCAGTCCCAGCTGCAGAATAGGAAAGGATTCAAGTTTGGGCTTCGGAAAAGTTTCTCTATCCAGGGGTGGTGGTGGGGTACATCTTTAACCCCAGCACTGGGGAGGCAGAGGCAGGCAGATCTCTGTGAGTTTGAGGCCAGCCTGGTCCACAGAGTGAGTTCCAGGACAGCTAGGGATTCAGTCTATTTAGGATACTTAGCAAGACCCTGTTTCAAAATCAAAACATCCCAAATGGCTGAGGATATATAGCCCAGTAGGAGAGCACTTGCCAGCATGTTTGAGACCCTGGGTTCAAATTCTTAGTGCAAAAATAATGTTATCCCAAGTCTCTCCGATGTCAATTCTATAAGGTGTTGCTTTCAAAATCTGTGACTCCTTCCTTCTCACCAAGGCATCAGCATCTAATTATAGTTGTAAGGTTGTCCCTTTCAGCGCAGTTTCAGTGGGAGCTATTAAAAGAAAAATAGAGTGCTAATGAGAGAATTCTAGATAACTCTTTGGAGGCTGGGGAGATGGTTCAGTAAAATGCTTGCCATACAAGCATGAGGACCTGAGTTCAGATCCCCAGCACACACATAAAAAGCTGAACTTGGGGGCTGGAGAGATGGCTCAGTGGTCAAGAGCACTGGTTGCTCTTCCAGAGACCCCAGGTCCAATTCCCAGCCCCACATGGCAGCTCATAACTGTTAACGTCAGTTCCAGGAACTCCAACACCTTCTTCTGGCACGTCTGGTGCACAGACATACATGCAGGCAAAACATACACATAGAGTAATAATCCATATTTTTTAAAGCTGGACTCAGTGGCACATGTTGTCAACTCTGGCACTGAGCAGTTGTCACCAGGACTTGCTGACCAGCTGGTTTAGCATAATTGGTGAGCTCTAGGCTCACCTATTTTTTAAAAACAAGATGGAGGCAGAGTAATACCTGAAACCAACCTCTGCCCCACTACATAGTCATACATACACACATGAGCATGTGCACACATTCATACAAACACTCTGCCCACTATATAGTTCATGCATACACATGAGCATGCACACACACACACACACAGAGCATGCACACACATACATACAAGCACTTTGCACACTACATAGTCATACTTACACATATGAGCACACACATGAGCATGTACACACATATATACAAACACCACATACACAAAATGCCTTTATTTCATGACATTAGAAAAAGGGCAGAAGAGAGAAGGGAGTTAAGAGGAACTTAACAGTGGGCCGTTTCACTTGCAGCAGGATGACAAAAGGAGGGGCCTGTACCAGGCTTTTTCATTTGGGTCACCAATCAGTCATGACACAGAGACTTGTTACCAGTTTTGAGTGCTTGGCCTGGCCTAGGCATGCTTCTGGTTAGCTCTTTTAACTTTATATTGTCCTGTTTATGTTTATCTACCGTTTGCCCCACGGGGGCTTATTACCTTTCTTCTGTAGATCTTTCTTTCACGGCTTCTCTATGGCGGCATCTCTCCTCCTCCTCTCTAGTTCCTTCCTTCCTTTCTGAGCCTAGATTTATTCTCCTATTCATTCTCTCTGCCTGCTAGCTCCACCTATCCTTTCTCAGCTTAGCTATTGGCCATTCAGCTTTTTATCAGACCAATCAGGTGTCTTAGGCATGCAAGATGAAACAGGTGCAACTTTTCTTTACATAACTGAACACACATCTTTACATCATTACACAAATGAAGCATAAAAAAGTAACACGCCTTTACACAGTTAAAGCAATATTCTGCAGCATAAACTAATGTAATACATCTTTGCCTAGTTAAAATAATATTCCATAACAAGCGCCCTTGCAGTCTAGTCCTGGGGATGGCTGCATTTAACTTCCCAGGTGAAACAGAGGCTGGGGAGCCCTGTGTGGTAGTGTACACCTGTGATCTCAGCACCAGGAGATGAAGGCATGAGGATCAGGTTCAAAAGCAAGGAACAGGTTCTGAGCAAGTGGGAGAACCCTGGGCCATAAGAACATCAGGCCAGGAAGCTGCAAGTGTGCACTGCCACCGCCCAGCAAGCTGTTGCCTTTAGCAGGTTTTCAGGGGAGGACAGAAGAACCCTTGAACTTGTTCCTTGGTGGGATGGTTGTAATCTGCCTACCCTGAGCATTGACTGATTGCCGTCTGTTTCCCATTGGAGATCCAATCATAGACCGACAGGACAGTAAGGTTAGGGGCAGTGGGGACTATCCAGTCTCTCACTGCACTGGATAGGCAGTAGACACAGCTGATGGAGACAGCTGGTGGCATGGGACTCTAATGAACTAGCATCTTCTCTAGCAGGTCTCTAGGCTTCCGGTCACTTAAAGCACGAGGTAAGGAGTCCACGGGCATTCGTCCTGACTAGCTCTTAGAGTAAGGTTATCCCCAAATAGGTAAAGCTAAAAATGGACCCACAGACACCACCTGCTCGTACTAGGCAGGCCGTAACATGAAAAATCAAGCAACTGACCCATTAAAGAGAATGACTCGTAGTTGGTTTCCAGTTGTGCTAAACTTGGCTTCACTGTTCCAGGGCCTGAGGAACTTCATGGAATGAAGTGCTGCAGTTGGGAGCCACTGGGTTCCCTTCCGTGTGTTCTGGAAGAGCAGAACTATAGAAAACCAGCAGACTGGCCAGACAAAGGCGAATCCGGGTTATTTATAGCTTAAGTTTTTTTTTCTGCCACAACGAATTAATATTAAACACAACTAAGAAGACACACTTATTATCTATGGCTCTATAGGGGGTTAGGATCCAGCCGAGCCCCACAGGACTAACAAGGCATTTATCATTATCAAGTCTTTCTGGCAGCTTTTTTTAGTCTTACAGGCCCATGCTGACAGTCCAGCCAATCCTTTTGTTTGCATATGTTCATGTGTGTGGGCATGTATACCACAACACACATGTGGAGGTCAGAGGAAAACTAGTCAGAGCTGGTTCTCTCCCTCCATCAAGTAGATCTGGAGTATTGAACTCAGACGGTCAGGCTCGGTGGCAGGCTCATTAATCCGACGAGCTATCTCACTGGTCCACGGCCCTCCCAGCCTGACAGCTTGGATCAATAGGTGTGCACCATCCAGCCAGCTTGCTCTCCACTTGAAAGACATGACCTGACCACACACGTACTCAACCTGCTTCTCAACTGTGTCTTGGTCTGGGTGCTGATCACTTAGTCCATATTAAGAAAAGCGGGGAAGCTGTGGCATGCTCGTCCAGTGTAAGACATCCTCTACCTGCCGCTGGGAGGAGTCCCCATGCGGACAATGAGTATTACTAATGAGAAAATCCAATTAACATCCGCCTGTTTATTCAGCAAATACATTCTGGCACCTGTCCTGGGATGGAGGTCAGGGAAATTGGGATGAGTTGATTTGACATTGATCCTTTGGAGGCAGCTGTGCAGGGTCCAGGACAAGGGATTGGGAAGTCGCTAAAGACACAGTCTTTGGCCAAACTCCTCAGAAGGCTTCCCAGGGTAGGGGAGCCCTGATGGTGACTACTTTGTTGGAGCAGCAAGGATTTCAGGCAAGAGCCTGGCCTGCCAGTGGGGATGTGTAGGCAGTGGTGTGGCTTCCCTGGAAGAAAAGAAGCAGTCTGCTGCCAGCTTTTGAGAGCTCACACACACTGTCTGATGGCCATACCCTTCCCCTCAGGCTCAACAGCCAAACCTCAGCTCCAGACTCAGACTTGGTCACCTCAACCTTCATGCTGTGTCCTCTTTAGCAGATGGGGGTCAAAGGCCATTAATTTTCTCGATGCACATCTTTTTTACAGAGTCCCTTCTGTGTGTGACTCTGGGACCATGGAAGGAGTCAGAGTCAGGCCCTGCCCTGAGGGTGTCAGGGGACAGCGGCACCAATCTCTAGATTAGCGGATCGATGCTGCCCATTTCTTGCTCTGGAGTGATTTCCACACCTCTTGATGCCATACCTCCCCAACGCAATCTTCCTTGGCCGACCTCTCTCCTCCACTCTCCATCACGTCCCTGAATTTTCTGGGCACCGGGAATACAGCTGGCAGAAGACAGGCTTGCAGAACACACAGCATCACCGTGGCGAAATACCATGGCTTAAACAACAGGTGTTTGCTTTCTCACCATTCTGATGTCTGCCAAGTCCAACATAATAATGGTGCTGGGTGCTTTGGTTCCTGGTGAGGCCTTGACGCCTTCTGCAGCTATGCAATGTGATGTCAGTGTGTGTGTGTGTGTGTGTGTGTGTGTGTGTGTGTGTGTGTGTGTGTGTGTAGAGGGTACTGTGTAGAGAAATAGGAACAGGAGAGCCAGGCAAGGTGGGTTTTTGAGGACACTGGGACCCAAAGGAGAGGAGAAATGGGGAGAAGGCGCTCTAGATGGGGTGAAACATCGGGACAGGAGCTGACACTGGAGACGCAGCTGGCTGACAGCAGCGGTTCATGGCCACTTACTGCCATCCTGGGAAAGGACCACGGGGTGAGGTCAGAAGGCGGCCTCTGGCGGCTACTTCCCTGGATCCTCCTCTCTTAGCTCAGGGGTTGTTGTCTAGCTGGACTTTGGCCTTCATCAGAATCCCATGTCAGCTGACCTCATTCACCTCTGCCCTCTACGTACCTCCTCAGCACAGGCGCTAAGAAGTCAGGGAACAACTTCCCAGGCCCCTCCCCCGGTGTACAGCCAAGGGAACTGAGGCGTCCCATCCTGCACAGCGGCCCCCAGAAGTAACCACTTTTTGCAGAGTTCTGGGAAGCAAGTTCTCAGCAGAACCTAGGTGGAAGGTTCAGGAAGAAATAAGCTGGTGTGGTGGAGACAGAAGGGAAACAGGAGGGGATGCACAGGGCGGTGACAAAGCGCAAAATCAGTGCGGCGTAGAGGGGGAGGCTCAGAGGCGTGACTCTACTGGAGGGAGGTCGTGGGCGGGGTGGGGCTGGAGAAGGGGGGGCTCCCGGTGGGGGAACAAGTGCAGCAGGGAAGGTCAGGAGGCCAAGGAAGATGTGGGAAGGGCATCACGCGACAGGTTGCAGCGAGGCCGCGGTGGGCGTTCGAAGTTGGCCGAAGCTGGCCGCAAGGAAGTAGGAGGGGCCAGGAGAGGGGGCAGGACCAGGGACAACTCACCGCCTTAGCCGGAAAGTAGGGCGGGGTTTTGAGAATAAGGGGTGGGGATCTTGCGTGCGGGAGGCGGAGAAAGGGCGGGTTTATGGGCGTGACTGTGTCAGGGGCGTGGCCTGGGCGGTGTCGGACGCGCGCGGGCGGCGGCGGAGCGGAGGCTCGCAGTACTGGCCTGTGCTCCGAGGTCAGCGGCGGCGGCGGCGGCGGCGACGCGCACAAAAGCGGATTGTGGCTTCACTGGTGCTCGCGGCGGCCGGCGGCGGGGCACGGGCGGCGGGGCGTGCCGGGGGCCCCCGCGGGCGCGGCGCGGGCGATGAGCCGGGGCCCGGCATGGCCTCCGCGCGGCCGCCGGGCCGGGCCTGTGCCTCGGCGTCCGCGCCCGCGGGGCTCCGGGCTGGACCGTCCACGCAACCGGCCGCTTCCCGGGAGCCCGCGGACGGCGCCGAAGAGGAGGAGCGCTCGTTGCACCACATGCTGCGCGCCATAGCGGAGGAGCGCGGTCGCCTCAACCTGCGCCGCGAGGTCTGCGGCCTGGGTGAGTGCCGGTGCCGGTGCCGGGAGCGCGCGCGACTGTCCGCGCGTGTCCACCTCCGCGCGTCCCCCTGGGCCCCCTGTCCTCCGTGCGTCGCCACGGTCCTGCGCCCTGTCTCTCGGGACCCCAAGTCTCTGTCATTTCGGTGCCACAGAACCCCGAGCTTTGTGTGTCTTTGAGTCTCCGTCTCCCTCTGACTGTCAGGATGTCTGCCCCAGCTCCTCCTTCCTCTTCGCGGTTCTGCAAGTCTCCTGTCTTCTCCAGGAAGACCCGGGGGCCCCACTGCTGCGGCGGGGAGTGTGGGCGTGAGATTTCGGGAGAGCTTTAGTCCAGCGCGCAAGGCAGTGTCCTGATCGCATCCCCAGCCCACATGGAAGGATGTGTCTCCTGCTTGTTGTAGCCTTTGTCTTTCTTCACCCAAAGGCCTTCTTGTCCATTAGCTCTATCAGGGACCTGTTGGGCCTCTGCCCCTTGACCCCACCTACTTGGCACAGGGATCAGGGCTTGCTGCAGCCTCTCTGGGTGTGATTCTAGTCTAAGGCGCCATTCGTCAGCTGGATGAGGTGGGGGGTGTCTCATTGTTTGAAAGGACCTGGGACTGTAGGTGTGGGTGGGGTCTTCTTGGATGAGAGGTCATGCATTATTGATGCATTTGCCCTTAGCCATGTAGAGGAGCCCCTGCCACTATAGTCTCTGGCTTGTCATTTTCTCTGCAAGAAGACCCCTCCCTTCTTCATGCAAGGAATGACTTCATTCCATGATGTTAGTGTCCCCTCACCCCAACCTCCCTCCTGGCTTAGGCTTTTTTCCTTTTCTCCCCTTTGGGGAGGTGACAGCCTTCTAGATTCGATCATTGCCCCAAAGTGGTAAGGCCACAGAGTAGCAGGGACAGGGTAAAGCCTGGCACTCGAGGTCCCTTGGTAGGCCACGCCCTGGAGTCTTGGTGAGGACAGGAAGTAGATTTCAATTCTTTTTTGAAGGAGGCCTGTTAGCACCTGACCCTCTCAGGCCTCAGGGTCTAGCACAGCTCACCTTTAGTGGAGTTCTCTTGTTAGGCAGGTATGGCCACCTGGGGGTGTCTTCTGAGGTGGGAATGAATGAACACTGTAGATTTTAGTGGTTTCTTCAATAAGGTGTCCAGAGAATGGCTTGTAGCCAATTAGAAAACCCTTATTAATGGGCTCAGTATATGAGCACCTACTGTGTGCCCGCCTGTCATGACCAGCTGTCACTTGGCACAGAATGTCTGAATTGGGGAGGGTCTGGGGGACCATCTGTTGCAAACTCCTCAGCCCTGTGATGTCAGCAGCTCCAGGTAGCCCCTTCACTGTCTCCTCTACACACACCCACCTCTGTTGTTCTTGACCTGAGAGTATCATCACTCCTGTTACAGTCTCCCCTCCTAGACGGCCTGTACGGTCATTCCCTGAGAGCCGTACGCCCATAACCGAGCCTTACCTGGGAACTCACTGCATGCCAGGTGCCCTGCGCATGCCCGGTTAGTTCAACCCTGACACCGTATCACGTTTGCCAAGCATGAATATAGTCTGCCACCCGTGAGGAGTCTTGCTCAGGGGCAACCCGGTGAGGAAGTGGCACAGCTGGCTGACCGCTGGCTAGTATGACCCCAGATCCTCCCTGCGGACCCAGCCAGGCCTGCTCTGCCTGTCAGGTCTGCCACGTCTCCCAGCCTCCAGTCCTCGTTCATACGCCAGGCCCCCTCACCCTCTCATTCTTAGACACTAGCGCTTTGAGGCTGTGGGAGTCTGTGTGTGCTGCTGCTGCTTTGTCTGCATGGGAAGCTGCTCCTGCTCATTTGCCCCTCACGCACTTCGAGGTCTCCTTGGAATCTCAGTTCTCTCCTGTCACCTGGAACCCATCCTCCACACCCAGTCACATAGCCCTGTCCCCCCTGTCCTAGATGATTGCCACGACTGTGGCTTTGTCATGAGCTGTGTGGCTGTCCCTCCAGCAATCAGGAGCCACGAGGGCACTGCCCAGTCCTCCTGTTGGTGCCTGACATGGGATCATGTACACAGCCTGACCTCAGTAAACATGTCAGGAACAAATGAAGCATTTCCCTGCTGTGTGGATGGCCAAGGAGGATTGAGCCTTTGCCTCTTAGAAGAGACTGTTCTTTTCACACGAGAAACCTGGTGTTCAGAGAGGAAGGGGCAAGCCTGGCAGGGATTTACATCCCAGTTGGGTTAGAGCCTTGCATTGGATACTTTGTGAGTTGCTGCCACAAAATACCTAACAATAGCAACTTCGGTCAGGACTGGTTTGTTTTGGCTCAAAATTCAAGGGTAGAGTTCATCATGGCAGCAGGTGTTTGAGGCGGCTGGTAATATGGCATCTGCACCAGGAAGCAGAGAGAGAGATAGGTAAATGCTGGCACCAAGTTCATGTTCTCCTTTTTGTGCTGTCCAGGACTCCGCCCCCGTGAGATGTGTCTGTCTATGTTCATGGTGGCTTTCCCCACATGGATTAACCCAGTCCAGATGATCCCTCAAAGCCTTGCCCACAGGCTTGTTTTTTAAGTGATTTTAGATCCTGTCAAGTTGATGGTGGATGCTGCCCATCGTAGGCCTGACGGTTGGCCCGCACACTTAGAATGTAGGAACTCAGAGCCCTGTCAGGGGTCTGGACACCTGGCAAGCAGTCAGTTACCCCCTCGGCCTGTCGGACAGCTTTGCATTTTTGTTTCAGTTTTGTCCTTTGGATTCCATCTGCCATCCTCACTTTACAGCTGTGACAACCTGTTGGGTCTATTAATAAATTTATTGGTGTTGGGAAGTGGACTGAGAGCCTCATGCTAAACACGTGCTTTATGACCCAGTGACACACCCAGCCCATTATGAATGAGTTTAGGTGTTTAAGCAAAGCTTGTTACTCAGAGCTATGCTGTGTCCTCTCAGGCTGTTTTTTTGTTTGTTTGTTTGTGAGGTGTCCAGGGAGCCTCTGGGACAGCTATTATCCTGTCTGAGTCGGTGTCTGTTTATAAGATAGGACGAAGTTGCTGGCCCTATCTGCGTAAGGATGGTCACTTGGCTCTCAGGATGAAAGGCGCCTTGTAGCTACAATTCTGATTTTTTTTACTCTCTTCTGTGTTGGCCTCAGTCAAAACATTTTTTGAGCACCTGCTGTGCGCCAGGGATTGAAGCTGGTTCTTGTTTTATTGCAGGGCACCATCTCTCAGGGAAGACAGAATACAGCTGCGTAGGTGATTGCCAGGTTAAGTAAAAAGTCTACTGGAAGCAGCCAAGATTGTGGCTGCCCATGCAAGATTTTGGTGTTCCCACAGGAAACTACTTACGGCTCTGTAGCTCCCAGAGATCTCTGGCCTACCTGACTGGTTGGTACTCACCCATGTGATAAAGGCCCACTGCTTCTCATAGGGCTGGGACTCCTCCCCGGTCCCGAATAGCAACACAGGCAGGGTCTTTTATAAATAGGCAGTTTCACCAACCAGTGTGAGTTCTGGGGGGCCGGGGCCCACATCTTGCTGCTTTGTCTCTGTCTTGGCTGAGTAATTTTGAAGGCCTCGGGCCTGGGTGTTGGGCGGCCTTGCCTGATAGATGGTGTAGGGGTCTTCGCCTGTCTGGGTGCTGAGTGCTTTGTGTTCATTCTTTCTGTTTATCCCTGAAGTGTGTGTCTAAGCCATAGGTCTCCTGGCACTGCCTGGAACACAGGTTTGGAGGGGTGGTGTTGTGCCTTCGACCACAAGTGGCAGGGTGTAGCTGAGTTCAGGCTCTGCACAGAGCAGAGGCCTGCCCAGACCTGTCTTCAGTGTGCCAGTGTGGCCTTGTGTCCCCCAGGTCGGCACGTACGCTTGCTTGGCTGAGATGGACCAAGGAAAGGGTCACGTGCACAAGAGACTACTCACGGGAGGGGTTTGTGAATGCTGTTGGCCTCTGGGCAGACCTGAGTCTGGGAGGGGCTGGATGGAGGAGGAGACGCTGGGCAGTCTGGGGAGGGGGCTGTGAGAGTTGAGGCTGGAGCAGTGACTTGGGTGGAGTGTCTGAGAATGTGGTGCTTCTCAGGACTGGCCTCTGCGAGCTTTGTAGGTGTGGCTTTGGCCTGGGCAGGTGTCAGGCCAGATGCTCCTGCACCTGTAGCATTTGCTATAGCTTGGCTCCTGTGGAGAGAGGCTCTGCCACTACCCCGTTTCACAAGGTGAGGAAGCTGCTCTACAGAGGGACCTCCTGAGGTCACAGAGCTAGGAGGCCTGGCCAACCCCAGCCGAGGCCAGTGAGAGACAGCCTGGAGAAGGTTCAAGAAAGATGAAGGAGGAACTGCTGCCTCCTATGAACCATGTTCTCACGTGCGCTGGGCCGCTGGGGTCACCTTTTGAAGTGGGATGGGCCCCGTGCACCCCCAGCTGACCTGGCACTTTTCCAGGCAGATAGATATTGCTGGGTTTAAGTGGTGGCTGGGGATCCCCTGGGAGGTATGGCTGGAAGGGAGGAGGACTGTGGCCAAGCACCACCTCTATGTCCTGACTGTAAAAAAGGAGGCAGGCTCTGTGGGGACATGTGAATTACAGAAAAGCAGCATGGCGTGCATGGGCTCAGCATAAGCTCTGAGGGAGCCAGCTCAGGCTGAGCTGATGTCCCGGGTGAGGATGTCTGTTGGAATGTCTGCCCATAGGATTCTTTTTAGGATCAGGAATTAGAGTTGTTAAGAAAGGGAGTGGGCTACAGCTGGCTGAGGGAAAAACCTCCAAAGAGATGGCTTCTTGTTCTGAGGTTCAGGCCCGTTGGCAGTCCTTGGGCAAATCTCTCAGGATGGCAGCAACCCTTCAAGCTGATGGTTGTTAGCTGTTGTGGGCCAGCATGGAGGGAGGAAGTGTGTCTGTGCGGAGTGGTAGCAACGCTGTTTTCGGTTCCTGGGCCTATTTTAAGGCCAGTGATTCTGGTTTCTGCTAGCCCTAGGACTGGAGCAACTTTGAGGCACTGGTGAAGTGGAAACCCATGTCCTTGGGGGTGCCTGAGGGCTCTGGGCCTTGGGTGAAGAGACCGTGGTCACAGCTGCAAGGCCATCTGCAGCCAGCCTCCTCGGCATCACCGGGTCCGGGCGACAGTGCTGTGCTGTCCTGCTCTGTGGCATGGCTGAGTCATTTCCCACCCGCTGGCTTTCAGTCTTCTGACGTGGACGCTCCCTGCCTCCTTCACCAAGCTGGGAAGGCTCCTGAGTGTCAGCTTAGCCTGGAGTTCACTAAAGAGAAGCCAGCTCCACATGGATCACTTGTTTAAAAAGCACCAAACAGTCTAGCCAGTTAAAAAGAGCTCATTTGCTGGGTGTGGTGTTACACGCCTTTAATCCTAGCACTCAGGAGGCAGAGGCAGGTCTCTGTGAGTTCCAGGCCAGTCAGAACTACACAGTGATAGCCTGTCTAACGAATGAATGAATGAATAAATAAAATAGTTTTTAAAAAAGTAAAGCAAATTTGCTGGATGCAATGGTATGCAACTCTAATCCCAGAACCCTGGAGGCAGGAGGATCACTTTGACTTTAAGGCTAGTTCAGGCTACACAGCAAGTTTTGGGCTAGCCTGGGCTACTTATGAGACCCAGTCTCAAAATGTTTAAATACCAAACATTTTAAATATGAAAACTCAACAATAGTTGAGTGGCTGTGACATAATTTATCTAACTGGTTTTATTTTGTTAGTAACTTGGCTTCACAAATAGGTCTCTGTATTGATCTGGCAACCTGGGAGGCCTCTTTTTTTCTTTCTAAGACAGGGTTTCTCTGTGTAGTTTTGGAGGCTGTCCTGGAACTCGCTCTGTAGATCAGGCTGGCCTCGAACTTACAGAGATCCGCCTGCCTCTGCCTCCCAAGGGGAGACCATTCTTAGAGTCTGACCTCCAAGGGCCAGGCTAGGGCCGTCACTAGAGGAAGATGCTCACCAGACTCACAGGAAGACATTTTAACACTGGCACAGAGCAGGAGGGAAGGCGAGCTTTAGTAGGGAGTAGTGGTGTGTGCAAAGAATCTGGGAAGAAGCCTGCACTGAGAGTGTGCGTGTGCAAGGGGCTGAGGAGAGTGCACTGAGAATGTGCGTGTGCAAGGGCCTGAGGAGAGAGTGCACTGAGAGTGTGGGTGCAAGGGGCTGAGGAGAGTGCACTGAGAGTGTGTGTGTGCAAGGGGCTGAGGAGAGTGTGCACTGAGAGTGTGTGTGCAAGGGGCTGAGGAGAATGCACTGAGAATGTGTGTGCAAGGGGCTGAGGAGAGAGTGCACTGAGAGTGTGTGTGTGCAAAGGGCTGAGGAGAGTGCACTGAGAATGTGTGTGCAAGGGGCTGAGGAGAGAGTGCACTGAGAGTGTGTGTGTGCAAGGGGCTGAGGAGAGTGTGCACTGAGAGTGTGTGTGCAAGGGGCTGAGGAGAGTGTGCACTGAGAGTGTGTGTGCAAGGGGCTGAGGAGAGTGCACTGAGAGTGTTGTGCAAGGGGCTGAGGAGAGTGTGCACTGAGAGTGTGTGTGTGCAAGGGGCTGAGGAGAGTGTGCACTGAGAGTGTGTGTGTGCAAGGGGCTGAGGAGAGAGTGCACTGAGAATGTGTGTGCAAGGGGCTGAGGAGAGTGCACTGAGAGTGTGTGTGCAAGGGCTGAGGAGAGTGCACTGAGAGTGTGTGTGTGTGTGCAAGGGGCTGAGGAGAGAGTGCACTTAGAAATCACGTGTGCAAGGGGGCTGAGGAAGGAGCCAGCACCCTGTTGGTCTGTTAGTCCTCAGTCTGTCTGCTCACCTGAGAGATCTTTGCCTGGGATCTCTGATTTCCTGCTTCTGGAGGCTCAGAGCCCGTTGTCCCCACTAGGAACAGTGATCACAGCCCAGGCGGGCTCCCATGACACCTGCCTGTCCACCTGGCCTCCTCCCACACTGCATGCCCACCAATGCCCAGCAGCATGTGTCCCTCCCTTCCACGTCTTGGTGACACCTCTTACACATCCATCACCCAGGGCTGCTCAGTGGGCAGCCTCGTAAGCCCTGTCTCATTCCATCCTCATAGCTCCCTGAGAAATAGGAACGGATTCCACATTTTATAGAAAAACTACCACAAAAAATGGGGCCCAGAAGCTGGGCAGTGGTGGCGCACACCTTTAATCCCAGCACTTGGGAGGCGGAGGCAGGCGGAGCTCTGTGGGCTTGAGGCCAGCCTGGTCTATAGAGTGAGTTCCAGGACAGCCAAGGCTATTTAAAAGCGGTGGGGCAGAGCATTGAATGGTGTTCTTATCATCTTGGGTTTGGGTGCACTCAGCTTTCTAGAGGGCAGAGTTCTTAACCCTGCACCCAAGCCCTGTCAGAGGGCTGGAGCTTGTCATGCCCTGGCAAATGGGCTATATATAACCCTGGAAGCTTCCTGCAGAGCAGAGCATCTTCCAGGTCCCCTGGTGAGGACACATGGAGCTTGGATCGCAAGGGTAGGCTGCTGGGCTGTGGTTTCAGCCATGTTCTGACCAGATATATCTTCCTGAACCTCCAGATGTCCCCACCTCTGGATCCATCCCTTTGGCGTCTTCCCTGGAGCTCCCTTCCTCCCTCTGTGCTGCACGTGGTGTGGGCTCGTGGGCTAGGAAGTACTTGTCCTGGGCTGGGGCACTGGGCAGCTGTTGCTCTTAATCCAGTGTTGTCCTCACTGGCTCCATTTGAACCTCAGCTTCCACTTCCCTGCAGCCTCCCTGCCTCAGTCTACCCACTTGTCACCACACTGCCCACTGTGTCAGCTCACCTTTGGACAGGGCCACTGCTGGGAACCGTGGGTGCATCCAACTCTGCTGGGGGAACCCGAGGCACTAATGTGTGTTAGTTACTGTCCCATCCTGAGCTGTATTCCAGCCTGCCTAGAAACTTTCAACCCCATGTGCCCACTCTCCCCACCCCCAAGACAGGAATTCACTCCGTGGGCCCTGGCATCTCCACTGTTAGCACGTTTCCCGTGTGACCAGGGCAGCACTCATGGTTGGGGGTCCCTGATCTGTCCAGCTACCTGTCCTTCCCATTTCATAGATGGGGTCGCTTGCCACTGAGGCTCAGAAGCCAAAGAGTGCCCGTGATGCCTCCCTTGTCAGAGTTGTCCTCCCCCTTCCTGAGTGGTCTTTGCTCACTCCTCTTCGTGGCCATCACCATTCTGAGGGACAGTCAGTCGATAGCCTCCGCCTTGGGTCTTCTGTCCCACCTGGGTTGGTTGGGTTAGGGAGTATCCCAGTGGGGTTCATGAGGGATGATCCCCCAGGACATGCTCCAGGTAGTTTGGACCAGGTAGCAAAATGCTCTGGAGATCCAGGATGTAACAAGAAGCTCTCAGGATGCTGCCAGCCTAGCCTTGTCACCAGCAGGGGAGTTAGGGCAGGTTCAGGAGGCCCTAAGGAGACCCCGAGTGGCTCACACAGGACATGACCATGAGAGCTAGGAGGAGCAGGAATGCCAGGCCCTAATCACTCCATCCTGGGGCCCTGTTGGTGTGAGGAGACTGAGGCCCATTGGTGGCAGATGGTGTTTCCTTACTTTTCATGCGGGCAAACAAGGCCCCCAGAACATACACATGGGAGGAGCCCCAGACTTTATGAGACCCACTGGGCTGCAGAGTGAAGTAGTGATCTATCAGCTGGATGGTGTCCTCAGCTGTCCCTGGGCTATGCAGGCATTGGGGTTCCGAGGTTTGTTTAAACTCACAGGTTTAGAGTCGTCTAACCAGTGAAGGACCCTTTATACAGTCCAGGCTTAGAACGGAGCCCTATCAGCTCACTCTGGGGCTCCTCTTCCCCTTTGATCCTCCTTTTGGTGTGGACATGTGTATGTGATTGTGCATATGTGATGTGTGTGCATGGAGGCCTGTGAAGGCCAGAGGTCAGCTGGAGATGTCTTCCTCAGCTACTTTCCACTTTAATATTTTGAGGTTTTCTTCCCGAACCTGGAGCTCACCTATTTGGCTGGGTTGGCTAGCCAGCAAGCTCCAGGGATCTTCCTGTCTCTGCTGCCCTGGTGCCGGGATCACAGCTTTTATATGTGTGCTCGGAGTGAAACTCAGGTCTTTACGTTTGGCCAGCAAGCACTTTCCTGACTGAGCCACTTCCCCAGCTCCAAAGCCTCTTCCTGGCAAGGGTGAGACAAACCCCCAGCCGGCTTATGTATTTATCTGTGGTATATATGTAGAATGGGTTGCCCTTGATCTCATGGCAATCCCCCTACCTCATCCTGCCCAGGACTGGGATTACAGGTGAGAGTCATCGCACATGGCCTTGAGGCTCTCAAATACTATTTAATGCTGCTGCCAAATGACTCATGTCTGCCTGAAGGGTGTCGGGAGATGAAGGGAGAGTGTGGTCTTTGCTGGGTGGCGGCACTGTCCCTGTCTACTGGAAACCCTAGTGTTTGGGTGGGATTTGAATGCAGACAATGCTTTCCACACTTGGGGTGAAAGGAGACCCAAAGCTGTGATTACCCATGGACTCAGAGAAAACCTGTATGAAGGGCTCTCACCTCCACACTCACCGCAGGCATGCTGTTCCTGCAGTCCTCAGCACAGAAATTGAGTGATGGGCAGGCTGTGATTGAGGTAGCTTTGGGCTGGCCTTGTGTCATCTAGATCTTTCCTTTTTTTTTTGGTTTTTCGAGACAGGGTTTCTCTGTGGCTTTGGAGGCTGTCCTGGCACTAGCTCTTGTAGACCAGGCTGGCCTCGAACTCACAGACATCCGCCTGCCTCTGCCTCCCAAGTGCTGGGATTAAAGGCGTGCGCCACCAATGCCCGGCCGTCTAGATCTTTCTAAAGCATTGCTTCATAGGTACCTTTGCAACAACAGCCATAAGAGACCTTTGTGCCTATGAGAGTCTTGCCTGCTTGTGAGTCCTGCCCATCTGGACCACATCTTTCTGTTCATTTGTTTTTTAGACAGGCTCTTAATGTAGCCCAGGCTCATCTCAAACTCACTATGTAGCTGAGGATGACTTTGAACTTGTGACCTTCCACACTGAGTCCTGTGTATTGCCAGGATGGAACCCAAGGTTTTGCGAATGCTAAGCAAACATTCTACCTATGGAGCCGTACCCCCGCCCTCCAGTGCATGTCTGTATGTGCGGCTGTGGCTGTTGTATGGGCTGTGCCGCTCAGTTTTCCGAACCCAGCACGCAGAGCTGAACTGTGATTCGTCCTGCACCCAAGAACATGGAGCTTGCTGGAGAGGGAGAGACCCGAACAGGAGGGCAGAGCATCATCTTTCACACCTGTGGCCTCTTTCCACTGCCCTGTGTCCTGTTCATGCCCTTGTGGGGCCTGCCCCGACACACCGGGACATCCAGGCCTCACTACTGATGTAGGCAGTGAACAGTCTTCTTAGGAATGTTGCTCGAGATTCCAGCATCAAAGGAGATTAACACAAGAAAAGCATACGGGCTTGTGGAGTATGCGTGTCATGTGACTCGGAGTCCCCCTCGAGGTGAAGGGCTAAAGCTGTCTGTGTTTCATGCTAGGTCTGATGAAGTGGATAGTTGTGCATGTGGAGGCCCACACCTATACTCTCACCAGCTGAACTTAGGGGCTGAGGCAGAAGGATTGCTGCAAGTATAATGGGCTGCAGAATGAAACACAGTCTCAAACAAGCGAGCAGAGCATGTGGTAGTCTGAGAGAAAGGCAGCTGAACAAAATTATGGGTTGATGTCAGTAAAGTGACCTCTTGGTCTTGGGAAGTCCTGGAGTATAAGGTGTGGGAGGCCAACGGAGGGGAGATTCCATCTGTACAGCCACGGAGAATTGTGTCATATTCATGCTGGGTGAGACTTTCCAACGGTGCGGTTACTTTGGGGTCACCCACACTTTGTAAGTAAGCCCAGTAAGCTCGTGGGTTCCTCAAGCTGTACCTTGGTGGGATTGTCTTTCGGTTTGTCTTGGGATCTATAAGGAAGGGGTAGAAGTTTCTTTTCTTTCTCCTGACAGAGTTTTCACGACACCCTCTGTATGTCCCAGGTCACAAGCCCAGAGATGGCCTGCCTTGCCTCAGTTTCACTCAGCATCACCACCTGAGCCATGGCCTGTCTCCATCTGCCTGGCCCACAGCAGACACCTGTCACTGCTGGTCATGTCTTTGATGGCTTCTTGATGCCTATAGGGCAGAAGGCGTAAGGCTCTTAGTGCTCTTTGCTCCTCTTAGTGATGCAGGAGGTCCCCAGGACTCCCCACTCTGCTCTCCTCTGCCTGGAATTGCCCTCCTGTCTGTTGGACAGCCTCGGGGGTCAGCTCAAGGTCCTCTGGAGCCTTTTCCTGGTTCTGTAGGAACTGACCTCCACTCCCTTCCGAGGGCACTCTGCCACCAGGCTCCTCCCCACACCTCCCTGTGCCCCTTCCAGTGCCCGCTCAGTGGACAGTGCCATGTCACCCCCACAGGAACTCAGAGTGAGGGACGTGGGACTGTATCGGGTGTTGAGTTGGTGGAAGAGGCCTTTAGAGTGGAGAGGGTGTCCGGGTTTGGGGAACCAGCCTTTGACAGGGGGCTTTCTCCTGAGCCCTTCCCACAGTGGGAAAAGAGATTTCCTTGATTCAAGCTGGGATGGGCTATGGCTGGCTGCCTTTAGGAAATGAGGGGGCAGCTACATCAGCCTCAGGGCATCTCAGAGATGGTCTGTGGGAACAGGGCATAGTTCCTACCCTCAACTCTTGGTTTCCTGTAAGTGAATGAGGAACAACTGTCCACTGACGTTCTGGGACATCTGTTTGAAGCCTCCCTCCCTCCCTCCCTCCCTCCCTCCCTCCCTCCCTCCCTCCCTCCCTCCCTCCCTCCCTCCCTCCTCCCCTTGACAGGGTTTCTCTGTGTTGCCCTGGCTGTCCTGAAACACTATGTAGACCAGGCTGGCCTGGAGCTCAGAGACACCCCTACCCCTGCCTCTGCTTCCTCCGTGCTGGAATTAAAGGCATGTGCCACCACTGCTGGGCTCACGTGTTATGCTCTTAAGGATTGTTTTAAAAAAACAAAAACAAAAAAACAAACGTCACTAGCTGTGGAAAGTACTATTGGCCAGCAGTGCCATTGCTTGAGGCCATCAGTAGGACCATGTGTGTGCTTGGGTTTGGGGACAACAGACATGAAGGAAGAAAGACAGCTTAGTGGCACATTTCTCCACTGTATGTCATGGACTTAAGTCCCTGATGTCTCACCGCCCTGTGAGAGCTGGAACTCCATGTTTGGAGCCTCAGACAGAGCCGTGGTTGGGCTGCTGGGGTTGCTGACTCAGGAGATCCAGATCCTGCCAGCCAGGGAGGTGGGGCGGGGATTCCAGAGTACTCCCACACCCCTCCTCCCTCCCAGTTCTCCTGGGAGTCCTCTCCCAGCAGGGAACCTGGTGGGATGAATCAGCCTCAGCTGGTACAGCAGTTGTTCTCAGCTGAGGCCACCCTCGTCCCTGGGCTCACCCGGGAGGGTTCCCTGAGCCCTACAGAGCTCTAGCCCACCTGTCACTCCCTTTCTGTAGTGTCACCCCTGTTGGTACATGGCACAGGGAGACTTAGGGAGACTGAGGCAGTTGCTCATGCTCTCCCAGTGGCAGTAGGTAGGGCCTAAATTTCCAGGATTTGGGCTGTGGCCTGTCCATTCTCGCATCCGTATCAGAGGCTGCCCTTTGGCGCCCTGTCCTTTTCTGGGTGGCCCTGTCCTGGACTGGCAGGCGAGGAAGCACCCAGCCCCTGGTTTTCAGAAGGCGGGTGGGCGGTTGCGGAAGTGAGAGCGGAGGCGGGAGCTGGAAGAGAATTGGTGCTGGAGGGGGCCGTTCCAGAAGGAGGAAGTTGCTCCATGTGCAGTGAGGGATGAGGACCCCCCGCAAGAAGGACCACCTGGCGGTGGGAAACGTGTGTGTTTGGGTTTGTTTTGCTCCCAAAGGAAGTATCTATATGACTGTGGTGTTAGGGAGATACCGAGGGCTGGTTAGCACTAGGGGTCTGCCCAGGTCTGGGGGTGCACCAAGACCTATTTTGAGTGATGGTTCATTATCTGAGTACATGGGAAAGCTTAGTGCACTTGGGCCTGCAGAGCCTGCCGCCAGCTGGTGCCAGCCCCAGTGTAGACAAGATGCAGCTACATGAATGGGGATAGGGTGCCCGGATCCTACCCAGAGCCTGGCACAAAGAGCGGGGTGAAGAAATAAATGAATAGTGAGGCCCAAGTTCTAGCCTAGGTGCTGACCTCTGCACTGGTCAGGGAGTGGCTGGAGAGGGTGGGCTCTTGGGTGTCTGAGGTTCTGTGACTCACCTCCTGCCCTGTAGCACATGAGTGGAAGCCAGAGGAGGGGAATAGTGACTGGTCAGTGGAAAAATAGCCTCCAGCCTCGGGAGACGGAGGTGTTGACTGGAGTTTGTCTCAGGAGGTTCACAGCTCCCAGGGGGTGAGGGCACCCTGTTAAGTGTTGCAGAACTAGTTTTCCATGTGGAGATGAAGGCCACCATAGTGGTGAGCCTAGGGGTGGGGGTTTGCATCTGGAGACCTCTCGGTTGATGAGATGTGCCAAGGAACAGCACAGCGGTCTGGAGACAGGCTGTGGGTGATGATGTGGCAGGTGCCGTGCCGTGCCGTGCCGGTCACGTGGGTGATTCTGTGGCATTGCTGCTGCAGAGGAAGCATAAGGGACAGCTCTGTGGGAACTGGAATCCTGCAGGCCACCCCAGAGGAAGCTCACACACTCCCTGGCAAGCGGGGAGGCTGCAGAGTGCCAGCATCTACCGTGACCTTGCTAGGCAGCCTGGATGTCAGCACCTGGTTTCCCGACTATGAAGTGGGTTCTGAGGATGGTGTGTGTGTGTGTGTGTGTGTGTGTGTGTGTGTGTGTGTGTGTAAATTTGCCTTCGTGTTTCTGAGTATATGCCATATGTTCATGTGTTTGACTTCGAATTTGCTGGCTGCCTACAGTGACCTCTGTCTAGCAAGGTGTAAGGATCCTCACAGATAAGCAGATGCATGTGGGCAGTGGTTTGACCCGGCCACAAGGTGGCAGTGGCATGCCTGACTGGTGACTCAGGCTTTGTGCCTCAGTTTCCTCCTACCATGTGAGTGAAGACCACGTCAGAGTGGGCACTGAAAAGGGAACCAGCCCCAGGGTACAGGGAGCACTTAGTGTGTCTAGGAAGGTGCAGCCCATCAGTGGCAGTCTGGGGTGGGGCTGAGTGTGCAGACCCCAGAAGCTGAGCACAGAGAAGCTGCCTACTGCTAAGGGAGGTGTAGTCTCTGCGGAGGCATTTGGTCAGGGACCTGGGTCAAGGTTGGCTACTGCATTTGGGGGAATGCAGGGCAGATTCGTAGGTACTGTCTGGAGAATGTAGCCGTGTGGTGAGGGAGCCTGAACTTCCTGAAGAAGATACCAGACCAGCTGAGCCTGATTTGACTGTCCACACCCCACACACCCCCACTTCCCTTGGGATTGCTCACATGGGACCTGAATGACCAGTTCTTCATCCAGGGCCCCATGAGGGCAGCCTGGCTTCCTAGGACAGCCTCTTTGTGCTTTGTGTCCCAGGGAATGAGGGCCCTCAGCACCCAGGCACAAGATGACAAAAGGCCTATTGAGGCCACAGAAGCCTATTCATCCTGCCCAGAGGACCAAGGGCCACCCTTGGACTCTTGTCAAAGAAAGTTGACCTCCTGGCTTCTGCTGTGGGAGGTATCCAGAAGCCAGCAGAATCCACGCTGACCAGGTGTGCTCTCGGGAAGACCTTGTCCATGCAGCCGTGGTGTGGTTGGGTCCAGACCAATAGCCAGCATGCAGGTGCCACAGCGGAGAGACGCTATCCCAGTGCCCCTACCCTTTGCCAGACTGTTCCTTGGAGGGTAAGCACCGACCGCCTACCAGAGTGCCCCTGAGGTCGGCCCCTCCAGCTCCTGTTCCTCGCTAGGCCTTTTCCTGTCCTCCCTCAGCCCAGGCTTACCTGCGATGGCCTTGAATGCTGCTCCCCAATCACCTCTCCACCTTCTTTTCACTTCTCCACCTTCTTTGCCTTCTTAGCTTATAGTTTCCAAAGAGCTGAACTCCCCTCACTGGAGGGCAGCTGGCAGCTGGGCCAGGGTGCGTGCTCTGCCTCCCAGCCCTTGCTCCTTGCCAGGCTCTGAGCGCCGTGTGCCAACAGCCCGGGTAGTGTGCACTTGGGATGCCCCACACCCAGCACGAGTGGGTGCCGCTGGGTTCACAGGCCAGCTGGGGCCAACTGTGCTCCTGGGCAACAACAAGAAACCTGCTGATGGAATTGTGAGATGCGGAGCGTGTTGTTCAGGGAGCCTTGAAAATGGGCCACAGATCGCATTACAGGTGGTTGTGAGCCACCACCATGTGGTTGCTGGGAATTGAACTCAGGACCTCTGAAAGAGCAGTCAGCATTCTTAACCACTGAGCCATCTCACCAGCCTGGAAAACTAGGAAACAGGAAGGAACCACAGCTCTACCACTCTAGAGACACTCCGGACATTTGGATACTTTCTTTCAGTCTTTCTGGGCATTAAAAGCAGAACAAAACCAAACTATATTCTCTTAAGTATTTCTATACTTACGTTCATTTTCTGTGTTCTGACTCCCTCTCTTGATGTAAGAAATTTTCTAGTAGTTAAGTTGTATTAAATTCTGGCATTTGCTAACCATAGTTGCTGAAAATGTCTTGATTCCTTTGTGTGTGTGTGTGTGTGTGTGTGTGTGTGTGTGTGTGTGTGTGTGTGTATGTGTGTGTGTGTGTGTGTGTGGTGGAAGCCTATGGTTGACACTGGGTATCATCTACAGTTACCCTCCACTTCTTTTTTTGAGAAGGGGTCTCTTCACTGAGTCTCCGGCTTGTTGATCTGGCCAGATTAGCTGGCTAGCAAGCCCCACATGTAAGCCCGTCTCACATCCCTGTGCTGGAACCCAGTATGCACCTGCCACCCTGACTTTTTATGTGGGTCCTGGGGAGTGAGTCATAAGCTTTTGTGGCAAGCACTTCTTTGAGCCATCTGCAGAATCCTGTTTTGGTTCCCTTTGTTTGCTATTTGAGTTAGGGGATCTTACTGTGTAGTCAAGGCTGGCCCACAATTCTCTGTCCTCTTGTCTCAGTCTCCTGAGTGTTGGAATCATATGTGGGGTATCATGTCCAGCTGTTTTTGGTTATTTTTTCAGTAGATCAACTTAAAATATAAAATTCAAAATATATAAGAATTTTTTGTTTTGTTTTCTTGAGTCAGGGTTTCTCTGTGTAGCCTTGGCTGTCCTGGAACTCATTCTGTAGACCAGAGTGGCCCCAAACTCACAGAGATCCACCTGCCTCTGCTTCCCGCGTGCTGGGATTAAAAGCATGTGCCACCACCACCCAGCAATAAAACAATTCTTCATGAAAAACCCAGTTGGGGACATAGCTTTGTAGCAGAGTACTTGGCTTAGTTTTCACAAAGCCCCAACACCCCTCTCTGTCAAAAGTCATAGTTATCTATTTATTTATTTATTTATTTTGGTTTTACGAGACAGGGTTTCTCTGTATTGTTTTGGAGGCTGTCGGTCTAGCCTGGCCTCGAACTCACAGAGATTCACCTGCCTCTGCCTCCCGAGTGCTGAGATTAAAGGTGTGTGCCACCACCGCCCGGCTTCCCAAAAGTCAAAGTTTTTAAGGGCCATCGAGATGGCTTAGTGATAAAAGTGTTTGCCACCAAGCCTCACAACCTGAGTTCCATCCCCAGAACACACATGGTTGTAGGAGAGAACTGGCTGTCAAAATTGTCCCCTGACCATCACACATGTGCTGTGGCACACTCCCCTCAAATTTTAAAAAAGACAAACCAAGCCTTTTGTATTAACTGCTTTTCTTGTTGCTGTGACAAAATATCAGAAAAACAAAAGCAGCTTAAGGGTTTGAGCTTATAGTTTAGTAGGGTTATAATTCATCATGGCAGAGAGACCTGTGGGGGGATGCGAGTAGCTGGGAGTCAGAGTTCTGACTCTCAGCTGGCTTTCCGCGTTCCCCACTTTTATTCAGGCCAGCCCTAATCTACTTGCTCCAGGTCTCCTCCTACCTCTGCCTCTGAAGTACAGGCCAGCCTTGCCTAGGATATTGTTCACAGGGATGAATTCAGGCCTTCACGCTAGTACAGAAACTCTCCAGCTACGGAGTCATCTCCCAGGTCCCCACTGAATACCGCCTTGATTTCATCGATCACCTTATCCATTTCATTCATTTGCTCAGTTTATAAGCATTCATTGTTTCTGTAACCAGACACTGTCGTGGGAGCTGACTGTATAATAGTGAACAGAATGACTACAGACAGGCAAGACTGAGGGCTTCAGGAAACTGAAGTTCTGGCGGGACGACTTTGTTTAGCGTGTTTCAGGCTCAGAATACAGTATTCTTTTTGAGACAACAGCTGTTTTTCGTTTGTTTGTTTGGTTTTTGGTTTTTCAAGGCAGGTTTTCTCTGTGTAGCTTTAGAGCCTGTCCTAGAACTCATTCTGTAGACCAGGTTTGCCTTGGATTCACAGAGATCTCCCTGCCTCTGCCTCACCGAGTGCTGGGATTAAAGGCATGAACCACCATCACCCAGCAACAGCCAGGTTTTGTAAATAAGTAAATAAATAAAAAGATAAAATATCCATTCTAGGGGCTGGAGAGATGGCTCAGAGGTTAAGAGCACTGGTTGCTCTTCCAGAGGTCCCAAGTTCAATTCCCAGCAACCACATGGTGGCTCACAACCATCTACAATGAGATCTGGTGCCCTCTTCTGGCATAAGCAGACATGCAGGCAGAACATGGTGTACATAATAAATAAATAATTAAAAAATATCCATTCTATTTGATAGTGATAATGCATAGGGGTAGAGAATGCTGGCAAGGTGGGGCTTGCAGGGGTGTGTGTGTGTGTGGTATGTGTGTGTGTGTATGGTGTGTGTGTGTGGTACGTGTATGTCTGTGTGTTGTGTGTGTTATGTGTATATGTATGTATGTGTGTGTCTGTGTGGTATGGTGTGTGTGTGTATGTATGGTTTGTGTGTGTGAGTTTGTGTGTGTGTATGTGTGTTTCTCAGTGTGTGAGTGTCTGTGTGTGTGTGTGTGAGTGTGTGAGTGTGTGAGTGTGTGTGTGTGTGTGTGTGTGTGTGTAGGGCAGAAGACAACTTCAGTTGCCATCTTCAACAACACTGTTCACCTCCTTTGACACAGGGTCCCTCTACTCTGCCGTTAGACTGGCCACCAGTGAACCCCAGGGGTACTCCTGATGCTGCCTCTCCAGCACTGGGGTTGAACCACCACACCCAGCATTTTTACATGGTTCCAGGAATGGGACTCAAGTCCTCATGCACTTTACTGACTGATCTGTCTCCACATCTTGGGGCTTGCAATTTCAGATTGACCAGGCTGGCCTCTAACTCAGAGATCCACCTGTCTCTGCCTCCCAAGTGCTGGGATTAAAGGCGTGCCTCTCCACCACCGGGCTAAATTGATTTTTAAAAATATTTGCTTTATGTGTCTGGTTGCTTTTTCCTGCATGAATGCCTGAGCACCACATGCATGTCTGGTGCTTGTGGAGGTCAGAAGAGGGCGTTGGGTCCCCTGAAGCTGGAGTTACAGATGGTCTGGGAACCCCATGTGGGTGCTGGGAACCAAACCCAAATCTTTTGCAAGAGTAGCCAGTATTCTTAAATGCTGAGCCAACTCTCCAGCCCTGGGCTTGCAATCTTAATGGGGACCTAGAGCTAGGAGTGGATAGAGGTCTGACTTTTCTGTAGGGGAGGAAACTTGTCAGCAGAAACAAATGTCCACAGACTGGGAGTTGTGCAGGGAAGTGACAACCAGGAGTTTCTACTGGAGACTGTCTGTGGTCACATGGGGCCTAGAGAATGATGGGTTTGGGGTTTGTGTTGAAAGTGAGAGTCTTGAATGTGTTAGGACTCTACATCTGAGTAACAAAAACGCACGGTGTCCTACTTATGCTTTGCTGCTCACCAAAAGAAACCTAGAGAAGAAAGGGGTGTATTTTAGCTTACAGGGCCTTTAATGGTCCATTACTGGGAGAGTTGGGGCAGGAACCATGGTGGAACACTGCTTTGCTGGCTCACTCCCAAGAACCAGGTGCCCAGGGAATGGTGCTGCTCACAGTGGGCTGGGCCCTCCTTCGTAATTAGCTTTCAAGACAATCCCCACAGACACGCACACCCACGGGATGTGTGATCTGAGAAACCCCTGAGACTCCTTTCTCAGTGACTCTAGACTGTCCACGTGTTGAGTTAAGGCTAACTAGGATACACACCAAAAGAAGCTCAGACAAGGGTCATATACTGGCTGACTGTCTGTGGGAGGGCAGCAGCCTCTCTGAAGCTTCCCTTTGTACTGTTGCTGGCGTTTTCTTTTGTGTGATGGGGCCTCCAGAAGCTGCAGTTTTCGTCTGCAGCACGGCCGGGCAGTGGATGGTTTGGGCTGCTGTGATGGGAGGGTTGAGTTTTTTAAAAGGTACTTTACTGGCTGGAGAGATGACTCAGCCATTAAAGGCTAGACTCAAAACTGAAAAATATATATATAAAAAGTGTTTTACATTTATGTGTTGTGTGTATATGTGTCATGTCACATGTGTGGAGATCAGAGGACAACTTGTGGGAGTCAGTTCTCCCTTTCTACTATGTGGGTTTTCAGAATGGGCTCAAGTCCTCAGGCTTAGTGGCAAGCACCTTCCCTCACTGAGCCACTTAAATGACCCTATTTTTTATTTTAAGACAGGGTTTCACTCTACAGCTCTTGAACTTACCATCTTGTCCAGGCTGGCCTCAAACTTATAGTCATTCTCTTCCTTCAGCCTCTCAAGTGCTGGGATTGCTGATATATAACACCATGCCTGTCTGGAATTTAGTTTTATAGTTTGTTATGGGGTCTAGTTGGAATCTCATGTGACTCTTCTGAATATTTCTAGCTGCGTTGACTTTTTGAAAATGTGAATGTGTGTGTGTGTACATACATGCATATTTGTGTATGTGTGTGTGCATGTGTTCATGCATGTGCATATTGTGTGCCCAGGTGTTCATGAGTGTGTGTGTGTGTGTGTGTGTGTGTATACATGTTCCTGTGGAAGTGTGTATGTGTTGTACTTGGGTGCATATTCATGTGGGGAACCAGAGATTGATATTAAGGATTTTCCTCAGTTCTTCTTCACCCTACTCACTTTAATATATTTGTTTTTATATTTTAAATTATGTGTATGCTTGTGCCTTGTGTGCATGTGTGCGTGTGAGCGAAGATGCTAGAGGCCAGAAGAAAACACTGGGTCTCCTGCCTCCAGCTGGCAGTTTTAAGCTGTCATATGGGTGCTGGGAACTGAACCTGGGTCATCCAAGGGCAGCAAGTACTCTTAACCATTGAGCCTTCCCTCCAGACACAAGAAACCCACTTTTTTTAAAAAAATAAAAAGTAATTATTTTATGTACATTGATGTTTTGCTGGCATGCATGTCTGTGTGAGGGTGTCAGATCTTGGAGTTTTTAGCTGCCATGTGGGTGCTGGGAGTTGAACCTGGGTTCTCTGGAAGAGCAGTCAGTGCTCTTAACCACTGAGCCATCTCTCCAGCCCGTGACCCTACTTTTAAAATCGGGAATGGGAGTTGAACTTGGTTGGTCTCCCAGATTTGAACTTGATTGGTCTCCCAGCAGCCATGATCATGTCTCTTGAACTATAAATAGATGTGAATACATTGGTAAGCCTAATATTAGATTATTCTTGCACTGCTAATTAAATCTTGCTTAGTCAGTAACATGTTCTTAGTGGATTTCTGGATCCTGTCTAGTACTGCAGTTAAGATTTGTTGTTGCTGTTTTGAGTCAGGGTTTTATGTAGTGTTGGCTGGTCCTAAATTCATCATGTAGCCAAGGATGACCTTGAACTCCCAATCCTTCTGTCCACATTCTGGGATTATAGTTACTAGCTGCCACACTTGGTCTGCATGTACGATTTTCATGTTGATCCCTATGTGGTTTTATTGAATGTGTGTGCCTGGATATGTTGTTTTGGAGTCAGTTGTCTACTTCATAAAAAGAATGTGCAAGTGTCGTGGGCTCTAGTACTGTATGAGAAGCTGAAGTTACCTATGAACTGACAGCATTGCCCTCCCGGGGGTGTGCCAAGTCGCTAACACAGCAGTGTAGCAGTCCTTGACCTAGTAGGTTTACTAGGTGCCTGTTCAATACCTTGATCTTCTCGTGCTGTCTTCTCCATGACAATTGCAGGAGCAGCCATTATTAATCTTGCTGATGGGGAAACTGAGAGGTTGGGTCACTTACCCAAACAGGCAGCAGGCAGCGGGCAGCAGTATGCCATAGTTAACCCAAGATGGACCAAGGCTGGGCCCAGGTCCCAGGGTCATCCTGCTCGACTGGCAGAATTATGCTCTTCCCTGTAAGAGGCACAGGGCTAATTAGCATTGTCAGCCAGGTTGCAGAGGCACACTCCTTAGCTAAATTTTACTTTTGTATGACTTAATATTTCCTAAGCAAGTTTACTTTCCATCCTTGAGAGCCTCCATTTCCTCCTCCAACTAGAATCAGTTTTTACCTTACTGTCCCCACTCACTGCTCATGGTGAATGGTAGGCATTGCGGAGTGGTGAAAACCGTTACCTGACAAGTCTCCAGCTGGGACTGAACAAGGCAAGACACTCTGCTTTTGTTTTTTTTAGTCCTCAGAGAGTAAACAGCAGAGCTGTCTGACGGAATACTGGTCTCACAGCATCACAGACAGATGAAGGTTGAAGAGGAGACTCCTGGGGCTCTGCTGTATGTTTGGGCATGAATACACCTGATATTAGTTAGTCAGCTACACATTAAATAAAATGGCTTAGACAGAAGTCATCATAAGGCAAGGTTGTGAATCGATTGCTTGATGACAGTGTAGCCAGAGTTGCTCACTCGTATCCTCCCCCTCTAGTTCCCCTGGAGCAGTGAGTCAGTTTTCATTGATTTCCACCCAACAAGGACAACTGACTCCCTGTTGCTGCCCCTCAGGACTCTGACTCCCTGTTGCTGCCCCTCAGGCTCCCGCAGGGGAGGGAGGAACCTGGCAGCTGAGAGCTGTCCGTGGTGCTGCCCGAGTGAGGCTGTGTCTGCTGCCTAGGGCTTGGGCTCACTGAACTCACACGTGGTAAATGAGCAGTCCTTGGCAGCCCAGTGGCTGGATGGAGGACAGGAGCAGATAGGGCTCGGGAGACTAGAAAGCTCTGTGCTATATTGGTGGCTCACAGGCTTATGACCCAGGGGATTTCTTGCTGGGCAGGCCTAGGGAAAGAAGGAAGAAGGTCTTACCAATGGGAGAAACAGCGGGCCAACAAGAGTACATCTGCCTCTTGTGTGGTCACTCACACAGTACCACAGGACCAAAGGATGCTGGGAGTCTGTGATCCATTGGCTTCATCCTGGCTGGCCAAAGAGGCACGCTGAGCAGTTGCATCTAAGTTCCTCACTTGGACTATCACAGCCTATCGGGAACTTTGCTATGGCTCCTCTTCCCCAGACCTCACCATTGTTCTGGGAAGGTGGGAGGTTACCAGAGCAGTCCAGGTGGGGACCAATTGGGACCAGGATCCATGCTGTAGGATTTCAAAGCCTAGATTGTTCTGGGTCCCCAGGAGTTAGAAATTCTATGCCAGGTCTGCCCAGAACACATCTCAGTCTCTTTCCTTTCCTGTGAAGAGGGCTCTCTCCCTCCCCCTGCATGAAGTTTAGGCCTGTGACACCAAGCCGTAGATTTAGGACAAAAGGTAGTTTGTGGAGAAGGAAGATAGACGGGGAGACTGGCCAGCTGCCTGTGAAAGGCAGCTGCTCCCACTGTTCTGTCTCTGTTCCTCCTGTTTTCCTTTGGTTTGTGGCACAGTCCGTGTGACTACAACTAAGTTTTGCCTTTTCACCCAGGACTTTAAGACCCTTATCCCTGTGTCTGTATGGGGTCTTCGCAGACTTTACAAGGCCACATGTCTGAGGGTGTGGCTTAGGAATAGAACACTTGCTTAGCACAAGGGAGGCCCTTGGTTTGGTTCCCAGAACTTCAAGTAAATTAATCAGTCAACAGACATTTGGTTTAGTAAACATTAATAGGTCTTCTGTAACGTGATAATAGGTTTCTCTGCTGATGCAGTAAGCCAGATTAAGCCGAATTGAAACAGCAAAAGAACAGGTTTATTTGAGCAAAGCAACTCATGGATGAGTTCTCCAGCCCTAAGATCACAAGGAGTGTCACAAGTCAGGAGAAGTCACAAGCCCAAACTAAAGTAGGGAGCTTATATACCCTGTAGGCAAGAGGACGATGACATGTCCACCACAAGATGGGTTTGTGCCAGGTGTGGTCAAAACTGACAGCTTTAGGCGGGGTCTTGAGCTGCTGGCAACTTCAGGGGAGGAGCTGCCATAGCCACTGAGGATGCAGAACTGGGCTTTTTGGTGCCTTTTCGTTGTTGGAGACTCAGTGAGAGGGTGGGGTTTGGAGAGAGGAATGGGGCTTTCCGGATCAAACAGGAGTGAGCTGGAGGTCCCAGCCGAACACACATACTGTGATTTGCCTAATTATTGGCAGATGCTAATAACTGCAGACTCCTCCCCACCTTCTGAAAGTTGTTAAATTGTTTGCTCTTATTAGTAACACAGTGTTTATTTTTGTTTCTCTTGTTTTGCTTTGTTATATTTTACATGCATGAGTGTTCTGCCTGCAAGTATGTAAGTGTGCTCATATGTGTGTAGTGTCCATGGAGACCAGATCCCCATAAAGGGTGCTGGGTCCCCAGAACGGAGTTACACAGGTGGCTGTTAGCTGCCGTGTGGGTGCTGGGAACTGAATCCAGGTCCTCTGCAAAGAGCAGCCAGTGTTCTTAACCGCTGAGTCATGTCTCCATTCTCATTGTTATTTTAAGACAACCACCCCTTTGCTGTTTGTTTGTTTGTTTGTGTTTGAGTGAGGTCTCTTACAGGCCAGATGACCTTGAACTCCAGTTCTGTGTTACAGGTGTGCACCCTCACAGCCAGCTTCATCTGCTTTTTAGGCCTTTAATTTTTTTCTTTTTTTTCTGGAACACCACATGAGTGTAAGCACACAGGATTCAGTCTGATGAGCCTGACTTGTGTATGTGATAACTCTGATTCCTCTGTGGTGCTATGGGGAGCTGTAAGCCATTGGCCAGGCCAGCCGTGTTTCTTGTGTCTCCTTTCCTGGTTTCCACTGGGGCTCTCAGGAAACCCTGTGAACATTGTGTGTGCTGCCCTCTCTGTGGATGCATGCCTCATTCTCTGGTTGCACGTAGGAGGACTGAGTTATGGCAGCTTTATAAGAATCTGATGTTTTTAAGAAGGCAGATTTGTTCCTTTCAAAATACCACTCAGGGAACTGGAGGGAGGGTTCAGTGGTTGAGAGCACTGACTGCTCTTGCAGAAGTCCCAGACTCTCGGAACCCAACGTGGTGGCTCACAGCTGCCCATAGCTCTAGTCCCAGGGCGTCTGATGTTCTCTCTGGCTTCTCTAGACAGACACTAGGCACACATGTGGTGCCCAGACATACATTCAGGTAAACGTCCATACACATAGAATAAAATAAAAATGCCACTTAGGCCGGGCATGCTGGCTGACATGTCTAATCCCAGCTCTCGAGAAGCTGAGATAGGAGGATTCCCGATTAAACAGACAAGCAGGGCGGTGAGATGGCTTATGGAGGCCTGATGGCCTGGGTTTGACCCCACCCCACCCCTGCCCCACAGCCCACATGATGAGAGAAAAGAACAGACTTCCACAAGTTATCCTCCAATTTCCACACATACAACACAGCATGTTGTACATGTGCCCACATACATGACACAAATAAATAAATGCTAAGAAAAAGACGAGTAATAATGAAAAGTAGAAAAGGGACAGTTATTCAATGTGACCTCATTGGGAAGAGAAACAGAAAAAGAGGCCCAGAGATCCCTGAATTGTGAGGGTTAGGTTTAAAGATTTGTTTTATTATTTTCAATTGTGTGTTTGTGTTTGTGCACTTGAGTGCAGGTACCCACAGAGGCCAGAAGAGGGCATTGTGTCTCCTGGAGTTGAAGTTACAGGTGATTGTTTGCTGACTCCTGGGTTCTGGGAACCAAACCCCTGTCCTTTGAAAGAGTCATCACTCCAGCTCCAGTGTTGGAGTATGTGGACTGTGTGGACCCCCGGGCCCCTGCCTGGCTCTCCCTGAATTGGGCTTTCCTACCTTCTGCTCCTTGTGCCACAGAACTGCCAGCACCTGTGATTGGCTCCTTTGCAGGAAATCGTTGAGCACAGGTTTTTTCAAGGCCTGCGTGTGGCCATCAGGCAGATCAGTCTCCAGCTCTGGGACCTCGGGCACATCCTTTAGCTTCTTCTGTGAAAGGAGTTGGGGACAATCTGAGTGACAGTGAAGGTTTACTGTTAACAGTCCACAGAGCTTTTTGCCTAACTAATGTGTAGCTAAGGTCATTATCATTGTTTTGTAAATATTGTTAATTGCCTAGATGCCCTAGAAGCCACTACCAGATAAACCTTTGTGGTCCTGGGTATGGAACCCTTGACTTGATGAGCTTAGGCATAGAGCTGCACCCTGGCCTCACAGCTGACTGTATGAAAGAGTAAAGGAGCCCTTTCAAGGAAGGGCAGTACTTTCCTCTGTGGCTGACACTTGTGAGCTGCCTGAGTGTGACATCAATTGGATTGAGTCACAGGCCCCTGCTTGTCAGGCCAGAGACGCCTCTGCCTCATCTCATGGTGTGCGCATAGTTGGACATTGCCCAGTGCAAAAGGGAGGCAGGAATTTCCAGTGCTGGTGGATGTCCCACCCCGTGCCTGTGAGCCTGTCCCTGCTTCACTGAGGCTGGTGAGATGTGCTGCCTCTGACCCCTCCCACTCCCCAGTGTTGGGCACACACTGCTGTCGGAGGGAGGGGGGTAAAGACTGGTTCTGTGATGTGGCTAGCATCTTCTACTTGCTGTCCGTCCTTGGTCTGGCCAGTGATTGCCTCTGAGGATGGTGGAGGGTGTTGTACCATGTAGTCCTTCCCAGAAGCCAGGCACTAGGGCTACGTCTTCACAGTTCAGGAGAATGGGGAAAGAAAGAAATGCAGGAGTTTAACGGGTTGAGTAGCGCTGGGTGACAATTTGTTGATCCAATAGAGAGAGGAAGCCCACATTTACTTACCTGCTCTGTGCCAGGCACTGGCCGTTCCAGCCAGGAGCTGTCCATCCTCATGTAGTCGAAAGGAGCCTGTGGCTCCGCAGCTTAACACCTGTCCTCTGTCACATAATCAAATGGCAAAGCTTCTATCATTCAGGAAATGATTTCACGTTTCATTTATCATGCAGAAACACATTTATTATGCAAAAAAAATCTGAAGGAATCCAATGGGACTGTCAGGGCCTTCCTGCCTGCAGCTGAGATGCACTGGCTGTCCCTTTAAGTCGGGTTCTCCTTGGGACTGCCACAGCCTGCGGGGGAGGGCTAAGGATGTCTGAAGATTTCCCCAGCAAAGCCTTTCTCCTTGCAGCCTAGCCAGCCTGCCAGTGACGTCCTCACAGCTTCTAGATTTTCCTTTTCTCAAAGCCGCTGATTCATTTACAGGCTGGAGTCAGCTCAGCTCGGCAGTGGGGCCCTGGCAGCCCAGGCTGTCAGGCTGCCGCTGGGTGGAGTCCTAGACCTACTGGGGGGCAACCCCAGCCTCTCTGACACCCGTGGGTGGGGGTGGGGGGGCACCAAGGGAGAAGGGGCAGAGCATCCCAGCCTTGTTAGATCTCTGACCAGAAATGCAGGTGGGGAAGACCAGGCTTGGCCATGGTCAGAGCCAGGGCCAGGAGGGCCCCTTCTCACTCCTCTGGCCTCCTCCTGTAGGATGCTTCAAGGATGACCGGATTGTCTTCTGGACCTGGATGTTTTCTACCTACTTCATGGAGAAACTGGCCCCCAGGCAGGATGACATGCTTTTCTACGTGCGCAGGAAGCGAGCCTACCCGGGCAGTGACAGCAGTGTCGACGGGAGGAAGGTGGGTGACTCCCCCCCAAGCCCCACCCCCGACTGTGCAGCAGTGTAGACAGGAGGAAGGTGGGTGACCCCCAAGCCCCACCCCCGACTGTGCAGCAGTGTAGACAGGAGGAAGGTGGGTGACCCCCAAGCCCCACCCCCGACTGTGCAGCAGTGTAGACAGGAGGAAGGTGGGTGACCCCCAAGCCCCACCCCGACTGTGCAGCAGTGTAGACAGGAGGAAGGTGGGTGACCCCCAAGCCCCACCCCCGACTGTGCAGCAGTGTAGACAGGAGGAAGGTGGGTGACCCCCAAGCCCACCCCCGACTGTGACCTGAGCGTCCTGTAGGGTCTCCTCTTCCCGAGCATTCATGTGCAGCGGAAGGGAAAACCATACTGAGTACCCAACACGTTTGATGGACCCGGGAGATGCTTACTAGTGGCTAACTTATGGGTTTGTTGAATTGTTTTTGCCATAACTCCAAAAGGCAGTAATTTTATCCTTGAGGAAACTGAGGCTCAGGGTCCAGCTGGCCAGCCTCTTACAGTGAGTGAGTGGATGGAGGTACAGAGTTTTGAGCCTCAAGTCTGGGGCACTTCCCAGAGTGGGTAGGGCAGTAGCTGGATGGTAGTGATAGTGATGATGTCATCCTTCTCTGATTCGGCCCTTGCTGTAAACTAGGGGGATCACTCAGGGCTTTCCTAGGTCTCCAGATCTCCCAGCAACTGGGCAAATAGATGAGGAAACAGCTTAGAGAGAAGTGACTCACCCAGGGCATTTCATCTTCTAAGTGTGGCAGTGTGCAGGAGTTCTTGAGACACATTTTGCATGCTTCCTTCTCTTTTCAGAATTCTAAGTGGTTTATAGAATGTTTAAGCCGCCCACATGTTAGGCATGGGAATGATCTGTTTGCCTTTAAGGATCGATAGTGGTCAGGCTTTGACCCTGGTCTGGGACTAACAGCCTGTCTGCTTCCATGCTCCCTGTGGTTTCTTAGTTACAGCTCACACACTTGAGTGTGGGGAGCTCTTACCTGTCACATGCCTGCACATCTACAGGATGCGTTTGCTGCTAGTGGACACCCCTGGGAGCTTGCTGCAAAGGAGTCCCTTGGTGGCTTGCTTGCCAGTGGTGTGGGAGGGGCCTGCAGAAGCCGGTGAACCACTGGCCAAAGAGTTAGACAAGCCAGGGAAGTGTAGAGTCTGGAGACATGGTGATGCTGCAGACAGGGCTAGGACCCAGGAGCGACAGGTAGGTGGAGCAGGGGATGCTCTGTGGAAGAGTTAAAGCTGAGATCCACTTTGTGGGTCCATCTGGCATCGTGGTGGTGCCAGTGAGGCAGGAACTTTCTCAGTAGGGGGCAGCCTTGGGCTCCTTAGTCCTGCCCGATACTGCCATTGGAGTTCCAGCTTCTCCCCTTGATCAGGGTTACAGCCGTGGCCCGGACCCAGACATCTCTGGGGCTGGGAACAGATAATTAGTAAGGGCTGAGCCTCCCATTGGACACTGTGAGGCTGGGATGCTTGAGGTTGGCATGGCCACATAAATGCCCTTGGCAGGAAGGGACAGGTGCAAGAGAGCCCCTGTTGCTGGTTACCCAGCATCAGCGCAGCCTGGGTGTAGGCACTGCTTTCACCCAAGGGTTACCTTGGGATGAAGGCCCTTGGAGCAGCAGGACTGTGGACCTCACCTCTGGCTCCCGCCACTCCAGCCTGTTCTCTCTGAGGACAGGCACATGTGTGGCACTGTCTTCCGGGGGCATCCTACCTGGTGGCTCTTGGAAAGGTCATGGCATGCGGGGCCAGTGCACTCAACAGTGTGCTCCGTTGAGGGCCAGATTGAGCGGAAAGTGGGATGGCTAGTGATGGCATTCGGGTGGAGGAGGGCCAAGGCAAGAGTTCTTGGGAGAAGCAGCCCTGGGCCAAAGATCGAGAAGTCTACAGCAGGAGGGTCCCTAGGTTGTGTTGAGACACTCGTGAAGACTTAAAAGTATCGAGGTCAGTGGAGGTAGCCTGACTCTTAACAGGAGTGAGCCCCACGGAAACGGCCCAGATAACACAGAAACGGCTCAGGCTGCCACTCTTTGGGAAGTCCTTGGTGGGCAGACACACGGCATCGTGTAGTGGGAGCCAAGAAAGAGCTGACATCTGTGTGCAGGCTTGCAGGGAAGCTGCTGGCTGAGGACACATCTTAGGGCGGGTATAGTACCTTCATGGTAGGCGAGGGGTGCCGAGCACAGTTGACCGGGGTGCGGTATCACTCAGTGTGCGACAGAGCGTGACGGAGTGCCAGCAGAACACCCTGCCCTCAGAGTGATATGTGCAGGGAGAAAGGAAAGTCACCACATGTCGGTGGAGTGAGACCAAGAGAAACTGTAGTCTTGCTGCTCAGATGGGCGTTGGGAAGTAGCCCCCCCATACATTCTCTTTGTGCAAGGTTGGCCTCCTGCACCTCTGCATGGCGGAACCGCAGAGGGCTGACTGGTGGTGTCTGCTACGGGGTTTGGAGGACCAGGTTAGGGTCAGGCAAGGCTCAAGTTCACCCAGATTAGACGTCTTTTCCAGCCTGACAGTCTGCAGTATGCCCTGTAAGGGGCAGGGTGTGGGTGCACTGGGGATCCCAGCCTACCAAGAAACAGAAGCCAGGGCTGCGGACATGTGGACTCCAGTGCATGCGCACTAGGAGTGTTCTGCAGCAAGCACTGCAACACCCTCCCACCCTTTCCCATCCTGCTAGTACTGGTTGTCATGGCAACCAGCTAGGCTCTCTGCCTAACTGAGGAGGGTGGGTGGGCAGAGCCAGAGCTGCAGTGTGGGTGGGTGCTGGAGTTCTCACACCTTGCTGCAGGATCGCCTTGGGGACCAGAGCCTGGTATCCCCAGTGTGTCCTAGATGGTGTGCACAGTCTTGCTATGCCACCCCTGAACAAGACACTCCCGGTTCTCAGCAGCCCATTTTGTCTTTGGCACTGATGAGCACTGGCATCTGTTTGTGTCCTCGTCTATGCCAGTGGCTTCCTGTTGACACCCTCGGCAGTCCTGGGGTAGAGATTACCCCAGACCTCCTTGAGAACCGCAGCTCAGGAGCATCGAGGGTCCCACAGCATCTGATCTTACAATTTTTTCTTTTGGTAGCTTTTCGTGTGTGTGTGTGTGTGTGTGTGTGTGTGTGTGTGTGTGTGTGTGTGTGAGAGAGAGAGAGAGAGAGAGAGAGAGAGAGAGAGAGAGAGAGAGAGAGAGAGAGAGAGAGAGAGAGAGAGAGAGAGAGAGAGAGAGAGAGAGAGAGAATCTCACTATTAGCTTTGTCTGGCCTGAAACTCTATGTGGACAAGGCAGCTCTCAAACTCACAGAGTTTGCCTGCCTCCTGAGTCCTAGGATTAAAGGCGGGTGCCGGTGCCACCACATCCAGATGGTAGTTTTTCTTGATTGTAATGTACATGCAAGGTTGATGGTCTTGTGTGTGTGTGTGTGTGTGTGTGTGTGTGTGTGTGTGTGTGTGTGTGTGTGTGTACTGGGGTCACCCGCCTTCAAGATCCAGAGACCCAGCATGACTAGTAAGTGCAAGGGGCCTTGGCCACCAGCAGCTCCCTCCCGTCCTGGCTCAGCTGTACTTCTGCCACTTAGGTGGCCCATCCCCACCCCGAGTTAACATGTGGCGCTGCAGTGTGTCCTCTGGCTGCCTCTCGGTCATTTACTTGGGAGCATGACTGTTGACACAGGTAGCTGTGATTTGTCCGTCTGGTTGCTGGGTGTCCCTGCCACCCACCTGCCCTTCTGTGGGTGGATGTCTGAGCTGTTCCCTGTGCGTTTTAGTGACACACGGCGCTACCCGTCCCACTAGCCTGCTGACCGCCGCAGGAGTGCTGTGGTGCTATAGGTGTTCCCTACACTGGTTCCCCAGCCTCTGTTGAGCCAACAGCAGCTGAGCACCTGCCCTGTGGGTTCACCTGCAGGAGAGTAGACACGATGAACGCTAAGCATTCAATGGAGCGAGACCAAGGCAGGCGGTGTGTGACTCCCAGCTCAGAGTCTGGGGGACCTCACAGCCACACAGACCATGGGAGGTAGTAATCCTACCCCTGTGGCATATCCTACTGCATTGAGGCACCTCTGTGTGGATCCCAGATCTGCCCCAGGGTGGGTGGCCCCAGAGCTGTCCAGCAGAAGGTGACTATTGCTTTCTTGAGTTGACCATGGAGAAGCCCTCCTGGGCCTAGTTAGGACCCTGGGCTCAGGACCCCTTCAAGGACAGGTTGCTTTCAAATCTGCTTTTGATTTCTTATGCCTCTCCTGCCTGGACTAGGGGTAGATGGGGCTCTGTTCTCTCTTTGATGAGTGTGTGGTGTGTGATCTGTAGCCTGTTTGATCCTCATTAGCTACAGTGGGATTAATGGTTCCTTTCTTGCAGATAAAAGGGTAATAATATGTAAAACATGGAGACTAGCCTCTGCTACCCACTGCGTGTCCAGTAGATGTTGCTGTCATTGGGAACCTGGGAAATATGATGTCTTAATTATCACAACTTGGAGAGGGAGATGCTTTTCCTGTTATACAGATCAGAAAACTGGGGCTGCACTAGGGGTGGGGTTTTTGTGTGTTACCGCCTGCCTGGTACAGCGGTCAGGCAGCGGAGTCTCACTCTGACCTGTGCCGCAGGCTGAGGCGGAGCCTGAAGTGGAGGTGGAAGTGTACCGGAGGGACTCCAAGAAGCTTCCAGGCCTGGGAGACCCTGACATTGACTGGGAAGAGAGTGTCTGCCTGAACCTCATCCTACAGAAGGTATGGGGTGGGTGGTGATGGCTGCTTGTGGGTCTGGGGGACGGTGACCCCCACCACATGCACACTGCATTCTCTCCTAGCTGGACTATATGGTGACCTGTGCCGTGTGCACACGTGCCGATGGAGGCGACATTCACATTCATAGGAAGAAATCCCAGGTGAGCCCCTACCTCCCACTAGCTGTCCAGGCCTTCTAGCTACCTGCTGCCTGTTCTAGAGAGACACCCCCCCACTTTCCTTCCCCCAAGGTGAGGGGTTGACCCATGGCTCCTGAAGAGAACATCCCTGGCTCTGAGCAGCGTGGGCCCTTGGCCGTTATTGAGGTCTCTTTCCCGTCCAGGCCAGTGTCTCAGCCCTTATGTTTCCCTTTTAGCAAGTGTTTGCATCCCCCAGCAAACACCCCATGGACAGCAAAGGAGAAGAGTCCAAGATGAGCTACCCCAACATCTTCTTCATGATTGACAGCTTCGAGGAGGTGAGTGCTCACTGCTGGCCACAGTCCCCTTCCTTTCCTCTTGGTGAGCTGGGGAGTGTCATGTCAGGCTGAGGACCTGCAAAGCCTCCCAGGAGACATGGGCAGCAGGAGCAGGGAAGGGTCCTGATGACAGCCAGTGGGGCTCCCCTCTTGACAGTGATTGACCAGACAAGTGTGTACTCCCTGCTCTAGGCCTTGGCTCGTTCATCTATAAAGTAAGTGTCATGACCTTGTGACCCACTAAAGTGTCAGGGTTGAGGACCAGAGGACTTCTGAGTGGGAGTGTGCATCATAGATGCTTAGAGTAAGTGCTGCCTGACCAGAGTAGTCATCATTTGCTGCTCTGTGAATGGTTGCCTCCACTCTGCCCAGGGTGCTGTGGCCAAGCCCTTGTTTCAAGATTGACAAAATGTGCTCCAGATACGTTAACTCACCAATACCAGGAGGGGTAGAAGAGGGAGGCTGCCATTCCTCTTCCTGTTCTGCTCGTCTGCCAAGGCTGCTGTTGGAGAGAGGGGGGGGGGAGAGGAGAGAGAGAGAGGAGAGTACACACGTCTGTGCATGTGTGTGTATGTGCTTGTCCTTGCCCAGAGACAGCCATGGTTCTTGAAGTCCCATGAAGTTGGCATGGCTTTCAGGCCCTGTGGGCTCTGATGGTATCCGAAATATCTGAGCCTCAAGAAGGTGATGTGGCCTCCCTGGGCTCACACTGCACATGTGTTTGCCCTGAGTCTCTCCTGGAAAGCTCACATCTGGATGTCAGATATTAGGAACAGCAGCTTGGAAATGTGGCCGGGTGTGATCACACTGCCCATGTCCAGGTGGTGTTATCCCCGGAAGGCAGTCACAATTAGTCACACTAGCTCAGACAGCCAAGCTCAGGGTACAGTGGACTGGACCGGGCTGTGATGAAGGAGGTCCCCAAGTGTCCCTGTAGTTCTTGTCATTGTAACTCAGCATTAGAAACTAGGATGAGGCTGGGCGTTGTTGGCGCACGCCTTTAGTCCCAGCACTCGGGAGGCAGAGGCAGGCGGATCTCTGTGAGTTCGAGGCCAGCCTGGTCTACAGAGTGAGTTCCAGGACAGCCTCCAAAACAATACAGAGAAACCAAAAAAAAAAAAAAAAAAAAGTAGGATGAGGGTCTTGCTAGTGGCTCAGCTTGGGATGAGGTGAGTTCCTACTGTGGCAAGGGTTAGAGGTGGTGTGGTGGACAGTAGGTGGCTGAGGACAAGTAGTTTGGCCTCGACATCCTCATCTATAAAATGGGATTTCCTTTCTGTCTGTCCTTTCCCTTCCTTCTTTCCTCCTCCCCAACACCCTCCCTCCTCTTTTCTTCCCCCCATTTCTCTGTCTTGAGACACATTGCTCCTGTCTACTCCAGGCTGAGTTTAAAATCTTGATCCTCCTGCCTCAGCCTCACTAGTTCTGGGATTACAGGTTGCCCCGTACTCGGTGATTTCGGCAGCCCTCCCGGTAGCCAGGTCAGGGTATGGTGTGGTGGTGGCACCGAGATTTGACATCTCCATCTCTTCCTCCCCACCCTTAGGTGTTCAGTGACATGACTGTAGGAGAAGGAGAGATGGTCTGTGTTGAGCTGGTGGCCAGTGACAAAACCAACACGTTCCAGGGTGTCATCTTCCAGGGCTCCATCCGCTACGAGGCTCTCAAGAAGGTGTATGACAACCGAGTGAGTGCATCCTGGCCCTTTGTCGTCCCCTCCCCCCAGCCTCTCGGGCACATCAGGGCATCTGCTGCTCTTGCAGCCACTCCTGGGGCCCCACAGTCTCCCTTACATCCCTAGTACTGGGGACACTCCCTGACTGATACAGCAGGGAGAGTTCAGATGAGCAGGCCAGTTTCCTGCAGCTGGTGCTGTCTGGCCTGAGGTAGAATTAAACCTGGGGTTAAGACCCTGGCCAGTATTATGGCTGTTCAGGGCAGTGAGAACAGCCTTGGCCAGGGGTCTGGAACACACACCGTACTAGACTGGCTTCCTTGTGGCTCAGATGCCCTCAAGATGGCCTTAGAGATGGTAATGCTGGCTGCTGTGTTAGGAGGAGGGGGGCCATAAAGCCGGTCCCAGGCTGCTGACAGAGACATGTCCCACCTACCACAGGTGAGTGTGGCAGCTCGAATGGCCCAGAAGATGTCGTTTGGCTTCTACAAGTACAACAACATGGAGTTTGTGCGCATGAAGGGGCCTCAAGGCAAGGGCCATGCTGAGATGGCGGTCAGCCGTGTGTCTACTGGTGACACGTCCCCCTATGGGACGGAAGAAGACTCCAGCCCAGCTTCGCCCATGCATGAGCGGGTAAGGGCTGCATGGCTGGGGGAGGGACTTCCTGTTGTCCCTTGTGTTCATTTCTGGCCCCCACAGCCCCCAGCTGTCACCAGCTGACCTCCGTGGCTGATGAGGAAGCTGAGGCTCTGAGAGGCAAGGTTCCTTGCTTGAGGTCACCCAGCGGGCTCACTCCCAGGCTAACTCTGATTCCCTGAGCTGCTCTGCCCCAAGGCTGAGTCCCTGGGACCCGGAACAGAAGAAATGGACTAGGAGCTGGGCCTGGTGCCTGCCGCCTGGACGTGCTCAGCAGCTGTGACCACATCAGCCTTCTGCAATGAACCAATAGGGATGAGGAAGAGCTGAGTCCTGGGTTGTCTCACAAGGACAGCCAGCGAGCACAAGGCTCCTCTGAGCCTGGTCATTTGTTGATTCTGTCTATTAGCAGTATCCCTGGGCAGGGGGGAGTATTTTGTGGGCTGCTGCCCCTGCCACAGCTCTGAGGACTCAGCACGGGGCCTCAAGCCTGGCTTCCTTTGAGCTCTCAGCCCTTAGTGAGGATCTGATGTCAGTGGCCGTGTAGAGACTAGACCCCCGGCTCAGGTTCCAGAAAGCTCTGCCTGTGGAGTCAGTGTTTCCATGTCAAGAGCACCTCGGGCTGCACTCTGGGCTCCACAGCTCATGCGACCTTGGAAGAGTCCCTTCCTTCCCTAAGCTGTTTCTCTCGGAGAAGTGAGGTGCGAGCCTGCTTCCCCAAGTGCTTGGTTCACGGCTCACGGCTTGCATGGGGCTTGGCCCTGGGAAGTGTCCCAAGTGGCAGCCACAGTGATCATTGTCTGCAGCTGACGAGAGAGGTGACTCTCAAGAATGGGCAGCGCCTGACTGGCTGCTGCTCGTATTAGTTCCTGGGAGCCTCTCTTTCTTTCTTTTGTAATCTCCTATAATTGGTATGTTTTTGTAAACCAAACAAAACCAAGAGATGCTGGGATTCTGTAAAGTGCTGAGCACCTCAGGCTTGGGCCCTCTCAGTTTTTGAATGGAGATGGCTTGGATTCTGAGCTCCCAGGCGACAGGCTGGTTCTGCCCAGTTCTGTGTTGCACTTGGACGCTGAAAGGGGTACACACGTGTAGGTGTGCAGATGTGGTCCCTAGCTGAGTAACACTGGGTGCTGTTGGCTGAGTGCCCACAGACAGTCCGTAGAACCACCCAAGCCTCGGTTGTCCCACCCACCAAACGGGCGTGCCCATGAGGGATGAGATGGCCTTCAGCCATGCTCTTCATGGCAGGGAGGTATGGAGCCCTGGGGAGGAGTCAAGAGGTCACATAGGGTTCAGTGCCACTGCCCATGTACACACTGTTGCTTGTCTTCTTGTCCTGAGGGGTCACTTGTAACCAGTGTACAAGAAATGCAGACTGTGTGTATTGTGGTTTCTGGTATTTGTTTTTTATCTTTTAAAACCTTCCCTGACTTGAGGGAGGATCGTCTGGAGCCCAGCAGCCGCCGGGACTTTGGTGGATGTCGGAGCTGTGACCAGGAGGCCGATGGGGCCCCGAAGTCTCGGTCCCAGCTCATCTTGCTGCTCCGATTCTTGTTTGCATGGGGAGGAGGGAGGGGATGGGCCAAGTTCCCTGTGCCTGGAACGCCCTTCCCCCCCTTCTTCACCTGGCGAACTCCTACTCGTCCTTCAAGACCCAGCTCACGCGGCACCTCCTCCAGGAAGCCTACTCTGATTTCACAGGCTGTCTATCCCTTCTTCCACTGTCCCTTCCGTGTCCCGTGCTTCCCTTTCTCTGTCTCAGCAACCAGCATGCGGTCTGTGGTTGTCACTTGAGTCTGTCGCCCCCAGCAGACTGTGAGCTCCTTGAGGGCAGGGGACCTATGTCTTATGCCTGTGCGTGCCAACCTCACCCCCAAGTGAGTGTGGAGAATGTTGGTGGCTGGGGCTGAATGTGCTTGGAAGGGAGGAGAGGAGGCTTCAGGCACAGAGCTGCTCAGCCCGAGTTCTCGTGAAAGGGGCTGGATGCAAGCGGGAAGGGCCCCAGGGGTGACCTGGGGTACAGTCCTAGTGGCGTTAGGCAGGTCACAGTGGCCATTTGTGGGCCGTATCTGCTCTTATATGAAAAGGGCATCATGAGCTGCTGTGTTGGGACGTGGTTGCTATGACACGGCAGTGCTTAAACCACGTCCAGCAGCCGTCACCTGGCGTCTGGACGGCCCCTCCTTTGTGTTGACATGTGGAAGAGAAGTCCCTCTGGCAGTTTTGGTGGCAGCCCGCTCCCTCCTTAGGCAGGACTTGCTGCTGCTGTGTGTGGCAATCTCCCAGTGCCCAGTGTCCCCTCATCTAGGATGGATGGCCCTCGGGCCAGGGTCGGGTCAGCAGCTATAGCTACAGCCCCTGCTGGGGCTGGCTTTGCTCTGAGTGGTTTTGGGGCCTCTTAGCAGGGTCTGCTCCTGCTACACTTGTGACTTGGACTCCTTGTTCCCAGGTGACCTCCTTCAGCACCCCGCCCACCCCAGAGCGAAACAACCGGCCTGCCTTCTTTTCCCCATCCCTCAAGAGGAAGGTGCCTCGGAACCGCATTGCAGAGATGAAGAAGTCACACTCGGCCAACGACAGTGAGGAGTTCTTCCGAGAGGACGACAGTGCAGGTGACAGCCTCGCCCTTCGTCCTAGAGACCAGTGGCCCTGCTCTGGCTTGCATTCGCCCCTTTGCGGCCATTTCCCCATGTGGTCACTCGCCCGTCTCTGCAGTCATGCATGCTGTCACTCCCTCACAGTGTCACTTAGAGAGCTGTCAGGTGGGGTGACCCCGGGCTGGGGTGAGCTTGTGTGTAGATGGGGGCGGTGTCTGCCTCCATGAGCCCTGATTTCAGTATCCACCCACCCATTCAGAGACTCCGGAGCTTTCTGCTGACCTGGGTACTTCTCAAGGGCTCTCTTCCTCTTCTGACTCCTAGGCCAGCTTTCCTCATTCTAGAACCTTCTGTCCTGGGTGAACCGCAGGGTTTCTCTGTTACCTCTGTCCCCTGATCTCCTGTGAGTCACCTTGACTCATAGATCCTTTCCTGTGGCCCTAGCAGTGACCTTCTGGTGTCTGCCCAGAGGTCCCCAGAACCCGTGGTCCCACCCACTCATCTGCTCTGTGTACATGACCCTCTCCCCAGTGGTCAGTCACTGCCAGGGAATTGTGCAGCCGTGGAACAGGACTCCTCAGTCTTGGATCAGGAACCCTGGGGCTTGGTGGGTTAACAGTGCTCCATCAGTCAGTCCTGCGGAAAGTGGGATTCAGGGAACAGGAGTGACCCTCAGACCTGGTTGGGAGTTTCTGAGGGAACGTCCAACATAACTCAGCATCTCTCACAAGCTGGTACCCTCCCAGTTCCATGATATATCAGGTGGCTGCAAGAAGGCAGGCTTTACTGTGTTGAACCCTGCGTGCTTTCAAGGCCAGGCCCAGGGGAAATGGACGCTGGCAGACAGGGCAGTAGGGCCTGGAAGCAGGGCTATGGGGTGTGGACTTGGTGGGGAGCATTGGTGAGTGTGGCATCCATCTAGAGGGGCAGATGCCTTGTTGCCCCCCCAACTCCCTGGCCCACACTGGGATGCTGACCTGCCCTTCTCTGCAGCCGACCTGCACAATGCCACCAACCTGCGGTCTCGCTCCCTGTCCGGCACGGGACGGTCCCTGGTTGGGTCCTGGCTGAAGCTGAACAGAGCTGATGGAAACTTCCTTCTCTATGCACACTTGACCTACGTCACCTTGCCGCTGCATCGGATCTTAACAGGTACACGAAGGCGGAGCCCTTCAGGGCCTCTCTGTGAAGGCTTCAGTGGGCTGTAGTTTACATAAGCCAGCGGCTTCCCAACACATATGTCCCTGATGTCCTCACCGGCCCCTCTTTGAGTGGTTGCAGGTGGGTGTTGCCTCGGAGGTGTCTGTGGGAGGCTTACTCCTCTTGGCCTCTGCATCTACACTTATCCATTGCGGGCATGGGAGGGCAGAGTGATCCTGGTGTCTGTAGCCTGTGAGGCCTGATCAGAAGTGGTGGGTGTGCATGGCAGCTGTGGCTCCCTCCCCAGAGTGTCCTTACCCCTCCTGCTCCCTCCTTCACCCTAGACATCCTGGAAGTACGACAGAAACCCATCTTGATGACCTAGTATGTGTGTGGAGCCTGCACGGAGCCCCGGCCCTGCCTGGCCCTGGAATGCTGCCAAGTGCCTACCTGTCACCGCCACGGGGGTCTTCTGTGACAAGCCAGCGCCGGAGCTACAGCCAGGCAGGGCCACTCGACTCCTGGGGCCAGGGCCGACTCCATGAACACCAGCCCAAACTGAAGTGCCTCGTCCTCTTCCCTCGCTGGCTCTGCTCCCACCCTGTCCCGCACTCGGCCCCCTCAGCCCATCTCTGGAGAGCCTTCTGCTCCCAAAGAGGGCCAGAGACACCAAGAGGCCGTAGAGAGTGTGAGGGGCTGCCAGCTTCCAGAATGTTCTTAGACCTCCCGACCTCCACTCTGTCCCCCTGCTGGGGCTCTGTGCAGGCTACTGTCCACACATCCCACACAAAGTCAGTGGAAGATTTTGTAATGCAGTACTGATGAAGTTCAGCTCTCGAGTCAGCCCCATGTTCTCCCATGGTTATTACGTGTCGCAGTGAGTTCCAGCTGGGAGTCAGGGACATGAGCTGTTTGTCGGCTGGGAATACCTCACCCCATGCCCAGCTCAGAATGGGTGTCAACCTCCGGCTGGGCAGACAGGCCCCGATCCCCCAGGATGACCTTTGCTTCCATCCAAAGAACACCGCCAACACACACATCTCCGACCCGAGACGTCCTGTGTCGGTCTCGGCTGGAGGGACGAAGAATTCAGTTCTGAAGGAACTGGGAGGGAGCTTTTGTTGAGGGATGTCTGATGGGGGCCAGGGTTGAAATCCCAGGAAGGTTTTGGGCAGAACCACCCTGAGGCCAGAGCTTAGAGTGAGGCTGGTGCTGTCCCCACTGCCCCGATGCTTTGGTCAGCATGCTGGCCTTGTCCTCAGCCTGGCTTCCTAGGAAGAGAGCAGACTGGGCTGCTCGTGAGCCCACATTGTCCTTGGTGAGTGCAAGTGAGCATGGGCCACCAGCCCAAGACTCACCCTGGAGGGCAGTGTGCTCTAGCTGAGGCAGCCTCTACCTAACTGGAACAAACTGGAAGCTGGGCCTCCTGTTGCTGCTGGGTTTAGTGTCCCAGATTCTGTGTGTGCAGAGCTTGACTCCTCTGGACTGTAGAGCAGGCACAGGAGCATGGCTCCCCATTCCTTGGTCTCTGGGAGTGTGGACTACTTTGGGGCTTTCTCTAGATTTTGTATGTTGTTATTAAAAGCGAGCTATTGCATTTCATTCTGCCTCAGTTTGCCCACCTGTAAAATGGGGCTGATACCACCTACCTCACTGAAGTCTCCAGGGTTAACATGCATGGCTGGGTCAGGGCTTGACCACCTGTCATTCTGCATAGCTCAGGTTGGGTCTTAGGAGTGGGTGTTGGGCGGCCAGGAAACTCACCTCTCCTGCCTGCTCTGAAATAACTCCTTTCAAAGGGACAAACAGTGAGTCAGTTTAGACACTGAAGTTCTGCTGGAGCCTGGGTCTATGTTCTAATCTAACCATTGAAGCAGACTCACATCCTGCCCTAGAATGCCAGAGTACCTCAGGCCTATGGTATGGCCCTGCAGTCCAGGATGGCCATTCCTCCTGCAGGGGTGTGAATGCTGCACCCATGTTTGTTTCTAGGGAGGTCACAGCATCCTGCCACTTCAGGACCCTAGCCATTCTGGGTTCTGAACATTCTGGACTTGGTATCTTGAGGGGAATACAGGCAGCTTCCCGCAGAACTGAGGCAGTCCTAGACCCATAGCAATTCCATGGCTTCTCTTTTCTGGGGGTTCCGTCCCCCAGAGTTCAGCCGTGCTCTCCTGGGCAAGGCTGGCTCTTTTAGGCTGGGGTAACCAGATACAAGTGTTTCCTAGGCTGTAGAAGGTACAGAGTTTATGTCATGCAACTTGACTCTATATGGCACATGGAAATAACTGATATGCGCAGGTCCATTTCTAATGCTTAGGTACCATCATCCCCTTTGTAGAGAAGGAGAGCACCCCAGAGAGGCTGAGTGAACTCAGACATGAACCAAGAGGAACACCGGAAGGAGGCAAGCTTGTTCTGAGCCCCAGTCTATGGTTAACCACACGCTGTCCCGGAGTAGAGCCAGACATTGAACCTGCTTTTTCCAAAGGGCACTTTTGAGTTCAGATATGTTCAGAAGCTCTTGAGAACTAGGATAGAATTCTGATGTTTACTTTTTCAAATAGCTGACATCGGAGGGCCAGGCATGGTGGCACATGTCTGCAATTTCAGTACTGAGGCTGAGGCAGGACAGAGTTCCTGGCCAGCCTAGGCTACATAGCAAGACCCTGTCTCAAAGTGACAGAGCAGCACCCAGAATGGGCTCCTGAGGCTATCTTCAATTTTTCTGGGAACATGCCTGTCCTCGTATAACAGTGACACATAGCAACTGGAAGTGGAGTGCAGCTGTTTGAGGAAACCTTGGTATCGGTCTTTAGGGTGTCAGGAAGAAGGCACTGTTTGCTTTGTGCTTTTTCAAGGAGGCATCCCTGTTTCTTCAGGCAATGTCTGCTTTACTTCCCGGGGCTGCCTACAAGGCAACCCAGGCCCACTCCCACTCCAGAAATTTGTTTATAACAGGCAAAAAGAAATAAGCTGGGTGTGGTGGCGCACGCCTTTAGTCCCAGCACTCGGGAGGCAGTGGCAGGCAGATCTCTGTGAGTCTGAGACAAACCTGGTCTACAGAGTGAGTTCGGGACAGCTGGAGCTATATAGAGAGACCCTATCACACCAAGCTAAATGACTTGGCAGCTTGTGGCTGGGATGGGATCTGAGTTCTATACTCGGTAGATCCCCTAAGTGGAGGAAGCCTTGGCCTGCTGACAATTTGTGTTTACAGGTTTCTATTTCCAAGATTTCAGAACATGAGCTGTCAGTGTTTTTGTTGTTGTTGTTGTTGTTGTTTGGCTTTGTTTTTGTGACAGGGTCTATGTAGCCCAGGCTGGCTCCAAACTTTGTATAGCAGAGGATGACCCTGAGCTAATGAACCTTTTGCCTCCACCTCCATGAGCTGTGATGACAGGCATATACCACTGTGCCTGGTTTTATGATGTCTTGGGGGTGGAACCCAGGGCTTTGTGCCACTGGCAAGCACTCTCATCAGCTGGACTGCACCTCTTGGCCCTTTCTTACCTTCTTTTGACTTCAGCCCCTAACTCAGTAGGTCAGGAAACACAGATGCAAATAGCAATCTTACCCCTTGCAAAATTATTGTATGAGTAATTACTGCTACAGAAAAAATTTTGTTACTTCAAAACTTGTGATTTCTACAAAAACATTTCAACAAAGACATGAGTACATTGAACATGTTTTGAACATGTTAGTGTGTAGATTGTGAGTGGCTTTCCCATGGAACACCCTCATTCAATAGAAAGTCTTTTGTGGCAGCTGTTGATTTTGCTTTATGATTTCATGGTTGAGATGCTGCTTTACATTTGAGACATGAGTTTTCTTAGAGTTGCCCCTGACCTGTACCTGTTTCTTTTAATAATACACATTTCAGGTTAATACAGACACTACAGCAGATCAATAGAATGGCCCTGATCTTGCTGCAAGCTTTGCCACAAGATACTGTTCTGAAATGGTCCCACTAGGGTTGATCATTCACTGGCTGTCCCACTGGCTGCTGTGAGGGGGACAGTGACCATCCTGGCCAGAGGTGTAGGCATTTCCAAAGCGGATCACATGATGCCTTTGGGCTGTTCTGTGCTCCCATGAAAATCCACCCTGGCAATGTTTGGACCAAAATTTCCCAAGCTTTTCTAAGACAATCCCATAAAAGCCCTTACAGTAGTAGGAAAATAGTTGGAATAGAACTTGGGAACCTAAGTGGGAGTTTACAAAAGATTCCAGCAGACATCTTACTATCCGTCGCCTAGTCACCTCTGTGACTGTGGGCTGCTGAGCAGGCACCTGAAATTATCACAGGTTGAAAATACCACAGCTACCTTTCATGCAAAGGGATTTTATGTCACAAGGAATAGGCCTAATAGACTATGCAGCGGAGGATCAGAGGGGGTCTGAGAGGACGAGTCAGCTACTACCCTAGAAACACCAGATGAGGAGAGTTTTCTGAACTGGTACTTCTAACTGCAAGGTGGTTGGAAGGAGGCGTTGGCTTAGCAGTTAGCAGGTAAGTCCTGTCTCCTTGCTATCCACATTGACCCGGGGTAGTCTGCAGTCTGTCCTGGACGCTGTCCCAAATGCAGTGGGAAAGCCGTTCTGCTGTCTCAGGTCTTTTATCCTGACCCATACCTTTTAGGAGCAGCTGTCAGCTCTAGCTTGGAAGAAAATGTTCCCTGAAAAGGAAAACCTTCCAGAACAAATGAGGAAGCGAGCATTAGGTAAAATAACAGTCCTTGTAGCTCACTGTATATACCCATGTCACCTGGAGACATCGAACTCTGTGTTTGTTAAAAGTGACAGGAAGTGGGAATCTTGAGGAAGGGAAAGCTTGCTTCTTGGGGGCTGGGCCATAAGAGAAAGGTCCTGCTCTTAGTGTCACTCACTTGCCTCCTACAGCCTCATGTAAGCCAACGGGCTATCACTTTTCTCTATGTGGATGGCTCTTTCATTTTGGAATCTGACTTTAATAAAGCAATTAGGTTGCTCAGTTTGAAATAACCATTGTTTCTGGTGAACTTTGATTACTTATATCGTGAACCACAATTTTACTCAAAAGACTTAAGCCAAGTCCAGAAACCCTTTAAGATGAATGATTCAGTGGGCACACTGGATAGGACCATATAAATGTGGCCCCTCGGCAAGCCGTGTCACCCCAGCTTCTCACAAAACCCAGGGCCTGGGGCTTTTCAAAGGGAAGGTAAACCCAATACATCCCTCAGGTTCCCTGACAATGAAGTTAAGACAAGGTCATGTATAGAGGTTAGCACAATTCCTGGGAATGCTGGTGGTCACTGCTATTTCCTCCTAGGATGTGAGAAGTTATTTCTTTCATGGCTGTACCTGGAATTCCATGGAGGAAGCTTGCCAGTCAGGGGTGGTCAAGCACAAGTGTGCACCAGGTCATCTGTTCACATCCAATGGCTGGTAGTAGTTGTGTGATTGTACAAAACCCACTAACCAAATCAAATAAAGACTGGGCCTTAACCTGATGTTCTGATTCAGCCAGTCTCCCCAATGGTTCAGGAACAATCCTGCTCTTCGGGAAGCACCTATCACTTATGAATCTCAGTTCAGAACTCTGGGGACAGCCTTCTGTTACTTTTTTTTTCCTTAGGAAACAATCTGCACACAGCTCCAACACATCACTGAATGGATTAAAGTCAGTGTTACTCCTGCAGAAGAAAGCCAGCCTCCCCACCAGCTCTAGTCGGAGGCTGGAGACTGCCCAGCACAAGGCTCTGCACCCCACTGTAATTCTATGCAGCCCCTGGTCAGCCCCCACTTCAGGGATGCTTCTGCACACTACTGCCATACGCTGCTTTTCCACTGACCTGCCAAGAATATCCCAGAAACAAAACAGTGTCAAACCCTGGATTTTAACTTTCCATTTATTCACATTTCATGGATTGTTACACTTCCTCACAGGCTCATTCAAAAGCTCACACACACTGAGATTATACTGTCTGACAATTCAAGTATTTTAGTTTTAGAAAACAATTTCCTGTTAATGTAAAGAGCAGATTATTTCATGTGTTAAGTCTTACATCCCCTTTACAGCTCTGTCTGCATTAAAGGACAGTCCTCAGTCTTGCAATCGCTTTTGGAGAGCACGTGGTGGCCTTGTGCAGAGCGTGGGGCTAGAAGATGCCCTGAAGAGCTCCCAACTTCACCTACGGGTAACAGAACAGGTCATTTCCTTACAATCCCACTTCTAGAATGCGACTTGTTGTTAGTGGGTAGTCTGCAGCCTCAAGGGGACTGTTTCTCATCTTTAGAAATAATAACAACATAATGAACAAACTGGCAAGAACAGACTCCTCCTAAACCTTCAAGAAAAGGTAGAGGAGGCTGTCAGGGAAAACCCTGACAACAAGGTGGAATTTCCCCCCTATGCCGCAGCAGGTATTTTTTTGGCACGCAGCATGTAAAAACTAGGATTTAGAACTGAAACTGTAAAAGAAAAATAAGCCCATTAGCAGTTGAACCTGTTGCTAACAGCCATGTCCCTATGGTGTGGCTCTCGAAGGAAGACAGCGCAGGGCAGAAACTGCTGCCTGGGAATGTGCGAAATAGTGAGATACAGTGTGAGAAGGCCCAGGCTCAGCGTCTACTTAGACGCACGTGACAACAGAGAATACACACTTCCTCAGTCAAATAAAAGAAAGACTTAAAAATTTGAAACAGGAGATAAAAACCTCATTTCACATTAAACACACAATAGGCAAATTTCTAACATGTTAAAATGTAAATGAAGTTTAAGCCATGGGTTGGAACCAGCTCCTCATAGATAAGGGAGAACAGAGCCCTCCAGGGGCCTCCCCGTGACAGACTTTCCAGTGGCTCACATTCAGGTTAAGTGCAGAGTGCTGAGCTAGATCCTAAAGCATAAAGACAAGACACACTGAGTTCCGGTCACAACCTCTCTCCCCTCCCTGTAATTCTCGCTGTGATAGTCTTAGCAGCAAACTCTGCTGGGAATGTTAGGAAAAGGAAAGCTACACCCACTACTTTACAATTAAAATGGGCTGGGAAATTTAGAAGGCAATACAGTCACAACCTTTTTTGCTTTTACTTTTGGTAAATGTTCAAGGCATGGGCAGATGCTCACAGAGCCCCACCACTATGAATAGACACGTTCCTGAAAGTACCCAAGAACCTGACACTAGTCAGCCCCATAGGCATGTGGCTACACGGTACTGTTCTGAAATGGGATCCCCTCACGTCATCTTTGGAAAGCTGGGCAAACCCAGAGTGAACAGGCAGGGCCAACGGTAACAAGCAGCAAGCAACTCACTTGCTAGAAACCAATTCTCAATGCTAAATGGCAAATAAATGCACAGCACCTCGCCAGGTCCACACCCCACAAAGCACAAGCGCGTCACCCGTGGAGACATGCCAAAGTGCTGAGCAGAGCCCTGTAACACAGTGATAACATTACCATCCTACTTCAACAAAAGCTAACCAGCTCAGGGCTCAGGAGGCGGGGCCGGTGATCTGAGTTACCATAGTCTTGGCTATGTAAGTAAAGTGAACTAGGTTGCACTCCCACCCCCAGCATTGCAGTTTTGAGGAAGAACTGTGCCATTAGGTTTTATGATGTGTATTGACTGAGCACACACGTGTGCACCCTCTGGGCACTGGCCTTCAGACAAGAGCTGGTCCTAGTCCTAGTGTTGAATGGTTTAGGGAGGACTGAGGGTAGAACTTTAGTCATTCAATCTTTTTTTTGGGGGGGTTTACTATAACTGAGTCTTCCTGCCTCAGCTTTTCCAGCACTGGCATTACAGGTGTGAACCATGACCAGCCAGGCATCGGATCTTGCATTTACTTGATGTCTGGTCTTCAGAAAATGCTAGTGTTAGTAACCTCACCACTCTGAAGTGACACGAATGGCCCAGGCAGAACCATGGCTCTCTTCCAAATGGACACACTCAATACCTCATCCTTAAAAAGATAAAAACAAAAGAGTTTTTCAAATGCCAGGTGGCATGCTGCTGTCTGAAGGTGCAGACCAAACTGGCAGTCTTGCACTCCCACACGCTTGCTCCTTCTCATGAATGCATGGTTCCTGAGGACTCCATTTGGGTGTGCCCATGGGCCCACCAGGGCAGCAATGGCCATGAGCACACACCCCTTTTCAGCACGGCTTCACTTTTTTTCTGAAAATAAAGGCTTGTTTGTGGTATAGAAATGATATAAAAAAGCTACCAAATTTGTGCTTCTAAAGTCCATTCTTCCTGACAGCCCCTTCCACATTAACTGAGGGGGTAAAGTAAGAGCACCTCCTGGATAAAAATGACAAACCCAGTCTACACCGCCAGCTCCCCCACGAACCTCTCATGTCCTTTTCATGAAAAGGCAGTTGCTGGGATCAGTCAAGCAGCCCCAGGTCAAAGGCCAGCACCTGCCAACAGGCTGATGTCAGAGACACCCAACACGTACAGTTCAGCGCAGTCACAGTGTGGCGGCACGGTGTTTGGCAGGAGTGCTAGTCACGGGTCACACAAGCCCACAGCAGGGGAGCCAATGGGTGTCTTCTGGGATGCTGTGGGACACTGTCATGGGGTCTCCTGAAGCAGGCAGGAAGGCGGAGCCCACACTGCCTGAAGGAGCCTTGGAGAGCTAACTGGTACCCTGATTGCAGTCCATTAAGAATCACTTAGGTTAGTTTCCTCAATGAATCAATATTAAAAAAAATCTTCCCAAATTTTCACTTCAATGTATTTGTTTAGTCCTCAGGAAGGAGAAGAGCTGACACACCCAGAGGTTTTATTGGCCTTAATCTTCCTCATAGAAGTTCCCATTACCTAGAAGTTCTCAGAATGTCACAGCAAGAAGAGGAAAGAATGTGACTAAGTTTGGGGGCAGAGGGGAAGCAGCAATGTGGCAACATTCCTTGGTCGGCCTCAGTACTCAAGCATCCTTTTTCTGCAGTAAAATCTTGTGTAACTCATCTGCATCCTCACCCGTCTTCACCCGAATCAGCATGGTGACTGGGACTGTGGGCTGCTTCTCATCCAGTGGGGGGTTGGGGACACAGACGATGAGGACATTGTTCTTCCCTGTTCGGGTGCAGGGCATATTGGGTGGAATCAGAACATTCAGCAGTATGTTGCCTTTGAGTAAACAGAGGAAAATAATTATCAAAACACATAAAAATAAATATATAAAATAAATACCAAAACTGTAGAATTCTTTAAGAGGCTAAAGATTTGACACTGAAGCAACTCTCCATGTGTAGTGACAGGCTGGAGGGGAGTTGGGGGTTGGCAATACACATACACACCCCAAGATTCCAAGGCAGGAGACTTGTTCAGAGCGTCCCTGGCTTATCCTGGCCTTTACCACTTTGTGGAACTTAAGGATGAGGGGTGGGCAAAGGACAGTTCTTTTCACCAGCACTGCCCCCTAGGCAAGAGTGACACTGTCAAAAGTCAAGTTGTAGTAGAGAGAACCCTAGGAGTCATTCAGTGATGCCTGGCAGGCTCCCACTACTGACCACACATCACAGGCCCACTGCTGTCAGAGCTATTCTTTTAACTGACTGTTGCAGAGGGGACAGCAGAGTGGGATTCTTGTTCTATAAGCAAGCATTCTCTAGGGCTGGAGCTGGCTCCACTGCTAAGCATGTAATACAAGGACCTGAAACTTGGGAGGGCAGCACATTCTTGTAGCCCAGTTTAAAGACGAGTTGGGATGGGATGTAGGAGTGAGAGCTGGGGCAGAAACACGTGGACCCCTGACTCGCTGGCTAGCCAGCCAAGCCAATCAACAGCTTCAGGTTTAGTGAGATCCTGTTCCAAAAATAAAGGCAGAGATCAGCTGAAGAAGGAGACCTAATAAACGCTGGGCCTCCACGCACCAACTCTCCTCCCTCAAAGACCCCCTGAAACTGAAACTCGTGTATCTCTCCTTTGTGTTCACCAGACCATCCCACAGGCACGCCGCTCTTCGGCCACATTCCAACATAAAGAAAGAGACCTTCGCGGTACTTTTCCACTATAGCTTTTACAATACACCTACACTGTGTGCACAGTGTTCTTGATATTCAAATCACATCCATATTAGTAACCAGAATGTAAATTTGATCTCATGATCACTATAAGACAAAACAAACCCCTATTAATGAGTTTCAAAATCCAAAGAACCACAGGGTCAAGACAAAGCTTTGGCACCCACCTAGGTTGGTATCTGCCCGCACCAAGAGCTGAGTCTTCTGATTGGCTGTAGGTTTTAAATGCAGGGTCCCCACGCCCTTCTCTTTAAATTCATTGTCTTTCTTGTAAAATAGTTTACATCTGTGGGAAAAACAACAGACATGATCAGACACTCAACAAGTCAGTTGCTGATATCCACTGTTTACCTTCTGAGAGTCAACTGCAGTGGGTGGGTAAGAGGAGAATAAACCTTTACCACATTGACAGTATCTATCTGGGTTAAAAAGCCAGAGTAAGATAATCTAGTTAGATATTCTAGAATCTATTGCCTCCCCCCCCCAGTACCTTTCTTTGTAGTGCTGGACATGGAATCCAGGATTGTGAGCACGTCCGCTACAAACCCTTTAACACCTGAGACCATCTTTCCTCTCAACTGGCCCACTTCTCACTGCCCTCTCGGGTGCCCTGATCCTGAGTAGCAGAGCAGACTGGCCCTTTAAGGATGGGCACAGACACAGCAGTCCTGTATCTCCCTCACCCGGCTCCCCCCCTTTTTCAAATTATCTTTAGGCTTTACACTTTTGATCCCCTAAGATATTGAGATAAATCTGGAATACGGTGTGACTATGGATAAAGTAAGGCCCTGTTTTCCAAGCCTGTGTGTTAAACGAAGCTCCTTAGGTCACTAAGAAAATACAGCTAGCACTCTAGGGGTGGAGGCAGGTGGGTCTTGAGTTCAAGGTCAGCCAGGGCTACACCAACTCAAAACAAACACAAACAACAAAAAAAGATAAAATTAAGCTGGGCTGTAGTGGTGCACACCTTTAATCCCAGTACTCAGTAGGAAAAGGCAGGTGAATCTCTATGAGTTCAAGACCAGCTTAGTCTACAGAGTTCTAAGACAGCCAGGGCTACACAAAGAAACCCTGTCTTGAAAAACAAAAGCTTGCTCATTTGACTTGCTCTGATGAAGAAGCTTCCCACAACAAACAAAACTGGAAAGTCAGGATCATCACTATGTGTCACTTGTATTATTAAAATTAAAATTGTTACTGCCTAAAAAGTTCCTGAAGTAAAACAACTCCATGGCCCATGACATTTGCAACATAGGAAAGACTCTAGTGTCTGTTATAAAAACATTACTGGAAGCTTCTAAAACAGGACAAATATCTCCCAGTAAATATCTCAGTACAATTAATTCTTAACAGAATTCAAATTTCTTGTTCACAAAGAGGCAGCTCCCACCAGCAGAGGAGAGACAGGTTCATACACCCTTAACAGGAAGAAACAACTGTGCCTAACTTTTTGGCTGTGGTTGCCCAGCCACAGAAAGGCCCACCCCATCCTAGGGACTACAGACGCCTCCATGCTTACAGAAGGTGTTTGTTTTTTGTATGTGGGAGAAAGGAAAAAAGGAAGAGAGAGAAGAGATAAGGCAAGAAGGTCATGAAGTATGTTTCTAAGGCACTTTATAGGAGAGAAGCACTCATTACAGAGGAGCTAGGATGTGTCCAGCACATCTTTAGAATTGGCTTGTTTTAAAAATAAACAGGTCAAGCTGGGTGGTGGCGGCGGCACATGCCTTTAATGCCAACACTGGGGAGGCAGAGGCCAGCCTGGTCTACAAAATAAGTTTCACGACAGCCAGGGCTACACAGAGAAACTCTTGTGAAAAAAACAAACAAACAAAAAACCAAATAGACCAATCATCCTTCCCGGTTGCAGTTCAAGTAGCTGGAGCCAGGCCCATCCTTTCCCTGCAACGCCCACAGCCCCACTCACTTTTTGGAATAGAAAGCATCTTCCTCCTTCACTTCAGTCACTACCACCTTGGGTGGCTCATCATTCTCCTCTTCTTCATCGCCACCTGTCACAGAAACAGCGAGTCAGCAGATGCCTGCTCCTCACCTCAACATCACCCTGGAACACCCCACAGAAGCTGGTAAATATGACTGTGGACCCCTTACTTTTTAGGGGAAGAGGGCCAGCTGGATTTTATTTTGTGAAATTTTAAATTTATTTAGTGTGTATGTACGTGTGTGTGCATACATATGTGCACTGTGTGGAGGTCAGAGGACAACTTGTGGGATTTGGTTCTTTCTACCATGTGGCTTCCTGGAATCAAACTTAGGTCATTAGGCCTAGAGAGAAGCACCTTTACTTGCTGAGTCATCTTGGCTGACTTAAGTAATACTTAATAGCAACATATTTCTCTATTATAAAGTAACAATTTGTAGAAAGCCCTAGAATGAAAAACATTCTTGCTTAGGACATTCATCAAAACACACATAAATACAAAATTATACATACTCAGGTTGCCCAGGGAAGAATCAAAACCTAAAAAGGACCCTGCCGAAGTTCTTATGTTCAGAGCCACACTGTGCCCAAGGATAACCACCATCAGCAATGGCCAAAAGAGCAAAAATGGTTGTTTTACAGGTCAGGTTTATCAGAGATATTGCTGCAAAGTTTTGACCTGGCTCACTGGGAGGGGCAGGAAGGGCACATTCCCTCAATAGAGGCTCAGTCACTGCTAACACACACAAACAGGAAGGAACCTCTCAAAGAGCAAGGCCGCTGTGTAAACCTGCCACACTAACGTGACACTAAGGACTCGGACCAAAAGACTCAACTAAGGTTCAGCATAAGAACTAGGTCCACTAGGCTCTCCTGACAAGCTTCAAAATTTTAGCTGAGGCTCCCAGGACTGAGGAAGGTGCTCCAGGAAAGCCAGACACTGCTGTTGCAAAAATTCCAAGTCTTTCTGATGGTAAGATGTGGTAACCACGAGATGGCAACAGTGTCGAATGGTACAGCACGAAGGACAAGGGCACGATACACCTGACTATGTTAGGAGACACTCTCCTCTTATTCAGAGGCATAGGAGAAACAAATGGGCTCAGAGGTTAAGAGCACTGGCTGTTCTTCCAGAGGTCCTGAGTTCAATTCCCAGCAACCACAGGGTGGTGACTCACAACTATATACAATGAGATCTGGTGCTCTCTTCCTGGCATGTTGGCATACACACTGTATGCATAATAGGTCTCTTTAAGGGGCAGGGGATGTGCTTATTGGACCATCTACCCTGAGTTCAGACAAGGAACAGTGATGCTTGGCTCAGGAAGGACAGCACAGTGTTGCAGTGGCAAACAGACAAACATACCCTAAAAACAACACATTAACATGCATCCTTGAGGACTCTGTTAGGGACTACTCCAATTAGAGAGGAAGGCAAAGGCTGGAATGGAAGCCCTAGATTTGACTTTACCCAAAGCTCAGGTACTACAGCAGAACTGTCACCCAGACAATGCAGCCTTCTGGAAGGAGGGCCACATACATACCTGAATGCTGGCTTTGTTCTCTTGCCAGGGAAAGTCTTAATTATAGCCTACCCTATCTTCATCATTTTCCTGTATCTTTGTGTTTATTATTTACATGTGAGTGTATATGCACATGCATGTGCATGAGCCTGTAGAGGTCAGAAGAGCTCTGGAGCTAGAAACCAAACTTGGGTTCTATGGAAGAGTAAGGAGAACTCTTAACAGCCCCACATTTTTATATCCTGGACATGAGAGCCATCAGTTGCTCAACTTCCAGATGTCCCCTGTATCTACAGGGTCTAGGACAGTCAGGGCTACATAGAGAAAAACAACAAAACCAAAGCCCCTGTCCCTGAAAATTAGACATCCAATCCCTCAGCATCACTATCTACCACAATGTAAGCATGCAACTGCCTAGGCATGGGTAGTGACTGCCACACTGCACAGTGCACATACTAAGTACACCCATCATTTTGGAAAGTTTTACTAGTTGGAACTGGTCCTGAAGTGTTTTACAGAACACACATGAGCACTGTGGGTATCAGTATCTCAGAAGAAATCCTGCAACTGTGCCCTCTGCCAAGACTGACACATTGGATACAACAGGCAAAGGACACTGAGTGTGAGTCACAACAGCAGGGCCTCCCTGAAGGGATGAAGAGACCCTCTTTTGTAGCAGGTCTGGCCCTAACATTAGTGCTGGAGCATCTCATTTACAGACAAATCCCTAAATACAATCAAACAATAGACACACATATTGAGCTTTTTCAGTAAAATTATAAAATGGTTTTATGCTCAACACCATGTGTCCAGTGCTTTTTCAGTTAGCATATTAGAACTTCAGCCTCCACGGCAGCCATCTTTAACACCTTCACTGCACGCCTGGAGACCCATCTCATGCAGACAGAAGCTGTGCTGTTGGTGCACACCATGTCATCCCTCCCACAGAACCACACCTCTACCCCATTCGGCACGTGAGCCCTCAACATCCTGTAAAACAGACCTTGCTCTATTAAGGATAAGGACTGCACAACTGTGACACACAGAAGCGGAGCTCCTGCGATGCATGCATTAGACCTGCACAGATGTCAAACAGCAGCTTTGTATTTACCTCTGCATTCACTGCTGCTGCCTCCTGCTTGACTCTCTGGTGTTTTAGCAGAAAACAGTGAAGAGGCCGCTTTACTTTGGGCAGCATCTTTACCAAATAAACTAGAGTTTCCAGGGGAGAAGGAAAACCCAGTCAGGGAGCCAGAGCTTAATGAGCCCAAAACTGAGCTATCAATTTTCTTGCCGAAATTAAACGAGGCACTTGTTGCTCCTTGAGCTGTGTCTGATTTCTTTTCTGCTGTAAACTCCTTTTCAGATGTGTCCTCTTTATTGCCACGAAACGAAAACGGTGACTCTTGCTGTAGTTTTGTTGAACTAAAAAGGGAGGGAGGCTGCATTCCAATTGATGCCCTGTCAGTCTGGCTCTCAGAACTGCTGCTGCCCCCGTTCTCAAGCTGCTTCTCAATCGTCGCCAAGTATCTCTCATAGTCTTTAAAAATGGGCGTCAGGTCACAAAGTGGGTTTGTATTCACATGCTTCACTATCCAATCCCGGACAGAGCAGTTCAAGCCAGCCAACTGCTTGTGATAGGCACTCCCAGCGCAGGCTGTACTGGACACAGGGCCAGAGGAAGACAGCTGATTGCTGCTATTACATTTGGGACTTGAAATCTTATTATCCACCAACGTAGTAGGGCCATTCACAGCAAAGGAACCTGTAAGAAGTTAAAGTCCAAACACTTTAGAAGTGGTTTGATTAAACCATCTAGGGGTTAGCTTGTTTTGACTGTGTTTCAACAGTCTTGCTACATAGTCCCAGGCAAGCTGGAACTCACCACTCTGCTTCAGCTTCTTGAGCTGGGACAGCAGGTATGTGTGCCACCAGGCCCAGCTATAACTAGGTTTTTATACCGCTACCCTCATGCTCAGCTTTCCCTGTTACAGTTCACTGCCAAGCTTGTGTTCACAAACCAATGCTGAGGAACTGGGTATCTAGCATTTAGTCCGTTCTGGTAGTAAGGACTAAAGAGGCAAGTGAGTGGTGCATAGCTACAGTCTGCCATGTGAAATTAGGATCTGGATTTCAAAGTCAGCCTCACGACACAGCTAAAGGCCAGCCTGAGCTCCTACGGCTAAGCTATGTTAAGACCCATCTCAAACCAACAAACACTATACAGTATATACTTTCTGAGCCAGTCAGGATCATTTTTAGGGTTCAGCCCATGATCCTGTTCTCTATGTGAATCCTAGAAGTTTCTGACTAATTCATTCAAAACAGGATATTCAATATTTCCTGTTCAAACCTAGATTGGGAAACTGTGACCAAAGAAAGTGTCACCCCAGTTTCCAATGGCCATCATGGTGGGAGGTACATAGAAGAGCCTTGGTGTACATGAACCAGGGAGGTAAATCCTGTCTACAAAAGTGCTCCCTTCTTGCCAGTCAATTCTGGGACTCAGAGGTTAGGAACTTGACCCTCAAGTCACCTAGCAGATAACGGGCAGAGCTGAGAACAGAATCGAGGTGTGCTGGTGCAGAGGTGTGTTCTGCTGGCCCACTTGCGCCATGCAGCCTCCCAAGTCCCATCCTTTCTCCGCCACAGCCAAGGAGGACACAGCACTCAAAACACGTCACCAACTGAGTCTGGTAGCACACACCACAGTATCCCCTATCCCAGTACAGAATCCCAGTATTTGGAAGGTTGGAAGAGAAGGATGGAGTTCAAGTCAGCCTGGACTACACAGCAAGACCCTGTCAAAAAGAAAAAATAAAACAAAAACAACCTGCAAAGAGTTCTCTTTCAGCATCTATTTCAGAGGGGGCCGTAGAGGGAGGGCTACTCACCAAAGGTTGCCTTGGGCTCCACTGCTGTCAGCTTTGTGCTGGAGAAGGATGTGGTACTAGCTGTGCTGTTTCCATTTGTCAGTCCTTCTAATGGCTTCCCTCCAGAGCCACTGCCAAATCCAGAAAATCCTCCTCCTCCTCCTCCAGAAGGTGCAACCAAACCTTTAAAACCTTTAAAGGCTCCTCCACTATCAGACTGAAATATAAAGAGAGCATGCATTAGGCAGGTAGATCTCCCATCACCAAGTAAGTGACAACAGATCTTAGAAACAACACAGGGTTCACATGTGGTGGCATTGCACCTAAGAGAAGCTACTGGCATAGCCCAGACAGGAGAAAGAGAAAGATGGTGCCTCTAAGGACAGCCATGTCACAGCTGTCTTCCTGAAACAGCCAGGAGAGAAGGTAGCAATTGCTAGATCTGTATTTAAAGGCACTGTATATAGTCAAAGGTTACAAATTCATGTACCTGCCACTGAGCTCCAGAATAACTGAAAATATTCCCAATACTTCCCATAAACTTCATGCAATGTACCTTTTCAAAGAACATCTGCCTAAAGCTTTAGAAACATAAGATTAGATTAATTAAAAATATTTCACTGTTCGTCTAATTTCTCAAGAACTTTGGGGTTTCAAAGCTGTTCTCGGCCTACAGAAATCTGAGTAAACCACATGGCAGATTCTAGTCTTTCTATTGGTTAGGCAATCCAGTGCAATACCTTGTTTTTCCTTGCTGTTTCCTGATTCCTGTCTCTAGCAAGCTCTTCCCTTGGTCAGCCTATTCAGTCAGCAGAGATACTTTGAAACTTACATTCCTTATAAAACTCTAAGCACACACACACACACACACACACACACACACACAATCTCATAAAAAGAATCTAACATAGGCAGGTGGATCTGTGTTCAAAGCCAGCCTGATCTACACAGTAAGTTCCAGGACAGCCAGGACTACACAGAGAAACCCTCTTGAAAAACCAACCTCCCCGCCAAAGATGATGTTATGCACAATCAAACATTTCCAGGCAGTGGTGACACAACACCTTTAATCCCAGCACTGGGGAGGCCCAGGCAGGTGGACCTCTGAGTTCGAGGCCAGCCTGGTCTATAGAGAAAGCTCCAGGACAGCCAGGACTATGCAGAGAAACCATGTCTCAAAACAAACAAACAAAACAAAAACCCTAACATATACCATATGATTTACAGACAAGCTGTGAAACTATACAGGGCCTTTTGATTCTGAACTGGATTTAAAAGTCCAGTTTTATTTTATTTTATTGATACTTTACAAACTGCTGACAGTAAATTATTTCTAGCTAAATTTTAGAGCGATTTGATACATCCATTTTTTTTTTCAAGACATGGTCTTACTATGTAGAGCTCAGACCTACCCGTCTCTGCCTCCCAGTGCTGGGATTAAAAGTGTGCACTACTATGCCAGGCCTGACATACCCACATTATTTCTATTGCCTAGATCTGTTTGCATTCAGTATTTTGGAAAAGCCTATTTCTTCATCTAGGTAAATGCTATGACATTTAGTTATTCCAATATTAAGTTCTGACCAAAACTCAATGTTAAGATTCAATGTGAATTTCAACGGTTCTACATATTATTCCTGTCCCAGCTCCAGGGCTCCTGCTTCTCTGTTTCTTCTCACCCAAGATGTACACCTAGACCCACCAGACTTTTTGACATCGGCAAGATGAGTGCTGCCATCCACAAACTTCACCTGAACACCTCATAATTAAGTTAGCCTACCCCACCACACATGAAATCTCATGTTTTAAATGTATTTACAATTCTGTGTTGGGTATTGCTACCCTGAGCCACATGTAGCCTACAGACCAGAAATGCTACTTTGTCTCTGGCCTTCATTCACTGAACAGCTAGACTACTCCTGTTGCAGCCTGTCTTGGGTTCTCTATGTTCTGAGCTGTTTCTCAGTCCTCACCATGAGTGCATACCACAAATCTCTTTTCATCTACTCCCCACAGCAGCTTCATACCCATCAGTCAGCCAATAAAGAAGTGAGGCCATCCTTTTACTGAAGACTCACTCCTGCCCATTGTTCTTGGCAGCATGGTTCCTGGTAACTCAAGGCTACAGAGGAAGCATTCCTCTAAGACAGACTTGGATGTGACCTTTACACTATCAGTGCACTCTAAATACATATAGGTTATCATGTGAAACCTGTTGCCTTACAATTGTGTCTCTGCTTTGACTTACAAAGTGCATATGACCTGAGCAAACAAACTTCTGTAATGTGAATTATTTTATTATTATGTATATTATTCTATTACTTTTGACCTAAGCCAGGCAGTGGTGGCACTCTCCTTTGATCCCAGCACTCGGGAGGCAGAGGCATGCAGACCTCTTGAGTTTGAGGCCAATCAGCTAAATACAATGCAAGGATACAGAAAAACCCTGTCTTGAAACAAACAAACAAACAAAAAGACTTTTGACAGTGGAACTGGGGAGATGGCTTAGTGTGTACCATGTTTGCTGTACAAAAACAATATAAATTCAGATCCAAGTAAAAAGTTGGGCATGGCAAAACAGCTCCCTACAGAATAGGAAAAGATCTTCACCAACCCCACATCTGACAAAAGGCTGATCTCCAAAATAGACGAAGAACTCAAGAAACTAGACATCAAACTACCAAATAATCCAAAAATGGGGTACAGATCTAAACAGAGAATTCTCAACAGAACAATCTCAAAGGGCCAAAAGACATTTAAGGAAAATGCTCAACATCCTGGGAAATGCAAATCAAAACCACTCTGAAATCCCATCTTACACCTGTCAGAATGGCTAAGATCAAAAACACCAATGACAGCTTATGCTGGAGAGAATGTGGAGAAAGGGGAACACTCCTCCATTGCTGGTGGGAGTGCAAACTTGTACAGCCGCTGTGATATTTAATATGGCGATTTCTCAGAAAAATAGGGACCAACCTACTCAAGACCCTGCATTACCACTGTTGAGCATATACCCAAAGGAGGTACATTCACATCTGTGTTCATAATAGCATTATTCATAATAGCCAGATCTTAGAAACAATCTAGATGCCCCTCAAGTGAAGAGTGGATAAAGAAAATGTGGTACATTTACACAATGGATTACTACTCAGCAGTAAGAAACAATGACATCCTAAAATTTGCAAATGGACAGAAGTAGAAAAAAACATCCTGAGGTAACTCAGACCCAGAAAGACAAATATACTATGTACTCACTCATAAGTGGATACCAGACATAAAGCAAAAGATACCCAGCCTACAATCCACAACACCAGAGAAGCTAGAACCCTCTTCCACAAACAGATGGAAGCAAATGCAGAAATCCACAACTAATCATTGGGTCAAGCTCCTAGAATACAATCAAAGAGAGGAGAAGTGATAATATGAACAGAGGAGTCCAAACCATGATGGGAAAAGGGGCAGAATCAGCTGACCCAAGCTAGTGAGAGATGACTGACTCTGGTCTGACAAATGGGGAACCTGTCTAAGACCAAACTAAGACTCCCTTAATATAGGTGACAATGGTGTGGCTGGGACAGTATGTGAGACCACTGGCAGTGGGTCTAAGACATAACACTAATACACAAACTGACTTAGTGGAGTCCATTCTATATGGAGAGATAACTTGCTCAGTCTAGACACAGGGTGTGGTGGGTGGAGAGGTGCCTTGGTCCTGCCTCAACAAGATGATGGAATAGACTTAAGACTTCCTAGGGGAGGTCTTTTCCTCGAGCAGATGTGTGTGTATGTGTGTGTGGGGGGAGAGCAGGGGTAGTGGGAGGAGAGGAGGGAGGAGGAACTGGAATTGGAATGTAAAAAAAAAAAAAGTTGGCTATGACAATGAGTGCCTACATTCCCTCCAACAGGCAGGGCCAGAAGAACTGCAGTGAGTTCACTGGTCAGCCAGCCTAGCTAATGGTGAGCTATAGGTTCAGTAAGTAACTGTCTCAATCCAGTAAGACAGAGGCTGGGAGATGGCTCAGCAGCCACACAAACACTGGGGACTGGAGTTAAGTCCCACACCCATTAAATGCTGACGAGGTGGCCTGGCCATAACCCAGTAAGTGGGAGGCAGACCCAGGGAATACACACAGCAAACTAGCTAGCTAGACTAGGCAAATGTGGGTTCAAGTCAGACTGTCTCATTATGGAATGGGGAGAATCATGGAGTCAAACACCCAATGGCTACTTCTGGTGTCTACATGTGTACTGCACACAAATCTGCATCACCACGACCTGCTGCCATGGAGTAATAATGGTGACGATGATGAAAGGTGGTAGGTAATATGAGGACACATGATGTTGACTTTTGGCCTCCATATACACACACATGTAATTTATTCTGAAGGAGCCACAAAGGTTGATCTCAAAACAGCTTCTTCCTTGTGATCATAGGTTCTAAGCCACTAAAGTCATGTTCTCAGGTCTAGAATCTATTTGAAGGGTGAGGATTTACAAGGGTGAAGAGTGCTGTAGTGATCACTGAACACTAGACACATGATTTTAGTTCCAGAGTTAGAACTCAGTTACTTTTCTGAGCACAGGAATAAACCATGGAACACACATACTATAATATTATGAAACATATTGGCACATGAAATGCTTCTAGTGTGGTAAGAGGACTCTCCTTTCCAACCCTCAGATTCTACCTTACACAGCCTTTTGTACGGATACTAATTTTTCCTCTTCATGCTGTCATTCAACTTTGTGATTATCTATCTTAGGATAATCACTAGGAACAGCACAGATCTCTTTATTATGTTTTCTAGCTTCTAAGATCTACACCAATAAACACTTTAAAAGGCATCTGTGGGGACTGAAGAGATGGCTTAACAGTTAAGAGCACTTGCTGCTCTTTCGGATGACCCAAGTTGACACACACATCCATATAAATTGAATATGTATAAATACACACACACACACACACACACACACACACACACACACACACACACACACACTTGTGGGCTGGTGAAACGGTTCAGCAAGTAAAGGTGCCTGTGTTGTCACCAAACCTGATGACTTGAACTTGATTCCCAGGGACCAGATGCTGGAGAGAACTGACTCATACAATTGTCTTGACCTCTGTGTGTGTCATAGTAGGCACCACCCCACCAGCCATACACTGGGAGAGCATTTGCTGTAGGATTGCAGTCAGTAAGACACCAAAGCTGAAGGAAGCAGCACTCACGTCAAATCCAACATTCCTACGCTTTGCCTTCTTTATGGCTCTATTCTTCAAGACTTCCTCACTGGCCACTGAAAATGTTCCCACCTGCAAGAAATGGGCAAATCAGACAAAAGATTAAAGAAGGCCAAAAGATTAAAGATTAAAGCTAAACACACATGCCAGAAAAGACACAAATTATTTATCTGGTATTTGATGAGCTTAAAGGAGCTGACTGTTAACACATGAAGAAATAGCTCACATCTATTATATACAGATTTCTGTAGATTCCAATTCCAGTCAGGCATCATGAATCTTCCAGAATCTACAAATCCAGACTTCAAGTTCCAACCCAGAAATGCAAAGATGAACAGCACTGAATCTTTGGTGCACTAATCATCATGGCTGGCTTTGTCAAATATCTTAGACATATGGTCTAAGACAAAAGCACTAATAAAGATACAGTAAGGTTTACTGTCAACAAGACACAAGAGCTAACTTCCAAAAGCTCATGACTGCTAGATAGTAAAAGCCCATTCTGAACCAGGAGCTTAAATCTTACTACCACAATTTTCAAAAACATTAAGTTGAAAGCTGGGCAGTAGCAGTGCACCCCTTTAATCCCAGCACTCAGGAGGCAGAGGCAGGTTTATCTCTGTGAGTTCAAGGTCAGCCTGGTCTATAAAGAGGATTCTAGGACAGAGCTGTTACACAGAGAAACTCTGTCTGGAAAAACAAAACATACACACTTTTTTTTTTTTTTGGGTAGAATAGGATCCTGCACAGGTGAAGCTTGAGCTCTACCCCTGAGCTACAGTCTTCATCACTGTTCTGGACAACAGTCCTGATCCTGCCCACCTTGTCCACTGTCTAAAAGGCCAGATACCTAGTCACAAACGACCCCAGTCATCAAGTAATCTTCCAGTGTGATGAATGTGCTGCAGGGCTTTGGTTGTATCTCATCTATCCTCTTACCTTTAAGGCTAGAACTAAATATTTCCTGTGCAAAATTCTCATCCAGCCAGGTATGCCAGCTCCAACTGATAGCAGCTACACACAGGAGGCTGAAGCAGCAAGACTGACAGTTCAAGGCCAGTCTGAATTACAAATTGATTCCATCTCGAAGATGAAACTACTCTCATCTACAGATCATGTTAATCCAGAACAAAGACCCTCATACTCAGAACAAGGACCATTTGGCTACACTTGTCCAATTCAATGTAACTGACTTTCATACTCGTTTCAGGAGAACCTGTCCGAATTCTTTCACTCTTGGACACTTTAGTGTCAAAGCAAACAATTATATGGCAGTCTAGACCTTCTCCCACCCCAGGACTATGCTTAAGATCAAGGCAGGGGGAAAAAAAATCCACAACCAACGACTCAAAGATCAAGTCAGTTAAATGCCCTGTAAAAACCATTAACACACCAGTGGTTTGGTTTCCCTAAACATAATCAGCATACATATCAGTACCAAAAAGGAGGAAAGCAGTCTACGAATAAAACTACAAGACACTTTTTATTCCCTAATTCCTTCTTCCCTTAGCTCCTAGCTGTCTGCTATAGAGCTGGAGTTATCTTTACTACAGATTTTCTTAGTGAAATGGACTAGGAGTATCAACTTGCTCAAGAGACCTAGAAATGCAAATATTTCCCCATAGACGACAACTTAATTTTGCTGGCAAAGAAACTACAGCACTAATGTAAATTCTATTCTAATCAGTACAATTGCTGAGGTGCAGGCCTAGCATCACAACAGCAAACAGTGAGGGGACTGTGGAGAGAACTGCTAATTCCATGACTAGCTCCCTCAACTTGCCTTCTAATGATGACTAAAACACTCAAACCACAGCAGAGGATGCTGCAAATATGTGAAGTCTGCAGGAAGGTATGTCTACACACTCTTCAGGAGCACTCACTAGCAGAAAAGCCATTCATATATGAAGAAAAGTGTCTATAGCTTGTGTACACAGCTCACAAGGAAGCATCTGCTCTCCTGCTCTGCGTATTCTCAAAGGGTCAAAGTCTACCGTATTCTTCACGAAGAACGCAGCATGAGCTTTAATACAGGCAATAAACCACGAAGAGAACTGTTCTGTACCTCTTCAGCTTCGTCTTCTTGATCCCAATTCCTATCTGTTAGTTCCTTCTCGGCAATTCTTTTGGCCATTTTTGTGAACCTAGATTACAGAAAACAGAAATAAAATGTTTGCTTTTCTGCACCAAGATAGCTCTTACAAATAAATTTTTTTGTTGCAGTCTTCATTTATTTTGCAATAAAATCACAAAATACAGAAATTTAAGAAAAAGCAGTTAACAGGATTAAACAAATGAGATATACTTAGAGGGCTTTGCTCAAAGGGAAGGAAATACAGTAGGACATTAAGGAAAATATGGAATTTATAAAAGTTAATATTACTTTTTTAACTAAAAATTTTTATTACAAATAATTTTTAAAAATCTAGTCCAGCATAGGATCTGATAAGCATGTTCCTGAAGCCAGTGAAAACTACTTCAGTGAGAGCTTTACAATGGGCTGGAGGACTCCTCCAGTGGCACATATTCAATTACTATTTGAAGAAGTAGACACAGATACCTGAGGAATACTGACACTCTTTCTAAATAGGAAGCCATTCAGAAGGATTAAATGAAACATCTATTGATCTTTCAAAATCTACAATATTTACATAGTATATTGTACATACAGCAAAGTCCTTAAGTCAATACAAACATTCTTGCTGTAAATAAAACATTTTCAATATTTAAAATTTAAAGATGACTCATTAGTTTATTCTTGGGTAAGGATTTTAATAATGTATTGGAAATACTTTTGCAACATGAGTCCTTTCCTTAAGGCTACAGTTGATAGAAATGTCTCCCAATTAACATTTAATTGCCCTGAATTACATGTTTCAAAAAGACATTACTTACAAATTCAAAATTTTATTGCTAATGGATGCTTCAAAAGTACCCCCCCCCCAGGGCTGGAGATGGCTTCACAGATAAGAGAGTGCACTGCTATTGCAGAGAACAAGTTTTGAATCCCAGTACCTACAAGTACCTGTAACTCCAATTCCAGGGAGTATCTAAGTTTTCTGGTTTCCACAGTTGAGCAAGCACATACCTACCCAAACAATAAATCCTTAATAATGATGCTAATAATAGTAATTGCCAGGGATGGTGGCACATATCTTTAACTCCAGGGTTACAGGTAGATAAGTGGATCTCTGTGAGTTCAAAGTCAGGCTGGTCTAAAAGCTAGTTCCAGGACAGCCAGGGCTACACAGAGAAACCCTGTCTCAAATAAATAAATATTTAAAGATGAAAGCTTTGCTTCTTTAGAAATAGCAACAACAGGAGCTGAAGAGACAGCTCAGTAGTTAAGAGCCCATACTAATCTCACAGGAGACCCGAGTTCTGTTCCTGGCACCCATGTCCAGCAGTTTGGATTCTTCAGACCCGCAGCAGCAGCAGCAAGGCACTGCCTGGGATGGCAGTATCTCTCAGGACTCCTTTCTGATACGTTCTCCATTCACTTGCCCTCATCACAGGAACCCAGCACAGGAACCCTACGACAGGACTAGATACCATCTTACCCATCATCTCATGCGCTACAGCAGAAGATTAAGAATACATCCCAAATCACAGAATTCCAAAGGCTCATGTGAAGGAGGGGCTCCAGCTTCTACTATATCCCAATCTTTTGCATTTCTCTTCCAGGTACTTTTCCCTGATTACAGAATGATTTTTAAAATTGAAGATTTTAAAATATACAGTATGAACTCTAATAACACCAGTAACTGGGAGCCCTCTCTTTTAACTCCTCCTCACAAACATTGCAAAGTTGACCTTATTAGAAATAGCATTCTTCATAGAACTCACGGGTAAGGTCTCTGGATCCATCGAAAATTTTTCTAATCGTTACCTAACATCAACACCAGAGGGCAGAAGAGACAAGCAGTGGACCGATTACAGTCACTTAATGTGGACAAAAGGAATAGTAGGACATGCAAATAAAATACTGAGTAAAACTTTAACATCTAACTCATACTTGAAACAAAGAGTAACTGCCACAATAAAACAAACTAATGAAGCTGATGTCATTTCATATTTATTCAGTCAGATAAACCACAAGGGAAGAATTTTAGTTTGGTTTACTGATGACTCCAAATGTCCCAAACCTGCTTGACTCATAGATAACTGTTGCTAAATCAGTGATCTGAGGCATTACATATTTGAGAAAATACTACAAGATGCTAGTACTAGCATCCAGGACAAGCTGAGAGATGCCAGGAAGTGAGTTTGGCGAATGCTTCCTCATCTGTGGGATGGAAAGAGTGCGAAGCTTAGAATGGTCCCTAGAACAGAGGAAGTGCTTTGTAAATATTAAATAAACGAGCCTGGTTAAAAACAAAATACATTTTTTACTCCCAAACTCAAAAGTTGTAGTGCTGGAAAACAAAGTAACGCGAACGATAAGCTCAAATTTTAAGACACGTTTCACCAACCGGGATGATAGCAACGGAGAGACTGAGGCAGAATAATAAGATATGTATCTATCTTACCAAAACCTCACCTTTAAAAACAAAAGTACCGAACACATACTTAACCACATTTCCTCTTTTGGAAAGACATCTCTTTGAAGTACTTCGAACAAGGCCTGGAGCTAAAGACTTATTTGCCAGCTATTACTGTTGCTATTAAGGCTCCCCCCCCCACCCCTTGCATAGTGCTGGGGATAGAGCTGTACGCGCTACGCGAGTCCTCTTCCAACATATTACCGGAGGAATCTAATCCCCGTAACAAATGAAATTACACCAGCAGCCCGAAAGAGTTTGCCAAACGTCTGCGTTTGCGGGTAAAATGGCACCAAGTTATGAAATGCTTTCTAGATATTAAGTGCTGTAGTTGTTAGGAGAAACGCAATCATTCGTGATTGATCGCTTCCTGCAGTGAGTGCGGGCACCCGAGTACCGGTCTGCTCTTTATAGATGAACTTCACACGAAAAACCGCTTGGGCGAGCCTCGACAGCGAGGAGCACTGAAGTCACCGAAACGCCCCGGAAAACCCAAATCTCAAAACCCGCTCTTTACGAACCCGGGAGACCAACGGCCTGGGAACGCTGTGAGTGCAACCGGGGCCAGCCACGGGAGCGATGTAGGAGGAAATGAAGGCCTGGGGTAGGCCAGGGCAGTCCTGCCGCCACCGCCGCCTACCTCCGCCCGGGAGGAGGCCCGAGCCCCGCCGAGCTCTCCTCGGGTGAGCCGCGGTTCGCAGGGCAGGCCCGGCCCGGCTTCACAAACAGACGGCCGCGTCGCCAAAGGCCGCTGCCGCCCCGCCCTCCCGGCCCGCCCGGCGCGCCGGGCCCTCACCTCCGGGGCGGCCGCCGCAGATCGCGCTAGGTCCCGGGCGCCGCAGCGAACAGGTCCGAGGCGGCGGTCACGGCCGTTGGGAGCTTCCGGTGCGCTGAGCGCCTCCAAGGACTTCGTGGTTAGCAGGCCTCGGGAGCTGTGCGACTCTGAGTCCGACACCAAGGGCAAGACGCATCCGCTCAGCCTGAAGCCGCTACTAAACGCTGAACAGGGCGCTCGGAGCCGCCATCTTGCAACTCGAAATACCCTCTCAGAACCAATTCAAGGAAGGGGAAAAAAGGAGAAAAAAACGCCCGCGTCCAACTACTACGCAAGCGCGTTGGAGCGCCAGCCGCCAGCACCGCGTCCTAAGGGCCGCCGGGGGTCACGTGGCTCATGGACACGCCCTCTTGGAAACGGCCGCTGGGAGGAGCCTGAGCTTCGCGCATGGGCGTAGGGGCCGCGGAGGTTGAGCCGGCGCCACTGGCGGCGCGGGTTAAGCACGTTGGTCACGTGTTAGCCGCCACCCCGGGCTTCAGACGGTTCGCGCGCCCATCGCTGCGGAGGCGCGGGCGGGACGAGTTGTCTGGCCAGCCGGTGACTCTGGTGGAGGCCTCTGATGCTGTGCTGGGCGGCTGAGGAGGCAGGCGGTGGAGCTGCGGGAACGCGAGGCGTGTGCAGCGTGCTTCTCTCGTGGGTGGTCTCAGCCTGCGGGCTTGGAAGCTGAAAGTTGTGGCTTGGGGCTGGAGAACCCCGAGGGACAGACTCTCAAAGGTCCTGTGTCCCCCCCATTGTTGTTACATGATAGACACCCTCCGATTTCCTCGTGGGGAGCCGCTGAGGTGAAGTCGACTTCCCCAAAGCTGCAGGACCAGTAGGGGCCCACGGGAGATGAGGTCCCCGGAAGGGATTCTTCAGCTGCGCGACGAACACCTGCGTCCTGGATTAGGACTCGGGTTTCTGTGCTTCTTAGCTGATTATAGCACTCCCAAGCAGTGGAGGAGTGACGGGTGGTCGAATTCTTCTGATTAAAGTTTAAAGAGAATGACCGGAGACACTATGGTCATTAGACCCATCATTAACACCTAGAAACTATTTTTTAAAAAATAAGCATTTCTAGAGCAATAGTTCCTAACTAAAAAGGGTTCCAAGGAGAAATCAAGTCTCTTATTTTCAGACTATTTCATCCGTCAGCCCTTTGGCAAGAACTGCCTAAGGAGACTAACTGCACAGTGATAGAGTGCTAGCCTCGAATATGGGAAGCCCTAGATCCAATCCCAAAGCTACCAGGGGGGGGGGAGGGGGAGTGATTGCACTTCATACATGGGTTCTGGATTCAACTGACTGCAAATTAAGTATATTCTGAAAGACTGTTGAACATGTGCACTATTTTACTTGTCTTTCCCTACATGTTTCAACTATGTCATTAACATATTCGATAATACAAATACTCCTCCAGAGATAATTTAAGTGTCTGAAACCAGTCAGGTCATGGTGACTTCCAACTAAAGTCACAATTACAGGAAGGCTTAGGCAAGAGGATGAACCCGAGCCAGTCTGAGAAACACAAAAACCCTCTCTCAGTAATACATAACCAGAGGTGGGCATGGTGGTGGTACACACTTACAATCCCAGCACTTGAGGACTAAGAGGTAGGCAGGTCCTGCATTCCAGGCTAGCTTGATCTACATAGTTACAGGTCAGCCAGAGCTAGACAGTAAGACTCTGTCTCAAAAACAGCAACAAAATTATTAAAAAGGACTGGGGGTAGCTCAGAAGTAAAGCACTTGCCTAGCACCTGTGAGGCCCTAGGTTCAAGCCCCAGTACTATCAAACAAAGCCATAAATAACTTGGAGGTGGTAGCCCACACCTGTGATTCTACTACTCAGTATTGATGAACAAAGGGCTATCTAAAAGCCAAATTCATGCGAGTCAGATGTCAGTGTGAACCCTGCCTGAATTCTGGGTTACAGGCGTTCTTAAGTAGTTTTAGCAAACACTGAAACCCAGCTGTTGATAATCTGGAAACTGGGACAGGATTGCAAGTTTAAGCCTATGTTGAACTATCAAGTGAGATCCTTTTCTTCAACAGATAAACCTGTAAGCAAAATCCTGTGTGAATACTGTACCACTTCATAGAAGAGCCTTAAGCAGGCTAGAGAGATAGTTCAGTGTTTGAAATGCTTGTTCTTTCAGGGGACCTGGGTTCAGTTATTGCTTAACTGAAGCTCATCAACCCCGGATATGGTTTCTGTGCTTAAAAGCTCACCCTGAGCAAGGCTTGGAGCTACCTGGGATTCTGAACATGTGGTGTAGTCAAGGGTTAGCTAATAAACACTTTCTATTGGCTTAAACCCATGTCTGAGTAGTCTTCTCTGGTGGATAGCCTACAGCACTGGAAATTCAAAAGCTTCATACCCCATAATAAAATAAATCTAAAATTAAAAGAGATAACCATCTTAAGATTGTACATCTGCAGGTGTGGGCACAGAGTAACTGTTAGGTAACAGTTAAGGAGATTCAAGAACATAGTGCAGCCATCTGCTTGATGCTGGTAAAGGCATGAAGAATGGCATCACAATGGTGGGAATGTGTGTAAGGGAGAGATCACATGGCCAGACAGGAAGCCAGAGCGGGTCTATCTGAGAACTAATTCACAGGTGTCATGAGAAAAAAGGCAGCCTCCAGTGATCTGTTTTTATTGAACAAAACAAAACTACTGAAGAGCATTCCACTAAAGGCCTAAATTCTCCTGTACATGTATCATACTCCCAGGAGTATGAAGCAGGAGACTGAAGCAGGATGACCCTGAGTACTAGCCTAGTGTAGGTTACATAGTGAGACCCTGCCTCAAAAACAAACCTCTTAAACTGGGCATGGTGGTACATGCCTTTAACCCCAGCACTTGGGAGGCAGAGGCAGGCAGATTTCTGTAAGGTCTATAGAGAGACTTCCAGGACAGTCATGGCTTTTCCACAGAGAAATTCTGTCTACAAACAAACAAACCCAAATTTTTTTCAGGATGGGAAAAATTTGTACCTCAAAATAAATTAAACTGGCTCCTGCCTCTTGATCTTCCACTGGGCTTGGAGAGTCAGCTCAATGGTTAAGATAGCATACTGCTCTTGGAGAGTATCTGAATTCTGTTCCCAGCACCCTGTAATTTCAATTCCAGGGGAGTCAATGCCTCTGGCTTCCTCAGGTAAATGTGCACACACCCAGAAACCAGCACACCCATATACACAGAAATGATAAAAGTGTTTAACAAAAACATCTATCACTGCAGTACCACATTGAGGACCATCTTCTAGAACATGAACATTTGGAGGGACAAACTACGTCCAAAACACCACAAATGATACATCTCAAAAAGCTTTTGTTTTGAGATGGGGTTTAGCTAGATTATATAAGAACTGCAAAAATTAAACACCAAAACCCCAACTCTTCCATTCAACAACAAATAAGCCAATGAACTACTCACACAGTTTTGAAAAGAAACACAAATGGTCGACATCAGCATTTTTAATGGTGTTCAACATCTTTAGGTATCAATAAAATGTCTACTACAGCTACTTAGTCCATCTGACACAGGCCAGAATAACATCAAAAACACAAATGGCAACAGATGCAAGAATGTGGGGAAAGAAGAAAACCTCCTGAAGTGGGGGGAATAAATTGGGGTAATCACTATGGAAATCAGCATGGAGGCTTCATTTTTAAAAATTGCTTGCATATGGTGGCATGAACCTTTAATCCCAGCACTTGACTTGGAAGGCAGAGACAGGTGGATCTCTATGAATTCAAACCATCGTGGCCTACATAGCAAGTTCTGGGAAAACCAGGGCTACATAGAGAGTCCCTTTTTTGAAAACACACACACACACACCCACACACACACACACAAAACAACTAAAAATGGACCTACCATATAACTCAGCTGTACCACTTCCCAAAGTAGTACACACCCAAAGGACAAAATCCTACTACAGAGATGCCCATACAGTAATGTTACTGATGCACTGTTCACAATAGCTAGGATATGGAATCAGTCTACATCCCCATGAATAGATGAATGGATAACAAAATTGGTACATATTTACAGTGTAATTTTTTCAGGCCTTAAGATAAATAAGATTATGGCATTTGCAGGAAGTGAGTAGAACTGGTTATTATATTAAATAAAGTAACACAGACTAAGACAAACACCACATTTTTCTCATGTGGATCCCAGATTTTAATTTTTATATGTGTGTTTGGGGAGGCACATGTTATGAAATCACAAAAGGAACTCTGAGGGGGAAAGAGGTCATTGGATAAGCAGATGGTGGTTTAGAAAGATATCCAAGAATATTATTCTTCAATTCAATCTTCAATGTCACAAAATATTGTCCAAAATCAGTTTTTCACTTATTTGACTCATGAGTTCTATTGTTTTTTAATTTTAATATGATTGATAATTTTAACCTTATTTTTGCTATTGATTTTAATTTTTATTAAGCTGAGTTCAAGAAATATATGTTTATTATATAAAGGCTTTGACTGTGTTGAGTAAATGCTCATTATGTCCTTGGGGAAAAAAACTACATTCTTTCACATCGCAGATTTGCAAATTCCTCTTTCTAATTTGGTTAATATTGGTTTGTGCTTGGAGATTATGTTATCTAGGCTTAACATGTGTCTAGAAATCTGTACTTTTATGAGAACATGTTCCTTGAAAGCCTCTTACTCCAATATTGCTTTTTTTTTTCATTTTCTCTAAGAATGGAATAGGACTAGGAGCTTTCTCTTGTCAACATCTGTTTGGTGAACTCTGCTTTTAATATTGGCCTTTCTTGATACTCAGTCTCAGTCAGGTATTAGGCTTTCTTCTTGGTTCTGTTATCAAATACCTGGCAAAAGCAACTTGTGTTTTTGTTTGTTTGTTTGTTTGTTTGTTTGTTTGTTTTTTGAGATGGGGTTTCTCTGTGTAGCCTTAGATCCTATGCTGGAGCTCCCTCTGTAGACTAGGTGTGATTCAAACTTACAGAGATCTGCCTGCCTCTGCCTCCCGAGTGCTGGGATTAAAGGCATGCGCCACCATGGCAAGAATGTTTCTTTTACTCTCTTATAGGTAAATTTTTCTTGCCCAAATCTAGTCTGTTTTTGCCACCAACCTCATCCGGAAAAGAACATTCTGGGTCTAAGAGCACCTTTGGCATACTAAGAACAGAGTGTGATACACTTTTCCCAGTTGAAGGAAACTGGGATGGGAATGTCTGTGTCTTAAGGCAAATTGGCTTGTTCTGATCTCAGCTTTTTTAAAACAATACTTCCTTGTCTTTGATGTCCCTGGTGATCTATTAATCAAAACTTTCTATTCCTTATAAACATGGTTTAATGATTGTTTAGTATCTTTACATGAAGTCACCACTAATAAAAATCAGACACTGGAGACACACTGGAATGTCTCACATGCTCCCTGGGTCTGTGGTGGCAGCTTAAGTATGTTTGCAGTGTCCTGTGGGTGTAGATGCTGTGTATACTACATGGAAGAAAGGGGACTTGGGATCCTCTAATGTTTTTGGCGACTTTGCTTCTATGCTCCTAGCTGCTTCAGAGTGGAAATAAGGTAGAGTATATCTGGAGTGCATCAGGTCCTTCAGGGTATCTCTTTGTGTTCCATGTCCTGTGATTAAAGTCAATGGGAAACCACAACCCAACCCGGGCAGGATGAAAACTGGCCCAGATCTTTCAGGATCCCAGGTAAAGAACAAAGATCCACTAACGTGCTTGCTGAGGGTGGAGGAAATACACAATGGGTAGTAGAGGAAGGTAGTTATAAATATCAACTGAGGCCACATGACCTCAGGAACTACAGAAAAAAGGTTTGTAACTGAAATGAACATTTTTGTCCCATTTTGTTAGGAGCTTGTCTGTGCATACATTAAGCAGATTTAATATCTATTGAGATAATATCAGTGGTTATGTTTCATAATCTATATTATCATATTTAAGTTATAGGACATAAAGTGACTAATCATTCCTCTAGAGACTTTGCTACCTCTGTCCTTTGGAGACTAGAACCTTACATCCCAGGCTGCAGGTGCAGGTGCAGGTCAATGAACATACAATATTTTGTGTTTTCTCAGCTGGATTTCAATGTTTTGCTTTAGTGTGATTGTGTATCTGCTATGGCCCTGAGTATATCACTTGGTTTTGATTTTATAGTAACTCACCTTTTTTTTTTTGGAGACAGGGTTTCTGTGTGTAGCCTTGGCCATCCTGGAACTCGCACTGTAGACCAGGCTGGCCTTGAACTCACAGAGATCCATTGCTTCTGCCTCTCGAGTGCTGGGATTAAAGGCTTCACCAGCACTGCCCAGTCAGAGCTCACCTTTAAAGAGATTGGGGACGTTTAAAATATTGGGATTTGTAAAGACTTTGGGGGCTTTAAGAAATACTTATTTTATGTGTGTGTCTGTGCACCACATGTGTGAAGCACCCTCAGAAGCCAGACAAGTGTGTCAGAACCCTTGAAAACTCGTATTCTAGACTGTTGTAAGTCACCATGTAGGTGCTAGGAATTAAACCCTGATCCTTTAGAAGATCAGCCAGTGATCTTAACCACTATCTTATCTCTCATTATTATTTTAAAAATACTTTATTGTTCATTTATGTATTTTTTGTCTGCATATAGTCTGTATACCTCTACCACATATATGCCTGATACTCTTGGAAGCCAGAAGGAGGTGTCAGATCCTCTGAAACTGGAGTTACAGATGGTTGTGAGCTGCCTTGTGGGTGCTAGGCATCGAACTCAGATCCCCTGGAAGAACAAAAAGTGCTTTCAATCATTGAGCATCACTCTAGCTCTACTTTGGGGACTTTAAAAGATCTGGACTACAATATGAAATAATCGTGAGACTTCGGGGACGAGAGGTGAATGTTATGGTTCTCAAGTGATGTGTTTGAGAACATGGCGCAACTCAGGATCCCCTGGGGAGAAAGCTTCAGTGAAGGCCTATCTGCCATCATGTTCATCTGTGATCACATCTGGGGGTTGCCTTGACTGTCTTAATTGATGTGGGAGAATCTACTCTAAATGTGGAAGGTAACAAGGCATGAAAGAACAAAAGTTTTGCTCCTTTGCCTGCTTGGTCTTCACTCTTGCTGTTGAATTCATCTACCCTGTTGCTGCTGGTGGTTCTTTCATTGATTCTTACGGCCAACTTCTTCAGGCTTCCAGTGTGGAAGGAAGGCCAACAGCTCTCCAAGAACCCTCCAGGTCTTCAGCAATAAAGTGGGACTTCTGAGGTAGACACCCAGCCTTTCAGAGTGAGTACCTACCAGGTTCTGGGCTTTTGCAGTATGAAACAGCTGTCCTTTGGCTACTCAGACCACATTGTGTAAGGCAACCTCCTGAGTCTCGGCTCTCTTTGTCTGTGGTGACGCCCCAACCATAAAATTATCTTTTTGCTACTTCATAGCTGTAATTTTGCTACTATGAATCTTAATGTAAAAATCTGTGTTTTCCAATGGTCTTAGGTGACCTCTGTGAAAGGGTCGGTCAACCCAGAGGGGTCATGACCCACAGGTTGAGAACCTCTGGTCTACAGAGCCCTAAGATTGTGCACAACTGTCCAAGGGTCAGCTCCTCTCCACTTTTCTTTGTGTAGTGCCTAGCTCTGGGGCACACACTCAGCTCCTAATGAGTGGGCAAACTTGACAAAGGAGTCTCCTATTTATACAAACTCTTTAAAAGAGAGAACTAACTTCCTCAGCCCCTGGAAGTATAAATTCTGAGTCATGTCTTTTGTCTTATGAGTTTGGGGTGTGAACTTCGTAGAAGACAATGTGTCACAATGTCAGAAAGGAGATATTGAAGATAAAAGTAAGACACTGAAGGTCAGTTCTTGAGAAGGTAGAAGGGATTGAAAACCAGAGTCCATGCTGAGGCAGAGGCACTCTCCTAGGAGAGAGCGTGGCTCCAAGAGCATGAGAGCTGCCACATCTCTTCTCTTCTCTTCTCTTCTCTTCTCTTCTCTTCTCTTCTCTTCTCTTCTCTTCTCTTCTCTTCTCTTCCCTTCCCTTCCCTTCCCTTCCCTTCCCTTCCCTTCCCTTCCCTTCCCTTCCCTTCCCTTCCCTTCCCTTCCCTTCCCTTCCCTTCCCCTTCCCTTCCCTTCCCTTTCCCTTCCCCTTCCCTTCCCTTCCCTTCCCTTCCCTTCCTTCCCTTTCTCTTCCCCTTCCCTTCCCTTCCTTTTCCCTTCCCCTTCCCTTTCCCTTCCCTTCCCCTTCCCTTCCCCTTCCCTTCCCCTTCCCTTCCTTTTCCCTTTTCTTTCCTTTTCCTTTCCCTTCTCCTTCCCCTTCCCCTTCCCCCTTCCCTTCCCTACCCTTCCCTTCTCTTATATTTGAGGCAGGGTTCCTCTGTGTAGCTTTGTATACCAGCCTGGCCTTAAACTCACAGAGTGCTGGGATCAAAGGCGTGCGCCACCACTGTCAGGCTGCCAACGCATTCCTTAATACCACTTGTTCCTCTACTCTGCTCATTTCATGCACTCGATAGTTCTTCCTCCTGTCAGACACTGCTATGGGCTTTTGAGACTTGGTTTTGAGACTCTTGTAAAGTTGGAGGGGAATGACAGAACCAGTTGTGACCAGAGATGGTATTTGGAGTGTGGACTCTGGGCTAAACCATAGCATTCAGTTCTCACAGCTCCACGAAGCAGGGGGCAATGTGATTCTGTTTTCACAGATGAGGGAACAGATGCAGAGGAGTAGAATTACTCCTCTCCCTTTAAAAGAGACAGTGGGCCTAGGCGGTGGGGGCACTTGCCTTTAATCCCAGCACTCAGGAGGCCCAGGCGGGCAGATCTCTGTGAGTTTAAGGCCAGGCTGGTATACAAAGCGGGTTCCATGAGAGCCAAGACTGTTAACACAGAGAAATCCTGTTGGGGGCGGGGGGAGACATTGGGTCTGGACTGAGAACCCAGAAAAAGGACCCTGGAGGCTGTGCTGTCCCTGGTGGCATTATAAGCTTGTTTCTGTTCATAAATGGCTGGCTAAAGCCGCACAGGTGTGGGTTCCGCCAGTGCTCCACACAGCTCTGACTCGGTGCCGTTTTCATCTTGTCCTTCAAAACCACTCAGCTTTCCTGAGCAGCTCCTTGGTCACAGCCTGGGTTTCCCCTTCATCACCCAGACTGTGCACACCTACTGCCTCAGGTGCAGAGCTTATGTCCCTCCATGTTAGTCTACCTCTGTGACTGATGACTGTTTTGGTACATCCCAAAGAAGAATTTATCCCGGGTATACAAATGGACTGTGGGCTCCTATCCCACAATGAGAGATGCACTCTCACCCTGGACTCTTGGGGGAGGGTCTAGGCCTTGCCCTGGATGAAATGACAGACTATGGACACCCCCATGGAGGGCCTCACCCTCCCTGGGGAAATGGGGGGATATGGGGGGGGTTGGTGGGAGGGCACAGGAGGAAGGGAGGGAAAGGGACCTGGAATTGACATGTGAAGCAACCTTGTTTCTAATTTAAATTTAAATTTAAAAATAAAAATAAAATAAAAAAGAAGAATTCACCCTAACTTAGGAATTGAGTGAGACTCTTATGAAAGACCTAAGAAGGTCTTGAGCCTGCCCCTTAGTAACCCCTCCCATACTCCTCACCCCATCCCAGATTCCTATATGGGGTCTTATGGTTGGAATTTTAAGAGGCTCAAAATTGAAAACTTCTGTCCTCATCTCCACCTGTGAAAACTGCCACAGGCTTCTCATCTTGAGTCAAGACACCTCCATACTTCCTGATGCTTGGGGACAAAACAGATCCCTGCATATAACCAGTAAATGTATCCATTCACTCTTCCTCCAAGGTACACATGTCCACAGTCCAGCCACGTGCCACTTAATGTCATGCATTAGTTTGGCTAATGATACCCAGGTATTTTTGCTTAAATATTGGCCTAGATATTTCTGTGAAGGTATTTCTTTTTTAATTTAAACATTTTAATTAATTTATTTTTACTTTCCAATCCCAGTTCACCCTCCCTCCTCTCCTCCTACTTCCCTCTCCCCCTGCATCTGCTCCTCGGAGAGAGTAAGACCTTCCTTAGGTCTGTCCCATTATCTCATTAAGGCAGGACCAAGGCACCTCCCCACCCACCACACCCTGTGTCTAGGCTGAGCAAAATATCTCTCCTTATAGAATGGGCTCCACTAAGTCAGTTTGTATATTAGTGTTAGGTCTTTGACCCACTGCCAGTGGCCTCACACCATTGTCACCTATATTAAGGGAGTCTATTTTGGTCTTATGCAGATTCCCCATTTGTCAGACCTGAGTCAGTGATCTGTGGGTTTCCCCATCATGGTCTTGACTCCGTTGTTCATATTATCGCTCCTCCCTCACTTCCATTGTACTCCAGGAGCTTGGCCCATTGGTTAGTTGTGGATTTCTGCATCTGCTTCCATCTGTTTCTGGAAGAGCGTTCTAGCTTCTCTGGGGCTGTGGATTATAGTCTGGGTATGTTTTTCTTTATGTCTGGTATCATACTATATTTGTCTTTCTGTGCCGGAGTTACCTCACTCGGGATTTTTTTTTAGTTCTGTTCATTTGCCTGCAAATTTTAGGATGTCATTTTTTTCCCACTGAGTAGTACTCCATTGTGTAAATGTACAACATTTTCTTTATCCATTCTTCATTTGAGGGGCATCTAGGCTGTTTCCAAGATCTGTCTATTACAAATAATGCTGCTATGAACATGGCTGAGCAAATGTCCTTGTGGTGTGAAGTGCCTCCTTTGGGTATATGCCCAACAGTGGTAATGCAGGGTTTTGAGGTAGGTTGATCCCTAATTTTCTAGATGGCCATACTGTACAAGTTTGCACTCCCACCAACAATGGAGGAGTGTTCCCTTTTCTCCACATCCTTTTCAGCATAAGCTGTCATTGGTGTTTTTGATCTTAGCCATTCTGCAGGTATGAGATGGAATCCCAGAGTTTTGATCTGCATTTCCCAGATGACTAAGGATGTTGATCATTTCCTTAAATGTCTTTTGGCCATTTGAGATTGTTCTGTTGAGAACTCCCTGTTTAGATCTGTTCCCCATATTTAATTGGATTATTTGGTAGTTTGATGTCTAGTTTCTTGAGTTCTTTTGTTGAACATTTATAAATATGCATATGAGCATTTTATTTTTTAAATTAAAAACAGTCTTATTTTACATACTAACATTAGTTCCCTCTCCCTCTTGTCGTCCCATTTCCCACCCTCCCATTCCCTTCATCATCCCCCTATCCTACTCCCCAGTGACACCTCAGAGAGGGTGAGGCCTCCCATGGGGGATCATCAAGGCCCTTCCCCATATATCTAGGCTGAGAGAGTATCACTCCGTGGAGAATGGACTCCCAAAGTCCATTTGTGCACTAGGGATAAATACTGGTTCCACTGCCAGAGGCCCCATAGACTGCCCTCACTGACACCCCCATTCAGGGGACCTGGTTCAGTCTTATGCTGGCTCCCCAGCTGTCAGCCTGGGGCCCATGAACTCCCACTTGCTCAGGTCAGTTGTTTCTGTGGGTTTCCCCAATATAGTCTTGACCCCTTTGCTCATCTCTCCTCCCTCTCTGCAACTGAGTTCCAGGGGTTTGGCTCAGTGTTTAGCTGTGGGTGTCTGCTTCTGCTTCCATCATCTACTGGATAAAGGCTCCAGGATGGCATTTAAGGCAGTCATCAATCTCATTATAGGGGAAGGGCATTTAAGGTAGCCTCTCCACTATTGCTTAGATTCTTAGTTGGGGGTCATCCTTGTGGATTCCTGGAGATTTCCTTGGTGCCAGGTTTCTCGTTAAGCCCATAATGGTTCCCTCTATTAAGATATCTCTTTCCTTGCTCTCCTCTGTTCTTCCCCCAACTCGACCTTCCTGATCCCTCATGTTCTTTTCCCCCCTCCCCTTCTCCCCTCCTTTCTCCTACACCCCCTCCTCCCAGTGCTCCCAATTTACTCAGGAGATCTTGTCCCTGGTCCATGTATGTTTCTCTTAAGGTCCTCCTTGCTGTCTAGATTCTCTGGGGTTGTGGAATATAGGCCGGTTATTCTTTGCTCTATGTCTAATATCCACTTATGAGTACATACCATGTTTTTCCTCCTGTGTCTAGGTTATCACACTCAGGACGGTTTCTTCTAATTTCAAGGTGCCATTGGTTTTTGGTTTTTTGTTTTTTAACCACTGAGCAGTACACCATTGTGCAAAATGTACCACATTTTCTTTTCTTTTTTTATCATTTTTTATTTTAATTTTAAATAGCTTGTTTTACATGTCAACCCCAGTTCCCTCTCCCTCCCCTCCTCCCGCACTCCCCTTCCCCCTCCCTCCCACCCTATTGCCAAATCCTTCCACATAGGGGATATCTAGAGTCTGTCATTTTACTCTTGGTAGGTACCACATTTTCTTTATCTATTCTACAGTTGAGGGGCATCTAGGTTGCTTCCAGATTCAGGCTATCACAAATAATGCTTCTATAAACATAGTTGAACAGATGTCCTTGTGGTATGAATGTGCATCTTTTGGGTATATACCTACCTAAGAGTGGAATTGCTGGATCTTGAAGTAGACTGGTTTCCATTTTCCTGAGGAACCGCCATATTTATTTCCAAAGAGGCTGAACAAGTTTGCACTCCCACCAGCAAAGGATGAGTGTTTCCCTTTCTCCACATCCTCTCAAGCATATTGTTGGTGTTTTTGATTTTCACCATTCTGACAGGAGTAAGATGGTATCTCAGAGTAGTTTTGATTTGCATTTCCCTGATGGCTAAGGATTTTGAGAAATTTCTTAAGTGCCTTTCAGGCATTTTAGACTCCTCTATTGAGAATTCTCTATTTAGTTTTGTACCCCACTTTTTTTGAGGTTAAAAATGGAGTTTTTAAATATATTTTTAAATTTAAATTAGAAACATGCTTGCTTCACATGCCAGTCCCAGCTCCCTCTCCCACCCCTCCTCCCTTGCCCCTTCACCAGCCCCTTCAGCCCCCCACCCAATCCCCACAGCATTCCCCAGAGAGGGTGAGGATCCATGGGGGAATCTCCAGAATCTGTCATTTCATCTAGGGCAGGACCTAGGCCCTCCCTCATGTGTCCAGGCTGAGAGAGCATCCCTCCATGTGGAATGGGCTCCTAAACTTCATTCATATGCCATGGTGAACACTAGTCTACTACCCAAGGCCCCAGAGATTGCCGAGGCCTCCTCACTGACACTACATTCAGGGGGTCTGGATCAGTCCCCTGCTGGCCTCTCAGCCATCTCCCCCTTGTGCAGTCAGCTGTCTTTGTTATAGCCCACTTTTTAATTGGATTATTTGGTGTTTTAGTGACTAGCTTCTTGAATTCTTTGCATATTTTGGAGATCAGCCCTCTGTCAGATGTGGAGTTGGTCTTTTCCCATTCTGTAGAGAGCCATTTTGTCTTGTTGATCGTGCTCTTTGTTTTACAGAAGCTACTCAGTTTCAGGAGGTCCCATTTATTCATTGTTGCTCTCAGTGTCTGTGCTACTGGTGTTCTATTTAGGAAGTGGTCTCCTGTGCCTATGCGTTCAAGTGTATTTCCCACTTTCTCTTCTATGAGGTTCAGTGTGGATGGATTTATATTGAGGTCTTTGATCCATTTGGACTTGAGTTTTGTGCATGGTGATAGATAAGGATCTATTTGCAATCTTCCACATGTTGACAGCCAATTATACCAGCACCATTTGTTGAGTATGTTTTCTTTTTTCCATTTTATATTTTTAACCTTGTCAAAAATTAGATGTTTATAGGTGTGTGGATTGATATCAGTGCCTTCCATTAGATTCCATTGGTTCACCTGTCTGTTTTTATACCAATACCAAGCTGTTTTCATTACTTTAGCTTTATAGTAGAGCTTGACATCAGGGATGGTGATGCCCCTAGATGATCCTTGAACAGGGTTGTTTTGGCTATCCTGGGTGTTTTGGTTTTCCATATGAAGTTGAGTATTGTTCTCTCAAGGTCTGTGAAGAATTGTGCTGGGATTTTGATGAGGATTGCAATGAATCTGTAAATCTGTAGATTACTTTTGGTAGGATTATCGTTTTTATTATGTTGATCCTACCTATCTAAGACCACGGAAGATCTTTCCATTTTCTGATGTCTTCTTTATTATGTTTAGTATGTTCCTTGTATCCCTATTCTCTCCAAGACCATTATCATGAAGGGATGTTTAATTTTGTCAAAGGCCTTTTCAGCATCTAATGAGATGATCGTGTGGTTTTTTCCTTTCAGTTTGTTTATATGGTGGATTACACTGATGGATTTTCGTATGTTGAACCATCCCTGCATCTCTGGGATGAATCCTGCTTGGTCGTGGTGGATGATTTTTCTGATGTGTTCTTGGACTTGGTTTAGCCCCAGTCCCTGACTTTAGAATGCCATGCATTCGTCACTATTTGCTGCAGCTGCCTTCTCCCACTGCTTCTTCTGGCTGGTTGTGGGTCTTTGCCTGATGGGGTGACCTGGGCCTCCGCTTTCAAAGGGTCTGGACCTCATTGTTCTACCTTGGGTGGATTGTTTTTGGCTCACCACTGAAGCTAGTCACACGACATGGTGATCCTGAGGAGTATGCTGAGTGGTTGCCTGTATCAGACACCATTCCTCACCTCCAGTTTCCCTTTGGTAAAGAGCAGCTGTCACCCAGAAGCACATCAGTTCCCTTCTTTGCCTCTTCATTCAGAGGCATGTGGGGCCTAAAATGGCTGAGTTCTCTTAGCTGCTGGTTCAAAGGAATCCTTGTGTTTCCTAGAAGCACCCAAGCATCTTACCTTTGGGACACAAAAACCTCTAGGCCAGCAGGAAACAGGAAGCAAAATTTTGCTAGTCACTAGTGTTAATAGATAGTAGTGCCACTCTCATTTCCTCCCTTGCTGGAACCCTACCCAGTAGTTCACACATGGCTGCTGTCACCCGTGTTGGTTCTGTCTCTCCCAACCCTGACTAATAAAATACCATCACTTTCTCATCATCTCTGCTGTCACGTTCCCCCATGCCACTATTCTCTGTCTAAATCATTGCTGAGCCTGCCTAAGCTATGAATAAATCAGTGAGTGAATGTGTAGGACGGACTTTGACACATTCATGAGTTTGGTGGAATCATGGGGCAGCATGGCATTTTAGGGTAAGGAAATAACAAAACTCAATGCAGAGAGTGCTAACAGGGCAGGCTGTAGGCATCACCATAGGCCAGCTTTCTGGATGTGGGGAGGGGGCAATAAAGAGCAGGTTGAGGTATAATGTAAATGTTCTTGTATGCTTTTTTTAAAAACTAGTTCAGAAATCTCTGTCTGGATTTCTGCTACCTAGCTTTCATAGGACCAAAAGGAGCTACACAGCTTTGGTGGGTGGGATGGGGGTAGAAAAAGCATCAATCACTTTACCCAGAGGTGAGCCCTACAAATCATAGTACCAGGTTTCCAGGCAAGATGTCCCACTGGTGCAATATGGCGGTAACTCCACTCTTACACGGGGCTGGGAGTGCAGTGTTTGAGACAGTGTTTCTCTGTGTAATAGCCCTGGCTGTCCTGGAACTCCCTCTAGACCAGGCTGATCTTGATCTCACAGAGATCCGCCTGCCTCTGACTCCCGAGTGCTAGGATTAAAGGTGTGTGCCACCACTGCCTGTCAGTAGCTCCATTCTTTTTTTTTTCTTTTTTCTTTTTTTTTGTTTTTTTGTTTTTACGAGACAGGGATTCTCTGTATTGTTTTGGAGGCTGTCGGTCCAGCCTGGCCTCGAACTCACAGAGATCCTCCTGCCTCTGCCTCCCGAGTGCTAGGATTAAAGGCGTGCGCCACCACCGCCTGTCAGTAGCTCCATTCTTAATTTGAGGCACACTCATCAAGAAGGAATTCATGCCTCATGTTGTAAACCCAGGCCAAAACCCATAGCTGAGGAGGTCATTGGCCTTAGGGTTGAGCATTTAACTGTTGTCTAGCTAAATTGCCATGGTGTCAGGCTGTCTTCTAGATGCTTATGTTTATATCACAGACAAATGCTATTCTCAGTCTAAGAAAAGCCTCTTTTTGCAACGAATGATGGTGATTGCAGAGTCGCATGGCTGCTCAGGCTGCTGAGGAGGCGTGATGGTTAAGTGCTCAGCCCTAACCAGGACATTTACACCACACCTTCTAAGACTCGAGGCTTGTTTTGGAAGAGGGGTCAGAAAGAATGTAAGAGCTGGAGAGCAAGGAGAAGACAGTGAAATGCTGTTTGCTGAGCATGACTTCACAGGAGCTGTGGCTGCCTACTGTGTGCTTGCATGAGACTGGGCCTCTCAACAGTCAATTATGGATTGGGGTGGGACTCACGAGCCTTCCTGCTGAACTACTGGCTGCTGATGGATTCTGGGGGTAGGGTAGTTATTGTCTTCAGCTGTACTCACTGAGACACCCACCCAGCTGTTCTAAGCCCATAGTGATCCTGGTTAACTAGATTATAAAAGACATGCCTATGGGAAGGCCTTGAAGAGCGGAGTGGATTGGAGGAGTGGGATTATGATGGGAAAGGATGAATAATCGGGATGCACTTTATACACACATGACATGGTTAAAGATCAAATTCAGTAAAAGAGCTCTTGAAGTACCTAAGAGGTCCTAGGAGATGGCTCAGTCAGTAGGGTGCTTGCCCCACAAGTTTGAGAACCTGAGTTCTAATCCCCAACACTCATGGAGAAGCTGGGCATGTCTGTAGCCCTAGAGCTAGTGAAAGGCAGGCAGGTCCCTGCAACTTACTGACCAGCCCTGTCTAGCCAAACAAGCCTCAGGTTCATTAAAGTATAAAAGCCGGGCCGGGGATGAAGCTCAGTCGGTAGAGTGCTTGTTGAGTTTGACCCCATAGCATCACATAAGCAGACAGGTGGTACATGCCTGTAATAACACCACCGCTTGGGAAGTAGGAGCAGGAGGATGAGAAAGTCGAGGTCATCGTTGAGCTACATAGTGAGTTTGAGGCCAGCCTGGAACACATAAAATCTTTTCTCAAAAAGAAAGGAAAACTTTAAAGCCAAAGTGTAAAATATTACCCTAAGCAAGATGGATGAATGTGATTCCATAGTCCTTTCATTTTGGGGGGGGGTCATCTGCTGCTGCATATATCGCCTTTGTCAGGATCCAGGATTTCAAGCTTGATTGCCAAGTGTGCCGGGAAGTTTAGAAACAGGCTCTTATACACTTGTCTCTTAAGGGTCCCCAGAAGTAGGATACCGTCCTATCTTTGTGTTCCAGCCCAGGACCATGTAGACCTTCATATACAGAGTGGTTTCCACATCAGCAGAGCGGGTGATGAGGGCACTGGTAAGGCTGTTCTCTGCTGCTGATCCAGTCTTCTCTATAGCTGTTTCTTGGCTGTGCTTCCAATCCCCAGCTGCCAGTCCGTCTGCCCACTCTGGTGCCTGCACGTTGAAGTCACCCAGATGCATAGCATTACAGCTAATTAATGCGCCCTCTGGCTCCCAGCAAGTGCCATGGCCTATGGCAGGTGCCATCCAATTTTAAGCAGTTAAATGTTAGGAGGGCAGAGGTCACCCCATGTCTGGAACTTTAACTTTGAAGGTAGGTCCCATTGCTAGGCTTCCTCGACCTCTCCTGCTCTTTGTGCCTATTAATAGAAAACATCCCGTGGCTTGAAGCAGCCTCTGCACACCATTACATTTTTGCAGAGGGAGGAATGAAAGTTGTGTTTGGCTTTGCAGGAGCAGTTCTTTTTGTGTTTAGAAAACGTTATAGGAGTGTCTTTTAGTGAGACTGTGACATACACAAAACCCTTAGGTGTGGGGAAGGGTATTTGCAGAGGCTCCTTGTATCAGACCCACCTCCTTAGAACAGTCACAAAAGGTGATGTGACAGGAAAAACACCTGTTTGGAGGCACTGCAGGCTGAGCAGACAGCCACGGTTGCTGCCTTTGCTCCCCCTTCAGGTATCAGCTGATCTGCACCCAGCCTGGAGGCAGGGGGAGGAGCTGCCTAGAGCCTACACAGACTCAAGATGCTGGAGAACCACAGAGTGCACTGCCACAAAAGCAATCACAAGGCGATGGAAGAGTGAGTGAGAATATGTTTGGGAATGCCAGTTATTAGTTAAGGGTGAACAAGAAACAAACTGTCCAGTGAACTGTTGGTTCATGGAGCCTGGCTTCTCCCCTGGACCTCAATGACTCTTCAAGAGGTAGCAGTTCTAATCAGAAGGTTGCCCGGTGAGCAGGGACTTCAACTGTACCAGTAGAGTTCCATTTCTTATGTAGCCACTATAGTGTGTGGGCTCTGTCTCTGAAAGGTGCAGCTTGTGTCCCCAGGTGGGACACCCTCTTCCTGGACAGTTGTCCAGACAGGCACCGCCAGTTCCTCTCTTCATTCTTTGCTCTTCTGCTTTCTGTGGTCGCTATTCCTGTAGTCTGTTCAGCATGCCTTCAAATAGGACAGAATGGGATTAATTGTATTTAAGCTTATATGGTCACAAGTCACGTCCTAGTCCCACATCCCCCTAAGACTGGAGTGTGTGCTCATGATGAAACTGGCTATGCACCTCTCTCTCCCACTCTTCACTAAATCACATCAAGCTCCTGGTTTGAACTGGTAATCATCGGAGTGTTTATACCACAGTAATTGGCAAACATTGCAAACTAAGACTTTATTGTGAGAGCCACTTGTTAAATATTTACCAGCCCGGCACTGCCTGGACATCTTGATTGAATTTTACAGTGTGTTGGTTTGAATGAAATTTCCCCCAAACATGGAGGCATTTGAACATTTAGTCTCCTGTTAGTACTGTTTGGACACACTTAGGAGATGTGGCCTTGCTAGAGGAAGTATGTCTCTAGCTTTGGGGTTTTAACAGCGACAGGCCAATCCCAGTTTGTTCTGCTTTCTGCTTGCAGTTGAAGATGTGAGCTCTTAGCTTGCCACCCCAGGTGCCATGACTTCAGCTGCCACACCTCCCTACCTTGATGGTGATGGACTCTTATCACTCTGTAACTGCAGGTCCAAATAATCCCTTCCTTCTATAAGTTGCATTGGTCCTCGTGTTTTATCACAGCAATAAAAAAGGCCTAATATAAGGAGTGACATAAAATTTTTGGATCTCACATTTATATATAGAAATTCTTTTATTTTGTCCCTGCAAGCCATAAATGTATCATTATTTTAGAATTCTGGAATAAATCTTGAGTAACTTATCCTGAAAGTCGGGGGCAGCTTAGCTTTGTCAGGTGGACCAGGCACAGGGCAGGCCGTGCAATGTCTCAAGAAGCCTGAGAGCAGTGGTGAGGAGAGAGGAGCTTGGAGGCCATTTTGTTATCTACCTAAAAAGTGACACATGCCAAATCTGGCACGTTCATCTGCCATCTGCATCATCACCTCTCCTGAGAGCAGTGCTCCGCTCTCCCCCAAGGAAACATTTCTGCAGAGAAGTGTCCTGTCCTTGAATGTCACTACACATCAGGACAGGACCCCTGGTGGATCTTTCAGTTCATCGACATTTCCAGGGTTCTTCCAGGAGGTGGGTCTGTTCAGAATTCACACCAAAACTAAATTGTGTCCATTGTTATGAAGGCAGGAAGTCTGTGGTCATGGGATGTCAACTGTTGGTGGCAATTTGTGGTTTCCTTAAACCCATGTGTATGCAAGCATCTCACAACTATTCTCATTAGTGTATGTTGCAATCCCACTATGTGGGGCTGAGAGAGTGCTGACTGCTCTTCCTGAGGACCTGGCTTCAGTTCTCAGCACCCACATGAGGGCTCACATCCAGGGATGACCCAAGTTCCAGGGGGATCCAATGTCCTTTTCTGGCCTCCACAGGCATTGCATGTGTGTGGTGCACATGCATATATGCAGACATACATGTAACAGATCTTTTTTTTAAATTCTACTACGTACATATCCAGAGATTTTAACCTGGTGTTCTAAACAAGGGAGCGTTTGTCCTGTGAACCAAAGGTAGAGAAGTTCTATCAAAACTGAACATTCCTGAAGTTACCCCCAGTGGGCTGTGGTTTATCAAAGACTATCTCCTGCTAGAGATGAGTCCCACTGATTCCCAGCTGAAAGCCAGTCCCAGATGAAGCTAAATGCTTGCTCCAGGGAGACTGGCTACAGGGGAGGGAGTTTGAAGAAATAAGCATCCTGGAGCACAGAACCTCCGTGATTCATTTGATGAGTGCTTGTTTGTGTGTCTAAAGCAATACAGAGGTGCCCAAATGAGCATCCTCCTAGAAGTCCAGATTTCCCAGGGGATTTGGCTTTCGTGAAGAAGGGCAGGGGTAGAATTTCAGGCACTTGTCTTCAGGTGACATCTACCTGTGTTGTATTCTAACTTTCCCAAAGATCCTTTATAGGTGAAGTACAGTCAATTCTCTGAATCCAAAGCATATTTTCTATCCATGATGGGTGGACTCTGGATATGAAGATTTGCCAGACTTTTTCTTTTAGGCTCCCAAATATGACAGGGAGACTTCTTATTAGTTATGAATGCCCAGTCTAACTTAGGCTCATTTCTGGCCAGCTCTTTTAACTGACATTAACCTGTTTCTTTTTATCTACCTTTTGCCTCTGGGCTTATTACTTTTCTTACCTTCTGTATATCTTACTTTCACTGCTTCTCCTGACTGCAGGATGGACACTGCCTAGCTTCTTGCCCAGGTGTCTCCCTTGTTCTCTCCTCTGTTCTTCTGGTTCTTCCCCAAGCCTATATTTCTCCTCCTATTTATTCTCTCTGTCAGCCAGGCCCACCTATCCTTTCTCTGCCTAGCTATTGACCATTCAGCTCTTTATTAGACCACTCAGGTGCCTTAGGCAGGCAAGGTGAAATAAATGCAATTAATGTAAAGAAATAAATCTTTACACAATTAAACACACATCCTTACATCGTTAAACAAATGCAGCATAAACAAATGTAACACACCTTTACACAGTTAAATATTCCACAGCATAAACAATTGTAACACATCTTTACATAGTTAAAAAAACAGTCCACAACATGAAGGCTAATAATACAGAAGACCAACTAAAGGGACCATCCAAGAAGTTTAGTTTCCCACAGAGACCAAAGAACAACCCGTATTGCTGTCTTGTCTTCCGTGGCCCAGCAACAGAGCCAATACACCTCTCTGTACCACCACCCATGTGAGAGACTGTGGGAACACTCCATACAGCTTAATGCAAGGCATACTGGCAGCTGTCAGGAGATGTGTCTCTGTGCTGTGGCTGGCATGAGCTGCACAAGACTAGGAAGCTAAGTTTAACTCCATTTTTATGTGTTTTGAACCTTTTTAAAGCTTTTTCAGGTCTTATATAGATCTATACCAGACGGTGGGTGCCATTTCCTATCCCTATTGCCGGCTTCCAAATAACAAACACAACACAGAGACCTAATATAGATTATAAATGTTTGGCCAATGGCTCAGGCTTGTTACTAACTAGCTCTTACAACTTAACTGATTTCTATTAATCTATGTGTTACCTGAGGCTCGTGGCTTTTACATCTATCCCATTTTGTGTATCTTACTCATTCTCTTGTCTGTCTGACGACTCCTTTAACTCTGCCCTTCCTCATCCCATCATTCTCAGTTTGGCTTTCCCACCTAACTTTATCCTGTTCAGCTACTGACCAGCCAGCTTGTTTATTAAACCAATCCTAGCGACATATATTCACACAGTATACAGAAGGATCATTCCACAGCACCAAACAATAAATTTTCTAAATGGGCAACTTTTCATCTGTTTGGATTTTTTTGTCTTTCTTTGTTTTTTCTTTTTTCCTTTGCTTCTTTGTTTCTTTCTTTGCTCCTTTGCTTCTTTATTTTGTTTTGAGATAGTTTTATTATGTAGCATCTGTCTGGTCTGGAATTTGCTATGTAGACCAGGCTGGCCTCAGACTCGGAGATCCACTTCCCTCTGCCTCCCAAATGCTGGGAATAAAGGAATTCATCACCAAACACAACTTTGATCATTAATTCTTATGAATATTATATCTTTACTGAAGCTGCCATCACCAAAATTCTCTCCTTTATCCCAGTTTCACGGCCTCACTGGAGAAATGCAGTTGATCCTGACCTCAGCGCCTGGAACTCTGCTGAGTCTACTCACTGCTCCTCCATCGTTGTCAGCCTCTTAGGGTTTTCTCCACACAGACTCGGGTTCTCTGTGTCATCCAGGTGCCACGTATCTCTTACCATTGTCTCATCACTGTGGCTGGATCCTCCAGTGACATGCTGAGTGTAAGTGGTACGGGCAGACGCTCTTCTCTGTTCCTGACCTGAGAGGGAGGAGTTCCGTCTCCTGTTACGAAGTGCGGTTTAACCAGCTTTCACGGATCATCTCTCTCCAGTTGAGGACGTTCCCTCCCATCTCTGGTTTTGCCAAGTATTTTTGTGAAAGGCGTTTAGAGTTGCCAAGTGCCTTTTCTTGCTGTGATGATCTTGTGGGGGTTTGTCCTTTATCCTATTACTGTGGCACATCATAATTGATTTTTGGATGCTAAGCCAAATTTCCATTCCAGGGATAAGAATCCTTGTGAATTCCAGGACAAATCCATTTGGTCACGGTGTGAATGCCTCCCTCTGGGTTTCTGGACAGTCTGATAGCATTTTGCTGAGGATTTCTGCACAGCATTCAGAAGAGATGTGGAAGGGTAGTTTTCTTGTGTTACCTTGCCTGGTTTTGGTTTCAGAGTGACTCTGACCTTGTGGAATGAGATGGCGGCCCTGTCCTGATGCTATGTTTGAGTGCTCAAGGCTAAGCATACAACTCAGGAGCATTGAGTACATTCATGGTGCCATGCTACCCTCACCACTGTCCATTTTCAGAACTGTCTGTTGATTTCCAGCAGAAATCATTACCCATAAGACAATAGCCACTATCCCTCTTTTTCTGGGCCTTGGAAGCATCCAGTATCGGTTTTTTTTTTTTTTTGGCTTTTATGAATTTTCCCACTGCCTTTCTATGTGTAGCCACAGTTTTTGCATGCAGGTGTGCATGTGTGTGTATGTGTGTGCTATATTCATGTGTGTGTGTGTGTGTGATATGCATGTGTACACATGTGATCAGAGGTCAGCGTTAAAGTGTCTTAATTCAGACAGGTGTTGGTGGTGCACGCCTTTAATCCCAGCACTCGGGAGGCAGAGGCAGGTGGATCTCTGTGAGTTCGAGGCCAGCCTGGTCTACAGAGGGAGTTCCAGGACAGCCTCCAAAACAATACAGAGAAACCCCATCTCAAAAAACCAAAATAAATAAATAAAATAAAAAATAAAGTGTCTTATTTCATCATCCTTCACCTTATTTTAAAACAAAACATCCCAAATGACCCGAAGCTTGCCCTTTTGGCTAGACTGACTAGCCAGCCAGTGTCTGGAATCCACCTGTCTCTGCACTCCCTCCCAATTGTTCTCTGTTCTTCTGTAATTTGCTAAAGCTGTCGCCATCCCCATTCCAAGCTTCAGTCAGCAGGGTTTGACCTTTATTCTTTTGCCTGTCTATCCTCCTTTCCACCTTTCAGTCCTCCCCTACCCCTACCCCTATCCCTGCCCCCGCCACACAGGAGCGAACTCCATGACAGAGGCAGGTGGATCTCTGCAGAGTGAGTTCCAGGACAGAGAAACCCCCTCTCAAAAAAACTGAAAGAAAAAAATCAGTTTTGGGATTGGCTGGGGTGGCTGTGGCTTTCACCCTGAAGTTTATATTCTCATCAAGGATATTGTTTAGGTCTGGAGAGGTGGATAAAGGTGCTTGTAGCCAAGCCTGATCTTCTCTCTCTCTCTCTCTCTCTCTCTCTCTCTCTCTATATATATATATATATATATATATATGTATATATATGTGTGTGTATGTATATATATTAAATTTTTAAAGAAAAATTTAAATGACAAGTTAAATACCAGTATGCATTTAACAATGATAGAAGGTTGGACCTGAACAGGACAGGTGTCCCCCTGAATAATAAGTCTCATGACTTGTGGTCAAGCTGGCAACTCTGTAACTCAGGAGGCTGACCCTTCACCTCCCTGTGACCAGTGTGTCTTGCTGTCACCAGGCCTGAGAGGACATCAGACCCATCACCCTGGGGGTGGGAGGCAGTTTAGAGGAATCTCTACCTTTTACTCCCAAACCAATTTCTTCCTGTTTCTTATTGCTTGATGAATCTGCATACTAATTAATAGCTGTTACTTCTCTCAGCAGCTTAACCTGCTGACGAAAATTATGATAGAGTTAAAAATGAGCGATTGCTGAGATAGACTAATTACATCTCCTGGGACAAGCCTGAGGTACTTAGTCTGTCTTTTCCCCTCCTCATCACCTTCCCCCAGAGAGTAGGTCCGCTCTAATCACTTCTGAGGAAAGCAAGGTGTGTTGCCAGTTCAATTCCCTGGGGCTGGTAGGAGTAAAAACCACAAGGAAGGGGTTTGTCAGTGGGTACCTGATGGCCTTTGAAGGGAAAGGAACGAAGGCCTCACTGTTCTCTTCCCTCCTTGAGGCACGGTCCCAGCAGCTGCCTGAGGGTGCTGGGGCAGAAGCAGGCCATGCCATCAAAGTCTGGAGGCACTATCTTTGGTTTGTGGTTGGCCAGCTGCCATTGTTCTGGGATCTGTGGACTTGGTGCCATGCCAAAGGCTACATTTTAACACAGTTCATAGTGCAGGAAACCTAAGTGACAGTATCCACAAGAGACTGAAAGAGGGCTGTAGGGAGGATGGCTGGTGGCAGCCTCCTCAGTTTGTGTCTTCAGAGACTCTCAACAAAGCTGTGCCCTTCCCGGGACAGTCAACCCTGTAACAGGACATGTAGAATTGTAGATCAGAGTGGCAGGAAAACTCAGTTGTTAAATGGTGCAGTCATCAAAGTTTAGAGATCCTCATGGGGAAAAAAAGATTTAAAAATGTGTTAAAATCCATGCCAAGTGGTGGTGATGCACACCTTTTATCCCAGAACTCAGGAGGCAGAGGAAGACAGATTTCTGAGTTCAAGGCCAGCCTGGTCTACAGAGAGAATTCCAGCACAGCCAGGGCTGCACAGAGAAACCTTGTCTCGAAAAACAAAACCAAAATAATTTTTGTTAAAATCCATAGTTCAGTTTCATAAGATGAGGCCTTCAGGTAAAACTAAGAAGGGTGGGTATATGTGTGTATATATGTGTCTTATATGCACATGTATGCATGTGCATGTGTGTATGTTTGTGCGTGTGTGCATGTGTCTGTGTAGGCATGTATATATGTATATATATGTGTGTGTGTCTGCGTGTTTGTGTTTCTGTGTAGGCATGTGTATGAGTGTGTCTGTATACATGAACATGTGTGTGTGTATCTGTGTATGTTTGTGTTTGTATGTGTATGTGTATAGACATGTGTGTGTATGTGGGAGAGTATTATAGTGTATGTTGCTATTGTGTGATTGTTGCTATGGTGTGGGTGTGCCCCCAAATTCACGTACTGGAAGCCCGAGTCCCAATGCAATGGTGTTGGGAGGAGTAGCTCAGTGAAGCGGGGTGGTCAGGAGAGCATAGCCCTTGTGAATGCAAGGATGTGATCTGTGTGCAGAGCAGAAGCCGCTCCCAAGTCCTCATCTCAGCACAGGCTCACAGTGAGGCGAGCGCTACAGAAGATGGCCTGAGACATCAAGCTGAATGCCTGGAATAGGTGTCAACGTGTCTAGCCTTAGCGGGGACAGAAATGGGAAGTTGGGGAGACTGTTTCCTTGCAGGTCCCTGACTGAGCTGTGAAGGGCATAGACTTTCTGTCACTGGTTTGTCTCTGTTGTCCCCCATGGGAACTGTTTTAGATGAGATCCAGATTTTAAAGCGCTGACTCAGATATTCAGTCCCATGTGGACCCTGGGATTGCAAGTCACTTGTTTGAGGCCTCTGCTTATGGCTCCCTGGATTTCCCACATTCCCATCAGGCAGAAAGGGAGGTCTGAAAGGCTTGCTCAGGGTCAGCCAGGATGAACTCAGGGCTCAGGCTCTGGTGACAGCCCCAGGATGGCTTCCTCTCCATCTCTCTGCTCAGTTTTCAACTACTGGCTTCTTCCTCGGGCAAGCTCTCCCTAGGTACCCACAAAAGCAGCCACCCTGTATCCCATAATCTTTAGCCCCGCCCACTTCAGGCTTTTTGTCCGTGCTCTAGCTTAGCTGCTTCTGAGCCCTGGGACAAATAGGGACACCCAAGCTGAATCGCACAGAGCGGGGAATGGACAAGTGCCAGTGGCCAATGGAAAGAGAGGGGACCTGGACACGGAGGAAACGGAAGGTGTGGATTGCTGGAGACTGGGCCAGCTTTTGCTTGAAGGTAAGGATTTATGGGATTCAGGGTCAGCAAGTGGCTTTTGCCCCTACTCATGGGACAGGAACCCGAGAACAACTGCGTCCTTTCTCCCATACATTTGTGTGTATGCATGTTTATGCAAATACGTGTGAGGGTCCGTGTGCATGTGTGTGAGTCTATGTGGAGGTCAGAGAACACTGTCAATCATTCTTTTGCTCACAATGAACAAGGCATTGCTGACATGGAACTCACCAAGTAGGTGAGGTTGGCTGGCCACAGAGCCCCAGGGATGTGCCTGACTACACCTCCCAGCACTGGGACAAAAAGCCACGATACTTGATGTTTTTTTTAAAACATAAATTCCTATGATAGAACTTGTGTTTGTAAGGCAAACACTTTACTGACTGGACTCTTCTCCTCCTCACTCTCCCTGAGACCCTCCCCCTGCACTTTTAAATTAATTGTCTGGGGTTTGATGCTTGCAGCCAAGACTGATGATGACCTGAAATTGATTCCTGGGACCCACATGGTGGAGAGGAACAACTCCTGAAAATTATCCCTAAATAAATGCATTTTTTTTGGTTTTTTCAAGACAGGGTTTCTCTGTATTGTTTTGGAGGCTATCGGTCCAGCCCAGCCTCGAACTCACAGAGATCCGCCTGCCTCTGCCTCCCGAGTGCTGGGATTAAAGGCGTGCGCCACCACCACCCGACAATAAATGCATTTTTTAAAAAGATAAAACCCTGTTGTGTCCCCATGTAGCTCGGGGCCTGGAATTCACTCTATAGACCAGACTGGTCTCAAACTCAAGAGATTGCCCCGCCTCTGCCTCCCGAGTGCTGGGATTAAAGGTGTTCGCCGCCATGCTCATCTCATGTCTCCATCTTGAGGAGGTTGGTGCAGCCTCAGAATTTGCTTCTTAAGATCTGGTGGATTTTTTTGTTGTTTGTTTATTTATTTGTGTGTGTGTGTTTTGTTTTGTTTTTGTATGCTCACTGCAGAAAACCTGAGAAATGAAAAAGAAGTGAGGAGCATCTCCACTGATGCTCTCCAGCAGATGTGCACCCTGCCTCTCACCAGCCACACCAGCAGCTGGCGTTTTCCATCCTTCATACCTGGCTTGGCTCGCAACGCCTGCATAGCTTTATAACTAACTGCCTGAGTCGATGTCCCAGTGATAATGATTGGGAAACTCGTGAGGGGCCCCCACTGAAGTGTCTGCCTCAAGACAGGCCAAGCTAGCCTCTGGAGCTGGGTTCAGTTCTGTGCTGTCGGCCCTGGGGACTCCCATACTGGGAATAGAAAGATAACTGGGCAAGGAGCCAGGTAGATCTGAAATACTGTCAACAGTCCACCCACTGTAACCCTAATCAGTTTTCTAGAGGGCCATCAACCCGTGGCTACACCAATAGCACTGAGGGCCAGGACTGGCTCTATTAATACCCAGCTTTATTGACCCTGTCTGCTCACATGATGCAACAGGAAAGACACGGTACGTGGATCCTGGGCTGGCTGCCCTCCGGTGTCTCCTTTTCTGAGTTGTCACAGAATGAGGGAAGACGGTGTCTGAATCCCACATCTCCCAGACAGAAATTAGTGGGCCCTGGGCAATGGCTCAACTCTGTTCTTAGCCTGTGTTTACAAGTGCGCAGTATTTACTCCATGGGGGCAGAGTGGTCCGCCTAACAATCATGTAAATCCATGCTTAGAGAAGTTTAACACACTTAGTGTTAAATGACTCTTGCTGCTATCACTGTCGGTGAAAACCACACACACCACTTTGTAAAGAAAATCATCTTTTTCACCTGGTAGCCCATAATAGCTCTCCAGAGTCATTAAGGCCTTGGCAGTCTGTCCAGGACTTGGGAAGGGAGAGAGTGGAGGTGAGAAGGGGAGGGTTCAGCCTTGCACAAAACCCAGCAGGATGCAAGTTGGCAGGCAGTTTACTGGAACACCAGCCCATAACCACTTCTGCACATAATGGGCTTGTAAATATCACCGAGTCCTCTTCCACATCTCTGCCGGCAGCCTTCTGTGTGGCTGGCATCCAGACCCCACTGTTGGCAAGCTCTTTGTAATGCCCCAAGGACCAGCAGGCCGGGTCAGTGTGCTCTGTGCTGTGAATGCCATCCAGCACACAATCAGAGGTTAGCTCGACAGTGCTGCTTGGTGAACGATACTTCTCCCTGTCCCTCTCGGTTACCGGTGAGAGTGGCAATGCTGTCACCGACAACTTTGTTGTTGATAGTGATGACAGTCAACATGTCCTGGGCACGGGCTGTGGGCCATGAACCATCTGCTATGAAACCCTTTCTAAATCCTTCATGTTAAATCCAACATGAAGTTCAACAGAGTGCCAAGGGAAGCCTGCTAATGTCAGCCTCATTCTATAAATGAGGAAACTGAGGCAGGAGATTTTAAGTGACCCGTCCTGTCTATGAGCCTAGCTAGGAGTAGAACAAGGGTCCAGACCCATATCACAGGCCTTGAGAGAACAGGGATCAAAACAAATGGCTTTGGGCTTGTATCCCAGCTGGGAATCTCAGTTCCCAATTCTACTGATAACCTTACTGTCTCTCGAAGCTAAGAGTCATCTTTTGTCCCCCACATGCTTAGAGTAAGTGCTCCATTCACATTCGACACCTGCCACTGACCCCCACCAAGCAGATTGCAAACTGGTTTTAGTTCACAGTGACACGCCCTTCTTTGATTCTCGTCTGCTTACTGGGAACATTGTGGCCTAATCCAAGACTCTGGTGGAGTGACAGAAATATAGACCTACCTGGTCAAGAGGAAGAAGATAGAGGCATATTTCTAAGGCTGGAGGATATCTGGAGGGTGTGTCGAGGGTCAGACTGGAAGCTTTGGACGGGAAGTTGCAAGAGCTGGTCCTCCCAGAGCCTGGAGTGAGAGCTGAGGGGCCAGCAGGACTAAAACAGAGCCTGGTCCTGGGTCAGCTGGCTGGGGCTATCGTCCAGATCTCTTGAAGGGCATTAGAAACTTGGTTCAGGTAGACTGTTATGGACCAGGGCCCAGGCTCCCCCAGTTAGTGGTGCTGTTTGGATAAGTTTAATAGGTGTGGTCTAGACAGAGGAAGGATGTCTGTCACTGAGGGTGGGCTTTGAGGTTTCAAAGGCTACATGCCATTTCCAATTCTCTCTGTCTCTGTCTCTATCTCTGTCTCTCTCTGTCTCTCTCTGTCTCTCTCTGTGTCTCTCTCTGTCTCTGTCTGTCTCTGTCTCTCTCTCTCTCTCTCTCTCTCTCTCCTTCCTGCTTGCAGTTTAGGATACAAGCCCTCACCTTCTGCTCCAGCCACAATGTTTGCTGTTGCTGCCATTGCTTCCCTTGCCATGATGGACTGGAATCCTCTGGACTCAGAAGCCAAATAAACTCTGGTAGGTTGCCTTGGTCATGGCATTTGATGACAGTGATAGAACACTAACTGATACAGAACATATGACATCCAGGAGGACACAGAGTGCTCTGAAGTGTCTTAGTGGAAGCAGAACCCAGGCCACTAATTCTGCATGTCCCAGGAAGCAGGAAGGGAGAGGTGAGGCCTCGACCCCTGCTTTTGTTGGGCCGCAGGAGGCAGTTCACGTACAGAGCCTGGCACACAGTGGGTTCTTGGTAAGAGGCTGGCACCGCTATGGCATCCTCTATCCTAGCACAGGGACAGGCAGGAGTTTCCTGAGTAACAGATCTTTTAACCTCAGCACACTAGTCAATTGCCTCCAGCAGACCAGGGATTCTAGATGGGCCCATGAGCCTCCAGCACCTGAACTCTCCAAGGCCAGTATGAACCCTGAACATACTTCTTGGTTACTCTTGATGGTCAATTGTAGGGAGTAATTTTATGTATCCGTAAGCGCTGACCACTTCCATGTGGGTATGTTCACGGGTACGTAGAAAGTATGGGAATACATAGAGCTAGGAGGAAGAGACACTCTCTCTTTGGGTTTTGGTTTCGACCTGGAGAGCAGTGTGCGGACCTTTGGTTCTCAGCTTTCTTGGCTTCTCACATAAGTGATTTCTCTTTCAAAAATATCATAGGACATCCCTAAATTTGTGTAGTTTAATATTTATGCTTCAGTCAACTTGATTAGCTTGAAAGATGTTCAGGATATTAGACACACCCTGGTGTGTTTGGGTGGGGGTTGAAGAGACAGTTGGATCATGGGGGCTCTGGCCTACTGCATAGCTTAATGTACTGATGGAGTCAAAAGTTGAATAGACTGGAGAGATGGCTCAGCAGTTAATAGTGCATACCGATCTTGCAAGCACCCGAGTTCAGTTCCTAGCACCCATGGCAGGCAGGAAGTTTAGAACTGCCAGAAATTCCAGCTCTGTGGGAATTCAGCGCCCTCTTCTGGCTTCTGTAGGCATCTGCACTCACACGCACATACTCACAAGCACCCACACAGACACACAATTAAAAATAAGGCTAGGTGTGGTGATGCATACCTGTAATCCTAGTGACCCCCTAGGAGGCTGGGGCAGGATTGTTGCTTGTGGGTTCAGGGCCAGTCTCCTGGGGTTTCAGGTTACCCTGTGTGCGTGTGGTCATTGTGAGATCCTGTCTCAATAAATGATAAATCAATAAGCCTGGCAGTGGTGGTGCACACCTTTAATCCCAGCACTCGGGAGGCAGGGGCAGGCAGATCTCTGTGAGTTCGAGGCCAGCCTGATCTACTGAGTGAGTTCCAGGACAGCCTCCAGAGCTATCCTGTCTTGAAAAAAGGATAGATATATAGATGAATAAACATTCTTGAGTAGACTATTGGAAAGTCGTGGAACTGGTTAGAGAAGATGGGTCATGGGGCTGTGTGTGTGGGTACTGTATCTTTCCCAGGCCCCTTCCTGTTGCTGCCCTGCTTTACTTCCTGTCTGCCATGAGGCAGACAGCCTCCTCCACATATTCCTACCATCATGTTCTGCCCAAGTGCATGGGACCAAGAGACCAGGGACCTTTGAATATGGGCGACAAGAGAGGGCCCCCCTCCTTCTCAATATCCCCTCTGGTGCTGGGGTCACAGTTGCATAGATGTAACCAGTGAGTCCCATTTATTTTAGGAAACGAATGGAAAGTAGAATTGAATTTTTCAATCATTTTATCACCAGAGCAAGCAAGGACGTACAGTTAACACTTGCCTAGATAGATATAACATTTAATCTACAAGTTTATGTTATATTTTATTCTTTCCCCTTTGCAGGGGGCTGGGGCCGCTAGCCTAGATGGGGCTTCTAGATGCATCTCTCAAGGTCTCTTCTGCATACCTATCTGCTGTTCCCTGAGTCCTCGCCATGGCTCTGAGTTCCTTCCAGCACCTCTGACAGGGCTCTTGGCACAAAACCATTTTGCATTTTTTGAAAGTTAGAATCCTCAAAAAATGTTACATTTTATTTTACTAATTTGTGTGTACGTGGGGGGAAGCGTGTCACACAGTACATGTATGGAGGTCAGAGAGAAACCTGTGGGAGTTGGTTCTCTCCTTCCATGATGTGCGTCCTCAGGGTTGAACTCAGGTCACCATGGTTGGTGGCACGTGCCTTCACTTGCCAAGTCATTTCACTGCTTATGAGATAAAATCTTTCTGTGTAGCCCAGGTTTCCCTAAGACGCATGATTCCCTTGCCTCAATTTCCCTGTTCTGGGATTACAAGTGTTGGCTGCCAAACTTATTATTGCTGGAGGGTTCCACTGGAGGGTTCATAATGTCTGGGTACCTTTTGATGATAGTGGCAGGTAGTAATTGGTGCCAAGATCTGTGAGTCATTGTTACATATGGTGATATTTGATCATTCTTTTGGTAAGCACCCTCCTCCTATCATGAGGTGGAGTCCTTGGGACTGGAAAGTTGGTTCAGTGGCTAAGGGTAACATGTACTCTTCCCGCCAGCCACCTGCGTCCCACCACTGTCTCAGACCCCAAATAACACATGAGACACTATATTAATTATGAAGCTGTTGGTTGTTTGCTGTGGTTTCTCATTGGCTAGTTCTGACTTAAATATTAACACATAATTACTAATATATATTTTTATAAGGATGCAGTCTCATGCATCTTCTCTTCCTGAGAGCGCATGGTGACTCCCCTCCTCTTGACTACATTTCCCAGAATCCTCCTCGACTCCTAGTCCCACCTATCTTGCTTCCCTATTGGTCAACAGTGCTTTATTCATCAACCGATATGACAGACATATTTACAGAATGACATTTCCCATCAGCTAAGAGCACGCACAGCTCTTGCAAAGGGATAGAGTTCAGTTCCTAGTGTGCACACTGCATGATTTACAGTCACCTGTAATTCCAGCTCCAGGAGATCTAATACCCTTTTCTGGCACCTGCACTCATGTGCATGTAACATGATTAGACATAGAAATTAAAATATTTAACAAAGAGTTTCCTCCCTTCATCCTGTTTTGCTAACTGGTGGTAAAGTCCGCATAGGAAATGTCCATTCCTTCCCTCACCTACCTTTTCTCAAGGCACAGATGAGTCCCCTCTCATATGTCCCAGAGGTGAACACACACTCTCCTTTAATTGTCACAGAGAGCTCACGGCTTAAATACATTCTGTAGGTCTCAATTCACTGCCACAATTCCCTTTTGTTGTAGTTCAAATCAGTTACTCCTACACAATGAGAAAATTGTGTCATCTTCCGAGTCCTTTTGGCACGATCTTAGTAGCCACTCAGTAGTTTCCTAACTGCCTTCTATGACGAAACGTTTCACACTTCTCTTGCACACGATGTTTTTCCTTCACCAGCTATTTCCCCAAGCATACCTCTTCTCTTAAGTGGAAAATGAACTTCAAGACTTCAGCCCAGACACTCTAGATGTTCGGTGCTGTCTGGGTCAGCTTGTCACGGTTCATAACCTTAACAGACGAGCTGGACTCCGTGTTTCCATCCACAGGAAACTCGGGGCTTCGTGATGGTTCTTGGTCAGTCAGTTTCCATGACTGTAATAAAGCACCCGGGGCAGGCTAACTTACGAAGAAGAGGGGTTTGTTTGTCCTACAGTTATGGAAACTGCAGGTGGAAAACTGTGGCGTGGGCTCGGTGAGGCTGCCTCAGACTACATCATCTCTTGGTGTGGTGCAGTGGCAGGGCTGTGCTCCAGATGCAGGGTTGGCTTGGGGGTTCCCAGCAGCCTCACCCCTGATGCCCAGGGTCCCAGCCCTCTCCCCTGGTCCAGCTTCTCCTCCCTCTTGCTGGAATCACCACTTCCTAATTTCTTTCTCCCTGGCAAGCCTCAATGCTACTTTATGTGATTATCAGGGAAAAAAACCCACTTTTTTTTCTAATGGTGCTAGGGAGTGAAACCAGGGGCTCACCATGCTAGGCAAATGTTCTACCACTACGCCATATCCCCAGAACTGCATATTTTATACAGGTGAAATTACACAATGTTTGTCCCTGTGTGACTGGACTCAAGATCCATATGGGATGTGTCAGAATCACCTTCCAGTTTAAAGCCAAGTACTATCCCCATGTTCGGACAACCACAGATGTTCATCCATCATCTAGCAGAAGTTTGTCTAACACAGGCTCTACCTTTTAGCTCTTATCATTAGTGTTGCTATGCACACAGGCTTACCTTTTTCTTTCTCAGTGAAACGCTCAATATTCATGTAAACTCCAGCCCTATAGCCTTTCTCTGCGGAGACTTACTTGAGGACCATTGCCAAGCCCAAAGCCCTGAACTGCATGCCTCCAGCTCACTAGATGGCGCTGGAGAGCAGTTTGGATTTGGCCTCCTAGAGGAAGCTCCCTTCTCTTCTGGGCTAAGGAAGGATGCTCAGGCCAGGTGGGGTGGGGTGGCTTTTTGGTGTCCTTGCTTTGGGTCACGTGACAATGCTCTTTAATTTCAAATGCCTTTATTAGGCAAACTTCTGTAGTCTGGTAACAGCAGAAATGGTTCTGGGCATATCAACACCAAGGAGATTGCCGCAAAACCCCAGCATCTAAATTCCAGGTCCTTCAACATGTAAAATCAAAGGTCGGATGTCACAGGGTCGGGCTCCTCGGAGGTCTCTCTTCTTGGCTTGCAGACTGCAATCTTCTGTCCTCTCAGGTACTCCAGACTTCTTTCGAGGACACTGTCCCTGTTTTGCAAGGGCTCCACCCTTATGATCTCACTTAATCGCAAATATTCCTGAAAAGACCCTACCTCCAAGTGAGGTTACATTGGGCATTACGGTCGCAACAAGACTATTAGGGGTGACACAAATATTCAGTCCCTAACTTGTCACAGTACAGGGGGTGCAAGATACTCTATCCTAGATTCACTGATCTTCCCAGGGACAGCCTCCACCCCCATTCTTACAGAGCGAGCACCCCTCATAAAGAACACTGCATCTCCTACAGACTCTCCTGCTCCCCACTTCTGAAAAGACCCCTCGCCTGCCATCTGTCAGGCCCATCCTCAGGGAATTCTTTCTTCATAAAAACATCCAATTAGAGATACTAAATATGCAGTTTTAAAATATATTATTTGCACCTCAATTAAGTTGTTTTTTTAAACTATTGCTTTAGATTGAGCAGATGGCTCAGTGGGTAAAGTAGTTGCCAGGCAAGCGTGAGAATGAGAGTTCAGGTCCCCAGAACCCACACAAATGCTGGGCAGGTGTGGTGAGCCACCTGGAATCCCAGCACTTGGGAGGTGGAGACAGGATGCCTGGCTAGACGAGCCAAATCAGCAAGCTCTGGTTTCACATGAGACGCCCCAACTCAGCACATGGGATGCAGAGCCCCAGCTCAGCACATGGGATGCAGAGCCCCAATCAGCACATGGGATGCAGAGTCCCAATCAGCACATGGGATGCCCCAACTCAGCACATGGGATGCAGTCCCAGCTCAGCACATGGAATGCAGAGACCCAGCTCAGCACATGGGATGCAGAGTCCCAATCAGCACATGGGATGCCCCAACTCAGCACATGGGATGCAGTCCCAGCTCAGCACATGGGATGCAGAGCCCCAGCTCAGCACATGGGATGCAGAGTTCAACTTAGCACGTGGGATGCAGAGCCCCAATCAGCACATGGGATGCAGAGCGATTGGGCAAGACACCCAGCATGTAACACTAGCCTTTACGTAAGGACCATGTGCATATTTAAGCATGCAAGAATATGTGTGTGCGCGAATGCCCACCCCCCCCCACACACACCCCACCTGGAAAAAAATTCTGTTTTTTACTTTCCTTCCTTTTGCCCTGCCACCTAAAATTTCTATTTGTTTGCCCAAGACAGCCTCTTGCTGTGTAGCAAAGGCTGTCCTCAAACTCTAGGCCTCCCTGCCTTAACTCCATGCTGGAATTAGAGGTGTGTGCCACTGCATCTGGCTCGTGTGATATTAAGATCACTGAGGTGTGACATGTGTAGCACCTGGCACCCATTCACAGTTATTCAACCTGATGAGCTTTGGCAGGCACCTCAGCTTTGTGAACCTACCCCATACTGCAACAAACGCCCGAGCTCCCTGGCTTCTGAAGCCCTCTTTTGGCCCCTCCCTCCCACTCCCCTCAGCCCCTCAGCTCCAGGCTGCTTTCTGCCAGCCCTGTGTGCTGGTGCTTTCTAGAGTTGCAGATGGACTAAATCACTCCGGGTGTGGCTTATTTCCCTTTGCATCGTGACCTCGTGTGTCAGTCATTCCATCCATTCATCCATCATTCCAGCGTACAGACACCATCCTTTCCTTACTCATCTACCCGTGGATGGACTTGTGGAGGAGCACAGATCCCATCCCACCAGAAGAGGGAGTGGCCCAAGCTGAGGACCCGAGCCATTACAAGATGGCACTGGGAGGAAGCTACGGAGGCGAGGCTTCAAGTGTTTTCTAAGAAAAACAACTGGCTGTCCAAACTCACACCAGATTAGGTCATCTCACTAGCAGACCGTGCCCAAGAGGGGATAGGGCACTAGATACGTAATAGGAACACCTTTAAAATTACTGGGTAATACTTTTCCCGCCCTGCGGGGGTTTTTTACTTTAAGAGGGCTTTACTGTTAAACAATAAATGAGACCTTGCTTTACTCAGACTCCCTGTGGCTTCCGATTGTCTCTGGGTTTCAGGGAGGCTGCAGGGCGGGCGAACAGTGCACTCTACCCTGTCTGACCTCGATCCAGGGGGCCCGCAGAGACCCCAACATGGACTCTTGGGTTACTTCCAGTGTGTGCCGGTATTTGGGGAGGCGTCCTTTTCTCATTCCCAGGTATCTAGATGTGAACCAGTCCCCTGCGTTAGGGAGAGTGGTACATGACAAATACGGAGAAAAGCAATTTAAAAGGAGGGAGGGCTCATTGTGTCGTTCCGTCCCATCCTCCCCCCCTTCCCCCCTTCAGAGCTTTCAGTGACTGGCCCTTTGCCTCTGTTGCTTTGTCTGTGAGGTGAGGCAGACTCTGTGGAGGTGGGAATGTGTGGACAAGCAGGGCTGCTCACCTACTGCAGCCAGGGAGCGAAGAGAAGCAGCAGCAAGAGAACGGAGCTGAGCTGTCCTTCTCAGGTACCCCTCCCCCTGTCCAGAGACCTCCTCCTCCTTCCACAGTTCCATCGCCTCCCACGGTCCATTCAGGGTTTTGTACCCATTGATGGATTAAACCAGGGATTCAGTCAGAAATGCCCTCCCAGACACAGCCAGAGCTCAGCTCTACTAATCTAGATGCCTTTCAGTCCAGTCAAATTGAGAATCAAGATTAACAGGCAGTGTCTGAAGTGGAGAATCCTGTCACCAGCTTCACCTTCAATAATAACAATTCATGGAATTAACTTTTAAAATTTAAATTTAAACTATAAGTTTCTTAGAACAACATTTATTTATTGTGTGTATGTGTTCTCTTGTGGACATGTGTCTTCCTCATAGTTGGGCACATCTCCCCCCCCTTTTTATTTTTCAAGACAGGGTTTCTCTGTGTAGCCCTGACTGTCCTGGAACTCGCTCTGTAGACCAGGCTGGCCTCGAACTCACAGAGATCTACTTGCCTCTGCCTCCCAAGTGCTGGGATTAGAGGTGTGAGCCACCACCACCCAGTGCATTTCCCTTCTTGCAATCTCCATGATGGGCAAACAAGGTGTCCTTCCAAGTTGAAGTGTTTACCCCTGAGCTGCTTCCATCCCCAGACTTGGGATGTCTAAGACGCAGGGACATATTCCTTTCTCTCCATGTCTGCCCAGCGTGGGCTGGCGAGGGTACAGTGGAGGGAGTTGCTTCAGCTCTGCAGGTGTTTCCTTGGCACAGTGGGGCTGCCTTACTGGCATGTCTGGGAGAAACACGTCCACCACTCTACACGACAAACAGAAAACTTAGAAATCTGTCTTTCCACGGAGGCCTGCACGTTAGCGTTAGGAGGGCTTCGCAGGATAGTAAAGTACCTGGAAGAAAGTGCAGTGGAGATACAAAGGGAAAATCTAAAGCTATTTGTTCCTCTTAGTGTCACAGAATCTAATAGGCACTGATTATATTAACATATGAGAATCCTGTGCCCATGAGACTGCAGTGCCCTGGGTACAAATAGATTTCTATGATTAATTTTTAAAAACACTTTTAATGGAGCTAATCCAGTTACGGGGAGAGGAGATAATGTTGGCCGTCATCCAGCAGCTGCCAAACACGCTGCGTTTGCCACAGCGGGTTGATGGCGCCTTCTCAGTCAAACCCGTTTTTCAATGGGACTTCTCAGACGAGGACTTTATAAAGCAGATTAATGTGCTTTCTGTGGGTTTTGTTTACATTTGTTTTTATTTTATATGAATGGGTGTTTTGCCTGCATATATATATATATATATATATATATATATATATATATATATATATACACCACATGCATGCCTGGTGCCTGTGGAGGCAAGAATAAGGTGTCTGGCCCCCAGGAACTTAAGATGGAGATGGTTGTGAGCCACAATGTAGGTTCTGGGAATCAAGCCTCGGTCCTTTGGAAGAAAAACAAGCACTCTTAACTGCCAAGCCATCACTCCAGCCCCATTGTCTGTTTGTGAGATAGGATTTTGCTTTGTAGTCCTGGCTAGGCTGGAACTCAATATATAGCCCAAATTGGCCTTGAACTCAAGGCAGTCTTCCAGTCCCATCTCCCAAGTACTGGAATTATGGGTATGGGCCACCAAGTCCAGCTAGTGCCTTTCAATAAAAAAATTATAGCAACATATATGTTACACAAAACATTACCATTTTTATATGTTTTTGATGGAATTGTGTCTCTCCAAAATGCGTGTTGAAGGGGCTGGAGAGATGGCTCAGCAGTTAGAAGAACTTGCTATTCTTGCAGCGGAAGGAACCAAGGTCAGTTCCCAGCACCCACACCAGATGGCTCACAAACTCCTGTAACTCCACCTCCAGGGGAATCTGAATTTGATGCCCTGTTCTGGCCATCTTGGGTACCTGCACACACATGAATGTACACACAAAGATATATGCACATAAAAATTAGAATAAACCTTTTTAACAGGCACACTGACACTCTTACCTCCAGTGTGACTGTATCTAGAGATGAGACCTTTTAGGAGGCCATGTCAAGTCCCATTCAGTATGGCTGGTGTGCTCATTAGAAAAGATCCAGGAAGGACGGGGAGAGGGCCCAGTCAGTAAAGTGCTTGCCTTACAAGCATGAGGGTTTGAGTTCAGTCTTCACAACCTATGTGAAAAAGCCAGGTGTGGTGGCTCCTGCTTGTAATCTCAGCACCAAGGAGGCAGAGACCGGAGAAGCTCTGGGGCTTATTGGCCACCTAGCCTAGCTACATCAGTGAGCTCCAGGCTAGTGAGAAGCCCAGTTTCAAAGGCCAAGATGGATGCCGTCATGAGGAATGGACACCAGAGATTGTCCTCTGACATCTAAACACATATACACAGATGGGCATGTACTTGCATACACACAGACACACACACACACACACACACACACACACACACAGAGAGAGAGAGAGAGAGAGAGAGAGAGACAGGATGTTTAGTTAAACTTGAATATCTTACACCCAGTAAATATGATTTTTGTATATGTGTATCCCTTGGGATACTGGAGACACACACAGACCAATTCATTTATTGTTTCCCTGTGATTAGAACTTACTGACCATTCTGTATTTTGCCTGTGATCCCATGCATGAGTGCTGTGGCTTTATACCCTCAATGCACTTAGCTTCCGTTTCACAGATGTGGGCACTGGGGCCCAGGGAGTGAAACCCACTGTCTTGAGGTCTCTCCAGCATTTGCCTCATCTCTGTCTAACCTGTAACTCCGCACCCACCCAATGCTCTCTCTCTCCAGTCATCCCTGCTGCCTCCCTAGAGGCAGGCCTGGAGTGTCAGGCCATTCCCTCTCTGGAAGACAGGAGGACACTGTGGACAGCTTCCTGGTGGAGAACAAAGGACAGCACATGTCTGTGAGAGGCACCATCTGACTCTGTGGCAAACTCTTGATTCAGCTCTGTGAATGGTAGTCTCTCTCTAGGAGGACCACACCACACGAGGGTTAGGAGTGTAGCCAGTGTCGTTAGATGAAGAGCCCACAGCAGCCATTGTCAGCCCCAAGCTGCCTGTCTGCTGCTCCTCTGAGGGGTGGGAACAGTCCAGCATCTCAGAAACTTTCAGTCCCAGGAAGCTCTTATGACATGAACCCTGGAAGATTTCTCTGCAGTGGCCTTTCTCCCACATGTCATTAATCCCAGCACTCAGGAGGCAGAGGCAAGCAGATCTCTGAGTCCAAAGCCGCATTGAGTTCCAAGGACAATCATGGATACACAGAGAAACCCTGTCTCAAAACAAACAAACAACAACAATGAGAGAGACAGAGACAGAGACTGAGAAAGAAAGAATACAGGGAACTGGAGAGATGATGGCTCAGTGATTAACAGCAGAGGCTATTCTTCTAGAAAGCCTAGGTTCAACTCTCAGCACCCACATAGCAGCTCACAACCATCTTTGACACCAGGTCCAGAAGAACTGACGCCCTCACCTGGCTCACACAGGTACTGCAAGCACAGGGTGCACAGACTTACATATAGGCAGGCACTCATGCACATCAAATAAAGCAATTCTTTAAAAAAAGTATAGGAGTATTTTTTAAGTATATAATATACTGGTCCACAAAACGAATCTCAATGAGTTTCTAATTTATTTCTAAAACAAAGCTCTATATTGAATATATTCTTTGACTCTTGTACAAATAAAATAGAAATCAATAGTATAAAGAGAATGAAGATAGTCCACTCATACTCCATGCATAATGTAAATATCAACAAAGGAGTAGGTGAAGGACGAGATGGCCATGCAGGTAATTTTAAATTGTGTGGTAGCAGCATTAACAAAGGAAAGTAATTTTAAGTTTAGGCTTATTTAATTCTTTACATACCAAATACTATCTGTCAAATGCAGTCTAGACAGGAAACAGTGAGGTTTGCAGAGATAGCTCAGTGGTGCTCACTGCATAGGCTAGGGGCTTGGACTGAGCCCGGGTGCTTTGGCTTCATTTCTGTTGCCTAAGGAGAATGGATTTGCTTGGCTTACAGTTTCAGGTTATAATCCATCATTGCACAGCCCACCTACAATGCTTTGGGTCTCTTCATATTAATTAAAGTAACCAAGGCAACCCCTCACAGACATGACCACGGGCCAACCTGATCTAGATAGTTCTTTATAGAGACTCTCTTCCCCAGCAATTCTATGTTGTGTCAAGTTGACAGGCTTGGTGGTGTGAACTTTTAATCCTGGTGCTGGGGAAGTAGAGACAGGCAGATCTTGGCCACTGGACAGTTAATATAGCTCATTGGTGAGCTCCAGGTTCAGCAAGAGGCCTTGTCTCAAACAAACAAACAAAACCAAGGTGAATGGTTTGAGGAACAATCCCCAAGGTTGACCCCTAGCCTTTGTATCCACATGTACACAAAGAAATTATTAACAAAATTCACATTCAACACTGGGGGATCAAATCCAGAGTGTTGTAAAGTTTCACGCATGTTAGGTCAGGGTTCTGCCTCTGAGCCACACCCCAGGCCAGGGAGATTTATTTAAATTTACTTTATATGCATTGACGTGAAGGTATTAGGTCCCTTGGAACTTGAGTTACAGACATTTGTGAGCTACCATGTGGGTGCTGGGAATTGAACCTGGGTCCTCTGGAAAAACAGTCAGTGCTCTTAATTGCTAAGCCATCTGTCCAACCCCAAGGCCAAGGAGATATTAACTATGTTTTTTATACATGTTCTTAGACACACTGCAGTCACAGATAACAAAGATGTCTAGACAGCTGTCAGTAGGTAGAAAAAATAGTGCGGAATAGTGCAGAACATTGAAGGCCTTTTGGAACAGTAACTTTGCACATTCATGGGTTCTCAGTTTGGCCCAGCTCAGACCGTGGCTCCTCCGCCCCTGTGGACTGAGTGTAAGGAGTCTTGTGGGGATTGGTGACTCATCCAGATGGGAGAACATCCCAGAGTTCTTGTCCTGTTCACTCACTCGCCGTCATGCCCAGGGATCACGAGTGATGGAGGGCTCGTGGACTGCGTGCGTCACCAGTGACACAGGAGACGCCTTAGTTTGTGTACGTACCGTCTGTGATACCAGTTGCCTGACTGTGAGTCTCTCAGAACGAGTCCCCTTTGTTAAGGAACGCATGACTGGAAGCGCCACGCACTGAACCTCCTGCTCCCCTCTGGCTTTATTGTGAATTCAAAGCCTCTCAGCCACATCTCATTCTCAAAAGTGGTTGTCAGTCTTGGGAAAGTTCCCATCCTCCTCTGCAAGACCTATCATCCCAAGTGTAATCTTGCTCAAACAGTGAGGTCTGGCAAGTGGGGAGTCTGGCTGCTCTCTGCGCCTCACTTCCGTTCCACTGTTTTCGTTGTTGGTTTTGTTTTTGGTACTGGGGTTGGATCCGGGGGCCTTCTGCACACTGCGCATGCGCTCTAGCATCAAGCTATATCTCTAGCCTCCCTTCTGCTATTGTCTCCTAGAACTCTCATATTTGCAAGTCTTTTTATGGCAAAAGGACACTGGCAGTTGATCTTTCTCTCTGTCTGTCTCTGTCTCTGTCTCTGTCTGTCTCTCTCTCTCTGTGTGTGTGTGTGTGTGTGTGTGTGTGTGTGTGTGTTTATTGACACAAGTTTGCTATGTAGCCCTGGCTGGCCCAGAGCTCACTATATAGACCAGATTCTCAGAGATCCACCTGTCTCTACCTGCCAAGTGCTGGGATTAAAGGTCTGTGCCACCACACTGGGTCAATGATGGTTAGTCTTGACTGTCAACTTGACAGGACTTGGAAGCACCTAGAAGACATACCTCTAGGCATGCCTATGATGGAGTTTCTGGACTGGGTTAGTTAAAGTGGGAAGACTCATCCTAACAATGGGCAGCAGCCACTCAGGGAGGTGGCCCAGCTAGTAAGGTTCTGTGCTTTGCAAGCGCTGAGACTCAAGTTCAATTCCTAGAACCTGCATTAACAAGGCCCAAGTGTTGTAGTCTCAGCACCAGAAAGGGAGAGACAGGCAGATCTCTGGGGTTCATTGCACAGTCAGTATGGCCTATTTGGTGAGTTCCAGAACAGTGGCAGACCCTGTTTCAAAAACAAACAAACAAACAAACAAATAAAGAATAACATCTGGCCTCCATCCAGATGTGTGCACATGTGCACACATATGTGTATCTGTGTATACATAAGCATGCAGCATACACACACACACACACACATCTCAAAAGAATTACATGGGCAAGAGTAGGGCATGGTGGCTCTTGTCTAAAATCAAGGCCAGTGTGGGTTCTATAATTGAGTCACAGGCCAAACTGGGCTACACAGCAAGAACCTGTCTCGAAAAATCAGACTGAGGGCAAAAGTGATGGCTCAGCAGTTGAAAGCACTTGTTGCTGTTGCAGAGGACCCAGGTTCAGTCCCAGCACTCATAAGGATGCACCCAGCCATCAATGACAATAGTGCCAAGGGACCCATCACCCTCTTCTGACCTCTCCAGACACCAGTCATATATGTGGGGAACATATATACATGCTGACAAGATACTCAAGCACATAAAGTTTTTTTAAAGTAAATTTTGAATACATCAATGAGCAGAAATCCAAAAGAAGAACTCCAAAGGGAGATCCAAGGGGGCATGTAGGTTGATTCTCAGAACTGAGCGTCATCACCCTTCTGGGACGTTCTCAGCATTACTATGCCCAGCTGAGTCACTGAGTTACAGTGTGTGTCTGTGTGTGTATATGCATATGTATGGGTATATATGTGTGTATATGTGTAAATATGTATGTGTGTCTTTGTCTCTGTGTATATATGCATGTGGGTAAATATGTTTGTGTCTTTGTCTGTGTGTGTATATAAGTATATGTGTGTGTGTGTGTGTGTGTGTGTGTGTGTGTGTGTGTGTATGTCTCACAGTCCCCAACCCAGCTTGTAGCTCTGTTTCAGCCTCAAGCTGCTCACAGCTCCTCTGTGCTACCTGCTTCTGGTGTGCCACGGTTGGAAAGGGTGTTTGGCACCATTGTGACTAATGACTTCTACATTTTCTGTGCGACAGCTGTAGAAAATAAAGAGTACTGTGTCACTTGAAGTCTTTAAAAAAGCTTTACTCTGTCACTAATTCCCTCAGCTCTGCCTCAGCAGGGCTATGTACCAGGCAGGGCCATGTATTCCATAAGCATCATTTCACCTATCTCATGGAACCTCATCATCCCCTCCCAGGTTCAGAAAGGCACTAAGATTCGGCCAGAGTCACCCGGTACTGTTGTGGAAAGTCTGCTTTGGAACTGAGTCCTAAGCTGAGTTCTTCTACCTTCATCCTTTCTTGCAACTGTTACTGAGAGCAGTCTCCTGCAAAGACTACCTGTGCCCAAACTGGGACAGAACCAATAGTCCAAAGGTTGACTCACCCAAGTTCATCTGGAAAAGTTTCTTAAGGGTGACCCACAGGATGGAGATGACTATGGACAGCTACATTGTCATAAAAAGCTGTGAAGCCTCTGCCTACTGGTGGCCTCTTATATAAAAAATAACTCCAGAGAGACAGCTCAGCAATTATGACCACTGGCTGCTCTTTCAGAGCACCTGGATTCTGTTCCTAGCACCCATATAGTGGTTCACAGCCACATGTCACCCCAATTCCAGGGGATCCAGTGCCCTCTTCTGACTTCTGCAGGAAACCTCTTCAGACCTCTGCAGGAAACAGGCACACATACTGTACACAGACATAAATGCAGCTGAAATACATAAATCAATCTAAAAACATCATTCTGTTTTTTGTTTGTGGAGGGTCTCATGGAGGTCAGAAAATAACCTGTGGGAGTCATTTCTCTTTCACCATGTGGGTCCCATTAATTAAACTCAGGTCCTCAGACTTGAAAACAAATGGCTTATTTACCAAGACATGTGGCTGGCCGCAAAACTCCCACTTCATATGATTTTAAAGCTAAAGTAGCAGCATTGACACAATGTAGGTTCAGAGTGAGGCCCACCCTAAAAGCAGCAGAGGTGGCATAGGTTCAAACAACACAAGGCACAGACAAAAGCTAACTCCAGACGAGTTCTGTTTGTATGCACCTTGCCCTTGTTCTTACTGGGGACTCTGCTGGCCTTGGCAAATGCTGTCCAACTGTGGCAACATTGCACAGCTGAGCAAACTGGAGTGCCGGTGCCTGGCAGAGCCAGGCCAGAGGCTTCCACTGCTGTAGGACCTCAAAGGGTGCATTATCAAATCAACATCTCTACCCTGATGGGCACCCAGAACCCTTACTGGATGGAAACCCTGTAGATTTCAGAGAAATGCCAGATCTTGAGTTCTAGGTGCCTCCTGTGACTTCTCCCTTGGACCCCACCATCTGTGCCTTGCAGAAGTGGGATCCTTGAGGTTAAGGATGGGATTCTGCCTCAGACTGAACTCATTCTCTGCTTGTGGTTTGAATGGACTTGAGTCATGTTCCAGAGGACCACAAAAGAACTCTAGGGATGACCAAGTCAGAGAAGGGAGTGGAGAATTGTTGGATCCCAGCCCCCATGGATTTCTGTGCATTGCTTGTCAGCAGATAGCCACAGGTGCATCCTGTTCTCTAGATCTGGTTTACAGTCCTGGCCCTGCCCACCTGTCATCAATAGCTAGCAGGAGGAAAACATGAACTCTTACACTTGGGGTTTCTCCACCGTGCTGTAAGTCTGTATATAAGGCTGCTCACTCCTTATGGCACACACATGGGCAGACGTACGGGCAGACATACAGACACAGCAATACACATACGCATTATCCTGGTAATAAAGGTGGCAGACACATTCTCTTAGTACACACGGTTGGACGTCTTGTCTTTCATTTCTCAATACCTCGGACTTGTTCATGGCGTGGACGCCACAGAGAATGTGGAAAGGGGGTCCTGGGGCTAGGTTCCTCTTGCCTCTGGCTATGCCTACATCAGACAGCCCAGCAGTTCCTCCGGCAGTGTACTGGCTCTGTCCTTGATGGAAGGGTGCGTGAGGATGGCTGAGACTCACTCACGTGAGTAGGAACAAATTAAGCTGCTGTTGGGTGCTGTGGTCAGCTGTGATCAAATGGGTTTTTTTTGTTTGTTTGTTTTTGTTGGTGGTGGTGTGATGGGAGATGTCCTTTTGTATATACGTTTCTCTTATAGGTTGATGAATAAAACACTGATTGGCCAGTAGAAGCAGGAAGATAGGTGGGGCTAGGAGAAGAGGAGAATGCTGGGGAGAGAGGAGAGAGGAAGGAACTCCATGTAGAGAAAAGGAAGAGAGGATGCACCAGGTGTTCTCTGGTAAGATAAGGCCATGTAGAAATACATAGATTAGTAGTTATGGGTTAACAATTAAGACAGAGCTAGCCAGTAAGAAACCCTAGCTACCGGCCAACAGCTTATACTTAATATAGCATCCATGTGTTTATTTAGGGCTGAAGCAGCTGTGAGACCAGGCTGGAAAGAACCAGCTACCGTGGTGTTTTGATGTTGTTGTTTAGTTTGGTTTTGTTGACACAGGGTTTCAGTATGGAGTCCTGCTGACCTGAAACTCCCTATTTAGACCGGCTTACCTGGAACTCAAGAGATTCAGTTGCCTCTGTCTCCCAAGTACTGGAATTAAAGGTGTGTGACAATCACATCCAGCTAGCCTGAACTAAGTAAAAAAAGGTCACACATTAAAGATATATGGGCAGGAGAGGACACTACACAGAGGAGGGACGTTGAGCACAATGAAAGGAGTCCAGAGAGCGTATAGTAGGACTTATGACTAAAATAAGAAAATCCCCAGGGACCCAGAGCTCTGCCACCCTCTCCAGAGACACCTTTTCCACTGCATGCCTGGAGGACAAACTCCAGGTTGCTTCCCGTTGCCTCTCAGTGTGGGGACACCATACTTAGTCGCCTGCCCAAAACCTATTTCACCTGCCAGTTGGTTAAGCCTCATTTTTCATGAAAACTCCGTCCTCCTACAGTGTCTCTATGGCCCGTCTTCTGTTTCCATGGTGTCCTCCTAGTCCATCCTCCTTCCCAGTGTCCCTTTGGTCCATTCTTCTGCTCTCATAGTGCCTTCACAGTCTATCTGGGTGGCTCTCAACCCTCTTTTTTTTTTTTTTTTTTTTTTTTGGTTTTTCGAGACAGGGTTTCTCTGTGGCTTTGGAGGCTGTCCTGGAACTTGCTTGGTAGTCCAGGCTGGTCTCGAACTCACAGAGATCCGCCTGCCTCTGCCTCCTGAGTGCTGGGATTAAAGGCGTGTGCCACCAACGCCCGGCTAAATTTAAGAGACTTTTTTTTGGGGGGGGCTCTCAACCCTCTTAACGCTGCAACCTTTTAATACAGTTTCTCATATTGTGGTGACCCCTAACTATAAAATTATTTCATAACTGTAATTTTTCTACTTTTATGAATCATAATGAGAATATCTGACATGCAGGATATCTGATACATGGCCCACAAAGAGGTGGTGCCCCACAGGCTGAGAACCACTGACATAACCAGTGTTCCCATATACTCATGAATTGAATATTTGGTCTCCAGTTGGTGGAACTGTTTGGGAAGGACTAGGAGGTGTGGCCTTGTGGATGAGGTGTGCCAATCCCAGTGTGCTCTCTCTGCCTTGTACTTATGAATTAAGATGAGAGCTCTCAGCTGTTCCTGCCACCACCTTGCAATTGCTCCTCCATCAGGGCCTCTGACCCTTTGAAATCATAAGCCTAAGTAAATGCTTTCCTTTATAAGTTATCCTGATGGTACTGTTTTTTTTTATCACAGCAATAGGAAAGTAACTAAGACAACTCCTGAAATGGAAATAGTGTTTGTGGAAATGTTTGGTTTTCTCAGTGCCAAGTGAAATAGGAAACCACCATGTAAATTCTGATTTGATGGCCAGCTAGTCAGACAGAAGACTCTAGAGGCCTGGGAGCTCTGGGTTCATCAGCACCCCACCATGAAATTTCTTGAATAATTTCTATAGCAGGCGTGCCAATGGAAATGTTAGGAATTTGTTGCTTTTAAATATTTAGTTTTATTATTTTTATTTCTGCATCTATGTGTGTACATCTATGTGTGAACACATATCAGTGCAGTTACCCTCTGAGTCCGGAAATGGCCATCAGATCCTGCAGAGACAGAGTTGTAGGTGGCTATGAATTGCCCAGTGTGGGTGCTGGGAACTGAAATCAGGTTCCCTGGAAGAGCAGAAAACAATCTTAACTACTGAGACATCTCTCCAGCCTGAGATTTATTGCTTTTAATCTACCATGTGTTAGAAGTTCAGGGTTATTGAATCAGGTTCAGATGAATGGATTAGGACCTGAGGGGCCCTTATTAGTTGTTGATACAGACCTTAGGACACGGTCTCTGAGGATCTATTTTGAATAAAACCTCATCCTTGCTATTTCTAATCTTAAGAATGTTCTCGATGATTCAGAGAGATAGATGTTATCAGATCTTCTAGATGATATCAGATGTTCTAGGTGATACCTGATGTTCTAGATGATATCAGATGTTCTAGATATCAGATGTTCTAGATAATATCAGATATTCTAGACTATATCAGATGTTCTATGTGATATATGTTCTAGATGACATCAGATGTTCTAGATGACATCAGATCTAGATGATATAAGATTTTCTAGATGATATCAGATCTTCAAAAGGGCTAGGGTCACTCTGGATTCAGCCCTATCACAAAGCCTATGCTTATCTTTCTTTCATCTGGAAGATGTTCTGTCTTTGTGGGGCTCTGCACTGGGACTTGTCACTTTCTCCTGAAGGTTGGAGAGTGGGAAGGAACCAGCCCTGGATAATAGGAGGACTTTCTGCTGGCTTCCAGCTGCCCACAGTGACTAAGAATGATGCATGAAAATAGCAGCTGAAAATGTCACCGCCCACCTACCAAACTTTCCAAGAAAGAGAAACATTGGCCTGGGCAATGCAGCCTGTGAGCAAAATGCAGCAGCAGCTGTTGTCTGTGGCAGGAGACAAGGCTTCCCTTGTAAGTGATGTGGCTTGGGACTGCACTTGCTTGCCCACTGTTGTGTGACTCTGTTAATGGGAGACATGAACAAGTGTCTACTCACCAAAGTCCCACTCGGTGAATCAGTGAGCTTTTTAGGGGTTACTTACAGGAACAGAAATGACTCAAAGGCATTTAACTCTGCCAAAGCCTACCTCGGCATGGTGACAGCTTACCAAAGATGGAAACCTGGAACACACTGCACAGCCACTAGGAGGCTCAACAGGTTGGGGAGTGTCTGGAATTGGCCTGAGCCTCTATAGGAAGCTCAGATGCCTGAGCCCTCTCAGCAGTCCTTATTGCTAATATAAGCTTGGGGAGGGAGGGACCTTGAGAATCTGATCGGTTTCAGGGACTTCCTGAAGCTTTTGAGTTATTTCCTGAGCTCAAGGAGGATGGAGTGTTTCATCTTCCCTTAGAGCATCCCATGTCTTAAGGAGCTTCCCTCCAAGATGGATAGTGTTATCTAGAAGGAAATTGCTATATAACACCTACCAACAAGTGGGTCACACCAGTATGGTTTTCCATGGCAGAAGCCTAACCAGTTCCTCTAGGCTAGGATGACAAACCCTGCTGTCACCCCAAGGACATGTCAGTTAGTGGTAGGCTATATCATGCCACTTGAAATCCACCACACTCCCATTCCTTGTTGATGGAGGGAGACCATGGCAGCCCAGGCTGATGCTTTTCAAGGTGAGTGAAAAACATTATGATCAAAACAAACTGAGGAAGAAGGGATTTATTTGACTTACCCTTTGGCATGTCACTGTTCTTGGTTGGAGGAAGTCAGGGCAGGATCTCAAATTGGAAAGGAACCTGGCAGCAGGAGCTGATGCAGAGGCCATGGAGGGGTGTTGCTTAATGGCTTGCTCCACATGGCTTGCTCAGCCTGCCTTCTTATGAAACCCAGGACCACCAAGGCCAGGGATGGCATCATCCACAATGGACTAATGGACTGGGCCCTCCCCCATCAATCACTACTTAAGAAAATACCCTACAGGCTTGTCTATAGTCTTATATTATGGAGACATTTTCTCAATCAAGGCTTCCTCTTCTCCAGTGACTTTAGCCATGACACTCTCCTGACCTGTCTATGTCTGGGGTCTTGTCCAATGAATGGGAAGCAAGAAATTACCACCTCCTCATTGCCCACAGAAACTCATCTGACTTTGGCATCTATCTGCTGGTAGGAGATTATCCCTCGGTTATCTCTTTTGGTTAAAGCAACTCCTCCTGAAGGGAGAGAAAGGTTTCTGAAACTCACAAGAATGCACATGACTGAGGAAGCTCAGCAAGCTTGGCAGGCCCCTCCCTGACATAGTAAAGAACGGGCAAGCGCTGTCTGCAGTGGTGTAGCTGCAAGCGCTGTCTGCAGTGGTGTAGCTGCAAGCGCTGTCTGCAGTGGTGTAGCTGCAAGCGCTGTCTGCAGTGGTGTAGCTGCAAGCGCTGTCTGCAGTGGTGTAGCTGCAAGCGCTGTCTGCAGTGGTGTAGCTGCAAGCGCTGTCTGCAGTGATGTAGCTGCAAGCGCTGTCTGCAGTGGTGTAGCTGCAAGCGCTGTCTGCAGTGGTGTAGCTGCAAGCGCTGTCTGCAGTGGTGTAGCTGCAAGCGCTGTCTGCAGTGGTGTAGCTGCAAGCGCTGTCTGCAGTGGTGTAGCTGCAAGCGCTGTCTGCAGTGGTGTAGCTGCAAGCGCTGTCTGCAGTGGTGTAGCTGCAAGCGCTGTCTGCAGTGGTGTAGCTGCAAGCGCTGTCTGCAGTGGTGTAGCTGCAAGCGCTGTCTGCAGTGGTGTAGCTGCAAGCGCTGTCTGCAGTGGTGTAGCTGCAAGCGCTGTCTGCAGTGGTGTAGCTGCCCGAGGGCAGGGCAGGGAGCTTCAGGGCTTTGTGAGTCCCACGCTGAGATGAGTCTTGGGGCAGTGCAGCTGCACATGTCACCCAAGCTCCTCACTAATGCTTGTGCACATAAAGTCCTTTCTTCACCATTCCGGGCTTGGACAGAACTGCTTCTTTGCTGTGTCATTTCATCCTCTACTGGGGCGAATAGAAATGACTCTCAAGGAAAAGTATCCCTACAGTAGCAGCTACACTATTCTCGTATACATGGTCCTTTGGAGGATTGAGTTCAGTGGGTGCTCTGGGTTTTGAAGGTCTGGGATCCGTCCAGATAGATGTCCTCTGTTAGCAGTGAGAACAGTGTATAGGTATTTACACACTGATATCTGTAAGTCACAGAGCCACAGGTGTCTAGGACCTTAGGCCCAAGTAACCATGTCTTGAAACATCTAAGAAAAGGTTTAAATATGCTCAGTATACACGGATGTCCCATGAATCATGTTGTCTGGAAGCCAGATGGTTCCATGGTCTGTTGACATGGAACTCCTGGGGTGGACAAATCCAGCCTATGAGGACATAAGGCAAATGAAGAACACAGGCAGAATGACCGCCCTGAATTAGAGCAGACGCACATGTGTGTGCATGCATGTGGAGGCCAAAGGTCATCTTCATATTTTCATGTGTTTTCTCTCCACCTTTGTCATCTTCCTCTAGTGTTCACTTTTTATTTTATTTTAATTTTTTAGGTAGGATCTCTCACTGAACCTGGACCTCACATTGTACATTCTGGTGTCAGCTATGATGCTTGTGGCTCATATATGACCACTGCCCATCCAAGCCCTTGGGGACAGGAGTCCAGGTATGCCAAGCAGATGAGGGCAACAGGTGCTGGAGTCAGGAGCTGGCAGTGAGACTAGGGTGTAGGGCTGCTCTGTCAACAGCAGGGTGCTATTTATAGAACTCTACCGTGATTCATGGCTTCTGCTTAAATACGTCAGTGTCTTCAGAGCACAAAGCGTGGTATTTAAAAATGCTTTTACAAGTTGGGTAGGAAAGTGGGCTGAGGAACCTGCTGTTATACCTGGGCCACAGGCCAGAAGGCAGAGTCCTGGAATTCCTAAACTGGAGGTTTGTGTCACAGAACCCTCACCACAGACATACACATACATCATGCCTACACCACATGCATACCTCATAGCACACACACACACACACAGACACACACACTACACACACTACACACATACCACACTCACACACACACTACACACATACCACACTCACACACACACACCACATTCCACACACATCACACACACACACACACACACACACACACACATTTTGTCTCTGACCAACAGAACAGGGAACCTTCAGGTCACTTCTATACATAGTGCTATACCCTGCTTTGAATGAGCTGACTGGGAACAGTGCTCATGGCTGTTACTCTTTCAGAAGAGGTGAAGGCTGTGGGTGACAATGGGCTTTGCCCCCACTGGAATGTTGAACAGGGCCAGGATGTGTTCGGTTTTTGCACCCTGCTGCTTCTCTGAAGGTGCAGGGATGTGTTTCTGGAGGCAGCCACAGGAGGTGCCAGCATGGCTGCAGGTTGACCACCCAACAGCAGCTGATATGCCCTCCCTTGGGCTTATTGCATCACCCCAGCCCTGTTGCCCTGGCACCTCCAGCTGTTTGGAGTCCAGCTCAGGGAGGCTCCAAAGCCAGGACTCCTCACTGTTCTAGTTTGGTTTCTGCTGTTGTAATAGACACCACAATCAAACGCAACTTGGGGGGGAAAGGGTGGATTTGGCTTCCAGGTGGTAGCCCATCATTAAGGCAATCCAAGGCAGGGACTCAAGGGAGAAATGGGGGCAGGAAATGATGCAGAGACTTTGGAGCAGAGCTACATGGAGGAGTGCTCACCGGCTTAATGCCCACGCTTCGCTCAACCTGCTTTCTTAAACCATCCAGGACCGCCTGCCAAGCAGCACCGCCCATGGTAGGCTGGGCCTGCCTCATCAATCATCAGCCAAAAATGTCCCCACGGGCCAGTCTGATGGAGGTGATTCCTTCATTGAGGCTCCTTCTTCTCTGGTGACTGTAGCTTGTGTGATGTTGACAGAAACGAAGCCACATACCTGCTACTATGGCAGGAGCTTCAATCCAGTGAGCTGCTGTGAGACCCCCCACACACAGTGTCTCCCATGCAGTTGCCTGATCCAGCAGAAACCTGCTGTCTCCCTGGAGGCTGTACTCACTGAGAGGACACGCAGAGCCTGTCTCTGCAGTTGTCACCGTGTTTTCCCCTGTGAGACACTGGACTTGGGACAGAGACTCAGGAGAGGACACATGAGAACCTGGTGTGGGGGAAAGACACACAAGATAATGGTAGACATATCAGGGCAATACTCTGGATATGTCCTGCCGCTTGATGACATGCTTCTCACCGCAGGAACATGGGGGCACTCCTGGGCCATTTCATTTGGCAAAGGTGATAGATGTGTGCCCCGTGGTTTAACCCTGTTATACAGGATGTCCTCTAAACCAACACTGAGGACTCAAGTGGAGAGAGTCTCGGGGGCTACATGGGGCAGACAGCCAGCAAGGAACCCAGACTCTGGACCTGGGATGGCAAAGAGATGAATTTTGATAGCTCATCGGATGAGCCTGGACATATACCTACATTCATATGTGTTGGGTCATGCAAGGCAGACCCAACAGCTGAGCATGTTGGTACACACCCATAAACGGCACTCAGGAAGCTAAGACACAAAGATGACAAGTTCAAAGCTAGCCTGGGTAGTATAATATGGCTCTATTTAAAAACCTCAAACAAAACAATAGCAAAAAAAGTAAGGGGAACCCCATACTCAGATACTGTAAAAGCTTAGGGAGAGCATGGCCGTGTGCAGGAGCTGGGAGGGAGGACCACTTGGCCCTGTTGTCCCTTTTCTCTTTGTAAGTGTTGAAATCACCCCCTAGAGGTGGATGAACTGGGGGGGACAGGGGTAGCAAAGGTGGCCTGGTTCTCCTTTGGGGACGGACACCACTTCAGGCAGAGAAGCAAACAGTTCCCTGGCTCCTTCCTGCAGCTCTGCCACACGGTCACTGTTGTCACCGGTCTCTGTCATCTGCATCACAAGGACAGTGTGGTCCACACAGGTACAGGGCATACAGAGGCCTTCAGGACATCTTTGAGCTTAGATTTGGGTCCCGGATTCAGGTCACCCTCCTTCTGTCCCACCTCCTCTGCCGTGTTCCTGGGTTGTTCTCACAGGGAAGAAACCCCTGGTGGAGTTCAGAGCCCAGTTGCTGCTGAAACAAGAAAGGGAGCTGGTCCTCCCACAGGGCAGAGGACAGAGGGCAGAGGGCAGAAGGTGAGGAGGGCAGCACCGTGTCAGCCATCTTTACCCCTTCCCTCTCCACCATTGTCCCCTCCCTTACTCCTGAGTTTCCTTCATTAAATATTCCAATAGAATACCAACGCCCCCCCCAAGCTAGGTCTGGTGATACATGCCTGAAATCCCAGCTACTCAGGAGTTTGAGGCAGGAGGATCACAGGTTCAAAACCAGCCTTGGTCTACAGAGTAAATTCACAATAAGTCTGGGTGACTTAGCAAAGACACTGTCACCAAATAAGTAGTAAAGAGGCTAGGCATGTTCAGTGGAAGAGTTTGTCTAGCATGCACGAGGCTCTGGGCACAGCAACAAAACCCAAATACTCAAACAAAAAAGTCACCTTAGATTTGAAAAAAAAAACATGGCGTCTTTGCTTCTTTGTTAAGATTAGGTCTCCTCTGTGTAGTCCTAACTGGCCTGAAACTCCCTGTGTAGACTAGGCTGGCCTTGAACTCACAGAGATTCACCTGCCTCTGCCTCCTGAGTGCTAGGACTAAAGGTGTGTGCCACCACAGCCAGGAAGTATAACTTCCTTAAAGTGATGCATTCCTTACGGATGCAGAGATCTCATCTGTATGAAGCAAGAGGACCACCATGCTGGCTGCTTTGCGCGGGCGAGCCAGTTTTCCTAGGAGGAGATTTGAGTCTCTTTGCTTCCTGGTGTTATTTTTGGAGCACCATAAGCAGGCCTGCTTCAGAGGCGTCCATTCTTATCTGTGTGTTTTTCTCTGGTATAAAAACCAGCTTATCACTCTGTCCTATAAATACCACCTTTCCCTCAGCTTCCGGTACGGCTCATGACGAATCCAACAGACCTGTGTCTTCCTCAGTGTTTGCCTTTTCTTGTCTGAGTTTCCCTGGGGACAGCAGGTCTCATGTTCATCTTAAAAGACACAGTTCCAGGCTGGGTGATGGCACACACCCTTAATCCCAGCACTTGGGAAGCAGAGGCAGGTGGATCCCTGAGTTCAAGGCCAGCCTGGTCTACAGATCGAGTTCTAGGACAGCTAAAGTGATACAGAGAAACCCTGTCTCAAAACAACCAACCAAACAGAAACCATATAATTCCATCTATAAGTGCCCCCCACATCCATGCCTCCCTCTATATGTGTGTGCGTTTGTGTGTCCAATTGCTTCAACCCTTTATTGTTTTTTAAATTTATTTATTATGTTTTTATTAATTTATTGTGTGTGTGTGTGTTTGTCTGTCTTAGCTGCTTTTCTAATGACATGACAAACACCATGACCAATTAAAACTTATAAAAGAAAGTGTTTGATTTGGGGCTGATCCTATAGTCCGAAGTAATTTGCGATTTCAGGGAGGCTCATAGGGAAGTGGCCTAGTCACTTAGCAATGTAGCACTGCCTTGTTCAAACAGTGCTCCTGGACTCTTGTTGGGTCTCATCATTCAGCCTTCATGAGGCTGCGAGCTGTGGCCATACCTTTCGCGTTCTAAGGTAAGAAGGCACCTGAATTCGGCTTTCACCACCTGAATCTTTCCTGGTGCTCAGTCCAGATTAGAAGGGTCATGACGACCTCCATCTCACACAGCCTGCTGATCTTATTCCTGAGCCAAGAGGCACCCAACGTATATATAACCATGCTGTAGGCAATTGCGGATTGCCAATGCTGAGAAAGTGTCTAAGACAACTCTGGAGCCTAGAAAATCCTGTCAGCTGTTGACACTGCAGTTTGTCATCATGCTGCTGTTGCACAAGGCATGACTGATGTGTCAACCATTGTATTTCTAGTCATAAGGAAGCCCAGCAGTATATGCCTACAATCAGTCACCATGCTGCCCTATAGTGAGTGGTTATGTTGTCTAGGGATTTACTACGTCATCCTAATTTGTGCTCTGGAGTGTCTGCCTTCCATTTATTTAATCAAGGTATCGAATGTAATTGGGCCATCATGTTGTGCCAGCAGCTTGTCCATTTCATGCTTACCGTGTTTCTCAATCCTAAGGCCCAGGACATTTTGTAGCTTTAGGAATGACAATCCACCAGTAGCTGTCTCGGGAACATATTCCTGGGGAGGCAGTATTTTATACCTTTTCTCTGACCTGGACTTGGGCAGGTATTTTGAATTGTCATCCCATTTCCTCACATACTTTTAGTGTCTTAATCTGGTTAGTTTTCTTCAGTTGTCAACTTGACACCACTTAGCGTCACCTGGGAAGAGGGAACCTCAGTTGAGGAACTGTCTCAAACAGATTGGCCTGTGGTGCTGTCTGTGAAAGATCGCCTTGACTGGTGATTGACATGGGAGGGCCCAGTCCACCTTAGGCAGCACCATCCCTAGGCATATGGGCCTGGGCTGTCTAGGAACGCTAGCTGAGTGAGTGAGCCACTAAGCAGTGCTCCTCTGTAGCTTCTGCGTGAGTTCCTGCCCCAGTTCCCGCAGTGAGGGACTGTGACCTAGAAGTGTAAGACAAATGAACCCTTCCCTCCCCAAGTTGCTTTTGGTCAGAGTGTTAGTTCCAGCAACAGAAAGGGAACTAGAACACTCAGCAACCACATACCTTCCTGATACAGCGCTCTGAGCCCTCATCCCCCAATAGATCAGAACTAATGATCACAATTAGCATTCATTGATGGTACCTCTTATAATTACAGCAATGATCTTCATTTTGTTATTATAATTTACATTAATAACTCATAACTTCTTAACTGCTATTCTCATCAGTGACCGGCACACAGTGGTTGGAAGATTTTTACACATGTCCTCTCTAGAGGAAGATAAAACAAGCCCCAATTCCAGTCACTCAGCCTAGCATATTGTCCCCAAGCCTCAGGAGGCAGACTTTGGCCAGTGCTGGCCGGACATCTTGGCCAACCCAACTCAGTTTGGTCATGGGGAGTAGAACACCAGGTTTGGATCCAAGTTGCGCTCAGAAAGGAGATTCAGTGTTCACTGGCTGAGTTCTCCTAGATACATCAGCCAGCATCCATTCTCATGTATTTGAGGGGTTAATAATACCTATTGTGCTAGACAGTTTTTTGTCAACTTAACACAAGCTGTAGTCATCTGAGAGGAGGGAGCCTCAATTTGAGCAATGCCTCCATAAGACTGATCTGGATGCAAGCCTGTTGAACATTTTTTTTCAGACAGTGTTTCTCTGTGGCTTTGGAAGCTGTCCTGGAACTCACTCTGTAGACCAGGGTGGCCTCAGACTCATAGAGACCCAACTGCCTCTGCCTCCGAGTTCTGGGATTAAAGGCGTGCGCCACCAACGCACAGCTTCTAGTGTGACTCTTCACACAGTTCCCTGCAAATGCTCTTCCCTGGCTGCCCATATGGTAATTAGGTGACATGCTCTAGCTATTTTGATAGGACCATGTGCTGTGTTCAGCTGTATTATAGGAGCATGCCATTTAATGCAAATTAGGTGATTCTCCACTTACCATCCCCACTCCTGTATAACCCCTATATTTTAGAATAAAGCTGAACTGCCTCACTGAAGCTGTCTCCTGGAAGGGTATTCCCACCATGTTCACAGGTTGTACAAAGGTCTCTGTCACTGCTTTTGCCCCTTTGTCCTCATAGACTGGTAGTCAATGGACCTCGAGGAAAATGGGGATCCCACACATGGTGTGTGACATCTAACCTATTCTCATTCAGCAAATGTTAGACAGAAATGATTGTGATGATGATAATGGTGATGATGATGATGATGGTAGTAGTGGTGGTGATGATGGTAATGATGTGATGATGATTGTGGTAATGATGGTGATGGGAATAATGATGATGATGATGATGGTGATGGTGCCGATGCTGTTGGTTATGATGACAATGGTGATGAGGTGATGGTGATGGTGATAAGTATTTTCAGTGTTGCCTGATGTGTGGTTGGTACCCAATAAGTGCCTGATGAATGATTTTTAGCTTGGATCTGTATGCACAAACAGGAAGGAGGTAAGACAGGAAGAAGCAGGATGCCAGACCTGGTTTTGTTCTCTTGCTTTTGAATGTGGCTGTTATCATGTAGTGTTCTCCCTGTGTCTCTGTCCATGTACTATGGGACCAGGGCCCACCCTGATCTGGGAATAGTTGGTTTTAATTTGTTCATCTGAATGACTCTATTTCAGAATCTAGTGATGCTTTTTGAAGCTCGCTGAGGGTGTGTGACTTCTGTTTCTGCTTTTTGTTTTGAGACAGGGTCTCAAAATGTAGCTTAAGCTGGCCTTAACTTTCATGAATCCTCCTACTTCAGCCTTCTGAAGCTGGATCTACAGCTACACACCAGCATGCTTCACAGAATATCACTTTTCACTGGATTCATAGAACTCAGTGCGGGAAAGGAGGCTGGTCACAAACTCCACTCCCTTCCTGTCTACCTTGCATAGGGACCTGGCCCTTCACAGTCTACAAAGCATTGCAGTGCAACCCTTTCTGTCTTCTTCACACACTTCCCACACTCTTTGACTATTTCCTGGGGCCACCTCTGAGCTGGAGTCACCTCTTAGTTTGGGGTTACCTCCTAGCTGGGTCACCTCCTTCCTAGACCCTTTTACTTCACTGTAGCTTAGTACTAACATCCGCTTTAAATGCAGGCTAAGCTGCCATGCTCCCCCATGTCTAGGCATACTGTGTCACAGCCTATCTGCACACTTAGGCCATCCCACTGTCTTAGTTAGGGGTTCTAATGCTTCAGTGACGCACCATGACCAAAAAGCAATCTGGGGAGGAAAGAGTTTTTTGGCTTACATTTCCAGATCATAGTCCATCATTGCAGGAAGTCAGAACAGGAACTCAAAACAGGGCAGGAACCTGGAGGCAGGGGCTGATGTAGAGGCCAGCTGTTTACTGGCTTGCTTCCCCTGGCTTGCTCAGCCTGCTTTCTTATAGAACCCAGGACCACCAGTGGAGGGATAGCACCACCCACAATGGGCTGGGCTTTCCCCCTCTGATCGATAATTGAGAAAATGCCTTACAGCTGGATCTCATGGAGACATTTCCTCACCTGAGGCTCCTTCTTCTCTAATGACACTAGCTTATCCCAAGTTGACACAAACCCAGCCAGTACAGCCACCAAGCTCACTGTGCCCTGAGTCTTCAGCATGTTCAGTGGTTCTGGTATTACATCATCAGTTGAAAAGCAGTTCAAGCCAACATCACCAAGGCTAAGCCCTTGTTGACACCATCGAAGTGACAACAGATGGGTCACCATCTACCCCAAACCTCAGTTTCTCTAGATGCAGAATGGCAGTGATGCACTCTGTTCTCTGTCTAGGTAGGTGCAATGCTCATTACATGATGGAGGGGGAGGCCAGCAGATGTTCCTCAGTCCCTCTTTATCCTTGGACATTGTCCTCTGAGGGGGAGGTTGACAACTGTCTGTCCTTATCAGACTGGGGATGCTCCAGAAAATTCAGGAAGTCTCAGGGGATGATGCTGGAACAAAAGCCAGTTCGTCTCCTGGATTTCCCAGTGACTTCCTCTGGACCACTGTGGATGACTCCATGAAGGGTGGACCACCAGCTTCTCAGGGCTGAACCAGAGAAAAAGATTCTCACTGCTCCTCCGTAAAAGGGGTCCAGGGTTAGGTTTACTGTTGGCCAGAAGTTAAGGGCTGTTGGGATGGCTTGGGGGGGTGGTAAAGGTCGAGCCAGGCAAATCTGCAAACCAGAGTTCTGTCCCATGAACATGCTGTGCGTGCATGTGAACACACAGACACACACACACACTTTTTTTAAATGAAAAAAAAACATTGGCAAATGTGGGAAGGAAAACCCAAACCATCTCCACTATTCCTGCTCTGCTGGCTTCAAGGTGCAAAGACGAGAGAGGGTGAGGACTCAGCCTGTTTCCACAAATGTCCCTTTCCTTTTAAAGGGTGGCCCACGTCTACATGCCACACATTGACTCATTCGCAAAAGTGAGTTGAGCAGCTGATTTGGAGTCTATGATGACGCAGGTGTGAAAGTACTAATTAGGGTGGTCTGCTAATAATAGAACCCCAGGGACAGAGCATCCTCAGGTGGCACAGGGTGGGGTTTTTCTGTTTCGTGGCTCTTACTGGGGGACCCTGGGGAGTGAAGGCTGTACCTCACCTTCTTCCCCTCCACTGATTTCTCCCTTTTTCTCATCAGCCTACACTGTTTTGAACCCAGGAGGAAACCCAGACTTTTGAAATGAAGCAATGAACCTCCAGCAGCTGCCTGGTCTCCAAAACCAGTGGCTGTGCCTGAAGGTAGTCAGTTAGCCAGAGGTATGGAGGCCTTGCCCCCAATGGGTCTTTTCCTGCTCCAAGAGAGCAGAGAAGCCGGCCATCTTTGAAAGAAGAGTGCTTGTGTGAGGTGGTAGTAGTCTCACCTCACATCAGAAAGCCCCCACATTCCTGCACCATCTAGGCTCCCCTGGCCTCTGACCTGCTGCTACTTCCCCTATCCTGGGTCTGGGAAAGCACTCCCCACACTCCCTGGGGGGGTTTCTTTGTTCATGGGCAACTTGACTTCAGAGAGCACATGCTTGGGAATAATCTAATCTGGATTCAGGCAGATACAGCCCAACACATGGCTGGGTGACCTTAGTTGCTCCTTCTGTAAATGGAGCATGGCATTATCATCTCCAGGCCTGTGCCAAGCCTTCCATCATGAAACATACTCTACCTCGTCCTCGCCAGTTCTTTCCTTAAATGCCCTCTCCAAATCTTCGTCCCAGATTCGGCCACCACCTCCCCGGTTCTGGTCTTCATCTCTCAGCCTGTGTCCCCTCGTGCGGTCCCCATACAGGAGCAGGAGGTGTCGGTAGCAGGCTCCGGAGGGTTTCTCAGAGCCACCTCTTGTGCTCATTCCTGCAACACCCCTGTGAGGTGGAAGCCGCAGCCACAGCTCCAATATTCATCCTGCCACCGGTAACCTGCTACAGCCTCATTAGATCTCTGGGCCTCAGTTCCCCCACCCTTACCCTGCCACAGGAAATGAGGCTTAAGCACCAGGGTACACAGGTCAGGCTCCACCTCTGGGGTCGCTTCTACAGATGCAGGACAAGGCATCAGCCTCACTTTGCTCGGTGTACTGCCAAGGATGGCTCTGAGCCACGCTCTGCCGTACACAGATAAGATTGTGAGGTCTCAGTGTGACCGTCTGCAAATGGGGAAGATAGTAAGGATTAAACCTGTCTATGGGCAGCTGAATCTGGCTCATAGTCAGCGGTGCATAAAAGTTGGCTTTTCTGGAGGAACTATAGGGAAAGTGTTCAGTGTCTTTTAGGAACTGGGGGTGTGGAGGTGGAAGGGACATCTTCCTGTCACAAGGCCAGTGCCTCTTGCTTATGTGGGACTTTAGGTCCTCCCTACCACAGCTACCCTGGTGATGCCTTAGGGCTCTCCACCTGTGTCTATCCCACCTTGAGCCTGACCGTGATGAGGGATACCTAAGGCCTTCAGCTGCACCCCTAGAGCTCCTTTGGATGTTTTTATAACTGGGGTTTTCACATATACATGTGTCCACATGTACACACACATAGGGACATGTATACATGCTTCCTTCTCCATTATAGAACATAGCCTTCCTTCCTGCACCACTGCCCCCTCAGCCCGTCACACATGCAACACATCAGCAGGTGACAATTGTCTTTGTCATCCACCCAGGCAAGTCCCAGGCCCACCCTCTCTTCTGATAATGTAGCCATTGGTGCCCAGGGTAAGTTGAAGGAGAACCAAGAGCTGAGGAGCAGAGGACTCATGGAGGCCTTCCCTCTGTGACTCAGGTTCTTTTTGGTGTTATGCAAAAGCTGGCCTTCTGGCCCCCACTTGCCCTTCTCCCGGGCCAGCTCGTGCACTGGATAGGGTGTGGGCAGCTGTGAAGTCCAGAGGCTGCTGCTCCTCACTGTGCTTTCCCTTTGGGAAAGATTTCTCATATTTATAGTATTGTGCTTCCAGGGAAAGCAGTAATTCATGTGTATATGTGTCTGTGCACATACATACACGCACATGTGCATGTGTGTATGTGTGTGTATAAATATGCTGCGAAGGTCAAACCCATAGAAGAGTTGCCTCCTCTTTCGAATCTTGCAGAGATATCACTTGTTATAGCTTTTGTGTTAACCCCATCAACCCCAGCTTTTAAGTGAGAGTTGGTGTCTGCAGTTAACCTGCCAGTGGCTCTCTATTTGGCTTTTATTCCTCTCTGCCTTCAAACTCCCAATCATACTCCACCCGGGATGCATCATTTTCACTCCCAGTATTCTATAGAAGAGGAGTCAGAATCCTGCTCTCTTCCCATGAATAGTGCTCAGTAATGAACCAATTGCATTTTAGCTGGGCAGTACTCCTACCCCCCCCAGATCCCTTCCAGCTAAACCCCTTCCCTCCTCCCACCACGTGTTTCTCAGCTTCCTTTTGTTTGATAGTTCCACTGCCCCTTCTCACCCTACCACCCCTGGATTGTAATGTAAAATTCTTTTATCATGTCAAGAAATTATTAAAAGTACAGGTACTTTGAAAAAAAGTTGGCTTTTATGAAACATGAAATTGCATGTCTAATCTGTCCATCCAAACTGTGAGTCTTAGATGGTAGAATGAACACTGTAGGGCTGGGAGATAGCTCAGTTGGTGGAGTGCTTGTCTAGCACCCAGCCCTGGGTTCAACCCCCAGTACCACTAGAACCAGGCAAGGTGGAACATTCCTCTAATCCAATGATTCAGAACCTGTGGATCTTTGGTGGGAGGGGTGTGTGTCTATCAAATGACCCTTTCTCAGAGGTCACCCAGGACCGTGGGAAAGCACAGATATTTAAATTACAGTTCAGACAGTAACAAAGTGACAGTAACAAAGTGACCGTGTGGTGTGGTGAGGAGGCTTAGCCAGCCTGGGCTGGAACAGTGTGATAGTTACCCCTTGTTTCTGTCCTCTTTTGCTCACTTTGCCTTGGCCCAGCTCTCAGGGTCTCCACAGCAACTTCCTCGTGTGCTAAGCAGAGCTGGCCGGCACTGTGAGCCGCCTCCAGAGCTCAGCTGGACAGCAGGACTCCTGCCTTTGGTTCCTGGCCTGATCTGAAGGCTGTCTACCCTCACTGCGAGCCACAGCCTCAGTGCGGGCTCAGTTGAGACTAAGGAGGACCCTTTAAGGTCATTCACTTTTATCACAGGAAAAGTCCAAAATCTTAGAAGCTCTGGACCAGGAACTAAGGATGGCAGCAGACGCAGTCCCTGCTATACACAGGAAGACTAGGAGTGTGTGAGAGGGAAGACTTGGGAGGGGGTTGGGCCTTGGAGGGGAGCAAGGACCAGAAGTGCTGTTATGGGTTCTGTGTTCAGCTGGTTGCATGTTTAGTGGAGATGCTAGAAGCCTGGAAGGTGGTATGCAGAGGCTGTGCTATTCAAGGCCTTGGATGTGTAAGCGTTTCGGGATGGGTCGGGACAGGATGGAGCAGGAGTGGGTCAGGTATCCTGGAGCTCGGGAGCCACAGAATACTGAGTGTTACACAGCTCAGGTGGAAAGGTATCCTGGAGCTCGGGAGCCAAGGACCACCACAGGTTGCAGTAAGCTTAGCAGCTTACAGCCCTGCCTCAGGGAAAGGCTTCTCTGGTGTATTGGCTCCGCTTAGGCAGGACAGGGTCTTCCAGCTGGGGATGTTCGCCTAGTGTACAGCAGCAGGAGGTTTCTCAGGTGAAGTTGCTACAGTTCAGCTCAGCTCCTGGAGAGCAGAGAGCAGAGAGAGGGAGTGGGGAGCAGAGTGTAACAATTCTGCTCTGTGAAGGGAAGGTGTCCTGGGCAAGTGTTACAGCGCTGCTCGCTCTACTCTGCTCTGCCCAGGGTCGCCTCTGCTCCATCGCTGCCGCAAAAGAAGATCTTCACCCAAAGCTCATCCAAAGGGGTTTATTGGAAGGCAGCTGGACCAGCCAAGCTGAACATACACAGGGTTTATATAGGGATTCTTGGGAGCAGGGAAGTTTTTCCAGGGTAGGGATTGGTCCAATTTCAGTGCTGAGCTCAGATTGACTAGAGCTCTGCTCGAGGATTGGTTAGTTCTCTGCACAGGATTAAGGTCAGATTTGGCTTTGGTTTCAGGCCCAAAATGTGTTTCTTCCTCTGGTCCTTTTTTAGCCTTTTGGCTCTAGTTTTAGGGTCAGGGTGTATTTCTTTCACCAGCTCTGATTCCAGGGACAAAGTGTGTTCCTTTGGCACTGGTTTTAGGGTCAGGGTACATTTCTTTGGTTCTTGTTGCAGGGCCAAAGTGTGTTTCTTTGGCTGGTGATGGATAGTGTCAACTGGACATTCCCAGGTCGTCCTCTCTGCTTCCTGCTTGTGGTTGGAGATGTAAGCCCTCAGCTTCTGTTTCCGCTGCCTCTCCTCTGCCATGATGGGCTCTTATCCCTCTGGAAAAGTAAGTCCCAATAGAGTCATAGTTCTAGAAGTTGCCTTTGTCATGGTGTTTGTTTTGTTTTTTGTTTTGTTGCTGTTGTCATGAGATGGGGTTTCTTTGTGTAACTGTCCCAGCTGTCCTAGAACTTGCTTTGTAGATCAGGCTGGCCTCAAACTCACTGAGATCCAGGTGCCTCTACTGCCTAAGTGCTGGAATTAAAGGTGTGCGCCACCAGTGCCTGGCTTGTCTTGGTGTTTTATCACAGTGACAGAAAAGTATCTAATACTGCTCCTCTCTGGCAGACTTGCCACCAAGGCCAGGCTGGAGGCAAACAGAGGCAGGGAGCCAAGGGATCTGAGATCTGGAATATCTGTGTCTAGTATCTGTGATATATTCTCATCTTGCATAGAAGTGGGCTTAGGAGGTGTAGAGAAACTTGTCTGATGCTCTTCAGGGTAGACTCGGGCCTCAACTCCCAGCACTCCCTATGAGTAATCCTGCTAGGTAGACCTCCAGAGGGGTGATAAGTTTTCATGTGGAAATTAGGGGACAGTGTCCCAGAAAGGCATTTGAAGTGAATCTTGGAGAAAAGGATTTGGGAAAGGTGGAATGAGTGAAAGAACATTCTAGAGGGGACATGGTTCAGGCAAAGGCAGGAAGGCCTGGTGTGCCTGCAGGAGTTCAGGACACCCTCCATGTTTGCTTATGAGAACACCTCCTCCCAGCTGCTCAGGAAGCTGAGGCAGGAGGATCACAAGTTCGGAGTCTCTAAAAGTCGGTGGCTGGGGTATGACTGGGTGGTAGGTGCTGGCTAGCATAGGCCAGGCCTTGAGTTTGTTCATTGGTTGTTTACTTTGCCTTTCCTGTGCTTTCAGACAGCTCCCATGCCATGGCTGTGCTGCTTACACAGGAAGAAGGTGGTGTGTTGATCATTACTGAAACCTCAATCAGTGGACAGTGGGCAAAACTACAAACCATCCTGGACCATCACCACCCGAGCTGTGCTTCTTCAGCGAGCATCTGCTCGAGTGCGTGCCAGCTAAAGGCAGCCAGAATGTCCGCTGTAAGGACCACCTGGCCAAAAAGATAACCATGGGATAACTGTGGGTTTTCACTGAAAGTCAATGACATTTAGAGGAACCACAGGAGGGAGCCTCTTGGTCACAATGTGTTCTCCCTGGCCCTCCAAACAGCAGTCTTTGACCAGGCTTCTGTCCTGCTCAGCAAAAGTCATGAGTACAACTGGAGTGCGGCTCAGAGATAGAGGCTTGCCTGGCATGCTTCAGTACAGCTAAACTGCAAAAGAAAAGAAAAAGTGAAGGAAGGGGACACATTGTTTTGAAATGGGTCTAACCCAGAAGTGGCCCTAACAACACTGGCGTTCTGGTGTGTGTGTGTGTGTATGAGAGAGAGAGAGAGAGAGAGAGAGAGAGAGAGAGAGAGAGAGAGAGAGAGAGAGAGAGAGAGAATTTCTTCTTGGGAGTAAATGTGTAGAGGGTTGGCATTCTTCCCCTCCCTCCCTCCCTCCCTCCCTCCCTCCCTCCCTCCCTCCCTCCCTCCCTCTCTCCCTCTCTCCCTCCCTCCCTCCTTTTTTTCCTTCCTTCCTGGTGACCCATGGAAAGAGTCAGTTATGAGTCACTATCAATTTCATTTACTCTGACACGGAGGCCCCTTTCTCTCTGCCTCTTTGCAACACACCAGTGTGCTGGCGCTCAGCAGGGCACAAAGCCCCCGACAATAATTGATGAGGACAGGAAACTCCGCCGCCGCCGTAATCTCGACTCCGAGACGTTGACCCCAGCTCTGAGACTGGGAGTTCTGAAATGCCATCTCCGCAGCTGTAGTTATGACTGTTTTATGTCACACTGACCCAGCGTGTTTACGATTTTTAACAACTGTCTGGAAAAAAAAAGTCTAGTGACATCTGTTGAGAGTTTAATTGTGAGTGTAAAAAAATCATTAAAGGAATAGTCAAGAGATCAGTTTTCATAGTGTTTAAACACCGCGGCGGCCATCAGGCGCTGGGACTCCCGCGACAGGACTGATTTAGTCTCCCGAGTCGCAGCGCTGGGCGCAGGCGGGAGAGGACCTGGGTGATTTAAGCGAAACCGGAGCGAGGAGAGGGGAAGCGGAGGAGGAAGGCGGTGCGAGTGACATCTCAGCTTGCGGTGGGAAGTGTCGCCCTCGGAGCGCGAGAGCATTCCCGGTTCTCCGTGCTCTTGGCTGCTCACCGAGGAGATCACGCGGGGGACACCGCTTTGAGAGCCGCGACTTTGCGCTCCGCTCAGCCGCCACTTTTGTTCCCGGAGCTCCGTCGCCGGGCCGTACGCAGTGCGCACGCGCGGGCGGGGCGGGGCGGGGCCGGCCGGGCGGCGGGTTCCCGGCACCGCCCCCTGCCGCCCCGGCCCGCTCCATCCGGGCACTGCCGAATTAGCATCGTGCCGAGGCACAACTTTACCGCGGCCCCAGCGAGATCCAGGCGCGCGCGCCGGAGGAAATATAGTCCCTGCCAGCGGTCAGCTGGAGCGGGAGGCGGCAAGGCGCGCGCTGGGGGGCTGCGCGGGGCTCCCGGCGCCGGGGGGCCATGCGCCGGGCGGCGCAGGCAGCCCGGGCACCCGGCACAACTTAGCGGCAGCCGGAAGAGTTGGGCGCCAGATCGCCTTTCTTTCCCCGCGTCAGTCCCCTTTCCTGTCGGCGCTGCAGGAGGGGATTAGTGTCCCTCAGTGCCGGGACGTCGAATCCGAGCTCTCTCGGTCTGGTCCCCGCCGAGCAGTACAACTTCCCGCGAGCTCGGGCCAAAGTGAGCGCAAAGTGCTGCCCAAGTTGAGGCGATGGAGCTGCAAAGCCGGTCCGAGGCGCTCGCGGTGGAACTCGCGCGCCACCAGGTAGGTGGTCCGGGGACCTGGGCCGGAGAGTAGTAGTGACCTGGGGAGTAGAGGCTGGAGGGACCAGAGTTCTGTATCTAACTCTTGGTCACAGCGGTCCGGGGAGCAGGCCCCATCCAGGAACTTGTCTCGGGGCCATGTCCCTTAGATCTCCCTTTCCCTCTCGATTCTGGTTGATCCTGCACTATTTGCAGGTCTAGGACGCGTGGGACCCCAGCCCGGCGTCTTCTCTGTCGCCGCCGAATTTGCACAACTCAGGCACCGGGAAAGGGAACCCTTCTAGAGCTGTCCTGGGAACCGGGTGCATGGACAGGCTTGCTCCCAGTCTCCTGCTCCGGGCCCAACTCAGCACCGACACACACTGTTAGCAAAAGTAGTTTTGGCGATTGTGACTCAGGCGAGCGGCGCCGTGGCGGCCGGTGCCCGAGCAGTATTGCGACGTGCGCGTGTATGTGTGTGTGTGAGTGTGTGTGTGTGTTGGGGAGATTAGGACGCGACTTGAATATTTATGAGCTTTGCTCGACACGGACTCGCCGTGTTTACTTGGCTCTTTGTTCGTCCCCCCTCCCCCGGCACACACTCTCACACTCACTCGCACCCGCACCCCGGCCTGCAAACTTGCACGGCTCGGGGCGCGCCGCCGGGTGGCCTCGGCCCCCGCCCCGCCCCGGGAGCTGCCCCAATGAGGCGGCAGCCACAGGTAAGCGGCTCCGCACGACATCGCACGGTTGTCCGTGTGTGGGACGGAGCCCCGGAAACTTGGGACGCTCTGCTGCTGGCCTGGCCCGCCTGGCATTGGGGTGGTGGGCGCGCAGGGATCGGGGCTCACCTGCCCCCCGCTCCTACGGGCGGCCAGGCTGAGCCCGCTCCTCTGTGTCTCCGTAGAACGGCGACCTCAAGAAGCAGCTCCACGAAAGACAGCCCCGGATCGCAGCGCTCAGCGACAAACAAGTAAGGAGGGGGCCTGACCTCCACCGAGGACGGGGACTCAGGGAGGGTCGCTAGGCACTTTGGCAGCACCCTAAAAAGTGCCGGTGCGGGCGCCGCACGCACCGACTCCCGTGGGGGTCTGGCTGCATTCCTCAAAGTTGCTGTCCTCCCTTTCTTGGTAGAAAGAGCTGGTTGGTGGTGGCTGAGGAGAGCGCGAGGCTCCGGCGGCCGCCCAAAGATCGGCGCTGTACCTCCGAGGCGCCGGCTGCCCGGCGTCCATCTTGAGCGGTGGACATGTTTTGGGAACACGGACATTCCCCGACCTCAGCATCCCCCGATCCCTGCTGCGGTGGGTGGGGGACGCAAGGGGGCGGCAATTTGGGCCTGCACCCCAAACTCCTTGGAAGCCATTTCCGCGTGGCACGGCCGACCTGGTTCAAGTGATCCTTCTCCTGGCCGGCCCCCTCCCTGCCATGCCATCCCGCCGGCCTCACTTTTTATTCTCAGAACCTGAGGCCAGCTCCCGGGGAACAAAAGAAAGGCCCCCCAGGTCCCCCCGCTTCTGCCCCAACTTGGGTGTCTATGCCTGAAAGGGGATATGGGGACCCGCCAGGAGCTCCAGCCATGGGGGTGTGCGCCCGCCGCCCCCTCGGCGAGGAAAAGTTGTCCATTGTGAGTTAGTTGCGCTGAGCTCAGCGCTCCAGGTTTCAGCACCACGAACAGATGCCGCCGCCGGAGCCCGGTCGGCCGCGCGCCCCCGCGCCCCTCCCCCTCCGCGCGCGCTCCCGTCCCCTGCGCGCCGCCGGCCGAGAACTTTGAGCGGTACAGCCAATGGTGCACCCGGGTCTCCGAGACGGCAGGCGGGGGCGCGCCCCTCCCTCCCCACCTCGCGCCGCTCGCGCCCTGGCATTGCTTTCGCTTCCTTCGGAATGCCGCTCCCGGCCCCGGACTAGGGCAGCCTGGGGACCCTCTCCCGGCCGGCTCCCCTCCCCCCGCTCGCGGGGTCCCCATCCCCAACGGCCGGGCTCTCTTAGTCCCCCGGGAAGACGCGTTGGCTCGAGGCCTGTGCTCCAGACAGAGTCTTTAAAGTTGCAAAGTGGTGGGAGGGGGCGCCCGGCTGGACCCATAAGCTAGGGAGTCAGGCTTTTGCCCCTTTCTGTCGGAGCCGGCCCCTGCACCCCTCGACTGCGCGCCCCCGTCCGCGAGTGGAAGCTTCCATTCCCGCCGGAGGGGGGCCTGCGCGCGGCCCCGGCGAAGTCGGGGAGTTCGCGGGGGGAGGGGACCCAGGCCCGGCATTTCCATTTTGATTGCTTCGATGCCATTTTTGGAGGGGGAGGGGTTGGAAGACCCTTCTTCCCAGAGCACAAAGATGTTTAATCACTGTGTAGAATCAAACCACATACTTAAAAAAAAAAATCTTAACAACAAACCCGGAACTGTGTGATAGCCTGGGTAAAACGTGAAGTTGTGGAGTCTTGGACTCCGAGTCGAAGATTTAAAAGGGAAAGCCAGTGCTAGGCGCCTCTCCGCAACAATGTCTCTTTATGTGGGCTCTCCGAGGCAGTAGTTTCACTATCTGGAGTAGGTCTTTCAGAGATTCCATGCGATCGTTTCCTCTGTGTTGTGGCAACTATTTCAGGGGCTGTTTAAATTTTTTATGATAGTAAATGAGTAGCTATTTATTATCCTGCATGCTGGAATTTAGATAAGGCTACAAAGGAAATCTTTGAAAATCCTGTTAGAAGGTAGAGGTTGCCGCTAGGAGAAGGAACCCTCCTACCCGACCCCCAGGACGTCTTTGCCTTTAAATTGGAATTCGGGAGTACTGCCTGCAAACGAACAGTGCCTCCATCTTTTTTGTGTGAGTGCTTTAAAAGCAAGGAAGCCAGAAAACTTTTGTTCTCTGGCCTTTCAAAAATGCTTCTCGTTTAGATGCCTAAAAATAACATCTGGTAGGCAGTCAGGGTTTGGCCGGTCATCGGAACTTGTGTTTGTGACCGCAAGTCCGCTTTTCTGTTTCTCTTTGTGGCCTTTATATAACAAGGGCTCATAAAAGAGGGAGAGGAGGGGGCCCGAGGCCGGGTTCAGCATGCTAATAGAGTTGCCTGTCTCTCCCACGCTGGCTGCTGCAGGCTCTCAGAGTTCCATCTATGCGATGAGCTGGTGGTTTTAACGTTCTCTGCTGGCCTCTTGGGGACTTCGGTGGTGATTGACAGTTTGGCTGGGGGCAGGTGGATTTATAAGGTCAGAGAGGACTCCAAAACCCAATCAGAGTTGTGAACGGGCTCGGCTTGGGCGCCACGAAACTTGCCCAGGAGAAGCTGCAGTGCAGAAGGGAGGGTGAAAATTTTTGTAAGTCAGTTGTAGTATAATGTGTATTTTAATTCAATGAAGAATTACAAGTACAATCTCTCTGTAGAGTTACTTGGGGGAAAGTTTTAGCCTTTCTACCTCCAAAGGTGATTTCCTGTGCTGCACCTTGGAACATGAAATAAAAAGATTACATTTCAATTAAAAGTTCACAAGCAGATGATGAACTACACTGTAAGAGGAAGGGATTGGCCTGTTACCTTCCTCCTTAGACACAGAGTAGCAGCGGTAATATCCCACAGTGCCCCACCTGCAATTCCCCATTAGTGCCCTTGACCCTGGGATGTTTTGTTTTGTTTTTCATTTACTTTGAGAAAAAGAGACACATTGAAAGGACTCCTAGAAGTGTCTTGGACAGAGGAAGGGAGAAAAACTCTGCATACAGTTTTCTTCCAGTCATTGGGGGTCTTGAGTTAAGTACAAGTACCTACTATGTACCTTGTGTTTTGCAAGGGGAGTACATATTCCCTCCCCCCCAGAAGAAGTGAAGGGTGATGGTGACCCCCAAAGAACAGGCAGTGCCGTCCGTATAGGTCTTGAACCTGAGGGAGGACAGACTTAACTCTTAGCTTCCCCGATGGTTTCACTCTGAGAATTTGCAGCACGTGTGGAGATGCAGTAGCATTTTAATCTTCATTGCCAAGCACAAGAAGCACTTTATCTAAATAACAGGCATGTCATAAATATTGGAGCCTCTTCTCCCTCCTTTGGAGTTCTCCGAACAACCTTTTATGAGGCTCATGGTGGCCTCACCTGACCCAGCTTCCTGCACTCCAGTGTGAGCAGAGTTAGGAGGGGCTTTGTCAGAATTGCAGTTGGAGCTGGCATGGCATGGCCAGAGAGATCCTGCAGGTGAACTTGGAGTCTGGGGCACCACCTGATCTATCGATTTTATAGACTCGGAACTCTGAGGGGCTGTCCTCAAGCATGGCAATAAAAATCTGTCTTCTTGAAAGGAATTGTGAATTAGGTGCTCATGGGCCCTGAATTATGTCTTCAGCGTGATTCACGCTCTAGGTCAGACACCAGAGAGCAAGATACCTGAATCTGCATGCTGAGAGCACCCACCCCAAGACTGTCTGCTGAAAGGCAGTTTTGTTTGCTGAGCTTTTCACTCTAGAAAGATAAACACCAGTCTTCTTCCCAAGCAAGAATGCCAGTCTGTTTTGAGATAGGATGATTACACATTAAAGAGAAGACACCATGGAGAAAGGCTCCATGCTTTATACTTCAGGAAAGTGCTTGGGACTGGCCAACAGGCCCTGCAAATGCTTGAACCCATGCTTCCGCCTGAGCCCTCCATTGGGGTGACTTTCTTCCACACTCCGCCCCCGCGGACCTACTCAGTGCTGTCCTCTCCTGGAAGATTTCAGAAGCCCTTTCTGCCTCTTGCTCTATGGTGACACAATTCCAGCATTCTAGTCACCCACAGGGAGTCTGATGCTTTTCCTGCATCGCGGGCCCCGTGCCATAGCTAGCACTCATTTGAGAGCACTTTCATCGCCACCTGGAAGCTAGGCACCAGCTTCTCCCTGGCCCTGTGCCACTCATTTCTCACCTGCTTTCCGTCTGAGAGTTGCCTGTTTTGGCCCTTCGAATGAATGCAGTAGTAACTACGCCTGCTTTGCATGCTCTCGCGCTTGGCTCCTTTCCCTCCACGTTGGAAACAGTGTTGCTTCCTCATTTCCCTGACATTTGAATAATTTGCTTAACTGTTCACCTATTGATGGGCGTGTGAGTGTCCTACCTTTTAGCAGGAATCTCTCCAGCCCCTCCTACTGTGTTCTTCATCATAGTGACTTACATTAAACTCGGGCTGTGTTCTGGGCCTGACAACCTTCAGTGGGCTGCTTTGGCTCCTGAACGGACCCCAGGGTGCCCCCTGCTGTTCATTCTTTGCTGGGGTTGCTCTCCTCCTCCCGCTCTCGAACACAGGGCATTTCTATTGCTCCTTAGCAACTTCTCTCTACCCCAAGTGGGAGGATTGGATGTCCACTGTCTTCATCTCGCATGGTTTTCTTTGTTAAACCCCGAGGGGAGGGGAGTTACAGGTGGTTGTGAGGTGCCTGACAGGGCTGCTGAAATCTGAGCCCCTGTCTTCTGGAAGAGCAGCAAGTGTGCTTAACTGCTGAGCCAGATCCTGAGCCCCCAACCCCACCGTGTGTGTGTGTGTGTGTGTGTGTGTGTGTGTGTGTGTGTGTGTGTGTGTGGTGTGTGGTGTGTGAGAGACAGACAGATACAGAGAGAGAGAGGAGGGGGAGAGATGTGCAGGTGCCTGTTGAGGTCAGAAGAGGACTTTGGATCCCCTGACTCTGGAGTTACAGGGAACCCAGGTCCTCAGGAAGAGAAGCAAGCACTCCTCATTGCTGAGCCAGCTCTCTAGCTCCTTGAATCTGTGTGATTAGGGAAATAATTGCCATTCTTATGCTCTGAAGTAGTATTTCAGGGACAAAGGAGAATTTCCATTTTTTGTATTTAGAGATCTATATCCCTGTTTGGCCTCAAATTCTTAGTGCCCCCCCCACCGTATGTATCCCTGAGTGCTGGGACCACAGGGCACAATGCCATACTCACTAAGAACTCTAAAAGAAGTTTTTGCTATGAAAGCAGCTTGTGCTTGTTGGGAAAGTAGAAGAAGAGATCTGAATATTTTAAAATCATCTTCTAAGTCTTAGTTGCCCATCCTGCATTAGGTTCCCTATCAGTGTGAGCCCTGGGGCATGCTCAGCTGCTGTGTTCTGTGTGGGATATGTGCACAGGCACACATCCGTGTGCATGCATGTATGACCACACACACACACACAGTGTAGATACATGCCTTTCTCTGACACCGTGAGCGCGCTAGTCTCCATGTTCCTGACATTGGTTCTCACTGTTGCAGAGCCTCATGGGCCTCTCTGGAAACACTCCCATTAATCAATTCCACAGGTGTGTGAAGGGCTCCTGCCCAGTGCTGGGGTTGTGGGTCTCCACTGATGAACACTCTCATACAGCTAGGAAGGTAGGTGTGTCTACCTGATTCTTGAGGTCCAGTGAGGTTTTGATTCAGACACTTAGTTCTCAGCAGCTGAGGAAGCAGTGAGCAACCTTGGGTTGAGGAACGGCTCCAAGGAGGTGAATTTGCACCGACAGGGAATCTGGAGACACTGCAAACACACACACATGGCCTTGTGACACTGCCTGCGCCTAAAGAGGCTGTCGCATGAGCTCTCCACGAATCACTCAGGGTATTCTTAGGTCTTGGGTCAGGTGGGGCTAGCCAACCATCTCTGCTGAACAGATAAGAGAAGGGAAACTTCCTAAGGTTGGGTACCAAGCTGCCACGGAGAATGAAATTGCCCCTGTTCAACATCCTTGGGCAAGACATGATGTCCAGAGCTATGCCTCGCTCCCAGGACCTGCACTATGGCTAAGTCATTCTGCCTCTTTGCATTTGTTTCCCTTCTTTTATGAGGGCACGGGGAGACCCTTCCCTCTCCGGGCCATCTGGAGTAAGTGAGACAGTGGTTGGGAAAGTTTCACAGAAGCCCCAAAGTCAAGGAAACTTCAAGTGAGTGACATTATCAGTCTGAGTCTTGTTTGGACCGTAGTTTCAGCCTCCTGAATGAAACCAAAATCACCAGCAGGTCTTCTACAGACTGCTCAGAAAGTGTGCTGTAACCTTTTCTGGGGGAGGTGTCATACACCCACCCACCACCCTGAGGACAGTTGGCAATGGTGACTGCTGATGGTGGCATCCTTCACAATTCGTCCGGAGAGTTTGCCTTGATATTCTTGCCTCTCAAAGCACCTGCCGTCGGAACTGTTCGGTTGATTTCAATTAGGCCTGGATTTTTTTCAGTGAGATGACGCTGATAATAACTTTGGTAATCCCTCGATGCCTCATTAGAGCTCCTGGCCACAAGGTTCACCCCATGATGGAGCAGGATCTCTGTCTGATGCCTTTGTCTCTTCGGGAAACAGAACCGTGGGTGGCTCAGTCTTTCTTTCACCATACGTGGAGCTAGAGCTCTGCTTGGAAGTGTGTCACTGCTTCCGAGGTCCCTTCCTTGGCAGTTGGGGCTCTTGATGTGGTCGTCTGTGGGAGGACTCCAGAGGCCTCCTAGGGTGTGTGCTGGCCTGTCTGGCTCTCCCCTGCAGAAAGACCTCTCAGAAGGCTCTCATTGGTCTTCAGTGAGGCCAGTAACAAAGGTCAGTGTCACAGGTTTTCAAACTAAGCAGGACCCGAACTCGAAGTCAGCTCTGGAATCCTTGGAATCCTCTTCTGCCCTGGTTAGTGTTGCCCACTTTGGAGACTTATGTTCCTCCACAAGCAAGTGAAAAACCAGCAGCTCTCTGCCAGTCAGACCATACAGTACAGGAAGTGATTTTAAAATTAGCTTCTTTATTTATTTATTTATTTATTTATTTTTTTGGTTTTACGAGACAGGGTTTCTCTGTATTGTTTTGGAGGCTGTTGGTCCAGCCCGGCCTTGAACTCACAGACATCTGCCTGCCTTTGCCTCCCGAGTGCTGGGATTAAAGGCGTGCGCCACCACCGCCCGGCCCCAGGAAGTGATTTTAAATTACTTGTATTTGAGCCAGGTGGTGGTAGCCGTTAATCCCAGCACTAGGGAGGCAGAGGCAGGCGGATCTCTGTGAGTTTGAGACCAGCCTGGTCTACAGAGCTACACAGGAAAGTTCTGTCTCGAAAAACCAAAATAAAACAAAAAACAAAAACAAAAACAAAAAACCAAAAAAACCCAACCAACTCATTTATTTTATGTACATTGGTGTTTTGCCCACATGTATATTTGTCTGAGAGTGTCAGATCCCCTGAAACACGAGTTACAGACAATTGAGCTACTGGGTCCTGGGAATTGAACCTGGGTCCTCTAGTAGAGCAGTAAGTGCTCTTAACTGCTGAGTCATCTCTCCAGCTCTCAGGGAGTGATTTTAAAGAGGTACCAGTGAGTAAATGAGATGATGCAGCAAACTCTGGGCTTTGGTATCTTTTTTTAACAGCATCATCAGAATCCACACCTTGCCTGTTGGACACCAGTGCCTTGGAGCCCCTTCTGCCTCCCATCCCTCCTCACTCATCCCTTACCTGACCCTCTGAGGAAGGACTGCTGGTAATGTTAGTTTTATTCAGGAGTGGGCTGAAGCCCAGTGGGGCTGAGTGGCTTATGGAGGTCACACAGCTAGTAAGGAGAGACTCTCAGGGTGTTGGCTCCCGTCTGCCTGGTCTTAACCCTTGTGCTGACTGCATGGGTGATAGGTAGTGCTTCTCTCTCTCTCTCTCTCTCTCTCTCTCTCTCTCTCTCTCTCTCTCTCTCTCTCTCTCTCTCTCTCTCTCTCTCTCTGTGTATGTGTAATTCAGGTCAGAGCAAATGGAGATGGTGCATTGGGCACACCTCCCACCATTCTATACTGGTGGTCACAATAGAACTTTTACACAGACCTAGAAAGTCCTAGAACTTTCAAGGGGTCAGGGCAAATTCTTTCCCTGTTCTACCTAGTCCCAGGTCGGGTCAAGCGGCCCAGTCAGCTGCACTAGAGTAGACAGACCCTGAGCCTATTGATGAGCCCTTAGATCTACCTGTCTGTCTTTGTGTTTGTGCAGCCCTGGCTTGAGTCCCTTTCTGCAGGGATTGGGTTTTTCATTTTGATGACAGCTGACACACTGTTCTGCTTTAAGGTGGACTAGATCTTCTCATTTTGAAATAGCCTCTGTTCTCTAAAGGGACAGGTGTACTTCCTTAAGAGTGTTTTCATTGTGGGGTAGGGTCTCCAATGTGGGAGAGACTGCTAATGCAGCTAGCTTCCTTCTGGTTCCTTCTGGTGGCCAATAACAGGCGGCCCTGGCTCTCAGCTAGGCTGCACTTTCGAGGGGCAGGGCTGGCCCTTGTCCTGTTAAAGACAGGAAATGGTGCATCCACAGGGAAATTTGGGCGCGTGGTGTCTGAAGAAGCAGCTGGTGCGGTCAGTGCTACTTGTCAGGTACGGTTCCAAGGGTGTGTGAGCGCCAGTGTCCTGCGTGCTGTGCCGGATTCCCAGGCTGCAGCAGGGCAGTTGAGTGGAGGAGTTTTCTCACTATTGCTTTATTAATATAGTGCAAGAGACAGAAAGCCAACTAGCCAGAGAACGCAGACACAGACCTGGTTTTCTTGGGGAGCGGAACCTCAGGGTTTGCTTTTTTTTTCTTTTGAGACAGTCTTGCTATGTTGCCCTGGCTGACCTGGAACTCACTGTGTGGATCAGCTTGGCCTTGAACTTGGAGATTTGCCTGCCTCTCTCTCTCTCTCCTGAGCACTAGAATTAGAGGCAAGCACCAGTATACACCAGCTGGCTAGCAACTTAGAGACGTTCTAAGTCTCTGTTCTGTGTGTTCACAGCTGGAGTTGGGTGCTAGACTTAAGATTTGAGAGATAAGGATGTCTCCCAGCATCTCCTGGAATTGGAATTGGCCAGTACATTATGGCTGAACATATCTGGTATAAGTACCAAAGGGAGATGTTGGAGGACAAAGGAGAAACTGAGGCCATGGTTGAGAGTGGACCTGGGGACTGGAATTAGGGACTGAAACTAGCTGGAGTGTTCACTATTCACCCACCATGTTGTGACCGAAAGGAAGAGAGTTCTATATTTCTTTTAGAAGCTGCCTATCCCGGGGCTACCACTTCCAGATATTGGGTCCTGCATGAGATGTCCTTGTGTGCTGATGACAGGACCACTAAGAAAAGGTCCCCAGGTGATGCTCTCGTGGCTCTAAAGTGATTCTTAGATGCCCGGTGGCAGCAGCCTTCCATACTACACAAATAAGAGGTGAGCAGCATGGGCAGGGCCCCTGTGTTCCATTCTAGACTTGCTTGTGGCTCGTGTTTGCGTAGAATAATTGTAGAACTGGAGGTGAAGGTTGGTTGCCTTAGCCCCCGTGTCCCTGTTTGTCACCTGGTCCATGCATACTCCTTGCTGCATTTGGAGTCTGCGCTTGGGGGATAGAGGACTACAGTGGACAAGTGGGGGGGGGTAAGCCTTCTGAATAGAGGTTCTAGAAGCAGGTAACGAGTGAGATCTATTGCACTGGGGGACATAATGTCTGCTCTTTCTGATCCCTTAACAGGAGTCTTAGGAGATGGGGGAGGGGCGCGGGATGGGATGGGACCGGGATGGAGACTGAGGTGGCTTTGCCTAGAGGTCCAGCAAACTGTCACTGAGATAAGCTGTAGAAGGCCTTCTGCCCCCGGGAAATGGAAAGGGCAGGGATGGAATAGGAGAATAGGAAGGGAGGAAGAGAGGGGCAATCTCGTGTCATTCAGCCAGCCAGACAATCTGCACATGTAAACAAACTTCAGAATGTCATTAAAATATGTGTCAGAGGCCCTGGTCTAGAACCAGGAGATATAGTTCATCCAGTGACAGGCAACATCCTTGGAATCAGTAGAGTATTGCACACCCGGGTTTAATGATGCCACTTGGGCGGTGGCACGTGCATCAGGGCAGGCTGCTAGGTGAGAGCTCCCTCTGCTCATACTGCAGACCCCTCCCCGTGAAGGAGTCTATTCTGGCTTGGAAGGACAAGCAGTACGCTGGTCACTGGTGTGGCTGTGGTGTGAGGCTGTTGTAGATGCAGGCAGGATGGCAGACGTGGGACCTCTGAAAGGTGTGTGTGGGGCCATCCAAGGCTGAGATTCATGTGACCCAGCATGCTGAGCACTGGGGACTGGAAGGACACTGGGGTAACAGAGCTCTCCGTGTCTTAAGCCCTTTTTGCGTGTTGTCTGGGGTGCCCCCAGCCTTTGAGTGTGGGTGGTGTCTAGGAGCACACCCTCGTGGGGGAAGGCTGCAGTAGCCGTGGCTCCTGAACGCACTGTGACGATTAGCTTGTGTGGGACAGTGCTGGGTCAGCATGGTGACAGAAGGACAGGTGGTACTGCCAGCCTCGAGCAGTTGATAGTTAAACACAGTCAGTGAAATGTGTCGATTAGGGGGCGGCAGGTACTCTGGCCAAGTCAGGAATGTGGGGTACATGATGTGGGTGAGCACTTTAAGTAGTGTGGCCAGAGGCTCTCACCAAGAAGGTGACATTGGAGCCAAGGCCTCCTGCAGGAGAGCGGGTGGGCAACTCTCACACTCTCTGGGCAGAGGACTCACTTGCCTGCACTAAATGGGGTTGGTGTTTCCACGAGGGGCCAGTGTGGCTGGAAGACAAGTGAGTGTGGAAGGGAGAGCCGAGGTAGGGTTGGGTGTCTCTCTGCTGTCCTAGTGCCCCTCCCCCTCTTAAACCAACTCCTGGCCCCCATGCTGGGCTCAGTTCAGTTCTGCTGGGGTCAGGGTTGACACCATCTGAGAATCACACAAAGGCCGGAAGAGCTTGTGGAGGGACCTGTGCTACCAAACCACCATTCCATTCTAAGGGAGGAGAGGCCAGCTGCTTCTCCCTAGCACGGAGATTCTGGGTTCAGAAATGCTAATGCCTTTGGGATTCTCTAATGGCACAGTGGCAACCCAGATTCCCAGACTTCAGAGGGTTAGACCTCAGCGTGAGAGGAAGCGGGCTTCCAAACAAACACCCGGGACCAGAAGGGACACACCTGAGTGCTGACTGTCATGTTCCCTCCTCATACAGAGCCTCTCAGACAAGGTCTGGCTTCTTCGTCTGCATGGGTCAACCCTTTGATTGCTCCGATGCACTGGGCCACAGCCCAGAAGTGGCTTCCCTTCCTCACCTCTTGTCTCCTGGCAGCATCTCATGGTAGCTACTGAGAGAACGTGAGGGCTGACCCCCTGAGACTCTGCAGGCTTGGAGGCTGTGATGTGTCTGGGCTTCCCAGGCGTAACTATTCTGCTATCCCGGTATGACAGTCCATGCGTCCAACACAACTGAATGCAGCATCACCAGAGAGATTGCATAACCAGAGAGCCGTGGAGGTTCCTCAAGGGTGTTTGCCATTTAGATCAATGAGTGGGGCTCTTTTAAGTGAAATAGACTTACAGCTCTATCCCAACACCAAGGCCCAGGCCAGCATCTCTAAGTTATTTTATTAATGCATTCTGCTGAGTGGACGTGAATGGGCAGTGTGGCCTCTCGTACTGTGGATCTAATTATAAACACAAGGGACGGCACCAAATAAGCCGCCTTGGAAGGAGGAAGAGGCTGGCAGCCAGGGGTAAAGCAGCCTTTAATGAACTTCCTTGGTACTTGTATCTTAGCAACACATTTTATTGCATCCCAGTGCGGCTGGACTTGCGTAGTGATTTACCCTCCCCCTTGTGCCCCAGTCCTGGTGACTCAAGAAGAATGTCTGTGTGCCCCTTCCATGCTTTCCCAAGACTATGTCTCTTTTAGGGTTTGTTTACTCCATAAAAAAGATAGACGTGCCGGGACTCTCCACGCAGCAGGGTGGTGGCCTGTGCCTGCAAGGTGCACAGGCTCAGCCCAGCTGGGGTCCCACGAGTAGCTTTCGCTGCCTTCTAGGTTTTCTTACGCTCACCTAGTGATCCCTGGGCTGGAGTGTTTTTATCTGCGCTTCACTCTTGCGGATCACACTCATTTGGAGATGGCCACGGAAGTGGGGATGTGTGCGGCTCCTGTTTCAGTGGTGGCAGCAGCCTGTGAGTGGGGAGTAATGGCAGAGAGGTCCCTGCTGCGTGGAACCTGCAGAGGGGCCTCCGGGATAGGAAGAAGGGCTGGTTAGGGTGCCGGACTGTGGCTGCCCGGATCTCAGAGACCTCATCCGTCCCTCAGCTGTGTGTTTCCTGGGGCCACCATATCACATTAGTACAGTTTGAGACTTAAAGCAATAGTGAGCTAGCTGACGGCTCAGGACACCAGGAGTCTGAAATAAGTGTGTCTACAGAACCGCGTTTTCTCAAGGACTCCAGGAAAGGGTCCTCCCAACCTGTCCCAGCTTTGGTTACGGCTACACCTTGTCTTGTGGATGTTTCACTCCAGGATCTGTCCGCATCTTCACAGGCTGTGCTCCCTCTTCGGTGGTCTCTGACATTTCTCTCCTTCTATTGGTTTGGGCTTTTGTTTTTGAGACAGGGTCTCATGTAGCCCAGGCTACCCCCAAACTCTGATGGGGATTGAGTGATCCCAGGGCTTTCTGCATGATAGACAAGCTAGTATGTACAAATGGAGCTGCGACTCCAGCCTGTTGCTCCTACGCCTGTCCACACAGTTAGATTTGTTCCATTGTGCCATTGCCTTCCTCTTCTTTGGGGGACACCGGTCTTGGGGGGCGCTGGCACCTGGGGAACCAGTATGTGAGGCGGGTTGCTGTCTGTGTGAGGGTCATTGGGTCATTGAGGAACAGCCGGCCTGTTGTTGGTCCTCCTGCTTGACCAAGAGGCTGAGAGTTTCCTTAGTTTCTGCATCTGTAGTATCGGGGTGAGCGAGCCCTACCGCCTCCTTAGCAGATGACCGTGGAGTGGCACAGAGTTGCACAGGGGCAGAGAACTGGCGATGGGGCAGAGGGGTCTGGCACGGAGTCTGAGCAGGGCTGAGAGGCCCCACAGAGCCATCTTGGTCCTCTACGTCTCTGCCGCGTTTAACAACAGAGGTCCCAGCTGACAGGAACAGGAAAGGGCCTAGAGCACTGAGTTGGGTATGGACAGAGCAGGCCAGGCCCACTTACTCCATGGTCATGCCGAGGGTTCATTTCATGCTGTGCAGACATGCCTGCCTGTAGGCCTGTCCCTGCAAGTGTCCAGGGATGAGCAGTATCGACAGTGGTGAGACAGGACTGAGGACAGCTGGAGGGCTGTGAGGAACTGTGTGCTTCCTGCTCCTGGGCGTTGAGCTGGAAGCTCGAGTGTCTGGTGATTTGAATAGTAGTGGCCCCCATAGATGCATGCTTGGCCCATGGGAGTGGCACTGTTAGGAGGTGTGGCCTTGTTGGAGGAAGTGTGTCACTGTGGGGACAGGCTTTGAGGTCTCATATATGTTGGATAATTCACTTCCTGCTGCCTGCAGATCCAGATGTAGATAGAACCCTCAGTTCCTTCTCCAGTACCATGTCTGCCTGAGTGCCTGCCTCGCTTGCAGTCATGATGATAATGGACCAAAACTCAGAAACTAAGCCAGCCCCAGTTAAATGTTTTCCTTTATAAGAGTTGCTGTGGAAACTGGAGAGATGTTCCAGGGTTAAGAGCACTGCCCCTTCTTCCAGAGGTCCTGAATTCAATTCCCAGCAACCACATGGTGCCTCACAACCGTCTGTAATGTAGTCTGGTGCCCTCTTCTGGCCTGCAGGGATACATGCAGGCTGAACACTATGCATATACATAACAAATAAATAAATCTTAAAAAAAAAAGAGAGTTGCTGTGTCTCTTCACAGCAAAAGAAACCCTAACTAAGACAGGTAGCTTAACACCATTCCAAGCGGTTTACTGATGTCATCCCTGGGCTCAGACAGGGTTGAGGGTGTTCATTTTTACTCCAGTTCTGTCTCCTGAAAGCTCAGAAACACTAAGGTCAAGCCCATACCACATTAGTTTCTGTTCCTTTTGCCACTTAACCTCTGCTAGTCACTGTGTATGGCAGAGGTGTCCTATAGGGCGGTATGTGGACGTTGCCAGGCGGGGATACTGAGTCAGGGTTTTCTTTTTTTCATGAGACCGCATGGCCTTTGCACATTTCTCCTCCACATCCAAGCAGCTCTTAGGTGCTATGCTAAAGAGACCGTGGAGTTGTGTTCGTTACCTCTGCTGTGCTAACAGATGGCCAGGGACAGTGATTGGGGCTGAGCTGGGGATGGGTCTTTGTGGCGCCCTCTTGGATTTTCAGACTCTACATCCAAGACACTGCCCAAACCATGCCTGGGAGAGAAGCACTCATGGTGTCTCTCTCCAGTTCCTCCATGGGTGTCCCCTCCCAGATCCAGCCTCGGGCTGAGCTTCCCTCCTGCTCTCCATCCCAGAATGCTTTGTTCTGTGCCCTAGCTCATTCCCTAGGCCTGTCCTGTGTGTGACACTGACAGCTTTCCTAATGATTGCTTGATCTGGGGCCACACAAGGCAAAGTTCCTCCGCTGACATGTTCTTTGTCCCGTGATCTGCTGGTAGGAGGTGTCCTGGCTTCAGGAACCATTTCTTCCTCTGGGACTGTAGTTTGAGTACCTTGGGTTGGACTCACCATGGACACAGTCTTTGGACAATCAGTTAGTCATTCACCAGTATGCTTGGAGTGACCACTGGGTACAGAGGACATACCATTGCCCGGCAGTAGGGTCTCATGTCTCAGGCACTGTGCAACCCTGTGAGACACTCGTGACAAGGCCAGAGACTGAAGAGGAGACCATGGCTTGGTTTTAAACCCCACCCTTCACCCCTTTCTCCCTGTGATCATCATCAGGCATCACCAGCAGAAGTTTTCTGCACCCCACTTGGGGCTTGTATGTCTCCTATGTGGCTATCACCCACGGTCTGAATTCGCCATCTGGAGAGCAGATGTCAGAACTGAGTGAGAGTCGCAGTGTGGCAGGATCAGGCAGCCACACTGGCTCAGGTCTCTTGTGTGCTGGGCGCCAGCTTTGGGTCACCAGTGCTTGGCTCCTTCTGGACAGGTCTGTGATACCGTTCTCTCCATTTTACATGTGAAGGTTCCAAGTAGAGGGAGCCTGCCCAAAGTTCACCCCATGGCGGGCGGGGGGTGGATGGGGGGGATCCAGCAGATTCCAGAAGTTTTTGGCTGACTCTTGCAAAAATTATTACCTACTTTGCAGAGAAAGAAATTAAGACTTGAAGCTGTTCATTGTGATGCAATGTAGGTGATCGAAAACCACCTTACTGTTGTTAGATGTGGTCCAGCATCCCAAGCCCACTCACGCTGCTGTGTGGCTTACCTCCAGAGCTGCATAATCTAGAGCTGAAATTCTGTCCCCACTAAACAGCTTTCCACCTCCTCCTCCCGGCGCCCTGCAGCTCCCATTCTACCTGCTACATCTTAGTTTGGCGTGCGCCACTACCACCTGGCGATTTCCTTCTTTTTAAAGGCCGAGTAATAGTTTCCTGGGCACAGACCCCCTTTGTGTCAGCATCTGTGGCATTGGGTTCCCACCACCTTTGACTCTTATGACAGCTGCTGCCAAGAATGTGGTATGCAAGCACCCCTTTTCTGTCATTGGGGGTGCAAAGATACACTTTGTTCCGGCAGTGGGGTGTCAGGATACATATTTTGTTTCTCCTCCCAGACACACTCAGCAGGGCAGAGGTCCTGAGAGGAGCTGAATGCTAACTTGGTTATTTTCTGGAGACGGAGGCCAGACAGGCCCATCTGACTCAGTATTGTGAGCAAAGGAATCATGACTCTGATATCATTGTCTAACAGGGCGTGGGTGCCTCCTGATTGGTTCCCTCAGCCCTTAGCAAATCTTTGCCTTGGGGACTTGTGGACATACTTCCTCTGTGTACACTAAGGTCTGATAACAGTCCCATGACTTCCCACTGGACAGCCACACTGACATTAAGGATGTGGGCGTTCAAGGTTAGACAGCAGTGGTATTTGTTTAGACTTTCTGTTTACGAGATCTGTTCCCTCCTCTCCCACTTGTGTCATCGTCACAGGTGTGGGTGGATTGGTTCCCGTGAGCCCTCTCATTCATGAAAACGGTGAACATTTGTGTAGCAGTGTCTTGAGGTGGTGGGCACGATTCCGTGTGTAACCCGTTAGAACATTTCATTTTGTGAGTAAAATACCAAGGTTGAGGGCCGGTGAGTCTCCCCATCCCCACCCCTTCCCTCTCTCTACCGGAGTCAGTCCGTAGCTCATAAAAGGGGGAAGGATAGCATCTGCCAACCTCAGGAAAAGTTGGGGCCTCTCAGGTCAGACTCATCCTGGCCTGGAGCGGCCTTGCTTTGGAGGTATGCGTTCCCTGTCACATGAGGAGCCAGGCGGTGGGAATGGCCAAGTAGGAGCTCCTGGAGAACTCGGCCAGTGTTTGTGGAACTTACTTAGAAGACACGCCTCCGGCCGACATCCCTGCACACCACTGGGAACCTTACTCAGTCTCTGGATCTGCTGTGGATGCATCTGAAAGTGATCTTTTTCTTCTGTGATTGGGGAAAGACTAGGATGATGGCAGAGGTGGTAGGCGTGTGTGCTCAGGGATCAGAGGACCCGGGGATCCCTCGCTTAGACTCAGAGGCTTGACAGTTACGACGCTAGCTAGCCCTTAAGATTCCATCCCTGATCCTTGTTGGTTTTGTGACCTTGAGCTTGCTTCTGAACCTGGTGAGGCCCCTATGTGATCTGAGATGGATCATCAAGTGCCTTGTAGGACGAGGTAGGAGGACACAGGATGGTGTTAGAGCCTGGCTCATGTGGCTTCTGGAGTGACGTGCTCTCTGATCACATCTGGCTGTTACCTTCTGCTGCTGGCTGCACAGGCATCTGCCACCTTGGGTTCCCGCTGGCCCCTCTTCTCCCGTCAGCCCTACGCTTTCATCTTGCCAGCCTTACCCCCTAAGTAGCTCTTTTTCCTGCTTCTGCAGCTGCCCTTCTTCACCCCTCGGCAGCTCTCAGGTGGAAGAGCTCAGCAGCTTGGGTGGCTTCTCTTTCCAGGGTCTGTCCTCTGCATTGTCACCAGTATCGCTTATTCTAAAGTTTGACCTTTACATGCCAAACGCTCTCACCAGCTCTGTCGCCGATGGCTGCCTGACCCCTCACCTGGGTGCACTGCTGGAGGCTAAGTGGGCATCTGGAGCCCTGACCCCTCACCTGGGTGCACTGCTGGAGGCTAAGTGGGCATCTGGAACCCTGCACACTTGCCCTCGGCCTTCATGGGGAGGCAGTTGGTTCCAGCTCAGCAGCCTCAGGAATAAAATCCAGGAGGCGGTTGCCGTGGACAGATGGAGACTTTCACAGTCTGGCCCCAGGTTCTTCAGCAGCGCCTCCTGACCATTTGTCAGATGCACCAGACACCTGAGGAGACATTGAACTATCATCCAAGATGCCAGTCCCACTGGGGTTGGCTTTTTTTTTCTTAAACAAGTTCTAGGTCACACATGAAGATCCAGACCCTAGATATTCTTATTCTCATGAAGAGAACTCTGGGTTCATCTGGACTGGATTGCATGGTAGTGGTGATCATCTTGCTGGTGATACTCGTCATGATGGTGGTGTTGGTGGTGGTGGTGACCGTGATGGTGGTGGTGACGGTGACCGTGATGGTGATGGTGACCATGATGGTGATACTGACAGTGATGGTGATGCCGATCATGATGGTGATGCTGGTTGTGGTGATGGTAACTGTGATGGTGGTAGAGACCATGATGGTGATATTAAGAATAGTGGTGACGGGCCTGGAGAGTTGGCTCAGCGGTTAAGAGCACTGGCTCCTGTGCCAGGGGATCCAGCTTTAATTTTCAGCACCCATATGGCAGCTCACGACTGTGACTCTAGTTCCAGGAGACCCAACACCCTCTTTTGGCCTTTATGGGAACTGCCCTCACATGCATATATCTCCAGTAACACAATTAAAAAAGAAAGTAAAAATACCCTATACATGCAAACAGGGCACCACCATGTTATCTGGGGGAGGCAGGTGGCTAGGGATGGAGCCCAGGGCCTTTAAAAAAAAGCATGCTGGTGACTGTGATGGTGCTTTTCTGTTGCTAACGATGGCAGTGTAACAATGGTCACCTGAGCGGTTGTGCTCATGGTAGCGGTGCTGCTGCTAACCGGGGTTGAGTTGGTAGAGGCAGTGACCCCCCCCCCACTAAGCACTTCTGTGGGGTAATGTGAGGCTCAGCACTAGCAGAGAAGCAGCTCTGAATGACGTCTTTTATGCTTGGGACTTGGAAGCCCTGGGTCCTGGCGCTTGCTAGTCTTAGCTTTGCCACCTGATGGCAAATCACACCTGGAGCTTCAGGGTGCTGTCAGTGCGGGAAAGAGGTGTGCTTCAGATGGAAGTACAGTCTGGAGTGGTAGGGGAAAGACTTTGGAAACTTATGTCCCTGAGGATACAGCGCTGTTGTGTGTCTGTGCAAAGGAGAAGCAAAGTTTTACGATTCCTCACTGGGGTTAGCACCTAGGGGGGAAGTGTGCTGTGCTTCCAGAGGGAAATCCTGCAAAAGACCCATAGAGCTAATGACAAGGCGTGCTGTCGCAGTCTTATAAGCCTTTTAACACACGTGGTCCTTCCCTTGTCAACCAACAACCACAACACATCCCAGCTCAGTGTCTTGGGTACTGAGATTTTGTCTATCTCTATCTCCTGCCTACACCTGTAGCTCTGTTAGTGGCCATGGGCAATGCTGAGGTCCTAAAAAGAAGCGTCAGCAATAGTGTGTATCTTAATGTGATTTGTCTGAAAAATCGAAGCATTCGGTGAAGACGCAGCGGGATAAACAGTTACCCGCTCTCGGCAGATTAAGTTGATAAATTGTGGAGCAAAATGTAGGTACTCAAAAGCAAATACAGTGTATTCTGGGAACTTCCACCATCAGTCCTAAGAACAAGTGGCCATAGATTTTTAACAGAGGCATGCTCTCCATGGCCAGGATGAAGGCTTCACATAGGTCCCTCAGCATTGCCAACACCATCTCCATCACAACAGGCCTGTGGTGATAGATTCTGATCAAGCGATGACTGATGAGGATGGTAGTGACGGAGATGATTGATGGGAGGTGATGATAATGGAGTTGATAGGTGGGAGGTGATGATAATGAAGGTGATAGATGGGAGGTGATGATGATGGCTGATAGAGATGATAATGATATGATGATGGTGATAGTGATGATGATTGATGGGGATGCTGATGATGGTGATGACAGAGATGATGGTGATGATTGATGGGGATCGTGATGATGCTAATGATGGTGATGGCTATGGTGATGATGCTGATGGTAGAGATGATGGTGATAACAATAGTGATGATGATGACTGATGGAGAGGATGGTGTGGTGGTGATGAGTCATGGGAGATGATGGTGGTGGTGACAATAGTGATGATGGTGATACTGATGATTATGATGATGATTATGGAGAGATGATTAGCATAGTACTGATGGCAGTCATGCTTTACTAGTGTTAGGGAACTATTGAGGGGATTCACAGATGAGGAGCCCTGTGTTAGTAAGGGTTCTCTAGAGGAACAGAACTGATAGAATGAATCTCTCTGGATGTAGAAAGGGGAGTTATTGGAATGGCTTTCAGGCTGTGATCCAGCTAGTCCAACAATGGCTGTCTTCCAAAGGAAGGTCCAAGAATCTAGTAGTTGTTCAGTCCATGAAGCTGGATGTCTCTTCTGGTCGTCAGCACATGCTGTAATCCTGACAAAGTAGGTTCTAATTGCCAGTGAAGGAATGGACTTGTCAGTGAGAGCAAGCAGGCAAAGAGAGCAAGCAAGCTTCCTTGTTCCATGTCCTTTAAGTAGGTTCCCAGCAGAAGGTGTGACCCAGATTAAAGATGGGTCTTCACTCCTCAAGAGATCCAGACTGAAAGTGGATCTTCCTACTTTAAATGATTTAATTAAGAAAAAAAATCCCAGCAGGGCGGTGGTGGCACATGCCTTTAATCCCAGCACTTGCGAGGCAGAGGCAGGTGGATCATCTTTGCAAGTTCAAGACCAGCCTGGTCAACAGAGAGAGTGTCAGGACAGGCTCCAAAGCTACACAGAGAAACCCTGTCTCAAAAGCAAACAGAAAAAGAGAAAGTAAGAAGAGAAGAAAAAAGAAATGCCTCACAGGTGTGCCCAGCTGCTTGGTTTTTAGTTAATTCCAGATGTAGTTAACCAAGAATAGCCACCACAGCTTCAGTTCTAGAAATGGAAATTCTTCCCCCACTTAGCAAGGCTTGAACCTCAGTTTCCCTGAGGTTGGTAGAATAGAAACAATAACAGTTTCACGAGCTCTAAGGCCCATGCAGACGGTAGTAGTGTTTTATCATAGCTCAGGACTACACTGGATGTTTTACAAGTTAAAAATAATCTTTTTATTGTAAACTAACTCGTAGGTACAGAATACCATACAAACCAAGTGTGTGTCCTAATGAGTCATCTTATAAACACTGCCTACGCCAAGAACTGGAACTCTGTCAACAACACTCAAAGCTTCCCACAAAATGACCCCCAGCCACTGCTGAGGAAATTGTCCTGTCTTTTTATATTAACCACTTTTCTTGAAATTTTCTAGGTGTTTTCCCACCCCAAAGTGTATTTCTAGTCACAATAGTTCAGCCTGATTCTATTAAACAACTGGGTGATTTTAGGTCTCTCTTAACCCAAGGTCCCTCTAATGTTCTATCCTTTCTTTTTCATTTTGTGTGTATGTGATGTGTGTAATATATGGACATATTTCAGATGTATATGCTTGTATGTACTTGTGTGTAATGGGTGGGCATCCATTAGTGTGATCTTGGAGGTCAAAGAACGGCACTGTCTCTCTGAACCTGGGCTCATTTTTTAGCTAGGCTTTCTGCCAGTGAGCTCTCCCAATCCTCCAGCCCCAGCACTGGGGTAATGTGTGTGGGTGTGGGTGTGTGCACATGGTCATACCTGACTTTTTGCATGGGTGCTAGGGATCTGAACTCAGGTCTTTGTGCTTGTGCAGGGAGCACTCTTACTGTTGCCTGAACCATTCTCATTCCTGTTATCTTTTCTTTGTAACATGTTTGTTAAACAGCCTGGGACATTTGAATGACAAATATCTGAAAACTTGACTTTTCATCGACTTAATTCTGTTGGTGCAATTCAGTGTGTTCTTTTGCTCACTGTATTTCCCGTCCCTAGACTCTGGCAAAGCCACAGGTGGTGTGTGGCAAGGCCACAGATGCCACACAGGTGTTGTGTGGTGAATCTAGACGAATAATAATTTGGACTACGCTTGATTCCATTAAAATATTCTCGATTGTGTGTATGGTTGTGCCATGGCTTACAGATAGAGGTCATAGGACAATTTGTGGGAGATGGCCCACTCTTCCACCATGTGGGAATTAAACTGTCCAGTGTGGCAGCAACTACCTTTAGTGGCCCCTAATTATACTTGGTTTTATTCCATAGCTCCATAAAAGGAAGGAAACATGGTTCCAGTTTAGTCTCAAGTGGTTGCTGTTTGAATGGTTCTGTTTGTCTGGGTGTTTGTTTGTCTTGGTTTTTGGCTAGATTTGTAGAACATTTCTTCTAAAAAATGTTTAAAGATTTACACATAAGAGCTTAGTGATGATAGAGACTTGTCTAGCATGAGGGAGGCCCTTGAGGTTCAATCCTCAGTAGTACACACACACACACACACACACACAGAGAGAGAGAGAGAGAGAGAGAGAGAGAGAGAGAGAGAGAGAGAGAGAGAGAGAGAGAGAGAGAGAGAGAGAGCGCACCTACCCCATGGTCTGTTGTTTGGGAGGGACCCCTGTGCATGCTTGCCTGCTGGCTCCGAAGAGGGAGCTCCTCCTCTCAGTTTTTGCTCAGGTTCCTCTAAGTAGTGAGTGCCCTGAGCCCAGGGCCTAGGGATGGCCAGCCTTCCCTGAGAGCCACCAGTGCTGGCTCGCTTTACAGCCCAATCCCTTTCTCATTGTAGTTTCTACGCCCCATCCTTATCCCGTTTGCCTGTGCACACATTTCCATCCAAACTCAGACTTCCGTTCTCCTCTGGAGTGCTGTCTCATTGCGCTGCTGGCTGCAATCCATCGGTGTGGTTACTGTTTCATTCTTGGACCCTCCCCTCAGCCCCAGGAACCTCGGGCCTCACCAACCCTGCTACTCTGTAACTTACCTCTAATGAGCCACTTAAAAAGCAAGCAGCGGTCTCTCTGTGAAAATCCCGATTTCCAATGCCTTCCATAAGCCTTGTTAGCAATAATTTCCAGAAACAAAGTCTGAAATTAATGACAAGCAACAGCCTCATCTGATGTGAGATGCCTTTCTCTGTCTAAGTTTGTATGTGGATCCTGTGGTCATTTCTGGGCAAAGAGCCATGAGATACTGGGTAGGGGAGCCTTGTAGGACAAGCCAAGCTGTGTGGCCCAGTGAAGGAGTTAGGAAGACATGAACTTGGTGAGGTCCAGACTTGGCAGGCAGCCCTGCATCCTCTTAGTATAACTGAACTTTCCAGCCTCGGCTTCCTCATCTGTGAAATGGGTTTAGCAGTATCAGTGTTGAGTGCTTGCAGAGGAAGGTGATGGTGACCTGTACCTACACTTGGTGCTCAGAGCTGGCTCTCATCTTATTTCCACTGTCATACCGTCAAACTCATTTACTCCCTTCTGCCATGAGGTGGATGATGGCCAGACACTGCTGGGGGTAGGAGAGTGGTCTCTGGGCAGAATCACAGGCTCAGAGTGGAGAGTGATATGGTCTAGGTTAAGGCCAGGTTAAGGCCATACTCCTGCTCCCTCTAGAATGGTGATGTGGGGGATTGGCATTTGCCAAGATACAAATCAGCCAGCTGAGTCCCATGTGTGAGTTCTGAAGTCCCTAGGGCAGCACAGCCTGTCCTGGGCAGTGGGATAGTATGGGAGGCAAGTCATTTCCACAGCAGGATTGCCATGGTAACTGGTGCATTTACACTAAATCCCATTCGTGGCCACCCTTTTGTCAATCTCATTTCCAGAATTCTCAGAATCACTCCCTCCTGTCCTTGAGCAGAGTGCCCTAGGTACTTCTGTCATCAGCTCTGTTTTCCTGTCCCTCCCTGGGGATGATGGTGGCCCTGCCTCCCTCCAGAAAGAGCACAGGTGTGGGCCAGGCCTAGCAGAGACCCACTCTGAGCCTGTCCCACTCTGTGCCATCAGAAAAGCTATGCAGTCACCTGGTGTCCCTGACTCTTGGTTCCCTCTTCTGAGATATTTGCCTAATCTGTAGGCTGTGTGTTCACATCTTCAGGGATTCTGGATACACACTTGCTGGATGCCAGGTGCTGGGTGAGGTACTGGGCAAACCCAGATCTGGAGGCCCAGGGCCTGCCCTCAGCAAGTTCAAAGCTAAGGAGGAGGCAGATCTGTGTATACCAGCTTGGTGAGAGAAGGGGAGTTTGCGATGAGCTACCAACCTCACCAGTGGCTGCAGGAGAAGTGTCTCCCGAGTCCTGGAAGTGACACGAGAAAGACATTTGTTAAAGGGACAGGTCAGGCCAGCTCCTCATCTCCTTCCCTCTCTCCTCTCTCCCTCCCATCCCCTTCCCTCCTTCTCTGTCTTCCAGGTTCCAGGTCTCTCTTACTTTCCTTCTCTCTTTCGCAGACTGATTGGACAACTGAGCCTGGTATTTTTCAGATTTCCTTTACGCCTTTGGTCCCAGAGACAAACAGCCAGCCACCAACCCTTGATCCCGCCCCCTTCCCTCACCCATGTCTGCAGACAGCAGCTCCAGAGAAGCCAACAAAGCTTGGGGGTTATTTATTTCTCGTTTTGCAGAAATGTTTATTCGAAGGCAGGAGGCAAGGTGGAATGGTTTGATTTGATTAGCAAGTCTAAATGTATTAGCCACAAGACAGAAACGATATTACAATTAGTGCTAATTAGCCATGCTGATGACTCGGAGCTCGGCGCGGGGTGGCAGATGTTGGTTCCTGGTCCTGGGTTAACCTGAGAGGGCACAGTCCCCTTGTGAAGTGTCTCAGTTCCCTGGGGTGTCCGACCCTGGTCCAATTATGGTCAAGACTGAGTAAGAGCTAATTAGTCACGTTGGAGAGACTCAGGTGCAGGACTTTATAGTTGTGTGTAAAGTGACTTCATGGTGCTTAAGGAGGCAGGGGGACCAATGCCTGCTGAACCCCCAGCTTCCAAACCACCCTGAATTAGCACCACCAGTGATGGGACATCCCTTTGTACCCTCTTATCTTTCTCTCATCTCTGTATGAGTGTGTGTATGAGTGTGTGTGTGGAGGTCAGAGGACAGCTACTGTAAGCATTGGTTCTTATCTTGCTCCTTGTTTGAGATGGGATCTCTTATTGTTTGTTTGTTACTTTGTACCCTGGAGTGACTGGCCTGTGGGCTGTGGGGGATTCCCGCTCCATCTTCTATCTTGCCATGGGAGAAGGAGGAGTACAGACACATGCCTCTGTGTCCAGCTTTCTGTGAGTGCTGGGGATTTGAACTCAGGTCCTCATGCTTCTGTGGCAAGCATCGTACTCACTGCCTTTCCCTGGCTTTGCCATCACATCTTTACAGATATTTATTGTAGCACAGTCCCCTCCAAACCCTATTGCTCATGTGCACTGAAGGCTGCCTCCTAAGAAGAGGTCTGTGCTGTGACTCCCAGCACAGGCCTGGCCTGAGGTTACGTTTGTGACATTTGTTAGATGTGTGGTGGTGCTGAATGTACATATCTGGGTCAGTGTAGGAGCTACATGATCACATCTTCAAATACTAATTTATTTCGTTGAACTGTGTCCATGACCCCAAACAAGGATGAAGAAGACCCCATACCTCCCCCCTACCAGGATTCCTAGTTGCCACCAGAGTCAGATGTGCAAACACCCTGCAGAGAGGAGACATCAAGTGCCCCTTTCAGGGGCTACAGAGAGGAAATGGTTCTACAACATTGTGTGTGTGCTAAGTGCCACTTAATGGTGTGTTTGTAAATGGTGAATACAATGCAGCTTTCACCTGAATTTAAAGGTCTAAGAGGGATTTTAAAGCTATGATAGTAATCTGGATCGTCAGCTTAAGTGGATGGAGAGTCATCTAAGAGGGGGGTAAAGCACACCTCTGGGTATGTTTGTGACTATGATGGTTTGAATAGGTATGGCCCCCATGGACTCATGTGTTTGAATGCTTGGCCATAGTGAGTGGCACTATTAGGAGGTGTGGCCTTGTTGGAGGAAGTGTGTGACTGTGGGGGGGGGGACGACTTTGAGGTTGAAGTTTCATATATGCTCAAGTCATGCCCCGTGGGGCAGTTCACTTCCTGTTGCCTTTGAAATCAAGATGTAGAACCCTCAGCTCCTTCTCCAGCACCATGTCTGTCTGCACGATGCCATGCATCTCACCATGATAATATTGGATTGAACCTCAGAACCTGTAAGCCGGCCCCAAGGAAATGTTTTCCTCTGTAAGAGGTGCTTGGTCATGGTGTCTCTTCACGGCAATGGAAACCCTAGCTAAAACAGTGATGCTCTAGCTGTGTCGAGAGTGGATTGACATGGGGGCAACAAGTCAGGAAGAACCTTCCGCGGGGACAGTGCCATGCAACAGGTTAGGACCTGGATGGGATAAAAGTGGGGGACTGACACAGACATTCAGTGTGGGCATGTTCCACTCTCCGTGAGTGAGTTGTCTGTTGTGGCTGCCATTGCCTGTGACGTCAGACTGCAGCGTCTTTAGTTGTTCAGTGAACTCATATCAGTGACTCCAGAGAGCTCCCAGGCCTTGCAGACTAAGGCTGTGTCACTGGCCTCTTGTTCTGAGACTCCCAGCTTTCTTTAATTAGGGGTATTGTTACCTTTCAAATGTTAGGCATTTTATCATTCTGATCTTCGGTATAAAATAGCATGGGTATACATGTGGGCATCTGTGTCCAGGGTTTTTAGAGCATGCAGATGTGGGCATCTGTGTCCAGGGTGAGAGTCAGGTGCATATCCTCTACTCTGGCACCTCCAGCTTCCTGGGGAAGGCTATGCAAGTTTCAGAGACAAGGTGGAAGGCCAGTGTGCGAAGTCAGCTGTGTCAGCTGCAATATAAGCTGTAATTTGCCTTTTCTCCTTGAAGTGGCATAAACAACATACTTTTAAGTTTTGTCTTTAATCAAGCTAAAAATCTAGAAGCAAAGGAGAATGGATGCGCGCCCTCTCCTGGGTAAGCTAGGAACGGAGCCTGACAGCCATAGGTGGAAGTGCCCCATGTTGTGCCCGGGTCTTTAAGCACCACGGACAGCGGCAGACCCACCTTGAGCTGGGTTGCTTAGCACCACGGACAGTTCTGGGGCCACAGGCAGTTCCCCTGTGCTCGGGCTCCTATTCAGGACAACAGAAAGCTTCTCTGCTTCCTCCGAGAGGCTCGGTCACAGAAACCAACTTGTGCTCAGAACTGGTAGACAGTTATAAACCTCTTCTTCTGCTGTCAGACGGGAGGAATGAAGAATGGTGGAGCATGGGATGAGTGCAAGCAGGACAGGAAGTCACCTGGCCAGTCCTGAGTGTTGGCCTCCAGCGAGTGATGACCAGTGTCACACTTTACAGGCTGGCTGTGGATGGAGACACAGAAGCAGGCAATGCTGTTAGTGATGAGCCCGTGTCTGCTCCATAAGTGGCAGACATGGCCAGGCAGGCACTGGCGTCCTTTGGGCTGGACTCCTCCAAGGGGCTGGGCTGCTGGAGAGAGTTGAAGTGTCCTAGTATAGGACTGTGACCTCCATTCCTAGAAAAGACGGGCTTGGTGCACAAGGTGGGCTTCTGGAAGATTCTCTGCACTCTTAAAAAGGTCCTAAGCCCTTAAAAAGGATGTGGGGAGCCAGTTGGAGGAGGTGTGAATAGAGTAGAGGAGATGGGGAATCAGCTTTCTAGAGAGCTGGGCAGGCTGTGGCTTCATGCTGGGAAAGGGAGAGGCGGCCAGGATTCTCTGGGCTTTCAATCCGACAACATCCATTTGTTAATTCATGTTTCATTTTGATTTACTTGTTCAATGATTGGGTGCTGGGCAATGTTATATGATCGAAACTTTCAATAACAGGGAATGCTCTGCTATTTGCTGATATGTCTACATCGCCACCCGTCACCCAGGGCTTATTAAATCTAAATCACGTTCACACTCGGCAGCTCTGATCTGAACAGCAAACCTAGCATGGGAGGGAGACGGATGCTTGCCATCTGCACGGCTGTCTCCTCTCTCTGATTCTCACTTGATTTGCACGTAGTACAGCACGGGACTCCATCCTCTAGCACTGGTACCGGCTTTGGCGCCTGAGTGTGTCTAATACTGAAATTGGACATCGCGTTTGTGTGTAGGACCTTGCACAGTGTGGTACCAACACACGGGCATTGTGTGAAGACTTATCACACCACACCACAATCTGGCTGTCCAGATCATTTGTTCTTACCTCTGTCTCACTGAACCCTCTGGGCAAAGGATGACAGGCTTGTGTTGCTGTCTGTCTCCCGGCTCACAGCTCTTGGTGCTTCTGAGGGAATTGGAGGAGAGGGTCAACCCGAGCCAGGGGTCTTAAGTAACAACCTCCCCCTAAGCTCTGGGTGTTGGTGTATCAGTGTTAAAACATATACACCTTGCCTTGGCTCTGCTCACTCTACCTAGATCATTCCTGTGGATTGCTTAAGATCTGGTTTGAGCCAAGTGCTGGTGGCGCACGCCTTTAATCCCAGCACTCAGGAGGCAGTGTCAGGTGGATCTCTGTGAGTTCAAGGCTAGCTTGGTCTACAAGGTGAGTTCCAGGACAGGCTCCAATGCTACACAGAGAAACCCTGTCTCAAAAAAAACCAACAACCAAACAAACTGGTTTGATATCACCTCATCCAGACTTCACAATGAGAGGCTAGGGTCTCCCTTGGCTCGTTACCTAGCCTCTGGGGACAGGAGCCACACATTTTTCTCCCTTGTGTTTCCCCTGTACCTCCTGTGGTGCTTTATCAACGCTAGGAACACAGTAGGGGCCCCATATTTGTTGGTGTGTGCAGTAGGTGTGCCACATGTGTTAGTGTGTTTTAGAATGGCTGCTCCCCCTCCTCCTAAGCATGAGAGAATTTTTCTCTGATTTTCACTTTTTTTTTTACATTTACTTATGTATTTGTCTGGGGTGTGCACATGTGGAGGTCAGAGGGCAACTTGAGGGAATTGGTTCTCTCCTTCCGTGTAGGTTCTTCTCTACTGTGTGGGCTCTAGGGGTCAAACAAGTCCTAGGGCTTGGCAGCAAGTGCTTTGAGCCACCAAGCTGTCTTGTTATCTCTGTCTTCACTTTAAGATTCTAGTGCAGCGGTTCTCAACCTTCCTAATGCTGGGACCCGTTTATACAGTTCCTCGTGTTGTGGTGACCCCCACCCATACAATTATTTTCACTGCTACTTCATAACTATAATCTTGCTACTCTTGTGTGAATCATAATGTAAATATCTGTCTTGTCTGATGGTCTTAGGTGACTGCTATGAAAGGGTCCTTCTACATCTAAAGGAATCACCATCACAGGTTGAGATCCACTGCTCTAGTGGCATTCCTGGAGGTGAATTCAGACTTTGCCCCTGGAAGGCTTTATCTCAAACTAGTACAGGACGCTTCTTGTACTTCCTTGATAGGCCTACTATTTGGTCCTTGGCTTGAGAGTCCTCTGTCTGCAGCAAGCTGAGGTTTATAACCAGTGTGCTCTCCAGCCTGGAGATTTGCTTTGTGCCCTCTGTTCTCTGGACCTAGGAAAAGCCACTGGGCTTCAGTTTACCTAGCTTTCTCTTCTTGAGGGGGGGTAGTGACTTACAGAGTGCTCTTTTGTCTATTTGGAGGCTCTTGATGCAGACAGAATGGCAACCATCAGGCCCTGGTCCCGTATGAACGCATCCTCCAGGGGCTGCTGTATTCAAATCAAGTTCCCAGAATCCTCCTGGAGGCAGTGATCACTATGATGGGAGCTAGTTAGGCTGGCACCAACCCTGGCAGCAAGCTGAGAGTCCTCGCTGGAATAGGAGCTGGTGTTGAGCTAGCTGAGGACAACCAGCCTGGTGAGGTGGGTGTGTCCTGCCTGCCTCTTCCCTCCTCTCTTCTTTCTTCTTCCTCATGTCCCCCTCCTCAGTCTACCGGGTACCAGGCCTGTGGTAGAGAGAGCGCGCTTGGGGAAGGACCAGGGTAGGACTGTATTATATATATTTCAGAAGGTGAGCTCTGCTGGGATGGAGTGTGAATGAAGTATTTGTTGATTGACAGAGTGAGGGGTTTGGGGTGCCTGGTGCTCAGCTTCCTTAGGACAGGGTGGTGGGTTTGTTTGTTTGTTTTGTTTTGTTTTGTTTTTTTGGCATGCTGCTCTTCAAGGCTTTCTATCCACCTGAAGGAAATGTTTAGAATGGAACTCATGATCCACTTCTCCCAAAGTCGAGCTGATGAGTTCTTAACCCGCCTCTGTATCTTCATTAGGACATCAAAGCTGTGGGCCTAGGGAAGACAAGTTAGATGGTGGTGTCTGCAAGGAGGGAGGAAGGGCGGAGGAATTTGAATTTGAAAACCAAGCTGAGAGCTTACGTCTTGATCCCCAAGCATAAAGCAGAAAGAGAGTTATTTGGGAATGACTCAAGCACTTAAAGCCTCAAAGCCCACCCCCAGTGACACACCTCCTCCAGTAAGGCCACACCTCCTAATCCTTCCCAAACAGTTACACCAACTAGGGACTAAGTATCCAAACATAGAGCCTAAGGGGCCGTTCTCATTCAAACCATCGCAGTGTGGAAGTTGAACTTCCTTCCCCGACAGCCAGTGCTGTGCCACAAAGGGTCCAGGAGGCAAGGGCTGCAGGAAGCAGAGGGACAGTTTCAAAATCAGATGCTCCAGGGAATTGGGCAGAGAGCAGCATTCAGGAAATCAGAGCTAGGAGCTGGGGCGAGGAAGATATGTGATGGAGATTTAAGCAACAGCAGCAACAGGAGTCTGAGGTCTCTAATGTCAGTGGAAGCTGGGAAATGGGAAGTGCCTGTCTGGAGCCCAGATGAGACCGCAGAGAGCAGCGTGAAGACCGCAGAGAGTGACTGTCTCTAGCAAAGGGCACAGCAAAGTCGGTGACTGTGGATGTTTGAGAATGAGGGATTTCCTAAGACCCCAGCATCTGGGGAGAGTGAATGCACGATCATTTGTGAAAGACAGCGTAGTATGTGCTTCCCACCCCCCAGCAGCTCCCGAAGCGGAAGCCATCAGCACTGTGAACCAGAGTGTGGAGGGTACAACTTTCAGTCTAGTTCTGCTTACGACCTTGCAAAGCCCCTTTGGAATGTTTGCTTCTCTTCGCCTCTCTCCCTGAGCCCCAGGCCAGATGCTGCCCTCAAAGAAGGAGTTACATTCAGCAAACAAAACGGAAATCTGAGTGCAGGAAAGGGATTCCACAGCCTTGGGTGAAGCCCACACATGCTATGAGACTCTGGAGGGGGCCCCTACATGTTTGCCCAAGAGAGGTCACTGTACCAAGGAAGTTGGGGAGAGTAAGCACAAAGAACAGAAAGCCAAGCCAGTGGAAACTCAGGCTGGAAAAGCAGTTGGTGAGGACAGGAGGCCAACTCCTGAGTGCAGTGCATGCATTATTTAAGCTCAAGTCTAGAGTTCTTTTGAAAGTGCTCTTCGGATTCAGGAGCAGACGATGCAGCGGCCCTTCCGCACAAATGCGCTTCTCCCTCAACGGTGAATGTGGATCTGACCCCCCCTGAGCTTCCTAAGGGTTGCAAGAAACTAATGCAAACAAGGATGTCCCCAAGGAACTGACCCGGAACTTCCAGGTTGCCATGGGCTTGGTCCTCCCACAGAGGCCAGGACTGCAGTAGAGGCATCGTGGCATTGGGGGTTGGGAGGGTGTCCAGCAGCGCAGGATGGAGGAGTGTACAGGAGGCTATACATAGAGTTCTTGAGGAGGGTGGGTGTCTGGCTGTGGGACTGTCGTGTGGGTGGTGGCCACCAGCTACAGCTCCCAAGACCGGCAAGCAAGCTGAGACAGAGATTGTCATGGACCGTTGCAGCGACGGTCACCTCCTCTCTCTTCCCTGAGTGCGGGTGAATAATTTACTTGTGAGCACCCTCGTGTCCTCCGTGAGCATCTGGGAATCTCCAGAGCACTCCACCCTGATAACGGAGGTCTGAGATCAGGAAGAGGAAGTCCCCACCAGACAACACCGTCTCTCCACAGTTCTTTCTTAAAAATAAAAAAATAAAAAAAAAATAAAGCTTTTAGCTTTCTCCAATTTCCAAAGTGAGCTTCAAAAATGGAACTCCTGTTTTGGGTGCTCCTGAGTGGCAGGTGGTTCCCAGGGACCACCTATGACTTCAGTCAGACTCAGGCTGGTATCCGACCTGGGTCTGCATGGGGCAGTGTGGGTACCCAAGGCCAGCACCAGCAGCAGTAGGCTGGGCCTTCTTACATCGATCAGTAAGCAAGAGACATGCCCAAAGGCCAATCTGATGGAGGCAATGTCTCAGAGGAGGCTCCCTCTTCCGAGGTGTCTCTACCTTGTGTCAAGTTAACAACGAAGATCGGGGTCCCTGAGGGTGTCCCTGACCTTACACTGTCAAGTGTCTTTCCCTCGCCACTCAACTCTTAATAGGACAATGGCCGGGATTCATCAGTAAGCCACCTCGGCCTCATCACAGTCCTAGCAAGAGGACTGTAAATTAAATCTAACAGTCAATGAAATCATCAATATTTAATTTACTCATTGCGGGTGGCAATTTGCTTAGCTTAATGGCAGAAATATTGGGGTTTACCAGTCAGTCAAGTGACTGGGAGGCAGCTGCCTGCCTTCAGGAGTGGACTATGGCAGGCTTGTAGAGGTTGGACATCTTGCAGGAGTACCCAGTCCCTGTCGGCCCTGGGTAGATGGTCCCTGTCGGTGTAAGAAATAACTGAGTGTGAGAGCCTTGAGCCACTTTCCTTCATGGTCTCTGCTTCAGTTCATGCTTCCAGATTTCTCCCTTGGCCTCTCTTGATGATGACTTATATATAATCTGTAAAATAAAACAAGTCCCCACCTCCCAAGTTACCTTGGGTCCTGGTGTTTATCATAGCAACAGAAAGCAAACAAGAGCAATTGGCTTCCTGCACAAGAATCTGGCTGCTTCCTCAAGTCCAGGCCATTGGAACCTTGCTCAGCTGGATACACTCAGAGCATCTATCTGCTCCATGCTCTCCCTGCTCTGTCATGAGCCAGAATGCTCACTGTCCACCGACACTGATGGTACCGCATGGGTGGAGAGGGTGTGCTTATTAAATAAGTTCAAGAGGCTGTGCATGGGGGTACACACCTGTAACCCCAGCACTTAGTTTTCTTGCTGCTGTGGCAACAAGAGGGAGGAAGGTCTCATTTTGGCTTACACTTTGAGGGGGATATAGTTCATAGTTACTGCTATAGTGTCTGTAGCTGCTTCCTCAGTAGCTCTTACCCAACAAGTGCAAACTGCCAATTTTGCTAATCCACTTGTTTTTTTTGTTTGTTTGTTTGTTTTGTTTTCAAGACAGGATTTCTCTATGTAGCCCTGGCTATTGTAGAATTCACTCTATAGCCAAGGCTGGTCTCAAACTCAGAAATTCACCTGCCTCTGCCTCGAGAGGGCTGGATTAAAGGTGTGAGCCACCACTGCCCAGCAATCATCTTACTTTTAATACCTTTGTAGCTTTGGCAACACAAGAACAGGTAGATTTTTTTTAAAAAGCTAGAGGCAGCCGGGCGTTGGTGGCGCACGCCTTTAATCCCAGCACTCGGGAGGCAGAGGCAGACGGATCTCTGTGAGTTCGAGGCCAGCCTGGTCTACCAAGCGAGTTCCAGGACAGCCTCCAAGACAATACAGAGAAACCCTGTCTCGAAAAACCAAAAAAAAAAAAAAAAAAAAAAAAAAAAAGCTAGAGGCAAAGTTAAATGCTTTAAGAGCTATAATATTGCTCTTAGGAGATGCAGTACAAACTATACAACATCAGCTGGGTAGTGGTGGCACACTCCTTTAATACCAGCACTCGGGAGGCAGAGGCAGGCGGATCTCTGTGAGTTTGAGGCCAGCCTGGTCTACAAAGCTACACAGAGAAACTCTGTCCCAAAAAACAGAAAATAAACAAATAAATAAATGACGGGGAACTGTTGGGAGCTGGGCTGATGCAAGGCTTCTCCTGGGGCCCAGATGTTTGGTGAAGGAATGTAGTTCTTAGCCTAAAGCCAAGAACATGCTTGGCAAGGCCAGTAGTGGCCTGGGGGCCACAGTCTTGGGAGAGCTGCAACTTTGGATCCTGGGAGCCCAACTCTTGCCCCTGAAGGGCTGTGGTTATCAGTTCCGAGGCTGCTGTGTGCTGTCTGTGCCACACTTGAGACACTGTGCTCCCTTTGTACGACATCGCTTGATTAGCTTCCTGCTGGCTTTGCTCCACTGTATGACAGCTTTCTTCTGACTGTCGAATTTACCCCTTGCAAACTGTATACAAGATGCTGCACTTCTTAATAAACTTTCTTGGCCTAAGACGCAGCTTGTGCAAGACCCCGGCTTTCCTATCTGTATTTTCTGATCCCTTGGCTCTCCCTCTCAGTAACCTGCCCCTGAAGAACAGCTTGCCAGTCCAGGTCTTTGCCTGCTCTGTGCCTGGAGAAGAAAGAGAACTGTTGGTGGTGTTCTAGATATCCCAGTTGGGTGTGTGGCTCTCCTCCTGCAGGGTATGAACATGAATGTGTGTAGCTCAAGGCTCCCTGCTCCTGCCTTGACTTGACCTCACCTTCCCCATCTATAGGATGGAGAGTAGAGTGAGTGGCTGAGGCCCACTGTTAGTGTAAAGGGCCTGAGTTAATGGAGGGGTCATCTCAGCGCCCCAGGACACAAGCCTGATGCAGGGGCCCCAAGAGGGGAAGAGCCCAAGGCAGTTAAACACCATAAGGCCGTAGACGCCTGGAGCAAAGTCCTGCTTAGTGTAGCCTTGTGTCTGCCACTCCTACCCCCTATCCCCATCCCCTATCCCCACCCCCGTACCCCTACCAGTGTGTGCATCACTTCCCTGACCCCCAGTCAGCCTGTGTACTTCTCGCATCTTCCCCTACAAGTTGCTGTGGTTCGTAGCATGGCTTAGCCAGCCCTGCTTACCCTTGTGGCACTCCAAGTGCCTGCTGGCGCTTTGCCTCAGTTCAGAGGCAGGGTGGTATCACACCGCAAGCCTCCCAGCTCCACTTGGTGCCCCGAGTGTGCCCTGGGCCTTCCTATGGGATTATGGGTGAACAACGTCTGTGTTGGGTACGGCACAGGGCGGGCCAGTGTGGCGGAGGTCCTGTGGCCCTCCTCTCCTCAGCTGTGTGTTCTAGGTAGCAGGGACAAAGACACTGCAGGGCCCACCTTTGGCCCTTCACAGAGAACCTAGCCCACCACATGCAGCGGTCCAGAACACACACAGGGCTCAAGATATTCTAGCCCTAGTGGTCTGCCTCTCTCGGGCCCCAGGGTTGTGGCCTGTCCTTCAAGTTGTCACCAGTAACTTGAGGCTTCCAAATCTGAGACTGAAACACCCGACTATTGAGCACACATTCTGTATCCTGGCTTACTGCTAAAAGGACACACTGCTGTGGCAATGCGGCTCATAGTGGGCAGGAAGGAGGCGAGAGGTGCTGGTGCTGGTGCTGGTGGGAAGGACCACAGTTCCTGTCTGGGAGATTAAAATGATTCGGGCGGCTAATGGGTCACACCAGGCCTGATAGGCCAACCGCAGTCTGGGGCCTCTGGCCAGGAGGAAGCATATGTGGGGTCATTGCCTGGTGACGACAGTGCATGTTCCTGGCTGAGATTTGAGAATCACTTCTGCACATATGCAGTGAATTCGTAGGGTAGGTAGAGAGACAGAACGCTCAGAACATCAAGGGCTCACCTGGGTTCCCAGCCTCCTGATTCTAGGTTGTGAGCACTCTGGGAGACAGGACTTTTTCTGTGTCTTGGTAGCTTTGCCTTCATCAGTTGACTTCACGCATCTCTTTGGATCCCATGGGGTTCCTGCTAAATCCCTTCCTGGTGTCAGCAGTCTAAACGTTTCTGTCACCTATGCCAGAAGTGTATACTGCTCCCAGAGGTGAAGGGAGAGGACACTGGCCTCGGCTAAGTACATAAAGACCCTACAGCAGCCTTGCATGGTGACTGATAAGAGCCCTGTTTGGTCGTGCAGCTGTTGGTTCTAGGGCCTGTGGTGTCTGATCCCTGATTTCCTGTCCTTTCTTCCTACTACATCTTAGATTCATGGGCTCTTCGTTTGGAGAATGTAGCTCTCAGAACACCCACTGGGCCCTGGCTCATAACGTGTCTGTCTCCATGGGTATCCCTAGCTCCTGCCCTGCCTGAGCGATCTTAGGTTTCCTACTGGGACTTCTTCAGTGTTCCTGACAGGGGACAAGACAGATCTGAGCTGTGTTTGGCACTATGCTCTTCAGTGTCCACTCTACAGCTTGTATGCCAGGCTGGGAATCAGTGTCCACTCTACAGCTTGTATGCCAGGCTGGGAGCCAGAGTGGGTCTCTAAAGTCCCTTGTCTTCCCTATCCTGGGCTGGGCTCCCCTTCCTTACCGTTTCTGAAACCAGAAAACCAGCGTCCTTCAGGCTGCATTGGTGATCAGCGAAGCTGGGGTGTGCACCTCTGTGGACCCCAATACTTACCCTGTGCTACCCAGAAGGCCTCATCCTATTCCTGCTCTATGTCTTCCTCCTGGGTCCTCTCCCAAGCTCTGATAGACAAGGTCGGAACTGTCTAGCCCATTCCAATATGTTAGAGTTTCCTGAAGGAGACAGTATTGGGGTTGGCTCCATAGGGTAGGGCTCACCCCATAGGTGCTCCCCCAGCTGTCCCTGGGGCTCTGCCTTTCTAAAAAGGAGCTGTAACTAGTGGTTGCCTTTTTAAATGTGTAATTTCTTCTTTGATATATAATTTACATACATTGAAATTCACAGATCTTAATTGTACTGTCTGATGAGTTTTGACAGCTGCAGACGCTCAGGTAACTCACACCCCCGTGGAGATGAGCTAGGGAATATTCCCATCACCTCAGGAAGCCCCTTGTGTGCTGCCTCATCAGCCCAGGAGAAGTAAAAAGACCCGGGACAGCTGACTGTAATGATATACTCTGTGTAACCAGCATGTCCCAAATACTATCATTTCCAACATATAATTAATGTTTTAAAATAGTAATGAGATTTTTGCTTTTTCCCTCACTGCCTTTGAAATAGCATGCGCCTTATACCTGGTGCACAGATCAAGCGCTGGCAGGTGCCAGGTGCTGGGAGACGAGGGCATCCAGGTGGGGTGTCACATTGAGAGGACTTTAGGACAAGAGGTCAGGGGGCCGTCAGAGCCTCATGGGGGTCACAGATGAGGAATGACAGAGCATCCCCAGCCAGACCTCAGCAGAGAAATGCCATCTAAAACAGGACTGACTGGCTGCTGCAGCTTCCCAGTGCTGTCCCCTTCGGGCCCTGCCGGAAGCTTCCCCAGGGGTAGCATGAGGGGTCTGTATTCTCACTCTCAGAGAACGTACTACCATTGCGTCATTAGAGAAGATAGTCATGTCATACATAGACTCGAAGTGTCTCCTGCTGCCGGTACTGGGAAAGGTCTCTTTTCCCTTTTCGGTCCAGATAACTCAGGATCCGAAGTTCATTTTCAACAAATTTCTAATTAGACATGCCAACCTTCTCACAAGGCTGCATAGAGACAATGGGGTGCTGTGTCCCCTGAGGGCAACTGTGCCAGATAGAGGTACAACATCACTACACATACATGACTGCTCACTCCAGCTTTAAGCTTGTATGAGGCTTGGGCTTCCTGCCCCAAAAGGATAGAGCTGAGCAGGGCCACCTTGTCCTTAGCTGACACCTGTCCCATCCCATCTCACAAACTCCCCTTATAGAGCCAGCGTGCCCCCCCTCTTATAAATGGGGAAACAGAGGCTCTGGAGGTTAAATAGCTTTGTCAAAAGCTGCCTCCACCAGGGTGTCCTACAGCCTCACTCGGGCGACGGCTCAGGTTTTTAGGCCTTCTGATGCTAGGTGCTTATCAGACACTGCAGGCAGATACCCTGAGGATATGGTGTTGCCTGGGGGGACTGAGTGGCTGGTGCAAGCTGTCACAGCTATAGGTGGCAGGCCTCTGAACCGCATGCCTGTAGCTACTGACGGGCATGGGGTGGCATGTCAGGACAAGTGACTGGACCGTCTCCATGATAATGTTTCCCTCCCCAAGAAGGGGTGTTTATGTGTAGTACCAGTGTGAATATAAACAAATGACCTTTGAACTGAGCAGGTGCTGCTGGCCAACTCCACACCCCTGTCCTGCTCCTGGCAGCCCTCACTGAAGGTAGGGACTACACCCACCCCCAGGATGCCCTGGTAAGCCACTGAGCCTGAAGTGCTCTGACATCCTGCAGTCTGAGTGGAAGTGAGGGGACCCGGGAGGTGTGGACACCCTGGTGGCTTTGTAGATGAGATGCTGAGGAGACTGAGGGTTTGGCACAGGGGCCTGAGGCCATCTAGACCTGACTCCAGGGCCTCCTGTCTGGCTGTGTCTGTGCCCTGGTGATGTGACCCTGAGTGTCCTGTGACGTAGCCACTTTCAAAAAGGCATCGTTGTGGCAGAGGGCTCTTCCTGACCCCAACACCCAGAACCTCTGGCTATCCCTCTGCCTGGGAGGTTCCTGTCCCTATGTGATCTAAATTTATTTCCTGATGATACAAATAACCCCTACCTCCTTCTCTCCCCCCAACCCTTCTCTTCTCTCTGCTTCCTTTTCAATCCCATCTCCCCATTTTTTGAGGCAGGATCTCACTCATGAGCTGGGCTACCCTTGAATTCTTTCACACTCAAACTTCAGCCTCCCAGATAGCTGGAATGGTAGGCATGTACCATCCTGCTGGGCCTCGAGTCAGTCCCTCTGCTGTCTGGAGGTCTCTAAGGAGCACTCCCAGATAGCTTAACTGATTGTGACTGCAATTTGTCCTTCCAGAGTATGGAGCGGATCCTCACCCCTGTACTGGCTCACTGGGTACCAGCTGGAATACCTGTGCCCACAGTTCTCACCCCTGTACTGGCTCACTGGGTGCCAGCTGGAATACCTGTGCCCACAGTTCTCACCCCTGTACTGGCTCACTGGGTGCCAGCTGGAATACCTGTGCCCACAGTTCTCTAGCGTCGCTACTGCCGTAAAGCACAACTGAATTCCCAACCAAAGGGGCAGGTGGCCCATGGTCAGGGAGGGACCAGCACTTACAGGGAACTAACCACAGAGGAGGCTTGGGATCATTTCTCCCATAGGTCACCTGCCACACAGGACCGCTGGAACCCTCAGGAGGGAGTGCAGGCCTTGTGGGCACCCTGTATCACCTTCCTTCTGTCTTTATCAGGACATAAGGACATTCCTAACCAAGGGTTATCTTAGAGCAGAGGTTCTCAACCTGGGGATTGAGACCCCTCTGGGGTTGAATGACCCTTTCACAGGGGTCACCTGAGATCATGGGAAAACACAGATATTTACAGTATATAACAGTAGCAAAATTAGAGTTATGAAGTAGCAACGAAAATAATTTTATAGTTGGGGGTCACCACAACATGAGGAACTGTATTATAGAATCACAACATTAGGAAGATTGAGAACCACCTTCTGGAATGTTCAAGCCTCAGCCAGAGCAGATTATTGAGTTTCTCAAGCACCGAGGAGTAGGATGCCATGAGAAGAACCTCACCCCTATCCAAAAGATAGGGCCAGTGTTTTAAAAGTAAGGTAATATGGATCACATACCTTGAGAGGCATAAGGCTGGGCATGCAACCCAGTAAACTTTTATGAATGTTTCCATCCATGTAGACACCACCCAGGCCAGGACCAATGACCATGGAGGTTCCACAAGCCCCTTAAAAGTAGGCTCTGCGTCTCATTACTCCTGTGTTCTCTTCAGACATAGATTCACATAACAGGCTCTATTTGGGTTTCCCGTGGTACTAGGGCATTATGCAAATTAGCTTCAGGAAGATTGGAGGTGACCAGTGAGAGGCGTGTCAGCAGTTGCAGGTGGGCATTGGGTCTTCTGAAAGATGGGGTCTAGGATGCATCCTAATTCTGTCACATGTTGTAAGGACACAGACTTGGCCATGCCTAGGGCCTCTGTCAAGGAACTGATGCAAACACCCTGAAGCCCAAGCATGGATGCCGGGTGACATGTGCAACACTGGTTCTAGGAACACAGGAAGGAGCTGCCCCTGTCATCCAAGTCCCTTCCTCTTTCCCCAGGCTCCACGGCCCTCACTCAGTCCTCCTCATCAATGTCACATGTTGCTATTTGCTCTGGGGACAGAAGGGACACTAGCCCCAAAGTCCTTCCATAGAGTTCCAGGTCCCATCCCTTCCTTGGGGGTCATTCCTGCCCAAGTCCCCAAGCTTTTGGGGACTGGACAGCTTCTTTTAGAGATGTCCCCCCTCCTGGACATTCCCATCAGGAAAACTGAGGTAGGTCCCACAGCAGGTGGGCAGGGTGGACAAGAGAGTTCTGCTGGCCTCCTAAGCCCCCTAAACCCAATTCTCTTCCCAAGACGGTTTTCACATTGCAGGGGAGTGGACAGGAATGGGAACACTTTCAGCTGCCATTGTCTTGGTGACCTTCTGTGGCAGAGCTGTGTGGCTTCAGAGGCTTCCATTTATGTGCAGAAGTTTCCAGAGTGTTTCCCACCCTGCGTTTGCCAGGATCCTGTGGCCATGCCCTACCCCCACGATCTCAGCCCCAGATCTTTAGACTGTGGACCATTTAGAATGTGCATTTGTGCTAAATAGCATAAAATTACATCCTTTCAAGTTAATTAAGCTACTCTACCACCCCAGTGCTGCAGAAAGGGTATTTCCGATGTCGACAGAGCGTAGTCACGGGTGATTCTCAGACTGATTGGCAGCTGCTCCCTGAAAGGGCCCCTGCAGTTGTTGGAGTGGCCTGGGGCACCTTGCCCTCGCTGACCAAGTCTCAGTCAGGGTCACCAGCTCAACAGTCCATGTGCGTGGCCAGCTGAGCTATGGTGGCCTGGGGTCGCTGTCCTCAGTCACCTTGCTTCTCATGGCTACAGCGAATGACCTCCTTCACCGGATGGAAAGACCCGGTTTTTGAAGAGGACTCGTGCTTCGAAGGTATAGTTTAACCATCTAACAGCCCCCGGGAGTCTTGGAGGCCACTAGTGCTTCCTACCTGCTCTGTACTGGGGTTATCCTTAGCATTCTGGGGGAGAGCAGGCTGCCAGGCCGAGAAAGACCTCATGGGAAAACTGGCCCTAGCAGGAGAGAATGCAGAGCTCCAGATGGGTCCATGGACCATAGTGTGCCACCTCCACATGCTGCCCTCCCCTGCCTGCCTCGCCATGCCCCTGCAGCAAGCCAGGGAGGCACTTAGCTGACATCTAATGTATTAGGAGGGCTGGGAACCCGTATGCACACAGGATCTCTAGACCAGCGGTGATACAACTGCCCCAGCTACATTAGCCAAGACTCTGCCCTAGCTCTGTTACTACCAGAGTGACCAAGCTCCTGGGCATGGCATTCATGGCCACCACTGATGGAGCCTCTGCATATGCCTCTCCTCCTCCATTGCATTCCTTTGCGACTCGTGACACCCAGAACTCCTGTTCCTCCCTTCCACTGGTTCCCATGTACCCCCGTCACTGACTTCTCTGTCCTCCAGAGAGGACACACACCTTGAGCGGCATAAGGCTGGGCATGCAACCCAGTAAACTTTTATGAATGTTTCCATCCATGTAGACACTACCCAGGCCAGAACCAATGACAATGGAGGTTCCACAAGTCCCTTAAAAGTAGGCTCCGCATCTCATTACTCCCGTGTCCTCTTCACTGTGTGGCTCTGAGCAGTAGGCTGGAGGAGGCAGGACAGCTAGGAACACTTGTGAAGACTTCAGGTGGCACCCACCAAGCTGAAGCTAGTGGAGGCTCTGTGTCTGGAAACAGGGGTGGGGACAGTAAGTTGGAGTGCAGGGGCCAGGCCCAGAAACTTGCTCCAGCAGCATCATTTGGGCCCGGCTCTTTCCTGCCGACAGTGATACAGGCAACCATCGAGCTTCATCTGTGAATAACAAGCTGGTTCCCATGACAGTCAAAGCCGTGCTTATGTTATATTAATATTTATTAGCAGCTACTGATGTTGGGGCTCACTCGTTATCTGAGCCACACATCACAGAGGTTCTGTAAGAATGCAGGAAAATCGCAACCCAGATGCAATTAAACTGCTGCACTCTGAGCCTGTGTCCACCGAGGCTGGGCCACGTGGAGCAGAGCTAAGAAAGCAACCATCCATCTGACGCTCAGCCCCTCCTCTTCCCCGACCCAGCCAGAAGGAGGCATGAGCCTCACCTTGGGCATGGGAAGCTGGAATCCCAGCCCCGGAAGCAGGCGTCATCCCGAACAGCTAGAAAAGCAGAGGTTTTGAGGTTCTGCCCCTGACACCCTGGGGGCCACACCCAGTGACATATCCTGGGGCCCAGACCCCAGTGTCCTGTGCCTGGTACCTCCCCCTCAACAGATTGACTGAGGTTTGAGGGAACATACTGGAATATTAAGTGTTCAGGATCCAGTTCTAAGGTTTTCCTGCAGGGAAGTTGGGATCCAGGCAAGTGTCTAACACCTTTGTTATGTTAGGGGCAAGCAACAGTCTCTGCCTGTGGCACCCATGTCCTCATTTGGGGCACAGTGACCATGGGACACAACCCAGAGGGGTCAGATGGCCCAAGAGGCGGAAACCTTCATCTATGTGCCTGGTGTGACAATGTCCCGTGGGCCCACTGCACATGTAATGGAGTCAGCTCTGAAGGGCCAGCCATATGACCTGGCCTCACGCCGGGTGCCTCTGCTCCAGATGCCAGCTAAGCTATGGACACTACCTCATTGGCTGTATTAGTCACTTTTCTGTTGCTGCGATAAAACAGCAGGACCAAGGCAACGTAGAGAAGGAAGAGTTTATTTAGTCTATTGCTTGATTCTCTGATGGCAGGGTGAAGGCTTGGTGGCAGGAGGCGGAAGCTTGACCACCAAGCAGGAAACAGAGAGAGAGAGAGAGAGAGAGAGAGAGAGAGAGAGAGAGAGAGAGAGAGAGAGAGAGAGAGAGAGAGAGAGAGAGAGAGATCTGATGGCATCTAAAAATCTCTCAAAGCCTGCCTCCAGTCCTGCCTAACCCCCAAATGGCACAACCAACTGGGACCAAGTATTCAATAACAGATGCTATAAGAGACACTCTTATTCAAGTACTCAATAATAGATGCTATAAGAGACATTTTTATTCAAGCCATCACACTGGCCTTGCCTCCCCTCCCTACTGACCCTCAGAACAGACTCTGAGGGGGCTCCTTGTCTCCATCTCCACCTTGTACCACCTCCCCAGGAAGTCCTTAGGGATCTGACCTGAGCAGAGACCAGCATCCAGATATTTACATCACAGTTACATCACACAAATGTTTACATTATAACTCATAACAATAGCAATGAGGAACTGTATTAAGGGTCCCCGCATTAGGAAGGTTGAGAACCACTGGGCTAGAACTGTAAGGGAAAGGAGCCTTTTTAGCAGTCACTCTCTTGAACTCCGGCATCTTAGCATATACACATTTTCAAGGAGTTTGGATCCTATAACCTCCAAGCTGTAGTCTGTCTCTGACCCTTGGGCTTCCTGATGGGGCTGCAACTTAGGGATGGGAATTCAGCTGTAGGATGTGTTTCTCTGTTAGAACAGGGCAGTCATTGCTGTTGGGCCCTCACGGAATCATGGAACTCTATGCTCTGACATCATGAGTAGGAATCATGCCACATGTCCCTGGAAGGCAGCTCAAGGCCACTCACACAGCAGACATCCCGGCCCCAGCACTCCCAGTCCTGTCTGGATGCTGTGGTGGATGTTGCTATGGTGACCCCCTCCTGGCCTCAATCATCAGAACGCTTCTTGCAAAGTGGCCTTGCCAGTGTGACTTCCGATGTCCCGTGTGCCACCTGAGGCAGTGCTAGCTAGCTACCACTTAGCGGAGGAGAAAGTGAAGAGGTCTTTGGGAATCTGGGGGAGGGCTCCCATATACAGCACATTTAGTCTATCTTCCACCCTCATAGGGGCCCTCTTCCTCGCCAGAATCAAGTTCTGTGTATTGTCTTTAGGATTTGCTGGGATTAAAAGGCCTGTACCACCACCACCTGGCTAAATCTGTAGCCTCCTCAAACTCGTGAGCCTCCTGTCTCCACCTCCTTCCGTCCTTGTGAGGCAGAGGCAGGTGGATCTCTATGAGTTTGAGGCCAGCATGATCTATAGAGTGAGTTCCAGGACAGACAGGGCTATTACAAGCCCCATCGGTTTGGGGCTTGGAGAGGGTCCACACAGAAGCCACCGGAAGTAGGAAAGTGCAAGAGTGTGTGGAGAGTGGCGAGAGGGGGGTCTCATAATGATGGCCTCAGAGATGAGGGCCAAGACGGCTACATCAGCCACCACAGTGGGACAGAGGCAGGTGGGATGGAAGCCCTCTCCCCAAGAGAGGTCACACTGGTGTCCAGCTTAGCAGACTGGCTCCCAAAGAAGGTCACCAGGGTGGGATGACCTCAAGTTGCCCTCTGTCCTACTGCTGCCTGGGGTGATGTTCCTCTCACACACACTTCCTATTGTCCCTAATCCCATGGCTGTGCAATGCCCACCACGCAGGACCATTCCCCTCAGTCTTTGTGGTGCAAGTATCCTTCCGTGGCCATTGGGGACACCAACAAGAAATACTAAGTAGCCCATGGAGCTGGTGTCACAGCAGATCTGTGCTCCCTCATCCAGTCCTGCTCAGAGTCAAGTGTCCCTGACACTCGGAAACCTTCACCAAAGACAAGTTTTTCCAAAGCCACATGAGCGTCTGTCCCTAAAGATGGAAGGGCCTGCCTGAGCCTGCCTCCTGGCTATGCGCTGACTTCTCTGCCCTCTCCCAGACTGCCTGTGGGATTGAACTAATACAGGAAAGTTATCTTTGACTTTTATGGCCCCTTTTCCCTCTATTAAAATGCTCAGAGCTATAAATGTCGTCATCAGCAGCTCATTTATCTTGACGGAAGTGCGGCTCTAAGTGAGCCAGTCTCTGAAGCGACTGCGTCTGTTGCATCGATAAATTCCAGCACGGAACGGAGAGGTCAGCCCTCACAGACAAAACGCCTTCCCACTCGTTAATAAGCGCTTTATGAGGGTGTGGAAAGATGGATGCCTATGTAAGTTTCCAGGCCGAGTGGAGCGCACCTAGGGTCCGTGCAGCATCAGCAGGTGATGGGTCATCTGTGATAGGAATGTTCTGAGAGGACTCCTGCCATGCCCAGAAGCAACAAGATACTGGTACCCTGCTTGGCAATGTTTGCCACTGACATTTTGCAGAAGCATGGAGACTGGGCGTGTACTGGGAACTGTCAGGCCTCTAGTGCTCCAGGCAATGGAATACAGAACCTGTCCTCACCTGACTCGCAGGACGCCATACTTAAAGGCACCTGAAGAACAGCTGGGCACCCCAATCCAGGCAGTGGTCACACAGCTATGGGGTTGGATGGAGTTGGCCAGGTTGAAGCATCCAGCAGGCTCTGTCGTGCAGACTTTCCACAGCCCGCAAGACACCTCCCTCCCTCCCCTCACAGCTCGCTGTGTTTTTTGGTAACTTAGAATCAAGCAGAGTGGAAGCAAAGCTGTCCCTGTCGCATTACCCCTCTGGAAGCTCTGGGTCTCTGTCGAACCTCGGACACAGTCAGGAAAGAGGGCTGGACCTGAAGCAGAAATGAAGGCTTGGGGCCACAGGCATTGGTGCTTACAGGACAGAGGCAGCCAAAGAAACACCCGGAGATGAAGGGGAAACCATGCACTAGGGTGTTTTAGGCAGTGTCTCTCTGTGTAGCTCTGACTGTCCTGGAACCCCCTCGTGCTGAGAGAGCAAAGGCATGCACCACTATGCCTGGCAGCCCCAGCACTTGGGAGGTGGAGGCAGGAAGATCCCAAGTTCAAAGTCATCCCCATAGGAAAATGCAAGGCCAGTCAGAAATACATCTGACACACGCACATACACATGTGTGCGTTTTGTCTCACTGTATAGAAACTTCACTTTAAAAGGGAAGCCAGAATACAGTAAGGTTGACTATTCTCTGGGCAGTGGTTTCCTTTTTCTTTCCCTTTAGTTTCCCTTAAAAAAAAAAACAACAACAATGATAGACTACTTCTGTGGTTTAAAAAACAAAACAAGCAAGTAGTATCATATGGAGAGCAAGAGTCCGTGGTCCCAGACTGCTGGACTCCAATGGTGACACTCTCTGTCTTTCAGGCTTTGGGAACCACCACTGCAGTGCCTGTCACGGGTCCTCAGGTCAGCTCCCTGCAGAGGTTGGCCGGGCAAGGAGCAGCAGTGCTACCTCAGGTAAACGTCTGCCTGTCCTATGTCTGTCCCCAGCCCCTCAGCACTGCCTCTGGGCCCCTCCTTAGGCGGCCCCTCCCCTCCTCCATTCCCTCTGTCCATTCATTAGGGGAAACATTTGGTTCAGAGTTTTCACAGTGAGGACTTTGGTTTTTCAAACAGTGAGAAATTGTGAAATCCTCAAGTGGGCCATGACCAGAAATTTCTGTAATGGAATTAAGCACAGCCAGCATCAACCAGAGTGTACTCAAAGCTTTTTCTATGCTGGGTCACACATGGTGTATATTTTGATGAGTCTGTCAGAGGGTCTAAGGAGCTCTACATTTAACACCTTTCCTGGTAAGTGGTGCAAGGTGTAGGCCCTGGGTACCAGCCTAGATCCCCAAGTGGGCTCCATGCACTGGACAAGTTACCCAGCCCCTCACCCTCTCGATGGAAGGCTTCTCCCTGAGAGGGCCAGGTGGCTCTCTACTGTGTCTGATGGCCCTGGTGGTGACAGGGAGCAGAACTTATACCTGCACCCAAATGTAGCAGAATTCTAGACTCTAGGAATTACTACCTAGTGCCCTTACTCTCAATGGCTTGGCTTTGGTGAGCACCTGCTCTGTGTATTATACCTGCACAGGGGCCGCTGGCTGCAGAGGTGAAGACACTGGCTGGCTGTCTTGGACCTATGAGGTCGAGCAGGTGCCTCTGGTTCGAGGATAATGGGAAATAGGTGTCCTGGGCTCTTGTCCATGAGGGAAAGCACTCCCCAAGCTCCCACCTTTTCAGAAGTCCACAGGGCCTTGCCCCTAAGAGGGTCCAAGTCTCAAGGATCTCTCAAGGGGTTATGAAGGGCTGGTGGGAGCTCTGAGGTGGCCTGTCCCATGCTGAGGTCCTCAGAGGTCTTCTGGAGTAGGGATATTGTAGACCAAAGTTGGGGGTGAGCCCCAGGAGGAAGGTACAGATTGGGAAACCTAGACAGAGGTCCTGGGAAGGCCAGTGTTTTCCCCCTGAGGGGGGTGAGAGTAGGCAGAGATGGGGGTCCTGGCTTCAGATATCAGGCCACAGTCCCGTCCTTGCTTGTTGGCAGTGGACCACCACAAGGCTTTTGGGGCTCCACAAGGCAAGGGAGAGGCTCAAGAGGCTCTGCCAAAAATTTGTGCTGTTTCCTCTGGGGCTTTTGCTCCCCAGGCAGCCTCGGGCCCTCCCCCCCCGCTTTGTTCTCCACCTCCCGGCAGTCTACACTGCTCCCATCACCACAGAAGCTCAGACTGACAGACACCTGGTCCCACGTTCTCTCCCCACTCCCTCCGTGCTGCCTGCCCGGCCTCCTCCTGCTTGCAGCTCTTGGGTTTCTTGTCTCTCACTCAGCACTCCCTGTCCCATCCCCAAATCCTCTGCCCCTGCCTTGTATGTGCTGGCTGAGAGGTGCCTAGTACACACCTGCGCTTGTCCTGCTGGCCTCGGAAGCTTGTGAGGTGGCAGCAGACCCGGAGAAAGGAAAACAGCAGACTAAGACTGTTCCATGGGGATCTGATGGCCAGGGTCTCTGCGTGGTTGTGGGGAACGTCCTGTGTTCCAAGGTTCCCACATCTTTCCTTGGGGTGGACGGCCTGCGTTTGAGCCTGGCTAACCTGTTCTCGGTGTCTGGCACCTGCCATGGGGATATTCACCGTGTTTGGTCTGAGTTAGGGAATGTCATCTGGCCGGTGTTGCAGTGAAGGTGGCTGGGAAGGAGCCAGCAGAGTGACATCCCTCCAACAACCCTAGGACATCATCTGCCCCAACTGGGCCTCCTCAGAGGCAGAGAACAGCTTGTCCCCAGCCGGCACTAGCCATCTGCAGCTACGGGGTGGAGGGGAAAGGACCCTTCTTTTGTTTCCTCATCATGGGTGTGGCACCATGCCCAGTGTCTGGGGACTGGTCCTGATACTGTGCAAGGACGAAACAGCAGACTCACCTCAGCCAGGCTGGACACATTACCCAGCGATGGCATGGCCCCCAACATGGGGAGGGCCTGGTTTGCTTTCATCAGGGCCCACTTGTGTAAAAGATAGGAAGGCCATCAGAACGGAGGGCCAGCTTATGTCAGGCAGTGAAGGATCTCACAGCCATGCTTGCTGACCATAACACGCTGAGTCTTGGTGACTTGCCCAAAAGTCAGGGTCCAGCAGGGTCTCCCCAATGTCACTAGCCCAGAGCAAGGGAGAGCAGAGGGCCAGCACACAGCTTCAACAGTCCTGGCTCAGGTCCAGAGCCCTAAATGACAATGATATCATTAATGACAACGATATCATTACCACCATTCTCCTTCAGGAATCCTCGTCTGACTTTGCCTCAGTTTCCCTCCATGGAATGGCCAGGACACCCTCCCCATGGCTTCAGTGGAATTAAAATCATGACCCTCCCTCCTTAAGTCTCATTTTTCTCAACTCCCCTAAGATCCAGGATTGGCCACTCAAGCTTACTGGAGCTGTAGTCTCCACCGTGTGGTGACTGCCCATGTCCCACCTCCATGTGTGTGGGCTCTTTGGAGTGATTGGTGCCCTCTGCCAGGGGATTGCAGGAACCCCGTGGCTCACCTAGTCCTGCCCACGGGCCGTGATCCAGCACCCGTGACACAGCGGGCTTTGCGTGTGAACTTGGTGTGATGAAGATGCACCCCACCTAGGCTCTCCCTTTGCCTCCCACCTCCTCTGTCCCTCAGAGTTTGCACCAGATGGGTGGGTAGACATCAATAAGTCAGTGCATAACCAAGCAAGGGAGAGAGTAGCCTTAGCCGTGGGAGACTTAGAGTGGGGTCACAGAGGGTCCCTTCCCCTCTAATGTAGGACTCAGCCTGTCTGCTTGAGGCTTGCCCCACTGCCATGACTTCGTCACGAGCTTGTGTCTATCTGTCTGACCACACACTGGTCCCTTCCTCCCAGGTTAGGCCAAAGACTCTGATTCCAGACAGCCTCCCTGTCACCCCGGGCAGGGACCGGCCACCCAAGCAGCCCCCAACATTCCAAAAGGCCACTGTGGTCAGCATCAAGAACCCCAGTCCTGCCCTCCCCACTGCCAACAACACCGTCAACCATGTGCCAACACCCAGCAGCCAGGCCCAGGCCCTCACCGAGCCCACCGCCATCACCTCACCCCTGAGCAGTGCCGGGGTGGCCTATGCCATCATCTCTGCCTCCCCCAGCGATGCTGCCACCGTCGCCCCCAGCGCCACCGTACCCGTGGCCAGCGACAGCATCCAAGTGCAGCCCCTCCTCATCAGTGCTGACAAAAAGGTGAGTGTCCACCGGGAGCACCGAGAGAATGTGCTGCATGTGAAGGTTCACGTGGGGGGCTGAGGCTCACGTGGTGGGTGGTGGGATATCATGTGGCCAAAGAGCGAAGGGGAAAGACCCAGGTGAGTGTGTGGAGGGAGTGTCAGCCAACAACCAACAGGGTGAGCTAGTGTGAATGGACGGGGGCTGTGAGTACATGAGTGTGTGAATGGAGCATGAGCACATGGCCGAGGGCTCAGATCTGTAGGAGTGAAGAGGGGTGGATGGATGAATGAATGAATGAATGAATGTTGCATGAATGAGTGGTGCTATGAATTAGTGATCAACTGAGCAAATCTGTACATGAAGGGACAGGTGGATGGGCATGAGATAAAACAAATGTGACTGAGAGAACTGCTATTCATTAATATAGGAATAATGGACTAATATGATAATGTGTGGCTGAATGGGTAGCTGCAAGAGAGTCTGGTACTGACTTTCCACCTCTGCTGGTAGAGTCAGGTGGTCAAGACCTGTTTTATGCCCCAGTAACCTGGAAGGGGGAGGGGGAACCCTCCTTGATTTCTTGTGAGGAATTTAGTTTTAATGTTAAAAATAAAATCTCCCAATGTCCTCTAGAGTGCTCTGAAGATTTCCTTGTTTGAGGCCTTTGGGGAAACACGGTAGTTCGTTATCCCTTTAAGAATCTTTCCTTTGGTTCCCTCTGCTCACTTTCTTGCCTGCAGCTGATGTCTTTCCATTTCTCCCAGGCAACCCCAAATCATCCTAGTCCCTCTGCCTCCCAATGGGATGTCTCAGGCAGAGGAAGCAGCTGAATGCTCCCAAACTCAGTATGCCTGCATTTGAGCTAAGAGTAAAGAGTTAGCGCCCCCTGGAGGCTGGCATTGCCAGTGTGTTCCCTGAGGCTCAGGGAGGTACAGAGTAATCTCTCTGAGGCCACATAGCTGGGGAGTGGCAAGGTTTGCACTCAGACCTGCTTGCTTTGTAACCCTGGCCATCTCTGACACAAATGCTCTCATGGAGGTGGGGGATGGGGGTTATTTGGAAGCAAGGCCCTGGACACAGGACAGCCACCTGGTTCCTCTCTGATGTACCTTTCAGGACCTACCTGACTCCTAGCTGCTCCCTGCCCGTCCCTTCCTGCTCCTCTCATTCTTCCTGTGTCTTCCAGGTCATCATCATCCAACCTCAAGTGCAGACACAGCCCGAGAGTTCAGCAGAGCCCCGGCCACCCACGGAGGAGCCATCTCAGGGAGCTCAGGCCACCAAGGAAGACCAGCCTCCCAGCCAGGAGAATCCAGAGGTAGCGTGGCCTGCTGGAGGACCCAAACCCTTCCTGGCTTTACAACAAGGATCTTTGCAGGGTTGGGAAAGCTTCATTAGGAAGAGATTGTTTGTAGCCAGCACCGTGGAAGCTGCCAGGGCAGCAGCAAGCTGAGTCTGCTCCCCCTTTTCTCCAGGCTGTGCAGACAGGGTAGGGCCATGGTCAGCACAGATTCTAGTGCCTGGCTGAGTGTCAGCAATGTTGTGTCCTGTGTGGTGATTTGTCTACAGACAGGAGTGATAAGGCCTGGGTTGCTGGAGGATTCTGAGTTGAACCACTGGACCAGGGACATTATCCACCGTCCAGGGGTCCCTGACTGTGAACGTTGCTCCTCTCAGGACTAAGTCCAGAAACCAATGCTTCCCCACCTTGGGCAGCATGTGGCCCCTGCCTCTGCTTCCTGTTTATGCTCAGACCTGAAAGCCTGAGGGGTGTAGAGGAAGACCAATAGCACCGGAGAACTCAGATACCCTAAGAACTTTCTAGAAGTTACACATGACACCCCTCCTGTCACTCCCTAGAGGAAGATGGATAAATGGAGGCCATTCTAACAGTTAAGTTGCAGTCACCCGCAGACACAGAGCAGGGCAGCAGGTGACCAAGGACCTGGCTTCATCGGGTATTTGTCCCGTGCTGGGGCTGTGCTCTCAGCCCCGCCTCGTGGAGAACAGTCCTGCTCTGCTGTGGTCTTCTCTATATGGCTCTTCTCACTCAGATAGTGGTGACCCTCACTAGTCTAACCAGAGTCCAGTCAGCATGGTCCCTATCAGGTGCCCTGCCCACAGCCCCCCCCCTTGCCAGCAGTCTTCCTTAGGCCCCCCCAGGCTCCCAGTGTCTAATGATTCAATGACCTGTGGTCCCAAAGGCATCACTTGCATTCTGAGCCTGCTGTCCCTCAGCGCTCACACGAGGATCTGCTCCCCCATGCACTCTGTGCTGTGAGTGGGGGACTCGGGGTGGGCAGATGTGGTCTTTGTCCTGGGGAGCTCCCTTCTGAGGGCAGAGACTAATGTGACTTCCAAGGCTGCCCAACAGGAGTTAAGAAACTTCCAGTGAGCTGTGGAGCTACGGGACAAAGGACAGAGGGAGGCTACTTGTGCGGATGAAGGGAGCTTTGCATAAATATGGGTGTGATGGACATAGGAATGCCGGAGATTATGGAGGGTCAGGCAGGGCAGGCAGGGGGTACTGCATGGAGAGTAGGAGCACAAAGTAGGAAAGAACTGAGCACTCCCAGGCAGCTCAGCTGGACTGCGGATAGCAGGCGGCTTAATAGCAGAGGGTTAGCTCTCAGCAGAGGGATGGCAGACCTGATTCCAGAAGACTTAAAAGCAGGCCGCCAGGGTGGGGTTTTAATCCTTACCTGTGGGAGCCAGGGAGTACCTGGGCAAAAGAGTGATTTGATTATTGCCTTTGCACATGTGCGGAAGGCCCTCGGGCTGGAGAGGCAGTGGAGTTGGTAGAGGGCTGGCTTGGCATGCACAAAGCCCCAGGGTTGCTAAACATCCACAGTACTGCATACACTGCGTGTGGTGGTGCCCATCTCTAACCCTAGCCCAGGGGGTGGAGGCAAGAGGACTTCTTCAGGGTCATCCTTGGCTACATAGCGAGTTGGAGTCCAGCTTGGGCTACATGAGACCCAGCACACCCCCAAATAAGTAAGGGAATGAGTGAATGGATGAATACGACCACTGGGCTGCCTGAAACACGGAGCTGCTGTGTGGGGGACACCTCCTCCATGGCCCCAGACCCAAGGCCCCATTGGGTCCAGCTTGTGACAGTGTCTGAGCTCCACATGTTTACATGGTAAGGCCCTGGCCGGCTTGTCTCCTGTAGTATTCTCCTGCACCTGTGTCTCCTGTCTTGAGGTTTTCAGTATTCTCCGCACTCAGCAAGTTTCTCCGGGTGACATCTCCTTGTTCTCTCAAAGTGCATCTTAGTCAATTATTGAGCATTTTTACAATTAGTATAATTATATCTAACTGCGTAATTAGTGTAAATATTCATAATGGCTTAAACAGAACAGTCAAAACACTCCCTGGTGTAGAAGCCCATGTTAAAGTATGGGAGTTGGACAGTGTTGGCCTGCTGCAAGAGACAGTGTGCCGATGAGGACACTGAGCAGCAGCCGCCAGGCACCTCACTGGCCCAGGTGGAACCCCAGGCCATTACAGGACATGGGTCCTGGGTTTTGTATGGTCCTTGGGACAGAGCTACACTCCACCCCAGAGCTGTTATACAGCCCTAGTCTTCTTGGGCTTCCTCTTTTGAAATTGGGTATCACTAGATTTACTAAGGCTGGGCTTGAACTCTCTCTGTGTAGCCCAGGCAGGCCTTCAACTTGCTTTATTCCTGTCCCAGCCTCCTTGGTAGCAGGATTACAGGTGTGTCATGAAGCTAAGCATGGACCTCAATTTTTTTTGACCTGACGAGCCTGCTGGAGGAGTGCTCAAACAGCCCAGGAGATACATAGCAGCAGGGACCAAGGGTGGCCAGCAACTCGAACGATAGTGGACACTTGGAGAGGGGTGTTTCAGTGGCAGTCGTGAGGGGCATGGGCACAGGATGGAGAGGTCTCACAGCCTGTGCTCACTGTAGGACACATGGTTAGATGTGTCCTCACAGCAGCAACCTGTGTGCCCAAAACTTCAGGGAGCCTGCGCATGCGCACAGGTCGGAAGTAGTCTCCAGCAGAGCCAGGGCATGCCCAGGCTGCCCAGCCCTGCAGATGTCACCCCCACTGTGGCCAGCTGAGTCTGGGCAGCGTAGGCTGCAGCAATCTTCTCAGGACAGTCCTGCAGGGGTCGGCCACTCTGTCAGGATTGCCTCTGACTTCCTCACTCCTGGGTCTCAAATTCCTGCAAAAAGATGACAGGTGTGAGAAGCCCCTATTATTTGATACCCATGAAGCCTGGCTCATCTTCCTCATCAAAGTCCTTACACTTCCAGGACATTCCAAAAGGCCAGCAGAGCTGAGTCAGGCCTATGTCGCTGGCCCCATTCCCCTATGGCTTCCAGGAGCTCCTAGTTCAGTCTCTGTCCTTGAGTTCCATGTCCACAGAGTAAAGAACATTAAGAGAGAGACAGAGGGGGAAAGATTCTGGAAAGTTCGAAAATCAGTGCTTGGTTTTGCTGCACGTCAAGCACTGCCCAGAATCCTGTCACTGAAGTGTGGGCACATCCTGCTGGAACACTGTTTCACAGGTCCTCAGTCTTCCTGCGTCTCGTCCAGCATGACTGTTACATCTGGATTGAGCGCACACAGGAATCTCTCCTGTCTTTACTCCCTGTCTTTACTCCCTAGACAGCACAGTGAAACAGTGATTTATATGCGGTTTCTGTCACGTCAGGCATTATGGGCTGTATAGAAGAGGGTGTGCATAGGATTTGAGTAGACACTGTGCTGTTTTGTGTAAGGGGCTCAGCCCAGGGCCAGGATAGCGTGCACCCTGTGGGGCTCCGTCTCCCATGCTGTCCTCACTCCTCCTGCCATTCCTTCTTGTTTACCCAGGCATCTGTGTGCTGAACACGCACACTGCAGAGCCCACTCCAAGGTCAGAATTGTTTGGGAAGTGGCTCCCATCTGTCTGTTCTTCCTCTGCCAGAGCCTCCTGAAGGCTGAGGTCACCCTCCTCATTCCTCAAGTGTGCCTGCCACCTTGCCAGCCCTGTCCTGTTAGTTTCTAAAGTGTATTTGAGGAATGTGTTATCCAGCCCCATCACAGCCCCTAGCTACTCCCAGGAGGCCCCTGCACCGATGTTGGATGGTCTCTGGGTGTCTGAATTCTCCAGGTTTTCTGGGAACAACTTTAGTGTCTGGAGCAGTGGCTTCATGACTGGGCATCCCCAGGGTATAGCCCTGTGGCTCACAGCCTAGTTCTTGGCTGACTCAGGTGAGAGTCGGCAGCTATGTTAATCCCTGTCTATCCCTTCTTTTCACAGAAAATTGCCTTCATGGTAGCTCTAGGCCTGGTCACAACGGAACACCTGGAAGGTAATGATGGGGGCAGTGGGTGGGGCTTGGTGGGGCCCTAAATAGAAGGAGAAGCCTTCAGGGTGCCCCAGGTCATGGTTGTGCCTATCCAGATGTGAGGCTCCTAGGAACCCAGCCCCAAGTAATGGGGTCACAGTCACAAGACAAGTCAGAGAAACGTTTAGTTTTGTGTATCCCATGACAGTGGCACCGTCATGTTCTTGTGGAAGGACCTGTTCCCACCCTAGAGGCCGCACAGTGAAGTGACAGAGGTCATTCTGTCATTCACTAACCCATGAGAGCTGATGTTCCTTTACTTCTTTGGTGGTTGGTTCACTATGAACCTGTTTCTTCATCTCCAGCATAAGGGAAACCCTATCCTTAAGCTTGTTGAGTTTTGCGGGGAGTGAGGCAATAGCACTTTCCCCAGTGTGCAGTTGGTCCTCACTTTAAAAACCTCTCTCCATGATCTGGGGTCCCACAGTATTTATTTGGACCCTGGTCTCTTCTACAAAGGCCGTGGGAGCACACAGAGTGCCACTGAGGATGGTCAGGAGGAAGCTGACAGATGAGGAATGGGTACCCAGGCAGCTATATGGGGAGGCAGAGCGAGTTGCAACATGCAAGAGAGACAAGAGGGAAAGCAGGAGGGTCAGTGTGCACAGGCCAGAGGCTGATGGGCCCCACAAGCTGTGCCTGGCTGAGCAGAACCAGGGTGTCACTCTGATACTGCCATCCAGGGGTCCCAAGAGACAAAGAAGGGCCTGTCTTAGTCACTTCCATGGCTGTGAAGAGACACTATGGCCAGGACAACTCTTATGAAAGAAAGCATTTAATTGGGGCCTGGCTTACAGTTTCAGAAGCTCAGTCCATTATCATCATGACAGGGAGCATGATAGCAGGCAGACACGGTGCTGGAGAAGTAGCTGAGAGCTACATCCTGATCTCTGAGGGAAAGGGAGCTGGGGAGGGGGAGGAGGGGAGAGAGAGAACACCTGGGACTGGCATAGGCTTTTGAAACCTCAAACCTACCCCAGTGGCATACTTCCTCCAACAAGGCCACACCTACCACAATGAGGCCACACCTCCTAATCCTTCTAATCCTTTCAAACAGTTTCACTCCCTAGTGACTAAGCATTCAAATATATGAGTTCTTATTCAAACCACCACAGAGACTTATGCTGAGGAGTGTGTCCCTGTCCCCTCATCCTCCTACCTGATACTCATCCTAAAGCCACCAGAACCATGCTATAAGCAGCTTCTGAAGGCTCTGACCTGTCCTGAATCTCTGGGCAACAAGCCTGTGACTGCTGTGTCTGCCTTTCATTTCCAGAAATCCAGAGCAAGCGTCAGGAGCGGAAGAGGAGGAGCACGGCTAACCCCGCCTATAGCGGCTTCTTGGAGACAGAGGTGGGACTCTTGGGCACCACCACTGGGGCTAGGAGAAATAGTGTAGAACCTCATGAGCCCCTCCCGATTCTATGATGAAAATTTGATGGGTCCTGAAGAGTCTGCGGGACCCCCGCTAGTGGGACCCCCGCTTGCTTTCTTACTGACTTCTTGTCCATCCTTCTTAACCAGAAGCATTCCACTGAAACAAGGTATGTACTCTCCCTGGGTGTGCTAACCTGTAACCCAACAACAGTCAGGAAGGTGAGACAGGAGGATTTTTAGCCCCCGGGCCCGCCTACAGGTTACCTAGTAAGACCCTGTCATAAAACAAAAGCTGTCTGTGGGAGTCCTAGCAGAGGCCACTCTGAGTATCAAGCACACCTGCTGGCCACTGGTAGCACTCATGAGACTACTGTGCACAAAGCCCAAGGCAGGCTACTTACTCTTCCATGCGTCACATCCCAGAGCCCACTGTGGCTTGCCCTTCACCTGGGAGGCTCCTGCGGGGTTTCTCCATGGACTATAATATCTCAGGCCTGTGCTCTCTCAACCCCTGGGGCCAGCAAGTGCTCCGAACGGCTGAGCTATTTCTCCACTTCCCTTCTCTAGGATGTGGGTCCCACATCCGTGTCGCATGAGCTTGACTGTAGCTGGGGAGGGAACCCCTTGCAGGCTGCGTGTTCAGCTCCAGTTCTGCAGTGCCCCAATAGGAGAGAAAAGTGGCTCCCCAGGCTCCGCCCACCTTGCCCCCCTTTGCCCTCCCGACTCCTGTCTTGGAAGGTGCTCACTCTTGAACACATCCCATTCTCTTCTCCTGGGTCCAGTGAGCAAGCCCTGTCTCCAGACATTGGGACCTTTCACACACGAGCATCGATGGCTAAGGGTGTAGCTCAGTTGGTGGAGTGCTTGCCTGGTATCCACTAGGTTCTGAGTTCAATCCCCCCAGCACTGCTTAAACCAGGCATGGTGGCACATGCTTGTAACCCCAGCACTTGGGAGGTGGCCAGATTAGGAGTTCAAAGTCATCCTTGGTTACATAGAGAGTTCAAGGCTAGCCTGGGCTACATGAAACTCTGATTTGAAAATAAGGGAGGGAGGGAAGGAAGGAAGGAAGGAAGGAAGGAAGGAAGGAAGGAAGGAAGGAAGGAAGGAAGGAAGGAAGGAAGGACGTCAAGTTGGCTTTAACCTCCAACCAAGAACACATAGTCTGTCACCAGAGCCTCGGCCCTGTGATTATTAAGAAACTGTCCCCTATGCTCTGGTTATGGAACTTAGTCAATGAGCCCTATGTCTGCAACCAGAGACACGGGACTTCCTTAGCCACTCAGGCAGGGAACCGAGATTGGAATGTAAAACATAAGTTAATAAAAAAATTAAAAACAAATGAAAAGAAACCCCTGTGACCCTTGAGCCTTAGACAAGCATGCAAGCCAAGAGCAGCCCTTGAGTGCAGTTTGACTAGCTTCTGCCCCTCTGCTGTGGTGTAGGGAGACCTCTGCAGCTGCCAGGTTTGGGCCACATGCCAGGAGATGAAGTTGAGGACAGGGACAGCAGAGGAAGGTCAGAGGGCAGGTGGGAGGGAAGCACTGGCTTTGTCCCTAACCTATCATGCTTGGGGACTGGCCTGCCCAAGACAACCTAGGATGAGGATTCCTGAACCTTAGCAGAACCCAGCCTTTGTAGACTGAGCCTCTGCTCCTGGGTCCTTGTATCTGTTTTTTCCCCCATGTCTTCTGCATAGGGTGCCTGACCATTGTCCATGCTGTCCCGAGGGCCCCTGGCAGGGCGTTGTAGTGACATAAGATTACACACGAGCGATTCTTTGGTTCTGCTTTTTGTCCCTACAGAGGAAGCGGCTGGCCTCCAGCTATCTCCACAACCCCCTGTTCCTCACAGCACGAGGTGAGTGCCAGCCAGAGCCACAGCTTCCAGGGACCCACACCCCTCCCTACGCCTGGCCTCACCACTGTTCTCTGGGATTTCATGTAACCTCTGCCCTTGGGGCTCCTGGGGAAGGAGGGCTGCTGGGATCTGCTCATTAGATACAGACACTGCAATGGCTGAAGGTCACTGTGGTAGGGCCATCCACTAAAGGGCTGAGAGAGGAGAGCATGTGTAAAGAATGTCTCTATTGCCCTGCCCCTCCATCTGCAGCCTACGTATAAAGCCCGTACTGTCTGTTCAGCCATGCTGCCTGCTACTGGACAGCTCTGGGAAGAGCTGGCACTCATTTCCCATTGGGCTGGGGCTCATCCCAGCCCTGCCCTCCCTCCTGGGCTGGGTCCAGGAAGTTGGACAGTCACAGCTAATCTAAAAGCATTGGATGCTGGGCCCAGTTCTGACAGGCAGGGACATACATCCCAACTTTCAGTTGGGCCCTTTCTCCTGTGTCAGCCCATCCTCCATGGCTGGGAGCTGCTTGTCCCTGTCATCATAGTACTCAGGAAGCTGAGGCAGGAGGATTGCTGTCAGTTTCAGGCCAACCTGACCTACCGAAAAACTTTGTCTCAGAAGAAAAGAAAGAACTGCCAATGGTTGGGAGGGCAGGAAATGGCTGCCCGCATCTTGGGATTCTGTGTAGCTCTTGGCATCAGCCACTCCTTAGCCCTTGAACTGTTGATCTACACAATGGGCCTGTGATACCTGCCCTGAGTTGGTGGACAGTTCCTCCCAGGAGCAGCAGCATCACAGACGGTTCGTCTAGGAACCTGGAAGGAAAGCCCTGTTTGTGTTTCTTACTGTGTGTGGTTTGAGAGCACAGCCTAAAATGCAAAGGGACCCCAAGCCAGAAGGAGCTGGAAGCAGGTTTCTCTGGGGTCCTTTGAATTCTGGTTTTGTGTCTGAGACAGCCATGATCCTCCTGAGTTTGGATGCAATGAGCCTGTTCCCCGGTGGGTCCTGACCAGGACCGAGGCAGAGTCTTCCCTCATCGCACAGTGGTTCTGAGAACTTGGGTGACACTGGGCGTTGTGATACTCCCACTATGCTCTAGGGCAAGGGCTCTGCCACACCAAGCCTGGGGGACCCCAGCCTTGACCCATGCTCCTCCCACCCCTACTAACATCTTCTCCACCCTTCCTCCCTGTGCTAGCCAATGAGGACCCCTGCTGGAAGGTACGTGACCTCCGTCTCCACCGAAAGGGGTGTGGGACATTGCATTAACCTTCCCTCCATACCCAGAGCTTGCACAACGCCAAGCCTGCTTTCCTCATGCCGTCATGCCAGGCTGAGCCCTACATTCCTCAGAGAACTCCCACCCTGCCCAGTCCTGAGGGTGTCCACACTGTACCACCTGACCCTGACCCTGGCTCGCGTGGCTTCTCTGTGTGACCCTGGTCAGAGCTGGCTGTCTTCACTTCTTTATTTCCCACCCCATGGGCTAACTCCCGGGGTGTCACCCTTTGTGCCCATTGAGATCCGATGACATCACCCACCCACAAAGCCCACGCCCCTGTTCCCTGAGGCATTAGCTGGTCAGGACCTGGATCCTGTGCATAGCCTCTCACTCACCTGTTCCTTTTCATTTATTTGATTCATGGTGGGGGGGGCACATGTGCACTAGCGTGCAAGTGTACAGGTCTGAGGACAACTTGTGGGGCGGGGCTCAGTTCTCTCCTTCCCATCATGAGAGTCAGGGATGGATCTCAGCCTCAGCATCACACAGTGGTTCTGAGAACTTGGGTGACACTGGGCTGTCTCCACAGCCCTTGCCTGGTTTCTAACCTAATTCCAAATGAACCTCATCCCACATGCTCGCATGTGCAGGGAACTGCTTACAGCCTGCTCTGGGTGGCCACAGTGCTTTCCCAGGTCACCCTGCAGTAGTAAACACACGTGCCCTTGGGCCTGGCAATTTACTCAAAGTACCGGTGCCCAGGCCACACAGACAGGGGGACAGAAACCACCAGCGCCCAGACCACACAGACAAGGGGACACACGAGGTGGTGGAAGACGCCCCCTTTTCCATCGTCCTGGAGGGGCCTTGGCTTTGAGCAGGAGGCATCTAGTGTGCTTCTGGCTCCACTCCTGTTCCCACTCCCTGTGTGACCCCCAAGGCAAGAGCTTCACTAGTCTTTGCACTGGGTGAGGGATACAGATGGGAGACTTGGAGGCCTCCTTTGGGGACACCCCTGGTGCCATGTCCCTTGTGATAAGGGCCATCCCTTCCCACCACTTCAGGGCTGGAGTCGGAAACCGTTGATAGTCTTCCAGGGACAAGGACCCTTGTGGGTGGCTGGACAGGTGTTACAGGTCATCGGTGGACCTCTCCTTGGTGCAGCCTGCTGATGGGTTGGGGATCACAGTCCCTGGAGCTTGTCCTGAGGACTCTGGGAGGGACAGAAGGTTCTGTCCTGTACCACACTTTGGGGCATCTGGCATGAGTGAGGTGCACTTCCTGTGCTCTCTCCTGTTCTGTCCAGCGCCTAAGGGACAGCAGTTCTTATCTCCATCGTGGGTGCGGAAACAGATGTGTGATTCACCTAAGTGTCAGTGGTCCCCATTAGACGGGTATGCAGTTGAGGGGACTAAAGGTGTAGCTTGTGTCAGGCCACAGTCCCCTCCCCGAGGCAGTGTGTACATGAGGGTGAGTCATCGCTGCTGGGCCCTACTCTATGGGAGACTTGGTGCTGGGGCCTGCTGTGTGACTCTCCAGTGTTCAATGCCCCAGTCAGGGTGTGCATCAGTGCCCTGGAGCCCTACCCATGGGACACATGCCAGCTAGAGTCTAGCGTGTCTTGACACGAACACCCCGAGAGGGAGTCTCTCCCTCCCGTTCCCTCAAGCTGCCTGGGCCTGGCTGAGCTGCTTCCTACCCTCCCTTCTCTTGCAGAGCGAAATCACTCATGATGAATTCTGTGCTGCCTGCAAGCGAGGAGCTAGCCTACAGCCCTGTGGCACCTGTTCAGGGGCCTACCACCTCAGCTGCCTGGACCCGCCCCTCAAGACGCCGCCCAAGGGCGTGTGGGTCTGCCCCAAGTGCCAGCGGAAGGTGTGGGCAGAAGGGTTCACACCCTGCCCCTGCACTTTTGAGACAGTGTTCTGAGTGACCCCTACCTAGCGTGGGTGTAGCAGGTGCACAAGAGTTGACAAGGGGTCTTTAGCACCCATCCCTGGCTTCTACAAGGGAGAGAAACCTAGAAGGAAACTTCTCATTGAGAAGCTCCGGTGAACCAGGCTGACATGGCTACTATCCCCTGGTCACAGATGAGAATCTGTGGCTGGGAGAGCATGCCTCCATGGGGGTTGCATAGTCAGAATCTGACCTTAGAAAGTTCTAGTATCTGTATTCTTTCTCATCACCCCATCTGCCCCACAGGCCTTAAAGAAAGATGAGGGTGTACCCTGGACTGGGATGCTGGCCATTGTGCACTCCTACGTCACCCACAAGACAGGTAAGGTGTCCCTGGGAGTGGGAAAGGACCCCTGGGTTCATATGGGGGCTGGGTTGGCCCAGGTTCTTCGGGGCCGGAACTCTGAGAAAGGGGTGACTGGGGCTGGTCCCTAGCAGAACACTTCTGGTCCAGCCGCTCACCGGCCCCTCGGTGGGTCTGGCCTCTCTCTCCCAGTGAAAGAAGAAGAGAAGCAGAAACTGCTGCAGCGTGGCAGTGAGCTGCAGACTGAGCACCAGCAGCTGGAGGAGCGGGACCGGCAGCTGGCCTCGGCTGTGAAGGTGAGCACAGGTGGGGTGGGTCCCTTGTCACCCACTCGCTGAGCCCAGGGTGACTGCAGTCTGACCAGCAGTGCTCAACGGGCCTGCGGGTTCAGGATGCAGCTCTAATGTGGGCCGTGAATACTCATCAAGTTGTTGGGGCACATTCTGAACCTGCTTCCTCTCAGCTGTGTGACCTTGGCAAGGCCCTGCCTTTCTGAACCTCAACTTCCTCCTCTATAAAGAGAACGTAGTCCTCTGTAGACTGATGGTAGACAAACGATGAGGATGAGGACAGTGGAGACGGTGGTGGTGATGGTGATGATGCCGGTGATGCCGGTGATGCCAGTGATGCCGGGTAGCAATGGTGGTAATGGTAATTGTGGTAGTGATGGTGGTGATGGTTGTGGTGATAATGGTGACCATTGTGGTGAGGATGATGGTGGTGGTGGTGGTGGATGGTGCTGACAGTAATAGTGATGGCAGTGCTAATAGCAGTTCTGGGGCTCCGGAGGAGCATGTTACACAAACACTTTATATCCCAGGCATGGCGGGAGGGGGGGAGGATAGAGATGTGAATGCATGCACAGCTACACATACTTGTGTGTACACATGTTGAGGTGAGAAAAGGCCGTCAGATGTTTTCCTCTGTTGCTCTCCATTTATCCCCTACATAGAGGCTTTATCACTAAATGTGATGCCTTCCACGTTTTGTCTTGGTTGTTGAGATTTTTTTTCAATTTTTTTTTATTTTAAATAGCTTGTTTTACATGTCAATCCCAGTTCCCTCTCCCTCCCCTCCTCCCGCACTCCCCTTTCCCCCCACCCTCCCACCCTATTGCCAAATCCTTCCACATAGGGGATATCAGAGTCTGTCATTTTACTCTGGGTAGGGTCCAGGCACTCCCCTAAGAGTCCAGGCTGAGAGAGCATCCCTCTTTGTGCTATAGGCACACGAAGACTGTTTGTATATCAGGGATAGACACTGATCCACAGCTCAGGGCCCCATAGGTTGCCCAGGCCTTCTCGCTGACACTCACATTTGGGGGGTCCAGATCAGTCCCATGCTGGCCTCCCCACTGTCAGTCTGGGATCCAAGAGCTCTCCCCTGTTCAGATCAGCTGTCTCTGCTGGTTTTGCCAGCCCATTCTTTGCCAATTTGCTCATCACTCCTCTCTCTCTGTCACTGGGTTCCTTGGGTTCAGTTCAGTGATTAATTGTGTGTTTGCCTCTGCTTCCATCAGTCACAGGATGAAGGCTCCCGGATGGTTATAGACATCAAGTTCATTATCAGGAATGGGCATTCGAGGTGGTCTCTCCACTATTGCTTAGCTTGCCAATTGGTGTTATCCCTTTAGATCACTCGAGGTCGCTCTGGTGCCTGATCTGTATTCGATCCTATGATTCCCTCTTCCCCCTATTCTACCCCCACCCCCTCAACTTCCTTTTCCCCCATGACCAACTCTCTTCTTCCCAGGTCCCACTCCCCCCCACCCCTCACCGTGTTCCCCATCCATTCAGGGGATCTTGTCTCCATCCTCTTCTCTTGGTTGTTGAGATTTTGAGATCCCAGGATCCCCACCTGTGTAAAAACAAAAAAACAGACCAGGCGTCCTACCTTCCTGGTAGCTACATGTCATCTGCTTGATTATACCTACTACCCTTCCCTGTCTCTGGATTTTCCGCCTAGCTAAATCCTGCCTGTCCATTGGCTGACACAGCTTTATTCATTAACCAGTAAGAGAAACAAACATATTCACAGCATACAGAGGGACATCCCCCATCACGCCTGATCCCCAGCATTGGAGCCAGAGCCACACATAGTCATGCCCGGCTTTTACGTGGTGCTGGGATCCCAGCTCAGGTGCTGATGTTGCAGAGCAGATACTCTCACCCACTGAGCCATCTCTCTCCCTAGTTCCCGTGCAGTGCGTGGTGTTTTCCTTAGCAATTTGGCTTCACTTAGTTACCCAAGCAGGCCTTGAATTTTCTGTCTTTCAATCTATTCTGCCCAAGGATCTGGGATCTCAGGCTTAGAAAGTTCTCTAAATGCAGTGTCTTCTTTAGCCTTTTAAACCAGGATTCTAGAAGAACAGAACTGATGGAATGAATTTATGAAGACACATAAAGGTGATTTATAATGAAAGAATGGACTTGTCAGTGAAAGCAAGCAAGCAAAAGGTGTGGCCCAGATTTTTTTTTCTGAGACAGGGTTTCTCAGTGTAACTTAGTAGACCAGGCTGGCCTTGAACTCACAGAGATCCGCCTGCCTCTGCCTCCCAAGTTCTGGGATTAAAGGCTTGTGCTACTACTGCCTGGTGGTGTGGCCCAGATTAAAGGTGGATTTTCCCACTTCAAAGACCATGATTTGAGAGAACCCCTGTCTCAAAACAAAAACAAAACAAAAAACAAATAAAAGCAAAAAAGATCAGGATCTGAAGTGGGTCTTTCCACTTCAAATGATTTGATTAAGAAAAAAAATCCCTCACAGGTGTACACCCAGCCATTTTGGGTTATAATTAATTCCAGATATATACAAGTTGACAACCAAGAATTTCTGGTTATCCATATAGTTTGAGGAGTGCCCAAGGAAATCACTATTGCTCTGGCACCATTTGACCTAGAGCTCTGGTCATGTGACTCTGGGCCCCAGTCCCATGCAGTGTCATCTGTGTGACATCCAGAAAAGCTAGAGAGCACACTGGGGAGTCTGTGAGTCTCACTGGCTGCCACCAGCCAGGATGGAGTCTGTCAGCTTCAGGGACAGGCATCCCTGACGCCAGCATGACACTCCAGCCGTTTGTTTAATTCCATTTTGTGTGAGGCCTTTGGCCCGTTTCAGGTCCTGCTGGTGGGTGGAAGGCTTTGTGAATAAAGGTGGGATCATCGATGTGGCTGGCCCAGGATGCTGCAGAACTCAATTCTGAGGCCAACACTCCTCTCTTGACAGAAATGCCTGGAGCTGAAGACAAGCCTTCTGGCCCGCCAAAGGGGCACACAGTCATCACTGGACCGCCTCCGGGCCCTCCTGAGACTGATCCAGGGTGAGCAGATGCTCCAGGTTGCTATGGCAACTACCAGCCCCACCCCACTTCTGGCCGGGACCTGGACCAAGCCTTCCACTACCGCCATGCGCACCACCCTCCAGCACCCTCAGAGCCACAACTGACCCCAGGGACCTGCATAATAATACTCACAGAAAGTTACTGGGACTTTGCTCTCAAGACCTGGGGAAATCTGTCAGCCTTAATTCATAAACTCTATGAATTTCAGACAAAACTAAACTAGACAGAGTGACAGAGAGAAAATAGGAGTGAGCTGAGCATCCCACAGCCAGAATTGGCATGAGGTGGATCCCTGTACCTATTGCAGGGGACCACCCAAGGGCCAGGTGAGGGTGTCTCAGGCCAAGGCACAGGCAGCCGTCACCCTGGGCTGTCAGGCCTTCCTAGCTTTTGGCTTTCATGCCTAGCTCTCTCGTTGTGTTGTCCCCCTCAGGAGAGGAAGACTTCAGGCTGTGGAGAGTGGGGCAGACAAGGCCACATGCAGCCTGCAGGGAGGCAAGCGAAAACAGATGGCTGGTTATTGAGGTGGCAGGGTGAGCCTCTGGTACGAGAGAGGGTAGCTAACCTAGGTTGTTCTCCAGTGGCCCTGGGACTCCCTGTGCCCTGCTGGCCCCTAACCCATCAGTATTACTATGTTGAAACTCAGTCATTTAACTGGACGGGTACCAAGCCAGTTTCTCCTGAGGTCACTGCTGCATGGGCTGCCCAGCCTGGCCTCTGCCTCATTCTTCCCTAACTCACGCTCTTGCTGCAGCCCACCTCTTCCTGTTGCCAATCTCTGGAGTTTTCCTCATGGAGCTCTGGGCTAGACAGAGCAGTCAGCCACCATGGGAGACCCCTGGCAGGTTTCTCCTCATGATGGAGGCCTTTAGAGCACTCTCCTTTGCAGGAGCCACCAAGCCTCCTGCCCACTTCTTGCCAGTTAAAGACACTATGCCAAAAAGAGCTTCACACTTTTTGTATAGCGTTTTTTTGTTGTTGTTGTACGATCCGTAATGTGAACTGCACCCCTGCCTGTCTTCCTCTGCATCTGGTAGTCTCTGCTCCAATACCGGAATGGTAACCTCCCCTGAGAGGGGCCAGATGGAGCACCCAGGGGGATTTAGAGATCCAGCAGGGAGGCAGAGAGGGTGGTGCACTTGAGGGCCTGGCCTTTGGAGACTCCAGAGCCCTCCTCCTCAATGCTGTCTCCTCATTTGCAGGGAGTGCAGGTCCCTAGGTACCCAGGGGTCTCCTGCACCTCTGCGAGCCATGCAGCCCACTTTGCAAGCCCCACCCTGTCCTGAGGGACGCAGCACAACCCATAGGCGATCAGGAGCCACAGGGCTCCCCCGAGCATATCACATGGTGCCGAACTGCAGTGAGCACTCGTGCGTGCGCCGGGGCCGCAGCCGCACACCTGTGCCCACGGACACAAGTGCAGAGTGGGAAGGCTGGCCGGGATCCCACCACCAGCTACTGTCCCTCTTGTCATTTTTCACGACTCCGGGAGAAACTGTGCTGTAGGATACAAATCTATTTTAATACACATTACACTGGGTTGAACAAGATTTTTATATTCTTTTATCGATGAACGACGTGAGCTGTGCGAGGCGCACGTCTTTATATATTGGTTACGAGGTGCCGATTATGCATTGCCGCATGGCTGGTGACGTAACTGTCTTCAGGTTCTTTTGTTGGTTGGATTTTCTTCTTGGGTGGATTGAGTTCGATTTTGTAAGAAATGTGGGAGGATGTGGAAGGTTGGACCCGGGAGGGGGAGCTGCTGATGTGTCTCAAGACTTAGATTTTTTTGGGGGGGACCAAGGAGGACTGTCCAGTGGATAGTGGCTAGAGAAAGTGTTTGTCTTAAATATACCAGTGTAGTTTTTCCTTCTGTATGATGCATTAAACCCAATTTCAAAGCCTGGTGGTTCTGTGTCCTTACTTTCAGTGTGAGACTCTGGGGAACCCTGGGGCAACTGAGTGGGTTTCAAACTGGCTAAAAGTTGGGGTCACGTGTGTCCCCACCCACTCCAAAGGAAATCAAGAGCTTTTGGTGTCCACCCCAGTCCCGGGAGGTAGCGGATTCACCCGTTATGAAAAGCACCATATCTGCCTTGGCTTGGTGGCTGTGCAGAGCGCCTGCTGCCCCACTCACTCCGGCTTCTCTTGTCCTCTTCTTCACCCACTCACTCTGCCTCCTGGACACATGAGCCTACTGCTGCCTCAGTGTTTTCCCGGAGAGCAGAGACCGCAAGCACGAACTTCAGAGCCTTCAAAGGGGCTTGAATCAGTCTAGAGATCAGGGCTCACCTTGTGTACCTGCAGCTATGGCAGGAGGAAGACCTGTTGAATGCTGCCTGTGGTACTGGGGATAGAAACATGCATGCATGCATGCATGCCCCCCAATGCATACACTGCAAGACTGGACAGCCCACCAAGCATGTGCACTTTGAGTGCAGTTGCTGGAGGTGGGGGAATACATAGTTTGAGGGGACCCAGAGATCAGCTTTGCCTGCCCTGTCTACATACAACCCACCCTCCTGCCTCCGGAGCAATCTTCACACTCTCCTTTACAGTCCCCAGATCTGTTCTCTAGCCCACCCCTCATCCCATTGCTCCCCTAGAACAATCTATGTAGTCAGTAGTGACTTTTGGACAGATCCAGCAGATGCCCTGCTCATGAAGCCCACGTGACCTCCTAATGACACTTCCCACTGAAGCACCTCACATGGCCTCTCTAGAATGACTGTCTATTCCCTCCTATCTAACCCCCATATGCTGGAGACCTTCCATCTACATCAGCCTCTGCTCTCTCCAGAGCTCTTTGGACAGCTCTCCCCTCAATTCCTGTGTCTACATGTGGCCACCCCAGACTGACATCACTAGAAGGTATCTCAGATTCAGCATAGGCTCCTTCCCCAGCAGTACCCCAAGAGTCACCCCCAACCCCATGACCTCCACGCCTATCTCTGGTAAATCAGTCAACTGCATCATTGGGAAAACTGGAATGGAACCTATATCCCTGCTGCTCCAAGGTCTCTGTCACTTGGCCCTCAGTCTCCTGCCCTGTCACCTAGACTTAGACCACTGCTGCGCCATCCGCCTGCTCCTTCCCACTCAGCTGCGGTCCCTTTTCTGCTAGTGACAGGTGTGGGTGGGACAACTGCTAACAGGTCTGTGTCCTGTGTGCTCACTTACAGTCCAAGCCCTTTAAAGCTCACCAGCCTTCCTTGTGGCATACAGGGCTCTCTGTTCTCTGGGTCTCTTTCTGCTGTGTAGCTGGAGGTTTCTCATCCCACCCACCAGTTCCCAAATAACCACTCTAAGGCTTAACAGTATATAGTTGTTTGGCCAATGGCTCAGGCATATTATTAAACAGCTCTCACAATTAACCCATTTTTATTATTTTGTGTTTTACTACAAACTTGTGGTTTGTTACTTCACATCTTGTTTCCCCAACAACAACATGGGGTCTCCCCGATTCTGCCTTCTTTTTTTTTATTTATTTTTCAGTTTAAATTTAGATAAGAAACAAGGTTGCTTCCCAAGTCAGTTCCAGGTCCCTCTCCCTTTCCCTCCCCTCCTCCCGTGCCCTCCCCCCAACTCCCCCCATTATCCCCTCATTTCCCCAGGGAGGGTGAGGCCCTCCATGGGGGTGTCCATAGTCTGTCATTTCATATAGGGCAGGGCCTAGACCCTTCCCCAAGAGTTCAGGGTGAGAGTGCACCTCACATTGTTGGATGGGAGTCCAAAGTCCGTGTGTATACTCGGGATGGGTACTGATCTGTTGCCCAAGGCTCAATAGATTGCCTAGGCCTCCTCAATGACACCCACATTCAGGGGGTCTTGATCAGTCCCATTCTGGATTCCCAGGCTGATGCCTGGGATTCAAGAGCTAACCTTTATCAGGTCAGCTGTTTCTGGGGGTTAAACCAGCCCAGTCTTAATCCCTTTGGTCATCAGTCCTCCCTCTCTGTTACTGGCTTTCTTGAGTTCAGCTCAGTACGTAACCGAGGGAGTCTGCCTCTTCTTCAATCAGCCACTGAATGAAGTTTCTGTTTCCCAGACTCTCTAGCCATGGGATTGTAGGCTGGCACTCCCCAGACCTATGTCTAAAATCCATATATGAGAGAATACATGCCATGTTTCTCTTTTTGTGACTGGGTTACCTCACTCAGGATGGTTTCTTCTAGTGTCATCCATTTGCCTGTGAATCTCAGGATTCCATTTTTTTTTTCTGCTGAATAGTACTCCATTGTGTAAATGTACCACATTTTCTCTATCCACTCTTTGGTTGAGGGATATCTAGGTTGCTTCCAAGTTCTGGCTATTACAAATAATACTGCTATGAACATAGTGGAACAGACATCTTTGTTGTATGAATGGGCATCTTTTGGATATATGCCTAAGAATTGCTGGGTCTTGTGGTAGGTTTATTCCCATTTTTCTGAGGAATCTCCATACTGATTTCCAAAGTGGCTGAACCAGTTGGCACTCCCACCAGCAATGGAGGACTGTCCCCCTTTCACCACATCCTCTCCAGCATAAATTGTCGTTGGTGTTTTTGATTTTAGCCATTCTGACAGGAGTGAGATGGTATCTCAGAGTTGTTTTGATTTGCATTTCCCGGATGGCTAAGGATGTTGAGCACTTTCTCAAGTGCCTCTCAGCCATTTTAGACTCCTCTATTGAAAATTCTCTATTTAGTTCTGCAGCCCACTTTTTAATTGGGTCCTTTGAAGTTTTGGAGACTTGCTCCTTGAGTTCTTTGTAAATTTTAGAGATCAACCCTCTGTCAGATGTGGGATTAGTCAATATTTTTTCCCATTCTGTGGGCTGCCTTTTTGTCTTGCTGACTGTGTCCTTTGCCTTACAGAAGCTTCTCAGTTTCAGGAGGTCCCATTTATTAATTGTTGATCTCACTGTCTGTGCTACTGGTGTTATGTTCAGGAAGCTGTCTCCTGTACCAATTCGTTCAAGGGTACCACCCACTTTCTCTTCTAAGAGGTTCAGTGTGGCTGGATTTATGTTGAGGTCTTTGATCCATTTGGACTTAAGTTTTGTGCCTGGCGATAAACATGGATCGATCCGCATTCTTCTACATGCCAGCCTCCAGTTATGCCAGCACCATTTGTTGAAGATGCTTTCTTTATTCCATCTGCCTTCTTTCTTTATCTGTTTGAATTTCCCACCTGGCTCTCTTCTGCTTGGCCACAGACCACATCAGCTCTATTTATCAACCCATAAAAGCAACATATATTCACAGTGTACGGGAATCCCACACCGCTGCTGCTCCCCATCTCCACCTCCTGCCCAACTCAGTCCACAAAGCGTGCTCCCACTGCAGGGCCCTGCTCACACAAGACCTCTGCTCCGCACTCTCTCACTCACTGCAGTCCCAGGTTGCTTCAAGACCGTCTGCTCCTTGACCAATGTCCTCCTCTCACAGAAGCTTTCCCAGCTGCCTGGTAGCAGCTTCTGCATGGCCTACTCACCTCTGCCTGTTCCTGCTGGTTCTTTAGACTTCCCAACCCATTTTACACTTTCTCTATCGGGAAGATGAGAGTTTATTGGCGTGTCAGGCAAAATGCTTGAATGAAACATAGTTCGGATTCCAAGTTTTCAGTCCATCATAGTGGGCGGTGGGAGGCCTGGCTGGGCAGAGCAGGTCACACAAGAGTGGCCAGGAAGAAGAGGTACAGAGAGAAAGGGTTTGTTGATAAAGAGACAGAGACTTATGCTATCTCTCTGGTCCTAGTCCCTCCCTCCTTTTTAAAATTGTTTGGTTGACATTTATTCGTGTAGTCATTTATTTACTTATTTTAAATTTAGTTTGTGTGTGTATGTGTGTGTGGTGTCATTGAGTATATGTGTGTGTGTGTGTGTGTGTGTGTGTGTGTGTGTGTGTGTGTGTGTGTGTAAGCCACTTTGTTGGTGCTGGGAACTGAACCCAGGTGCTGTGCCCTTTGCACAGCCTGGCCGAGAATGTGCAGAGGGTGTCGGGATTGATGACACAGAGACCAGTGGGTGGTGCAAAGAAAGCATCAAGAAGAGCTCCACTTTATTCTTACCCCGGCTGGCTATATGCCCTGACACCAGTGTCGGGGTGGGGGGTCAGGAAGAGGCGGTTTGTCATTGGAAAAGGTCAAGGTCAGGGTGCTCCCATGGGCGAGCCCTTATCAGGAACTTATTGCTCCGGTAAACATTTCTTATGGGCACTGGATTGTTTTTAGTAAACATGTTTTCTACCGATTACAGCTGCCTGCTCCCAGGCTGATGGGGAAGTGGGCCTCTGGCCAAGGTCTCTTGTCCCCACAATTCCCCCTTTTTTATTTTCTAATGAGGCACTCCTGTCTTAGGTCAAGTAGGGTCACCCTCCCTTACCCGTCTTTAGGAGACCTGGCGACCCCTGTCTTAGACGGGAGGTCTCTTCCCCACAGGTTGTCCGTCATCAGAGAACCTCATCCTTGAATCATCTGTAACCAGACTTCACGGCTACCGGGATTGCCATGGGCTAAGATGAGCAATACTTGGTGACAGATCTGTTGCCTATGGAACAAGGCATGTTTGAACTCCGTATTAAGCCAAAATGCCTACCGCCATTGCCACCACTCCCAGGACCCCTATTGACATAGCGCCTCCCCGTCGATGTACCCATCCCCCGACTTGGGCCATAGCATTCTACCAGCCTTCCTCTGTTACAAGGGTAACCCGAATGTGACTTACATTTACAATTTGATGGTCAAAACAGTGATAAAGTTTACAATCATTCCAAGATCCACTCAGGAAAGCATTTAAAAGGCACACTCGCACAGATACATTAGGTATACTCATTGATGTTACACATGTAGCATGATAAAAATATGAACAAGAGGCAATTTGTTCCTGTAATGATGCAGTTTGTTGATTTAACATCAGCAGCCCCAGCTGAATATGTGAATTGGACGCAATCTGGATGGACAGTGCTTCGCTAACTCTACCAGCAAGGCTGCTCACAGTCTCTGCTTTGGTGGAAGATTAGGCAATAGCAATTCTGGCCACGGCAGCCGCGGTGACCGATATGGCGATGGCTGCGACAACAGCGGCCATGATGTCAAAGTCTTCTCACAGCAGCTGTGGTGGCCGATATGGCGATGGTTGCAATAACAGCAGCCGTGGTGTCAAAGTCTCTTTTTGCTGCATTAGGACAAGTTGCATTTCTCCAGAAAAACACACTGGCATAGGCGCAAATCCGGAAATAGGAACTACCAAGGTGATATTTCAAGTGGTCGTATCCTGTTCAAATACTGAAAAGGGGCTTTTGCCACTCATCAAGGTCCATACCAGTGTCCAATTGTTTTAAATGGATCCTTTTTTCCCCAAAGGGAAAAACTGGCAAAATGAATTCTGTTGTTTCAAGGTGTGTCAAGGGCAAACTGCTAATCTTCCAGTTCTTTGTTGGCTTTGGGATGAAAACTCACAGGTCTGGGAGGTTGATGCAGCAGGCCTGTTGAGAAACCGGAAATCTCGAACTGACTGTTTCCTTTCTTTCTCGGGCTGTAGATTCGATGACATCAAGGGTCAGGAACACTGACTTAGGAGATCTCACTCAAACTGGCTTGGTCAGGCTCCCACGGTCTCAGATCCAGTTTTTCTCTGCTCCATGCATCTCACCAAATGTTCTGACAGCCGCCAAGCTTTATTCTTTTCCTGCAACAAAACACAAACATACCCTCGACCCCAAATTAGGGCAGAATCGGGTCTTCTCCACTGTCTAGTGCATGGATGTCTCCATTTGACCTGAGCAAAAGTTGTTCAAATTCTATCATGCCAGAATCTGTCTGCAGCAATTGCTCACTGGCATTCACATTTTTAAAATTTTAAAATGAGGAGTGTATATTTAATGAATCATGTGGGGACTGGAGACATTACTCCCCCTTTTTTATTTTCTAAAATTTTGTTTGAACTGTTTGCTAACATCTGTTGATGCTGGACTATAACAGTAGAAGGATTTGTCTGCCCTTGTTAGTTAACTATCTAGGTGAATTGGGATCACAATCTAAATTACTAGTAGTTGCCCTTTAAAAAGGACATAACCATTAAGTATTTCCCAAAAACTTCTGAAAATCACTCGAAGATTGTAAACTATACTGTATTCCAAATAACTTTTGAAAATTATTTGAAGTTTGTAAGAACTTTTTCTAATCCAATCTGCCATTTACTAACTGTTACCAATTTTCAATTCACCCATTTTCAATCCACCTTCCAACTGAGGATTATCCATCAGGCAAAAGCCTTAAGATTTACTCAATCCACCCTCCAACTGAGGGCGATCTCTCAGGTTCCCCTTTCTTTTCCAACCTTGGTGTCGGGCAAAAGCCTGGAGATTTAATCTGGTACCCCTAACTTGTTACCCCTTTTTTATTTTCTAATTTATTTATTTTACTTTTTTTTTCGAGACAGGGTTTCTCTGTATTGTTTTGGAGGCTGTCCTGGAACTCGCTCTATAGACCAGGATAGCCTCAAACTCACAGAGATCCGCCTGCCTCTGCCTCCCAAGTGCTGGGATTAAAGGCATTTGCCACCAACGCCCGGTTCTCTAAAGATCATGGCGAACCTCCTCCCAACCTGGGACATTTAAGCCTCCCCCAGTAATGAACCATGGAGTCGCTCGTTTGATCCATTTGAGAAAGCCTTCCAGGGTTTTAGCCTTGACTGTAGCCCCCTGTTATTCAAGTAACCTTTTTACTTGATACCGTGATTCAAGCTTCCTGGCTCTATCCTCATTGTTTCTTTTCCTATTTTCTCCAATCCATCCCTGGCCGGCAAAAGGGACGACCCTGTCCACTTATCTGACTTTCACATCTCAGTGGGACCTCCAATTGCTGTGCCCCCTGCGCAGCCTGGCCGAGAATGTGCAGAGGGTGTCGGGATTGATGACACAGAGACCAGTGGGTGGTGCAAAGAAAGCATCAAGAAGAGCTCCACTTTATTCTTACCCCGGCTGGCTATATGCCCTGACACCAGTGTCGGGGTGGGGGTCAGGAAGAGGCGGTTTGTCATTGGAAAAGGTCAAGGTCAGGGTGTTCCCATGGGCGAGCCCTTATCAGGAACTTATTGCTCCGGTAAACATTTCTTATGGGCACTGGATTGTTTTTAGTAAACATGTTTTCTACCGATTACAGCTGCCTGCTCCCAGGCTGATGGGGAAGTGGGCCTCTGGCCCAAGGTCTCTTGTCCCCACACCCAGGTCCTCTTCAAGAGTAGAAGGCTTCAGCATAAATCCAGCCACACTGAACCTGTTAGAAGAGAAAGTGGGAGGCACCCTAGAACAAATTGGTACAGGAGACAGCTTCCTGAACATAACTCCAGTAGCACAGACACTGAGATCGACAATTATAAATGGGACCTCCTGAGACTGAGAAGCTTCTGTAAGGCAAAGGACACAGTCAGCAAGACAAAAAGGCACCCCACAGATTGGGAAAAGATATTCACTAACCCCTCATCTGACAGAGGGCTGATCTCCAAAATTTACAAAGAACTCAAGAAGCAAGTCTCCAAAACACCAAAGGATCCAAACAAAAAATGGGGTACAGAACTAGATAGAGAATTCTCAATAGAGGAGAATAAAATGGCTGACAGACACTTGAGAAAGTGCTCAACATCCCTAGCCATCCAAGAAATGTAAATCAAAACAACCCTGAGATACCATCTCACTCCTGTCAGAATGGCTAAAATCAAAAACTCCAATGACAGTTTATACTGGAGAGGATGTGGGGAGAGGGGAACACTCCTCCACTGCTGGTGGGAGTTCTGACTTGTACAGCCACTATGGAAAACAGTATGGAGATTCCTCGGGAAAATGGGAATCAGTCTACCACAAGACCCAGCAATTCCACTCTTAGGCATATACCCAAAAGATGCACATTCATACAACAAGGATGTCTGTTCCACTATGTTCATAGCAGCATTATTTGTAATAGCCAAGAACCTGGAAGCAACTTAGATCCTCTCAACTGAAGAGTGGATAGAGAAAATGTGATTTATTTACACAATGGAGTACTATTCAGCAGAAAAAAAAATGGAATCCTGAGATTCGAAGGCAAATGGATGGCACTAGAAGAAACCATCCTGAGTGAGGTAACCCAGTCACAAAAAGAGAAACATGGTATGTACTCACTCATTTATGGATTTTAGACATACAATCCCACTGCCAGAGAGTCTAGGAAACAGAACCCTCATCCAGCAACTGATGAAAGCAGAGGCAGATACCCACAGACAAACACTGAACTGAACTAGAATCCAGTGTCAGAAAGAGAGAACTGATGGGCAAAGGAGTTAAGAGTGGGCTGGTTTAACCCACAGAAACAGTTGACCTGAACAAGGGGGAGCTCTTGGACTCCAGATTGATGGCTGTGTGGAAAGCATGGGACTGACCCAGACCCCCTGAACGTGAGTGTCAGTGAGGAGGCCTAGGTAATCTATGGGGCCTTGGGTAGTATTTACCCCTGGCGTACAAATAGTCTTTGAGTGCCCATGCCACAATATGGGAGGCTCTCTCAGCCAGGACTCTTGGGGGAGAGCTTAGGCCCTGCCCTGGATGAAATGACAGTTACTGGAGATCCACCATGGAGGGCCTCATCACCCTCCTTGGTGATTGGAGTGGAGACTGAGACTGGGGACATGGTGGGGAGGTCGGGGGAGGAGGGGAGGGAGAGGGAGCTGGGATTGACATGTGAAACAAGATTGTTTCTGACCTAAATAAAAAAAAAAGAGTAGAAGGCAGTCTTAACTTCAGAGCCATCTTTCCAGCCACCCCCCCCCCCCCGCCCACTTTGCATTCCCCACAGCCTACAAACAAGGCACCACTTACTTTCGTAGTTAAATGGCTCTGCAGACACACCCAGGGGTGAGCTTCCCTAAGCCCCAAGGCACTTCTCAGCCAGATCAAGTTGACAATCAGGATTCCCCAGCACAATCTGCACAAACAAAGGGGCCGGAGAACAGAGCCGCTGGCCCAGGTCGCCTGCCTTCTGTCGAGGATGCAGTGCCAAGCCGACTGAGCAGCGGTGGAGGACCCCAGCTCCATTTGCCTTGTCTTCACAACCCGTGTGGTCCACCTCTGCCCATCTGCCTCGTCCACAAGATGCAGGGCAGCTGCTACTGCCTCCGGCGCCCACTAAACCAGGGTACTCTCCGAGCACCCCTCTGCCAACTCCTGCACTTTGCCAAGACAGCCCCACATCACAGCTCTGCCACCCGAGAGGAACCCCTCAGCTTCCAGCAGCTTCTCGTTCCACCCAGATGATCCTGTGCTGGGACAGCCCACAGGTGGGATAGTCTCCCCCCAGGACACCCCGTCACCAGTGCTGCCTGTGGCCTGACGTCACAGGGGAGAGCCCAGTGCCCCATCTGCAAGGCTACCCAGATGGACCACTGGATAGCCACCCAGGGTAACTATGGTGACAGGGACTCACCTCTTTCCATAAAGCACTGACACGGAGGCCACTGGTTGAGGCTATCCTAGGCTGTCACAGAAAGTGAAGACACCAGCGGGGGCTCGATGTTGTGGAAGTGTGCTCCAGGCCTCTCGGCATCTGGTGGCTTGTGGCCATTCTGGCCTCTTCCTTGGCTTACAGAAGCCTCTTTCAGCTCTGATTCCATCACCATTTGGCATCCAAATCTCCCTTTTGACAATGTCCTATAACGTTAGAGCAGTCGTGTGACCTTAGCTTGACCGGGCATCTGCAAAGATGGCAGCATGGGCATACACAGCACCTGGGGCTTTTGATGGGCACAACCCCCATGTCATCTGCACCTGTCCCCTCCAGGAGATATTGGTGCAACAGCAGGAAAAGGTGGGCCTCCGAGAGGTGAGTAGGAGGGAGGCCTATATCTTTGTGGGCAGGATCAGGTGATCTTAAAAGAGGATAGACACAGGGGAATTGGCCCCATACACATATGATATTAATCTTCACTTGAGAAGATCTAGAATCATCTAGAAGACAAGCTTCATGATGCCTGTGAAAGAATTTCTGGACTGAATTAACTAAGGAGGAAGGACCCCCCCTTAATATGGATGATACCATACCACTGAATAGACTGTTCAGCCTGGGGTGTTTTGTGGTAACAGCACAGAGACAAATAGGACAGTCCTGGAGTCATCTAAACTTGCTCCTATGGTTTCTGCCCCCACCTCCTTTTTTTCATGAGACAGGCTCCTTTGCCCAGGCTGGACTCTAACGTGTTCTTCTGATCCTCCTGCCCCAACCTCCCAAGTACTGACTGGCATTGCAGCTGTTTGCTACCACACCTGGTTTATATGGTGCTGCGATGGCACCCGTGGTTTTGTATATGCAAGTCAAGCACCCTACCAATGGAGCTATATCCCCAGCCATCACGTGGGGTTTTAAAATATTTATTGCTGGGCACTTTAATCCCAGTATTCGGGAGGCACAAACGGGTAGAACTATCAGTTTAAGGCCAGCCTGGTCTACATAGTGTGCTCCAGGCTGTCCAGAGCTATATAAAGACACCCTGTCTCAAAAGATAAAAAATAAATAAATGTTATATATAACCCAGATTCTGCTTGCCCAGCCTCTCTTCCTCCTCTGCCTTGACTGTCTGTGACTGACGGTGACTAGCGATCATTTCTGACCAGCATTACCTGTAGGGTCTACAGCCATGCCTTCTCCAGTGGGATCAGAACCCCAGTTTGGTGGAGGGGATTCTTCTTCCACGTTGCTCTGACCTTGGAGACTCTCTCACAGCCTTGGGATGTCACTCAGAGGTTGAATTCACCTTGCCAGCTGCCTGACCTCAGCTTTGCCTTGATTTCTGTGTGGCCTCGGTTTCCTGATCAGCCCCTACCCAAATGGCTTGCACTTGGTAACCCACCAAATCTTCCTGCCGGTTGGAACAGTTGTCTAACACCTTCCGGCATTATCACAAACACAAACAGCATCTGCAAGCTGCTTCTGCCTCCATCCTCTTTCCTTCCTTCCTTCCTTCCTTCCTTCCTTCCTTCCTTTCTTCCTTCCTCCCTCCCTCCCTTCCTTCCTCCTTCCTTCCTCCCTCCCTTCCTTCCTTCCTCCTTCCTTCCTCCCTCCCTCCCTTCCTTCCTCCTTCCCTTCCTTCCTTCCTCCTTCCTTCCTCCCTCCCTCCCTTCCTTCCTCCCTCCCTCCCTTCCTTTCTTTCTTTCTTTCTTTCTTTCTTTCTTTCTTTCTTTCTTTCTTTCTTTCTTTCTTTCTTTCCTTCTCTCCTCTGCCTCCCAAGTGCTGGGATTCAAGGTGTGTGCCACCATGACTGTCAACCTCCCTCCTCATCTTTGTAGCTCTCATTCTTCTTGCTTCCTAAGGCAGCTGGATGTCTAGTTCAATAAGGAAAGGAGGAGCTGAGGCTTGGCATCTTTTGTCTTGTTTCTCATTTTAGTGATATTTCAATAACGCCACCATAAGTATTGCATTAGCCAGAGTTCTCTAGAGGAACGGAATGTGCAGAATGGATGAATATTTAAAGGAGGTTTATTACATTAGCTTAGATGGCACAGGCTGGGGAGTCACACAATGTTTGTCTCACACAGGACAGGTTGGGAACCCAATAGCTTGTTCCATGAAGCTAAGTGCCTCAGCAGTCTCAATTTGGGTTCAAAGGCCTGAGGGTGACACTGACATTCAATCTGGGTTAGAAGGCTGACGAAGCTGGCTTCAGATTCCAGTAGAGGATGACTGTAGTTATATATTATTTATGATTTATTAAAAGCTTGCCTGAGGATTCAGAAAGCAGAGTCAGCCACAAGCCATAGAAGCCAGGCACACACCTTTAATCCCAGCAGCCAGAAGCTAAAGGGTGGTGGCACACACCTTTAATCCTAGGACTCAGGATTAAGAGGTAGACGGTACTCTAGGAGTCCAAGGCCACCTAGATCTATACAAGAGTAAATCAGTCTAAAAGAGAATTACAGCTCACACCTTTAATCCCAGGACTCATAAGAGATATAAAAGGCAGGAACAAGGTCTTAAAGCAGGCATTCATTCTCCAGCCACACTGAGGAGAAGCAGCAGTTTGAGACTTGGTGAAGAGCTCATGAATTAGCAAAACAAATGCTTTTCCCTTGGACATCCTTGTATCTGAGCCCCAGCCACTGGAAGGTGCCAGCTGTTCAGGACAGGTCTTTCCACTTCAATTAATGTAATTAAGAAATCCCTTGCAGGCACGAGCAGCAGCTTCTCTCATGGTGACTCTAGGTCACATCGAGTTGATAATCAATATTATGATAGATGGAAAGTCTCTTTTGGTCCGGCGGTGGTGGAGCACGCCTTTAATCCCAGCACTCGGGAGGCAGAGGCAGGCAGAACTCTGTGAGTTTGAGACCCACCTGGTCTACAGAGTGAGTTCCAGGACAGGCTCCAAAGCAATACAGAGAAACCCTGTCTTGAAAAGAAAGAAAGTCTCTTTTGGTCTCAGTTTGCTTTGAGTTTTATTTTTACTCGTGGTGTGAGTGTGTGTGTGTCTTCATGTGCACACATTAATGCATATGTGAGTGCATGCATGTGTGTGTGTGCACATGAGTTCAGGATGCCTGTAGAGGTCAGAAGAGGCTGTCAGAATCCATGGCTGGACTTATAGGTAGTTATGAGCTACCCAAAGTGGGTGCTGGGAAACAAACTCTGGTCCTCTGCAAGAGCCTCAGTTGCTTCTAACTGCTGAGCCCTCTCGCCAGCCAGAAGGCTTTGTTGTTTGTTTCAAAGCTGTAGTTGTGCTGGGCGGTGGCGGCACTCGCCTTTAGTCCCAGCCACTTGGGAGGCAGAGGCAGGCAGATCTCTGTGCATTCAATGCCAACCTGCTTGACGGAGTGAGTTCCAGAAGAGCCAGGGCTGTTACACCATTTGGGGCGGGGTGAGGGGGTGAGATTGTTGTTGTTTTTTATTTTTTTCAAATGCATATACCATGCTTTTAAAACCATGTGAGTGACCTCTGATTATTTATATTAATTTGCAAACACTATCCCAAGCTTAAACTCTTGGAATAAACCGTGCTTGCTCGTGGCTCAGCGTTCCATCCATACTGCTCCATTTGACTTGCTGATATTAAGTGTTCTGTACTGATGTTTCTGCAGGATGTTAAATCTCTGCTAGTCCTTTTGATGTCTTGGACAGCTATACTAAATAAATCAGAAACCTTGTTTCCCTAAAGTCTTTTTGCTCGAATGCTCTAGCGAAGCCGTCTGGAGCTGGAGTGAGAAGGCGTCACATTTCCATTTAACAGTTCAGTATGTTTAATACACGGGGCTGTTGGGGTATTCCATTCTGCTGCCAGTTTCAATACGTTGAGTTATTCCAGGAATTATCACTTAGGCTGATTGTGGCGTAAAATTGTTCTTGACATTTTGATGATCATTTTGCTCTCCGCACACGCTAAAGCGATGAGCACATTTCCTTTTTTAATTTGTTCTTCCTCTGGTCTTGATCTGTTGTCTATTAGGGGTTCATGAGTGCATATGTTTATGTGAAGTGTGGATTTGTTTATATTCTCTATCGTCTATTGTGGATTTATTGGTTTTGTTGGCTTTGGGTTCTGAGGATGGAGCCCAAGTCAAGGCTCTGAGCTGAACCCCAGCCCCAATTTCTTTTTCTTTTTCTTTTTTTTCTTTTTCTTTGTTTGAGACAAGGTCTGTTTCTACAGCCCTTGCTGACTCAGAACTCACAATCCTCCTGCCTCAGCCTCCCAAGGACTGAAATTAGAAGTGGGTGCCACCACACCTAGCTTACACTGGTTACTTTTTCTTGTTTCTGTTGTTGGTCAACTTGACACCAGCTGGAGTCGAACCTTTTCAGATTGCTTGTAGGCAAGTCTGCAGGGCGTTTTCTTGATTACTGATTGATGTGGGAGGGCTTAGCTCCCCGTGGGCAGTGCCAGCTGTAGGCAGGTGGTCCTGAGTTCTATAGGAAAGCAATCTGAGGGAGCCATGAGGAGCAAGCCAGTGAGCAGTGTTATTCCCGATCTCTGATTCAACTCTTGCCTCCCGGTTCCTGCCTTTTGATTTTCCTCAATGATCAACTGTGATTGGCATGTGTAAGCCAAATAAACTCTTTCTTCCACACGTTGCTTTTAGACACAGCGTTTATCAGAGCAATAGAAATCAAACTACTGGTCAGGTGTGGTGGCTTTCACCTTTAACCCTAACATTGGAAGGCAGGGGTAGGCAGATCGCTGAGTTTGAGGCCAGTTTGGTCTATATAGTGAGTTCCAGGACAGCCAAGGTTGCATAGTAGGCTGAGAGAGAGAGAGAGAGAGAGAGAGAGAGAGAGAGAGAGAGAGAGAGAGAGAGGGAGGGAGGGAGGGAGGGAGGGAGGGAGGGAGGGAGGGAGGGAGGGAGGGAGGGAGAGAGGTACCTCTTAGCCCAAATTTCTGTTGCTTTTTGTTTTCTCGCCTTGACTCTTATGTTGCAACACTAACCACTGCTTTCAGATCGTTTCTTTGTTTTTTGTTTTTCCCTTACAGGCTTTTAGCTCTCCCCAGAAGTCCTGCTTCATGAATGTTGATATGTTCTGACATTAGCACATTTTTAGATTATTTTCAGTGTGACTTCAAATTATTTTCTCAGGAGATGGGGAAATGACTCAGTCAGCAAAGGGCTTGCCATATAAGCCTGGCAAGGACCTGAACTTGAACCCCAGAGCCTATGCAAAAAAAAAAAAAAAAAAAAAGATGGCCATTGTGCCGCTTCCTTGTAACTCTGTTATGGAGGAGGCAAACAAGCAGGACTCTGGGGCTTGCTGGCCACCAGCCCGTTCTAATTGGCCAGTGAGAAACTCTGCCTTTACTGAAAGGTGTGGTTGGAGAGACGGCAGTTAAAAGCACTTGCTTACTGCTCTTGCAAAGGACCCAGGGTTAGTTCCTAGCACCCATGCCAGGTGGTTCACAAGCAACTGCTTCATCTCTAGGTAATACAGCACCCTTTCAGGCCTCTTCAGACACCTACACTCAGGCACACAGCCTGACACAGATGCACATGCACACACATAATTAACAACAAAATATTTAAAACAACAACAAACCAAAAACCATGGGACTGGAGAGAAGGCTCACAGTTAAGAGCACTGGCTGCTCTTGCAAGAGGACCTAGGTTCAGTTCCCAGCACCTAGACGGTGCCTCACAACCATCTGTAACTCCAGGGGATCTGATACCCTCTACTGGCTCTCCTGGGTACTGCATGCACAGGGTACAGAATGCACAGGGTACAGACATACCTGTAGCAAAACTCTCATACACATAAAATAAAAATAAAATCATCCTGGCTTGGTGGCACATGATTTTAGTCCTAGTACTCAGGATCTCTGTGACTTTGAGGCCAACCTGATCCAAATAACAAGTTCCAGGCCAGCCAAAAAGTCAGGTGAGCCTGAGAAATGACACCAGCCTTCACATGGACAGGGCACACTGAACACCTTACGCATGCATGTATTAGAAATTAATGTCTTTCACACATTCTGGCTTCTTTAACACACTGATTTGTGTATTTCTTCTTTTTTTCTTTTTTTGTTTTTGTTTTTATTGTTTGTTTTTCAAAGCAGGGTTTTCTCTGGCTTTGGAGGCTGTCCTGGATCTTGCTTTTGTAGACCAGGCTGGTCTCAAACTCACAGAGATCCACCTGCCTCTGCCTCCCGAGTTCTGGGATTAAAGGTGTGCGCCACCACCGCCTGGCTATTTCTTCTCTCTTAAAAACATTTTCAGATACCTGAATTTCCCCCCTAGATATTGATTTTCAGGATCAGTTTGATTCCATTGTGTTCTTCCCTTGATTTTAATTCCTTTAATTTACCAAGTGTTGTCTTATGACCCAGACTGTGGTCCACCTCGGTAGCCAAATCCCGTGCACTTGGGAATAATAGACACCCCTCAGTTGTTGAGTGTGATGTTCTGTAAACACTGCATAGACCCAGATGTTCACCTTGCTTAGGTCTACACACTCTGTCCCCGCCCCCCACCCCTGTCTCCCTTCCTTCAAAAACACTGAGGGGTGGAGCCCATAGCTACTGAGGGGTGGAGCCCATGCTAGGCAAGAGCCCTACCATTAAGCCCCACTCTCTGCACCCTTCATTCCGTTTCTTTTTTCTGTGTGTGTGTGTGTGTGTGTGTGTGTGTGTGTGTGTGTGTGTGTGTGCATGCGTTCAGGTATGTGTGCATGTGTGTGCACATGTGCGTGGGCACACACATGCCATGGTGCACATGGGGAGAGGCAGATCTCTCCTTTCACCACCTGGGTCCCAGGAACTGAACTCCCTCCGATCGCCAGGCTTGTAAGCCAATGCTTTTACCCATCAAGCCATCTCATAGAATCCACCACTCAGTCTTTTTTTTCAATGTATTTGTTTTTATTTTATGTGCATTAGGTTTTGCTTGCATGTATGTCTGTGTGAGGGTGTCGGATCCTCTGCAACTGGAGTTACAGACAACTGTGAGCTGTCATGTGGTGCTGGGAATTGAACTGGGATCCTCTGGAAGAGCAGCCAGTGCTCTTAACCACTGAACCATCTTTCCAGCCCCCCACCCACACCATTCAGTTTTTAATAACTACTTCGGCTTGTATGGCATTCAACGTGTGTGAAACCATCTGGTGATGAGCGATTGTGGGCTTGCAGAGGTGGCACTGGGTGAGATTTCGGGCCAGTTTTTGTGTCACAGAGGTGTGACAGTGCTGACCAGCAGAGATGGTCACCAGGAAAAAACTAAGATCCAAATCAACACACATCAGTTCTGCCCATGTTAATTGCAGAACATTCTTCAGTCACCCCAGTGACATACCTCAACACACCTGCTGTTCTTGCTGATGAAGGGCAGGCCGGCTGCATCTCCCTGCAGCAATGCTCTGGTCGCCCTTCTGGGTCGCTCCTAAACACACAGGCTGACTTCCCCAGCCCACTGAGTTGCTCTCCCAGGGCCTGCATCCATCTGGCCTCAGCCATTGATGAGCGGCTCCTATTTCCTGACTTCCATTTTCGCTCCCTGACATTTCCCGACATGGTGACCCATGGCATGTGTGGGTCTAGGCAGGGGCCTGTGGCTCACTGTGAATGTCTGGGCAGCCTGCTGAACCTCTGAAGCCACCAGAAATCTCTGTCATCTCTGCAAAAGCAAATGTTTGGATAATTTATCCCACGTGTCCTGGCGATGCTGACACCCTGGAGTCTTGTCCAGGCATTACCAGCACCATTTTAAGTTGGTACGTTTTGTGTGCTTCCCACATGTGATCGCTGTAACCGCTTTCTTTTGCTGTGGGAACGATTGGGAAAATGTGCCGAGACACAGGAAGGTGATGGGGCCGCGCAGTGCTGGGCTGGGATTCGACAATTACCATTTGTGAAGAGAAACTATTACCAAAGGACCGGCAGGAGACCATCTTGGGGCAGCTCTCCAAGTCAGGAAATTTGAAACATATATTTCACAGACGTGCATTTCCCTGTAAACCCAGCTGCATAATGCATGAGGCTTGATTTAATGTCATTGTTAATTCGGGGCTCACAATGGCAGGCTCTTAAGGGAGCCATCCTCTCTCTCTCTCTCTCTCTCTCTCTCTCTCTCTCTCTCTCTCTCTGACAGCAGAACTCTGAGATCCTTCAAGTTATTCAGGGTTCTGTGAACACAAACATCATGGGGCTGGGAGGGGTGCAGATTCATGGTGGCCTTTCCAGAGACCGTGGCAGGGACACAGGGGCTGGCTGCCTCAGGTTCCATATTGAGCCTTGCTGGGAGCCCACTTTGTTTGATAGTCTGGGGTTGTTAGAAAGAAGAACGGAAGGAGAGGGGGAGGAGGGAGAAGGGGAGGGAAATGGAGAGGAAGAAATAAAAGGAGATAAAGATATGCAAAGAGAAAGGAAAAATAAATGATAGAGAAGAGAGAAAGAAATAAAAAAAGAAAAATAAAGAGGATGGAGGAAAGAGGAAGGAAAACAGAAGGGAAAAAAGAAATGAAGACACAAAAGTAAAAGAAACAAAAGGGGAAAAGAAAGACTTTTAGGAAAACAGAAAGGAAGGAGGAGGAGAAGTCACAATTAGTTTCATGAAGCTGAGGAAAAGCCAAGTGCCTCGGGGACAGGAAGGACAGGGCAGCAGAAAAAGCAGAAAACTCACGACAGAGCATGGTGGGGCGGGTCATGGGGCAGCACACCTGACTGGAGTTTGGCTAGGGGCGAGAGAAGGGGGTGTGGAGAAGAGAATCAGGAAGCCACTAAAGCCAAAGGCACCAAGGGCTCCTGTCAACCCCCGGGGGTCAGGCCAGGGCTTCAGAGTCCCACCTGCGCTCAGGAACAATACAGGCCAGGCCAGAGCTCCTGGATGCAGGCTGGGTATTTGGTGAAGGATACTTCAGCTGAGGGCCACCCAGGCTGCCGATAGAGGTAGGACAGCACTGACCAAGGGAGACAACTTTATTTTTTTGTTTGTTTGTTTTTTTATTTGTTTTTTTTTTTCGAGACAGGGTTTCTCTGTGGCTTTGGAGGCTGTCCTGGAACTCACTTTGTAGACCAGGCTGGCCTCGAACTCACAGAGATCCGCCTGCCTCTGTCTCCCCAGTGCTGGGATTAAAGGCGTGTGCCACCAACGCCCGGCTTGAGACAACTTTATTTTAATCTCAAATATCTATCAGTGTCTAACCTTTCTGTGGTGTGACAAGTTGTCATCTACAAACTCGGGCTCAAGAACCGAAGGAGAAAGAAAGAAAAAAAAGAAGGGTTAAGTTACATCCACCTCCTCACCCCGCCCCCACCCCTGCCGCCCCAATCACTAACAGCTCTAAATTATAAGTAACTTTGCCATTCTGGGCTGTGCTGTCTCCATAGCTATGGCAGATTGTGTCTGAGCCTCGGGTTAGACACCCTGAGCAATTTTAGTACAACCAGGAAATAAAAGTCGGCATGACTGTTCAGTGGCAGATACAAGTAGATAAACATCCATATTCAGGAGAGGATTCAGCTTTCTCATTGCTGTATGCCCAGACAGGAATCAGGCAGAAGAGACCAAATGTGTCCAGGCTGTCAGTATGGGGGCATGGGCTACAATTCTAGCTCAAGCCACCACAAAGCTAGACTTTCCAGAGATGTATGGGTGCGTGCCGTATAAGCACCTCAGCCTCGCTTCTCCGTGGAAGCTGCAGAGCAGAAGCCTGCGCGGATTCGGACACGGCTATACTAGCTGATTTCTTGTCAGCCTGACACAAGCTGTGGTCATCTGAGAAGAGAAATTTCAGTGGAGAAAAAATGCCTCCATCAGATCGCTTGTAGGCAAGTCTACAGGACATTTCATGACTGATGATTGATGTGTGAGCGCCCAGCTCACTAAGGACAGTGGCATCCCTGGGCTGATGGCCCTGGGTTCTATAAGAAAGCAGGCAGAGCAAACCGTGAGGAACAAGCCAGTAAGCAGCACTACTCCATGGCCTCTGCCTCAGTTGCTGTCTCCTGCCTTGGGTTCCTGCTCTGCCCTTCCTTCATGAGGGACTGTAACCTCTAAGTCAAAATTAATTTGGGGCACAGTGTTTTCCAACGGCATGGCTCTGGGCATGGGTGTACTGTTACTTTCCTGGGTTTCCCAGTCCTCACTTGTGGACTGAGAATATGTCTTGAGGACACAGTGGGAAACCCTTTTAAGCTGGGTTCAATCCCTCTGTGTCCTCTGCATCTCTGGGACAGGAGAAGGGACACTGCAATGGCTGCCTACAAGAGAGGGAGCTGCCCTGCGTGTTCAGCCAAGCGGGTCCTCAGGAGTCAGGGGTTGCCGGTAGCAACACTGTCTGGGCCAGAATGATGTGTTAGCGGAGCCCCACTTCTTAGGCAGGTCTCCATCCTCTCTGGAGTCCTGTAGTGTTAGACACTAAGGAAAGCTCGCACCTTCAGGTGTGCAGGATGTCCTCCACAGGCTCCTGTGTTTAAAACATGGCCCTCAGTTGTGACAATGTCCTGGATGAAGTGGGTAACTCAGGGGTGGACTATGAAGCTCACAGCCTGACCTCATTTCCTGTCTCTAGTCTACTTCCTAATCTGTCCTATGAGAAGAAGCTTCCACAACCATAGCCATTCTTTGGACAGGCACTGGGGTGGTCACCACACAGCTTGGGGCAGCCCCCACCCAGACCTGGAGGGACTGCCAGCAGGTATCTGAGGTGGGCCTCTGCCTGTCCCCTTCTGTCTTCAGCAGGAGTGTGAAAGCAGCTGACATACGGCTCTCCCTGCGATCATTGTTAGCTGTGGCTGATCTGGATCCCAGCAGGAAGCATGTGAGCCAGGCCTAGCCATTCAATGCATCATCTAGTCAGTGATTGGTCCAGGATTGGCACGTGATCTAAGCTTGTCCAATCAAAATAACTTACGGAACTTTTTGCTGGTGACTTTGCTGTGCTGCATTTGGTGATGTACAGAGTCTCTTCTACAACCCTGAGGGGACAGTCTGTCTGAGAATTCCACCGATCTGGAATCCTGGAGGAAAGGAGTAATTGGCCAGACAACTAAGTCTCCCCAGATGACAGCCAGCCCAGCCGGGGCATGTGAAAGTCCCCTAAAGACCCTTGCAGTGTCAGGTAACCCATGGATTGTGGCCAGCCTACAAACCTGTGAGTCCCTGGGTTGAATGGCCTGTCACATAGTGACTGCTCTGGCCCCTTGCTCACAAATTCACACTTCCCTTAAGTCACATTGGGTTATGGCTCAAAACAGTCGCCCTCACAGATGTATTTCACTTTAGTCATAGCCCAGGATCATGATGGACCCAACCATCAAGAAGCACAAAGGTATCACTGAAAAGTTCTGGTTCGTTTAATTCCTGCATCTTCTTACAGACAGTAAGTTCATAAGACAAACAGACACAGATTCCTAGTCTGCAAGGAGGCATCTCCAACTCGAGGTGTCGTCTCTAGCCAGTCAGGGGACGCGGAGGCGAGGCAAGTACGGTGAGGCCCGGGGCGTGCCTGTCTGTGTGAATCCTTTGGTGACAGGGCCAGCCTGTCCCGTTTCCACAGGGTTCTCTGTGTGCTCCCCAGGGGTCTCTTGGGCACTGAAGACTTTGTCATAGTACTCGATCAGCAGCTCCGTGAACAGGTTCAGAGGCACCAGGGCGCTCAGGGAAGCCACCCCCTGTGACGGCCAGATCAAGTTCAGCCCAAACACACATGCCAGGTTTGAGCTGGTCATCTTGTTTGAAATGCTCTCCTGAGACACCTGGAAAATGGGAAATGAAGCCCAGGCATTAGGAGCCTGGATTCCATCCTCACCCCAAAGGAGACCGGTGTGGTAGAGAGAGCTCTGGACTCCATCGTCACCCCTGAGGGGCTAGTATTGTGGGAAGAGCCCTGGAGGGGGAGGGAGTAGGCTGGGGAGATGATGCAATTAGCCTCACCGAGTGCTTGCCACACCAGCCAGAGTTTGGTCCCCAGAATAATCTGGTGCTCACTTCTAATCCTGGCACCAGGAATACAGGGATAGGCGGATCCCTAGGACTCACTGGCCAACCAGCCACCCACTAGCCAGCCAGCGAGGCCTACTTGGCAAATTCCAGGCCAGTGTGAGACCTATCTCAAAAATCAACACTAGAGTCAGTGAGATGGCTCAGTGGGTAACAATAACTTCTGCAGAGCCTGAAATCCGGGTTCAATTCCTGCAACCCACATGGTGGTCAGAGAACCTGCTCCCTGCAAGCTGTCTTCCGATCTACACACACACACACACACACACACACACACACACATGCACGCACGCACACGCACACACACACACACACACAGACACAAATAAATAATAAGCAAATAAAAGAGTTCTGGAATGGAGATCACAGTCAATGTCAAGATCCTATGTGGCCACTTCCCCACTTGGGGCCACAGTTCCTCAGTGTTTCCATCAGTGAAATGTTCTGGTCTTGACGCTGTGGGGACCCTCTGATCCCCCAGTCTGACTTCCAGGATCTCATGGGTGTTCCATCAACTCCCCTTCCACTTTGGCAGACTCGGGGTGGGGGCGCCCAGCACTGCAGATCTAAGCCAGGTGCCCCCTGACTTCTGTGACATGGCTGGTGAACTGAGCTCAGGCTTATGGGGACGGTGGTGAGAGCAAGTTCTTTCTGCCTTGAGGGACCCGATCCTCCTGGCTGACACAGCCACCTGGATGAATAGGATTCACTGCTCCCCATTTTGCAGATGAGGAAACTGAGCCCAGAGGGCAAGGAAGAGCTGCCCTTGTGTGTGAGCAGCACAACAAAAACCAGTTCACACGAGGGCCTGTGGAGGAAGCCTGGGAAATCCTTCTCCACTGGGGGTCTGACCGCATCCTGGCATCCTCGATTGAGTGAGAAGTAACCAGGCAACAGCAAGAGAGGATTGCTTGTGGTGAATGTGGGGGAAGGGCAGAGGGCAGCCTGGGAGCTAAAGTACTTGCCATAAGACCAGAGTTCAATTCCCAGCACCCACAAAAAAAAAAAAAAAAAAAAAAGTGTGACGGCCCATGCCTCTAATCCAGGCACTTGGGTTTGGGAGTAAAAAACAGGCAGTTCCCTGGAGCTCACTGGACAGTTAATAAAGTGAGTAATGAGCGCTAGGAAAGAGAAAGAGCCTTTGTCTCAAACCATGAGACTGGCTGAAGAAGACCTCTAACACTGACATCTGTCCTCCACGTGTGCTTTCACAAATATCCACTCACACATGCATGAGCACACACCATACACACAAAGCCAGCAGTGTGACATCATATGACAGACTGTCCCCTCCGGCCCTCCTGGCTCCCATCCCTGGGCGTCGCATCCGACTGTCAAGCTTCTCACAGGAGCCCAGCTGGACCTTAAGTGACGTCCTTTGGTGGTTAGCGAGTGGAGCGCTGTGACTTTGGACCTGGGGAAAACAGCTCTGGTCTGGGCTTCCTCATCCTGGGAGGCGGACAGCCCCACTCACCTCATGCAGGAAGCACATGAGGTAGCGGAGGACGGTGTAGTTGTGCTCAGGGAGGCTCTGCAGGATCAGGCGGCAGTGGGTCACACGCAGGCTGCTCTCCACACCTGCAACGGCATGAGGCTGCTGGCTGGGCAGCACAGTTGTGACGCCAGCCTGCCCATATGGCTCTCGCCAGCACCCCACCGCTTCTGCGAGGCTCCTTCCTCCTCTATGTCAAGGCTACGGAAACTACTGCCCGTTGGGAAGCAGGGCGGTGAGTCACACTGCAAACAGGAAAAGGCTAGACCAGGGCCAGGCTGGCAACTTACACACAGACTGCAGTCCACATCTGGCCCAGCGCATTTCTTTGCTAATAAAGGTTTGATTTGTTCTCTCTGCCTCCCAAGCGTTGGCATTAGAGGCGTGTACTGCCATGCCGGCGATCAGTAACATTTACCTGAACACAACCATGGTTGTGTGTTGACACACATAGCCTAGAGCTGCTTGTGGGTTACAAAGATGGGGCCAGCAACTGCCATGGAGACTATGGGGCTAGAACATTTACTCTTTGGCCTCTCTAGGATACACACACCTGCCTATGGTTCTCAGGACACATTCGGGGGTGGAGTTAGGGGGATGGATCTGTTTCCCACACGCACCCTCACTTCCCACCTTTGCCCTCTTGTTTGAGGCAAGGTCTCACATGTTCTAGACTGGCCTCAAACTTGCTATATAGCTGAGGATACCCTTGAACTCCTTCCTGGTCCTCCAGCCTCCACTTCCCAAGTGCTGGGATTATAGGTGTATGCCACTATTCCTGGTTTATGTAGCTCCAGGGATGGAGACTCTGTCAACCAATCTACATCCCCAGACCTTCCATCCACAGATGTACACAAGCCTGTTCCAGAGCCCCCGGCCTCTGACATACTGCTGCTCCCTGTTAAGCCTGTGCAGTGACCAGGAGACCCTGGAACTGTACAACTGCTCCCCCGGGACACAGGATTCCTGACTATGAAAAGCTTGAGGGCTTTCTAATAAATGCCATCGTCTTGGGGAACTGAGCTGTGGTTGCTTGGTAATCTCAGTGGACGAGAAGTTTCTTTGCAATTCACATTTCCAAGAAAACGAGTAGCCACCAGCTCCAGGCTGCAAATGACACTGTCTCAAGCCTATCTTCAGAGAACAATGGCTGCAGAGAAGACATGGGGGAGACACTGGCCACCTTGGCTATCACGGTGGTCATTCTTACCCCTTCCCAGGGAAGCAGGCAGAGCAGCAGAATGTCACAACTCTGACTCTGTGACAGCAGTCAGCAGAGCATAGTCTTAATTGCTTTGTGCCAAGGGTGACCTTGAGGTCCTGACCCTCCTGCCTCTGCCTTCCAAGTGCAGGAGTTGCATCTGCATGGCACCATGCCTACTTTATTTGGTGCTGGGGACGAGACCTGGGGCTTCTTGCATGCTAGGTGAGTGCTGTGTTCACTGAGCTGCATCAAGCCCTGTGTGTACTTTTCATTCTCAGATAAGCCCTCGTGGATGCAGAAGAGGGAAGAGAGCACAGAAGGGCTGCGTGGCTTGTGCCAGGTCACACCACTGGTGACCGTGACTTGAGGCCCAGTCAGCTCTGGGCCAGGCTGATGACTCTCCTGACTTCTTGGTCATCAGCAGTGTTCTCCTTGTCTCTGGAGACTACAGCCTTTAGGAAGCTTCCATAGAGCTCCCAGTAAGGGCCTGTATACTTCACTTGAAGGAGAATGTAGCCACCTGGGTAGGGCCACCAGGCAAGCTAGAGTCATTTTCCCCAACCCCAAGGACAATATGGTTTGTTTAATGTCAGCAGCAGCCCACAGCCTCACTGAATAGAGGGGTGGCCCCAAGTTCCCCTCTATTGACCCACAGGGCCAGACTAGTAATGGGCCAAGGTAGGGTGGACACTACCTCAGCCAAAACAGAGGCTGACCAGGAGGCCAGGGTTCTCATGGGTACCTACTGGTGATCCCGAGAATCTGCTCATAGGCTTGGAAGGTCAGCAGCGGCTGGGGCAGCTCTCGCAGAAAGGTCTTCAGGATCACGGCTGGGACATGCATGTCTCCGTAGTCATCAAAGTTCACCGGCTTCCCTGAACACAGGACATGGCACGGCTGAGCAGCTCACTCAGTCCATGGCTTGGAAGCTGGAGGGGGGAGGTGTAGGTCACAGCCATATGTCCCAGGGATGCCTCTGTCCCCACGTGGGGGGGGTGCTGTTCCCCACCAGTTTCCCTCTTCTGCTACTGTCTCCCTCTTCCAGGGTGCCCACAGAGCCAGCTATTGGTTCCCTCTAGGTAAGGCTGGGCTCTGGAAGGAGTTTGAGCTCCAAGGTCAGGGCTTTGGCTCTGGGGCTACACACACAGAGCCAGGCTAATGTCTAAATGCCCAGATCAGAACCGAGTGGGCCTAGTGTTTGATGAGTGAATATGCAATCACGGGAACATGGAGGGCTCAAGCAGGGATGGGGGCAAGTGTTCCTGGGAGCAAGACAGCCACTTGCTTAGTGTTATTTTAGGGGTACCCCCAGCTCAGATGTCAGTTCTTTGTGTGTGCAAAGGTCCTGTGGCCACCTTGGGTGTATGTGCATGCCTATGGAGAGCCATAAACGTGATTTCTCTACCTTGAAGTGTCAGCTCAAGACATGTGGCCACCTGCTGTCAGTGGAGAAGGCGAAAGGGCAGCGAGGGCTGCCTTCCCGCAGGCTGAGGTCAGGACACAGGACTCCTTGCCCTACAATGGGATGGTGGTCGGAGTTCCCAGGCAGCAGCCCCGACCAGGCCTGTTCCTGGGGCTAGGTGGGGTACACAGTTGCCGAGGACTTGGGGGGTGGCAGTTGAGAGTCTGGCAGGAGGGAGGGGTCTGGGGCATCACCTTGATCATACAACCGCTGCACCTGGCGGACAGTCTGGGCACTGGCAGATCTCCGGAACAGACCCTCAGTGTGTAGCCCTGCAAGAAGAAAAGACTTGTAGGAGTGAACCCCACAAAGCTATCTGCCCATGAGGGCAGGGATATGTAAACTAACACAGGTAGATATAAAAGGAAGTGAAAGGAAAAGGAACGCCCCTTTTTCTCTTGGAAGCCAGCCACGCTTCTAACTCCTAGCTAGTGCGACTCTCTTTCTGGTAAATAAATATATTGTTTTCCTTATAGCGTTGAATATCCTCGTTAAGACTGGACATCTCAGGTCCCAGAACTCTGGCCTTCCTGAGATTCTATGACTCCCCTGTCTGCGGCATCAACTTCTGGGGGTGACAGGTCAGGCTTTTCCAGTCACCCGATGTACCACCTCTGGGCCCTCCCTCCCAAGGAGAGGGAAATGCAGAAACAGACAGTCCTGAGCTCCAGTTGCTCCTGCCTCCTAGCAGCTATGTGACCCCAAAGAAAATCCTCGGCTTTTCTTCTATCTAGCATCACCAGTTGGTTGCCTTCCTGCCAGGCCCCTGCTGGCTTCACAACCAGGAAAGAAAGCCAGTCCCGAGCCTACTCCATGTGGGGAAACAGAACCCCATAACACATGGGGACACTGGGCAGCAACCTGGAGGCTGAAGTCCTTCTGGTCTGTCTTGCCTCTCCTTCCTAGCTTTCTCACAGACCCACAGCCATGCACATACACCCAAGGTGGCCACAGGACCTTTGCGCACGCAATGATTCTTCTGTCTTCCGGCCACGATCTCAGAAAGCTGTAAGACCCAAGCCTTCCAAGCCACAGGGCACAACCATCCATGGGCAATGGAGCCCCCAGACCCAGGCTCAACCCAGTCAATGAATCCACTGCTCACAGGGGTGCACACACCCAACAACTGTGTGAATCAGGCATTGGTATTAACAGATCGGGGAACTGATAAAGTAAGCAGCTGGCTCGAGGTCACAAAGCCATCATATGAGACACACACACACACACACACACACACACACACACACACACACACACACACATTTAAAGCCGGACCATCTAAGGCCACACCCGGGAGCCACTGTGTCTACACATCATGTGCTTGCTCAGGCCACAGTTCCAGCAGCACCTGGCTTGTGGGGTGTTTGGGATCTGAACCGAAGCCCTTGGAAAGGCGCTGTTGAGTGTCCCGGCAGGAGCTAGCTCCTTACCTTTCTCCCTCAGGTACGTCACTGTCCACTGCAGCACAGGGGGGATGAGTTCACCTTGATTTTTGTCTTTGAGGCTGAAGGAGAAGAAAGTACTGGCTTATTCCAGACCTTGATGGCAGGCGCGGCCAGGGGAAGGCACTTGGATTCCCCATTCCAAGAAAATACAACATCAAGGAGCGTCCAGGGAGAGACAGTCTCAGACCCCATGAAGCTGCCACAAGAGTTCAAACATTTGGAAGGACAACACAGGCTGGGTCTGCACCCAGAATATACTGTGGAGAATGCTGAGGGGCTGCAGGCTTCCCCAGGGGGCTACTACAAGGCAGAGGTTTTGAGGGATGAATAGGAGCTTGCCAGAGGGCAAACGAGAAAAAAAAAGCATTATAGACAAGAAGACACACATAGGTACAAAAAAATCTGACTGTGACTATGATTATGAACTCAGGAGACCAGACTCATCCAATTTTTAAAAAGTACTTGCTGAGAATGGTGTCACACACCTTTAATCCCAGCACTCTGGAGGCAGAGGCAGACAGATGGATCCTGGTCTACATAGTGAGTTCCAGGTCAGCCAAGACTAGAGAGAGACCCTGTCTCAATAAAACAAAACAAAACAAAAGTACATGATAAAACCATGGGGCTTGAGACACAGTAGCAGCAGATATTGAGAAGGACTTGGTGTAGATTCCGAGTCCTCGGTATCTAGCGCTGACTGGGGACCACAGTGGAGGGATAGACTACAGTGTCTTAGGACAAGTGTCTTTGTGTCACCTTCACTTGCAGGGGGGTTGCCTGTCAGTGTCCTGCCATGGACTGGCCCACACAACCCGCTGTGGGACATACACAGACATAACACACACATCTTGTAAGACCTACTGACTGGGTTATGCTTGCTCCTGCCCTTACCAGGGGAACAGAGGTCCTGGGTGGAGGCCACTACTCTGGCCTGGTGTCAAAAATGACAAGATACATAAAATGAGCTGAACCCCAGTTGCTCTACACACTTCATGGAATCCAGGAAAGAATTCCTCCTTCTGTAACATGCTGAGATGAAGACCACTCGTTACGCAGCATTACCAGAGACAGCTGGCTGAGACACACTTGCTGCTTGTGGGGCTAGGCCCAGAACTACAGGGAAAGGGCCTTTGGGTCTCCTGAAGAGGAAGGTGGATTAGGACACTGAGATACAGGGAACGGGTGCAAATACAGAAAGCACCCACTCTGCTTTATGAGACTGAGATAAATTTTTGTAGATGGGGAAACTGAGGCACAGATGGCTTACATGACTTGTTCGGTGGAGTGCAGAGCAGAGATTTGAACCCAGGCAGGCTCCAGAATCTCACCTCTTCACCATTCCATTCATTCTGTGACTTAAGAGTGTCAGGGTCACCATGTACACATGAGCTGGACACCAGCTCAGTAACAATCCATTTAGAGTGTAAACCCAGACAGAGGCAGAGAGCAGGGAGGTGGAGTGTGAGCAGCAGCCCTGATTCTTCCAGCACAGACCTGGCTGAGCCTTAAGTGAGTGTCATTCCAGAGCTGTCTCCTGGGCTGGCTGAGCCTTAAGTGAGTGTCATTCCAGAGCTGTCTCCAGGGCTGGCTGTGGGATTATCAGGGTGACACGTGAAACATCCTCCAGTCTGCAAGCAGTCAGCAAACCTGCTCTGTTCCCGTGTGAACAGTCCCTGGATTTTTAGGGATAACCCTTAAATACTTGGCTAAGTCCAACCCCAGTGCCCATGTCACAGCAGTGATGGCCTTCACACACCCTGACTCCGTGTGTGGTTTGGCTTCATGGATATCTTTCTCTCTGCTAGAACCACACACATAGGACCCTGGGCAGTCACTGAGTAGCCATGAGACTGGCCCTGCCTCCCAAGAAGCCCAGGAATGGCTTCCACGCCTGTCCCATGGCAGCTTCCTCTTTGCCAGCTGTTGAGGGGGTGATGTCCCAGGGGGGAGGAGGGGACGACAGGGCAGTGGCAACAGGTGCTGCATCCCTGATTTCTAGGAAGGCAGATGAACCGAGCCAGCCCTTCCCAAAGCTGTGCTGCTGCCAGCCAGATCCTTAGCTTCCTGAGCCTCCGGCTTCCTGGTTCTGGAAAGCAAGGGTGCTTGCTGGCAGTCCTCTCAGGGCCTGAGGGGTATAGAGGTGTTGTTATATAAGAAGCCAATGGTGCTGGTGACAGAAATGAATCTCAGGCCAGGACCGAGTGGTGTCCCCCTAAGCAGATCACAAATAATCCACAGCAGAAGGGAACACTGGGACCCAGTGAGCTGTGATGGCATCCAGGTCACACGGTAGTGATCAGGCTGGCCATCATTCAGGGAGAGCCCTGCTCAGCATGTGACAAGGCTGAGCCACTAAACACCCCCTTTGCCTGGGACTTCGCTGCACTTTGCTGTTTAAAGCAGACCCTTCAGGGACTCGCAGTGCCTTCGGGACCATCCAACCCCGCCTCCTCTGGCAGTGGAAAACCCAGGTCCCCCAAGGGGAGAGATTTTCCCAGTCTTGGGTCCACTGGCCTCTGGACCTAAGGAGTGGCGTTCTACCTCCACCTGTCAGAGCTTATAGCATCAGGGGACCTGGCCAGAAGTTGCTGATACCCACAGGGCACCCCCAGTTCTGAGTCTCTGCAAGCACCCTGTAGTCCCAAGTCCCTACTTGCTGGCCCCTACATAGCTCCATGGTCTCACAGTCAGTATGGAGAACAACAATTATCTCCTCCAGGAGAGCAGATGGGTCCCACTCACTTCCTGTCCAGGAGGGCAATGGGGGAATGTCACACCATGTCCCTCCTGAGCACCTCAATAGCACAGGCCAGGGTCAGGTCTCTGTAAAGATGCTTGGGGCACATTTAACACATCCCCTGAGCTGAGGTTCCAAGGGGGCACCTCCAGAAGCAGAGCAGGACAGAGAGCAATGTCCGGGCAGATGGGGATTCTCTGCTCCTAAGCCTGCCCATCCCCTGGGAGAAGGGCTTGGCGTCAGTCAGAGCGGGATTTTTCCTACTTCTGCATGCATTGTATGCGGTGAATGCACAAACAGGAGTGCGGGAGTAGGGAGGGGAAAACACTGCAGCGAAGCCGGTTACAGGCAGTGTGAGCGCCTGGGTCTGTCCCAGGGCATTGGCTTTTCCAGGCCTCCAAGGCAGTCAGTGTCTCCTGAGCCTATCCCAGACCTCTGAGATTCAGTTCCCACGATGGGAGGAACGGCTGCACCGCCCACCACCACAGAACTCCTTGGCTACAAGGTCAGCCTAGGCAGCCAGACAGTGCCAATGGGTTGGTGGCAGGTGGCTGTGCATCACATGTCTTTGGAAGTCTGTTAGTGGCATCATTTCATCCCCATTTTTGTAGAGGACAAACAGAAGCCCAGAGAGGTAAATTATTTTTACTTCAAGTCACATTGCCTAATGTGGGCTACAGCTAGGGTTGAAATCAGGCTAAAAGATGGCTCAGCAGTCAATTGTGAGCAGTCTCCTATCCAAGGGACCTCAGTTCAGTTCCCAATACCCGTGTGTATGTGTGTGTGTGTGTGTGTGTATGCGTGCGTGCGTGCGTGTGTGTGTTGAGATAGAACTCTCTATATATCGCTGGCTGTCCTGAAACTCACTCTGTAGACCAGGCTGGCCATGAATTCACAGATCTCCACCTGCCTCTGCCTCCTGAGTACTGGGTTTAAAAGCCTGTGCCAACACACCTGGCAACACACAAAATACACAGACTAGAGCTTGTTAACTGAGTTGGGGGTCTGTAGGCAGAGACGGAATGTTCTGGCATTAGACAATGGTGGCATCGCCCACCGCTGTGACAACCGTCATCCACAGAATGGCATACTTAGAAAAAAAAGGAAGGTTACCCAATAATCCAGGCCTGCACAGCTCCTGGATTCATGCACACGTCAGTCCTACATCTGGTCACTGAACCCTGCTCTGAGGAACAGGTGGGTGACGTGGGTATGAACACGAGTGTGTGGAGGGGAGAAGTCTACACACCCTGTTTTGTGTGAAAGGCTTCCTGGAGGAGGGGATAGCAAAGAGTGCATATTCTGCATGCTCTGTGGCAAAGGCCCATGGTCACAGGCTGCTGGATGGGGTTAGTGAGGAGGCAGTGGTTCATATCTAGACTTCCTTTTCCCAGACTCACAACTTCCCAGAGGGGACTCACATCTCTATCCTCCCTCCTCGGGAACGGCAAGCAAGCCTTGATATTTCTCCAGTGCTAGGGACGGAACCCCGGGCTTTGCACTTATAGGCAAACCCCTCTGAGCCCTGGCCTAGCCGGAGTGAGACCTCCAACTCCCTGACTTTGCCTTCCTCTGTTGGCTTAAGCAGCTCGTTTCAAGTGATGGCTTTCTGTTGTGAACTTAAATCAGCAAATTAACATTGGCGAATAGGCTTTGGTTATGAATTTTAATGTCTCCCATTCATTCGCAGTCCAAACAAATTAGATATCTGGTGCTTTATTTAATACGTTTATTGCCATTTTATTATAGTCATTGGCAATGAGACAACATAAAATATTAATTTAAAGGAGCAATCACACAGATTATCTCTTAAAGTGGCATGCACGGAATGTATTCAAAGGCATCTGACGCTGCTTGCTGTTCCCTAAAGAGATAATGAAGTGGATTTTTCTGTGTGGCGTTGGAGTGGATCGTGGCGGTAATGCACACTAGGCAAGAGCTCTGCCACCAAGCTGTACCCATCTGTCTGTCTGTCCAATGTACCGATGGTTAAGAGCAGTACCTGGTCCTGGAACAACAGTAACTAGCAATGTGACAGTTCCAGCAGCGTCCTGTCCACTGACAACCTACCCTGCAAGTCAACATACCCTGCAAGTCCTCAGGTCACAAGACCAAGGTGTCCCTTGTGGCCTGGTTGTATGTCTGTTTGCTTCAGAAGGAAATACCCCCTCCTGAAGTGAGCAATGGTTAGGATACATGTTTGGGGCTTTCTACAAATCTTACAGGGAGCTCCAGGGGTGCAGCTTTCCTGGACCACCTCCTGAGCTGTCTGTGGAGCTTCTCAGAGATGCAGTTGCCCGAGTCACCTATGCCCCCATGGGTGACCCCATCAATGCACTGGTCTACAGGGTAGACTTGAACAGAGACCCCTCTTTAGTCTGTTAATCTCTCCTATCTGAGGTGAACTTTAAAAACAACCTTCTTCAGAAATGGAGAGACAGCTCAGCAGTTGCAAGCACTGTCCACTCTTCTAGAGGACCCAGGTTTAATTCCTATCACCCACCTGGCATCTCACAACCATCTGTAACCTTGGTTCCAGGGGACCTGATGAGCCCTTCTGGTCTCCATAGGAACCAGACACACACATAGTGTACAGGCACATGCATACAGGAAAAATACCCACACACATACAACCAAACAAAAACCAAATCTTCTCCCAAGAAGGTAGTCAGTCACACAGTAGAGCTGAGAGACCAATGACAGCCACCAAAAGTTTCCTGTACACATCACTCAGGTGTGCATCGTACAAGCCTGTGTGTTACACTTGTTTTTCACTTTCAAATGGGGGTGTGTGTGTGTGTGTGTGGTTGTGAGTGTGAGGGGGACTAAGGACAACCTGGGGTGACATTCTTCACTGTGCATGCTAGTTAGGTTAGGCCAGCTGGCCAGTGAGCTCCAGATGTGTCTCTGTCTCCACAGTCTTGGGATCACAGGTGCACAGCACACCATAGAATATGATGAAACACAGTGTGTTCTGGCAACATGGCAAGTGCCCCTAGCCCCATTTTCGGTTTTGATTTTTACAGATAAGAAGACAGGTGTCTCTGCAGGGTATAATGGGCATGGCTGGAGCCTCTACACTAAGGAACTCTGAGTGGCAGAGCCCCTGGGGACATCAGCAGGCCTCAGAAACATTGTGAAAATTGTCACTTGATAGTCTGGGTCTCCCAGTGACAAGCTCTCACGGAGATCCCTAGAGATACTTGTGGTCACTGTCCTACCTGCCTTTAGGGTGGCCACCAGGGGCATCTGTGATGTGTGGACCCACCAGGGAGTCACAGCAGCATACTCTTTAGTGGCGAGTTTGTGTTCCAGTTTGGGGGCCAACTATTTCACCATATACTGCACTTTCTCTCTGAGAACATGTCTGGGTGGGGAGGCACTACGCGGTCCAGTAGGAGCAGTCACATGGGCTATTCAAGTTGTTCAAACAGGAAGTGGTCATGCACTCACCCAACCTGGAGTGGGTCCTGCTGACCGTGCTCATCACAGCAGAAAGCCCCATTGGACAGTGCTGATCCAGGGACACACACATAGGCAGTAACAGTCCTCTTTTGTGATATCCCAAAATGCCCCCCTCCTCCCCGGCAGACTCATCCTGCGTGGTCCACTTGGGTCACCAGGCACACCCCTGTCTTGCTCAGGGAACTCTGTTCCTTGCTAGCAGGTACAGAATCACATGACAGCTTCCCTTCCACCTCCTGTTGCTTCCCAGCAGCTGTGATGTCTGATTAGCCTAAAACATCACCTGACTTGCCTTACAGTTTGAGTCTAGGTGTGGGGCTGGTACCTGGAGGCTCCAGGGACGTACTCTTTGCTTTTCCAGCTTCACAGCTTCTTGCTAATATAACCCTGGGATGCCCTGGGCTCACCAAGGTAACCCAGAGAGCCCCCATCTCAATCTCTAATCACATCTGCAAGGTCCTTCTTAGAAGCCAGGTGCAGCCACCGGCTCTAGGGGTTAGGAGGTGACATGTACTGGGTACACTTTGTCTTCCATGCATGCAGGGTGCATCGCAGGCCGTTCGAGCACGCCAATAGTTCTTATCCTAGAGCCCATAGGAGGACATCAGGAGCCCTTCCCTGATGATTCAGGAAGGACAAGGGCAAGCTTGAACCCCCACCAAACTTCCCTTAAACTCTTCCCAAGTCTGCGTGGACCTTAAGGATGGCCAGAGTCTTAAGTGAAAAACCAAATCTCATGTGCATTTCCAATGCAAAGCAAATGGCCGAGGTAGAACATGCAACAGGCCTCGGACACCTGCCTGTGCGCAGCAGGCCCAGCTCTTCCTGAGCGCTGTGGGTGATCTGACTGCTTCGGCTGCTGTAGGATAAAACATTGCCTTGGGGGCTGGAGAGATGGCTCAGAGGTTAAGAGCACTGGCTGCTCTTCCAAAGGACCTGGGTTTAATTCCCAGCACCCACATGGCAGTTCACAACTGTCTGTAACGCTAGTTCCAGGGGATCTGACACCCTCATACACAGACATACATGCAGGCAAAACAACAATGAACAAATAAATAAGTAAATATGTTTTTTTCAATTGCCTTGGATTTTCATTGGACAGGTCTACTACCAGGACAGGAGACCCAAAGAGGGACAAACTCGCAACCCAGAAGGTGAGGCTAGAACCTGGATTAGGGCTGGGCTGGGCTGATTGGGCACCAGGGAAGGCTTCTGGAGGAGGAGTCCCAGATGAGTGGGAATGAAGTTGGCCTGGCAAACATGTAGGGGAAGATGGAAGACCCACTAAAGTCAAAGTTCCATGAGAGTGCATCTCACTTGGAAGATGACAGGAGGGGTCCTAACCAGAGGCCTGAAGGCCAGGGAGCCAGACCTGAAGGGTGACCAGAAAGCTCTTGCCCTCTACACACACACACACACACACACACACACACACACACACACACACACACACCACTCAGAGCAGTGGTCACTCAGCCTCAGTGGGGACTTGGCTCTTGCCTCCTGTAGAGTTAAACTTAGTCACTGCAGGCAGAGGGCCAGGGGCAACCTCCCAGGACACAGAAGGGTCCCAGTGTTCAAGGTAGCCGAGGAGCCTTTCCCCCCACCCCCATCACTTACTATTGCAGGCTAACACCAAACTGCTGGGTGGGCAGAGGCGGGCGAGGTGGCGGAGTCTTAGTGGGAGGGGGCAGATGGCCTTTGTGCAGGTTTTGCAGCTTCTCGTCATACCTGTGGACACAACAGGAGAGCGTCACCTCACAAGGGGACAGGCTTTTGGCCATGGAAACCATCTCCAAGCGCTCTACGTGGACCAGGCTTCAATGGGAAACACACAGTCCTCTGTGCCCTGTCTAAGTTTAGAGGTCCTGGGCGGGGCCGCACCTTCAGAGGGAAGTGAAGCGCTCAGAGTCAGACCAGGCTCGGGAGCCCTGCTGGAGCTGGCATGCCTGGCACAGGCCTGAAGCTAGGGGGCTCCTCTACAACTGAGACCCTGTGCTCTGGCTTGCCACAGACACTCAGTGAGACATTCAGCAGGAGCTGACCGGAAGCTAGCTGTCTTCCGGAGCCCCTGCGCCTGCCACTCCTGGATCATTTCATTCTACACACAGCTCGTCTGCTCACCAGGGATCCCCTTTCATATCCGGCTCCGAAGCAGAACTGCAAAGCCGTGCCTCAGCGTGTTTTTAATCAGTTTTGCACTGGCAGTGAGAAGAGCGAGCCTCCCGCCCACGCGCAGCCTTCAAGGGTCGGTCTCCCGCGCATGCGTGTGGATAGTAGACCCCCCCCACCCCCAGAGCCATGCCTGGGGATGGTGGGCACTCACCGTATTACTTCTGGGGGGATGAGCAGCTGGTCGCACTGAAGATGTTCTCGGAGCTCACGCAGGCTGCTGCAGTAGGTGACCTTTTTCCCAAACTTGTGACTAAGGAAGGAGAAACAAGAGAATAAAAGAATGAGGGGAAGGAGAAAGGGCTGCGGGAGTTGGAGTGCCGCACATAAGACAGGCCATGCACTGAGACCCGGAATGCGCCAAAGGCCCTGAAGGCTTGCTCACCTGTAGAAAGTAGCTATTGGTCTCCAGTTTGAACTGGCTGTGAATTTACATAGAGCAGACAGCATAGGAGCCCCTTGCTGTGTGGAAAGGATGTAGGTGTCTTAGTTTCTCTTCCTGCTGCCATGATAAAACTCAGACAAAAGCAACTTAAGGGAAGGTAACTTATGTCAGCTGGAGGTTCAAGGTCCTGTCCATCATGACAGCGAAGTCAGGACAGCAAGAGCTCTAGGCAGCCCTTCACATTATGTCTGGGCCAGAAGAAAAGGCACGCATGCCCACAGGGGGGAGGTTGTCCCACCTCAATTTATGAGATAATCCCTCCCAGTCATTCCCAGAGGTCCCTCTCCTGTGTGAGTCTATATCCTGCCAGGATGACCTTAATCACCACTGTGCAAGGCTCAGAGGGCCAGTGGACTGAGCTTACCTGTTTGGAGACACCATGGTCCCAGGTGGTTTTGTGTTGAGCCTTCTTCCCTGCTCCCTGACCCCACACAGAGACAGGGCAGGGACCTTGGGAGACTCCCCAGGGGTGTCTCAAGAGGCCATGGGGAGACAGCATAGCCTCTGCCATCAATTCTATCTGCTCCCAGAAATCTGGGACAAGTCCCTTGACCTGCCAAGGCAAGGCCTGGGTCCCGCTGATACAAACTCTGAACTTGAGTCATTTTGCAACATTGCAATGACCAAGAAAAAAAGGCAGGTTACATAAAGGCGCCAGTGTTGTACCGTTGGAGATACTTTGGCAGCCTGATTTTTGTTGTGACTCATAGCTGGGTACAGAGGCCACACTAGCTGGCATGCTAATGTGGATAGGAACATTCCACAAGCTCCCAGCCCCAGACGAAGAGCCAAAGGTGGTAAATGGTTGCTGAAAAAGGAAGAATCAATTTTTCCATGGAGGAGCCCTTACATCATAGACCCAATTCCAAGTGGTCAGCCCTGGACATCTCTACAGGGGAGCAACAAGTGTAATTGCCCATGTAGTGTGTCTTTGGATGCTATCGTGTTTAAAATGCTTAGTTTTTGAGAATTGTTATTTAAATTGTTGAATCAAGTTTCATTCTTCAAAAAAAAAATCATTAAATGAGTTTGGCTTGTGAGTAGGACAGGATTTCCAGCCATTTCTGAACTGTGTGTAAGCAGGTATTTGCTACTTTCACTGAACATTTATACAAAGCACTGACCACCTCCGAGGAAATGCTAAAGATGCTGCACCTGTTGTCTTATCAGCTATTCAGCTAGGACTTGGTTCTTCATGTAAAAACAAGGATACCCATCTTACTAGTATGTGAATTTGCTTTTGTCTTTAATAAATTTGCTATATACAGTTTATGTGTGTGTGCGCGCACACATGCACATAAGGAACTATTGAAAATAAATTTCTTCATAAATTAAAAAAAAAAAGGCAAGTTGCGTGCTCAGGAATGCCAGTTCTGCTGTGTTTAGAACAATCTGTGTGTTCTTCACTTTATAGATAAGGTAGAATTAGCAGTCCAAACAAAACAAGACCTCAGGGATCGTGATAAGTGTTACACCCCTGTGAACAGTATAGAATTCTGGGTCCTGAGCCAACTCCAGCCTAAACTACTTCCCACACCCCAAGGGAGGCCAAAGCCTGTGCACTGGCTCCCTCTGGTGGACAAGAGTGAATTGGACCTGGAAGCCAGATTTCAGCCTCAAGCAAGGCAGTTAGTTTCACAAACTGCAAGGGCTGTGGAAGAGCACAGGCACTGGGTCCTGAGGAAGGGGTTGGAGCAGGTCCTGTGCGATGTCCTTACCACCTGTGCATCCAGATAACAGACAACTCAGGGACAGTCTGGCCTCTGCTCTGAGGACACTAAAGGTTCCTCTGGGGTGTGAAAGGCTGTTAATGCTTTGGGTTGGACAAGAGGAGCCCACTGAGCCTTCAAGGGGCCTAGCTGTTTTGTGGAATTGTCCAGTGATATCTGCTTCAGCCCTGTAGGGTCCTCCCATGCCACTCAGGAGGCACACACACCCTTTCTCTGTGAAGCTGCCTGACAACTCCGGCAAGGGAGTCACCCTCTGGGCGAGTAGACATGACCCATCTGGCCTTTGACACTGGTGAAAGGGCCTAGGCAGCTCAGTCAGGAATTCCAACACAGGCATGGGACAGGGTTTCTGTCACAGCCTCAGCTTCCAGGAGAAACCGAGTCAGGATGATTCTCAGGACCCAGGTCAAGCCTGTTTGGTCCACCCTTCATGCTGGGTTCTGTTGTTGGATCCCAGTCCTGAGTCCTTTACTGGCTGTGTGACCCCAGGAGACTGTATAACCTCTCTGAGCACCAGCCTCCCCTGTTTACAAGTAGAGAAGGCATGGGTGACCACGTAAGATGGTTTTGGTGTATGTTACCTAAGGTAAATAGATAATCCAATCCCAAAAAGGACAGTTTAAACCATTCTAGAATAAATCAGGCAGGGTGGGTCACGCCACATTCCATAGAGTACCAGGGCAGTGGGGAGGCAGGCTGAGCTTCAGGGCAGCTGAAAGGGAGGGATGAGGCTTGAGGTACGAACACGCTGCAGCATTGCCCAGGAGCCACTGATGACGATGATGATGGATGTGTGTGTGATGATGATGATGATGTGTGTGATGATGATGTGTGTGATGATGATGATGATGTGTGTGATGATGTGTGTGTGATGATGATGATGACGTGTGTGATGATGATGATGTGTGTGATGATGATGATGTGTCTGATGTGTGTGTGTGTGTGTGCACGCACGCATGTGTATACACATGCACACAGCAGTGAAAATGTGTGGAGTAAACGTGTGTGCCCACATCAGCGCAGGCAGATGTTCAAGAGCGTGTAGTAGCGGGGTCCTGGGGTCCTCAGATATAGATGGGTGGTCCACAGGCAGCAGTCAGGGACCCAGGGCAAACTAAACAACTTAAAACGGCAGCAGCGCGCCCTCCATAGGTCCAGGTCAGTGGGGGAGTCCGGGAGTGGGCGAGGCTGCAGTCCTTTGATTCTTGCACTTCCGAGAGGCGCCTGTGCCCCTAGATGTGGGACTCCTGCCTCCACCTTCAAAGCCAGCAGGGTGGCATCTTTGAACTTCTTTCCTGACATTGCTGGCAAAGACTATCCATTAAAGACCCCAGAGACCACCTCCCAGTAGAACGTCCCAAGTTGTCTTCTGTCTGTAACTGCTTGCCTTAATCTCATCTGCATAGCCCCTGTGCTATGGAATGTGACATACTTGCAGACTCTGGGACCCAAGTTCAGAGACCTCTAAGGCCGTTCGTTGTCCAGTGAAAAAGGGTCCTCAGGCCCCAAGGACTGTGTTCTGAAGGCTGCGTGTGGTGACAGAGACTTGAGGACACAGCAAGGTGAGACACATAGCTTAGTTCCAGGAGCAATCGTTATAACTAAACTTTAAAAGCTTTACATCACCAGTAGATGCCCTTTAAAAAGGACATAACCATTGAATATCTCCCAACAACTTCTGAAAAATCACTCAAAAGATTGCAAAGTATCCTTTTTAATTTCTAATTTTTGAGGCTTAACTTCTTTAGGCTATAACATATGTACCAAATACCTCTTGAAAATTACTTAAGGTGTGTGAGCAGCAGTCTTTCCTAATCCAACTTGTAAAGTTCTCACTAGCTGACAAGGCCTCATTTGCATCTTAGCTTACATGACCTAATTTGCATCTACACTGACACCTCTGTGGGTGGGGCCTAACAGGAGGGCAGTTCCCCGAGGCTTCTCAAAAGCCTTTTTTCAAATCCTGAAGCTTAGTCCTCAAAGAGTCAGGTAGGAGATGGGGAATGCAGGAGAAACGGAGTTTTCCATGTTTTCCATGTGGCTGGTGGGTTGGGCTGCCTTCCTGAAGTCAGAGGGGAAATGGGAACGTACAGAATTGCTGTGGACTATTCCTGTACACTGTGTAAATTATGCTCTGATTGGTTTAATAAAGAAGCCGAATGACCAACAGCCACATAGGATAAGGTTAGGCAGAAAAGCCAAACTAAGGAAGGGGAAAGGAAGGGCGGAGTCCAGGAGATGCGAGCCAGCTGCCAAGAGAACAAGATGTTCTTGAGGACAGGTAAAAAGCCACGAGCCGTGTAGCAAAGCATAGATAAAATGATGCGCTAATTTAAAGGTGAGAGTTAGATAGTAATAAGCCTCAGCTGTTGGTAGAGCATTAATAATTAATATAAGCCTCAGAGTGATTATTTGGAAGCAGTTATGGGATGGGGCAGGACAGAGAGACTTCTGTTTACAGAGAATGATGCAATGCCTGACCCTCTCTCTCTCTGTCCTGCCTTCTCTCCTATACACAAGGCACAGCACGAGCCTTCTGTGTGGCCATGGGCTTGAGAGAGCCGAGTGCATTATCAGTGACAGGCTTCTGAGCCACTGTGTGTAGAGCAGGAGGAAGGAGGAAGGGGGTGACAGGGACATGCTGGAGGAGGAGACAGCAAAGGCTTTTGAGGTCGGTGTCCAGCAAGGCGTGATCACCCCTATGTGTGCGCCAAAATGCTCCTTCTGAAAACCCTCCTGGAGGGACACTGCCACCCCTCTCTGGATGCGTACCTCACCTGACTGTCCCAACCTGCCCCATTCAAATACTGGGTCCTCTTGAACGAAGCGCTCCCACCCACCATGTGGCTGGGTGCAGTTTGTGCCTGACGCTTGTGGCTAAATGGAGAGGATGTTAAGATGCCCATGGGGCCCTGACAGAGCCAAGCCTTGTGATCAGTTCTTCCCAGGGCTGCCCCGAGAAATCATTGTCCAGTGAGAAAGAGCCAGACATCCTGGAAAGAGCTAACAGAAGTCCCCAAATTTCTGGGCTGTTTGCCCAGGTACAGGCAGTAAAAGATTAGTCCACGGACTTGAGGCACCCATCCTGAGCTTCCAGGAAAGTCTCTGTTCCAGAGAGGAAGCCTGGAACATGGCCATGGGTCAAATCCCAGTGTATACCAGCAGGTGATTGAGGCAGGGCCTCACTGGGCTGTGTGTCTGCACCCAGAGGGAGTGGAGACAGAGTCACTGGGGCCAGCATCCACACCTACAGGATCAACCCTAAGAAAACAGCTGGGTGGGTCTTAGGAACAAAGCTGGGCTTCCTCACCATGTCACAATCAGCCGCAGGGGACAGGCTGTCCCAGGTCATTTCCCAAAGACAGAAGATGGGCGCCCACGTGCCTAAGTCCCAGCCTCTGTATTTACACGGTTACCCTGCTGTGTAAACTGGAGCCCTTCCTGCGCTTTGTGAACTTGACAAGACACAGACAGAAAATGAGGGCATTCGGGTCATGGGGTACTTAAAACACCAGCTGCGATATCAATGTCACAGGCCAGTGTTCCCGTCCACAACCTCAGAGAGTCAGAGTGTGTGGCCTGGGTGGCCATGTGACCCCAGAAAACCCGTGTGTGCCTCAGAGACAGACCTGCATGGAGCCCTCATGGAGAGGCGTGCCTCAGAGATGGTGGTGTGGGGTTCTAGAGCGCATGCTCACCTGATGAGGGGCTTGAAGATGTTCCACAGAGCCTTGATGAAGCTGGTGGGGTGCACAACATAGAGCGCCTTCAGGTTCTTCTTGTACCTAAGGAGGGAAAGGTAAGGTGACTGCAGCTCCCCCAACTCCAGCACACTCCACACTGAGGGCCTCGCAGCAGGACCGAGCCTCAGAAAATCCACTTCTCAACCAAAGGACGTGGATTAAAACCCAGAAAGAACTGGGTGTGGTGGCGCACACCTTTAATCCCAGCACTCAGGAGGCAGAGGCTGGTGGAGCTCTGTGAGTTCAAGGCCAGCTTGGTCTATGTAGAGAGTTCCAGGCCAGCCAGGGCTACCCAGAGAGACTGTTTCAAAAACAAAACAAAATCAGAGACCAGAAGAGGAAGGGACTGGGAGATGGATCAGTTGGTAAAATGCCTGGAACCCCAGAAAAGCTGGGTGTGGGGGCAGGTGCTTGTAATCTCAGTGCTAGGAGGGCAGAGGCAGGAGGACCCCTGGCCGGCCAGTCTTGCCTACTGGGCAAGTTCTAAGCAAATGAGAGTCCCCATCTCAACAAACAGGGTGCATGATGGCTAAGAAAGAATGATGGCTGAGGTTACCCTCTGGCTTACACAATACCACACACCACACACCATACACACACAACACACACTCACACATATACAACACTACAACACACTCATACACAGACTCACACAACACACTCATACACACACTCACACACACACACACTCACACACTCACACTCACACACACCATAGATAGTAATTAAACTTAGAAACTCTGGTCCATCCACCTTGGCCCGCCCACTGCATAGTTTACTCTGCATTCGTGTGAGGTGGTGTGTGTGATGTGTGTGACCTGTCACTGTGGATTCTCTTGCAGATGCTGGGTGGAGGGCACGGAGCACAGCCCTAAACCAAGATGACCTGGCTGCAGCTTTCAGAATTAAGCCTGCCCAGAGGGCTCACCAGTAGTGATATCTTGTGGGTAGTGCATAAGGCCATGGAGGGGAGGGACAGGATTTACTCCAGAGATCATTGTGAGGGGCCCCAGCCAGCCTGACAGCCAGGTTGTTAAACTGTAACAACACACCAGGAGGCCGGGATAGGGTTGGGGGTTGGAGTTTTGACTTAGGTCTCTCTGGACAGGGATCAAAGCTCAGACAAAGAAAGCATCTAAGAAGAGGGCTGAGGTGGCCTGGCGTGGGTAAGAGCAGAGTGGGTAAGGACATCTGGAGGTGAAGGCTGTAAGCAACATAGGTGGTAGGGCCTCTAAATACATAGTCCTCAGGAAGGAGGCAGGGTCCTGGGAGAAAGGACAGGCTCTAGGGCTGGGGCCAGAGGGGGAAGGAATCCTGGAGAGTGATGAGGTGAGACAGGACCCGGAGCCAGGCAAACGGGGAAGACAAATGGGTATTACATGAGCAATAAATGACAGAGTAAAGGGTGTATTAAAGGAAGTCATCCCTCCAAAGTGGAGGTCATAGCGGGTTTCAAGAAATCTGCTGCTGTGGTGTTCCAGAAAAGAGCTAACCCCCACTATGCACCCTGGAGCTCAGAGGTCACAGAAACAGGCAACTTGACTAATCGTTCATCCTGCAGCGCGAAGGTCAGAAGGTCGCAAAAACAGGCAATTTAACTGATCTCCTACCTCACAGTTTCGAAAAACAGTTTATCAGGAAAAAAACAACACCACAGTTTCTGGGAGGGGAAAAGCCAGACCCTCCCCACTCCCTACTCTCTACAACATCTGATTCTCAGATGCTGACCAATGCTCCATCACCACCCAGCCCCTCTGCACTGTGAGTGAGCGAAGCCAGGCCCAAAGCCATCAGTGGCATCTGGAAATAGATGCTATGGCCTGGTGGCCTCAGTAGATTGGCCAAGAGCCTCTGATGAATCACATCTAAAAATCCCTGGCCACAAGGTAAGGGAGCCTGGAGCTACCCCACACCCACTGAAGAGGCAGCTGCCCTCACTAGAAGCCTTGAACAGGACACGCTGCGCTCCTGGAATCAGATTGTATAAAGAGTAAACACATAACAGGTGTGGCCTGACTTGAGGGTGATACCCAAGAGGGAAGCAGACTCTAAGGCCTAGCAGAGGCAGCGTGAAGGCTCTCCCAGCACAAATCAGGGACAGAGGTCTCATTACCACCCCTCCCCATAGCTCAGTGTTGGATGGTTTTGGTGCCTAAAGCGCAGAAAATCCTGTCCCTGCCCCCACCACCTCCTTTCCCTGGAGTGTGGGAAAGTCTGTATCAATTTGCTTTGTTTGGGTCTTATTCTTGAAACATGGTCAAATATAGCCAAGCCTGGTCTCAAACTCATGTAGCCTAGGTTGACTTTTAACTCTGGTCCTCCTGTCTCCATCCTGTCTCCATCTCTCGAGGGATTACACGCATGCCCCACCATATCTGGCTTAGAATGGGAAAGAAAACACTAGAGTTCAGCTTCCCCCAGTTGGAAGACCATGACCCTTATCTTCCATCCACCTCAATCTAGCTCCTGCTGACCCAGGTTAAAGGAGAAGGAACAGAGAGTCAACAAGGACTTTGTCCCTGCTCATGGACAGCTGTGTTCTCTCTTGCCCTTTGGTGGGAGTGCAAATGTCCGTTCACATTGGACATAGGTGGCCTCCAACCTCTATCTGCAGATGTCGCCATTCCCAAAAGACTGGCCTGCTAGGCATGGTGTCACATTCCTTTAATCCCAGCATTTGGGACATAGACGCTTGGTCTTCATAGAGAGTTCCAGGTCAGGCAGGGCTATACAGTGAGAAGCTGTCTCAAAAAACAAACATAAATTACAGCCTTTTGTCCAGATGCTAAGCTCCAAGCTACATTATACACTTTTGCCTCCAGAAACAGGCCAGAAGCACTCAGATTCTGTAGCCTTCTCCCAGATGGACTCTCTCCATCACTAAAATAAAATCCTTCCATCTGTCTTTACCCACAGCATAGCCCATGATTGTAGGGAAAAGGGTCCAGCCAAAGAAACACACTTTGGTCCTGCAACCAGAATCAAGGAAATGTACCCTGACCCTGAAACCAGTGCCAAAGGAACCCACTTTGTCCCTGGAATCAGAGCTGGTGAAAGAAATACACCCTGGCCCTAAAACTAGAGCTAAAAGGCTAAAAAAGGACCAGAGGAAGAAACACACTTTGGGCCTGGAATCAGAGCCAAATCCGACCCTAACCCTGTGCAGAAAACTAACCAATCCCTGAGCAGGAGATCTAGCCATCCTAAGCTCAGGGACTGAAATCTGACCAATCCTTACCCTGGAAAACTCCACCCCCTAAGAAGCCCTATATAAACCCTGTGTCTGTTCAGCTTGTGGCAGTTTGTGCTACCAGGCTGTCCTCTGCCACTCCTGGATTCTTCCCTCCCAATAAATCTCTTGAATGAGGTTTGGGTGAGACTTTCTTTCTCTGGAGCAGAGACATGCCTGGGCAGAGCGGAGTAGAGGAAACCTTCCCCTGGCTAAGCAGAGTTGTTACACTCTGCTCTCCTGGGGACTGGAGCTGAACTGTAACAACTTTGTCAGGGAAACCCTCTTCTGCCAGAGCAGAGTTGATACAAGGGAAACCTTTCTCTGAAGCAAGGCTGTAAGCTGCTATGCTTAGTGTGACCTGTGGTAGTCCTTGGCTCCTGAGTGCCAGAATACTGTTCTATCTGAGCTGTAACACTCAGTATTCTTTGGCTCCTGGGTGCCATAATCCACCCCGGCCTATCACATATGATCCATCGAAATGCTTACAATGACCCCTCTGCCATTCAGTCCCTGTGTGCAGTCTGCCCCGTGTCCCCTCAAGGTGCTTTGTACGCACTTCCGGTCAAACTCCTTGTAGGCGTTCTGGAGCCAGCCCAGCGATGGTTTGTTCTGGCTGCTGAGGCCATAGTGGAAGTAGACGATGGTATAGTCATTCTCCACATGCTGGTCCAGCGTATACTTCAGATACCTGAAGGGCACAAGACACAGGGTTCCCTCAGAACAGTCACTTGCTCTGCACTTGAGTTACTGGCGTCCGTGGCACAGGTGCCATGCTCAGGTCATAGCCAGAACCATGTCCTTGTTCCTTAGGTGACACCTTAGGTTCAGAGACGTTATCTCACTGACCCAAGGTCATACAGCAAAGAAAGGTGACACCTCCCCAAAGAAATCCACAGGAAAGCCTCAGAAACTGAGTACCCCACATTTGGAAGAAAGGTGCTTGTGGGCCGGGCGTTGGTGGTGCACGCCTTTAATCCCAGCACTCGGGAGGCAGAGGCAGGCAGATCTCTGTGAGTTCAAGGCCAGCCTGGTTTACAGAGCAAGTTCCAGGACAGCCTCCAAAACAATACAGAGAAACCCCATCTCAAAAAACCAAAAAAAAAAAAAAAAAGTGCTTGTGGATGAATCTGGGGTCTTAAGAGATGGGCAGATGCTGGATCTCCCAGAATGCCTTCCAGGCCCCTTCTTGGGTCCATAGGGAAGACCCTTAGAGGGACAAAGCTGCATGAAGATGGAGGCAGAGTGGATGAAATGCAGCCCTGGCAAGAGGTTCAAGGATTTGCCTAGTATTTGGGAGCTAAAGGACACTAACTGCCTGCTGTCCCCTGGGAGCACTAAGGGAGCACGGCTGACACACATACCTCAGCTCTGGATAGAATATAGTCCTGCTGTTTTATGTCTCTAAATTCACGATCATTTGTTCAGGTAGTCACAGCAAACTGTTCAAGGAGGAGCTGAGATTCGAACTCAGGGCTGTGTGACTTCCAGACTTGCCCCAGCACTATGGTCCTATCCAGCTCAAATGTTTTGCTGATCTGCTGTTACCAGAAACACACTTAGACAGCTTGCATCATCAGTCTCTATGAACCTAGGACAGGGGACCATTCCCCATCCTCAGAGGTAAGTGCCCACAGCTCAGCTGGCTAAGGGGGAATCAAGCCAGCGTCCACCATTCTACTGATGCTGGGGAAGCCATGGTAGTCCTGGTGGTGGGAGCCTCCCCAAACAGCTCTGGAGTGGATTCAGAAGACCCCGATTTTAATGTGTCTCCAAATCCACACAGGCAACCCTGGGAAGCATTTGCTGTGATGACTAATTAGCTTAAAACAACACCCTGAATCGCCTTACAGCTCAAGTCTAGGTGTGGGGCTGGTATTCTTTGCTTTTCAATGGTTTCTTGCTTATATAACCCTGGGGATACCCTGGGCTCACCAAGGTGGTCCAGAGAGCCCCCATCTCAAGTCTCTCCTAATCACATCTGCAAAGTCCTCCTCAGAAGCCGGGTGCAGCCACCAGTTCTGGGGGTTAGGATGTGACGTGTACTGGGCACACTTTGCCTCCCACAGATGCCATGAGAGCAGCGGATGGGTCTTACCCCAGAGTCCACATGCGGACATGGGGCAGGTGCAGGGTAGTACTTACTCCAGCAGACGCTGGTGGTTGAGCTGGTGGGAGGGTGGCAAGCGGCAGCAGCTGAACGTGAAGATGCGTCTCCCCTGGCGGTCATCCCCTGGAGGAGCAGACAAAGGTGTAAGCTAGCAGCTAGGATGCTTAGGGCTGGGGCTCTGCCAGCTGACACCCGAGGGAGGTATGTGATGTGCACATTTCCTGAGAAAACCTTCCGACCGCCCATCACTCCATTTAACAGATGGAGCAATGGGCTGCCAGGTTACGTCACCAGGGCTGGGTCCCACCAGCTGACAGCTCGTGGGTTTAACTTCAGCCTCATTTGACTTTGAGTGCAGGATCTGGCTGCCTCCTTCTCACAAAAGTGTCCCTCGGTGTTTTCCTAGGACTCTGAGTCTTGGAGAAGGCCAGAGAGGTCAGAGGCCAGTTGTCCCTCAACAGGACAGGACCGTACATCACTCCAGAAGCCCCATGCTTGCTTTTTCTTGCATTGTGGAGGTCAAGTCACCCTGTGCTGTGACCAGCTCTTGGTACACAAGACTGCCATGAGGCTTTAGGGACAAACACTGGCAACAGATACTGGATATGGAGCTCTGGACTCCTTCCAGCCAGGACAGGGGGCGGTCTTCATCTTCAGAGAGATAGTACGCACAGCTCAATTGGCTAGGAAGGAAGCAAGCTGGTCCAATCATATGAATGGTCCTAGTGGCAGTCATGGCAGCCTTGGTGACAGGAGCCTTTTCAGATGACTCTCAAGTGGACTTGAAGGCCACCCCTGAGGCCAGGCTCAGGGGAGGCATATGGTGATCACACAGCCTCTTTCCAGAGGACAGGTAGCTGCTGAGGTCCTAAATGCTGCATACGTTACTCCCCAGGCCACGGCTGGACCTTCCTTCTATCTACATGGAACCCCAGGCTCCCATTAGAAGACAGGATCAGGACTAGCACCGCGTTATAACGAGGAACAGCAGCCTGGAGTCGCAGCTCCTTCCTACTGGGTCCTCGGGGCTTTGTTTCACAGTTCTGCCTTGCAGACTGGAAGAAAATGATGGGCAATGCCAGCTCTGGCCATCAAACTTCATTACAGGTAAACACTGGGCACAGGTGAGTGCAGCTGGGACAAGTGCTGAGGACCTGAACACTGCAAAGACAGCAGCTCTCCAGGGCTCAAAGTCAATCAAGGAGACCTGGCTGCAGGGGCCTTCCTTCATATCTCTTTCTCGCTGCCTCCCGTGTGTGTGTGTGTGTGTGTGTGTGTGTGTGTGTGTGTGTGTGTGTGTGTGTGTGTGCTCGCATGCCCACAGTACAGCCCATGTGTAGAGATCAGAGGACAACATGTCACAGTTGGTTCTTTCGTTTCGCTAACGTGGGACCCAGGATCAAATGCAGCCTTGATGGTAGGCACCTTGACCCACTGAGCCATCTCAGGAATTCCCCGCCCCTCCTCTTGAAATGATGCCTGAATATGTATGTAGCCCAGGCTGGCATGAAATGGAAGATCCTGCCGGGCGTTGGTGGCGCACGCCTTCAATCCCAGCACTCGGGAGGCAGAGGCAGGCGAATCTCTGTGAGTTCGAGACCAGCCTGGACTACCAAGCGAGTTCCAGGACAGCCTCCAAAGCCACAGAGAAACCCTGTCTCGAAAAACCAAAAAAAAAAAAAAAAAAAAAAAAAAAAGGAAGATCCTCCTGAGTCAGGATAAAAAGAAAAAATAAAGGGGACAGAGGAAGGGACAGACGCCTCAGCCTGGACTCCTGGTTGTCCGTCTCTCTGACTTTTGGCTCAACACAGCCAAAAGAGCTGACTGTGCAAAGATGTGTTTTCTAAAGACTTAAACACAGACGTGAAAGGCAACCAACGTGCTACGCTTCCTTAGGAAGGAAATGTTTGTGGCCTTAAGTTCAGCATATTCAGCACTCCTCCCTCACCCCTAAATTTAAGCTATGCCACCCATAAATCCACCTAACAATGGCATTCACAAAAAGAATGGAAAGAAATAACTCAACCAGCTTATTTTCTTTTTAAAAAAACTAAATTAGTTTATTTTATGTGCATGGATGTTTGTCTGCGTGCATGTCTGTGTGTCATAAGCATGCAGTGCCGCAGAGGCCAGAAGAGGGCATCAGATCCCCTGGAATTGAAGTTACAAGCGGCTGTGAGCTGGTGTGTGTGTGTGTGTGTGTGTGTGTGTGTGTGTGTGTGTGTGTGTGTGTGTGTGTGCTAGGAATAAAACTCTCAACCTCTGCAGGAGCAGACAGTGCCCTTAACCACAGAGTGAGTCATCTTTCCAGGTCATAAAAATTTGAATTTTAAAACTTCCCATATCTTTGTGTGTGTTGTAGAGTGTGTACATATCCCTATGTGCACAGACAGAGGCTGACAGCAGACGCTGGGCATCTTCCTCAGTCTCCATCTTATTTCTTGAGACAGGTGTGTCACTAAGCCTGGAGCTCATTGATTCCACATTAGCTAGTCAGGGAGCCCTAGGGAATCCTTGTCTGCACCTCCCCAGTGATGGGATTACAGGAGTGTGTCTTTCTGCCCAGCTTTTTACAGGGACTCTGGGGGACTGAACTCGGGCATTCCTGCTTGTGTGGCAAGCACTTTCCCATCTGAGTCCTCATCTCCCCAACTCCTGTAACTTTCCCCAATATTTCAACCTCCTTGGACATCATTTGAACAATGCAGCTTCCAAAGCCACAGAATCATAAACACATTCTGGAACTGGAGGTAGCTCAGCAGGTAGGAGCACTTTTTGCTTTTGCAGAGGACCCTGGCTTGGTTCCCAGCACACAAATCAGGTAGCTCAAAGCTGCCGCATTTCCAGTTCCAGGATCCCATGCCCTCTGACCTCCGTAGGCACCTGCATGCGCGTGGTACACATATATACAACCATTGTAAAGGCACATCAGTGCAACTCTCTGGAAACCAGCACCCACACTCAGGTGTGTGCTGCCCCCTGCCTGTGAGCCTTTTCCCTACATGCTAATAAACTTGCTGCCTTGAGGGCTGGAGAGATGACTCAACAGTTAAGAACACTCACTGACAGTTTGTCAAGGGGACCCAGGCTTGATTCCCAGCACCCACGTGGTGGCTCACAATCATCTATAACTCCAGTTCCAGAGGATTTAGCACCCTCTTCTGGCCTCCACAGGCACCAGGCAAGCCATGTGGTTCACAGACATACATGTAACAAAACACCTACACACATAAAACAAAGCAAACAAAAACTTGCTAACTTGATTAATTCTGAATTGTTCTTTTTTGTTGTTGTTGTTTGTTTGTTTTTGAGACAGGGTTTCTCTGTGTAACAGCCCTGGCTGTCCTGAACTCACTTTGTAGATCAGGCTAGCCTTGAACTCACAGAAATCCACCTGCCTCTGCCTCTTGAGTGCTGGGGTTAAAGGCATGTGCCACCAATGCCTGATCCAAATTGTTCTTAATTTTTTTTTTTGCATCCTGAAATTCCTTTCTACAGTATAGTCAAGGACCCAGCTTAGCCAAATGTAGTGGCCCATCTTTAATCCCAACACTTGGGAAGCAGAGGCAGGGAGATCTCTGAGTTGGAGACAAGCCTGGTCTACAGAATGAGTTCCAGGACAGCCAGAGCTACATAGAGTCACTGTCTGGAAAAAAAACCAAACCGACAAACAAGACCGGCTTTAGCATAGTGGAGGTTCCAAAGAGAAGTCTGGTGTCACTGCTGGGCTGCATCTCTCCAGAGCACTGACATGATGCCCCGAGTCTCCAGACACTAGAATTATAGACTAGGCCACCACGTCTGACTTTCGTCTAATAGAAGGCATCCTCCTGCCTCCCCTCCTGCCTCCCCCCAACTCCACACACTGTGCCCTGCACAGAAAGAGGACAGGCAGTGTATTGTGGAGTCGCAGTGTGTGGAGGGCTGCTGGCTGCCATGGGCATCCAGTTCCCTCGAGTATCAGCCACACACGGGGCAGGCTCGGTAGTGACACATGGCGAGAAGCAACCGTCCTGGATAGAGTGGACACGGCATTTCCATAACACTGCACTGGGCAGCGCCGCCCTTGGCGGACATCAGGGGGTAGACTTCATGGAAAGTAGTTATGGAGGCAGCTTTGGGTTGAATACTGTTCCCTTCCCCCCAAAACAACGCATGACTTCCTAGAGCCTCCAGATATGGCCTTGCTTGCAAATAGGGCCATCGAAGATCTAATTATGTTAAAGACAAAGATGGGGCCATCCTGGATTTAGGACAAAAGAGGCAGAAGACACTGGCTGAGGTGAGAACACAGCTGTGGACCAAGGGCGGTGGGGAGTACAGTGAGAGTCAAAGGTCAAGAGGTCAATGGAATGGGGGGCTTCCCCCAAATGCTGGGGAGATATGGTGAATTTTCCCAGAGCCTCCAGGAGTAACCAGCCTACCCACACCTTAGATTCTCACTTCTGAACCCTGGAACCAAAAGAACAATTGTCTGTTGTTTGAAGCTCCTTGAATTGGGACTCTCTGCTCCAGCAGCCCTAGTGTTGTTACCTGTCGCTTGGGCCCATAACCTTAGTTTCTCTGTACTCCCAGAGAGTCTTGGGAAACAGAACCTGGTGGAGGGAAATGGGTTCAGTTATAGTCTGCACAAACCGCAGGGAGAAGTAATACAATTTATTGTGTCTGCGGACATCTTCCAATGTATAGGAATCCACGGAATAGAGACCAGAGCTATGCAGACGGAGTTGTGGCGTGGCTTAGCCTGTCCCCTCCTGGGGGAAGCCACTGCACCTCAGGCTGTCTTGATCTCAGATTGAAGGGCACATGTGTCTCTATTTGGAATGTGTCTCCTACCCTAGATCCTCTCCCATTTATAGCAAGGGACCAGGGCACATGACATAGTCTCCTTGCTGCGCCAGACCTTGGTATCAGTCTGCCAGTGTCACACACAAAGCCTGGGTCCCGCAGAACAGCCACCACCCGTGACTTGTATGGGAGATCCTCTGCCCTTTCTCCTCCCCAGCAACCCCCATGCCACCACCTACGGTATCCAGGTCCCTCAGCGCCATCCTTTCTCTTGTTTGTGACCTCTTCTTTCTCCTCCCTTTGCCTGGTCCCATCCCAGAGGCCTCTGGGGACCCAGCAGGCCGGACGTCCACGGCCCTCACTCATCCCTGAGAAGTCCGAGGAGACCCCTCCAGCCCCCTTGAGGGCTCCTGACCATCCCCTTTCCTACAGGTCCAATAGTAACTGACTGCTTGCCTGAAGGACAGGGCCTGGGAGGCAGCAAAGCTCCCCTTCTAGAAAGGGACCCATCTTGAACTCACTTGTGGTGTAAAGAAGTGTTTACAGTCATTCTCAGGGTTCCCTCCCCCGCTCCCCCAAATGTGGGGCAGGGGCAGAAGAATGCACGCCAGTAGAGAGAATGAACCAGAATGAGCCAGTATCACGTGTGCACTAACTGCGTGGGCCTGGATGGGCTCCTGCCTCCCGCCACTGCGGCTAGAAAGCTGTTTGTTATGTATAACCGTCCTTCCTCTGGGAGGCTCCAGAGCCTGGGATGTTTAAGATTCTAGAACCATCTGTTTGCAAATACAGCATCCATTCATCTCCCTGTCCTTACGAACTTCGGTCAGGCCTCTGTTTGTTTAGAGCTCTGTGCTCTAACCCCCCCCAGCCCCCTCCCTTGTCCAGCAGGGTTCTGGGGGCCATCAACATCTCAGCTGAAGTTCTGAGTCACAGTATGGCTGCTCAAAAAAGACACAGTGACTAAATGCAGAGAGAGAGAGAGAGACAGTTAAGCTGGCCCAGCAAGGTCAGAAACCCAGGAGGAGCCTGAGTCAGACCAGACTCAGCAACCACAGCATCAGCCTGCAGGTCTCTGGCACATACAAAGTCTGGGTCCCGCAGGACAGCAGCCGACGGTGGCTCCCACCGTCCCCTGCTTCTTTGGCTTGTGGCCTCTTCCTCCTTCTCCCTTTGCCTGATCCAAACATCAGTTAGCCCATGCTCACTGAGGGTTGCAACATCTCAGTGCAGGAGAAGCCAGGAGATTCTGCTCCTGCAGGCAGGGGATAGGCGTCTCTGCCCAACCCCAGCAGCCACAGACGGCTGTCCTCTGCTGCTCCAAACAGGGGTTTCCACACTCCTCAGAAGCCAGAAGAAGCCCCAGAACACACACACTCTCCTCCTCTCCCTCGCCTGACTCCCTCTGCCTCTTAAGCCGCGTACAGCCTTATGAGCCAGTCAGTGTCGCATCTGCATCCGCAACATCTGGCACCATAGGGAATGTTCCTTCCAACAATACAAACTGGCAACCACCCGGGCTTCAAAACAATATTAGTAGAAGATGAACACTCTACGCAAGTGCAGATCCCACAGGCCCGAGACTAATCCCTCCCAGTTTCCTCCCCTGTCTACAACACGGCATCACTAGCTGCCTCCCTTTCTCCATGGAAGAGAAGCCCCACTAGGTGCCCAGAGCTGTACCCATGGCGGGCACAACATGTCCATCATCTTGTCCAATGAAACAAGGCAGAGGGTCTGAGTGGTCCACTTACAGGGATGTGGGAGGTGGTCCCTTTGGGGCGTTGCTAAGGGTTCCCTCAAAACTGGAAGGAGATGGGGACACTTGTTAAGAGTGTGTCTGTCCTGTAGGAAAGCTCAGCAGGCTGGTGTGCAGGGCGGAATGATCTAGATGAAAGGACACTTTTGCTCCAGAAAGGCATACCTTTCTTTTTCTTCCAGGCTGCTTGCTCCCGGCTGCAGCTCCAGGAGCCCGCCTCCTGCCTCCTGTCTCTGGAATTTAGGTTCAGGGCCTTCCATCTCCCATTCTGTTCCTCACCACACAATCTCTACTGAGCCCAGTCTCCTAGGCCACCGCCTGAGACCCCAAAGCATCACTCGTTCCGTTTGTCAGTGTGGCTTCTACGGTGCCGTGACTGACCAAAAGCACCCACTTAGGTGGCATGTCATTCTTTTCCTGCCTTTAACAGGTCTCCAGACTTGACTGTACTAACCCTTAGCAAGGCCAATTCTGGCTACACCTGGAGGATATAACCAACTCTAAGAAGGAATGCTGGAGGGAAGGTGGTCCCTGGCCCAGAACTGCCCGTCAGCCCACTGAAAACTCGGGAGCAAAAGTTATCGACAGGAGGCAGTGTTGAATGCTGTATGAGGCCCGAGGAGGGAAAGAGATGACCTCCTTTGTGGCAAGAATGAGCCCAGGGGGAGATTGCCAAATGTGTGCTACACTAAATGCTCGCTAGAAACAGCCATAGTAGACTGAGGGAGCCTCGACAGCCCACCATCCTGCAAGACGTAGAAGACTGGCTGTACTGCCCAATCTGGGGACCAGCTAGATGGTTCACTTACCTGCCACCTGCAGGATGCTGTGTCTGGCCACGTCATAGAATGGGTGACTGGTGCTCAGTGTCGGGTCCTGGCCAGCCATGGAGACCACTGAGGGCCCTCCTGTGGCCCCCAGTGTGACTGCTGCTTCTTTGTCTCTCTGTAGCTCTGCCGGGACACAGGAATTAAAGGGAGTCAGGAGGCAAGCTACATCAGGGGGACCTATGACTAACCACCGGCAAATCGCTACTAAATGCTATTGATACACCATCAATAGTTAGCCTCCGTTGTGACCATCCTTTCCTAGGTGTGTTTTTGTTATAAACTGAGATGTTGAGAGCCAGAGGGAAGTTGGTTCCTTAGTCAAAAGCTTCTAGACCCTTCCCTGTGCCCTTGCTGTTTTGAGTGAAGATTATCCTCCAAACATAATAACTGCTCTGAACGCTATGCAGGGCCTTGAGGAAGCTGCTTGCTGTGGAAGCTGTTCTGTCTCCTAAAGCTCCATCAGTCACACCCACTTCAGCACCCTGTCATCAGCCTCAGTGAACTCTGCATGACCCTGCCGCCATTTCTACCCAGACCTGAGGGAGAGAACTTCCCCTGGCAACCCAGCAGAAGGCTTGTGACTGGCAGAGTCCCTCATTTGAATGAAGGCTGGCCACAGTTGTCAAAGCCGCCCTAGCCAGGTGTTCTATCCTATCTGTGTGAGTAGGCCATGTGAATGAATCCTTTTGTGAGTCTGGGGGAGGCAGTTTCCTGTGTTGCCCCCTGGGCCCATTAAAGGCTTCTCTCTGGTGTTCATCTCTTGTTTAATTTTCATTTGTCCCCTCATTTTTACTAGTTCCTTCATATTATGTGTTTTGAGCACATTTCCCCCCCCCGATCCACCTCTGCCTCCCTACCCACCCAACTTGTGTTTTCTATTTCTATCTCTAAACCCATGAGAGTCACATTTGTGCTGTCCATATATTCTTGGATTTGTGGCCTTTCACTGGAGTATGGTTCATTTATGAGGGGCTACATTCTCTCTTTTTTTAAGATTTATTTATTATGCACAGTGTTCGTCCTGCACGTATGCCTGCAGGCCAGAAGAGGGCACCAGATCTCATTACGGATGGTTGTGAGCCACCATGTGGTTGCTGGGAATTGAACTCAGGACCTCTGGAAGAGCAGCTGGTGCTCTTAACCTCTGAGCCACCTCTCTAGCTCCAGAGACTACATTCTTAAAAACAAAAACAAAAACTCCTGACTCTCCCTCTCCTAGCAACTACCAATTGCCATCAGCTCCCCTCCCCTCTCCACACGGGGGTCTTGTCTGACTTGAGCTATAGGTAGAGTGGGCTGAGCAGGTAACAGGAAGAAAGGGAGGTGGTGACAACAGCAAGAAGAGGGTATCTGGAGCTGTCCGTGGTTGCTGGTGCCTTTAGTAATCGGGAGGCAGAGGCAGACAGACAAATCCCCGTGAGTTCAAGGCCAACCTGATCTACATAGCAAGTTCCAGGCTGGCCAGTGCTATGTAGCGAGATGCTCTCTCAAAACTACACAACAGCAACAGAAAACCAAACAAACAGACAAATGCACAGATGAAGATTTCCTGAGACTGCCTAGGGCAGAAGAAACAAAGAACCAACGTGATGGAGACAAGAGCTGTGCAGGTCTGAAGAAGTCGAGGGCCCGATTGCCGGAAGAGTTCCAGGGAGTTGTTAAAAGGCTGGGTTTCAGACATCCAGGCCTGAAAGCTGCCATGCCAACCACGGTGGAATCCTGGCACCCAGGCTTAAGAGTTGTCACACTAGTAAGGGTCACCTGCTGCTGCTGCTGTCTTCGGTCACCATTGGCTGTTGCCAGAAGCCAAGTTTTACAACAGCTGCCAAGTGCTGGGGCCCCTTGAGGGCTGACCACCAGGGAGAAGGGAACTGAATGTCACTCAAACATGCAGAAACAGAGCTTGTGAAGAGCATGTGGGGTTAGGGTGGCTGACTCTGCCACTCCCTCCCCTACAGTGCTCAGCAGGAAGATGCCCACAGACAGGTGGGAGGCCTACAATCCAGGCCCGCAGTAAAAGGGCTCCTGGCCAGCAGCCAAAGTGAACAACTGTCATGTCAGTGCCCAGCATCCCTGGGTTCCAGTCACATACACACACACACACACACACACACACACACACACACACAGAGGCAAAACACTCATATTTATAAAATAAAGATAAGTCAGTCTTTTTTTTTAATCTTTATTTTGTATTTCTTTTGTTTGTTTGTTTGTGGTTGTTTTGTTTTGAGACAGGCTTTCTCTGTGTATCCCTGATTGTCCTGGAACTTGCTCTGTAGACCAGGCTGACCTCAAACTCACAGAGATCCTCCTACCTCTGCTTCCTGAGTGCTGGTATTAAAGGTGCTCATCATCACCACCACCACCACCCAGTTATTTCTCGTCTTAACAAGTCCTAGACCACCCTTGTGTCACAAAGCTTCCGTTCTGTAAATCAGTTTAAAAACTCTGGTTAACACTAGAATAATTAGTAAAAACCAAGTTTTGAGGGCAGCACAAGATAGTATTCCAGTCTACACCAAAGAACTTCAGGTCTGAGGATACGGCTTGGTGTACATGCATGAGAACCTGAGCTCAGATCCTCTAGAACCTAAGCAAAACAGCAAAACACAGCAGCATATACCTACAATCCCAACACTGCGGAGATGGTACAGGAGGGGCTCTGGGGCTCTCTGGCTGGCCAGGCTAGAGGAATCAGTAAGATCCAGTTCAGTGGGAGACCCCATCTCAGAAAATAAGGTGGAAAGCTACTGAGAAGGACCCTGGACATTGACATCTGACTCCACAGATACACAGACAGAGACATACACAGTGGGCAGGGGACAAGGGAGGGAGAGAAACAAACTTTTTTTTGTTTTTTGTTTTTTGTTTTTTGTTTTTGTTTTTTGAGACAGGGTTTCTCTGTAGCTTTGGAGGCTGTCCTGGAACTCACTTTGTAGACCAGGCTGGCCTCGAACTCACAGAGATCCGCCTGCCTCTGCCTCCTGAGTGCTGGGATTAAAGGCGTGCGCCACCAACGCCCGGCGAGAAACAAACTTTGATCCCTTGACTACTACACAGCAGAGTTGACAAAGTATATGTCTTCAAGTACAGATGGGAATCTAAAACCGTAAGCAGGAGACATCACTACAGATACCACAGCAGCTCTATGTGCCAATAAGCAGGGAGGATAGACCTCTCTAAGCTAGGGTATGAAAGCTGTCAGAACTCAGGATACTGCCTAGTAAGTGTGAGGCCAGCCTGTCTCAAAACAAAAGCACACCCCTCCCCCAGTCTCCAGGCTACAGAAATGTTTAAGAATTGTTGCCCAGAGCTGGGAGCAGTGACTGAGGGGAAGCACCCTTCTCAACCGCAGTGCCCTGGGGAGAACTAATCTCTATTTATCAGAGTTCCGTGCTGCTTCAGTGCAGACACCAGGCCAAGTTCATGCACAGGTCAGTGCCCAGGACAGGGAGCCCAGACTCTTAGCTTTGTGCTTCTGCAAGCTCTCCTCCAGGTGAGGTGTCAGAGAGTGCATTCTCCCTGCTGAAGCCCCCTGTAGGGGTGTTGTTAAATGGTCACCTGTAGCAGGAGCCTAGGTCGGTCATCAGGAGAGATTGCTGTAGCTTCTCTTGTGTCAACAGTGACATTTCTAGATTCCTATTCCAGTTGCCACACACCCTTCCCCCTCCCCATGCTGTTCCCCTTCCCACCCTGAAGCCCTCAGCCACCTGTGCCCCCGGTCAGGACTCCGCCACCATGCTGGCCTGGAGCTTTGCTCCACCTGGGTGGTCAGACAGGCAGGGCAGTCACTAACTATTGCCAAGTTCCTGGGGTTGCCAAGGCAATGCTGGCAGGAGATCCTGAAAGAAAGGCATCCGGAATGGGGGAGGAACAGAGAGGGCAAAGGTCCCAGGAGAGAAGCAAGGGTATGATGCCCAGAGGAGACAAGCAGAGAGCGGTCTCATGTGTCCCATGCATCCCCTCCACACACCTGCAACACACCCAGAAACACATGAATCTTAGAGCCCTGTAATGCTGGGCCACCTACCTCCCCATCCTTTCCGGTGACATTCCCTCCTACACTAGTGTGGACAGCTGAGACACCTCAACCCTCCCATACTTCACACAACAGGCTTGACCTGTGGCCTCCCCAAGCCTGCGTGGCTTTTTCCAGTCACCTAACTCTAGATGCTGCAGCTCTGAGCTGGGGAGCCACTGGCCCAGGCCTCAGATGCACATTCAGGATCGGGTTTTCTTCCTGGCAGGGTGCAGGACACCCATGCCAGGCCCCATCAGCCCACCTTCTCTCCACCACTCCTCAAATCCAAAATTATCCACACTGCAGAGAAGCTCACTAGGAACCTTGCTGGTGTGGGGTGACACCCAGGCTGGGACCCTGAGCCCACACCTTGCAAGGGAAACCTACTACAAAAGCCAGCAAAGGAAGTTGGCCCTCAGAGCCCATAGCCTAGGATACGTGTAGCCTGAAGCAGCTGGCCAGGAACCAGTAATGGCTGAGAGGCCAGTCCTCACACCATCCACAGGGCCAAGCAGCAACACAGGACCCACAGCCATGGCCTCTGCAGCAATGATGGCTCCATTTTCCGCTGTCCTCTGCTTTAGCCAACCAACATGTGGGGCCTTTTGCCTCTACAAGCTCAAACCCTTTATCCTCTGGCACTGCCCAGATGCTCTGTTCTGAAGCCTGCATAGTCAGACCTGCTGCACCATCCGCAGGAAGGGGCTTGTGCCCGCCTCCTGTTGCAGCCATCTGGTGGGAATGAAAGCAAGGCTCTCCCAGCACCCTCCACTGCTCTCAGCCTCCCCTGACTCCTGGGAACCCACCTCACAGAGGAGAGATGCTGAAGAGACCCAAGAAGGAAGCTGGACCATACTGCCTCTGAGAGGCCCAGGGACTTCTCGGGATCCCCGTGTCCTGTCCCTATCAGGAACTGATGGGAGATGTCATTCTGCAAATCTGTCTTTCTTATTGGTTGTTGAATAAAGCACTGTTGGCTAATAGGGAAGCAAGATAGGTGGGACTGGGAGTCAAGGAGGATTCTGGGAAAGACAGGCAGAGAGAGACGCCATGTAGGCTCCAGAGGAGTAAGAGGTCCAGACCCTTTCTCTTGTAAGAGAAATACTTAGATTAACAATCATGGGTTAAGAGCCGGGCATTGGTGGCGCACGCCTTTAATCCCAGCACTCGGGAGGCAGAGGCAGGTGGATCTCTGTGAGTTCGAGGCCAGCCTGGTCTACAAAGTGAGTTCCAGGACAGCCTCCAAAGCCACAGAGAAACCCTGTCTCGAAAAAACAAAAAAACAAAAACAAAACAAAACAATTATGGGTTAAATACTTAAGTCAGAGCTAGCCAGTAAGAAACAAGCAAGCAGCCAACAGCTTTATAATTAGTGTCCTGTGAGTTATTTGGGGGTTCAGACAATGAGGAAGGGCCCAGGCGACTGGCAAGGAAAAAACTACACTCTACAGGTACCAAATGGCTATCCTGCCTTCTCCAGGTCCAGGAACCACTGGCAATGCTAATTGACAGAGGTCCCTAAGGAATGACTCTGCTCCAAGATGAGGCTATACACACAAGGCCGCGACAGGGTCCTTTTCATGCGTCAACTGGTTGGGCCACCAGGGCCCAGGTGTTTGTTCAAATACTAGTCTTTGCTGTGAAGATATTTACGGGTGATGGTTACATCTATGTTAGGTGGCTTTGGGGAAAGCACATGGCCCTCTTTAATGTATGAAGGTGCCATCTAATCAGTAAAGACCCTAAGAGTGGCCCAACCCTCCAGAATAAGCTCCTCAGGCCTAGGGACTACTTTGAGTTATTTCATTAACATAAACTCAGCTGTAGCTGAAAGAGCTCAATATGTATAACAAATGATGCTCATAGTGTGCGTATGTGTTTGTGTGTGTATACATGTTGGCATATGCTAGGCAATTGCTCTTTCACTGAGTCACACCACTCCCAGTCTCCATACTCTGCATTCATAGATAGATAGATAGATAGAGAGAGAGATCTGGCATATGGGGTGTATGTGTGTGGGGGGGGTTGCACAGCTGCATATACATACAAACACGGGAGTCAGAGGGAAACATCAGGTACCCTGTAAGTCTCTGCCTCATTCCCTAGAGACATGTTCTCTCACTGAACCCAAAGCTAGGTGGCAGACAGCAAGCCCCAGAGATCCTCTTGTCTCTGCCGGCCTCCCCAGGGCTGGGGATACAGGTGCATAGCCACACCCAGCATTCTGCAAGGGTTGGAGATCTGAACTCACTCTCCACTCCCACCAAGGTATATTTTAAAACTCCCGTCCCAGTCCTGCTGCAGGCTCAGTCTGGCCTCTATCCCTCCTCACTCGGGAGGGGAATTCTCCATTTCCCATAGGAATGTCATCTCTCATGGCACCGGCCCCCATGTCACAACAATCCCACTAGGGATAATCAGAGATTCATAACTCTCTGGCTTTCTGGGTCTCCCTAGGGGGAGTAAAGTTTCACAGGGGCTCAAGACAACCCCCACCCCATCATGCTCCATGCATGGCCAGCATAGTCAAGGCCCCTCATAAATGCCAGAGTGACAAGTCACACTGCAAACAGATCCATCTTGCTCAGTGCTTCTGAGCCTCAGTGTTGTCTCCCAGCCTGCCTGGTTCTGCCTGTGTCCACACACAGCACACCCCTGCCTGTGTCCACACACAGCACACCCCTGCCTGTGTCCACACACAGCACACCCCTGCCTGTGTCCACACACAGCACACCCCTGCCTGTGTCCACACACAGCACACCCCTGCCTGTGTCCACACACAGCACACCCCTGCCTGTGTCCACACACAGCACACCCCTGCCTGTGTCCACTGCCTGCACTTGCCCCCTTTGCAGCTCAGCGGACTCCAGGGGTCTCCCCCATGTGGGGACTTATTCCTGGGGGAGTCATGGGCATCTGTGAGACTGGGAGAGCTTTGGTCTATTGGCACCCAAGACCAGAACAGACGATCCAGCAACAGGCATGCTATGCAAAACAGATTCCAAACCACCCAAGGGGTCTATTTATAATTCACAGCAAAATGGTTTGTTGCTGTCAAAATGGGTTTGCATATTACACAAACAGACCCTCGCAGCAATTATCTTAGTGCTGTAGCTACAAATGAACACCTACTTACTCCGGGCAAATTAACACTGGATCTACCTTTAGCAGCACAGCCCGTGGGGGTGGGGAAACGCACAGTGGATGTTCACACCTCAGGCTCTCTCAGAATTTAGGGGAGGGGCTCCATGCCACCATTCCTAACCCTCTAAGGCTCAGAAGCATTCGCTGGTCACATCTGCCTCAGACACCATAGCCGGGAACATCCTTTTGTCCCAGCCATGCTTGTGACCACAGGCCCTCCCCCACTGCCCACGCTTTACACGGGGTTCCTGGTGTTGACACAGACCACTTACTTGTGTAGAGGGAGACATAGGGAGCCACCAGAATCTGGACACCAGATCAGGGTGAGACTGGGGGGGGGAGTATGGGGGATGACAGTGGTGAAGTCCTTGTGGCTAACTGGCAGGAGGCTGGGGTTCAAGGCCCCTCCTGTCTACCTCCATTTTCACAGTCTGGAGCCCCTCCTATGGCCATTTGGGCACAGCTGCTTACCTCTGTCACAGCTTCCACCACCCATGCTCAGTGCTGGCCTGGGGCCCCGGCCTTCTGCTCTTCCCAAAGGATGCCGAAGCCCAGGATTCCAGCCCTAGTCTCAGTCCCAAACATCTCTGTCTGTTTTTCTGTTGCTGTGATTTAAAAAAAAAATGCTCAGAGGAGGAAAGGGTTTATTTCATCTTACACCTTCAGGTGGTGGTCCATCACTGAGGGAAGTCAAGGCAGAACTGAAGCAGGAGCCAAGGAGGAGTGCTGCTCACTGACTTGCTCCCTGGCTCAAGTTCAGTTAGCTTGATTATATAGCCCAGGCCCACCTACCTATGGATGTTGGATGTGCTGCCCCATAGTAGGCTAAACCCTCCCACATGAATCATCAATCAAGACAGTGCTTCACAGACATGGCCAATCTGATCTGAGTGATCCCTCAGTTGAGGTTTCTCTTCCCGGGTGTGTTGAGTTAAGAATAAAATCCAGGAGCTGGAGAGATGGCTCAGGGGTTAAGAGCACCAGCTGCTGCCAGGCGTTGGTGGTGCACGCCCTTAAACCCAGCACTCAGGAGGCAGAGGCAGGATCTCTATGAGTTCCAGCCCAGCTTGGTCTATAGAGCGAGTTCTAGGACAGCCTCCAAAGCTACACAGAGAAATCCTGTTTCCTGTCTGAAAAACAAAAACAAAAACAAACCAAAAAGCACTGACTGCTCTTCCAGAGGTTCTGAGTCCAATTCCCAGCAACCACATGGTGGCTCACAGCCATCTTTAATAGGATGTGATGCCCTCTTCTGTGATAAAGTCATACATCCAGATAGAATATTCATAAATAAAATAAATAAATCTTTAAAAAGGAAAGACTAAAGACCAAGCAGAATACTCACTGAGCACCAGACTTAGCCATCCAATGCCTCCTGTTTCAACTCTCTTCCTGAAGTCCCCGTGCCCCACCCAAACATTTCCCTCTAGAAAGCAAGACTGACCACTTCTACCCCATGAGCCTCAGAGGAGTCACACACTGCACTGCGGCCGCCTCAGAGCCTTTGCACACACTGTCCTTGTGCCTAGAACACACAGCCCACAGAAGACACGTAATCAACTGTCATCGCTGCCTGAAGTCCGACTTGTCTACCTCCATCTTCCCAAGCTTCCTCACAGGAGTTAAGAGCCATCCGTAATTCCAGTTCCAGGAGCTGGCTCTGAGTCCCTCTTCTGGCCTCTGGGGCACTGCACACACATGGTGCACAGACATATATGTAGGCAAAAGCTCATACACATAAAAGAAAAATAAATCAATCTTTAATAGATAAACAAGGGCTGGAGAGATGGCCCTGTAGTTAGGAACACTTACTGCTCTTTTAGAGGACTGAAATTCAGCTCCCAGAGGAGTTCACAGCCATCTGTGACTCTAATTTCATAGGATCTAAAACCCCTCTGGCCTCCTTGGAAACCTGCATTCATGTGCACACAGCCATACAGACGCACGGGTACACAATATATGTACAATGAAAAAATAATAACCTTTGGTAGACTGGATAAATAGGGGGCTGGAGAGATGACTCCGCAGTTGGGAATTCCTGCTTTTCCAGAGGACCCGAGCTCCATTCACAGCACCCACATCAGGTGGCTCACTACTGCCTGGAACTCCAACGCTAGGGATCTGATGCCTACCAGATGTGCAAATCACACACACACACACACACACACACACACACACACACACAGAGTGAGAGAGAGAGAGAGAGAGAGAGAGAGAGAGAGAGAGAGAGAGAGAGAGAGAGAGAGAGAGAGAGAGAGGTGGCACAGCTACAAAGAGCTCAGGGAAACCTGGACGCTGACTCAGAGCCTGTCCTGGGACCACAGGATTTCAATCTACTGCAGATCACAACTCCAGCAAACCCCCAGCCCAGGCAGCCCATCCCTGCTGCATTGACAGTGTAGAATTTAATTTGAAGGCCAGTGGAGAAAAGGCAGCGGTGGCTCTTAGAAGTCTCCAGAATCCAGACCTGCCAAACCAGTTCCTTCTGAGAGTCCCTGTCTCCTGCCCCCTCCAACTGAAAGGTCATTTCTTACTCCCAAGTTGGAGCTGGCTGGCCTTCAGCAGGGAAGGGACAGCAGCACACAAACTCACTCAACACCTAGGCTTGCTCCCAAAGGCCACGGGTAGAAGAATGCCACAAACATGATCTCTCACAAAGCTGTGTGACTTGTTTGGGGCACTCTACATAACTCTGGAGTACGGAACTTCCTAGTGAGGAAAACAAGGAACGGAGTGCCTGGCAATTGACTTGAGGTCACACAGATTGTGCCCAGGGTGTGGGGACCCATTCCCCGGCTGTTAACCACTTCACAGCAGCCTCCAATGAACACACACACACACACACATTATCCTCCAAGCTTCAACTGCCTTAGGATGCCAGTGAAAGAGAAGATGGGTACCCAAAGCAGTGGCTTAGGGAGCCCCATTCACCCCACCCTACTTCAAGGAACCCAGACTGGCTAAGTTCCATATAGCACCCTTAGATCCAAGTCTGTCCCTACCCATAGGAACCACCCAAGAAGTTTCCGGATACCTGTGGGACCTCCTCTGAAAGCATCAAATTCAACCAAATAGCAGGGGAAGACAAGAGAAGGAAAACTTTCTATCCCCATGCTAACTCTGTGACACAGAATAGAAAGACATGGAAGACAAAGAAGGCATGAAAAAGAAAAGAGCCCTCTCCCATGGGTCTGGATGAAGCTTCTCCCTAGAGAGAAATAGAATTGTAGCACATTCAACACATGCTTAAAGTCTTTTTCCACCTGGGCAATGGTAGCTCACACCTTTAATCCCAGAACTGGAGAGGCAGAGACAGGCAGATCTCAGTGAGTTCGAGGCCAGCCTTGGTCTACAGAGTGAGCTCCAGGATAACCAGGGATGTTACACAGAGAAACCATGTCTTGAAAAACAAAAACAATAAACAAACAAAACAAGATCTTTCTCCATTCCCAGCTCTAAACCTGCAATTTTCTAGGACTTTCACCCAAAACTTCATTCACAGTAAAACACATCCCATACCCTTGTGAAGCCTTAGAGGTTCTTGATTTAACTTTATCAGAATATAACCCACCTTCAGAGCCACCCCATAATTTTACCTAGCAAGGGTGGGGGGAGCTTCTTAGCAACCTTCTGAGACATAGCCTGAAAGGCACTAAAATGACTTATATGGCTGATGCTAAGACACTCGTTGGCTCTCCCTTGAGAAGCCCATACACTTGAACATAGTTTACTCTTTTCTTGAGTGCCACTTTTCATTTTAACCGCAGTACTTAAAATGTATGTGAAAATATATTGTAGTGGACAGTCGTGGTGGCATGGTATACACCTTTAATTCCAGCACTCAGGAGGCAAAGACAGCAGGATCTCTGAATTCGAGGTCAGCCTGGGATACACAGAGAGACCTTGTCTCAAAGCAACAACGAAAGTCTTTTAGGGGCTCAGCAGTTAAGAGCATGCACTGCTCTTGCAAAGGACTCGAGTTCAGTTCCTGGCACCTACATCAGGTAGCTCACAATCGCTAGGTAGCTCCAGGGGATCTGGCACCCTCTGTGGTTTCCACGGAACCTGCCCTCCTGTACACATACCCACTCCCTCCTCTCACACACAAATACACAATTTAAAATAAAACCTTTTTTATCAGAAGAGGGTGTCCGATCCACTTTGTGAGCCACTACATGGGTGCTGGCCCATCTCCCCAGTCCTTAAAAACCCATTTAATAAACCACAACTCTTCATTGTGAAGCCTCCCCTTGTGTGTGTCTATTTTCTTGAGCATCTTCCTTTCTAATTTTAACTAAACTTCAACTCTGTTTCACACTGCCTAGTCCTGAAGTTCCCCTTTAAGTGGAAGCCACGGGTCCTGGATGAGGTCCCTTGAAAGACTACAGGAACTTCCTCAGGCCGCTGAGGGCCAAGGTATGGAGGTGCACATCTCACTGTAGACAACCCTAAGGAATCCGTTGTCAGAGGGCTTCCAAAGTCTCCAAACTACATAAGCCTGCTCCCACAGAGGCAGATTCCAAGCCTGGCTTTCCATTTACCAGCCCTAACTCCTGTCACTCCCCTGCCTCAGTTTCCCCCTCTGTAGAAGTGGGCAGTGCCACTACCATTTCAGGAGGCTGGTTTGAGTGAGGAATGAGGCCATGGGCATGCAGGGGTGACTTGACCTCTGCTAGGGAGCTTTACAGATGGGAAGGCTACTCCCCACAGCAACGTGGCCCCCTCAGAATCCACTAATGAGGCCAGGTGCACTAGTTCATTTTTGTAATGTCAGCACTTGGAAGGTTGAGGCAGAAGAATTACCTTTAGTTTAAAGCCAGCCTGGGCTAAATGGTGAGACCTGTCTCCAAACAAAATAAAATAATCAAGTTCTCCCAAATCCTCTTGAAGGTTTATCTGAGTCACGTGATCATTTCACCCATCCGTGAAATGAGGGTGATTTAGTGGTTGGGATGGGTTTCTAGTGTGGTCAGGCTTTTGTGTCTAGTGTGATAGCTTTTGACTATCCTGTTATACTTTAGTTTATTATTAGAGACAGGGTCTCACTCACCCAGGCTGGCTTCAAACTCACTATGTAGTCAAGGGTGGCTTCCTCACTTTGTTAAGTGATGGGGTTACAGCCTCGGCCACCACACATCTGGTTTATGTGTCACAGGCAAACAAACAAGCCCAGGGCTTTGTGTACGTCAGGCAGGGGTTATCTTAACTTAGCTGCATCCCTAGCCCTGCCATCCTCTTTAACTGAAGTCACCTCTCTGTCCATTATTGACAGGGTACCCCGAACCTGCGCTCATAGACACCAGGCCTCTTAGGGTGATTATCCAGGGGAGCCCCCAACCTTACACAGCTCTCCGAAGTTGCCCTTTACTGTGAGCTGATCCAAGCACATAGCCTGGGAAAGCCCATTTAGACCTCTCCTGGACCTCCCAGCAACCTAAGGACCGCATCCCATCTGCCTGTCTCCCACCCATTTTCCAGTTCAATTGCAGGCTCCTCCAGAAAAGTCCCCACACCCCCTGGCTTCGATCTCGGAGAGCTGCTTCTGGGCTCCTGCGAACTGGGAACCCGCAGGAGGCTGACTCGACCTCTGGGGGTAGCTGTGCTGAGACTTCCAGTCCCCTGCCCCCTCCCCCATCCCGGCGCTGACGGGGGGGGGGGGAGGGTTTGACGGAGCATTCCACAAGGAACTCCCAAGCATATCTTGAAACAACAGAGGCCAATGAAGGCTGCCTACTTTCCAAACTGTTGAGTCGAACTGAGTTTTCACCAGGACTCAAGTTCGCCATGACTCTCGCGGACAGCGCGCGCACTAAACAGATCCTGCTCGCCTAAGAGCAGAACCTGTCTCCAGCCTAGAACTGCCAGACCCTTTCCCCACCCCAGCCAACAGGACGAAGGAATGCCACCCCTCCCCCTTGGTGGCCTCCCCAGTTTCCCCAGCACAGCCCCGGCAGCGGCTGGCAACATGCTCGGGAGGTTTTTGCCAAGTTTGGGAAATCGAAAGAAGCCCGCGCAGGCTGACCTGCCCAAATGGGAACTCCCGAGGCTCCCAGCCTATAAATCCTGGGAGTTGCACCCGTTGGGACAAGATGACCAGACAGACCCCAGCCTCAGGCCCCACGTGCATCCTCAGCTCCCGCCCCGGCCTCGGTGCTCCCGCCTATGAAACGGGAATGATGCCACCGTGATGCGCTCAGGTCTGGTGCGGAAGCACAAGGGCTAGTGCCAGGTGCTCACCTCGGTGATCCCAAGGGAACCGAACCCGTGTCCAAAGGAAGCCAGGAAGGCAGGGGACACAGATGGCGCGGAAAGAATGGGGAGCGGAGGGACAGCCAGGGGAACGTGGAGGGGGAAGGGGCCGGGGTCAGGAGCACAGGAGCCGCGATTCCCCCCGCCCAAGCAGTTTTCCAAGAGGTACTCACCGGACCGCCGAGCAGCTCACCTGGTCTCAGCAACTCCAGCCGTTCACCTGGCCAGCCCCGGGCCTTCCCGGCAGGCCCCGCCCAATGTCAGAAAGCGCTCAGCCTGGAGTCCTCAGGATGGGCGGGGCCAGGCCAGGTGGTTCTGGCTCAACGGGGGAGGGAGCTGAGGGACACTGGCCCTGTGTGGGCTCCACACTCGCTGCCAGTCCACACGTTTACCCTCAATCGGAATGCGCAGGATGAGACGGGAAACTGAAGATCTGTGCTGAGTTAGGAAACTGAGCCCGCATCCGGGATCGCCCGACCCACAGTCCCAGCCAGGCCTGACGCAGGCTGCGGGTACGAGGCTCTCCCATCTTCGCCTCTGCCTTCGGTGCGTCTGCGTCGCTTCGCTGCCCGAAAGATGAAGCCAGGGCTGGAGACTCAGAACCATTCCCACACCCCTGTGACTTGCCTCAAGGCACAAGAAGGCCTTGATGTCCCAGGGAGAGCAGACCAGAGATGGAGGGAGGCACGAAAGTCGCTCTACCAGAGCGTGTGCTTCTGCCTCCGGGCCACCGTTCCCCCACTTCCTGATGTCATGCTGGGCCCGCACCTTTTTCCATCTACACCTCCTCTCCTGCATACACTTGCTGTCCATCAACCCAACCTACAACCCTATGACCCCCAGCTCTGAGCCCAATTCCGAGCTCTCCGCTGGATACTCAGCTTCTGGAGCAACACACTCACCGGCTACCCAGCCCCTCCCCATCTCATTCTTCCAATGGTGAGGTCCATCCCACGTATGGTCCACTCTCAAGCTCTGATCGCTCCTTCAAAGCATGTCACAGTACCACCGCTTCCCAGTGAGCCGAGTTAATGATCTCCTGGCTCCTTTCCTTACATCCTGTCTATCCTTTCCCACACAGGGTCCCGGTGTCCCTTTCTGAGAAACTTGACGTTTCTCCTATCCAGTAGACGAGGCAGCTCCACTGGCCAGCTGCCCTGCAGGGAGGGTACATGGTCCTGAGGAAGCTTTGTAGAGTTGCTAAAACAGTGCGATATTGACACCATCCACCTCTGGAGGGTGTAGAGACCTCAGGGGGACATTCGGTGTAAGCCACCACCTCCGGCTTCCAGACGTGAGTGAGCATCAGGCAAGCAGCACAGGCCACCTGGAGGGCTTACTCCTCCAGTGGATTTGTTGGAATTTGCTGGATGGTGGGGAAGAGAAAAACGTAGTTTGCTATATCTGCCACTGCACCCTAGTAGGGGAAGCTTGGCTCACTGCCGATGCTAGTGAGAGTCAAAAGCATCTCTACTGTCCTCTGTTGAGCCCATAGCTGAAGGCCCTATAGCAGAAGACCCTTAACAAATGGGTAGTGTGCCAAATTACTTCATGTAAGATTCTAAATTTTTCAAGTTTATTTTTACTGTATGTGTGTGGGTGTTTTGCCTTCATGCGTATCTATATACCACATGCATTCACTACCCATGGAGGGCAGAAGGCATCAGATCCCCTGGAGCTGGAATGACAGGTTGTGAGCTGCCATGTGGATGCTGGGAACTGAATCCAGGTCCCTCTGCATGAGCAGCCAATGTTCTGTTTGTTTGTTTGTTTGTTTTGAGACAAGGTTTCTCTCTATAGCTTTGGAGCCTATGCTGGAACTTGCTCTGTAGACCAGGTTGGTCTCGAACTCACAGAGATCCACCCGCCTCTGCCTCACAAATGCTGGGATTAAAGGCATGCACCACCAACACCCAGCTGCATTATGTATTTTCATACTTGGGTTTGAGGAAAGGTATTAGTTAGGGAGGAATATGATTGGTGGAGGAATATGAAAGGCCATGACCTAATGGTAACAAACTGGAGGAAGTTAACTTCTCTGCTGTGTCCCCACCTCTGGGTGTAATGAGATGGATAACCTCTCGTGGGCTCTTGTGACCTGGTCAGGGGAGAAGGGAAAGGGAAGGATGAAAGCCCTGGGTTAGTTCCTTGTCTTGTTGCTGTGACAAATGCCCATGACAGAAACAGCCTAAGGCCAGTTTGGGGGAACAGCAGGGTAGAGGTGGTGAGAGATATTCTGGTACATGCTTCACTTTCTCTTACTTTTTTTATATTTAGTAAGTGGGAGTGTGTGTGTGTGTGTGTGTGTAGAGGTACCTTCAGAGGCCAGAAGAAGGTGATGGATCCCTGGGGACTGGGGTTACAGCCAATGTGGGCCACCCAACCTTGGTGCTGGGAGTGGAACTCGGGTCCTCGACAAGAGCAGGAAGCTCTTGTAATGGCAGAGCTCTCTCTCTGTTCCTCCCTTTGCTTTGGGACCCCAGCCCACGTGTCTCTGGCATCACCCTCACGTCATCCCAGCGATATCTCCCAGGTTGAATCTTCAAACCTTCACCGTTCCTTCCTGTATGAACTTTCCCAAGTGCATTGTTTGGGGGGCGGTGTGTTCTGAATCCACATCGATAGCCATCTGGTCACCACGGTGGGATCTAGGCTTTGGATGAGGTAGACTTGGCAGGGACCCGAGTCTGTGCTAACACTGTACATTTCCTGGGTCAAACTTGCCCCGAGGCCTTCTTACCTTGGCCGCATGCTCCCACACCATCTATCACTGTTTGAGTTTGAGTTTATTACACAGAATTCAAAACACCCTGATCAAAAATCAGCCTTTTTTTTTCTTTTTTCATGGCAATACCAGGAATTGAACCTGGTGTCTCGCACAGGAGAGGAAGGTGCTCTGCCCCTGCTCTGGCTTTTTTTTTAGATTTATTTATTTATTACATATTATTACGTATACAGTGTTCTGCCTACATGACAGAAGAGGGCACCTGATTGAATTGTAGATGGGTGTGAGCCACTATGTAGTTGCTGGGAATCGAACTCAGAACCTCTCCGGCCCCCCTGCTCTGGCTTTTTATCTAAGTGAGGAAGTTGTCTCTCTGACAAAGCTCGCACCAGGGAGGAGATACACTGTATTAGCCAGGGTCCCCTAGAGGAGCAGAACTGATGAATACATGTATTTGAAGGGATTTGTCAGAATAGATTACAGGCTGTGGTCCTGCATGTCCGACAATGGCTGTCTACCAACAGAAGTTCCAAGAATCCAGTAGTTGTTCGATCCACAAGACTGGATGTCTCGGTGGATCTTCAGTACACACTAGGATCCCAAAGAAGCAGGCCCTAGACCTGGATTCAATTCTCAGCAACCACATGGTGGCTCACAACCATCTGTAATGAGATCTGGTGCCCTCTTCTGGCCTGCAAGGATACTTGCAGACAGAGCACTATAATAAATAAATAAATCAAAAAGAAAAAAAAGCAGGATGTAATTCGAGCGAAGGAATGGACTTGCTAACGAGAGCAAGCAGGCCAAGAGAGCAAGATTCCTTCTTCCATGCTCTCTACCATGCCAGGAGAAGGTGTGGCCCAGATTAAAGGTGGATCCTCCTGCCTCAAAAGATCCAGTTCCAGATTAAAAGAGAGTCTTCCCAATTCAAGTGATTTAATTAAGGAAAAAAAAACCCTCCAAGGTGTGGCCAGCCGTTTGGGATTTAGTTCATTCCAGATGTAGTCAAGTTGACAATCAAGAACAGACATCACATACACACACACATACAAACACACACACACACACACACAAATACACACACACACACTGGTCACTTGTAGCTGGGCATTGGTGGCGCACACCTTTAGTCCCAGCACTCGGGAGGCAGAGGCAGGCAGATCTCTGGGAGTTCGAGGCCAGCCTGACCTACAGAGTGAGTTCCAGGACAGCCTCCAAAGCTACAGAGAAACCCTGTCTCAAAAAAAGACTGGTCACTGGTTTTGCTGAAGAGAAGCATGAAAAGGCAGAGTCAATGGCGTCCTGTGCTAAACAGAGGCCAATGTGAGGTCACTCGCCCACTGCTCCAGCACATAGTGGGACTGCCTCCGCACAGTAGGATGGTGGGGCAGCTGCCTGCGCATTCCTTCACAGCAGCTCCCTTCTGTGCGGACAACCCAATCATTGTGGCATGTGGGCCTGTAAACCAACACAGACAGCTTAGATACGATTATCTAACATTTTCCTCTCCGCAGAGGACACAAGGGACAGGAAGCGAAGAACCGAGGCTTAGTTCTGTGTCTTATTATATGTAATAATTTATTTGGGCTGTGATTACGGTGGCACATGTGTGCCAAGGCATGTGTGTAGAGGTTAGAGGGACAACCTTGGGGGTTAGGGGTTCCCTGCTTCTACCAGGTGGGTTTGCGCAGGCACACATGTGTGTGCGCACACACACACACACACACACACACACACACACACACACACACACACACAGTAAACCAACCATCTACAGTGACTGCGTGGCCAGGAGTGAGGTGTCTGTGCACTATCACTGACACACAGGTGCAGAGGCCCCAAAAGGAACTGCTCACCAGGCACCCCCCTTTCCCTCTTCTGTAGTAATCAGGCAGTCGGATTTTCCCTTCTGTTTCTATAACAATAACCTTGCGTCTCAAAGGCTCTGCCATTAAAAATTAAAAAGAAAGAGAAATGAAGAGCTACTACCCAATGGTGTGACAGCTGGCTTTATTAAATTTCTTCTTACACATGTTTATGAAGTCAGAGGCCCCTTCTTTCGCAAGCAGCAAATTCTAAGTTAATGAACATGCTGGGGTGGAGCACAGGAGACAGGAGAAAAAAAACCGAGTCACCAGCCTCAGTCCTGGATTTCCTGTTTGTGTTCTCCCCAGTGGCTCGCCCAGCCAGCTGCAGGGAACTGCAATCTTCTTATAGCCAGGAAACCTGTATTTCCGTGCTGCTGACGCATGGGGAAAGGCAGGCAGAAAGGAATCTGGACCTCCTCCAGCCACTCCCTCTGCTGGTCAAGTCTCTGGAACCCGGGATCACAGGCCTGCTTTCCCCTGGTAGCCAAGTGCCATGCTCCAATTTCTGAGCAGAGGAGGGGCTGACAGCATGGCGATGAACTCTGGTGCATTCTCCATGGTGTTCTCTGGGACCCTATGGCCCAGTGTGGAAACCTCTTTCATCTAGGGCCTCTGCTCTGGATACCCTAGCCCTAAAAGCCAGTTATTTCCTCAAAGGGAATACATGTTTATTCTAGAGCCAAATATGAGCAACGCCAACGTGGTATGGTTGCATGAAGTTCTTACAGGAACAGAACAAAGAAAGTCATAAATCAGCACGCTTTTCAAATACAATGGTGGGAAAGTCAGGTGGGCAAGTTCCACAGAGCTGGGTGATCTCTGCTCAGACCTCAGATGCTATCTGATGACATTCTTGAACTTTTGGGTGTAGGGGAGGATAGGGGTCTGTTGTCAGCACATCCCCAAAGGTCTCACGGGACAGACATAAGGACACAGAGGAGGGCAATGAATGGCTGTCAAGATAGCGTGAGATAACTTAGCTCTGGGTCTGCAACATTCCAACCGCTCCACACCAGCCGTACAGGTGCAGGGTCTTCTCAGGAACTTGAGTTCATTCCTGTTTGACCAGGGTCCTAGGCTGGTACCTTAGCTCTTCAAATGCCTGTGTTATCAAAGAACTCTCACCTCATAGGCCTGTCTTGGTTATGTTTCTTTTGCTGTGATAAAGACTATGACCAGCGGCAACTTGGGGAGGGATTATTTCAGCTCACATACCCTGATCACACAGTCCATCAGGAAGGTCAGAGCAGGAATTCAAGGCAGAAACTAAAGCAGAAGCCATGGAGGAAACTGCTTACCGACTTGGTCCTCATGGCTGTTCAGTTTGTTTGTTTGTTTGCTTATTGTTGTTGTTGGTGGTGGTGATGGTGAGGAGAAGGAGTGTTCCAGACAGGGTTTTTCTATGTAGGTCTGTCTTCCTGGCTGTCCTAGAACTTGATCTGTAGATCAGGATCACCTCAGACTCAGAGATCTGCCTGCCTCTGCCTCTGGAGTGTTGGGATTTAAGGCGTGCACCATCACTGCCTGGCTACAGTTAGCTTTCTTACGGCACCTGTCCAGAGATGGCACCACCCACAGTTTCCTGGGCCTCCCATATCAATCATCAGTTAAGAAAATGTCATGCAGGCTTGCCTGCAGTTTGATCTAAAGGGGCATTGCCCAATTGAGGTTCCCACTTCTCAGCTGATACTAGCTTATGTCAAGTTGACATTAAACTAACTAAACAGTCTCATTGATGGAAATGACCTAACAGTTAGCTGACCTAGGCTCCTTTGCCACCAGGGCATGGACAGTGACAGGCTCCACCATGATGAGGTACATTCTAAGACAGAGGGCTGACTGGGGGCACTTTGTGCTACCAGGACCACTTCATCCTGTGTGTGTGTGTGTGTGTGTGTGTGTGCACGTACACACACGCGCACACATGTAGCAGGCACGTAGGCCCTTGTGCTCACAGATAAGCACTAGGGGAACCAGGAACGTTAAACACACAGGGTTGTCTCTTCAAGGGAACAGATGTACAACATGTTTTCCATGCAGAAGGCTGGGAGTAAACATGGTTAATAGCCTGGTGACCTTTGCAGTGTCGGTGTGGCTAGGCTTTCCCGCCCTAGACCCTTATCTTGAGCCGGTTTTCTCAGTCAATCTGCAGAACCTATCTTTACAGAAGATGTCACTTTACAAAGAGTTTCCACACAGTCATGTCTTAAGCTTTGCTGTGCGCATGAGACTGAGTTCATCATCACCAGGAAACTTCATCAGATTGTGCTGTACTTAAATATACCTGAAATAAACTACTCAAAGTCAGGCAAAGCTTGAACCAACACCAGCTATGGAGTCATGTTGAGACCAACTGCCTCTCTCAGATTGTTACTCTGCTGGCCATGGTGTTTGCAGAGACCCCTGCGACGGGGGTGGGGTAGGGTGAGGTGGTGCGCACAGTGGCCACAGGCTGAGGACCTGGGTCCTTCTGGGTATGGCTGCTGTGGCTATTGATTCTAGGTCAGTGCAACTGGAGTTTCCTGTGAAATAGGAATGTTCTGAGGGGCGGAACCTTCTGAGGGGCGGAGTCTCCTGTGGGGTGGGGCCTCCTGTGGGGTGGAGTCTCCTGTGGGGTGGGACCTCCTGTGGGGTGGAGTCTCCTGTGGGGTGGGACCTCCTGTGGGGTGGAGTCTCCTGTGGGGTGGAGTCTCCTGTGGGGTGGGACCTCCTGTGGGGTGGAGTCTCCTGTGGGGTGGGACCTCCTGTGGGGTGGAGTCTCCTGTGGGGTGGGGCCTCCTGTGGGTGAAGCCTCCTGTGGAGTGGAGTCTCCTGTGGATGGGGCCTCCTGTGGGGTGGGGCCTCCTGTGGGTGGGGCCTCCTGTGGGGTGGAGCCTCCCATGGATTGCTATACTAGTCACTGCTTTGCCCTTAGTCCTACTTTGCTCTATGGAGTGTTTTTGGACACTGTTCCCGGAAGCTGAGCCTGGCCTGTGTGTGGCTCCCCACTCCTGACAACTTGGGGAGCTCCTACCACCAGGCAATCAGCATTGCCTCAGGTACAGGCCGCCGAAGTGGCTCACACGTAAGACTCTTCCCTGATCAGCATCCCTAAGTCGCCCTCACCTCCACCAAACACAAACTGAGGAGAGTTCCAGAGAGTCCTCCCCTACCCCCCACAAAGACAGATTATTTCTGTAGATAACGTGGTGATACTTTACATTTTAATAGCCTTTTACAGCTGGTTAGAGCTGGTTATCCCTCTCTACACATAGAACCATCATTGAGGGGAAGGGTCCTGGGGGGAAGCCAGTGGTTTGGTATTGAGCTCTTATCACCTTCAGGTCAAAGCCCAGTAAGGACCCAGCTGCTGCTGAATACAGCCTTTGGTGCAGCTCAGTGTGTGGCTTTGTGACCCGACAGCTATAACTCTGTATGTGAGTCACAAGCACAGACAAGCACAGTCACCAGAACATGATGTCAAACTGCAAAGACCAGTGTTGCTTCAGATGGAGAAACTGAGGCTGCTTGGCCTGCCTGGTATCTCACACTCTTGCCAGCGGCACTGGCTGTCTCCAGGAGGGGAGTGGGGGATACATGAAGACAGTGTAGTATCCCCCATCAGCCTTCTCTCCATCTGGAGACCCCACAAGCCTCAGGGCTCCTGGAAAGAGGCATATGTACTCCAGGCACACTGTGGCATGGCCAAAATGATAGTACCTCATCTCTCATCCCCAACCCCTAGGCTCAGCATCTTCCCTGTACACCTCATATCTGCAACCCACCTGGAATGCCACTGGTCCCAGCAGTGAGGGAGAGACGTGGGTTTCTACCCAATAACTTGATGCTGCAGCTCCAGAAGGCTCCCCCATCTAAGCCCCGAGAGTTCTCTAGTTAGAATCGTCCCATTTACCCTGCTTGACACAAAGAGGTCATAAGATGTGAGTGTACTCAGAAAGTGAACACAGAGGCCTCTTTGAGATGCTATGTGGCTTTTTGAGGCTCATTGCCAGGGGACGTGTCTGGGTTCCTCTCCCCAGGACCCTATCCTTCTCTATGCTGCCAGGGCATCACCAATTGACCAGTGGACACTCTTGGAGCTCAGAGACCAAGGTTTGCTGCTGGAACAGGTGGGTGCCTCTTCTCTTGGTCATTAGCACCTAGGCTTGCAAGGGTCACCTTCCATATTCCATAGAAGACTGAGAATTGTTGAGTCTCTCTCCCTCCTTTACATTAGGCCAACCAAGTTTTGGTATTGCATGAGTTGCCTTTCTTATTTCCTTGGATTTATTTATTTTACATGTGTGAGTGTGTTGTGGAGGGCAGGCACCAGGATGTCAGATCCACTGGAACTGGAGTTGTAGATAGATGGTTATGAGACACCATGTGGGTGTTGAGAACTGAGTCCCTCTATCAGAGGAACAAATGCTCTTAACTACTGAGCCATTTCTCCAGGCCCTTAAATTCATTTTTCTCCAAGCTGAGTAATAGTCCAGCATACACATATGCCACATTCATTTAAAAGCTATATATTGCCGGGTGTGTTGGCACACGACTTTAATCCTAGCACACAGGAGGCAGAGACAGGCAGATCTTTGTGAGTTCAAGGCCAGCCTGGTCTACAGAGTGAACTATAGGACAGCCGAAGATACCCAGAGAAACCTCCTTCAACAAGGATACACCTCCTAATCCTTCCCAAACCATTCCACCAACCGAGGACCAAACATTCAAATGAGCCTATGGGGGCCACTCTCATTCAAACCACAATACTTTATTAGGTCAGGCATAGTGATCTAAGCCTTTAGCCTCAGCATGTGGGAAGCAGGTGGATCTTCATGAACTGGAGGCCAGTACCTGGTCTACATAGTGAATTTGAGGCCAGTTAGGGATATATAATGAGACCCTGTCTATAAATTAATACAATCTGATAGAATGTATATCATTAAAACTTATCACTACAAGCCACTGGTGTCACATGCCTGCAACCCCAGTTACAGAAGCTCAAGGATAGCCTGGACTAAGTGTATGTGTGTGTTGGGGGATGTTAACATTGTAACCATTTTAAAGTATACAGTTCAGAGCAGGGGATGGTAGAGTATGCACTTAGTCACAGCTCTTTGGAGGCCGAGGCTGGAGTATGAATTCAGTCTGGGAAACATTGTGAATCCAGGGTATAGTCCAGCAGTGTTAAATATATTTTAAGTATATTCACAGTGTTAGCTGGGCATCCTTGTGTGTGAACCTGGATTGCACAGATGTGGGAGGGGCTACTGTTGCTGTGTGCACCGCTATCTTGTGGGGTGTCTATTTCTGTCTCTCTGTGTCTCTCATTCTCTCTGTCTCTGTCTTTCTCCCTGCCACCCCCAAACAAATGTCCCTCAGAAAGGATTTTCCAGACAGGCTTTTTCTGTAGTTTTGACAGGCTGTCCTGGAACTTGCTCATCAGACCAGGCTGGTCTCAAACTCACAGTGATCCGCCTGTTTCTGCCTCCGGAGTGCTGGAATTAAAGGCGTGCGCCACCACCACCTGGCTCCATCCCTCCCTCTTTCCCTCTCTATCCTTTCTTCCTTCACCACTTGGCCATAGCTAACAACTATGTCCTGCCACACCCCAGCCCCCTAAGTGCTTGCAGCTTGTGGTCTGTAGGAAATAAAAGAGCAGAGCCAGGCCGTGGTGGCGCACACCTTTAATCCCAGCACTCGGGAGGCAGAGGCAGGCGGATCACTGTGAGTTCGAGGTCAGCCTGGTCTACAGAGAGAGTCCCTGGACAGCCAAGGTTATACAGAGAAACCCTGTCTCAATACCCCCCCCCCAAAGAATACCAGCTGATTAGGTGCCTCAGCATCTGTTCCTTTTGTGGCCTCCAAACTGTCTGAGGTCTACGGCCTGGCAAACACAGGCAGAGACTAGAGCAGTGCTTTCCTGAATCTGTGATCAGATAGTGGTGCCCAGAAATGATGTGGGTGTTCTGGGAAGATGGGGGTGAGCTGAGGAGTCATAGACCCTCTCTAATAGCATACCTACCCCATCCAGTGGAGGGCCAGGAGACCCTTCTTCCTGGTTTGTGTGTACAGGCAAGTGTGAACATGTACTGTGAGTGTGGGTGTAGGATTATGTATTTGTAGGTGTGTATATGAACATGTGAGTGGAGGTGTGTGTGTGTGTGTGTGTGTGTGTATGTGTATGTGTGAAGGGTGCTGAGACTTCAGCTGAAGTCCCAGTGTCTTTGGACAGTGAGGTTTCCAGCAGAGTGGGTGGGAAGAGCCCTGGAGCTTCAGGTCCCTGGAAGACATTTCGAAGGTTTTGAGAGTAACAGAGGGAGAGGGAGGGGCCCATCCCCCCCCCCACTATGGCACAGGTGTAGAAGAACCTGGAAGCTCCGAGAACTGAGGCTTTAGTCAGGTAGACAGACTGTTGAAAAGGGCACCGAGGCGGTTCAATCCTGTGCCTTGTGAACATGTTTGCGAGGGAGCTGGTGGGAAGGCCAGCACCCCTCTCTGTGAATGGCATGACCTTCACCACCACCAAGCCTCCAGAGTGGCTTTTATCGAGGGCACAGGAGGAGCATTGCAGAATTGGGGACAAAGGAGCACTGTGCCCTAACCCCTGTCTGTGCAGTCTGGGCCTGGCTGCTGAGGACTGAGTACAGGAGCACAGAAGTATGGTAACTGGACTTGGGACAGGGTGGGGATAGAGGAAACAGGAATCCAGGCCCTCTCACCTGCTGGGTCCTGTGGGTGTGAGACAGAATCAGGGCAGGAAGCAAGATTCTCACTAACACTAGCCAGGCCCTCATGGGAGACCACAAAGCCCCTTGATTTCCTATCAGCCATGCTGAGGCTCATGACCCGGCCAAACTGGAGATAAAGCCCTGGTGTCTGATAACTTGATGAAAAAGGGATGGTCTATTTTCTTTCTTAAGACGGGTTCTTAATTCCAGCAAGGGATCTCAGTGAGTTGAAGCCTGGTCTACACAGGGAGCTCCAGACCAGCCAGGGCTACATAGTGAGACCCTGTCTCCAAACAAGAAAAAGAAACAGAAAGACAGAGTACATGTAGTACAGGCTGGCCTTAGACTCTCAGACTATGTAGTCCAGGCTGGCCTCAGACTCATGCAGAACGGAAGCTGTGTGATCTCCATGACACAGGGCAGCAACACTGCATCTAGGGGAGTCCCAGTGAGGATCCAGTATTGTTAGTATAGCAGAAACCAGAGCAACCACGCCAACAACTCACTGTAATGAACATTTGCAAGCAAAACTGTTCGGGCAAAAGGCTGCGAGACTTCTTTTTTTATTTTTACTTTTTATTATTCTTATTTTTTTCTTTTGAGGAGGTTGCAAGGATGGAGAGCAGATGTGGAGGATGAGAGATGAGTGGGATTGGGGTGCATGATGTCAAATTCACAAAGAATCAATAAGGAGTTAAAAAAAGATGGACACACCCTAACAAGCCAAGTTTTTAAAGGCCAAGGCAGCATCCTCTTCATAGAAGGGTGCCGTGCTGTTTATTGTCCCAGAAGCCTTTGGGAGTCACCACAGAACAACGCAAGAGCCCAGAGATGGAGTTGAAACCTCACCAAATAGTGCCAGTTACCAGGAGTCACTCCAGTTGAATAAATGTTTTCAATGTCATTTTATTATTGTTTGAGGACATTATTTCATCATGTAATTCTAGCTTGTTATGTGGGCCAGGCTGGCCTTGACTTCCCAAGTACTGGGATTAAAGGCAAATGGCATCACAACCCACTCAACATTAAAAAATAAAAATTCCCAAGACCTGTTTACTGTGTGCTCCATGCATGCCCTCCCCCCACCCAGGGGAGTGAATTAAGGCTCAGGATTGATGGCCAATAAGCAAGGCCTGGTGTCCCACCCTATGACAATCAGTAGTGCACAGGCCTTCTTCATACTCTCCCTGTGTGCTGGAGCCTGATCAGTTAGTGGGACCTGTCATTTGTGACAGACATCTGCCTCCCAACCCATGTGTGGCAGGAACACACATTCAGGGCTGCAGAGGGAGGTAGATCAGGGGAACCCAATGGGAGCAGCCTAGGACACTGAGGGCCCCTCACCGGGGCTTCCCCTGGGGCCCCATGCTGACCCAGTAGTAACTAATTAATAGGACACAGGGCAGGCACCAGGACAGATCTGGGAGCTCAGTGGCAGAGCAACTGACCTGCCTGGAGTGGGAACGACAAACCACGAAACCATTAGTTTCAGCCAGGAACTTGGGGCCCCCGGCTCAGGGCTCTTCCAAGGAGTGGGCGGGGCATCCTAGATAAGCTTGGATGTGGCACGCCCTGGTGTGTCAGTCTCTGTACACCTGGTGTGATGGCGATTCTCCGTTGTCAACTTGACTACATCTGGTATTAACCAAAACCCAAGCGGTTGGGCACATCTGTGAGGGATTTTGTTCTTAACTAAATCATTTGAAGTGGGAATACCCACTTTTAAATCTGGATCTTTGAGGTGGGGAGATCCTCCTTTAATCTGGGCTACCCCATCTGGTAGTAGCCTACATAAAGGATGTGGAAGAAGGAAGTTTGATCTCTGCCTGATTGCTCTCACTCTGTGGCGAGTTCATTCCTTCACTGACATTAAAGACTACTTCTTTTCTGTTGTTCTGTTTACTTTATTTTTTTTAGACAAGGTTTCTCTGTATCGTTTTGGATGCTGTCCTGGAACTCACATGGTAGACTAGGCTGGTCTCGAACTCACAGAGATCTGCCTGCTTCTGCCTCCTGAGTGCTGGGATTAAAGGCGTGTGCTACCAACGCCCGGCCTGTTTTGTTTTTTAAGACAGGGGTTCTCCGTGTAGCTTTGGAGCCTGTCCTGGGACTTGTTTTGCAGATCAGGCTGACCTCAAACTCATAGAGATCCACTTGCCTTTGCCTCCAGAGTTCTGGGATTAAAGGTGTGCGCCACCAACGCCTGACTTAGAGCCTATTTCTTGTATACGGTCTATCAGTTCTGTTCCTCTAGAGAATCCTAATACACCTGGTTATCACTGATCACTTGGCTTACAGTACATCCCATCCCACCCCTCCCCCCACACAGTGTCAGCCTCTGCCCATAATTCTACTTCCATCTCTCAAAGGGGTTCCACAGAAGTGAGGGCTGAAGACGGAACTTTGCTAGTGTTGAGGGAGGCAGGGTAGCACAGCCTAGCCAGGTCCTAGGTCTATCTCACTTCCCTGATGCCCTGCCTGTCATGAGGCTGGGGTGGCTCTTGCTCCCCTGGGGTCCCTGTGGAACATTTTTCAAAAGCCCTGTGTGCTGGCTAGTTTTATGTCAGCTTGACATAGGCTAGTCATCTGAGGACAGAACGTCAACTGAGAAGATGCTTCCATAGCATTGGGTTGCAGGCAACAGTTTTCTTAATTGGTGACTGATGGGGGAGGGCACAGTCCACTGTGGGAGGGGCCACCCCTGGACTGGTGGTCTTGGGTTCTATAAGAAAGCAAGCTGAGCTGGGTGTGGTGGTACAGGCCTTTAATCCTAGCCCCCAGGAGGCCAGCCTGGTCTACATAGTTCCCGGACAGCCAGGGCTGTCTCAAAACAAAACAATCACCACAACAAAAAGAAACAGGCCAAACAAACCACGAAGAGGAAGCAGCAACCCTCTATGGCCTCTGCATCAGCTCCTGCCTCCAGGTTCATGCCTTGGCTTTCTTCCATGGACTGTGACACTCTGGATATGGAAGCCAAGCAAACCCTTTCCTCCCTAGATTGCTTTTGGGCCATGTTTCATCGCAGCAATAATGATCCTACTAAGACACCCTGTGAGTTCAGCATGTGCCCTTACCACAGGCAACACTGTAGTTCAAGCAGACCACCCCTAATTGGAACAGCCTGTTTCTCCCACCCTGGGGGTGGGGGGCCTTCTGTCCTAATATTTCAGCAGATCCCCTGGACCCACAAGGCCTTGCAGTTCAAGCATGAAGAAGCTGCTTCCTATGCTATTTTCTGGCCAGATCTGGTCACCTTGTCCCCAGCGTCTGTTATTTGCTTGTTATTCCCAGAAGACAAGACCTGAGTGCTTTGGAGGGTCTGGGGCGGGGGTCAGCATGTGATCAAGGAGGACCACACTCCCCTGCCTCTTTAAAGAGAAACTCAACGGGACAGAGGCCTACCCCATGGCTCGATGGGCTAATCTGCTGGGGAAGCCTGCAGCAATCCTGACGGTACTCAAGAACACTTATTGCCTTTTACAGACCAGGGAGATCTTCACCCTCAAACTCTGGGTAAACCTCTCTGGGGGTAGAGAACCACTCCTAGAGCAGCTGGGAACGCTGGGCTGCCCCTCCCACCAGACCAGGGTATTCAGCAACCCCCACCAAAAAAAGAGCCCCATGAGATCCCCTCCCCTCCCTAGATGCAGTGGGTCCCTCCAGCTAATTCGTGGGTCTGGGTCCAGGGACCCACAGTAGGGCCTGTTTTATACCTAAGCGCCAACCATTAAGGTTTCAGGCCCCTCCAACAGGATGACATTGCAACACTGGACCTGAAAACAAGTAGCAGAGTGGGCCATGGGCAAATGTCCATGGCCTCAGCTTGGGAACGTGCCCCTGGCAGGAGGAGGAGGGCCTGTGAGGTGGGGGTCCCAGAAGGACAGCAGGGGGAAGACAGGAGCCCGGAGCCGTAACTTTATTTCATCCCTTCCTGTTTGGTGGCAACCCAGGGCAGAGGGAGGCAGGTCTGGCTGTGGCTTGGGTCCCATCTCTGTGGGGGCCAAGCTGGGCTGGCATAGGCAGAACCCACTGTTTTCACATTTTCCTGGGTAGGCGTGGGCACCAAGGGTGGAAGGGTGGGGCAGGCAGGAGGGCACATGGTGACCCCATCCTCGAGGTGGTTGAGTGCGCATCTGGATGGTACCAACTGGACATCCAATCAGACCTGGGGTGACTAGAGGAAGTGGGAAGGTCTTCCAACAGACTGGGAGTATACAGTGACCAAGGCAGTGACAAGGGGGCTGGTGAGATCAGGAACAAGTCTCTCACGCACACATCCACAGACACGTAAACACACAGGGGCCAGTAAAAACATGGACTAACCTCAGGCCATCACACAACACTCGGCCGGCTTCCGGTTGCATCAAAGTCAGACACACTGGAGCGACTACCCCGCCCAAAGTCAATGAATATTCCTTCAGAGTCTGAGTCCACGGACTCCAGGATCTGGTCCACCAGTGTCTCAGGGCTGGAGGTGGGCGGGGAGTCGTGGGCTGGGCCCTGATCTGGGGAATGGGCAGGGGGGTACAGTCTGCTAGGGCAAGGCCCTGAGTGGGGTGTTGGCGAGGACCTGAAGGTCCCCGAAGGGCCCTGGCCAGGTGTGCCCACAAAGCCCTGGGGCTCAGGACAAGATGTCATCTCAGAGACCGAGTGCCTGCGGATGCTTGTACCACCAGCCGCTGTGCCTTCTGCTTCATGCTCAGCCACGGGATTGAGCAGGGGCGTATTGTAGCTTTTGGAGCGCACCACCGGGTTCTTGGCTAGGATGTCCCCAGAGCGGGAGCGACGCAGGAGCCGTTTCTCTGCAGGAACAGACACAGTCATATATACCAGGACGGTGGCTGCTGACCCACATGCTTCCTCTATATCCCAAGTCATCAAGTGTCTAACACACAGAAGGGCCACCGGTAAAAGGCTCACTGTGTACAAGCCTCCTGCCCTAGCTGGAGAACTTTAACATTCCCAGCCTTGGCCTGGACAGGCAGTGGGACCTCAGCTGCCCAGGTTCAAATCTGCAAGCCGTCAGTGACCTGGAATGACCCCATGCCAGTCATATACCCATGTCTCGTTTCCTCACCCAAGGAAGCCACGGATCTTAGGCACCAGTGGCTAGGTTAGACTGGGTTCCTGTTCTCACAGGCTGGCACCAGGGGACAAGTCTGCATGGAGGAGCTGCAGGGTGTGGCAGTGCTGTGAAGCAGCTGTTTACAAGCCTTACTGGCTGTGTAGAAAGTCACAGGCTTATAGGGAGTGAGGACAGAGCAGAATCCCTTTGGCCATGTAGGAGAAAGCCTTCCAAGCAGGACCCTGCAATGCCCAATAGTAACCATGGGGTGGCACTCCTGAGTAGAGCAAGCTCTGTCAGGGAGCCTCTCTGGACCAGGAGGGGTCGCCTACTCCGCCACCAGGTATCTGGCTGTCTGCAACCTAACAAGTCCTGGGAGGTGCAAAGACCTCCAGCTCTAACTTGCCTGAACTGAGATACACCCAAGACTAGGGCTTTACACCCTAGGCAGCAGCCCAGATGATGGAGAGCCAAGTGATTGTTCCTATGATCTAGGCATCCCCTCCTACATCCCAGTGGTCACCACGGGGACTCACATATATTCCCTGCTAGACCAGAACTATGAAGAAGGGCGTGGGCTGGTCTCTGGGCTGGTATGTAGCAGGTGCCCAAAAGATGTTGCTGGATGAACAAGGGATGACACGGCCAGTTTCTGAGGGACTCCCCAGACTCTTATCCCTCCCTGAGCCCATACAGATGTAACATCTAGGGGATGCATGGCAGGCCTCTGTGGAAAGCTATCACTGTTCTGGGGGTTGCCTGCTACCTTCCAATACTCCCTGTACCCTGGGGGTCCAGATCTGCACCTGGCAGGACCAGGCAGGTGCATGGGGCAGATTGGCTGTGTGTTGTCCCCTGTGGGATCCTGATTTTGCCCTCATGATTGCTCCAGGAAGCACCCACCGAGGATACAGGAATGGGTACAGGGCCCTTCGTTGGAGTAGAGGCCATAGGTGCCCAGGTACGGTGAAACCACCTTCTGGATCAGTGTCTCCAGGCGAAGGTAGTCTTCGGTCACACCCCTGGACTCATGTACTCCCTGAAAGAGAATGGGGGGGTCACACACCCTGGTCCAGCAGCAGCTTTCTCTGTCCCATCTTCCCCAGGTGGGATCCTAGGTAGGAAGATGCTGCCGCAGCCTCCTCCATGGCTGGGCGCCCTATAACCACGAGGAGATTTACACTAAAGTCACTGGCACTGATGTCCTGGGGCCCTGTGAGAGGTTCCGCATCACTGCTCATGCCTGGGGGCTGGGAAGGGTGGGCCACAGGCAGGAGAGGCTGCCCATAGGGTTAGACAGGTCCCCACGGTCTTTTTGAAATTAGGTCTCATTATGTGTCTAAGGCTGCCTTGACCATGAGACAGACCCTGCTGCCCCTGACTCCTGAGGACTAGGATTGAAGGTGTGGGCCACCACACCCTGACCATACACTTCTGTAAACTGTACGGGGTCACAGCTCCCCTGCACACCGTGTAAGACTCACACATGGTTGTTAGTGTGATTGGCATCCCATCACTCGGACCCCCAGTAGGCACCCAATACACACTGACCAGCAGCTGTGACCTCACAGCAACTCAAGACTTGAATTAGTGAAGGCCAGGCTCACCTTGGGACCAAGGTAAGGTCAGGGACGACAACCTTAGGGCAAGGCCACTCAGTCTGGGGAGAGGTGGCAGGTGGGACAATGGAAGGAAACCTCTGGGGTAAGGAGGCTAGGCTGGGACTTAGAACCATAGCAGGGAGGCTGCAGGAGGCACAGTAGCCAGCAGAGGGCAGAAGGGAGCAGCACCACTCTGGGCGTTCATTGTCTCCTCCAGGGGAATCCTAGCCCCAGCACCACAGAGACCTGAACTTCCATCGCTCCCTTCACCGTCACCCTGTCAGACCGGACCCAGTCTATGGAAATCTCACCCAAAGGCTTGCACTTAGCTCCATTCCAAGGTGACCACAGGCCCCGACTCAGGGCAGCCCCTGGACCCTGCAAACTCCAGCCTGTTCCTCGCTCTGAAACCTTTACCATTTCCTTCTGCCCTTAGGCCCGACCAGACAAACCCTAACTTTAAAAGGATTTCCACGTGTTTGGGGGGGGAGACTCATTACAGCGAGGCTTTCAGTGCCTGTGAAAATCCAAGTGAGGCCATGCTCCCACGAACAGTAAAATGTTCCCCTGTCAGTAAAATGGAGCAGTTGGTGGTACCTCCAAAGTCCTGTGGGGACTGCAAGTGAGAATTCAGAATGGTGAGCTGGCAAACCATAAGGGGATGTGTCAAATGTAGGACACATGGTGGCCCAAAACCCTCTGTCCTGGGGCAGGTCCCTTTACTCCAGCTATACTAACTGGTCACTGCCCCTTCTCCAGAGCTAGCCTTGCTGAAGTCCATCTGCACCAGGTGTCTGGAACCAGAGAGAGTGAGTGAGTGTGTGAGTGTGTGTGGTGTGTGTGTGTGGTGTGTGAGTGTGTGGTGTGTGTGTGTGAGTGTGTGTGTGGTGTGTGTCCTAGCCCTGGTTCTTCTCTGGTTCATAGCCTGGCCCCGAGGCCTTACTTGTCCACTCCCAGGCAAGTCGGTCCCTATCATCTCCCAGTCTCAGGGTCCTGGGTCCCCAAGCCCTGTCCCACCTGCAGTACCAGCAGCATCTGTGCGATGGCAGGGGGGACGCGAGCGTGAGAGCGGGCCAGCGCGTCCTCCAACTTCACACTGAGGGTGATGGTGTTCCGGAAATGCAGCAGGGCAAGCTGGCGCACTGATGGCTCCTTGCCCTGTGGACACAGGAGGAGGCATGTTGGCCCTGTTGCTGCCATGCAGTTTCATCTCTGTATCCCCGGTCAAGGGTGGGATGTGGGGATGGGCTCCAGTGACACCCAGCCCTCTCTCCACTCTCCCTCCCACAGAGATTCAAGACTCCTAGTCGTCTCCCCTAGTAGGGCTTTCTCTACCATCTAGGGCCCGGCTCCACCATTGGCTTCCCCACTCCAGGCCTTACGGGCCCTAAGGAGTCCCCAGGCGTGACAGGCTCAGCTGGCCTGTAAGGGACAGCCTGGGTTAGTGCAGAGGAGGGCATCAAGCCTGGAGTCCTTCCTGGAGCCATCCCAGGCTCCCAGGGACAACTGGGACTCCTTCACTCCCACGCACCCAGCCATTTACCTGCACAGGGTAGAAGATGGCCTGCAGTGTGGGCAGCACGTCACTAAAGAAGAAATCCCAGGTTTCCGCCAGTGAATCCAGCAGCTTCTGTCCTGTGGGCAAGAAGAGCCATCAGGGCATGTCCTGAACACACTAGCAGACCCACGTAGGAAAAGGAGCTAAGCAAGAGTGGGCGGTCCCCGAGGCCTCACCTGCCCCAGCACAGGGTCGCTCTCTGCCACCCTGAGCCCCGGTGAAGTGGGTAAGGACAACGTATACAATCTACAGCAGAGGGGACAAAGTGACTAAGGAATCAGCCGCCACCATTCACCATCACCTGCCCTGCCTTGAGCACGTATGCCGGTGCAGGCGCTGGCACAGACCCTTTCCTCTGCCTACTTCCTCCCCATTCATCCACTTAGGGAACCCCTGAGTGGGACAGGCCTGATCTTGGGCACTGGGGCAGTCAAGCCCCCAATGGCTCTGGACACCCCCTACTATCTAGCAGGGAAGCAGGATACAGAATAGCCTTCGGGGGGACGATGGGTAATGGGTGGGCTTCAAGGTCAGCGACCCAGGCTACAGTCTTTGGCTCCCTCTCAAGGGCCCAGGCCACAACATTGCAGCCAACTTGAGAGACAGGGCCGAGGGCTGGCCGGGAGGACTTCCTGGAGGAGTTGTCTGGTGTCTGAGCTGGCTTTGGATACATGTTGGGCATGTGACACCCACCCCACCCACCTCTACCAAGTAAAAGCAGCAGCTGTGTGGGGAACTGGAGTTTGGATAAGCTGGAGGACTCAGCTGGCTTCAGGTAGAGCGGTGCCAGCAGCCAGGTAGGTAGTCATCGGGAAACGGGGCAGTTAGGTGCCCCAAGATGACTCTGGCTTGCAGACTTAGGAACCTGTCACCAGGATAGACAGCTGAGACAAACAGCCGCTGGGTCTACAAGTAAACAGTCCCAGCGTGTGTCCCATAGACCTCTGCTGCCACGTGGGTCTGAGCAGGGAGGGAAGGGTCCTTGACTGTGGGCCAGTCTGTCCGTCTCCAGGTTTCTATGGGAACAAGGAAGCCTATGAATGTCTTTGCCCAGCTTCCCAATACTTGTGGAACTTTCCCTCATGGAAAGTCCCCGGTCCATGCAGAGCGAGAGAGAGAGCGAGAGAGCGAGAGAGCGAGAGAGCGAGAGAGAGAGAGAGAGAGAGAGAGCAGAGAGAGAGAGAGAGAGAGAGAGAGAGAGAGTGTGTGTGTGTGTGTGTGTGCGCGTGTGTTGGGGTGGGGGACAGAGAGCTGGCCTCAGGAGCAGGCTGGCCTCTGTGTGCGGCCACCTAGGGCTGCCTGCTGGCGGACAGCTCTAATACTCCTGGGTGGCCCACACCTGGCTCCAGGGGCAAGGAGGCTGCAGGAATGCCCGGGGCAGGCGGATGCTCACGGCCCCTCGGAACCCTGCCTGAACACAAAGTCCCTTCATACAGGAAGAAAGGCTGTTCAGTCCTGGCTGGCTGTGGGGTGGCCCTGGGCGCCAGCCAGGGCAGTGTGCCACCAAGTGAAGGTCGTCCTCCAGCCCACAGGGCAGACACACCAAGAAAGCAGATGTTGTAAGACACAGAATCCAGGCCCCAGCTGGAGCCATTGCTGTCAGGGACCCGGCTGGAGCCACTGCTGTCAGGGACCCGGAAGGGTAGCCTGGTCCCTGGCTGGGCTCTTGCCTGGGACTGCGGACTGCTGTCTGCTGGGGAGTGGGGTCAGCAGAGGTTAAGTCAGACACGAAGGCTGTGAAGCGGCTCTGTGGCTGTGGTGGAGCCCCAGAAAGTTCTTCCTGACAGACCTAGAGGCGCCCTCTATGTAAGGGGCAGGATAAGCCCCCAGGGATCCATGACAAGGTACCCTGTGTTTGCTGGTGGTGTGACACGGTCAGTAAATGTGTGTGCCCTGCCTGGGCCCCAGCCAGAGGTGGAGCAGGAAGCTTCAGTGAAGGGCCAGGCTTCCACTGGGCAGTCCGTCTCTCCCTTATTCAGACCCAGGATGGTTAAGAACCAGCAAAGGCAGCCAGGTACAGCTCCAGTCCACCAGCATGCAGGGAAGGTTCCAGGGATGGAGGTGGGGGCCAATGTTGTACAGCAGGGGCTGCGGCCTGGGCGCAGGCAGGCAGAGAGAGGAGAGTGCTGGGTGCATCAGCTGCCCTGAGTTTGCTCCTGGGTGAGAAGAGACAGACCCCAGCCTCAGGAACAAAAGGCCCCTGTGGCCCCCTTGGTATTGAGCTAGGAACCTTCTGAGGTGTCAGGCTGCTCCCCTGCAGTGATCATTCCTGTTCCAGGTGGCTCCGGCTCCAGGGACCACCCAGTTTGGGAGATGATGACTGCAGAGAGGGGACAGGTGCACAGGTGGACTGCTCTCTGGAGGCTGCCACTTGCCTCCATGTGTCCCTCCAGCAGTTACGGGCTGAGGGCATGACTGGCTTCGGGAGCAGTCTCAAGGGGATGAATTTCCTGAGGTGGAGAGACTGGGATGGCTGGAAGGGGTGGATAAGCTTCTGAGACCACCACACTTGGAGGCCATATCCAGAGGCTGCTACACAGCTCTCCCTGTCTGCTGGGATGGAGTCACGCTCCCTTCCCCAGAGCTTCCCTAGCCTGTCATACTAGCCTGTCAACATCTGCTTTCTGTCTCAGTCCTCAGCTAAGGCCCTGCAGGGTAGGGCCTGTATCTTTCCCATCTCCAGCCCTTCTCAGCAACAGTGGTTTAGAAAGCCCCCCCCCCAGGGCAGGGAGGCGGCAATATGTTGGTACCCCTGGTATGTTCACAGATGTTTGGAGCTTGCCACTTTCCCTGGGCCTAGAGGTGGGACAGTACTGATCAGGGCATCCTTTCCCCTTTCCCCGGGAGGCCTTGAATCACAGTCATGAGGTTCCACAGGCTTCACAAAGCTGCCCTTCTCCCAGGGCCTGGCTCCCCCCGGGCTGCGTTGGTGGGAGGCACAGGCACCTCAGGGAATGTGCTGAGTCAGGCGGGTCAGGCGGGTGTGGGAGGCCACTTCCTCAGGTGCCAAACACTCAGGGAGCCACCCTAGGGCTTGACTACTGCCCTTGACTTTTCCAGGAAGCCCCCTGGGCCTCCTGCCCACGCCCACTGTTTTCAGGCTCTCTCATTCTTGCTTTGGCCTGCCTTATCTGACACATGCAGGATGACAGGGAACAGGGGACCCCTTGGAATGAGGCAGGACTCCCAGCCTCAGGCCCCCACTCTCTGAAGTGGGTTGACAGCCAGGTCCCCGCACTTGGAGGAGGAACCTAGAGCAGAGAGTGACTAAGGGAAGCTAAGAAAGCCATCCATCTGCTCTGTACCTCGGCTGCCACGTGACCAGTGCAACACAAGCAGGACTGAGTGTTTATGGCTCCTTCCCCGGGCTGCTGGGTACCCACCCAGTCAGCAGAAGCAAACCAACCAGGACCTAACCTAGTGGAGAACACACCTGGTGCTTGGCCCAGGGGAGGTGCTCACAAAACCGACAGTCAGCCAGTACGACGCCAGGCTACATACAGTAAGTGCTTCTCTCTCTCCTCCTTCTTTGTCCCTTCCTCCCCCACCCCTTCCTTTTTCAAAAAATTTTCTGGGTATTTTGTTTGGTTTCTGAGACAGGGTTTCTCTGGGTAGTCCTGGCTTTCCTGGAACTCACTAAGTAGAACAGGTTGGCCTTGAACTCACAGAGATCTTTCTGCCTTTGTCTTGGGGCATGCACTGCCACTCAAATGCTGAAGCCAGCACAGGTACTAGTATACAAAAAGTAGGAGCTTATAAAATGCTTTCATCCTGAAATCAGTGTAGGACCTGGTATATAGTAGATGCTCATCAAATGCTGCTCACCAAAGCCAGCACAGGGCCTGGCACACATGGGTACTTGGCACATGCTCACAGGGCCTGGCACACAGCAGGAATTTGCAAAGGAGAGTCTGTATATGCCAAGTCCTCTGGATATTGCCTCACCACAGTGCCCAGCTCCTCCTGGGACCCCAAGACTATCAGACACCAGGGGCCTCAAGAGGTCAAAGACCTCTGTCTCATGATGTAGGCTGAACCAGGCAGGGAGGCTGGCTGGACTGTGGAGCCTGAGAAAGGACTAGGGGTGCCCTGGCATCACACCAAGGCTTGAATTCTGCCTCAGTTGTGGCTATGGACAAACTGTTGTCTCTGCCATCCCCACGTGGGAACAATGGCCTTTGCCATAATCTAGTTCTCTGGTCTTTGGATATTCAAAGATACAACATGGCTATTTCTCAGACAATGGGGTGGGGTTCCTGTTACGGTCCAGGTATAAGGTAGCCCCTGAAACAGCTCATGTGTTGATGGTGTGGTCTACAGCCAGTGGCGCTGTGGATGTAACTGGAACACAACGATGCTCGTTTCATCACGTGATGGACCACTGACCAGTTCAGAGTTGAATATGCCTTAGGTGGGACTTGGTGGGAGGAAGTGGGTTGTGGGTGTGATGGTTAATACTGTCAACTTGACAGGATTCAGAACAGGAGATGGATCCTCTCTAGGTGTATCTAGTCTCCAGGCTGGGTTAATTGAGGTGAGAAGACCTGCCCTCAATGTAGTCAGCACCATTCCAGATGCTGGGGTCCTGGACCGAGTGAAAGGAGACCGTGAGGTGAGCATCAGCTTCCTGGGTATGGGTGCCATGTGACCTGTCTCTTCCTGTCTCTGCCACCACGCTTTCCCCACCATGATGGGTTGCAGGCTCTGACTGTGCGCAAAACATCCTCTTCCTTAAGCTGCTTTTGCCCCGGCATCAAGAAACATAACTGAGGCACTGCAGGAGGACCTGTGAAAGGTACTCGCTGCCTCTGGTCTCTTCCTGTCTCTGCTTCCTGGCCACAGAAGCTGTTCCTGGTAAACAGCTTTGCTAAGCCACATGCTCTCCGACATGACACTGGCTCTCAGGCTCAACATGATGAGGTCACTGGACCTCTGACACTGTGAGTCAAACATGAACCCGGTCCCTTTGTGATGGTTAGCTTTGCCAACTTGACACAATCACACAGCAAGAGACTCAGGGATTATCTAGATCAGGCTGGCTTATGGGTGGGTATGTCTGTGGGTGCTGCCTTGATTGTTAGTTGGTTTGGGAAGACCCAGCCCACTGTGGGTGGCACCAGTTCCTAGGCAGGGGATCCTAAACTGTGTGTGAGAGGGCTGGGTGCAGCAGACTGTGTTCACCTCTCTGATCTTGACTGTGCATGTGTGACGGCCTACACCCGGGAATGACAAGCCGAGTAAGCCCTTTCTCCCTTAAGTCACTTTTTGCAGGGTGTTTCATCACGGCGACACGAATGAAGGTAGGGTACCTTTTGAAGTGTTGGCTTTGTCACGGTGCTGAGAAGCCGAGGGGCACAGTCCCTGTGGGCAGCGAGATGAAGCAGGGGGCTTTTCAGGGTCGCACAGCCTGCCTGGGCTCCCAAGCATGGGGAACAGACTCTTTTCAAGGTCCCCTCTTAGTCCTCTTGCCTAAAGCTGTTTCTTTTCTTTCCAGCCATCTTAACCAGAGAGCCACCCCTCTCTCCCAGCACCTGGCAAGCACTCACCTTCCCAGAACATCAACACAACCAGGCCGCAGCCAGGCTGGCTGCGCTCATCCCCCAGACTCACCCTCGTAGAAGCGTATCTTGTCACGAAGGATCACCATGCCCTTTGTGAGCAGCTGGTTCTGAGAGAGAACAAAGGTGTCATCACTGGCCTGCAGCTATCCCAGGGTGATCTGGCCCACAGGACCCCCAGGGGTCCACCAACAAGCAACCAAGACGTAAGACCTATCCTCCCGCCACATAGTCAAAACCCCATCCATCCTGAGAGGCAAGTCTTGAGCCTTCTCGGGCAGTCACAGGCCACATGACAGAGACGCCCTTTGAGGGACAGATCACGCCTTCCTCCACATACCTGCAGGTACTCGGTGAAGAAGGATCCCAGCTCTGTCTTCAGCAACTGCCTGCGGGGAAGGGAGATGAGATTGAGTTGAGGTCATGCAGTGCTGGTGAGGACTGAAAACATCCTGCAGCCAGGGACCAACCTGCTAGGCACAGCGACACAAGTGGTCCAAAAGAACATTTCCGCCATGTGACAGACCTTGTGGCTGGCTCACTATGTACCTCCTCTACCCGTCTCACAGAAGAGAAGCCTGAGGGTCCCAGGGGGACCATGACATCTTCTACTTCCTCAAGCACACACCTGCAGGCCTGACCCTGCAATACTGGGCTCCATCCATCTTCTACCTGCCCAAACCCCACAGCTGGCAGAGCCCTCTTCTCCCAAGCGGCTTTCCCTTATTAACCGAGTCTTCATAAAGCCAGCGGCGGGCGGCTATAAGCTGAGGCAGGAACAGCTCAGGGAGGGTCAGCGGCAGAGTAACACAGAATCTCTACTTGGTGAGCAGTGCTGCTTGTCTCTAGTGGAGTCATTTTCCACGCTGAACCCATGGCTACGGTGAGGGTTTGAATGAGAATGTCCCCATGGGCTCGGATCCTTGAATACAAGGGTCCCCAGATGGTGACACTGGTTGAGGAAGCTGTGGAACCTTTTGGAGGTGGAGCCTTGACAGAGGCATTAAGTCACTGGGGGCAGGTCTCACTTCCTGTTTACTCTCTGCTTCATGCTTAGGTTTGAAGATGTGAGCTCTTGGCTTCCTGCTCCCCCCCACCAGGCCTGCCTGTTTTGTTTGTTTGTTTTTTGTTTTACGAGACAGGGTTTCTCTGTATTGTTTTGGAGGCTGTCGGTCCAGTCTGACCTCGAACTCACAGAGATCCACCTGCCTCTGCCTCCCGAGTGCTGGGATTAAAGGCATGCACCACCACCACCCAACCAGGCCAGCCTCTTAATACTTCGCCACCATGACGCGCTCTTATCCTTCTACAGTGTAAGACACATACACTCTTCCTTCTGTTAGTTGCTTTTGGCCACAGTATTTAATCACAGCACCAGGAAGGAAACTGATACAGCCCCGACATCCACAGCATCTTCTTGTGCTGAGCCAAACCACGCAGGAGTCCTAACTTTTGTGGCTGTTACTTCCACCTGGGGGGTGGAACTAGCCCTGAATTACAGGTAGCCCTCACCCATCATGCTTCTGATACACACAAACCCTGGTTACTCGGCTTCCAACAACACCATCCCCAACAGCATGGTCCTCTTTCAGCTGCCCCAGTGAGTGACTACAGTATAAGCTCCTTCCCATCCTGATTGGTGGCTGGGCACAGTACTCTCTTGAAACCTGCTCTGTGATTGGTCTCCATCACCTGTCCTTCAGTTCACGCTCAACCCAGCGCATGGTTCCATCACCTCCTGTCTCCCCAAGCCACACAAGACGCTTTATAAAAACAGACAAACCAGGTGCTGGAAAAGTGGCTCAGTGGTCGGGCACTTGCCGTGCATGAACAAGGCCCCGGGCTCAGCCCCAGAATTGCAAACAACAAAAACAAAGACAAGCCGCAAAGGAACTGGAAACACATGAGTGCTAAAGCTCCAAATAAAAACACAAAACCTAACAAAAAGAGGAAATGGCCGGCAGAAGCAGAAGCGAGCACAGCCAGGTGGACAGGACGCTGCTCCGGCACATGCACAGGAGCCTGAAAACGGCACATCACAAAACTGGCACACGTCCATCAGCAGAGTGTGGTCATCCTTGGCTATATACTGAGTTTGTAAGCCAGCCTGTGCTACGAGAGATCCTGTGTCTCAAAACAAAAAACAAAAAACAAAAAAACGGCACCCACTCCATCTAATGAACAAATAGCGTGTCTGGGCCCACCTTGGATATGCTCAGAGCACACTCATTCTCCTGTTGGTGCAAACTGACACAAGTTTACTGAATCTTATATGAAGCATGAAAAAAACGATGGCTGTGTTGGAAGTGAGAGGCTCTGAACACGCTACATTACAGAGCCATTCCTGTAAAGTTTGTTCATCCACTTGTTTCAGACAGGGTCTTGCTATGTAGCTCAGGCTGGCCTCCAATTCATTATAGGGCCTAGGCTGGCCTTAAACTCACAGTGCTCAGTCTTCAGAAGGAGAAACTGAAATTCGGAAGGCACATAATGTGGCAGAGTCAGGCCTGGGGACCCAAAGTTGGCTCCCTAGTCTTGTGGCTTAAAAATGTAACCCGGCCAGATATGGTGGTGTCAGCTGTAATGCCAGCACTCAGAGGTAGGCAGAGGCAGGAGGACCGCTACAAAAAGAAAAAAGATGGGGAGACAATTAGCTTTCCTAAGGAGTAACCAACCCTGAGAAAAGCCAAGGAGGAGGTGAAGGGGAATGGGGTATGGAGAAGAGATTGAAGCAAGCACCCAATAAGGGTCTAGCCTTCACCAGGGGTGTCCAGTCACTTGGCAATGTGCTATGGGGTTATCATTATGAATGTGTCGGGCTGCATTCATAGCTATCCAGGGATGCGTGTGGTCGGAGCGCTGTAAGCTTGATACACCTGCTAGACCAAGAAACACTAAAAACTGGCCAACTCACAGTAAAGACAGCTCAGTGGCATGTGACCAAGGATGCCAGCCAATGCTTCTCCAAAGAAGATCCATGAGCAGCCAGAGAGCACCCAGAAGATGCCTGACACCATTAGTCACCAAGAAATGCCAGCCAAAGCCACAAGGAGCCACTGGCACCCACAGTGTTGAGAATCTCAACCAGAAAGAAATGTAGTGAGAGGCGGGGACCCACCTCGCTGCTCATGCTGTGGGAAGCAGAGAGTTTCCCTAAACTGAAACCGTCCAGCAGATCCAGACATATGCTAAGAGAAACAATATCACACATCCCTGTGAAAGTCTTAAACACAGAACCTGGGCTCACACCTAAAATCATGGCACTCAGAAGGCTGAGGCAGGAGGATCTCAAGTTCAATACTAGCCCAGGTTACAGAGGTCATCAGACCCACTTTTAAAAACCAAAACCAAGCTGGGTGGTTTAACTGCAGCACCTTTAATCCTAGCACTCGGGAAGCAGAGGCAAGCAGATCTCTGTGAGTCTGAGGCCAGCCTGGTGTACAGAGAACAAAATAGACAACACAAACAAAACCCAGAACTAAATGAAAACCCCAGCAGGGGCACCCAGCACTCCATCACAGGCATAGGCCACACAGGTAATCATATGGAGCAAATCAGTGTTATCACAAATCCAGGCTCCAACACAGCCATACCTCAGAAGCACAAATGGCCACATGCTGTCATGAAATGCCATTCATTATGAAATGTCCAAAAGAAGAGTCAACAGGGACAGGAAGTGGACATGCTTGCCAGGCTGTTAAAGGGGAGGGACTCTTTTGGAGTGATAACAAAATGAACCAGAAGTTTAATGACAATCATATAACCACATATGCACAGTCAACACTGACCGGGGCATTTTAAAGGAAATCCTACGGCATATGAACTGCATATGAATGAAAGTTTACACTGAGAACAGTGGCTGTGCAGGTGCATCATGGGGCTGGGAATTCATACCACAGAGAATCTCTGTACCTTGTCCATAACACATAGCACCATGTCAGAGTCTTGGTGCCCAGGACAGTGTGACCTGCTGGTGTCTGGGGAGCACTGGGCAGGCTACACTCTGCACCACAGGCATGCAGCTACATCTACTATCTGGGTTTATGAAGGCACACTCTGTGACTACCTCACATGGTGGAAATGTTTGGGGATGCCCACGTGTCCTGTGCCCAAACCACGTAAGGCTCATGTGCATGCATATGTAAGTGTACACACATACACATATAAAGGGGGGAGAGAGTGATGCAAATGGCAGACTTTAATTGTGACTGTTCCTACCTAGGTACAGCGGACAGACCCCTGTCCATGCCACTAACTAGCCCCCTGCTAGAGTGTGGGTAACTTCTGTATGCAGCCATTAATAGCTCCATCCATGGAATCTCTCATGGAATCAAAGCCAATGACCAGCTAGGTATTTGAAGCACAATCAGTTGCAGTCTCAGATATACTGGGATGGCCTTAAACTTGATATAAAGCTGAGGATGCCCTTCAACTCCTGATCTTCTGTGTCTACCTCTCCAGTGCTGGGATTACAGGCTTGAATCACTGATGTATTCAGTACTGGGGTTGGAACTCAGGTTTCCTATGTGCTCAGCAAACATTCTACCTCCTGAGCCACAGTCCCAGCCCTAGACCTAGTTAATGTAATGTGGAGGAGAGCTAGAGTGGGAAGGGACAGTCCTGAATGGCCATGGCCCTGGAGTTGGGACCTGTCTAGCTCAGTCACCAAGCCACTCAACTGCCAGCCAGTGACCATCTAAAATATAGACATGAAGGCATGGACCTGAGGGCTACGGTGAGTGGAGGGGTTCAAGGCACCACAAGTGCTCAGCCCATGCTAGCACAGGCAGGCTTCACTGAGAAAGCCATTTGCCGTTATGTAAGGATCCTGGCATTTTGCTTTGCACTGGTGAAAAAGTAGCTACCCCAAGGTATCTCCCAGCACCCTGACTTTTACTCGCTTTCTAGTCAGAACGGGGACACAGGGTGGCTTCTCTAAACCTTACTCTCCCCAACTCATCCTAGGGAGCAGGGCAACCCCTAAGAACTGGAGGCCTCTTAGAGAAGAGATGGCAGCCACCATCAGAAGGGCCAAGAGAGATGCACAGTGCTGGGCTGCACCTACTCTGTGGATTAAAAGGTATCCCCTCTGTCCCTGCCCCCGGCAGACTCTTCCCATGGGCCTCACACATGCCAGGCAAGAGCTCTGCACTGGCCAAGCCCAGACTGGCCAGCAGATCGTTTAGATTTGCTGTAAGAAATAAGGAAAATGGGTACCCTGGGCTGGCCAGAGGGCCTGGGGAAGCGCCTCGCTCTGTCCTGTTTGACTCTGGCCAGCCCCCTTTGTGCCCTGGGCCTCGCTTTACCCATATAAAGGCCCTTTCAGGTGGGTGTGGGGTTGTTGACCCCTGGCCCATTTATCCTTACACCCTGCCTTCACTACCAAGGGGAAGGTTAGGTTAGCGGCTGAATTCCAGATACACTTTGAATCTAGGGACAGTGTGCTCTGGGTCAAGGCTTAATAACGCAGAGTGGAAACACCTCATTGTGCCAGCTGTGAGATCCTGGGAAGGCAGCATAACCGCCCTGAACGCTAGCCACTTCCACTACAAACACAGACAGCAGCAAACTTTCTCAACGCTACGGAGGCCTGGCTTGCAGCAGTAGTCCGACAGCGTTCCTCAGTCCTCAGCTGCCTCACAACTCGGTTCCCAGCTAGTCACAGGAAATGAGGGGTGTTCGTGGCTGGACTGTTTCCTGAATGGTAGTGGGTCATTAAGCAGGTGGGCCCTTCCTCTTCCACAGAATAAATATCCTCTGTAACCACTGGGCGGCAGGGACTATGGACATTATCTCAAGTCACTAAAGTCCCACCCTGCTGGCCCTAGAAGGGTGTCCCCAGGAGAGTGGGGTGTGGACTCTCCCTTCCCCACCCCAGTCACACAGATGGTTTCCCAGACAGGACTGGCTTGCACTCACCGGACACCCTCGTTGAGGATGAAGAGCTCCTGGTCGGGCAGACCCTTGCGCTGGAAGACAGCTATCACTCCGTTGTGGATGCTGTGGGCAGACAGGAGCATGGTCACCTAGAAGCACTGGGCCTCTCGCTTCCCTCTGGGCCTGCCTCCTCCCGCCTGTCCAGTCCCCTCCAGTCCTACTCAGCCCCTTCGGAAATCATGGGTGTGCCCATGCCCTACTAAGACTCCAGGTCTGGGCTCCTGACAAAGTCTGGCTTACCGGAACCTGTCAGGCATCCTGCACGCCCTGTAGTCCAACCTGGGCAGACCTTCCCTTCCTTCCTGCATGCTTTTAATCCTCCCAGCCAGGCCAGATACTGGGGGCCCTCTGCATCTCTTCTCTCTGCTTTCCTTATGTCCTCCTAACCTTGCCTCCACACCCCAATACTTCCAGCATCACGGAGCCCCCACCCAACCCTTTCCGATGTTAACAGTAAAGCTGACCCTATCCAGGCCCTGAGGATTAAACCTCTCAGGCAGGAAGTTGCAAACACTTTTCTCTAAAGGGTCAGAGGGTTGGCTGTTAAAGGTCTGAGGCCTACCCAGCCTCCTGCAGCTACTCAGCTATCTGCTTCAATACTGTGAAGTTGGGAATGTGGGACTGTATACCAATAAAACTTTGTTATTCATACATCATGCGACACACTAGGTTTGGTCCATGGGCTTGCTTCAGCAGCCCTGTATGAACTTCAGGGAACCCCTGAGCTGAACCTGCCTAAGCATTAACCTAGGCTGCCATGGTTGGGCCAACAGCCCTAAAGCCCCCCTCCCCGCCACACACACATAGCCAGCTGACCATCTCCTAGGCCAGTCCAGGTTGAGCCTCTGAGCAGCCCCCCAACTCTCCCCTTGGGCCCTGCAGTCTGATGGATGGCCAGAGGGACAGGCCTGGGTTTGCAACCTGCTCTAGCTTCCAGCCATTGGTGTTCCCTTCCATACAATGAACCGAGTAAACACACCGCCCACCTCCTGGGGGCCTACAAGGCCTTTAGGAATGGGTACTCAGGACACATTGGCCACACCCAACCCAGGGTTCATTCACTGTAGTAGTCTCTTGGGTGGGGACAGTCAGACCCCAGTTAGAGGAGAAACGGAGTCTTAGCGAGGCCAAGGGACAAGGGACATGTCTACTCCTCAGCAGAACCAGAACTGAGATGAAGCAATGGCTCACAGTCCTCCTGTCCCCATCGTTGGGGACACACAGGTTAAACCCTGCTCCCTCTGGCTCTCCTTCCCTAGCTCTGTGAGGCTCTGTGTGCTTTTCAAAGTAAAACAAAACAAACCCTCCAAAACAAACAAACAAAACCCTGTCAGCTTGGAGAGAGGGAGGGCAGAGAAGGCCAGAGGACCCCATGTGATCTGTCACCCTGAAACAGAGAAGTGAAACCCTGCCTATCTCAGCAACAGTCTCCTGGCCAGGGTGGCAAGCCCAGTCAGGACATCTGCAGATGGTCCCCAGGAAACCACAGGAACGAAGGGACTTCCGGGTGAGGGCAGGGAAGACATCCTCAGGTGTAGAACCCCACCCTTTTCTAACCTCCACTAGAGAACCAGGCTCTCAGGTGTAGAACCCCACCCATCTCTAACCTCCACTAGAGAACCAGGCTCTCAGGTGTAGAACCCCACCCATCTCTAACCTCCACTAGAGAACCAGGCTCTCAGGTGTAGAACCCCACCCATCTCTAACCTCCACTAGAGAACCAGGCTCTCAGTGTAGGCAGGCCAGGTCCCAGCCTCAGAGGCTGCATCGCCTCACTGGGTGGGCATAGGGAGAGGCAGAAACTCAGCCTGAGAAGCATTGCCACCAGAGGAGGGACAGCCCAGTCCTGAAGCTCCTGGACACTCACTTGTGGCCGCCCTGGTTCCACTGAGAATGACTCTACAGTATCACCAGGAGGCTGAGATTCCTGCAGAGAGAGGTTGGGGGCACCATCTTCCCCAGAACCCAGTCTGCTCTGGACTGCCCTCCAGGAACCCGAGAACACGGGAGACACGGGTTTGTTTCTTATTTGCCAGGGGCCCTCTTTAATGTACCTGGAAGCTGGATGACAGGAGGCCACGCCCCTGATCTCAGACCTGGTTCTTAGTGCCTAGGCCCAAGTAGGGAAGAGGAAGAGCCAGGGGTGACTATCTCATGACTGCTAAAACCACTTAGTGGTCTACAGCAAGCCAGATCTGCTCCGACATCTGGGAGGTAACGAACGGACTTGTCACTCACCAGACCGGGTTAAAGCCCAGCATAGCATGGCCACCTCCTACGGCTCCAGGCAGTATGTTCCAACCTGACTAGATTTTAGAAGCACCGTGTCCTGTCCCTTGGCTCTACGTTCCTTCCTTGTCTTCAAGGACAGTGAGGCAGCTAGCTCCCTGGTCACACCTTCTCTAACTTGTCCCACCCTTCACAGATTCTGTGACCACACAAAACCACCTAGACAGGCTGGGGGCCATCTCCTCAGCTCAGCATCTGCAGTTTAACCACATCTGCTAAATCTCCTAGCCACGTGAAAGCCACATCCATAGGCTAAGAACTAGGGCAGGGACACTTTGGAGCTACTGCTCTGTTGGCCACACCTAGATTGAGGCCCAGGGCAGAGTAAGGCAAAGTGAGTGAGGGCCCACATCCCTAGGACCCCAGCCTGGAAGCTCTGGCTCTGCCGTCTGGCCCTTAATGAGCCCATGGGTTGGGGGTTCCAATAGACTTCAGAGGTGAACGTGGGTGGGATCTGGTTTTCATTCCCTCTCACATTTTGGGCCAACATGGTCCCTGTGGCTCTTGGGATCCCAATTTCTCATCTGGAAATTAGTGTATTAAATCCTTCCCTGAGGTTCCAAAAGGCCCTGCTCCTTGTTCCCATCTCAGTTAGGACCGCCTGCCCTGGAAAGACAGCTCTAATCTAATGCTAGCTTTCTCCTGTCCCCGCTGGGACAGGACCTCAGAGGCATCCCCAGCACTGCTGTCAGGGGGCATCTTGGTCACCTCCTTCCTCTCATGCCCCCGTTCTCTTTAGCGACATGGAGAAGGGCAGCCCACTTGGGAGGAGGAGGGCTTGGGTGCACACCTTGTTTTGCAGGGGTCCCACACTCTGGGGTGTATTTTGTCCTGCTCCTGCCTGCCCAGGGTTTCACCTACTGGGGGACAGAGGGGAGGGACAGAGGTGAGGCACCAGTTGAGTGACAGCTCAGAAGGCTAAGATTCCCCCATGTGATCCCCTAGCATTTTGGGTCTATTGAGGATTCTTTTTTTTTCTAATTATTTTTAAAATATGTTTTTAATAATTTATTTAACTTTATTTTGTGTACATTGGTGTGAAGGTATCAGATCCCCTAGAACTGGAGTTACAGTTGTGAGCTGCCATGTGGGTGCTGGGAATTGAACCTGGGTCCTCTAGAAGAACAATCACTGCTCTTAAGCCCTGAGTCATCTTGACGACATCTGGGAGTTTTCTGGAGCCTCTGGGCTGGAAGGCTAGGGACAACAGGGCACATCCTTGGCAGTGGAGAGCTGTTAAGCCAGGCGGGGAGGCTGTTGTGGCCTTGAGCTCTGGGAAAGCAGCAGCAGGTGCCCCGCAAACAGCTCCCTGACGCCAGGTGCGTGTAGGGAACAAGGCAGCATGCCATGCCTCCTCCTGAGAACTTCCCATGGCCCTGCACACCCAGCAGACATGGAGAGCAGGGGCAGGCCTGGAAGCCAGCAGTCCAGCGTCCCCTGTTCTATTTCCTCCAAGTGCTAAGTGCCACCAGCAATCACCTCTCCTCTGACAGTACCCTTGTTTACTTTCTGACTAGGGTCTCTAGCTCTGAGCAGGCTGCTTGCTGCTAAACCAAGATCTCAACCTGGTCCAGCCAACACCGAGTAAATGAATAAATGAATGAATGAATGAACGGATAGATGGATGGATGGATGAACACATGACTGTGTGGACTATCTTAAGCAACAACTGTGCTGGCAATTTGGGAGATGTCCTCACTGTCACTGTAGTGGGTAGGACACTGTCCCCAGGTGTTTATGTATGGATTAAAGCATCCAATCTGAGTGGGAAAGAGACTGTTTATAGCTGTAACCCGCTAAAAGCCTAGAGATGAAGTGGTCCTTTGTTGAGGTGGCCCTGAATTGGTGGCTGATGGCCTCATAAACAAAGGAAACCTAGGTGAGGTATGGAGGCACATGCCTGCAATCTTAGCACTCAGCAAGGTGGAAGCAGGATGACTAGAAGCTCAAGACCATTTTTGGCTACATAGTGAATTTCAGGCCAGCCTGGGATATGTTGGGAACCTTCTCTCAAAAAACAAAACAAAACAAAACTAGGGAGCTGGGGAAGTGGCTCAGCAGCAGAGAGCACTGGGATGCTCTTGCAGGGGACCTGGGTTCGGTTCCCAGCACCCACATGGTGACCAACAACCACCTGTCACTCCAGTTCCAGGGGATCCAATACCTTTTTCTGGCTTCTGCAGGCATTAGGCATTAGGCACGAAGGCACACATGCCAAAATACTCAGATAAATAAAAATAAGTATCAAGAAACAACAGCAAAAACAAAACAAAACACCATTCCCCTCCAGAACTCATAGAGACCTGGCTAGAGAAGGCTCTGAAGACAGATGGAACTAAATAAAACAAAGTCATCATGAGCCAAGGACAGCAGAGGCAAAGCCAGGACACCCTCTAGAATCCCCAGACAGCCCGACCGCACCTCCACTTTTAGTGTTTGGGGTGGTCCAGCGTGGCATGACTCTCCAGCTCCAGGACACCAGGAGGTCAGGGAGGTAAAGGGGGGGCATGCATGGGCTGGGAATGAGAGCCGTAGCTTAGAGGGTTAACCAGGATCTGTAGGCTGAGGCTGCTGTGAGACCCTACTGGGAGCCGATGTCCCCTACAGGCAGTACACTCCAGGAGAGGAGCAGGAAGATAGGCAGGGGCTGGGAGGGGTCTCTGGGCCATTGTCTCACAGCCCTTCACTTCTTTGTGTACATCTATCTGGGAGGGGATTGGGAATGCTGAACAGTACAGGTCCTAGGTGCTCTGGGTTCCCCTGTATTTCTCATCTGGGGTGGAGGGCAGAACCTTCCTGGTTGTCGAAGATGTGACAGGGTGAACTGAGGGCCCTGAACAGGCTGACACAGGACAGGAGCACAGAACACAGTGGAGCGACTGTTTCCCTAGGCAGGGGGAGCCTCTCGCCCCAAAGGCTGGAGATAGGAGCTGTTCAGGTACAGTGGGAGTTGCCATCGAGTCTCTGCATTCTGACAGTTCACCAAAGGAAAAACCTGTGGAAAGCTCGGTGACCTCTCCTTGCAAGCCTCCCCCCCCCTCAAAAGAGCTCTGACAAAAAGCAGATCCCTTCACAACCACACAAAGTGAGGAGCTTTCTAAGTCCTCTGAGGCAGGGGTCCCCAGATGGGAGTGAAAGGGTCCCCACAAAGTTGCTTTGTGTGTGTGTGGTCTTTCAAGACAGGGTTTCCCTGTGTTGTTTTGGAGGCTGTCCTGGAACTCACTCTGTAGACCAGGCTGACTTCAAACTCACAGAGATTCGCCTGTCTCTGCCTCCCGAGTGCTGGGATTAAAGGCGTGCGCCACCAACGCCCGGCCAAAGTTGCTTTTAGTAACTCCCCAGATATCACTCCTATAGGTGTTCTCTCAGTGTGCCTGGACTTAAGTTCTGAATTGCAGGGTACCTACTGTGTGCCAGAAGCCATGCTCAGAGCCTTATTTACACGTGTGCATATCTAATCCAACAACAGTCACTTACTCATATCATTGCTAAAGAAACTGAGGACCAGAAGTGGTAAGCAAACTGCTTAAGGTCACATAGCAGAGAAATGGAGTTGAAATCTGAGCCAAAAGTCAGCGTGGCGCCGGGCGGTGGTGGTGCATGCCTTTAATCCCAGCACTCAGGAGGCAGAGACAGGCGGATATCTGTGAGTTCGAGGCCGGGCTGGACCGACAGCCTCCAAAACAATACAGAGAAACCCTGTCTCGTAAAAACAAAAAACCAAAAACCCCCAAAAGAAAAACAAACAAACAAAAAAAACAAAAGTCAGTGTGGCTCCACTAAACCCTGGTCAGAGACAAGGAAGAGGATGAAGACAAGAGAGAGCAGTTTTGGGGCAGAAGGAGTCTTCCTTCTCTCACTGTTCTGCTTCCAGCCCAGTGAGAACCGTGCAGGTCCAGGATAGAGGGAAACTAAGGCAGGCCGGTAGTCTTGGCTTTCAAGCAGTCTGCAGCTTAGTGGAGGGTGGAAGATAGGGTCCTAGCTGGCAGCCCTACCTTCCCCGGGTTGCTCACAGACTAGATGAACAGAAGATGTGTGTCCAAGTGACAGCCGGGTCCCTGGCGGCAGACCACAGAGGGTGAAACACCTGGTAGGATTTCACTGCCAGGCGGAGGGGTGGAGTGGAGAGCCAGCATTCACAGACCTCCCTCAACAGTCTGCCTCACACTCCCTCGATCCGTATTTTACTTTGGGTGGAAATACTACTTATTTTTGAAGGGGCACGAGGAGACCCATTGGGTAACTCGGCTAAAAGAACTATCTGTGACTCTGGCTCAGAGAGCCCAGCTGGGGGAGGGGCTTCCCACGCCCGGCTGGTCCGGGATGGGCCTCCGGAAGGGTCCGGTAAGGAATGTCTGGCAGCTGCCGCACCCCCACGGACAGCTGGGAAGCCCGGGGTCCAACTCGAGGGAAGCCACCGCCCACCCCGCGCCGAGAGCCCGACACGCATACAGGAAGTGCAGCGGCGCCCCGCTGGGGCCCCACGAAGCTCAAGTGCGCCCCTGCTAAGTGGGGGCGCAGAGGCCTCCAGCTCCGGGCCGCCCGCCCCCGAGGCGCGACCGCGGGCTCGAGCCGCCGACACGTTGCACTCACTTCCCTCCCCGCGCGCGGCCCGGCGGCGGGGCGAGCTGCGCGCAAAGTGGCGCGGTGCCGTCTCTAGCCACGCCGCTCCGGGCTGCGCGCCTTACCTGTTCCAGGTGGCGTTGGCGCAGGCCCGGCGCTGCTGCGTGCCCCGCTCGTCCGCGCCCGCCGCGCCCGGCTCCCTCTTGCCCAGGTCACTGAGGCTGGGCGAACTCATGAACTTCAACCTGCGGAGAGTCCTCATGCTCACCCCGGCCCACGCACGCTCCGCGTCCCCTACGACTATACTCGGCTGCTTGCAGCAAGCCCGGCGACCCCGTGGGGTCCCGCCCCGGCCCCGCGCCTCCGCCCGGGGCCGCTCGCCCAGCGCCGGGCCCTGTGAACCATTGCTCGCGGCAGCGCAGCGTGGAGCGCTCGGAGCGCAAAAGCAGGCCAGGGGCGGGGCCTCCCTCTGGGCGGGGCCATGGTGGGCGTGTCCCCGCGTTGGGAGGGCGGGGCTGGAGTCTTGGAGCCCTCAGCCGCCAAAGGGCCAGTTCAGGGGGCCCTCTCAGCCGCCTCCTTCCTTCCCTTCGGAAACCACACCACAAGAGCCACACAGCAGTCCAACCCCAACTGCCCAACCGGAACCCAATACTATGGTCTCACACCCACACAGCATGCACAGGGGCCCATGGTCTCCCATCAACGTCCCCTGAAGTCACTCCCTCGCCAGTCATCCATCCCAGGAGAAAAGGCTGTGCCCACAGAGATCCATCTAGACCCCTTCACGTGGACACAAGCTCCTCCCACTGCGGATCAAAGCTTTCAGCCGGGTGCCTCAACCATCAGCCCCACCCCACCTGAGTCCAGCATGAACCAGGCTATCCTAGACTCCTTTCTTAGGGGAGGGACCAGGGACTAGGGTGCTCTCAGGCAGGGATCTTAGATGATTGACTGACTGGCCAGAGGGGTTGCAGCAATGGGGGTTGAAGGAACGGAGGGCAGTGACACCCCCTGAATCTAGGTTCCCCTGTATGGTAGAAATCAGAATATCCTAAATTGTTGTGTCTGGGCAAGATGATCTTGGGGCATTGAGGCATTGAGAACAATTTGGATTCTATCTGTTGGGTATGTTGTGGCATCAGGACAAAATAACCTTTCTAGGGTTCTGCCATTCAAACATGGCAAGCTGGACCTAACTCAGGCCTCATGAACACACAGTGCCCATGTGTGTTCAGCCGAGCTTCTGCGAGACCCGCTAGTTCTCCTGCCATCTCCAGCACAGGGGGACAGGCATGGAGAGCAGAGTCATGGTTCAACTAGGACCAGCCAGCATTTCCTAAGCGCCCACTGTATACCAGACACCCCAGATGCCTGTCTGGGGGGGGCAGTCGTAAACAGACAGCTCCTTGTTCACAAGAACTCTCACAGAGCTTAAGGCTACTCAAGCTACTGTGAAATGACAGCCAGGGAAGGGTTGGGCTCCCCAGCCTCCTTCTCAGTCAATGGCACCAGGCTGTCTGTGCCAGTGAGAACCCAACTTGGAGGTCAACGGAAGATGAGCTCACCAACCCCCAAGCAAGGGCGGGGTAACAATGGCAGGCATCAGCTTCCGGATCCATGTCAGGGAACCCAGATCTTGGAGGATGAGGCATTCAGGTTGGGGATGTTCAGGGAGCTTCCATCCCTTCTCATCAAGGCAGGGGTGAGACTGCTCACCCAGAGAGGTGTGATGTGCTCAACCAACTATGGAGCACTGGGCTTACAGGCCAGGAGCTCTGCTCAAGGGGGTAGGAAGAGGCCAGCCACAGTGACATGCACAGGACTCTGTTAACAACTGGACAGGAGTTTCCCATCTTAATTAAAAAAGAAAAAACTTAGAAGGAAATCTCAAGTGAATTACTGACCCACTAGCCTGTGCTGGTGTGCAGGGGTGGACAGCATGGCTGGGATGGGTGGGCGGGGCAGTCAGTATCTCATAGCACTAGCCTTGAGAGATCTGGGTGGGTGCTCTCAGCCCCTGGACTAGCTGGAGCCTTGGGTGAGTCACTTCTCTGGGGTCTCAGTTTCCTGTGTGGAAAGTGAAGGCCACAAAATCTTTGCTTCTCCCTGACCCTCCAGGATACCCAGGCCAGGCCCTGGGGTTTTTTCATCCTGTATCAGGAGCGTCCAATCTACTGCCCATGAACTCTGTGTCAGGATAGCTATGAATGCTGGCCAACATAAAATCCCAACCCTAACCCTAAGGTTGGTTCTCAGCACCTGCATCTGGCAGTTCACAACTACCTGTAACTTCAGCTCTAGGAATCTGACACACTCTTCTGGCCTCTTAGGGCACGTGCGCGCGCGCACGCACACACACACACACACACACACACAGAGAGAGAGAGAGAGAATTAAATTTTTAAATTGAAATAAAGAGGTTGGATGCATGTACTACACCCTTCTTTTGATCCTATTTCCCCTCCCCATCCTCCATCCTTAGCATCTCTAGCCTGGACCACAGACCCTTCCTGATCATTCTCTCTAAGTCACACCTGTTCCCATCACAAATAGCAGCTGGAACTGGCCATGGCACACACTGCCCTCCTGAGTTCCCACTGTGCAGGAAGAGCAAGCCTGAGGTTGCCAATCTTTGAGATGCCTACCAGATCTCAACGCCTCCCTGCTCTCCAGAACATCCTTCAGTGGAGAACATCAAAGGCAAAGGTCATCCGCCCTTCTGACCAACTCTGCCCTTGTTTAGACTTAGGATGGCTTTCTTGGCATCTTGTATCAGGGCCAGGGCCTGTAACATGCTCATACCCATTTCCCCTATGCTTAAGCACACAGTAGGTGCTCAATAGGAATGGCTAGATACACTCGTCTCATATTTCAGGCCATATTGGTGAAAACCAAGATGCATAGATGTGAGGTAGCCAGTGTAATTAACTGCTTCAGAACCCTGGGCTCCTCAGAGGAGCCTGACTTTATACCCAGCACAGATGGGCAGACAAGGGGCAGGGCTAACCTCTGGCTGCCTCTCTGGCAGGGGTGGCAGGCTGGGAACAGGGAGGCAGTCTGGGCTGCTCTGTAACAGCAACCAGAGGGAAAGAAGAGGTGAGGGGAGACCACAGTGGGCAGGGGGAGGGAGGGAGAAGTGGGCTGCGGGCTAGGGTGCAGCCAGGGTCTAGGAAGTGGGACAAATAACATGCAGAATGGGGGTACGTGGTTGTGAGGATTAGAAGACACATCTAGAGCCAAGTACGGGGGTGCTTCTCTGTGATCTTGGTAGGTGAGAGGCTGAGACAGGAGAAATGCCTTGAGTCTGCAGCCAGCTTGGACTCCATAGTGATTTACAGACTCTTAGGAGTCAGTGTCTCAGAGAAAGGAAAAGAAGAGAGAAAACATCTCCAGAGAGAGTGGAGACATGAGTTGTTCCCGCCCCAGCACAGACTTAGACTGGCTACACCCACAGCCCAGAGCAGAAGTGAGAGAGAGACGCGGGGGTGCAGCCGGGTGTTGGGGCTGGGGGTAGGCAGTGCGGGTGCTGCTCCGTGTGATTGTTGGTGGTAGGCAGCAGAGGGCAGAGCTCCCTGGGCCCAGAAATTCAAGGCAGAGTCTGGGAGCATCTCAGGCTGTTATAGCTCCCAGAAAAGACAACTGAGGCGCGTTCCTGTGGGCTGAAGTGTCAGAAAACCTGAACAAACCCAACCCCTATGAAGGCAGCTTCGATAGGTCAAAGGGACAGAGAACCCTGTTGGGCAGAATCCCTAGACAGTTCTTGGTACATCTATCACCCTTATAAGCTGGTACAGGGACTGTGTGTGCCCTACTGGGTTCCCCAGGCACCGATGGGGACCTATGGGTTTGATATCTGGATTGAGAGTTGTCTTAGGAATGGCCTTGAAGAGAGTCACCTGTGTCTAAGGTTCTTGGTTAAGGACATGGTAGACAAATGAACTCATTCACACACACCCTAAACTGCCAGTGTCCCTACCTCAGAACCACTGCCTCCTCCCGTAGGACCCAAGTATCATCCAACCTCCACCTGGCCAGCAAGGAACAGGGACCTGAGACAGGATTCTGGCCACCAAGTGAGACCCCAAGAGCATCAGAGCTATCTTGCGGGGAGTGAGCCCTGAGTGAGCAGCCAGGGTCCATTCTAACCTTGTTACTGGGTCAATTGACCTCTAGGGACTCAGGGAAGCCACTTGGAAGATGGGTAGCTTTCCAGAATTTGAGGGTCATGAAAAGGAAACTGAAACCCTTAGGACCCCACACTCCCCACAACCCTCTCCAGTTCATGGGGTATGAAGGTACTGAGGGGCCGACCCGGATGGTTCACATTCAGGGCACAGTACTCCCAAACCCAGACCTGTCTACCAGGACAAGATCACAATGTAGTTTCACCTGCCCATGACAATGGAAGAGGACAGAGAACTTATTTAAAGGAACCAGCTAAAGAGGGGACCCTGCTAGGGGCGAGGATAAGAGACAGGGCAGAGAGGCAGGACTTGAACACACTGCCCCAGCTGGTGCTCCCAAGGCTGTGGTACTCCCTGGAGGTGAGGGGATCCCGTGTCACAACAGAGAAATGGAGGCTCCAAGAGTTTGGAGCATACGCACAAAATCAGGCCAAGCGGCAGGGCAGAAGCTGGAGCCTGGCCTGGTGAGCAGGAGAGAAACAGCCCCAGCTCAGTCATTGTCACCTACCTCCCCCAGATGCAGAGGGGGCACTATGGTCCCATTAGCAAGTCCTGACCGTTCCCCAAAGCTGACCGGCACCATGTCTGCCGCAGCCTGTGGCAGAGTTGGCTCCTAGCCCTGGGGTCCCAGATACCCAGGAGAGGAGCATGCCTGGCTCTGCCTCTCTGCCCTGTGCCCCTGGGCCATGTCTCATCCTCCTCTTGGTGTGCGGAGGATGGTGAAACAGGACAACCACAAGGTCACAGGGTCACACCTGGAGCTTGGCAGCTGCTCCTGTTACCAAGGAACAGTAGGAAGAAGTGGTGAGCCATGGCTGCAGAAGCCCAGTGAACCTGTCACTATAGGGTAAGACTAAGCTAGGATCTTGGAGGCTCTTCTCCCTGCACCTCGAAGCCAGCCGACTAGTTAGCATTTGAGGCAGACAGGTGTCCATCAGGTTTGTGAGAAGCGACACAGAATGCCATCTACCTCCTCACTCATGTCTCCTAGATCCATGCTACCTTCCTGACGTGGGTCACCTTTGCCTAGCTGGGTCCTGATCCTCTGTCCCAAATACCTCTTCCCTCCTGTGGGATTCTGGCCAGCGGAGATCCCTTGTATCCAACACCCTCACCAGATCCATGTGACCCTAAGAGACTCTCCCTCCAGTCCTCAGTTTCCCATCCGTGAAGGTCTTGGACATCAGTTTCCAAAGGTTCTTTTTGGGTAGGGTGGTTTAGAACCCTGGTTCTGATCCATCACTCGGTGCCCCTTGGGGAAGTGATGTTCCCCATGGAGCTGAATCTTGGAGTGGCAGAGAGCTAAGCTTTGTCTCCCTCAGGGAGGTCTGCTCCAGCCCAGCCAAAGGCATGGCGGCCCTAGCATTGGGCATGGCTGCCCTGCTTCATGTGGGTGCGGGGCTATGGTGCTTGTCCCCACTCTGTGGACGAAGGCCCACAGGTCAGCAGCAGGGACCTGCAGGTTGCCAGCTTGCCTTCCTGCTCCGTGCTCTCCTCAAGGCACCTTCCTGCCAGTAGCTTTTTCTCAGAAGAATTCTTGGAAAGAACGAATGTGACTTAGGAATAAGCTCCCCGCTGGCGCTACCGGAGAGGAGCCCAGACACAGGACGCAGGCATGGTAGGAGATCTGAGTGGAGAAAGTTCGTTTTCTCTCTGACTGTCTGAACCTTGTACCCAGCCCTGCCAGGTAGGAAGAGCTGCTTCCTGTCAGGGATCCAGATCCAATGTGGGCAACAGGAACAGGGAGACTCAACCCTTGGCCGGTGTCCCTCACTTCCTGGTTGAAGCGCAAAGAGCCAGCCTGGGGTTGTCTGGATGCCACCAGGGCCTCCCAGCGGGAGGGTGCTGCTCTCCAGGGTGGTATCCCCAAACCACCTACTCCTGGACTTCTACATCCAAGAAATTATTATCTGAGAAAAGCTCTTCTGATTAGAAATCCCTGAGCTGGGGGAGGGGTTATGTCACATGGTAGGGAGAGGCGGAGACAAACCCCAGAAGTCAAAACTTGGCACCTTCAAAATCTCCGTGAAGTAGAAAAACCTTGGAGGGTGGGATCCCCAGTGGACCTGGGCATCAAGGTCAGGAAACGCGGTGAGATTCACCAGGTACCTGCCACACCCAACCCGGGCCATTCAAGCCCAGCTGAGGTTCCAAATCTTGAGGTCACCACAGAGTCACGGGCTGGTGAGAAGTGGAGCCAGGACTGAGGCTGGAGTTCCTACTGCCTCTTCCGTAGCCAGCTTCCCTAACATCAGGCAGCGGGACTAGAACCCACCTGAGGATAGTTGGACCCACCATGGCTGCCTGGGCAATGTGGTTTGGGCTCTGGGGGCCCTGGCTCTCTGCTGCCCCCCAGAGCTTTTATAGGGACCAGCAGCTGGGCCCCTGTCCTGCCTACCTAATCCTCAGATTAGGTCCTGCCCTTCTGAGAAAACTCCAAATTCCAAAGCCTGGCACTCAGAACCCTAGGTAGGCAGGGCCCGGTATGCATTCTTTGGGTTCTGTTTCCTCCCCTGAGCCCTCTTCTCCACTCCTGCTGGGTCCTCAGAACCCCGCCTGCTTCCCACCTAGCACTGTCCAGGTTCTGCCCGGCAAAGCAATTTAAACACACACGTGATTAAGCAGCCCTCATTAAGGTGCCATCTGGTGGTCTCTCTTTGACCCCACCCCCTTTTTTGTTTGAGAGAGAGAGAGGGTTTCTCTGTGTAGCTTTGTAGACAGGGCTGGCCTGGAACTCACAGAGATCCGCCTGCCTCTGCCTCCCAAGTGCTGGGATTGAAGGTGTGCGCCGCCACTGTTGGCCTGAGGGTTATTTTTGATAAAAAGGACACCGGCCTCTTTGACCAACAAGGCCACCTCAGGCAGAATGAAAGCTCAGCATCCCTTGTTTTGCCTGTCCCCTTCACCCAGGGTCACCTGCTCACCTCTGTGCACAGACCTGCCAGTCACTCAAGGATTGTCTGAAAGCTGTACCTCTCCCCTGAGCGTCTTGCTTCAAGGCTAAAGGCACAAACAACTACTGAGTCAACTTTTACAATGTCCCATTCCAGACCTTGAAAGGTGCCCAAAGGCCTCCAACCCCTGCCCTAAACCTGCAGTCACCTTGAATCCCAACAACACCGGGAGACAACCATCTTTATGACAATGCACAGAAACACCTCCAAGCAATGGCGAACTGCAGAGCTTCAAGGGATAGGACCCCTCCCAAAGGAAGGCCTCTTCTCGCGTGGCCAGGCTACATGTGGCCATCTTGCAGAACAAAACCTAGACAGGGATCGCCCCGCCTACACCGTGACCAGGACTGCTTAATTATGTGTTTAAATCATTTTTCAGGGGAGCTAGAGAGACGGCTCAACAGATAAGGGAACTCCTTGCTCTTGTAAAAGACTATTCAATTCCCAGCACCCACACGGTGGGGACTCATAACTGCCTGTCACTCCAGGGGATCTGATGCCCTCTGCTGGTCTCTGCAAGTACCTGCATACAATGCTCATACACACATGAACAAAAAATAAGATAAAACTCTTTGAAAAATGAATCATGATTTCACAGTGTAGCTCAGGTTAGGCTGGAACTCACTATGCGGCCCTGGCTAGCAGAATTCAAACTCTTTTTAGTGCTTCTCATCTCTCAGGTGGCATCACAGGGCATGGGCCACGAGGCCTGTGGTTACTAATCCTGTGACTCCTTGCTTCCCTGTTCTGCCCAATCCAGCTGGGCCTCATTGAAGAGTCCTGGGATTCTGAGGAGAAAAGGACCCAGCCTGGGGTCAATGTGGATGAGCCTTGTCCTTAGCTCAACAGAGCACTTTTCTGTTTGCTTATTTGCTTGTTTTTTGAGACAGGGTTTCTCTGTGTAGCTTTGGCGTCCTGGAACTCACTCTGTAGACCAGGCTAGCCTTGAACTCACAGACATCTGTCTTCCTCTGCCTCCTGAGTGCTGGGATTAAAGGCATGTGCCGCCACCGCCTGGTTTTCAGAATACTTCTATTCTGAAATGTTTCTATTACATTTATTTATTTATTTACTGTGCATGTGCACATTCATGCGCCTTGGTACACACGTAAAAGTCAGAGGCCAGCTTGTGGAAACACATTCTTTCTTTCCATCCTGTGGGTTCCTGGAATCGCACTCAGGTAACCACCTTTACACACAGAATTACTTTGTTGGCCCTACCCCTTTAATTTTAGAGGAACGGGGTGTCACGGATTCGAGAATTGCAAAGAAACGCACTGTAACTTGGCTTTGACACCATTATTGCAGCTAACCCGCCTGCTTCTGCCACCTCTGGCTTTGGCTTGCCCAGCTGTCAGGCTCTGCTCTGACAGAAGCCCTCTGACCCCTTGACCCAATCCAGTCCTCCTTTAGTCCCTCCTCCCCCTTTTCTGAGGATCTTGGTCCATGTGTCCCTGGGGCCAGGGCTCCCGTGTGCTGAGATGGGAAGTAAATGGCCAAGGTCCACTCTGCTCACCGCAGAGCAGGGCTTCCTTCATGCTAGGCCCCTTCTGCTCTGCCCTCCACGGCCACAGGGCCTCTTGGTCACTGGTCACATGGCCTTCTCCCCTCTCTACTTCCCTCCCTCCATAGGATATGCTCTGCTCCCTGTCCCCAGACATCTTGGCCAGCACCACCTAGTCCTGCTCTTCTGAGAAAATATTCCAGAAAAGTTCCCATGCCCAGCCCCCATGGTGCTCCCTCTGAGGATGGAACCCCATGGTGCTCCCTCCTGAGGGGGGGAGCCTGCACAATGCTTCCTCTGAGGGTGGAACCCCCACAGTGCTCCTTCTGAGATTGGAGTGACCACAGTGCTCCCTCTGAGGGGGAAACCCCCACAATGCTCCCTCTGAGGGTGGAGCCTCACAGTGCCTACTTTGCGTTTGGTACCCCATAATGCTCAGTGATGCACAGTCCTCATTTCTCTGACTTGGCGTTCATCTTGCTGAGGTACACTCACTTGGGTATATCTGCCACGGCCCACTCCTCTTTACCCTACTGGAGCACTGAGGACCCATGAGTCAACGGGCCAACAGGAGGAGCCAGGCTCCAGCTTAGAGGGTAGGCTCTAGATGGCAGTGGTACTCAGTGGGCCTACACTGCATAGTGCTCGCCGGGTAATTCTGAGACCCAGAGCTGCCAAGAGAAAAAAAGCACACCACCTGGACCAGATGGGGCTGCTTAGTAGCCACAGCAAGGTGGTCTGCACTGGCCTGTGCCCTGACCCACTCGTCAGAGTGTAGGGGTGTGTGTTTGGGTGGTGGGGTGGTGGGGGGGGGTTATACACCTTGCGCTAGGCTGCCACCTACTGGCCAACCATCTGCTATAGCCATTACACCCGACTGCACAGTTCTGAGTTCCCAAGCAGCTTAGGGGTCCTCCCCTCCAGGCTCTATTGCTGTAGCAGGCCCTCACTTCCCCAGAGCTGAGCAGAGTCTGCTAGTCTCTCCACAAGGGCAAAGAGCATCCCACACCTACCCTGCCTATGTTCTGCAAAGCACAGGGCTCCTGGGAGCCTGACAGGAGGGGAGCTGTGCAGCTGTCATCGAGTAGACATCTGGAAGTGACAGGCCCAAGTCCCTTATGTGGATGCTGGGAGAAATGCCCAGTTCTGTGGATGGAGTTGTTGCTCTAGGAATTCATCTGCAGGGTCACCTTGGCAAGCCACTAGGCTCTATCAGACTATCAGCAAACAACCCCCCCCACACACACACCATCAGACTGCCTGGTGGTTAGCTTCCTCCATCAGTCTGTCTGCCCAGCTTCTCCCATCAGGCTGTGTCCGGTGAGCCTAACCTCACATACTGGCTTGCTGGCCTCTGCCATCAGACTGTGGTCAGTCATCTCATCAGGATGTGTCCCTGAATGTCCTTGTGGCCACCGAATTCAGAGTTCATCTTAGGACTTTCAATACATCCAAAGTCACTGAAGGAACTCTAGGGTGCTTTTCAAAAGCAGAAGACGGAAGAGAAAGGAACCACTAGAGAAAGCTTTCCCCCACCAGGGCATTTCTCTGTCACCCCTGTCCACACCAGGCTGTGCATATGTGTCAGCCACTGCTAGGGGTGTGATGGCCCCGCTTGCCCGTCCCTTGCTTGCTCCTTAGAGTGGACAACACTGGCCTGTCCACCGGACTTGTGGAAAGGTATCTTGTACCTCAGGCCCCACCTGTCTCCCAGGCCCAGACGCCTTTAATCTCACCCCACTACCATCAGCTTCCACCACGCTTGAAAAGGAGGCGAACAGAGGCCATCTGCTGGGTCCTGCACATACAGGCAGGGGTTTGTTCTGCTCCAGGATGCCTTCGCTGGACATCAGCCCACCATATTCCCTCTGTTCACTTAACAGACACTCTAGAAAACCCACAAGGAACTACTAGGGCCAGGAGCTGTCCCACAGAGCCCTGAGAAAGCATGGGGGTGCTGGAGCAATCACTTCTCAGAGCCAGGAGAAGCACCCCACGGCTGGCACGGGGAGGCACTGGGCATGGGGAGGTGGACGCCAGGAGGGTCCCCTGGAGCAGGGCAGCTGCCTGCAGGAGCCTGAAGAAACAGGGCCCTCCTGGACCAGGGGCAGCAGCCAGGGGAGGCTAACAAAGGGCAGCTGACCACGCAGCCTGGGGCATGATGGCCTGGCCAGAACTGGGCGTGGTGCTGGCTTGGCAGCCCACAGGGTCCCCACTAGTGGCTGGTGTGGCCAGCTCCCTGTCCCACCCCCAGATGCTGTGGCAGCAGGTCCAGGGACCACAGACTTTCCCTGGGCAACTTGACAACCTCAGAGACATTTCCATCCAGCCCGGCCTGTGCCGTCCTCAAGCCTCTGGTCTACCGCCTGGCAAGCCTACCTCAGGCTGTGCCAGGGCCTTTCTGGAAAGTGGAGCTTTTCCAAAGGTCCACCGAGGCCCATCCGGCCTCAGGGATACGAGGACATGAAGGAGATCCAGATGTATTCCGAAGTCGCAGATCCAAGAGTGAGCCTCGGAGAGGCGTAGCAACCTATCCAAGGTCACACAGCACAGCATGCATGCATCACACAAGCTAGCCGGCTGGCCTGGGTGGGCAGACTGTTTTATGAATGGGCGAGCAGAAGACTCGGCAGCCTGGGTGTGCTCGCACTCTGCTCAGCAGAGGGAAGGCACCATCTGCCACTGTTTCTGTTGTTGCTGATCCCAACGTAAAGTCCCAGTACTTTCACATCAGGGTGGACACAGGAATTGGCCCTTCTCGGAGTCAGACTCCCCAGAGACAGACGGGGGGTTAGACAGAAAAAGTCGTCTCCTCTGACCACCAGGTCCTAAGAGACCCAACCCTTCCGACATTCACGCAGCCTCAGTTGTCCCCATGCTAAAGAGGGGAAGAACCTACCTTGCTCAGGAGCCAGAGGCTGCAGGGTGGGCGAGGGAAGGGGTACCTGTGGCCTGTCTGCCTGTGACCTTGGGTGAGTCCTGCACAGTCCAGAAAGGCCTGAGCTTGCTTGGGTCAGCGTTTTCACTGTGCTGGGTGTCCTGGTCGTGGGGCTACCCAATGGCTTACATATTATGAGGAATCCACATGGCCATAGGACAGGGAACAGGCGGGCTGGGCAGAGGGCTTCTGGGCCGTGACTCAGCGGAACTCGGGAAGGTTGCAGCCAGCCTCGGTGGGAGCTGCCCATCGCAGTCTGCGCAGGGAAACCCAACTGCCTGCTTGCTTCCTGATAAATATTTTATCACGCTTGTGGAGCAGGTCCCAGGCGGGTGCCTGTAGCCTTGGAGCCCATGGTACACCCCTCCCTGTCCAGGTCTGAAGTGATGAGAGAGAGAGAGGTGCCAGGAGGTGCAACTGGATAGCTCCTTTCTTTTTTTTTTATTTTTTTATTTTTTTTTTGGTTTTTACGAGACAGGGTTTCTCTGTATTGTTTCGGAGGCTATCGGTCCAGCCTGGCCTCGAACGCACAAAGATCCGCCTGCCTCTGCCTCCCGAGTGCTGGGATTAAAGGCGTGCGCCACCACCGCCCGGCTTGGATAGCTCCTTTCATTTCTGGCCCAAGATGACTTCAGGGTATCTCAGTTCAGCTCAGTATACAAGCCCACAATGCCTATATCGCCTGTACCCCGCTCACCCCTGCTGATGCTAGGCTTAGCCATGCCCTTCGCGCAAGGTCCCCCTTCTTCACTCTACCACGAATGCTACCCAGACTCTGCCCTTCCGCCCTGCTGACTCAGTGCTAGCCACCTCCTTCAGGAAGCCTTCCCAGATGTCCCTTCCTGTCCTGTAATCCTGGGAAAGCCTATCTTGGCGCTGGTTCTGCAATGGAGTTAATGTTCCCCAATCATAGGGGACAAGATGAGGTTGTGTGAATGCATTTTCTCCTGTAACTTTGTCCCCATGGAGGTTCATTCCACCTGGGAAGCCGCAGAACATCAAGTCAGGTGGGCTCAGAATGTAAGACCTGCCCCCTCTTGCAGGGACAACCACTTTAGTAAGGGGAAAGGCTGCGATAACAGTAACTCAGCACCAGCAACCACAGTGACAGCAGCCACCATGCAGTCCTTTGCAACTTGCCAGAAAGCTTCCATTACATCCCATCCAAGGCCACTGGGATACAGTGTTCTGGGTCTCATTTGACAGAATGTAGGACGCAGAGGACTGTCACATCTCTGTGTCCTGAGGACCCCACAAAGGGCTATCTGCAGAAGCGGATGTGCATGGTGCAGGGTGTTGCACAGCTAAGAACTCAGGCGTGGTAGGAGCTGGGTGTTGTCTAGGGACAGTGAAGAAGTCAGAGTGGCATCAATGAAAAAGCAGGACACATATTCATGTGCCACCTGGTGACACAACCCCACTCCAGAATCTATTGAAAAAAATGAAAACAGAGGCCGGGCGTTGGTGGTGCACGTCTTTAATCCCAGCACTTGGGAAGCAGAGGCAGGCGGATCTCTGTGAGTTCGAGGCCAGCCTGGTCTACCGAGCAAGTTCCAGGACAGCCTCCAAAACAATACAGAGAAACCCTGTCTCGAAAAACCAAAAAAAAAAAAAAAATGAAAACAGAAGCTGGGCATGGTGGTGCTCACCTGTAATCCCAGTGCCTGCGAGTCCAAAGAGGAGGCTTGCTGAGATGTTGAGGTCAGCTAGTGCTATACAGTGAGTTTCAGGCCAGCCTGGGTTACAGAGTAAGACACTGTTTTGAAGTCCCAAACTCTCAGAATAATGGCATCGGTCTAAGGGTGTGGGCACAGTGAGGTTGGAATCTCCTTAATGGCCTTACACAGTTGGGCTGGTGTCATGGATGACACGGGACTGACCCACCTGAGGGTCTTTGAGCACACCGTATTTACCCTCCTTGTGGGCAGCTCTCTTCTCTCCGTCTCAGGCCTGGCTGAAGAGGGGTGGGATGGGCACTATGAATGATGTAAGTGGGGGAGCCTCCCCTCTCTACAGGAAACTCGTGGCCCCTCCCATGAAGCAGGACCAAAGCTATGCTCTTATCCTCTCCTGGTTCAGTTGACACTTATGCACCAGAGGCTGCAACCTCCACTATCCAAGTCCCTCACTAACCATCAGAGGGGAGTGAGCTCCCTGGCATCTGGAATAATCAAGCAGGAGCCATGTCTCCCCACCAAGAAGCAGCCATGACGGATGGCTTTCGGCCCATCTGTGTCAGACCCAGTTTTACAGCTGTGTGACCTGGGACCTGGATACTGACCTCACTGTCTCACCTTCATCTGTCCAGTGGGGTCACCATAGTACAACCTTACAGGGCCTGCAGAGGACAACACGGAGGCAGGTCTGTGTGCCTGTAATTTGCCTTTCTAGAGCATTCCTAAGGCTGAGAATGGCTATGCTGGCCCATCACACTCTCTGCAGTCACGTGGGGGTAGAAAGTGTTTTATACACGAGAAAAACTGATGCACAGACAGGAACTCCTCAGATTCAAAGAGGGCGTCCAGAATGGAACAAGGCCTAGAGCTGGGGTCTAGAGCTGAAGGGGGTGTAGTCCAGGCTGGGTGTTCTCCTATGTCTGTCTCCAGGACTCTCCCCTGGGTACAGGTTCATTCATTTTGCTTGACAATTTAATGATGGCTTCCTACCAATCTAGCAAGAAAACTTTGAGAACCTTTTAGAAAAATGTATGCTGCTCATGCTGGGATCCAAGGAGCCCACATGGTGGCCCCTGATGGTGAGGCTGCGTGTTCTTTCTTATCTTTAAGCATACCAATACGATAAGTGTCAAGTGGCTGGCATCAGAGACGTGGGTCTGAGTCCTGGTCCTTTCCCTTGCTGGCCTTGGGCCTCAGTCTTCCCATCTGCTAACTGGACAGAGCCAAAACAACCTCCTGGGCTGCTGGGAGAATGTACAGAGGCCAGGGAAGCTCCCACAGGGCCCAACACAAAGCAGACATCCAAGACATAGGGATGGCTGTTCATTTCAGGGTGAGCCAAGCTTGGGGCAGAACCAAGTGGAATAAGGCCTCTCTGCATGCCTGCTGGACAATCTTCTAACAAGGGATCTTCCCACATGTCCCAATGTGTAGATGGAGAGTTTCATCTCTGTGAGACACCACTCATCTTTTAAAAGATGAGTGACAGATAATCAAGTCTCCCGGACTTCCTTGCACTATAGCATATACTTGATATCTGGATACACCAACTCACTTTGAGTTAGAAACTAATGACATAAAGACCTGAGGACCAGAGGCAGGTGGCTCTCTGTGAGTTCCAGGCCTGCCTGGTCTACAGCGTGAGTTCCAGGACAACCAGGGCTACACAGAGAAACTCTGTCCTGAAACAAAACAAAACAAAACAAAACAACAAAAGAACCGAGGGCTTGGTTGACATCCAGCATGACTGCAGGTGGCCATAGCCACAGTTCATGGTACAGAGGTAGGGACCGGTGTCTGGACAAGTCCTGGGCTAGCGATCACAGGGGAGAGAGCTCCTGCACATGCAGAGTAATCAAGCAGGGGCCATGCCTCTCCGCCAAGAAGTAGCCATGATGGATGACTTCCTGTGCATCTGAGTCAGACCCAGTCTTACAGTTGTGTGCTGCCAATAGGCCCTGGGTAGGGACTGTCCCCTCCCTACATGGCCCGGTACATAGAGATCTGTAAGCACAGGGCTGCTGAAGGTTCCTTGTACTCCGTGCTAGGTGGACACCTGTTTCTTTCTCACCTGTGTCCTCTCAGTCACCTCAGCGCTGATGTCAGGACCCACGACACTACGGCTTGGGATGGGATGGTTTCCCTACAGTAGAGTACTGTAAGATGACTTCACTATGATGGAGACCCCCCCACCGCCCACCAGCGGAGAACACTCATGGCTGGGGCTACCCTTTAATTCTCACGGTGACACGTAAGGGATGTGGTGGCCATTCTCATCATTTGACAGACAAAGCAGCAGGCAGCCAGAGACTGGGAAATCTGCCGAGCCACAGGGCTAGTGAAGGAGTGCAGATCAGATTGCAATAGCCAGGCCAGAGCCTTCACTTAGTCCAAAACCATCTATCTCAGCTCTCACTTTGCAGGAGAGTACCACAGCTCATGGGGTCAGGCAGCTCCCTGGGGCAGGTGACTCTGGGTGACCCTTATGCCCTTATTTCACCGACTTCTCTTCCTGGGCCATCAGGAGCTAAGTAAGGCTCTCTGCAGCCAGAAGACAGAACTGGCTGCAAAGGCTCCAAGGTTTAGGATTCCCATGGTCCTTAATAACATGTCCCAAGGCTCTCAAGCTCCATCTGTGCTGGCTGCAGTGGCGTACACCTGTAACCTAACACTCCAACCCGAGGCCTGAACATCATCTGAACACAGAAGTTCAAGACCAGCCTGGATACCCGAATAAAACCATCTCTCTATCCTCCTCCCCCACTTTGAGAAAAGGTCAGGGTCTCTACCTCAGGCTGGTCTCAAACTTACTACGGAGCTGAAGATGACCTTAGAGTTCTGATCATTCTGCACCTCTTCTACTCCCTTCCCCCCGCAGTGCTAGGATAACAGGTATGCACCCATCATGTATAATTTCTGTAGTGAAGGAATGGAACTCAGGACCTTGTGAATGCTAGGCAAGCACCCTACTAACTGAGCTACAGCCCCAGCCGAGATGCTGTCTCTTAAAAAGTCCTGCATCCCTGCATCCAGATCCAGTTTTGAGCCATGAAAGGGAATATGGTTAATAGAGAAGAGAATTACACTGTCATTAAGGAGTCACCTCATCATTCCAGGCAAACTTCCCATCTCCTGGCTCTGATGGTCCCTGTGGCCACCCTGAGCTTCAGGACAGGACTCCCTGGCCCTGCTGTATACCCCAGGGGACCACTCCCTCCCTCATCTGAACCTCCAGCTCTGTTTCCTCTTGCCATGTGTGCCTGGCTCCCTCTGGGAGGTCTCTGTCCCATCCTCCATCCCTCCAGCCACCTGCAGGCTTAGGGGAGACCTTTGAGAAGGGATCACTTTCCTCATGGGGGGTCTCATGGGTATTCCATGAGAACAGGAGAGCACAAATGTGGGGCATCTGGAGGGGCCCTGGAACTGACTCCCTGCCTGGGTGGATAGTTGCCTAGATGGCTCTACTGTCACCCCTCAGGCCCTAGCCTTGCTCACACCGAGTGCCTGCTCTGCCACCCCAGGCATTTCCGCCCAGCCAGCCCTAGCCTTTCAAGCTACCCATTAGAAACAAAAGCCATTTGCCAACCAGCGTCTGCACAAACACTTTCCCTGCTGCTGAGGAAATACAACTGTCCCCAGCACCCTCCATTAACACGGTTATCCCGGAAAAAAAAAGTACCACCCACTCTGTGGCTGCTACCTCCACGTTCTGGGCTCATCAGTGGATCCTCCTGGGGTACAAGGAGTCAATATTTCTACCCACAGTGGGTCCCACTAGCAGGGACCCTTCTTGAGCCTGAACCATTGTTGGCCAGCCTTCTCTCAGTGGGGCTCACACTTCAATGTGCACCTGAGGGACTTTGTGGTGAATGCAGATTCCTGGGGTCCCAGCAGCATCCCAGGACAAACCAGGATTTTGCATTCTATGAATCGAGCATCTTCAAAGAGGACTGGGAATGGCCAGAGACCTGACTAGAAGAGCCCCTCACCTGTCCCAGGAGGGCCATAAGAACATGCTGGTCTCTCTGGATGCAGCCCAGAGAATAGGCCCAGGCCCTTGGGATCCTGGACACAGAGGCAGGTGCATCCACGCTCTCAGCCAAGCACACCCCTACCCATTTCACTCTGATACCATGCTACCGTCTCCACGGCCCCTCACGGTGTCACTCCCGCCCAAGCCTGACAGGGATACAGAAGCTGGGGGTGTGGGGCAGGATAGAGTCGGCCTCCTAGGGCCTGCAGGCCAGGGACCCTCCCACAGCCCTGTGCGCCTTTTTCACCCTGGCTCTGGCAAGGGAAATCTTGGAAGGCATTAGGCCCTGCTCATATGGGATGGCATGTAGGAATCATGTGATTTGGTCACTGGCTCAGACCTTGGCCAGGCTGATCTGCCAGGTGTCCCTACCTGCTGTCAATGGCCAGGGAGGGTGACAGACCCCTATGTGCTCCCACCCTGGGGCCTCTGCCTGTGTGGGATTATCTGCTGCCCTCATCTAGTTCCCTGATGGGATGGCTGGAGGTCCAGGCCAGAGGCCAGAGAGTGTGTGTTGGGGGGGGCACAGCCTGAGCCAGGAATAGCTGGGAAACAAGGGTCCCCCTCCTCGACCATCTTTGTTTGCTCTATTAAGCGGGGGCTATGGGGAGGGAGAGGCAGGCTGCGATAGGAAGGAGACAACGCTCAGATGGGGGGAGGATGGCAGAATGGCTAGGTGGCTGGACAGAGGGCTGGACCGGCCCCAACGGGACCCACCCACTCAGATGGGGGAGAAACTCAGATACCGAGAGAAGGGGGCGGGGCGGGGGCCTCTGAGAGACGAACCAGAAAGGTCCCAGGAGGACGACGGGGAGGTTGTACTCCTTCAGGGATCGCTTCTGCACAGAGGTTGCCCCCACCCCTATCCCACCTTCGGGCGTTCGGCGGGACTCTGGCGCACACTCACACACGCACTCGCGGCGGCGCCGCCCGGGCCTCGCCTTCTACGTCCGCGCGTGCCGCCCCCTCCCCGGGTCCGGGACCCTTCCTCCCGCCTGGCCTCGAGAACCGACCGCCGCTCACCTGGGTCCCCGTGCCGCCGCCGCAGCCGCCGCCACCGCGCTGAGCCCGGACAGGCTGGGGGAGGAACTGCAGAGACCACGCCCACCAGAGACCACGCCCGCGAACCCCGCGCCCCCGAGAGGCCCCGCCCAGCCCGCGGAAGCTCTGTCTCTAGCTAAAAGAAGCCGGCGCTTAAGGGGCTGCGGACACGCCCATCATCCGGGCAGCGCGGCCTCCTCCCTGTACACCACTGCGTGCATTGCTCAAGTTGTGTGTTTCATCCTCCCGATTGAGGGCTCCCTGGGTCACCTTTGGGCCAGAACCCCCTAGATCCTATCCCTTGGTGGTCCTTAAATGCCCACCGAGAGCTCCCGGCTGTGAGAAAAAACAATCTGACAGACTCAGCCCTTGTCCTGAGTCACCGGGGATATATGTAAATATCCCGGCTAAGGTCCTCAAAGCTTGTAGCGATCTGGGCGACATTAGTATCCTCTTGATTAGAAACAAAACAGATTGTTCTGCCTACCGGGCGTCCATTATAGTCCCTAGTGGGCCAGGACTCTGTGCCATTCCCATTTTGCAGTTCAAGAATTGTTCTTGAGGGAATACACAACAATCCACACCATTCTATGTCTAACACACTACACCAAAGCCTCACCCACTTGTCTCAGGAATTTTTTAAATTCACCCCCACTCTCCCTTTGTGATGTGTTGGTAGGAGGTGAATAGGTCACTCCAGGATCAGGAATTCCCAGGGCAGGAAGCCTATCCAGGGTCGCAGGCCTCAGTGTAGATGGTCACTGGTCCTTGTAGTTTCATGAGTACAAATGGTTAAAAGTTCTAGAATGCAATTGTGCCAATCTGTGTCCATACTCACACATAATCAGCCTTTCTTCTCCCATCATTTGCTCGTTTGGAATGAAACCACCCAGCCGCAGAAGTAGTGTTCACTGGTACCAGTGAGGTACCCGCTCTCTCGGTGGTCACACCCCCAGGAGGGGTTGATCCAGCCAAACCCTGAGCAGACTCAGGGGTCCACACAGTCTAGTAGTGAGGTGACTCCTGAAGGGCAGGAGGAGGGGATACCTGGCAGAGGGCAGGCTGGAGCAAAACGTGGGGCATACGTGTTTATGAGGCATCTACCCTGAATAGACTGTGTTTGAAGGGATTCTGAGATGGGGTTGAGGTTCATGGGTCAAAAGGTTATGATGATGCTGGACTTTAAGGCTATCCAAATGCCTTCTAGGTATGAGACCACACACATTCACAACTTCTTTTTCAAATTAAACTTTTTTTTTAACTTTACTTATGTAGCTCTGGCTTACCTGGAACTTTCTAGCAGCCCGGGCCAGAAACTCACAGAGATTTGCCTGCCTTTGCCTCTAAGTGCTGGCATTAAATAAATGTGCCACCATGCCTGACTCAAATTAAATTTTCTTATTTTGATAATATTGTAATTATAACATTAAGTTATAAGAAATAATAAAGGGGCATAGTGGCATCTTGTCTTGCTAGTGAACTTGAAGAAGTGACCACACCCTTTGGGCATGGTTTCAGGTGGCTTTAAGGTAGAGCAGCTGCAGGTGCTCTCTCTCTTGGGTGTCTGGAGGGCATCAGAAGAGAGATGACTCTGCAGTAAGAGCACTGGCTGCTCTTACAGGGGACCAAGGCTCAATCCCTAGCACCCACATAGTGGCTCACAATGGTAACTTCAGTTCTCCAGGGGATCTGATGCCCACTTCTGACCTTCACTGTCACCAGGCACACATGAGCAGTGCACACATAGACACGCAGGCAAAACATCTGTACACATAAAAATAAAAACAAATAATTATAAAAAGCAACAAACCAGAATACAGGGCTGGCGCCATGGCTCAACAGTGAAGACTCTTGTCATGCCCCATAGCCTGGCTTTGAGTGGAAGAAGAGAACCAACTCCCAAAAGTTATTTTTGTTTCTTTTCAAGACGGTTTCTCTGTGTAACAGCTTTGACTGTCCTGGAACTTGTTTATATACCAGCCTGGCCTCGAATGCACAGACACAGGCCTGCCTCTGCCTCCCGAATGCTAAGATTAAAGGTTGTGCCACCACCGCCCAGCTGAAAGTTATCTTTTGACCTCCACATGAGCATCATGGCACAGAGGTCATTGCTGAGTCAACAGCCTTCTTTGCACTCCTTCAAACTGGGTTCAGGCATCAAACGCCTGTCTCCCTTCTTGATTTTGGAGTCATCTTCCAAAGGGATGGGCACGCACAGTCTATTTAGCCAATCCCTTGCTAAAGGACAGCTGGATTGTTTCTAGTTTGGGGAAAGCGCAGAACAAAGCTGCTATAAGCATTCGCATATAGGTTTTGGTGTGAACATATGTTTTCATTTGTCTGGGAAAGTGCCCAGGAGTGCACTTGCTGGGTTGTGTGGTGTGTGCGTGCTTAGGGTGTAAGGAGACGTCTGCGTGCCAGGGTGGTTTTGCCACTTCCATCCTCATCCACTGTGAAAGCCGCTACCCCCCCTCCCCCGCCAGAACTCCATGTCGCACTGCGTTCTACTTTTGCTGTTCTGTTCTATCCTACTCTATTTGCTTATTGTTTTTTGTTTAGTTTAGTTTTTTGAGACAGAATCTCACCTTGTAGTCCAGACTGGCCTGGAACTTGCTACATATACCAGGCTGGCCTCTAACTTACAGACATCCTCCTGCGTCTGTCTTTCAAGTGCTGGAATTACAGGCCTGTGCGTGGCTATGTCTTTGATTTTTTTTTTTTTTTGAGACTGTCTTCTGTGCTCCAGGCTGGACTGGGCTCATTATGTAGCTGAGGATGACCTTGGTCTTCCAGCTCTCCCGGCTCCGTCTCCCCATGGCTGGGTTTGTGCCACCACACCAGGTTTGTGTTCTCCGAGGATAAAATGCAGGCAGGCCTCATGCATGCTCGCTAGGCAAACACTCTGCCCACCAAGCTGCACCACACTTTACTCTTCCGCTAAGCAGCACATGGGTCAGGTCCTGCAGCCAGATCCATCCACTCTGATCTTCAGGCTTGTCCCTTGCCAGAGGAAATTGTACCTGTTGGTCACAACAGTTTATTTTCTTTTGTGCACTGGCTGATTGAGGACTGGAAGAGTCTTTATGTGTGAAGGAATTTATATTGTGAATCTCTATGTGTGTGTGAGAGAGGGGGTGGGGGAGAGAGGGAAGGAGGAAGAGGAGAGAGGGAGGGAAAGAGGGAGAGGGAGGAAAGGGGAGAGGGAAGGAGGGAGGGAGAGAGAGAGAGAGAGAGAGAGAGAGAGAGAGAGAGAGAGAGAGAGAGAGAGAGAGAGAGAGAGAGACTATGTAGTCCTGACTGGCCTGGAATTCTCCATGTGGGTCATGCTGGCCTCAAATGTACAGCAACCCCCCTGCCTCTGCCTCCTGCGCACTGTGTAGTGTGTATTAACTCAAGTGCAAAACTTCCTTCTCCTCACTCCCCCCACAGCCTCCAGGGGCCTACTGCTAATACCCCATCCCCCATTTGGCCAGTGGGGCCTTTGGTCCTCCATAAGGTGGGTAAAAACCTGTGGGCGGATGGATCTGCGTGCTGAGGTCAGGGAGACTTGCCAGGGTCACACTTAGGGCCAGGCTGTAGTATCTTCCTACCACCCCCCAGAGATGGTCTCATCTCAGTCCCTATGACCTGACACAGTCCTTTCAGCAGGAGAGACTTTGCGACTGTGCACAGGGATGTTGAGGTGGGACTCCTGGCACATCGCCAGGACCCTGAACAGAGGAGGGCCATAGTGAAGTGACACCACGGCCGACAGGAAGTTCCACGATGGGCAAGGACTGCAGGTGTCTCCAGTAACTGACAAAGGAAATAAGGGAGGTTTTCCTCAGAGAAGCAAAGGGAGGTGGCCCTGCTGATAGTCTCTAAAACTGGGTGGTTTGGGTCCCAAGGTGTAGCCATTGGTAGGAGTAGCCAGATAACCCTCAACACAAGACTCAACCTGGACTGGACATTGCTTATCCCGGAGCCCAGTCATGCTGTGTCTGGATCCCCGCCCTGTGGTCTCCCATTGAGGACTCTGCAGCTGATAAAATCCCCTCGGTGCTTAAATGCTATTTAAATGGTAAGGGGGGGAAAGCAAGTGTCCCTAGGACCCAGTAGGAGGACTGGAACCCACCAGGCCTGTTGTGCACCCCTCTACAGAAAGAGCTAGAAGGAGCATTGAATCCCCTGGGACTGGCCAACACCCATATGTTGAGAATGTTGGCCAACATATGGGTGTTGAGAATTGTCCTCTGGAAGAGCAGCCAGTGATCTGAACCACTGAGCCATCTCTCCAGTACCTAAACCCAAAACAACAGACTCTTTTGTTTGTTTGTTTGTTTTTTTGAGACAAGGTTTCTCTGTATTGTTTTGGAGGTTGTCCTGGAACTCACTCTGTAGACCAGGCTGGCCTCAAACTCACAGAGATCCACCTGCCTCTGCCTCTCGAGTGCTGGGATTAAAGGCGTGCGCCACCAGTGCCTGGCAACCACAGACTCTTGAGTCAAGCATATCATATGAGTAGCTCCCATAGAATCTTTGAGGGACTCTCCAGTGTCCCTTCACAGTCAGGGCTCTGCCACCTGCACTGCTCTCAGCATTTTTATTGTTCAAGTTCACACAGAACCACCCATTAAGCTCTCGGCACCCAATGGCTTTGCTAACCCAAAGTTCTAAACACTTCCACAGTCCTCCCCAAAACAATGCGTCAGGTCGATCACGGTAGTACCCCACAGTTGCTGCACTTCCACAGTCCTCCCCAAAACAACGTGTCAGGTCGGTCACGGTAGTACCCCACAGTTGCTGTCCTATTTAAGTTTCTACTGATGGGATAAACACCATAACCAAAAGAGCAAATTGGGGAGGAAAGGGTTTATTTCACCTTACAGTTGCAGTCCATAATGAAGGGAAATCAGGGCAGGAACTCAAGGCAGAAGCCAGGAGGCAGGAACTGAGGCAGAATCATGGAGAAATGCTATTCGCTCTCCATGGCTCGCTAGGCTTGTTTTTTTTTTTTTTAAATACAATCCAGGAACCACCTGCCTGGGGTGGTACCACCCACAGAAGTCTGCACCCTCCCATATCAATCATTAATCAAGAAAATGTCTTGCCTACAGGGCAATTTGATGGAGATATTTGTTAATTGAAGTTCCTTTATCCAGGATGACCCTAGCATATGTCAAGTTGACAAACAAACAAAAAATCCAGCACACAGGTGGAAAGTTATTCTCCTCATAGACATAGAGGCTACCATCCATCATCCACGCTGGATACAGATTTCCCAGGGGGACTGCATTAGGGTCCCCTATGCCCCATACACCTGTGACTTGTCATTGGGACCTTATGAGGAAGGGAAGATAGATAATAATTCACATTTCCCCCAGCGAAGGATTTTTAGCAACATGGCTCCATCTTGGGGTGCAGCAGAATGAACCACACCTAGATGAGATTGTTCTTTCTAACACAATCTCATGTTTTGGGCAAATCCTATCCAGTCCTCAGAGGCTCAGGGCTTACAAAGGCTTCCATGTTGCCCCCACCCCCACTCCCACCCCTGAGTCTGCAACAGTCTAGCAGGAATAAAACTATTCTGAGCAGACTCTTGTGCCCCTCCCTTTGGCTGTCAGACTATTGAGATATTGTACTCCCAAGATTCTGGATTATTCCCAGGCATCTCATGCTGGGAAGAAACAAAGGCTGAAGCCCAGGGCTGGCCAGAGGAGGAGTTTGCCCCCTAGTAAGAGACTTCATGCGTTCTCATAGCTGATCAGACCACCTTGCAGGACAGACTGGATGTAGACAGGATGAGGGGGTGTGGCCACAGTTTGATCAGGATTGCTTCTGTGTGAGTTCCCCCTCCAAGTCACCCTAAATGTCACAGAAGACAGACCAGAATGCAAGGCAGTCACTGGGCCTCTTTGTTCATCTTTCCACTGTGGTCCCATTGAATAAACCCGTTTCTCCTTTCTGCTTGTTACTAGTCTTTAATTGGTCTGTGGAGGACAGTTTGCCGAGTTTGGCTTGTTGGGGGGCTGCCAGGGCCAAGCCTTTAACTTGGGTAACAAGCCCATAGGGAGGCCTAGCAGCAGGGGAGCTGGGGTTGGGGTACAGAAGGAGTCACAGCTCTTCTGAAGAGCTTGCAGGTCGGGGGGGAGGGGTCAGACCCAGACACAAATTATGTCGCTTGCTATGATCAAGGCTGTGATGCTGGAAGCCCACGCAGTTCTTAACCTTCCTAATGCTGGGACCCTTGAATACAGTTCCTCATGTTGTGGTGACCAGTAGCCATAAAATTGTTTCGTTGCTACTCCATAACTGTAATTTTGCTGCTGTTATGAATCATAATGTAAATATCTGATAAACTAACCCCTGTTGAGATCCACTGCCACAGAGGCTCTAGAGAGCTGGAGGCTGAACTTTTTCTGTCCACTTGAAGTTGGGGAACATGCCCCTTAAGAGTGGGAATCACAGATTTACAATTCCTGGGAGAGTGCTACCCTGTAGTCCCCAGCTGTCTCTGGGTCTCAGGTCCTACCAATGGGGACCTTGAACGTCAGTGTAGATCCAGTGTCCCCCAAAAAAGCCTGAGAGGATGAGCAAGATGGGACTTCCTAGGTAGACCAAACCCACTCCCCAAGTCCCTGGATGCAGGGGGCCCTTCCTTCATCCCTCCCATGGTAACAACTGTGGCTAGCAACAGTTCCTCCTCCACCCCGAGGCATAGAACTTGGGGATAAAGGATCCGGGGCTGAGACTTTCTGCTCCCAGCCAGCTCCCTCCTCTGTGTATACTCTGAAAGCCTGGCAGACAGCCCCCCCAACTCATCTACATCCTGTACCCCAGGGTGGGATTAGTGAAGAAGGCTGTGGCCAGGCAGCCTGCCAGCAATCTGTCTTCAGTGGCTGCCTTCAGGCTTCCCCGAAGAGTCGGCACAGGCGCAGTGGCCCTGACATAGCTGGCTTCCAGAGAGTCGTAGCCAGCTAGCCTTTCACATTCCCAGGCTGAAGCCTAGCTGGCCACTGACTCTCCTGGACTCTTCCCAACGTGCCCATTCAAGGCTTCTTTGGCAAAGCCAGGCCTGTGTAGGGAGTTCCTAGGTTTCCTGCATGAGCACTCTGAGCATACAAGACTGTAGAAGGGGAGGGGGGAGCCTTGAGCCTCTAAATCGACATGATGTTAGCTTTAGATGTTCTTGAAATTTCTTTATCATTAATGGAGTATCCATTCTCTCCCAATTAGTTTAAGGATTAACAGTTTTTGTATCCATTGAAGTCATTTGTTCTTTTAGATATTATTTATTCTGGGGCTGGGGCTGTAGCTCAGTTGGTAGAATGTATCAAGCACTGAGTTCCTCCCACAGCATGGCATAGAGTCAGATAGGGTCCCAGAGGACCAGGAGTTCAAGGTTATAAAGCAAATCCAAAGCCACCTTGGGCTGCACGAGACCCTCAAAAAGTATCTATTCTGTGTGATGGCACATACCTGTAACTCTCTCTCTGTCTCTCGTCTCTTCTCTCTCTGTCTCTCTCTCTCTCTCTGTCTCTCTCTCTCTCTGTCCCCTCCCTTCTTTCCTTACTTTCTCCAAGATAAGCTTTCTCTGTTATAGCCCTGGGTATCTTAGAACTCAGAGATCTGCCCGCCTGCTGGCATCAAAGGCATGTGCCACCACTGCCTGGCTGAACCCTAGAATTCAGGAACACTGGCTCTTCCTGAAAAGGATCTGGGTTTCCTTCTCAGCATGCGCATAGGAACTCAAAACCACCCAGGATCAAAAACCCTCTTCTGGCTTCCATAGGCAACACACACACACACACACACACACACACACACACACACACACACACACACACACACACGGTACACATACAGACATACAGGCAAAGCACCAAACACATTAATTTAAAAAAAAAAGAAAACCTGGTTTAAATGATTTTTCTATGAAAGGACTACAGGTATGAACCAGGGTACCAGCTGATTCTGTTTAAATATTTGAAGTTTTAAAATTATCCCAAGTCTTACTTTACACCCTTCCTTCAAAATTTGCCATATTTTGGGGCTGGAGAGGCGGCTCTGCAGTTGAGAACGGACTGCTCTTCCAGAGGACCCAGGTTCAATTCTCAGCACCCTATGGTGGCTCACAACTGTCTGTAACTCAGGGGATCTGATGCCCTCTTCTGGCCTCTGTGGGTACCAGGCATTCATGAGGTTCAGAGACACACATGCAGGCCAAAGACCCATACATGTAAAATAAAAATATATCAATCCTAAAAACAAATGAGATGTTTTCATTTTCTTTTCTCTTCCCAGCTCTATCTCGATTTTTGGGGGGACAGGGTCTCGTGGAGCTCCGGCTGACTTTAATCTCTGGATCCCATGTTTCTCTGTTACGTATTTTATTGCAGAGGCTACAATGTCCGCTTGATGGTCAGGGTCAGCTGAGATGAGTTGAGCTGTGGTCTCGAACTCACAGAGATCCTCCTGCTTCTGTCTCCCGAGTGCTGGAATTAAAGGCCTGTACCACCAATTCCTGGCTTTCCTACCCTTTCTTACACTGACTTTTCTTAGTGGCCCCAGAGAAATGTGACATTTACAATTTTGTTTGCTCATTTTTTTTTGAAACAGGGTCTCACTAGGCAAGGTTGGTTGCCTTGAAACTCACTGCATAGACCAGGGTGACCTGAGAAACTCACTGCATAGACCAGGGTGACCTGAGAAACTCACTGCATAGACCAGGGTGACCTGAGACTCATATGCTTCTGTTTCCCAAGTACTGGGATTGAAGGCATGTGCCACCATGACCTGCTACTTTAATTTTAAAATATTTATTTTTATTTTGTTTATATGAGTGTTTTGCCTTCATGTGTGTCTGTGTACCACTTAAGTGCCTGGTGCTGGAGGGGTCAGAAGAGGGCATCAGATCCCCTGGAACTGGAGCTAGAGACAGTTATAAGGTGTCATATGGGTGCTGGGAACTGCACCCCAGTCCTCAGCAAGAGCAGCCAATGCTCTCAAACACAGAGCCAACTCTCCAGCCTCTCTAATTATTTTTGAGAAAAATCTTGAACTCCTGTTCCTCTTGTCTCGAGCTCCCAAGTCCTAAGATTACAGGCGTGCACTCCACACTTGGTTTATACCCTGCTTGGGGGTTGAACTCTTAAAGGAGGGGACAGAAGGTATGTCCTGTTTCTTTATCAGGAAGTCTATTTTAGGTAGTAGTCTTTTCTATTTGTTCTTTTAATGATTTATTTTTATTGTTTTTTTTTTTTTTGCTGTTGTTTTGTTTTCTTTCGAGACAGGGTTTCTCTGTGTAACAGTACTGGCTGTCCTGAAACTCACTCTTCAGAACCAGTTGGCTTTGAACTCACTGAGATCTGCCTATCTCTGCCTCCTGAGTTCTGGGATTAAAAGTGTGTGCCACCGGGGCTAGAGAGATGGCTCAGAGGTTAAGAGCATTGGCTGTTCTTCCTAAGGTCCAGAGTTCAATTCCCAGCACCACATAGTGGCTCACAACCATCTGTAATGAGATCTGGTGCCTTCTACTGGCCTGCAGGCAGACATGAAGACAGAACACTGTAGATAATAAAAAATAAAAATGCGTGTGCCACCACCATCTGGCTTTTATTGTTTTTTAATTATTTGTGTGTGCACATGTGTAGGACCCTAGTAGCCCAGAAGACAGTATCAATTCCCATGAAGCTGAAGTCACAGGCAATTGTCAGCCACCCATCATGAGTACTGAGAACAAAACCTGGGTCTCCTGCACAGCAGCATGTGCTCTTAACCTTTGAGCCACCTCTCCACCCCAATCCTTCATGATTTTCAAGCTTACTAATGTCTAACTAACTACTTAACATAGCTGAAGATTTTAGGGCAAAACCTTGGGCTCCAGCGCTACAGACAAGACTTGGCCACTAGTTCCCAATAAACCAGCAACAACATACAAGAGACAAACAAAGATAAAAAAACAGAGATTTGCCGGGCGTTGGTGGTGCACACCTTTAGTCCCAGCACTTGGGAGGCAGAGGCAGGCCGATCTCTGTGAGTTCGAGGCCGGGCTGGACCGACAGCCTCCAAAACAATACAGAGAAACCCTGTCTCGTAAAACCAAAACCAACCAAACAAACAAACAAACAAAACCCAGAGATTTAGTCATTGTGGCCATACTGGGAAGAGGCATACAAAGGAACTACAGTCCATCTTTGGGGTTCTGGCATTTAAACAGAGGAAGGCTTGTGGTAGGCTGCAGGAAGTCTACATAATGAAAAAGTCTCGGTGAAGGTGCAGCCCCATTGCCTCTTCCTTGTCCTGCAAGGTAATCTGAAGATGTCTTTATCACTGTCCTTACTTGAGGCTTCCAGCTGTTTCCTTCAAGATGATCACTCATCTGGGGTGATCAAGGATTTGCTCTTCCTGGAATTTGAGATGAATAAGGGTTAGGATAATGACTTCTGTCTGTGTCTTCAGCCTTGAAAGGAGATCAGATGAGTTAAACACTTCTTGGTGATTGACATACTGGCATTCAGAGGTGAGTAGGTGACCCCAAACAAAGGAGACAAACACAAAATGAAGACAGAGAGGCTCAAGTTTGAGTTAGGCTATGGGCCCAAGTGAGTCAACTTTCCTTTTTTCAAAAGTAGCTTCTAAGTGACTGTTTCGTCTTGCTCACCAGAAGTTATTGTTAATTTCCTCCCCACCTTCCAGTACATAAGAATTACATATCCAAGTGGGCTGACTTCTCATAAGAAAGTCAGGGTGCTGGGTCAGAGGGAGGCAAGGTGCTGGATGGGGAGGAGTCAGTGGATTTCTACTCAGACTGGCCTCTTTCAAAGACTTTGTGGAAGTTTGCCCCAAGGTGGATGCTCCTGGCTGCTGAATTAGGAGGGTCTGAAATAATGGAGAAAATAGGCCTGGCCACTCTCTTTTACAGAACTCAAATTCATTGCTCATCACTGAAGAAGGGTAATGACACAGGGCCTGTTGCTGGAACAAGGAGAAAGATTTGAAAAGGTAGCAAACTTAAAGATGAGGGAGTATCAAAGATAGCATTAACTGTCATCTTGATGCAGCCTAGAATCACCTGAGAATGGAGTCTCAGCTGAGGAATTGCTCAGATCAGATTGCCCTGTGGGGTATGTCTATGGTAGAACATGATTGTTAATTTATGTTGGCGAGTCCAGACCACTGTGGGCGGTACCATTCCCTAGGCAGATGGTCCTAGGCTGTATAAGAAAGTTAAGTATGAGCCTGGGGGAGTCAGCAAGACATTTTCTTTCATGGTTTCTGCTTCAGGTTATTGCTTGAGTGCTTGCCCTTACTTCCCTCAATGATGAACTGTGACCTGGAAGTGTAACCCAAGTAAAACCTTTCCTCCCCCCAAGTCAGGAGTCTTGCTTTGTTTTAAATCACAGCAACAGAATGAAAGTAGAACTGAGACTGTGATCAGCATGATCCTCCCAGGGTGGGGTGATGGGCAGGAAGTGGTGAATGACTGGAGACTCACGGGCACTTGGCCAGGGAGTGGTGCTGCCTTACTTACCAGTTTTGAACTTGTCTATCACAGAGGTGAGCAGAAATCTGACCCCAACGTTGAGGCAGCAAAGGAGACAGGCAGAGGTGTCATGATTTTCCACCCATGTTTACTCCCGTTCTGACATCTGCAGGGCTGAGGGAAGAATCAGCACTTTCAACAAAATTAGCCTTTGGGTTCAGGAAGACAAGGGCAGATAAAATGTCATAAACAGTAAGTAGATGTCATTATTATTATTGTTGTTGTTGTTATTATTATTTTTTTTGGTTTTTCGAGAAAGGGCTTCTCTGTGTTGTTTTGGAGCCTGTCTTGGAACTAGCTCTTGTAGACCAGGCTGGCCTCAAACTCACAGAGATCTGCCTGCCTCTGCCTCCCTGGTGCTGGGATTAAAGGCGTGCACCACCAATGCCTGGCAGTAGAAGTCTTTAAAAAAAATAATAAGTCAGGCGGTGGTGGCGCACACCTTTAATCCCAGCACTCGGGAGACAGAGGCAGGCAGATCTCTGTGAGTTCGAGGCCAGCATGGTCTACAGAGCGAGTGCCAGGATAGGTTCCAAAGCTACACAGAGAAACCCTGTCTTGAGAAACCAATAAATAAAAATAATTTATTTTATGTGCATTGGTGTGAAGGTATCAGGCCCCCCTGGAACTGGAAGAGTTGCAGTCAGGTGTGAGCTGCCATGTCTGTTCTGGGAATTGAAACCAGGTCCCCTGGAAGAGAAGCCTGTGTGTGCTCTTAACCACCGAGTCATCTTTTCAGCCCTCAGAAGTCTTATTATGTCCATCAGAGCTCACAGGAAGTAAATATCAGCTGCATGACCCCCACAATGAGTGGCTTTTACATCAACCAAGAACAAGTGAAGCCTTTGAAGGTTTCCTTGGGTGAATGTCTACTGTAGACATGTCTCTCAGAGTCCCTGAGGGGTTTCTCTGTGTAGTTTCGTAGACCAGACTGGCCTCAAACTCACAGAGATCCACCTGCCTCCTCCTCCCGAGTGGTGGGATTAAAGGCATATGCCAACACTGCCTGGCTGGCAATGGCAACTCTTATAAAAGAAAATATTTATTTGGTGTTGGCTTATAGTTTCAGAGGTTTAGTCCATTATTGTCATTGTGGGAAACGGTGGCATGCAGGCAGGCTTTGTGCTGGGGGAGGACCTGAGAGTTCTTAACTTTGATCCACAGGCAGCAGGGAGGGAACTGAAACTTACGTGATCACATGAGACCTTAAAGCCTGCCCCCACAGTGACACACCTGCTCCAACAAAGCTAGGCTTCCTAATAGTGCTGCTTCCATGGGCCAAGCATTCAAACACACGAGTCTATGGGAGCCATAGCTATTTCAAACCACTCCACTATGACAGAACATCATGACCAAGGTGACTACTAGAAAAAGAAGAGTTCATTTAGCTTACAGTTTCAGAGGGCTAAGAGTCCACCACGGTGGGGAGGCATGGGAACAGTCAGGCATGGCGCCCAGAGCAGGAAGCTGAGAGCTCATATCCTCAACCATAAGCATGAAGCAGAAAGGAGGGGCACTAGAAGGGGTGGGGCTATAACAACTCAAAACCCATCCCCAGTACCACACTTTGTCTAGTAAGGCCACACCACCTAAACCTCCCCAAATAGCACCACCAAGTGTTCAAATGCATGAGCCTGTAGGGGGACATGTCTCATTCAAGCATCCATACTGACAATGAGTATTAGTCATTATGTTCTGACTGCAGGACCTTTGGTATGTTGCCTGGCCACTGGAGGTGCTCAGCACACACATGTACAATGAAGAGGAGAGCTTGATGGACAGAGCACAGGCCCTGGCCCCAGCTCAGGCATTACAAATGCATACTGTACACACTGTGTTATATGACACTAGTCTTGGGGAAACATGAACAAATGTCTACTCACTCACTCCAGACAAAGGACCAAAGTAAGGGTGCCATCAAAGTCTAACTTGGTGAATCAGTGAGTTTATCTGGGTTATATACAGGAGTATGGGTGTAGGTTTATTTAAAAGATCAGGCATGATTCAAAGACAGCTGTATCACAAAGGCCAGCCCATGAAAGCTGGAACCCTGGCACTCTCTGTATAACTTGTCGTCAGCTCAACAGATCAAAGAGAACTTCTAGGCAGCTCAGCTGACCTGCATCTCCTCAGCAGGCCTTATCACTTGTTTGACCTTGAAAAGGGGGGTAAACCTAGTACATCTGGTCAGTTTTAGGAACTTTCTGAGACTTGTGGGTTGTTGACATCCTCAGTCTTAAGGAGCCTTCCTCTCTGGTGGAATGTTTGAATCAGAGAGAATTGGTGAGGATATATATGGTCCTGGCCATGGAGGATGTGGCCCTATTGGAACAGGTTTTGTTTTGTTTTGTTTTGTTTTGTTTTGTTTTGTTTTGTTTTGAGAAAGGGTCTCACTGTCCTGGAACTCACTACATAGACCTGACTGATCTCAAACTCATAAAGATCTGCCTGCCTCTGCCTCCTTAACGCTGGGATTGAAAGCTTAGACCTTTTTCTTTCTTTTTTCTTTTTTCTTTTTTGTAACATGTTGGTCCAACAGCAAAAGAGACTGTGGGAAATCTCCTGGATGTCAATATAAGTGCTAGGTGTTGTACACATGGAAAAGTTAGCTGCTGTCAGGTAGAAGTCAAGAGGATGAAGGACTCCTAGGATGCTGTTTATTAAGGACACAGTGCTTATGCCTCCTCCACCAGCATAGGCTCAGGAGGCTGTGCCCACGACAGGCCTCAGCTCTGTCCCTGACAGTTGAGCAGGGCTTGCCTGCTGATCTGACCTTAAACCCATATGCAGAAGCCTGGGGCTAGCTCAGGATGCAGCTCCCTGGGCTGGAGAAGGGCTGATCAGTGCCTCTGACTGGCTTCTGGCTTCGCTGTCCCCTGGAAGAGCAGGGCCTGGAGATTCTAGCTTGTTAGCTTTTGAAATCTGTTCTGTCCTTTTGCAAACACTCTTGGGTGGAAATCCCTCTAAGAACAATGATACAAAAGTGACTTTACCTTTTCTTTTGAGCTGCTGTAAGACTTTTCCTTAGGAGCACGGGGGAACCACATGACGAGTCAGCAGCTGGAGGGGTTAGACACCCCCAAAGACAGGACAAGGTGCAGAAAATAAAAGGTCTTGTATACATGCTGGGTCTTCATCTTGCTGAGCAAAGCCATCATGAGCGGTTGGAAACAATTCTCACTACTTTCCCATGCCGGTGTGTGTTGGGCATGGGAGCCCAGGTCTTCTTTGTTTTGGACTTACCTTGTGAGGATTTGACATTGATGAGTTTGCTTTCTCAGCCATAGGAGCAAAGGCCCATAGATTGAGTGGGAGGAGGTGCTTAGGACAAGGGAATGTGTTTTTCGCATCTCTTGAAAATGCAAGACAGAAATCTAAGTATGAGCCAGGGCCTGCACTGTCTGGGAGAAGGGTCCTGGACAGAGAGGGTCCTTCCTGCTTCTTCTGGCTCCTACCATCCCAGAACTGCACACTGTTCTAGTTTCCACCTCTGTCCTATTTTCCCTCCGTGTATGCCACAACAGTCCCACTAAATGAAGGTCCCACTCCAGCCTAAGTCTGTTCATAGGTTCCAGGAGGATATGAAATTTTGGAAGATAGTTCTCAACACACGCCAAGCAAACAGCCTGGACACACCTGTGTCCAGCATGCAGTGCTGGTAGTGCTCTGTCTGTGCCGTTGCTGGGAAACCTGCTGTGACAATATAGATCCTCTGGCTCCTGCCACTACCCCATCACCACTGTCCTTGATTTAGCTGCACTCTTCCAGTGTCTTCTGCCAGGATCCATGGCACCGGGTAAGCTCATCCCTCAGCTCTGAGACTCTTCACAGCACTCAATGGCAGAACCCACACCTGACGGCACCTGACGGTGTGGCATCACGCAAAGACGAGATTGCGAGTTTGGGGCTGGAGGGACAGCTCGGTGTTTAAAGGCTAGGCTCACAACCAAAAGTATAAGAGAGTGTGGGAAATTGAGATTGAGTGCAGAAATCCAGGATGAGGGGCCAACGAGAGGGCTCAGGATGTGAAGGCACTTGTTGCTAAGCTTGATGATCCAAGTTCAACTCCTGGGACCCACAAACCTGGAGCCTCGCAAGGTACCATGCTGTGGGAGGAACTCCTGTCCCTGTTCTCCAGCTGTGAAAAGAGAGGATCAGACAGACAAGCAACCCGAAGCACAGGCCATCCCGTCTCGTTTGTGTAGTTGCGCATGCTCAAGCCACGGCTCCCCCAGCATCCTCTTCTCAGACCATCCTCCTGCCGCACTGGAGACCCTAGGGCTGTGCTCTTGGTGACTCTTGGGCCCCAGCCCCACGGGGTCTTTGTGAGTTGCTGTCAGCCTACAAGTGCAACCTGTTTTCTAGTCCAAGTGCTTCCTGTTTTCTAGTCCTGGCTTACTGCCCTGGCCTTGACCCTCTGACATTAACATTCAGCAGGAGGAAAACATGCTCTCTTCTACCTGGGGTTTTTCCACAGTGCTGTAAACCTGTATATAAAGCTCCCCCCTCCTACAAGAGAGAGAGCTCTTAGCATTTGTAATGAAGACTCTCTCTCTCTCTCCTGGCAATAAAGGCAACACATGCATTCTCTTAGTACAAACAAGTGGATGTCTTGTCTCTCTTTTCCTGATACCTTGGACTTGCATGTGAAAGCCAGGCACCACAATTGGAAGTCCCACCGAGACCCAGAGAGACTTGGAAAGACTGGGAAAGATTGGCCAGAAAGAAGACTCGGGAGAGGAGAGACTCGAGAAATAAAACAATTAAAAACAGGTACCTCAACTTCTAACAGTAAACTTGAATGGTCAAATCTCCAGGCTTTGCTTGAGAGATCACCTTCTAAGGAGAAGGTGTATCGTATTAAATCTCCAGGCCTTCCCCTGACATCAAGGTTGGGAAAGAAAGGGGAACCTGAGAGATCACCCTCAGTTGGAGGGTGGATTGAGTAAATCTTCAGGCTTTTTCCTGAGGGATCACCCTCAGTTGGAGGATGGATTAAAAGTGGGTAAATTAAAAATTGGTAACAGTTAATAAACGCGGTACTGATATTAAGTAAAAGAAAAGGAAAAGATAAAAGTATATGGAATAAAACATACACAGAGAATCTGGATACTGTGTACAGTTATGTTGTCTTTAAATTGTTTAATTGCTAAGAAAGGAACAACTACTAAAAGACATTTGATTATTAATGCTGCTAAATTAATCCAACTTATATATTTTGAAAATGCTTTGACTTCTAAATTTAAATATAAGGACAGGTTACTTGGGAAAAGAATTTCTGCTTTTGTTTCCACAGAACATAAAAAGCTGTGGGTTCCTTCCAGACTAGTATGGTTTGATGAAGCAAGACCACCTGAAGCAGTGGCCCAGATGATCCAATATCTAAAACAGCTGAGATGATGCATCCTTATAGACCACAAAAACAAAAACTTCAACAGGTTTCTGGGTTTTTTCTTTTGTCATGATCCCCATGGTATTTCAGCGCCCCTTAACAGCAGGAAGTAGTTTGGAAAGAACAACGTCCACATTCCCAAATATTGTTTATAAATGTTTGTATACTAAGATTGGCATTAATGTCCTAGTCACCTGAGATAGGTGCTAATTTATATATAAAAAAGGGGGGAGATGTTGGGCCCCAGCCCCACCGGCTCTCTGTGAGTTGCTGGTCAGCTTATAAGTACAACCTGTTTTCCAGTCCAAGTGCTTCCTGTTTTCTAGTCCTGGCTTACTGTCCTGGCCTTGACCCTCTGACATCAACATTCAGCAGGAGGAAAACATGCTCTCTTCTACCTGGGGTTTTTCCACAGTGCTGTAAACCTGTATATAAAGCTCCTCCTACAAGAGAGAGAGCTCTTAGCATTTGTAATGAAGACACACACACACACACTTCTCCTGGCAATAAAGGCAACACATGCCTTCCCCTAGTACAAACAGCTGGACGTCTGGCCTTTCTTTCCTGATACCTCGGACCTGCTTGTGGCGTGGGCGCAGCAGGTGACCAGACTCCATGTGTGTGACCATCCAGCCCCATCCCTGGGTCTGATCAACAAGTGACTCACCCAAGCTGGGAAGGAACAGTGGATTGGCGTGGATGCTTTGATCAAACCCTTTTGAATAAAACCCTAAAGACTTAAGCCATCCAGGCCAATGTGGAAAGATTTCTTGGAAACCAACTCCCGGGACTTGAGCCTTGCTTACTGGGGTCTCCAGAGACTCAGTGTGTCCACATCAGGACTTGGCAGACACTTTGTAAACACTTCTTCCATCCAAATGCCAGCGATGAGATAGAATGTGTGCTCAGTGTGCCACGACGGTAGTGTATCTTGGCTGAATGATGTCTCTGGGGAGATGTATCCCCGATCTTGAGTTGGCTGGCCCAAGCTCTGTTTCAGTGTGCTGTGCCATTTTGAGGCAGTACTTTGCCTCTCTGGTCCTCAGTTTTTTGGTTCATTAATAGCAGGGTGTTGAGAAGGTCTGAGATCATGAGAGAGAAACGCTTGGCCTCACAGCGCCACTGGGCATCAGGCAATCTGTCCTTTATTGCTGCTATCAGTTACAGACAGGAACCCCAGGGCGCCTGCCTGACTCAGGTTGGCTTGGAGGCCTGGATTGGCTGTGGGCTCTGGGTGCCAACTGTCCACAAGGGGATCTGACAAGGTTCTGGCTGTGCACGTTGGTACAGCCCTCCCTTTCCTTTGAGATAGGGTTTTGACTCACAGTCCAGGCTGGTCTCGATCTTCGCAATCTCCTGTTTCAGTCTCTACAGCGGTGGGGTTATTGAGTGTATGCCACCATGACCAGCTCCCCTGGTCTCTGTTATAATGTCCTTCCTGCTATGTGTTGATGATGTCCAGGAGGGGCACTTTGGGCTGGAGATGGTGGGCTCCCTATCGTAGTGTTCTGAGCACACTCTGGGGGCTCGGTCTCTCCCATATACCTCCTAGTCTTTCTGCTACCTCAGGTCTGGGTTCCCCAGAGGCTCAATGTTTCTCTAGTTGGGACAGAACTGAGGTAAGACAACTGGGCCTCAGGACAAAGAAATCCATTGAAAATGAACTATTTATTGGGTTTGGCTCTTTATCTCATGCAGCCCAGGTTGACCTTGACCTCTTTCTTGAAGTTCTGATCCTCCTGCCTCTACCCTCTGAGTGTTTGCATTACAGGGTGTTCCTTTTTATGCTCCCCAGGGATTGAAGCCAGTTTTGTGCCCACTACACAGGTTCCCTGCCGCTTCATTCTCCCAGCTGGGACCACTAATCTCCAACCTGATTTCTGGGCAGGGATCCACATTCCCGCCCTGGGGAAAGGGGCAAGAGCTCAGAGTTCCAGCATCAGTGGGCCGTCCGGGCTTCCTCAAGATGGCGGTGGTGAGGGTCACCATGCTCCTCCACACTTCCCACAGTGTGTCCTGTGCTAGTCACTTGCAGACCTCTGACCCTTGCATGACCCCTGACCCCATGGCCCTGTGGCCATGGTCCCAGCTCTCCCTGGAGAAGGCTTCCAGGCCTCTGGTCCCACCTCTGCTGACAGCTTGTGTGTGACCTGGGCAGGTGCTGACCCTCACTGGGCTAGTGTTTGCCTCAGCTAGCTAGGGTTTAGGACAAACTCACTTCCTAGTTGACAGAATTATTTATTTATTTTTAATTCTGACACAAGGCTTCACTCTGTAGCCTAAGCTAACTCTGAACTTGGAGCTACCCTCTTGTCTCTGCAGCCTGAGTGCTGGGATGCAAGGCCTGAGCCACACACCTGATGCAGAGGTTGAGTATTTTATTTTTATTTATTTATTTATTTTGTTTCTGAGTCTCAACTATTTTACTTTTTAAAAAACTTTTTTATTTAAAAGTTTTTTTTCATTTTACATACCAACTACAGTTTTTCCTCCCTTCCCTCCTCCTACTCCCCCCACACCTCCCCCCTAACGCCCCATTCACTCCTTAATAAGAAAGTCAACAAAGTCTGGCATATCAAGTCCTTCCCTGCTGTATAGAGGCTGGGCAAGGTATCTCTCCATAGGGAATGGGCTCCAAAAAGTCAGTGCGTGCACTAGGGATAAATCCCGGTCCCATTGCCCATGGCTCCACAGACAGCCCAAGCCACACAACTGTCCCCCGCATTCAGAGGGTCTAGTTCAGTCCCATTCAGGTCCCCCAAGTCAGTGAGCTCCCACTAGTTCTAGTCAGCTGTCTCTGTGGGCTTCGCCATCATGATCTTGACCCTTTTGCTCATATAATCCCTCCTCCTTCTCTTCAACTGGACTCCTGGAGCTCGGTCCAGTGCTTAGCTGTGGATCACTCTGATGCAGAGATTTATAATGTCAATTACAAGCCCAGTTTCTGGCTCACAATCAGAAATCAGAAAATGTTTTCCTCAGTGCAGTGAATACGTGCCAGTACTGACTCTCCTTCTCTCTCTCTCTCTCTCTCTCTCTCTCTCTCTCTCTCTCTCTCTCTCTCTCTCTCTCTCTGTCTCTCTCTCTCTGTGTGTGTGTGTGTGTGTGTGAGAGAGAGAGAGAGAGAGAGAGAGAGAGAGAGAGAGAGAGAGAGGTCTCTCTCTGAGCCCAACTAGTCTGCCCTCCATGTGCAGCGGAAGAATGAGTATTGAAGAACACAAATGAGTGACAGAGGCCCCTGGTGTCCCCTCCCTCGTTCCCCAGCCACAGTTGACTGGAGCAGTGTCCACTGGCCAGTTGCACACTGACCCTTGCTCTCCTCCCGAGTGGCCTTTCAGCCCATCTGGAAGGAGAACTGCCTGCCCCTAGGGCCCTGAGCCTCCAAAGTGGGGGCAGCTATCCAGACACTCTCAGACTCTGAGGAACCCCAGGCCCCATCTCTCCTCAGTCTCCTAGCCAAACAGCTCTGGGAGGGGACATTTAATCTGAAAAACATTTCCCTGGTTGAATGGAAACTTCTACCGGGCAAAGGGAAGAAAGGGATTGTTAACGAAGTCCAGAAGCCGGGAGCCTTTCATCTTCTGTTCTGGGAAGAGGCCGGAGTGTTCTGGCCTGGAACAGCATGTCCTCCCAAATAGTCCAGCCACAGTCAGTCAGGGTACACAGGCGTTGGGAGAAGACCATGGAGTGGCCATCACCAACCATTCCCACCATCTGCATGTCACGTCTTGTGACCCTCTCTTGTGTACTCACTTAAAGAGAGCCCAGAGACTGAGGCTGACTTTGGATCTGGGTCTCTGGGAGTCTCTAACCACACAGGGTTTACCCTGAAGCCCAGCAGCCCCAGAGACACTTACATGGCCCCTCATCCTCGGGCAGATGGAGGGAGTTTAGTGGTTTAGGTCAGGGATGAACACCATTGAGAAAAAATCAGCCAGTCCAGACCTGGCAGGGCCACCCTGGACCTCTGGTGGCAACTTAGATGTCTACATTTTTTGGAGGTTGGACTGGCTAGAGTTCAGGAAGTGAGCCGACTCAGTGGGGCTCAGGGAATGTTACATTGTCTGCCAGCGCATGGCTCATAGCTGCAGAAATGCACACTCACACAAAAGGTTCATCTTGTAGCAACGCCCACTCTGGACCGGGACACACGTATGTGAGAGGGTGTGTGGAGGGAGTCAGGGGTGTGCGGTTTTTATCTTGTGTTTCTCCTCTTGGCTGTACCAGACGAGCAACCTAAGGAAGGAGGGGCTTATTTTGCCTCACAGCTTGGGGGTGCAGGAGGTGTTGGAGGCATCTGGTCACATTTTCAGCTCAGTCAGGAAGCAGTGAGACAAATAAATGTTCTCAGCTCACTTTTTCCTCTTTCAGTCTGAGATGCCAGCGGAAACAGGCTGCTGTCTCCCATTAGGGTGGGTCTTCTCACTCAGTTAAAGACTTCTGAAAACACACACACACACACACACACACACACACACACACACACACTCAAAGGCAGTCTCCCAGGTGATTCTGAACCCTGTCAGGCTGACTATAAAGATTAATTATCACAGTGTGTCTTAGTCATTATTCCATTGCTATGAAGAGACACCACGGCCATGGCAACTCTTATAAAGGAAAGCATCTAACTGGGGCTTGCTTACAGTTTCAGAGGTTTAGTTCATTATCATCATGGAACGGAGCATAGCGGCACACAGGAGACATGGTGCTGGAGAGTTCAGATCTTAAGGCAGTAGGAAAAAAGAAGCACTGGGCCTGGCTTGAGCATTTGAAACTCTAAAATCCATCACCAAGGCAACACCTACTCCAGTAAGACCATACCTCCTAATGCCTGTCAAGTAGCACCACTCCCTAATGTCCTAATGACCAAGCATTCAAAAATATATGAGCCCATGAGGGTCATTCCTATTCAAACCACAACACAAGCCTACGACATATTTTTTAAGACCTGGGGAAATGACTGTGAATTCTGTTTCGGAAAAGAAAGTCTCAAAAACAAAACCAACTCCAAACAAGAGCCTGGACTGCAATTGAGGAGGGAGCTCACTGATGCAAACTTAGGAGAAACATACAAGGCCCAGGAAGTAGACTACATTTGCAGGGCTCAGGGGTTTCCTGAATCTTATGAGACTCACAAGGCCCGTCCCTAAGGCTATATAAGCAGTAACATCGGCTGGGAGCAGGAGACTGCAGAACAATCTACAAGCTGCACAGGCAGCTTTGGGGATGCAGCCTTTGAGTCACCACTGTGCTGGGCTTGGCTTCAGCAGCTTCTGTGGCTGCTGTGAACCCCCTGCTCCCATGAGTAACCCCTCGTTCATGCCCTTGTGAGTAACCTCTCCCCCATACTTCTGTAAGCAACCCCAGTAAATTCACTGGTTCACCAAGGAAGCTTGAATGGAACTTTTTCTTTGGTCTGATTTCAGTCTCCTGTCTGGGATGAATAGATATCTATCCACATCTCCCCAGGAAAAGTGACAGGCAGCTGTATATTGAGTCCAGGGCCAGCCTCGGGTACATAGCAAGACTAAAAAAACCAGTAAATGACAAATGGATAGACAGGAGGAGGAGTACCCTCTGATAGTAAAAGTACTGCATGGGATACTGATGTGGGATAATCGATGAAATTAAGAAAATCACTATGGGTGAGCATCTTCAGATGATCATGGGTTAAGTTTTCTGCTCTTTCTGGTTCTCCAAACCAGCATTTTATTTCCCAAATATCCGGCGAACAACATGCCCTATTTTCACAGCGGAGGAGCAGTAAGTACATTCCCCTCGGACCAAAAGCAGCCTCCCATGCGATTAGAAGGACGCCTGGCTTGCATCAAACCAGAACAGCAGAGCCCAGCAAGCCTTCACCGCGGCCTCTCGGGACAGCATCAGAATGTGGACAGACATCCCAAACCGCAGAGAACACTTAGACACGATTTCCTCATCACTCAACAAGCTCACAGCCGCCATCCACCCATCCACGGCTCCGGAGACTCCCAACTCCCCACATCCACTCCGCCGACCCCTACGGCCCGCCCTGCTCGGACTCCCCTCCCCCATCTGCTCAGCTCAACTTTGAGCCCAGTTCAGTCAGGAGGAACGGGAAGGGGGAGAGGAGAGGGAAGGGAGGGGGGACGGGCAGGCGGGGGCGCGCGGAGCAGGGGGCGGGGACGAGCTCCCTGACGCTCTGGACTGCCGGAGAGCCGACTGCAGGCAACTCTATGACAATAGGTGTTTTCACTTTTCTTTACTTTTTGTCTTTATTTGCTTTTTGACAGGGTCTCACGTAGTCTCAGACTTGAACCCTTGATCCTCCTGCCTCTGCCTCCCAAATGCTGGGTGACAGTGTCCGCTTTTGTTTTAAATCCGGGTTGCATTGCATTTAAAAACAGACTGATTCCCGCAAAGCTGCCCCCTAGTGTGGGCCTTCTGGGACCTCACCTCACTTTATTTTCAGTTTGTGATTGTATGTGTGCTGTTCTGTTGTTTGTTTTTCGAGACAGGCTTTCTCTGTGTGTGGCTTTGGAGGCTGTCCTGGAACTAGCTCTTGTAGACCAGGCTGCACCATCAGACTCTTTATGTTAAAGATTTGTTTGTTTGGGGCTCAGCAGAGGCAGAGGCAGGAGGATCTCTGTGAATTCAAGGCCAGCCTGGTCTACAAAGTGAGTTCCATGCCAGGGATACACAGAGAAACCCTGTCTTGAAACGCAAAAAAAAAAAAAAAAAAAGGTTTCACTAGCCAAGGTTGGTCTCAAAGTTACCATGGATCCAAGCACGATGCCTACCTAGAATTATATAGGTGGGAGTTCCCATGCCACAGGAGTGTACGTGTAGAGGCCAGAGAACAAACCTCGAGTGTTGGGACTGTACATGATTTTCGTTTGTTTTTGAGATGAGGTCTTTCTACACAGCCCTGGCTGTGCTGGAACTCACTATGTAGACAAGGCTGGCCTTGAACTCACAGCGATCTGCTTGCCTCTGGAGTGCTGGAATTAAATACGTGGACCAGATTTTTTATGTGGATTTAGGGAACTCAAACCCAGCTGCTTGGGCACATCTGTGACTGAGCCGTATCTCCAGCCCAAAGCTTTTTTTTTTTTAAGTGTAGTTTTAGGATAATAATAAAACCAGGCTATCGGCACACAGCGATTTCTCATGCATGTCCTCCACAGGCTTCGCTTCTCTCATGAATACTGCCAACCAGGGCAGGGCGTTTGTGGGAGACCTGCACTGACACACTGGTTCCCAAGTCCCCAGGAGATTTGGAATAACACGTCCTCAACAACAATTTCATACGGAGTAGTCCCACTGACCTAGACATCCTCCAAGCTGCAGATATTTATCCTTTTCTCCAGGAACTGCCCTTTCTCCCGTCTCCACATGGGACAGTTAGAATCACCTAGAAGACAAAGCCTCTGGGAATATCTGTCATGGAATTTCTAGATGAGGCTAACACTGTGGGCAGCACTATCCCCTAGGCTGGGTCCCGCCCAGACTGTGTAAGAAGAGCGAGAGCTGAGCACCAGAGTTCATCTCACTCTACTTCCTGACTGTAACTGTGCTATAGTTGTATTTCTGTTGCCATGATAAAACATTCTGACCAAAAGCAACGTAGTGAAGAAAGTGTATTTCATCTTACAGGTCATAATTCATCCCTGATGGATGTCAGTACAGGAGCTCAAGCAGGGACTTAAAGACCATGGAGGAATGCAGCTTACTGGCTTGCTCAGTGGCTCATGCTTAGCTAACTTTCTTATACATCCGAGGCCCATGGTGGATGGGGCCTTTCCATGTCAATCATCAGTCAAGATAACATCTCACAGTTGTGGCCATAGGCCAATCTGATTGAGACAATTCTTCAGTGGTCTCAATTGAGGTTCTCTTTTCCCAGATATCTTTATTATGGTTTCTGTTGTGAAGAAATACCATGACCACAGCAACTCTGAAAAAGGGAAGCATTTAACTGAGGTGGCAGCTTACAGTTTCAGAGGTTTAGTTCATTATCATCATGGCGGGGAGCATGGCGGCATGCAGGCAGATGTGGTGCTGGAGAAGGAGCTGCTACATGTTGCTATGCAGGCAACAGGAAGTAGACTGAGTATCACATTGAGTGAAGCTTGAGCAAAGGAGACCTCAAAGCCCACCCCCTTAGTAACACACTTCCTCCAACAAGGCCATATGTATTTCAACAAAGCCACACCTCCTAATAGTGCCACTCCCTTTGGGGGCCATTTTCTTTCAAACCACCACACCAGGTGATTCTAGGTTGTGTTAAGTTGACAAGAAAAAAAAAACCCAGAACACTGCAATGTGACCAGTTGTTTCAAGCCTGCCATTGTGACTTCCCCACCCTGATGGATACATCCCGTCACACTGTAAGTCAAAAGAAGCCTTCCCTCTTGACATTGCTTTTGACACGTCTGTCACAACAATGAGAAAAGTAACTAAAATACCATGCCGCACATGATGCCTGTGAGTTACTCAGCAGTGGGCACTAGTGTGTCCCTGACAGCCTGTGTGTGTGTGTGTGTACACATGTGCGTGCTCCTGCTGTGTATCCATGAGACTCCTGTCAGCTCAGGCTCAGTCTGATGCCCCTATCTTCTCCCCACTTTCCTCTGAGTCTTACTTTCCCCTGGCTCAGCAGGGGGCCAGTCCTGAGCCTCCTTCCCTCCTCCCTTGGCCCCCTTGTCAGTGGGCTCAGTTGACTGGTCTCTCTGAGGTGTTCCCAGAGCTCCTTGCCTGTGCTCCCATCGAGGGAGGCTTGGTTGGGCTGTGAGCTGCAGGCAGAGAGCAACGCTGATTCTTACCTCCCTAGCTCAAGCTGCTCCTGCTTGGCCACACTTCACCGGCCTTGGAGAATCAACATTCTGAGTCGATAGGCAGAAAGGGTGGGGATGCTGAGTCCTCTGTCCCCAAATAGGGCTCTGGATGACTGTCTAGGCTGCTAAAGATCCATCCATATAGTTCAGTCACCCTTTCACCCATCCATCCATCTGCCCATCTTCTATTAACCACCCGTCCATAATCTATTTACCCACTCATCCATCTGTCTTCCATCTACACATCTATATTTACCATCCATCCATCCATCCATCCATCCATCCATCCATCCATCCATCCATCCTCCCTGGATCCTGTCCTTATTGCTTGTCTGATGTCTGAGGTAACTGCTTTATAGTTAACATAAGGGTAGCCAGTATGGTTACTGACAGTTAACACAAGGGTAGCCAGTATGGTTACTGACTCTGTAGGAGTTCATGATGGCATAGGAGAGGTATTCAGATAATGTGTGCAGAAATGGGTGTCCCCAGTGAGACTGGATCCGACCTCTCTGACTTCCCATGGCAGCAGATTATATATAGCTGGTGTGTATGTGTGGTGGAGTGGAGTGGTGTGTGTGTGTGTGCGCGCTCGCGTGCATGTGTGGTGTGTTTGTGTGGTGTGTGTTTGTGGTGTGAGTGTGTTTGTGGTATGAGTGTGTGTGTGGTGTATGTGCTGCGATTGTGGTATGTGTGTAGTGTGTGTGGTGTGTGTGATATGTGGTGTGTGTGGCATGTGTATGTGGATATGGGTGTGTGTATAGTGTGGTATGTGTGGTGTGTGTGTGCGTGTTGGTTAATATTGTCAACTTGACAAGATCTAGAATCACCTCAGAGACAATATTCTGATCATGTTTGTGAGAGAAATGGTCTAAATTGAGTTAATTGAAGAGAGAAGAGCTCTAGACATGGTGACACCAGTCTGCAGGTTGGAGTCCCAGACTGACTATAAACAGGAAAGCCGGCAGAATGCCAGCATTCTTCTCTCTGCTTCCTGTCTGTGATGCAATGCCACCAGCTGCCTCACACTGCTGCCGCCAGGCTTCCCCACCATGACCAACTACGCCCTCAAACTGTGAGCCTGAATGAACCTTCCTTCCTTAAGTTGCTTTTTCAAGATGTTTTTATATCAGCCACAAGAAAAGTTACTAATACAGGAACTGAGTTGGAATGGAGTAGGAGAGGCTCATGGCCTGCCTGGAGGTAGGTCTCAACATCAGCCAGGAGTCTGTGGGCCTTTGGAAACCCGAGCTGAAATCACATACCACAAACTCCATCCTCCATGGGAGAGCAATGTGGTTTTAGTACACTTATACTAAATATAGAACTTCTATTTATTTATCTTTTGGTGTTTCTGAGACAGGGTTTCACATAGCCAAGGCTATCCTTAAACTCACTATGTTCCCAAGGATGACCTTGGACTTCTGATGTCCTCTGTTGAGATTATAGGTGCATGCCACCAAACTCATTCTGTATGGTACTTGGGTTGGAACCCAGAACTTCATGCATGCTAAGAAAGTGCTTTACCAACTTTACAACATCCTCAGCCATAGAAATCCTTTTCCTTGTCTCCAGAGATAAGGGATGAGAGAGCAGTCTCTCTCCATCCCTAACGTGGCAATCACTAACCTACTTTTGGCATCTCTGGAGTTCTGCATCTATAGACACACCTAGATGTGTCTGGTCTCTGGGGTTCGCCCCGCTTGGGTCTTCCCTGCTCTTTGATCTCTGCTGACTCCCTGCCGTGGGGGATGGCAACTTGATGCTTCTGGGTCTCCTGCAGGTACTCGCAGGTGCATGGTCTGTGCTCTGTGGGATCTGCACACTTGCCTTTGACACTGAGCCTCAGACTTTAGCTCTGCAGATAACCTGAGTTTGAGTATCATGCTACCCATGTGAATAAACACCCACATCTCAATGGGGGGGGAATGAAGGCTCAGGGAGAGGGGTGGAGGCGAATTAGAGTGGGAAGGTGTTCAGGCTGGGATTTGAACCTGGGTCTGACCATATAGCTTGCCTCTGAGCTGTCCTCCTTGCCCCACCTTCTCCTGACTCTCTATCTGCATGTTGAAGAGGTGGCCAGAGGTCCATTTACCAAGTCACTGGGGATCATTGCTGGGAGCAAAGTGAGTTACAATGACTCCTGTCTGTCTGTACGGGAAGGGTGTGTGCATGGGACTAGTGGCCATGTTTGCGCATCCTGGAACAAGAGTGGGATGGGTCAGCCCCCAAACTCGAATATGCCACCTTGGCTTCAGCTCTCACCCAAAGAGAACCCTGCTGGAGCTGAGCATGGCATGGGAGGCTCTCAGGATGCCCACCAGGAATCCCTTGCTACTCAAGACCTCATCTCACTTCCTCTAGGTCCCCTTAGCCACAGGGTGACAGGCAGTAACTAACCAGAGACTAGCAAGGGGGAAAGGTGGCTCTGTCATCTGGAGCCCCTGAGGATTTCAAGCCTTTCCTGGCATTTGTGCCTTCTCCCCAGACGTCCCTGTAAGAAGCACTTCCCACTTCCTCTGTCCTCTTCCCAGGTTGTGTGTTGCCTTCTTTCTATGCGCCACTAGAGGGCACCAGTGCCTCACGGATGCAGGCTTCTACAGGCTAGGCTTCAGGCTAGAATGCAGCAGGCCTCTCCACCCAGGCCAGCTAGCTCCCCAACCCCACGGGCACCATACAAGTCAGCACAAAGTGGGTGCTCAGAGGCAGAGCTGGGACACCGTACTTGCACCCTCTGCTTCTGTATTGTCACCGTTTGGGACACTTCCTGCTGGGCCTGATTCTGTGCTGGGACAGAGGTCTAGGGTTAAGCAGGGACAAAGTCTGCTCAGAGCCATCCAGGCTGTGGAAGAGAGGGTAGGGAAGCTGCACCCGTAGGAGAAATAAAACTGGAGGCAAACAGGACGCGCGCGCGCGCGTGTGTGTGTGTGTGTGTGTGTGTGTGTGTGTGTGTGTGTGTGTGTGAAGGGGCGTTTAGTGGGGGTATGGCAGGATAGATTGCTTCAAGTGTGTTATGTACTTAAATGAGAACAGTTTTATCTAGCCCGGTGTAAGGAAAAGATAAGACAAGACAAAATAGAAACACACACAGACCTGCTGACACCTTGGTTTGGGGATTTTAGTCTCCAGTGCTGTGAGGAAATGCATTCCTGCTTAAGAAAATAAAAAACAATAAAACTGGGGCTGTGGGGACCAGTTCCCAGCACCCACATAACGGCTCATAACCATCTGTATCTCCAGTTCCAAGGGATCTGATGCCCCCTACTGACCACCATAGCACCAGGCTCACATGTGGTGTAGAGACACACACACACATGCAGGCGAGACAATCATACACATAAAATAAGAACGACTAGACCTTTAAAAGTGAGTATAATGAAAAAAATTAAGAATGCAGTCAGGCAGGGGTGGCACACACATTTAATCCCAGCACTTGGGAGGCAGAGGCAGGAAGATCTCTGTGAGTTCGAGGCCAGCCTAGTCTACAAAGCTACACAGAGAAACCCTGTCTCAAAAAAAGAAAAAGAAAAAAAAAAAAGAAAGAATGAAAGAAAAAAGAAAAGGAAAAAGAGAGTGCTAGGCTCTAACCGTAGAGAGACCCAGGTCAAGGACTTGGCCCTCCTAGGTGGGACTTAGTCTCCTCCTCTCCCATCATGCACTTACCTGTCCCCTCAAGTCCCTCCAGTGGCCCTGGATGGGGGGCAGGGCTTTTCAGATCACCATTCTACAGATGAGGCAAACTGACACTCAGACAAGGGCAGGGACCCCTGGGGCCCTCCCACCTTGGCCTGGAGCCTTCTGTGCTGATGGTTCATTTTGCTCTATAGAGCCTAGGTTGGGGCCTCTGGTTTCAGGTCAGGTCCCAGCCCCTGATCCGGCCCATTGCTTTACTGCAGGGGAGATTTCTGGGGTGGCCAGGGAGCAACACTGTGGGTGTGCAAACACAGGCAGCTGCTGTTCCCACTTTCTGGGACTTGGTCCTTCCAGAGGTCTTGCCCTAGCTTCCTCCTATACTTGGAAAGGCTCTTGGCCAGCAGGGGCCGCCGTCACCCTGCCTGAGAGTACAGGGTTGGGGTTGGACTCCAGGCTGCCGGCTTTGGCAGGCACTGTGAGGTGGCTTATTCTAGTGGGTTGGGACTAAAGTGACCTTTTTGTCCCTGAGAAGACAAACCTCCAAACCTGTATCCTACTAGGGTTCTCCCCCTCTTGGGGCTTCTGTCTCCCCTAAATGGGCCTGGAGACTAGGGGTCCCAGGCTAGTCTGAACCCTACCTAGGTAATAGCTTGCAGGAAGATAGGAATATTGTTGAGCATCAGTCCCGGAGATGTGTTCAAAGGATCAGACAGTGAGAACACTGTCCCTGTCACACCCCGAAGTAAGCTTTGCTGCACCGTGTTGGCTCCATCACCTGTTTTTGTCCCCTGGGGGACAGTCAGGGCTTGGGTTAGTTCTAGGCCACCTGAACTCTGCATTCAGGAGTTGCAGTAGGGAGGGTGCCACCCAGAGTTGCCACCAGAGTCTCTGGCTACTTTAGCAGATGATGACATGTGGAAGGTTTAAAACTACATAGCTGTGTCTGTCCACTGAGTTCCGGAGGCCTGAAGTCTAAAGTCAAGATCCAGAGGCTCTGCCAGGTCCCCCAGCCGGGGCATCCCTTGGCTTATGGATACGTGGCTCTGTGTCTACCTCCACTTCCCTGTGGCCATTTCATCGAGTCGTCTGCTTCATTTTCTTAATTTATTTTTATTTTATGTGCATTGGTGTTTTGTCTGCATGTATGTCTGTGTGAGGGTGTTGGATCCCCTGGAACTAGAGTTATAGACAGTTGTGAGCTGTCATGTGGGTGCTGGGAATTGAACCCAGGATCCCTAGAAGAGCGGCCAGTGCTCTTAACCACTGAGCCATCTCCGCGGTCCCTGCTTCATTTTAATACTTTATCCTCCCTCCCTCCCTCCCTCCCTTCCTCCCTCCCCTCTGTCTGTGTGGAGGTCAGAGAATAGCTCACAGGAGTCAATTCTCCATTACACTGCCTTCACCCGCAGAGCCGTTTCACTGGTCTCCTCTGACTTTTTCAAAGATATCCACCCCGAGACTCAGAGCCTACTTCACAGTCCATGATGCTGAGACCATATCACACCCATCACTTCTAGGAGTCAGAATTTGAACAGTCAAAGCAGAGCTGACAGGAATCCAGGAACTGTCTCCCAGATCCCCAGCCGGCCTGTTATGGGGTCCTGTCTAGCTCGAGGTATGGGCGTTGCTCCTCAGTTCCTATGTCTTCCGTTTACATCAATCACCCTGGCAACAGCTGCAGGTACCTGCATGTGTGTTGGCCTGTCCCTTAGAGCCTCTGCCCCTTGGAGGCTAACCAGGGGTGTCTGCGCCCTTTGAAGTTCAGGGACCCCACTTGAGGGAGCTACACCCCAGTTACAACCGAGGTTCTGCTCACATAGTATCTCTTTCTGGGGACCACCAGAATCCCTGGGCTGACACATTCTGCTGATTGTTAGACTGGCTGTCCCCAGGCAGGGGTCTGACTCCTGAACCCAAGATGGTCCAGCACTAGGTAGGACCTGCATCACATGGGTGGGGAGGTGCTGTGCTTGGGTCTGAAGCCTATGCCCTCTGGGCTGTCTTCTTACTTTGAAGACTCTGAACTTGGGTCCTGAGTCCGGTGGCTGTCCCTGTGTGTATGCTAACAACCCTCTCCTAGGGCAATCCCTTCAGCGCACAGTACAACTGAAGCTCATTGCTGGCCTGTGTGGTGTGGAACCTTTTAAAACTATCCCTACCTTTACATAACATGTCACACTGGCCAGGAGATGCCATCAAGATGAGATGTCAAAGAGTCCTAGTTCCATCTGTATGGTACTGTTTGAAGATTTTTAGGAGCGATTGGCACGGTTTTGATTGCCCCATTTACGAAGGCAATCATTCTCAGCTTTGAAAATGAAAGCATGTACTTGTCACAGACCTGGAGAGTCTCTGTCTGTCCCCTTGTGCCCAAGACTACCTGGCTTGTTCCCACAGATGGATTTTCTGAGTCAAGGGGGCTGTTGGATGCAGGTCCATCCCTAGAGCCAGCCATTAGCTCCAGAGGAGAGACAGCAGGTGCCCAGGAAGATGTAACTCAGTTGCCAGGTAACAAGGGTCACCATGGCAACAACTGCCTCCTTTGAGGCAGCGAAAGCCTTGTTGCCCCCCCCCCATCTTGAAGACTGGGATGAGAGGATGAAGATGATTGTCTGTCTTCTGGGGTTTTCTCCATCCCTTGTCTACTTTGAGCTTAGGATGGCTACTGTGGGGCCAGGGTTCCCTGGGACAGGGCTAGAGTCCTGGACCTGCTCCTGGCTCTTTCACAGACTCTTGTGTTTCAGCCTTGCTGTGCCTCAGTTTCCCCAACTGTGAAATGCAGGTGTTAATCTCTGCTCTTCCTTTCCCCGTTTACAATGTAGTTGGGAGCCTTGGGGAGCTGTGGAGACTGAGGTGGGGCGGCGGGCTCATCTCCCTCTCTGCTCATTTCCACCCCACCAGCTGGCCCCCATGGTGCTTGTCTCCCCTGTGACAACTCTGCTGTCTCTGCCTTCCAGGCATCTAATTACACGATTTCCTGTCACCCCCATTGACGTCATGTGTCCCTAGACTACATCTCTCTTTGAGTCTCAGTACCAGGTGCTTTAGCTGTTTCTGTTACCATCCTCTTTCCTAGCTAGAGTTTCTATTGCTGTGAGAAACACCACAACCAAAAGCCACTTGGGGGAGGAAAGGGTTCATTTCAGCTTATAGTTTGTAGTTCATTATCCGGGGAAGTCAGGGCAGGAACTCAAGACAGGAACCTGGAGTCAGGAGCTGATGCAGAGGGCATGGAGGAGCTTACTGGCAGGACTGCCTGCCCTGGGGGGGGGCTCTGCTCATTGCGAGCTAGGTCCTCCCACATCAATCAAGAAAATGTTTCACAGGTCTGCCCACAGGCCAGTCTGGTGCGGATGTTTTTCACAATTGAGGGTCCCTCTTCCGGAATGATTCTAGCCTGTGTCACGTTAATACAAAGCTGGCCAGCAGACCCTCCATACCTCTCTGGTGGTGTATGCCCCAGGATCGCACCTTTTGCTTCTGTGTGCCTGGGTCTCCCGGTGTGGCAGGTGAAGGTCAGCACACATGTCTGCTAATTGCTCAGGACTAACCAGTTCCAGCCCACATGGGCACTATTGAGGACAGGCTGCTTCACTTCCTACAGCCTCAGATTCCTTAATTTTCCCAGGGTACAGGGCTGTAGGAAGAACCAACATCATGAGTGTCCACCCAAGGTGGGCCGGTGTTGCAGAGAAGGCATTGTCTTACAGGCATCTCTGTCCCAGACCCTTATGTCCTTCCTGTTGTTCCCAATTCCGTATCTTCTCCATTCTCAAACCATTAGGTTGCAAGCCATATGCATTTCCTAGGGTGTTGGCTTCTGGTCATCAGATCCAACCACCCGTATCCCCACTGGGAGGTCCTGGCCCCGGAAGTTACTGCCAGAGGGGTGCAATTCTGACCCATTTGAGTGGGATGTGGTAAGCTGCTAGGCTTCCTTCATCCCCTATTAGTTGTCATGGAAACCTCCTAGCAACCATACAAACAGGATGCAGGCAGCCAGCTTAGCACAGCTGTAGGAAATGGGCAACTTCCTAGGACCATTAAGGGTCAGTTGCGGGGCCCTATGACCACAGTGGCGACAAGGGGTCTTGGTGCTACCACATCCACCCACCTGCGTTACTTTCAGTGACAACATATTGTTTTCAGCAACAACCAGCCCAGGCACGATGTATGGAGGGTCCCTCTCAGTCAGACCTATGTCTTGCTCTTTGACTGGTAGTGCACATTGTTAGCCTGAGAGAGGGTAGGCTGGTGAGGAGTGGTTTTCTCGAAGACCTTATCTCAGAGCTTTCATCCTCATACTGTCTGCTTCTTCAGAGGGCTCCTTTCCCATCCCACAAGAGGCAGCATCCTACATGGTACACACACGCACACACGCACGCACACGCATGCACACTCCCCTGAGACACACAGGCACAGAGCTGTGTGTGCCTCACACTCACTTGAGGAGGAGGGGGAGCAGATGGGCATCCCACCACTGCGTGGGACAGGTGCTTTTCAGGGGTGACCTCTGCGGGTCATCCAGCTGTATAGCAGGGTCGTGTTCTATTGTCACCATTTCAGGGCTTTGGGATAAAGGGCAGGAACCTTGTCATTAGATGATTGTCTAAACTTTGTCATCTTAAAGTTGAGCTGTCTGAGTGGCAGGGCTGTTATTGTAACTGGTTTTTTTAAAATCACTTTTGTCACATGGTGACTATCAAAATAATTCTTGTTTCTCCAATCACAGTTACTGCTATGTTTATTATTGCTGATTTAATTATTATTCAGCTCAGCCTCCCTGGCTGTGTGCCAGCTTCTCCAGCCATTGTACACTCCACTGGGTGATTCTGTCCCTAGATGGACTTGCTCGGAACTTTACTACTGACTTCCAAACCTTCCCAAGACGTAGTTATCTGGCACCTTGTGCAGGCTAGTTTTCTGTCAACTTGACACAAGCTAAAGTCATCTGAGAGGAGGGAACCTCATCTAGGAAAATGCCTCCTTAAGATTGGGTTGTAGGCAATTTTCTTAATTAGCGATGGGTGGGTTCAGCCCATTGTGGGTGTGCCACCCCCCCCCCATCAGTGGTCCTAGTTCTACAAGTAAGCAGACTGGAGCTAGGGTTACAATGGAAAACCCCATCTCCAAACAAAAACAAAAACAAACCAATCAACAAATAACCCCCCAAAACAAAACAAAGAAAGCAGGCTGAGCAAGGAGAGCAAGCCAGTAAGCTGCATCCTCCATGGCCTCTGCATCAGCTCCTGCCTCCAGGTTCCTGTCCTGCTTGAGTTCCTGTTGAGTGAAGCCTTTTCCTTGCCAGCTGCTTTGGTTTTTCCCCACCAGTTGCCTGGGCTCTTGTGGGAACACCAGACCTTGAGCAGAGACCCACTTCCCCTTCGGCCTGGGAGTAGGCAGCTGTAAGACAATGTTTACTAAAAACACGTTTACTAAAAACTATACAATGCCCGGGGCAATAAGTTCCTGGAAAAGGCCTGCCACAGAAACCGCCCTGACCTCGACCTTGTCCAAAGACTAACCGCACCTTCAGACCCACCCACATCCACCTCTGGTGTCAGAGCAGAACCAGCCAGGGGAGAGGAGAGAGCAGAAGCTTCTCTGGTGGGAGCCTTTCTTAGGAAGTTTTCTTGAGCCTTTTTGGGGCCTGCTTAAAGTTTTCTTTACATCGTTGAACAAGTCTCTGTGTTGTCAATCCCTGACACCCTCCGTACGTTCTCGGACACAGGCTGCGCGACAGGCGTGACAGGCTCTGCCACGTTATAGTCCCCAAATAATACACAAGACACTGTATTAATTATGAAGCTGTTGGCCTTGCTTGTTTCTTACTGGCTAGCTCTGACTTAAGTATTTACTCCATAATTGTTAATCTAAGTATTTCTCTTACTGGAGAAAAGGGTCCAGACTTCTTAGCCCTATGGCAGCTACATGATGACTCTCTGTTTTTCTCCTTCCCAGAATCCTGCTCGATTCCTAGTCCCACCTATCTTACTTCCCTATTGGCCAACAGTGCTTTATTCAACAACCAATAGGAGACAGATTTACAGAATGGCATCTTCCATCAAGTTCCTGATCTGACTCTCCTCAATGGAGTGTAAACAAAATAAACCTTTCCTCCCCAAGTTGCTTTTGGTCATGGTGCTTATCATAGCAATAGTAACCCTAAGACACATCTTTTGTTGTTGCTGTGTGGTTTTTGAGACAGGGTTTCTCTGTGTATCCTGACTGTTCTGGAACTCACTCTGTAGACCAGGCTGTGCTGAGCCTCTGGGGGATTGCTTCTTTGATTGGCACCCTTTCCAGGGGAGGCTGCAGCTTGCTGCATGTGTCAGGGGTTCTCTTCATTGAGGGATCATGCTTCTCAACACGGTGGGCCTCTATCTAACCACTCTATTGAAGACAGCCGGGCTGAGCCCGTTGGTGGGGACTGGAGGTTGGGGATGTTACAAAGCTACTGCAAGTCTTGCAAATAGGGTTTGCTTTGATTTTGCATTCTCATTCTCTGAGGTAAAAACCCAGGAATGCAATGGTGGAAGTTTAGGATAGTTGCACGCTGAGATTTTTGTTTGCTTTTTGAGACAGGGGCTCACTATGTAGACTAGGCTGGTCTTGAACTCACAGAGATCCAACTGCCTTTTCCTCCCAAGAGCTGGATTAGAGGTGTACACTTTAAGAAATCCCAGTGACATGTTAGATTTGTGTGAAGCTAAGCATCATACCTAGCCATTGAGTGCTCAATGTACAAGTCAGAGAGTAAATGCACATAGGAACTTACAGTAGTGCTGATGTATGGCGTATGCTCATGATTGTTCAGTAACATTTAGGAGCTCTATTATGTGAAACTACTGCTAGGGAGTCATTGCGTCCTACACAATGGCAGTTTTATGTATATCCTTCCTAGATTGCTAATATAAGGTGTTGGGAAGCTCCACCCAGTCCCGCTCCAGACCCCACCCCAACAAAGCCTGCATTGGTGGCTTCACCCCCGGAGGGCATTAAAGCTCACTCCTCGTGGTGTGTCCAACCCCCCCCCCGTGGCTTCTCTTCTTCCCCTGGGACCACCCGGGAATGCTTTGCTCATTAAATCTGGACTATTATTTCGGCGTGATCTGTTACATCAGCCGAGAGACCCACCATCGGGGTACAGAAACTTTTCACACTGTGCAAACTGCATGTATGTGAATGTTGCAAGGTCCACAGGACCCTCTGGCTTCATGCCTGGGGTGAGTACCCTTTCCTGCAGGGTGCAGGGTGTCAACTAAGCCAGGGGTTCTCCCAATAAGTCAGAGACTATTCCGTGAGGTCAGTAGAGGAGAGGGGCGTTCCCATTCACCTGCCACCCAGTGGGTGGGGACGCTGTTGAACCCTAGAGTCCTGGCCTCACCCATGCCCCACCCATCCTGCCTGCTTGATGCTCCACCATAGTACCCCAAGACTCCCTTCAGGCCCCGCCATTCCTCGTGGAAGCGCACTGGGCTAGTGGGAGGCTGGGAGGTAAATCCGGGCTCTGAGCCTGGATTTGGGTCTGGTGTGAGTCCTAGGTTGTTTTTTATTTGAGGTTGTCTTGCCCCCAATCCATGGGAGACTCTGAAGACCCTCTCCCCAAGATGGCTCAGGACAAGGCAGTGTGTAGCAATGCTGGCAGACCTGAGGTGTGTGTGTCACTAGGGACTCTGCAACTGCCAGAGCGACTCCTATCTCAAAGGAAAGAGTTTTAAAAACTGGGAGCCTGAGAGGAAGATGGGGGTATGGTCAAGAGACCTGGCCAAACGCAAGAGACTTACTTTCTGGAAACTCTTGGGAGGACCCTTCAGCGAGACAAGGCAGGTCCCTCACTGTCTCCGCTTCCCTTGAAGGGCAGTTCCAGGGGCAAGCAGGCTGGCCTCTCTCCTCCCTGTAGAAAATTCAAGGCTGAGGGCCCGGCTCCCCAGAGCCCTAGGATGCAGAGTCCCACCATGCCACCCCAGGCAGCCTCCCAAGCAGATCTGAACTGCCTTTGGAAGCCACTCCTGAGTTGGGGGAGAACTGGCCTCCGATTGTCATGCAAATTGTTGACTTGTTGATTAGCATATATGCATATTCATTGTGCCTGGCAGGTGGTCTGGGCTCACAGCAGGAGGACACTTCTGGATGGTTAGGAACAGTTGGGAAGCATTGGAAGAAAGCCTGCCATTGTCTGTCCTGCCTAAGCCGTAAGGTAGGAGGGCAGTTTCTCTGCAGAGGCCCTGTGGGATTTGGGGTATCAGATGATGATACCCCAGGATGAGCATCTGGTGACCTTGGAGATGAGGCACAAAAGGACAGAGGCCAGGCCACTTGCAGTGGTGACCCAAAGTCACAGCGACCCATGGCGGGGTGGGGGGTGTCCAGAGCAGTAAAAGGAAGCTGGGCTAACCTGGAGCCTGGCAGAATGTGCCAGTCTGGGGACAGAGTCACTAGGCCACTTTCTATACTGGGCTGCAGTTTCCCTGTCTACAGTCTTATGTGAAATTGTGGTGCATCCTAGTGCTTAGATGGAGATTGAGGACCAGGAATTCATGGCCACTCCCAGCTGTGGAGCTATTTTAAGGCCAGCCTGGCCTACATGAGCTTATCTCAAAAAACGAGCTGGGTAGATAGATGAAAGCTGGGTGTGGTGGTGTGCATGCAACCTCAGCACTCTGTGTATGTGTGTGTGAGTGTGTGAGAGTGTGTGTGGGTGTGTATGTGTGTATGTGTGTGTATGTGTGTGTGAGTGTGTGTGAGTGTGTGTGAGTGTGTGTGAGAGAGTGAATGTGTGTGAGAGTGTGTGTGTGTGTGTGTGTGTGTGTGTGTGTGTGTGTGTGTGTGTGTGTGTAACAAGTGAGCCTTTTGCTGACAGCCAGACCAAACAGGGCGCCCCAGGTTCTGTGAGAGGCCCTTCTCTGAGAGTAGACAGGACTTCATGAAGAAGCCTGAGGCCCTGAGGTCCAGAGATAGGTTCTGCCTCCCTATGCTTCTCTCTGGTCATCTCAGTTCCTAGAGGATCAGTCGCCATGACACTTGACGGTGACCTGGCTGTGAGTCCCTCCATCACCCAGCCATACATCTCCACAGGGAGCCCGAAGGCTCCCAGTGTCTCTCCTCTGAGCTTATCCTTTCTTGCCAGCATCTCCACACCAGACACCTGTTTGAGCATCATCCTGGTCCCTCGCCCTCCATCTCTACTCTTGCCTGGAATTCACAGCCCTTTCCTCGATTCCTGCTCAGGACCCGGCCTTGGTTTCCCCACAGCACCTGCAGACATTCTCTTCCGCCCAGGCTGTTCGAGTGGGGACACGGTCACAGCAGCTGCTGGGCTGGTAGAAGGTCTCTGTGTTCAAATGTGGCTTTTCCAGAATCACCACTTTCTTTCTGTCTCAGGTTGTCGCCAAAAAAGAAAGTCTGTTATGGATGAGGAGACATAGACCTAAAAGCACTTGGAATGTTTGCTGTGTGGCAGGAGGCAGGGGGAGGCAGGGGAAGCAGGGGGAGGCAGGAAGAGGCAGTGGAAGGCAGGGGGAGGCAGGAAGAGGCAGGGGAAAGAGGGATTGGATGCTGGGTGAACTGTTTCACCGAGACTGTAGAGGCCAGGCCAGCTAGGTGAAGAGGGTGGCAGGATGCCATTGTCCTTCTTATTCATTTAAAAAATTTAAGTCTTTGTTTTGTTGAGGCAGGATCTCTCAGTGTATCCCTGGTTGGCCTGGAACTTGCTTTGTAGTTCAGGCTGACCTTGAACCCACAGCGATCTGTCTGCATCTGCATCCCAGTGCTGGAATTAAAGGTGTTCACCACCATGCCCACCTTGCCACTGTCCTTATAGAGGGCCCAGGTGCTGGCATCTACACCAGGAAGCTAGTTTTCAATGATATAAGCTTCCTGCATGTGTCCACAGGTTCTTTGAGTTTGAATTTCTGCTATCACAATAACAAAGTTTCTAGGGGTCAAGACCTTAAGAAAGAATGAAAAAGAGCAAAATCTCACGGGGAGTGTTGTAGGTAGGGAAGCTAGGCTGGTGGGGACTCAAGCCCTGAGAACCTTCTGGAGGTATCTGGGTTTGGGGTTGCAGAGGGGAGAAGGTCACCCCTCCTTCTGACATTCCATTTTAATAACATTCCACGTGTTCTAATTAAACCTTCTGTGCTCCCTTTGAAATACTAGCAATTACAAAGATGAATAATTGCATAATAAATATTAATTTGCATCATGGTAATGAGGCCCAGAAGCATCCTGCTGTTAAGTGAAAATTTAGCTCTTTCCTCTCCCTGGGTGGGGGGGGGAGAGGTGGGGATGCTCCTGCCCAGGAGGGATCTAGCTACCTCAAGTTGCAGGGGTGGGCTGTGCTGGATGTTCAGAAGTTAGAGTCCCACCTGCCTCCACTCTCCAATGCCGGAGTGTGCATGGCTGCCTTCCTCTGAGTCTCAGTTTCTCAAATACACAACAGCAACTCTGGGCAAGGTGTGTGCAAAGATCCTTGCTGGCTCCAGCAGTCTAGGACAGGACTGGAAGTTTCTGAGGTTGTGTTAACGAGATCCAACCCTCTATTCAGACTTGCTGACTGTCAGCAAAGCTGCTAGAGTCTGAGGGCCCTGAAGCCTGCCCTGTCTGAAGGGGCTGCTCAGAATTGTCTTTTCCCATGAGCCTCTGAACACAGTGGTGCCCCCTGGGGAGCAGGATGACCGGAGCAGTTTTTTCTCTCTGGAGTCCCAGGCCTGTGTCCAGGAGACAGTGACCAGCCACTGAGTGCCCCTGGGGAGTGAACCCTGGTCCTTGCACATGCCATTGGACTGAAAAGACTCCTTGAAGGAGCCTCCTAAACGCAGTACAGACCCTAGAAGAGGCGTGGCAAACATCGAATGTCGGAGATGGTGCATTTTTACCTGCTTCACCCTGGCCAGGCAGTTGCAGCTTTGATCTGGAAAAGTCATTTGCCTTTAGGTGAGAACATCTGTCTGTCTGTCAGGCAGCCCGGTTTCAGAAGATTGGGTCCAGGATGGTTCTGTGCAATTGTTTAGGGCCAGAGGTGAAGCAAAATGTCATGGTGGGAGCATTCGACAGAGGAAGAAAGCTGCTTCCTGTGTGGGAGCCAGAAGCAGAGAATGGGAGAGGCAGAGAGACAGAGACAGAGACATAGACATGGGCACGCGCGCACACACACACACACACACACACACACAGACAGACAGACACAGAGAGAGACATAGACACACAGAGAGACAGAGACAGACAGACAGACACAGACACACACAGAGAGACAGACAGACAGATACAGAGAGAGACATAGACACACAGAGAGACAGACACACACACACACACACACACAGACAGACTGTTACTAGACTACACTCGCTCACATTCCCACCTCCTCCCAATCGCCTCTTTGGCTAGGAACAGATCAACGGGCAAATCCAAGGATAAGGTCAGACCTCTCCTGATCGCGTTGCCTCAAGACTCTGCAACAGAGCCCAACTCAGCGCACAGCTTCTCAAGGTGCGCTCTGTGTTCTGGATCCAACCCAGCGTACCTTGTCTGCTCACTGGAGTTCTGGGAGTGAAGTCACCTCAAAAATGTTTCTAGAACACACAGCTGCCCCTGAGCCTTGGGGTCCCCCTAACCTCTTTCTCTCTGGATCTGCTGCCGAACAGCCCTGGGTAGACTTAAACATGTTCTCTGTAGACTCTCATCTCATTGGGGTTATACATCATGGCTGAGGGTTTTCCTCAAGCAGGAACGTAAAGAGTTCCCTCCTTTCTAGACTGACAGGGTCTGTGTGGCCTTCCACCCTGGTCTCTCTGAACTCTGCTTGGGGCCTACTGTGGTTCCCAGGACCCTCTGGGCCTCCCTTCCCTACTCTGCCTCCCTTTACCCTAAGAAGTCTCCACCTCCAACACCAGCCTTTGCTGAGGTCTGTGAGTCCTGCTCAAGTTGGGAGGCCCAAGGGTAGCTTGGGGACCTCCACCTGACTGGGGTAAAGGCTGTGGGGGAACGGTCTAGGGAAGCCCAGTTGGGAACGTGCCTACCACACAAATATAAGGACCTGAGTTGGAATCTTCAGCTCTGCAACCATGTTACACCCAGAAGCAGTGACTCGTGTGTATAATTCCAGTGCTGGGGGAGAGGGGGCAGAAACAGGCAGGTCCTTGGGTTAGGTCCCTCATTGGTCAGTTATCCTGAGGGAACTGATGAGCTCCTGCTCATTGAGAGACTATCTTTAGAAAAGTGGCTAGGACTCCTAGCAGTAGTGGAGAGGGTTCCTGGGCTGGCCTTCTGTAACCAGATTGGTGACTACCCTAACTGTCATTAGAGAGCATTCATTCACTAACTGATGGGAGCTGATACAGAGACCCACAGCCAAGCCTCGGTCAAGCTCCAGGAGTCCAGTTGAAGTGAGGGAGGAGAGATTGTATGAGCCTGGCTTGGGGGGTGGGGGTGGGGTCAAGGTCATGATGGGGAAACCCACAGAGACAGCTGACCTGAGCTCGTGGGAGCTCAGGGACTCTGGAGTGACAGCTAGGGAGTCTGCATGGGACCCACCTAGGTCCTCTGCGTGTGTGTGTGTGTGTGTGTGTGTGTGTGTGTGTGTGTGTGTGTGAGAGAGAGAGAGAGAGAGAGAGAGAGAGAGTTGTGTAGCTTGGTCTGTCAGGTTCCCAACAGTGGGACCTATCCCTGTTGCTTGAATTGGCTTTAGGGAACCTGTTCCCCATTCTGGGCTGCCTTGCTCAATCTTGACGCAGAGGAGGAGCTTGGTCCCACCTCACCTTGGTGCGCCATGCTTTGTTGACTCCTATGGGAGGCCTGCCCTGCCCCTTTCTGAACAGAGACAGAGAAGCAAATGGAGGGAGGTAGATGGGAGGCAAGGAAGGGAACGGGAGAAGAGGAGGGAGGGGAAACTGGCCGGGATGTGAAATAAATGAGAAAATAATTAATGTGGGAACACCAGACCTTGAGCAGAGACCCACTTCCCCTTCTGCCTGGGAGTAGGCAGCTGTAAGACAATGTATACTAAAAACAATACAATGCCTGAGGGCATTAAGTTCCTGGAAAAGGCCTGCCCGCAGAAACCACCCTGAGCTCGACCTTGTCCAGAGACTAACCACCTCTTCTGCCACGCCCAGATCAGTTTCTGGGGTCAGGGCAGAACCAGCCAGGGTAGAGGAGAGAGCAGAAGCTTCTCTGGTGGGAGCCTTTCTTGGGAAGTTTTCTTGAACCTTTTTGGAGCCTGCTTAAAGTTTTCTTTACATCGTTGAAAGAGTCTCTGTGTTGTCAATCCCCGACACCCTCCGCACGTTCTCGGACACAGGCCGCGCAGCAGACGCGACAAATTAATAAAAAAATGTGGGATGCAGGGTGATTGAGAAGGACACCCACTCTTGTTTCTTCAAGCATGCACCTCTTGTGTGCACACACCAACATGTAAACATATGTGCCTACATACAAAAAATCTGAATGAGGCTTGACACACCTGAGAGCCGCCCCGGCCCCCCGCCCCCCTGGCGCCTCAGGTGGACTTGAAACTTTATTAAGCATGCTAGCATGCTGGGTGTGTTGGCACACACCTGTAAACCTTGTGGTGGGAGGGCAGAGGCAGGAGCATCTTGAGTTTGCAGGCAGCCTAGGCTGCATAGTGAGTTCAAGGTCAGCCTGTTTCAAAATGAAGGCAATTTTCTGTCCTGTGGCCCTGTGGAGATGGACCCATGTGTGTCGCAGTGGAATGTGGAGATGGGACTGCGTCAGGGAACAGAGACTGGACTGAGGTAGGAGAATCTTCAAATAGCAGGGTTTGTGTCTGGGAGGTGGGGAGGGAGAGGCCAGCAGGGGTCAGCAGGGGTCAGCTGCTGTGTCTGAGGTGGGGTTGCTCTTCAGGGTTTGAAGCCTCTGATAATTTCCAACGGGATTTGCTAGTTTGACATGCAGGAGCCTTCTTCTTCTGGTGGTGCCTGCACCAGGGCGCGCCCAGAGCAGCTTCCAGGCTGGAGGGGGGCCTCACCTCTGCCCCCACATGCTCAGTCAGTCCCAGTGCCAAGAACTCTGATGTGCTGTCTGACTTCTGCAGGGCCACCCGTGGGGTGGACTGTCGGTGGCCCTCCCGCTGTCTCCTCTTCATACATAGCCCTGGCTGTCTGCAGGAGGCTGACCTGTGGCACTCTCCAGCTATTCCGGAATGGGCACCTTGGCCTTCAGGGCCCTTCACAGTCTTCTGTCTGCTTCTCCTGCGGCTGGTTTGTTGTGAGTGACCCGTCTTCCGAGCCACACTTGTGCCATCCTGGGGGAGTTCAGCTGTGTCCTCTTGTGAAGGGTCCTCCCAGCTGGGCTTTGTGGACTGTTCACACCCTGGTGGAGGGTGGGGGTTATGAGACCCTCACCTGAGTACCCAGCCCCCTACCACCTATTGCTTGTACCTCTGCCTTAATTCCATGTGGCCACAGGGAGGGGGTAGAGTTCATGGGCCAGGAAAGACAAGTGTAAGGGAAGCCTCATCCCTGCTGGGCAGAGGCTTTCCAGGTATCTCCTGTTGGGGTGGGTGCACTCACACCCCTGAATGCATACTATACTCTGCAGATGGAGCTTTGGAGGAATTGTGCCTCAGTTTGTCATTGGGACCTTAGGAGGGGGGGGCATTGCTTATGTCTCCCCCTGGGGAGGAATTTTAGCAATGTGACTCTACTTGCTAAACTCCAGATCCTGCTGTTCCCAGCAGGTGGGCAGAGGGCTTCCCTGTGGCCTTTGCACCTGCTGTGATTCCCCCCCAAAGCCCTGGGAGTTCACATTATCTCTCTCTAGGCTGAGGTCAAGGCGAGGGACCCCAGGCCTCCCCAGTAGTCCTCCCTTCTCCCCTCTTCCCCTCCCTCCCCTCCTCCTTCCCTCCTTCCCCCTTTCCTCACCTTAGAGTTCTGTTAGGTGGTTTCGGAAAGGTTCCCCTACCTAGGGGGTTAGCCTTAGCTGTATGCTAGAGTTCTGCCTGCTGATTACAATGTATCCATGCTTCTCTCTGTCTCCTGTGCCTCTCACACGTGAGCCAGGCACCGCCTTCAGCGCCAAGGTCCCCGCTGGCTACACCTGACCCTGTGAGCCTTAATCTGCCCTGCAGTCCCCAAAAGTTACCTGTAGGGGGCGGCCTCGCACCGACATGGACAGGCCTATGAGCTCTTCCATTTGCCAGGATCTGGTGTAGTTGACAATGGGGCAGCTCTGCCTAGTCCTTGTTCCCGTGTTTACCAGAGTCAAGTGTGTCTGGCCACTGCAAGCATGGCGCCATCCCACCTGTCCACCCCAGCCCTGACCTGCTCTGCTGTCCCGATGCCGTTCTGCTGTCTCTACCTTCGTGGCTGGAGTGCTCGATATTCAGGGATCGGATGGGGGCCATCTCATACTTCCCAGAGACGTAGGGAACATTTGTCCCAGGCAGATTGGGGTGGGGGGACTGTCAGAGTCTAAAGCATGCTCAGGAAGCAGGGTGATTCTGGCCCTGGGGGAAAGTTCTAGACAGAAATTCAGGGTGCTGGAGCAGGAAACCTGGAAGAGCCCTGTCCTGTCCGAGACAGCCCATGGGGCCAGTTCCTGTCTCCTGTGGCTACCCCCCCCAATGTGCCTGCCTTCAAGATGTCAGAAGACAGCGGAGAAGCTGCTTCTGAGGGTTGGAGATGTTTACCACTAAACACGGAGCTCCCGTCACCATGGCAACAGCCCAATCATCTCAGATCCCCACATCTGCCCAGCACCTGGCTTTTCTTAATTTGAGTCTCAGGCATTGACTCATGAAGCCTGCTGGCATTCATGGATCCGGGAATTCAGTTTGTAATTATCCCACAGGTGGGGAAACTGAGGCGGAGAGAAATCAGAGGCCCAGGCCTCCCATTAGGGTTGTGCTCCCACGGCTCCCAGCAAGAGGGTTTCTTGATGACAGCGCCACATCCTCCCCGTACCGGCTTCTTGGGCGAGTGGCAGTCCGTGACCCACTTTGGGAAAAGGTCCCAGCTTGCTGTCTTCACGTCCAGGGTGGGCCGTGTGGGACCTGCTGGGTCACATATGGCCCCTCAGGGTTACCGGAGGGCAGAATACTGGTGACACCACGCGCATGAATCTCTGGGTTTGGGGGAGAAGGGAGTCTCCACCTCCCACCTGGGCCCGGGATGTGTGATCTGCGAATCCTGTTCTTGTCTGTGGCACAGGCTGCCCTGGATAGTGCGCGTGTGAGCTCCTCCTCCCGAGCCGGCTTTAGCCTCCTGCCTGCAGGCACACACTGCCTTCTCCCTCAGCTGCTGTCTTCCTGAGGGGCTCCTCGGAGAGGTGCTCTGCCCGGGGTGACCCTGGAGGGCAGATCTGGCTGTTGCCCCATGCAGCACACTCCCTCCCTGGACAGGCTACTTCTACATGCAAACCTTGGCAGAGAAGTGAGCCGGGTAGAGGCAGGAGCAACCCCCGGCCCCGCCCCCGGCCCCGGCCCCGGCCCCGCCCCCGGCCCCGTCCCAATCCACCCTCCTAGGCTGTTCCCTGGGGAGTTCCTCTTGTCCCCAGGCCATTGCAGCCAGAACCAGCAGAGAAGGAACCTGACCCCAAATCCTTATCCTAGGCTCTTCCCACCCATGATTCCCCAGAATGGACAGGGAAGAGAACGGGGTGGGACAGCCTTTAGCAGTGTCAGCTGCTGATTGATTAAAGTCACAAATATCACCTGGGGCCAGAGGCTAGGGCCGTCCGTCCTCATTGTCCTCTAGGGGTCTTTTTTTTTTCTTTTTTTGAGACAGGGTTTCTCTGTGGCTTTGGAGGCTGTCCTGGAACTTGCTCTGTAGACCAGGCTGGTCTCGAACTCACAGAGATCTGTCTGCCTCTGCACTACCTCTGCACCTGGCTGCTCTCTCGAGGGTCTTTAGGCAGCATGGCTAGCAGAGTGGTTAGAGGGTTCCAGGGTCTCCCAGGCCTCTGTCCTGCAAGGGTGCCACCTGCCTGTCACCTCTTAGGCTCCCAGGGAGGAGCAATTGCTGGTTCACTGAAGCGCTTGCCCCATGGCTGTCAGGAGCCAGCAGCCTCATTTACCCTGCTGACTGCAGGCCTGATAAATGCCAGTGTTGTTAGATGACCCTGGCACAGGGCTGCTCCATCAGGCCGAGGACAAAGAAACACAAACAACCTGGTGATTGCTTCCACCCTCCAAATAAGGCTTCCTCACCTGCCCACCGAACTTTGTGCCCCTCAGCACCCAGGTGCTGAGGCATTTGGAATCCCAGCACGGCACACACATCTTGTTCAGGGAAGCGCTTGCCCCTCTGGGCTTGCCCCTGCTACCTGCTCTGCCTTCTTCGTCTCCTCAGCAGGGAGAGGCAAGGGAGAGCTGAGCAGCCAACCAGGGCCCGAGGAACAGGTTGTGCCAGGCCTCAGCCCTATGCAGTCTTTGGTTTTTACTCTGAGTGAGGCCAGGAGCCTTCTAGACCTCAGAGAGAGACTGGGAAGAGGCTGGGAGCTTCAGGGACATCCAGGACCGATAATGGGATCAGACTGGGGACCGATGACTGGTGACAAGCAGCTGGCCCAAGAGATGCTCTGACTGAGGGACACAGGGCATAAAAGGAGGATCCCGTGTAGCTCAGGTAGCTCAGGTGTGAGCCAAGGACTGGAGCCTACTTTCTGGGTTGAGGCAGGTGTGGGGATCATCAGCATTGCTGACTCGGATGCAGTTGCCATGGATTCAGTGTTCCCACAGTTTACCTGCTGGAAGCTCAGTGGGGCCTTTAGAAGTGATGAGTGAGGTTCTGTCCAGTCTTGGATTAAAGTCCTCAGTGTGGGAGTGGCCTTGGGTCTCAAGTTCTGGGTATGATAGAAGCACTCTTGCCCTTCTGCCTCCTGCCATAAGATGGGGCAACTCCAAAGCCCTCCCCAGATGAGAATGCCTATGACCTGGGACTCTCCCATCTTCAGAACCGAGAGCCCAGTTAACCTCTGCTCATTATCACTCACCTGACTTGGATGTTGCACTGTAAGCACAGGGGAGCCAGGCAGGGATGGGATGGAAAGGGAAGTTTCACCTAGGTGTTCCTCTTCATCTGTCTTGGGTAGGATTTTCCTGGGTCATTGGCTGTCAGAGTGGCACTAAGTCAGGGGACTACGGCACAGGCTGGATGCTTAACACAGACACCATTTTCTCTTTCTCAGTCTGAAACTGAGCTGGTCATAGGGCAGTGATTCCTCCAAAGTACCCAGGAGGGGGGTCCTCCCTGCCTCCTCTGGCTCCCGATTTTGCTGGAAGCAGGGACTTTCCCTGGCCTTGTAGGCCCATCCCCACCTCTGCTCGGTGGTCACATAGCCTCTCCTCTGTTTTCACATTCTCATTCCCTTTTCCTGTTTGTACCCACCCATCCAACATGGCCTCATGAGTGTCTGCTCATGTCTCTATCTCTCCTCTCTTGTCCACACCCCCACCCCACCCCGGGCCTTTTTTCTGGAACATTCCATGCTTACCATTCATGGTCTCTCCAAAGCACCAGGCAAGCTATTCTTCCCAGTGAGGTGGTGGTGGGGGGCATGGCATGGGTGACCTGAGCTCCAGCTGGTCACCTGCCTGGCACATGTGAGCGCCTTGTCTTGCTGTTGCTTCGTTTTTGTGAAGCAGGTTAAGAATGAAGGAGGTGACGTGTGGGCCAGTAGTGGCCCCTCATGGGGCTGTGGCTGTGACGACTTTGCCTCATCTGAGAGGACTGCAGCGATGCCCCCAGAGTCCAGAGTCACTGCTTCCAGGACAGCAGGACTCTGCGGAAGTGGAGGGTGGTGTCCAATGAATACAAGGCTCTTGTTTGGTATTGCAGAGATCAAGGAGTCCAGGTGACTGGATAGGGTGCCTGCCTGAGAGGCCTGCTGGCGGCGGCAGGAGAAAAGGGGACAGCTCAGGAGCTAGCGGCAAGGTTTCACGGGTCCTGTCAAGCATTTACACTGGACACAAATTGCCTTTCTTCTTTTCAGGCTCATTTCAGGCATGACAGACCCATGAATATTTGATCAGGGAAATAATTTTCTCGGGCGCTTGATGTTGGAGAGGGCCCGGGAGGCAGGTATCCCCCGGGGACAGGAAGAGGCTATTCAGTGCTGAGAAGGGTCAGCTGGGGACTGGACCAGCTGCAAAATGTTGCTGGCTCCTCTGGCTGGTGAGGGCAATGGATAGAGGCTTCCGTAGTCTAGATGTGCTGGCTGGACGCAGGGAAGCTCCCAGTGTCCAGGTACAGGTAAGGACTGGATACTAGCGGGCCCAGCCTCCGCTTGGTGGGGTGGGCTAGATGCACCCCTAGAAAGAACAGCCAACCTCCATAGAAGTCTTCTGTGTAGATAAGTTCTGCTCCAAGAATACACTTGATCTAGAAGTCACCTCAGATAGCATCCAAGGCCCTCCTGCTGATGTCAGCGCTCCCACATCTGTGGGAAGATGGGGCTGATCAAGCTTTGTGCTGCACGTGGGTGTAGCTCAGAGCAGGGGTGGGGTGTGTGTACACAAAGCCTGGGTGCTCAGCTGGCTCTGAGCGGGTGCTGGGTGCTCTTAGCTGCATCTCCCTCTTTCTGGCTGAGAGACGGAACAGCTTTCATCCCCACTTAGTGCCCTGACTCTGGTCAGCGGGGCATGGTGCGTGCCTTCCAGGTTAGTGGCTGGAGAGCCAAGTTCTCCTTTGCAGGTGTTGTGGGGAGGATGTGTCATCCAAGCAGCATCACTGTGTTCCTCTGCTGGTTGGGCAGACCCCTTGGAAGGGGATCTTTTGGCCACTGCTTCTGTTGCAGCTGTGTGTCTCAACTCAGTTCTGTTTGGGAAATAAGAACCTGGAACCCCCTTACTGTCCAGGCAGGGACAATGGCAAGATCTTCTCCCCAGACCCCAAACTCCTGCTGAGTACACTGTGCTTCTGGCTTGCTGACTGCTGTGCAGTCTGGGGCATAGCTGTTCACTGAGGATCAGGTGAATCTGTCAGGCCTGTCCCCACCCAATCCAGAGAACACAGGAGCTGATCAGCGGCTGCCACTGTGGCCACCAGGAGAGGGCAGGTGGAGCTCCTCTGAGTCCTTTCTGTCCCCCTTGTTCCCCACAGTCACTGCCGACTGCTCAGCACCACTGTCCTGTTTCAGCTCTTCGGTCTTTGAGCAAAAGTTACTCCAGAAGGAAGCCACACCTTACAAGGCTGATTGACAGGTGAGAACTTCAATGGTTATGGAGCAGTTGGAATGTTGCTGATCCAGAGCTTTAATGGTAGATTATCTTTAACTCCCTGAGTGGCAATTTATTTCCACCTCTGTGGCCTAGACTAGTAGGTAAATGAATTCTTTGGAACGAATGAAGAAACCCCTAGCTCCCACCAACCCAAATGCTAAGAACGTCACCTGACGGCATCTAGTACTCATAGCGGAGATGTCCCCACTCAGCTGTAACCCACCTTACCTGATGTTTCCATCAATGCACTTGCAAGTGTTGATTTATGGCGACTGTCTTTGTTCTGTTAATGAAAACTTCAGGCAACTGCTGCACAGCTAACTTGAATGTATTACCAGCCATCGTCACTCATACCTGACTCCAGAAACAATTCCCTCTTACCCCTTTGAGGCACGCTTTTCCATTCACACGTACCACACGCACACGGTTACCTGCTGCCAGGTGAGTCTGTGACGTGGGCGGGGAAGGAGGCCTTTCTTGACACCTGTTCCATACCTGCCTGGATATTTTTAGTTCTAGAGTTGTCCTCACATGTGGCTTTGTAGGTTTGTAGTAGCAGTTTGGAAATCTGTTGCTGAGTAGGAGGGGATGTTCGGTCTCTCCTAGCTCTTGGGAAGACTTCTGCAGGTTGGGGCATCTAGAGGCTTGGTGGAGGAGTCCCTGCGGGTTAGAGCCAGGGGTGACAGTCGGTAGAGATGGCATGGTGCAGTGGGGATGGTTTGAATCTCTCGGTCCACAGGGGCAAGAACTGCTGGTGGACAGGACATAGATTATTTGGGGTTGGAAAACCACGCTTGGGTCAGCTCATGTGGCCTTCCCATCAGGCTTGGGGTTGTGAATGTCTAAGCCCTCCCGAGTTTGGATGTGGCAGGTTGGGGTAAAGGTCCAAGTGTGGGGACCACGTATTGCTACCTGTCATAGGACCCCAAGCCACGGCATGGACAGAAGAGGAGATCCAGGGTGTGGGGAGGAAGGGGAGATCCCAGGGGCAGAAGGAGAAGATCCCAGGGGCAGAAGGGGGAGATCCCAGGGGCAGAAGGGGAGGCCTAGGTGCAGGGAGAAAACTCCTTGCAGACCTTTCCTGGGCAGATCCTGAGAGAGCTGGGTCTCTCCTTGCAAACAATTCTCCCTTTCATTTTAAGTTTTTGGCGGAGTCTGTTTCCATGAAACTCGTTCAGCTTTTCAGAATTTTGAGGCTGAGGTGGCTGCTGTCTATGTGGGTGCTGGGCAGCAGATGCTCCTGGCCTTTGGGCTGCAGGGGCTCTGATGGCTCATGCTTTCCTTCATCCCGGGTGGGCTCATCTAGGGCTCAGCAGCTGCCCTGTGTGGTTTTAATCCCCTCACCCCATATCTCTGCTCTATTCCTAAGTTCTCTTCAATTGCTTTGTCTCTTCCCTGGCTGTCACTGTGATGATCTCCGACTCATCCACTCAACATGTAGTCATCAAGAGTCTCCTGTTGGGGCTGAAGAGATGACTCAGTGATTAAGAGCACTGGCTGCTCTTCCAGAGGTCCTGAGTTCAATTCCCAGCAACTATCTGGTGGCTCACAAACCATCTATAGTGAGGTCTGGTGCCCTTTTCTGATGTGCAGGCATACATCAGGCAGAACACTATATACATAACAGATAAATAAATAAATCTTAAAAAAAGAGACACTCTTGAGAAAGAACAGGGACAGGGTGGGGACATGTTTGGAAATGGAGACAGAGAGGTAAGCAGACACAGGGGTATGGCAGTGAGTGATTGAGATGTCACTAGCAGAGTCTCAAGTCAGGTGAGTTCCCCTCCTCTTTTCTTTTACCAGAGGCCAGACATCTGTCCTTGCACCCTTCCTTGGCCCCACAGTCTCCAGAACTATAGGTTTGCATGTGTTTGATCACTCATGCCCCAGGGAAGACCCCAGAGGGAGAGGCTGCTGGTCAACAGCAACCTCTGGGGTCAGCTGACTCCTGGAAGGGCATAGTCTAACCTTTATCCTTCCCTCTAATGGTGAGAAGGGGAGCATAACCTTTATGCTCTCAGCCTCCCTTGCAGCTAGACATGGCATGTAACCCAATGAGAAGCCAGTAGACTTTCTTTGGGGAAGGGCACCCATCTTCTAATGAAAAGACAAAGACTTCCAGGGAGAAACCTCATGATTTGCTTTCTTTGGCTTTTCTCTTCATTCTTTTTGGAAATGTGGCTGTGGAATCTGACACACAGCAGTTGTGATGTACGCTGAGGGGAGAGAGAGAGAGAGAGAGAAAGGGACATAGAAGGAACCGGCTCTGGTGGGTGTCTCTGTTAAGGTTTCTATTGTGATAAAAAACACCATGACCAAAAGCAACTTGAGAAGAGTACGTTTGTTTGCTTATTTATTTATTTATTTAGTTTCTCAAGTCAGGGTTTCTCTGTGTAGCCCTAGCTATCCTGGAACTCAGTCTGTAGACCAGACTGGCCTCGAACTCGGAGATCCACCTGCCTCTGCCTCCTGAGTGCTGGTTATTAAAGGCGTGTGCCACCACTGCCCAGCTAGAAAGGGTTACTTCAGTTTATGGTTCTACATCATGGTCCATTGTTTCATCAAAGCATGTCAGGTTGGGAGCTGATGCAGGGGCCATGAAGAAATGCTGTTTAGTGGCTTGTCCAGTGGTTTGCTCAGCCTGCCTCTTTATAGAGCCCAGGGCTGCCTGCCGAGGTGTGGTACCGCCCACATTGGGCTGGGCCCTCCCACACCTATCATTTATAAAGAAAATATTCTGTGGAATTGCCCACAGGCTAATCTGATGGAGGCAATTTCCTCAGCTAAGACTCCCTCTTCCTAGACATGTCTAGGTTTGTGTCAAGTTGACAAAACCAACCAGCGTGATGTATCGGCTAAGTCTGCCAGCTCTGTGCCCTCCTGGTCCTCTTGAGTGTGAGAACCACACAACTGAGCATGTGCAAGGATGGATGGTGTACAGAGAAACCCTTAGCCCATCTGGAGAGCAGAAAAGCTTCTGGAAGTGGGTGGAATGTGAAAGCTGCATAGGTTCAGTTAGAGTCTACACCTCTCCCTAGAATTCACCACCCTCCTCCCAGTACCTGCTCCCTGGGCATCCTCAGGGCCTGTCCATCGAAGTTACTGGCTGTGGTTTTCGCTGTGGGGTGTCCGGCACTGGCGGGATGAGCAGTCTGGTAGGTGGAGCAGGGAGGGAGGTGATTTGCTTTGTTTTGGTTTTTCGAGACAGGGTTTCCCTGTGTAGCTTTGGAGCCTAACCTGGAACTCGCTTTGTAGACCAGGCTGGCCCAGAACTCACAGAGATCCGCCTGCCTCTGCCCCCCGAGTGCTGGGATTAAAGGTGTGCGCCACCGCCCCCCAGACAGGGAAGTGGTATTGAGGGAGTGTGAAGCTGGAGGCTTCAGGGCTGTTGGAGCCACAGAGTGGGCATTGTGGTGCTGGGGCCTGGGCTGAAGGCCACAAGAGGGTTCCTCTGGTGTTGTAGGGCTTGGGAAGCAGGCGACTGCATGTAGCAAGGGCCCAGGGGATTTAGGGAGGAGGTGGTCAAGAGCCATGGGTTGCAGGTGGAAGAGAACCAAGTGTGTGCCTGGAAGGACCTGAGTGGTGACACTTTGGATGTGTCCCCAGGCTACAGAGTGAGCAGGTCCTGGATCCAGGCTCTAAAGGCTTCACAAGACTGTATTCTCTGGCTCTGCCTGCTGCAAGCAAACACACGAGGCTGCAGGTTCCAGGCACCTGTAGCTTCCCTTGGCCCCAGGCCACCCTAAACCCTTGATGACGCCACACAGCCCACAGCATCCTCTCCTCTTTGTGCGAGAAAGCTGCTCACCAAATTTAGAAGCCAGCAAACAGAGCCTGGTTTTATTTGCAAAGGCCTTGGTTCCAAACAGGGTCAGGAGACTGAGGCTTGGAGTGGCCACAAGTTTGGGTGGATGCCATTGAGCTCACTCTTGGGACAGGGCACCTGGTCACATATGAACCCCGAAGTCTGCTGAGCACCCCTCTCACATCATAGGAGCTGGTCTCTGGCTCTGAGGCTGTTGGCCACCAGGGCTCAGTTTCTGCCTGGAGTTGGCTGAGCGCTGACGTAGGTATTGACCACAGTGGCTCTAATGTTCCCCGTAATTGCATTCCCAGGCCCAGGAAACTCTCCCTTGCCTCCTGGAGACATGCAGAGAAGGGCCAGTAATTAGATCTGCCTTCCCAAATCACTCCTTTTCAGAGTTGGAAGTAATTTTCTGTCTGGGAATAATTAACTTTGAGGACCTGTGAAGTCTGCGGGAGGATGAAGGTGGCTGGAAGCCTTACTGAAGATGGCTGGGAGCTAAGCCTTGGGCCATGGGTGGCCCATGCCAGAACTGGGCCCCAGGTATCCAATTACCTAGTGGTCCTGCCTGCCTCCTCCTGATGACTCCCACAGCTTTCCAGAACAGCTCTGTTTTTCAATGTCATCTCCAGGGACTGCACCCCAGGTGGCCTGGGCCTTGGGGACAGAGAAAGTAGATTTAAGCCCAGACTCAGAGCTTTCAAAGTGGGTCATGTGACCTGTTCAACCTAGCCTCCTTCTAGAGGTGAAGTCATGGGGACTGCAAGGTGTGTGTGAGCCAGGGTGGTCCATGGTAACTGTTCAGGGAGAGCATCCAAAGTGCCAGTCCTGACAAGAGGCGATAGGGCAGGGTTGGTGGACATGGGATACTGGCTATCCTCATGATCTCCCAGGTGACCATGGAAACTGAGGCCAGGAAGGGGCAGAGAGGTTGAGGAAACTGTGATGATTCTCAGGGGGTCCCCAGGGCTGACTTCCAGGAGGTTCTGCCCCCTCATTTCCTCACAGGCTCTGGCATTCCTATTCACCTCAGGCAGGAACAGAGACCCTCTGTCAGGGCTACCTTAGGCCCAGGGAGAATAGCCACGGAGACTCTTTTTCCCTTATCCTGCAAACTGAGGCCTGAGAGGCATGGGTGCCTATCCAGTGACCCACAGGACAGAGTTGTGGGTTTGCCTTCTACCTGGGACTTGTCGTGGGCTGATTCCAGATCTTTCTGTCACTAAGTGACCTTCGGATCAGGAGCCTGTCTAAAGAGATGGCCGTAGCTGGGAGCCAAGGTGACTGATGTTTAGTGGGGTAGGGGTATCTGCTGGGTCCCTGTGGATCTTGGGTTGAGACTGTGTTTCCTGTGGTGCCACACACAAGATGCTTAAGTGTTAACAAAGTCACTTGTGGCATATCTTCAAGTGGTCATTGGGAGGCAGGGTCCAAGGTCCAAGGAAGGGTGTTCCCTGGAAGCTTCAGACTCCATCCTGAGTCTCAGGTGTTCCACAGCAGCCCTGAGCAGGACTCTAGATTGGACAGTGGCCTACACTGAGGTGGGGTTCAGGCCCTGTGAAAGTCTGTGATCTTGGGAGACCCAGAGATCCAAGAGGGTGGCAGCCGAGCAGAGGCCGAGTTGTAAGTTTCCATGGTGAGGGTAGGGGCTATCAGCCAGTGGGCAGGCACATAGCTCGTCACCACGGCTCCTTCAGACCTGGGTGGTGCCAGCCACCATCATGGGGGTTGAGCAAACCAGGAGGAGCCTCAGGGTGAGAAGGGAGTAGGACAGGATTTAGTGGGGGACAAGACCCCCTGTGGTAGAGGGAACATGTAAACTCCATACGTGAGCAAGGCGGGGAGCCGCCAGGAGACAACAGCTGAGGACTGCACCCAGGAGCCAGAGACAAGGAGGCCACGATGCCGTACATGCTATAATGGTGGTGGTCTGGAGGTGGGAACGTTTCCGGCCCCAGAGCCTGAACCAAGAGCCCACAGGTCTACCTACCTGGCCTCAACCTTACTGTCATGTTACTGTGGTAGGGAGCTCACTCCTACATCACAGTGTAGACTCTGGGTCTCTGACCCTGAGCAGAGCCTACCCCTGTATGGTGTCCCTCTGGGAACCTTTCTTCCAGCTTCCTAGGAGAAATGCTGATACCTACCCACAACCCCTCATGTTTTCTGTCCGCATCAGGGTCCGTGTGTTCACAACATTGGTGTCTGTTCACTGAGGGTTCTGGGGCAGGCTCAGGGTTGGGCACCTGTGTGTCTCAGGTCTCAGAGGAGTGGGACTCTCCCTAGGGCATATAGCAGGGGACCTCAGCACGGGTCTAGTAGCTCCATCACTGTTAACTGTTAACTTTCGACGACAGGCAGGGCACAGATGAATGTCCCTACGAGAGCCAGCTCTCCTCCGTGCCCTCTGCATGGCCAGGAGGAGCTACATCCTCCCACAGGCTCTTCCAAACTGCACCCACTTCTTATCTGCCCTGCCCCCCACCCCGACTTTCTCCGTCTTTGGTGTCTACCTATCCTACTTGTTCTAGCCATCTGGCTCTCCTATTGCTCTTCCAGAGCTCCCTTTGTCACAGAACCTTTGGTTTGCCCAGTTGTGTGCTCCTCTCAGGACGCCCCTGCCTCGGATTCTCAGGTGCTGGCTCCTAGAAAGACTCCCCCCCCCAATCCCGCCACTCAGTCCCAGTAGTGGCTTAGCATTTCTCAACTATCCCCAGCAGAAGATCAGCTCCTGCCCAGGTGATGTGGTGGCAGCACACGCCTTAATCCCAGCAGAGGCAGGCAGATCCTCTGTGAGTTCGAGGCCAGCCTTGTCTACAGAGTAAGTTCCAGGACAGCCAGGGCTACACAGAAACCCCATCTCAAAAAAGAAAAAAAAGCCATGGGTTCAAGTCATACACTAAATGCCCAGCTGCGTCTGCTGACTGCCCTGCGCCTGGTGGCCTGGAGGTCTCGAGCTTGCTGCAGGAGGGGTGGTGGAGAAATGGCCTAAGGGTTAAGGGTGCTTGCTGCAGTACTATGATGAATGGAACTCCAATTCCAGCAGCTATGCAACAAGCAGGGTGCCCTGTGGACATGTGCAATCCCAGCTCCAAGGGACAGGTGAACGCAGACGCCCACAACGGCGTGCTGGCTGCAGAAAACACGAGCCCCAGGTTCCGGAAGAGACTTTGCCTCAAAAAAACTAGGCAAAGAGTGCTAGAAGACACTGGCCACCCACTTCTCGTCTCTGTGCACACACAGGTGCTTACACGGACGCACAATGCACATGTAAATTAGTCTTAAAAAAACCACAGCCAATTCTGGCACCAGCCACTTCTCGTCTCTGTGCACACACAGGTGCTTACACAGACACACAATGCACGTGTAAATTAGTCTTTAAAAAAACCACAGCCAATTCTGGCACCAGCCACCACCAGGCTGTGCACACACAGGTACTTACACAGACACACAATGCACATGTAAATTAGTCTTAAAAAACACAGCCAATTCTGGCACCAGCCACCACCAGGCTATGCACACACAGGTGCTTACACAGACACACAATGCACATGTAAATTAGTCTTAAAAAAAAACACAGCCAATTCTGGCACCAGCCACCACCAGGCTGTGCACACACAGGTACTTACACAGACACACAATGCACATGTAAATTAGTCTTAAAAAACACAGCCAATTCTGGCACCAGCCACCACCAGGCTGTGCACACACAGGTGCTTACACAGACACACAATGCACATGTAAATTAGTCTTAAAAAAACCACAGCCAATTCTGGCACCAGCCACCACCAGGCTATATGAAAGTGAATCATCACAGGTGGTCCTGCCTTTCGCAGCAGAGCAGAGGCCCAGCCGGGCAGCCAGAGTCCTTGGCCAGCAGTGGGCACAACCCTGTGGGCTCGGTTTGCAGCTCCTGCCCCTCCTTCCGCCTCCACCACATGTTTAATTTGATTTAGGGAGGGAAGTCGCTATTTTCTTCCATGGTGTTACCACTGATAGTCTATTTCCTGCTTGTAGCTGGATGCTGTGTTGGCATTAATGTAGAAAAATTAGCACCACCAGGGTTGTGTTTGGAGCCATCCCTCACGCTGGAGTCCCTGACGCGTTAATTAAACTTGATAAATGCCTCCGTGTAAAGGTAACTTTTGAACAAAGGATCCGCTCACCCTATTATTAGTTGGATACATGCTCTGGTAAATTGCTTGGAAGGCACTCAGTGTCCCAGGGGCAGAATCAGGGGCCTGTGGACCTCTGTCATAGGGAGAGGGGGCTGCCTACAACCCTGGCTTTCAGGCTGGCTGTGCTGTGATGGGATGGTCATGGGTCTTGCACGCATTCCACACTGGAGGACCAGGCCAACTCAACTTGAAACTGCAACTGGGTGCCATGGGAAGTGCAGAGAGAGAGAGAGAGAGAGAGAGAGAGAGAGAGAGAGAGAGAGAGAGAGAGAGAGAGACAGAGAGACAGAGAGAGAGAGAGACAGAGAGAGAGCATGTCAGGGGTATGACGTAACACCCCAAGGACACACAGCCCCAGAGACCTACTTCCTCCAGCTAGGCCTCATTTTCTAATGTTTCCTGAATCTCCCCAAGCAGCATTTTAGCTGGGAGCTAAGGGTTTAGTGCACTTCACATTCAAGGCATCACAGCTACGAAGCCCTGAAGATTAGGAAGAAGGGGCCTGGGGAGGCGTCTCAGTAAAGTGCTTGCTTTGTAAGAGTCAGAACCTGAGTTTAATCCCCAGCCCCATTGAAAAGAAAGCTAGACATGGCTGGGGTGTGCTGTAATCCCAGCAACAGAAAGGTGGGAGGTGGAGACAGGCAGATTCCTGGATACTCTCTGGGTGGCCTGGCTTCACCTTGGCAAAGTTCCAGGCCTGTGAGACTGTCTCAAAAAGAAATGGATGACATCTAAAGAACAACACTCAAACTGTCTTCTGATTTCCACATGCATGTGTGCACCCTACACAAACACATACATGTGCATACACACACACACACACACTCACACACACATACACACAAATAAGTGAGAAGAGCTAAGGAGTAGCTTGGTTAGTACAGAGCTAGTCAAGTACACATGAGTCCTTGGGTTCAGTACCCACCACCAACTAAACCAGATGTGGTGGAGACAGTAAGATCACAGGTTCAAAGTCATCCTTGGTTACACAGGGAGCTCAGGGCCAGCCTGAGCTACAGGAGACCCTGCCTTCTACATTAGGAAGAAAAATAAAGAAAGAGAAAGCTATAGGACACAGATTACAGAAACTCCACCTCAGGAGGAATTGTAGGATGCTTCTTGGGATGGTGAGGCTGGCCAATGGCCCAGACGTGAGTTCCAGGGCTCAAGAGAGAGCTACAAGGGAGACAGTGTCTGGGGCAGGACAATGTCTAGAGTTGGGGGAGGAGGGCTTAAAACTAGAATGAGATAAAATGCAACAAGCTAGGAGTGGCATATGAGGAGGGGAGAGCTCTGTGCCTCTCTTCTGCCTATAGCTGTCACTAGCCTGTCTATGGCCACTAGTCACATGACCATTTCTGACTGTTAGGATAATGAAGGGACCATGGCGGGATTCCAGACAGATGGCAGGGTATGGGAGGGTATGGTGTGGTGGTCTGAAGAGGGCCTTACCTCCGTAGTGGGCACCAAGGGAGGATGTCCAAACATCAACGTACCAAATGACACACTACTGAGAGGGCGCCAGTGACTTTGAGGTGTCCCCAAAGGCCCATGTGCTAAAGGCACTGGGACCCCAGCCAGGCACTGTTGGGAAGTGGGATCTTTGAAGGTGGAGCCTAAGGAGAGGTTTTCAGGTCATTGGAGATGTGTCCTTACAGGAGAGAGTGAGACCCCTCCCACTTCTTGGCTTTGCTCCTCCCTTCATGTGTCCCTTCACGGTGTACCGTCTGATCAGAGGCCAAAGCAATGGGCTGAATGGGTCTGTGATCCAAATAAACGTCTCCTCCTGTTAAGCTGATTAGCTCATGTGTTTTGTTGTGGCCGTAGAAAGCTGACTAATATCCCATGACAGAGGCCAAAACAGTCACATAAAAGAGTTGAAATAGTTTTGGGGGAGTGAATGGGGAGAGAGGGTGTGTGAGAACTGCTGTTATGGATGAACAGATGCTAGAATGGCTTGGCCCTTTAACACATGTAAGTGTGGGGCGTAGAAAACCACACCAGAAACATCACAGCAGCCTTGGCTGATCTCAGAATCTCCGTTATGCCACCAGAAACACCTCTTTTCCTCTGGCATGCACCAAGTATCAGGCTTTAGGCAGAAGCATCCAAACATCACAGTCTTCACAGACGACCCCCTCAGATCTGCCACAGAGGACCCTTTCTCCATGGACCTCCCTGAAGCCAACACTCAGTGTCTGGAGCTCCCTCTGTGGAAAATGCACTGTGAAGCATATGTCCCCTTCCTCCCGCCACTGAACACAGGCCAGTCACTGGAGTCTTCCCGAATCTCTTCATGCCCATTGGACCTGTCATTGGGAAATGAGGTTTGAGTGCAGATGGGGAGTCTGCTTCCCCGAGCACAGAAATTACTGTGTTGGAGACACCACTGGTGACGGTGTCTACTGCACACAAGAGTCTGGAGAGGGTGGAGATCTATCTACGCTCTGATGGTGATGGCACCACATTCCTCTCTCCCTTCAGTGGAAGCAGAGGCTGCAAAGACAGACAATGCACCCTGATGAGTTTTTCAAAGCCTGTACTCTAAGAAATGCCAATCAATTAGAGGCCATGCTGATCAAAGTTAAAGAAAAGGCAAGAGGCCAGGCATTGGTGGCATATACTTTTAATCTCGGCACTTGGGAAGCAGAGGCAGGTGGATCTCTGTCAGTTCCAGGCCAGTCTTGTCTACAGAGTGAGTTCCAGGACAGTCAGGGCTGTTACACAGAGAAACCCTGTCTCAAAAAACAAACAAACAAACAAACAAACAAAAAACAAAGAGAAATGTCTTGTGAACTACACTGGCTCAGCATGAAAATTTCCAGTAGCCACACTTAAAGAGACAAGGAAATACATTTCAACAGTAAAGTATTTCAATAAACCCCAAACGTATTCTCTCTCTTCCTCTCTGAAACCTCATAGCTCCACACAAACTTCATTTATTTCCCATGAGAAGAACAAATGAAATAGTCACTCTCCTGGGCTTCGGGCTTCCATGCAGTGATGTGGGGACTCAGCTCGACATTTTCATCTTTTAAAAATTTAACTAACTGGGGGCTTGTCTGTTAAGAGTACTGGCTGTTCTTCCAGAGGACCTGGGTTTAATTCCCAACACCCACATGGCAGCTCACAACTGTCTGTAACTCCAAGGTATGACACCCTCACACAGAGACCTGCATGCAGGCAAAACACCAATGTGCATATAACAAAAAAATTAACTAATTAATTAATGTGAACACAACCTGTACTTGCTTTGTGTGTGTATGTATCGTTCATGTGTACTTGAACATGTAGGTGCACATGTACATGTACGCCCATGTATGTGTATATGTGCACAGGTGGAGGCACCCACAGAGTCCAGTAGAGGGTGCTGAATCCTCTGGAGCCCAGAAGAGGGCGCTGAATCCCCTGGGGCTATAGTAACAGATTGTAAGTTGCCTAACGTGGGTGCTGGGAACTGAATTTGGGCTCCCTGGAAGAGCAGCAGTGTTGTTAACTGCTGAGCCATCTCTCAGTCATTCCACTTTGTCTGTCTCCGAAGCTCACTGAGACAGGATATCTCACCGAGCCTGAAGCTTATTGAAACAGAGTCTCTCGCTGGCCCTGAAGCTCACTGAGACAGGGTCTCTCGCTGGCCCTGGAGCTCACCAACTTGCCACAGTGACTGCAGGCCACTTCTGCCTTTAGGATGCAGTCTCCCCAGCTGCTGGGAGAGGAAGAGGATGCTGGCACATTCGTGGATATTTCAGCCTGCTGCATTCCACTGGTTGGGATTCAGGAGCATAACTCCCAGTTCTGTGCAAGGGGCCGCCAGATGCAGCCCGGGCAGGAATGATGCTCCCCGGGGAGGTACTTCATCCCACCCTGGACCTTGCAATACTTCCAAGTGCTGCTGATCTTGGTTCAAATGCCGCTTCCTCAGGGAGCGACACCAAGGGAGGCCTGGAGTTTGGACCCACAGGCACCATCACCTGCAGTGGTGACAAGTGCAAGCTTTATTGCCTGACCTGTGTGCCCAGCGGCAGATGGGAGATCTGCCTTTGAGAAAGACCTCCTGGCTGCTGCTCCGGGAGAGGCCATGAAGACATTTCTATTTTTATGAAAGGGCAGCTCCCCTGGTGGCATCCCAAGGAAAGGGCAGCAAAGCATGACGCTGTCTTTGATGAACAATGTTGACTCCAGAGAGACATTTCACTAATGCTCCCCGTAAAAGGCTTATAAATTATTCAGCCACACAGCTGTGTGGGAGAGGCTCCGGCTGGTTCCTGCAAGGCAGCTGGGAAGAAGCCGAGGCTCAGGAGAGGCTGGGAAGGCAGTGGTCAGAGCTGCAGAAACTGCCGGCCTCCTCCGTCTCTTTTTAGCTTTAGCATCCCTGTGTGGGCTCAAGTTAAGCCACCTCTAAACCCAGGAGGGTTATGCCCACTGAGTGGGTAACCAGTGACCTCTGGGGACAAAGGTCAGTATCGAGTGTCTGAGTGACACAGGAGAGGGTCATCCTGGCTAGGGTTTAAACAATGAGTAAGAGCTCATAGGGTGGGTAGACAGTGAGTGAGAGGCACCCCTGCAGAGCGGAGCTCTGTGCTACGTGTGGCCGTACGAAGACAATCGCAGCTGCAGGTCCAGGCAGACCCAGGTCCCCAGTCCGGTGGTCCACACTCCCCCAGGAGTGGTGGCAGGGGATTAAGAAGAAATATGGCATGAATCTGTCAGAAAGGATGGCTCAGCCTTCATGAGGGACCCTGAACTTGATGTCAGGGCTAAACAAGAACTGGCTGTGTCGCCCTGAGAATGACCTAACCCCTTTGTGCTAGAAAGGCTGCATCTGTCCTGCCTGCCTCATGGGGGCCAGATGTACCAGCCACACCCAGTCTTCAGCTGGTAAGCAGTGTGCCAAAGCCAACTTGTGTAACTGTTACTGTTTTGCTGCAGTAAGCAGTCCAGTCTGGGTCCAGCCTCTTAGCTGGCTGTGCCGGGAGTCGTTGCTCAGATAGAACCAACTGATGGCTGCCTGTGATGTCTGTGCCTCTCCCCTGCTTACTGTGGCTCTCTGCCTTCTGCTGCTGTTCGAATGTACTCTTAAGAGTGGGGCGGTGGCTCATGCCTTTAATCCCAGCACTCAGGAGACAGAAGCAGGTGGATCTCTGCGAGTTCAAGGCCAGTCTGGTCTACAGAGTGAGTTTTTCAGGACAAGCTCTAAAGCTACACAGAGAAACCCTGTCTCAAAAAAAAAAAAAGGGTGGGGTCCTGGGCTAGCAGAGATAATTGGAGGAACACTCATAGCCTGACCTCACTGAAATAGCAAGGGTGAGCTGAGTCCTGGGGCTGAGAAAGTTACCTGGTAGGAACAGTTGGTGTCGGTACAAGGGCCCCCAGGCACTGTACTGGCTGACTGCGGCCTCTGGGGGTCTGCTTGCCAGGGTTCAGAGCCCTTGTCTGCAGTCCATTGGATAATCTACTTTGGACATCTGGCTTCGCCTCTATGTGCCTCAATTTCCCTAGATTTGAGTGGTACTCCTAGCTCAGAGGGCTGCTATAGAGTGAGCAGTATATACCCAGGAAGAGCTCTGAGAGTATTTGTCAGGGCAGATGAAGGTGAACCCTTAGGGCCTCTCCTTCCTCCTTTCTCCGGCACAGGCCAGCCAGGGACAGCAGCCTTGACAGATAAATGCCAGCCGCAGCCTTGTGTTCACGACCTTCTAATTGGCACAGCCAAGGAGTATTTCCAACCCCTGCTTAGGCCCTGGCGGCTTCTGGGTGACAAGTCACTGTCAGCTGCTTTTAACAAGTGGCAGGCTCTGACCAAGGTGAGGCCTGGACCAGGTCTGTGCTAATTGGGCTCTTCTGAAAGACCATCAAAGAGATGCTGATGAAAGTGGCTCCCAGCCAAGTCCCACATCTGCCAGGGAAGGTATGCACCATGTCTCCAGCTCAGGCTCCCTGTCAACTGTGTGGATCTCATCCTCTTGGGCCTGGACCTCCTCTGGGGACACTACTGCTGGTTCTCAGAGCAGCCACCCCTCCCTGTGGAGAGAGGGCAAGGGAGGGACCACATGAGGCTCTCTGCAAACTTATGCAGGAAGCCACCATTCTGGAGGAGCAGTGGACTCAGAGCTGTGCAGGGACCCCACCACTCACCTCTCTGCCTGCTGAGCTGATACACAGCTGGGGCCTCCTAGAGTCCCAGTTGGATCGTGGCACGTCAGGTGCCCAGAGTTTTCTGCTAATTAAAAGCTGGTTTTGACATTTGGGACTTTTTGCTGGAGACAAGCTCACACTCTGTTGTCAGTAGAGACTGGAAGTGTCAGGTTTTCCCTCAGCTCCTGGCCTCGCACAGCTGGGCCTATGACTGCTGACTTTCAAATGCTTTTATTTATTTACTGACTGTGTTTGTTCAAGTCTCCACACTTCAGAGACGATTTGACTAAGCTTTAAGAACAGGCTTGTCTTCATACGAGGGGAGGAGGAGGCCCAAAACACTTGGCATTTGAGGCCAGAAAGGACTGTGTGGGAATTCTGAATGCATGCTCGGGCAAGTTGCTTAGTCTCTTTGGAGGCTCAGAAACAGGCCTGCTCCTGTCTCTATCCAATGGGGGCACCCAATTACTTCTCTACTGAAGACAAAATTAGAGCATGAGCTAGCATACAGTGGGTGCTTAATAGCAGCTTCCGGAACAGGTTTGAGTACAAAGGTTGGCCAAATAAGACCTGGAGGCTGAGCTAAAGGAGGAATGGACTGGGAGCCGTCTTCTGTTGCTACTCCTGTAGCCACTTCCAGCTGCCCAGTCTGCCCCGCCCCAGTCCCATACAACACCGTAAGCACGCCTTGGCCAGGCTAAAGCCCAAGACTGGGAAGACTGAGGCAGGGCTCTACAGTTGAGGCAGGGTAGTGTTGGTGGTTACTCTTTCATGGGGACAGTGGGCAAGGATGGAACTCTGTGACCTGAGGTCAATGAAGCCTTCCAGGTTGGCCTCATTCTGACTTCTCCTCAGGCTTTCCTGGGTTCTGGGATCCTAGTACGCCCTCACCCCCCTACCCCCTACACACACACACACACACACACACACACACACACACACACACACACACACTGCAACCAACATGGGATGAAAACGGTCAGGAATGGGAGGCTCTGTGCAGGTCCAGACCTAGGCATCTTCAGCAGCAGATCTGTGTGTGTGACTTCTAGGAGCATCTAAGTGACCCTGGCCCACCCAGAAACACTGATGGGAGCTCCAGTGGGCTCCATCAGCTTTCCTTCCAGGGTGACAGGCCAGGACCTAAGATGGGGAGCAGCGTCCTATTGTCGAGAGAGTCTTGTTAGTTCCTTTCTCATTCCTGTGACAAAATGCCTGGCAAAAACCGACTTAAGGAAGGGAGGGTTTGCTTGGACTCAGCAGTTTGAAGGTACATGCCACCATGGTGAGGAAGGCCAGGTGGCGGGAGTGTGAGGTGACTGTCTGGTCACATTGCCTCAGCAGACAGGAAGCAGAGGTGAGTGCTGGTGCTCAACCTGCTTTCTCCTTTTTATTGCGGCCAGGACTCCAGCCCGTGAGGTGGTGCTGCCACGGTCAGTGTGGTCTTCCCTCTTCAGCTAAACCTCTCTGGAAACTCCCTCACAGACCCACCCAGAGGTGTGTCCATGGTGACTTTAAAGCCTGTCAAGCTGACAGTGAAGATGAACCATTGCAGGGGTCTTCCTGGGTAGGCACACTGACATCTGAAGTTGACCATGCCACTCCCCTGCCTGAGCAGTGGCTCTCCCACTCTTAGCACGGGGCTCCAGCTCACACCCCGTTTCTCTCCTCAGCCCTTCTCTGCCCTCTGGCCTCCAGCCTCTTTATGGATCTTTGATGCTTAAGACCCTTCTCTGTCCCTTTCCTAATGTCCGGGGTACTTCCTTCTTATCCATGATGTCCTGGCTAGGGGTTCATGACTCACTCCTGTCTGTAACCCCTGTCCTTACAGAGCACACAGCATATCACTTAATAGAGATGTGCCAGCCTGGTTGCATGTGGAATTTTTCTCTGGCACTCCCGTGTATCCACAGCACTTGGCACACAGCAAGTGGTCCATAAATGTTTTGTATTAAAAGGAAAGATGACAGTGGCTTGAGGGACATTTGAGTCAATGGAAATATTTTTTCCCCACAATCTGCAGAGTTTGCTTACACACAGAAAAGGCGATCCAGTCCTGGCTATGACTGGACACTGTCATCAGCCACATCTTCTGTCCAGGCATGAAAGAAACCCTCTTTGCCCCTCCAAAGCTTCTCACCCTCTAGGCTGCGCCTCTTCTGCAGCCCAAATCTCTGGTTAGCAGACAGAGTGAATGCTGTCAGGACTGGAGCCCACCTCAGTCACAGGAGACTTGAATGTGGTGGTCACTGCGAGATCCCAAGCCCCACAGTGCACTGAGTCCACGATGTCCACACACACAGAAGCCCACAGATGTGGATGCCCCTGGGTGTGTGTGGTGGTGGCAAAAGGGAGGCCAGGCATCAGCCACTGCCCATGGCCACATATGAAGAAAGACCTTTGCGGGTGCCCTCACAGTGGCAACGGCATAGCCCCAGGAACCGCCAGCAGCTCCCACTTGGGTGAGAGATAAAAGCGAGACAGAAGAAAGAACCAGTTGTGACTTGGTTTAGCGTGCACAAAGCCTGTGGTTCGATCCCCACTTCACATAAACCAATCATGATGTCATATGCCTGTGATCCCAGCACTTAGGAGGTGGAGTCAGGAGAACCAGAACTTCAAGGTCATCTTTAGCTTTATAGCTGGTTCAAGACCAGCCTGGGTTACATGAGATCCTGTCTCTACAAAGAAAGGGAGGGAGGGAGAGAAAGGGAGGGAGAGAGGAAGGGGCTCTTGTATGTAAATGGCTTTTACATACAAGGCCCAAACACATAGAACAACCTAAGGGTGCTTAGTATGTCACCTCTCTTCTCCTCTCCTTCTCTTTCCCCTCCAAAGCAGAGACCTCAGCCAATCCCACAAGCACCCTCGTGGTCGGAGGCTAGGGCAGCAGGTCTCTAAGAGTGGTCAGAACCCAGATCTTTAAACCTGTGTGTAGATGGGCCATTGGTTGCCAGCTACTGGGGACTTGGCCTTTGCTACAGAGCTCTCAGCAGCCAAGGTCAGCTGGTTGAGAGAGATGACGGGTGTGTGTGTGTGTGTGTGTGTGTGTGTGTGTGTGTGTGTGTGTGTGTGTGCGCGCGCGCACAGCAGCACCAAGCACTGACTGAAGGGGCTGCCTTCCTTCTACAGGGAGGAACAAACAGTCCTCCTGACCCCCAAATCTTTGCTGGCAACTCTCCATTAATGAGCGCCTGCTGGTTTTGGAGGGTTATTATCAACCATGATTACACACTCCCGGACAGTGTGTTTGCCCAAGGTCTCACTGTTGGAAGCAGGCAGCCAGGCCGAGGCCAAATCTCTTCCACCCCAGCAGGAACCTGCTGTTTTCCACGACCAAGCAGAGGTGGGGGGAGGTGGCTCTGCCCTGGCCCCAGAGGTCTCCCAGCACCGTTGCAACTTCACTGAGTATGGGCTGTGCAGCCTGCTGCTGGGGCTGATGATATTGCCTGGCTATGGACAGCCATCTCTTTATGTGCTGCAAGTGCTTAGGCTCCGAGAGGGAAGTAATTTAGATGATGATTCAGCCGGCACTTTGGCAGATGTTTCCCAGTGCGCTGGGTTTGGAGAGTAGCCTCATCTTGGAAATGAAATAAAGTCAGCTCCTCCCTGGCTCCCTCCCCACCTAGCTGAGGCCTGTGCATCTCCACAGCCAGCCACATTCCCCAGGTCTAGGAGGCAATGTCCCCTCCCACTCCCCCAGGTAGGAAGCAGGGCAGTGGATCTGTGTGGTTGGGAGGTTTTACACGAGCCAGGTTATTGCATGCATGAACCCTGGGCCCTGGGGACACAGAGTTGACAGGGTTTATATGTGAATGTACCCACAAGGATCATGTATTTTTTAAACTTTTTTTTGCAGCTGGTGGCAGATCTCTGGGAGTTCAAGGCCAGCCTGGCCTACATAGTGAGTTTCAGGACAGCCAGGGCTACATGGAGAAACCCTGCCCCCCCCCCAATAAGTTTATTTGGTGTTTATGGTTTCAGAGGGTTAGCGTCTATGATGGTGGAGCAAAGACAGAGGGCCAGGAAAGCTGAGAGCTCACACCTTGATCTTCAAGTAGGAGGCAGAGAGAGGGAGAGCAAACACACACTGGGGATGGCGTGGGCTTCTGAATCTTCAAAGTCTGTCCCCAGTGACACTCCAGCAAGGCTGCTCCTAACCCTTCCCAAACAGTTCCACCAGCCGGGAAGAATTCAAACATATGAGTCCCTGGGGACCATTCTCATTCAGACCACCACAGAGAGTCTAGGAGATTGCTCCAAAGGGTTAACCTTTGACCCGTATGTTTAATTAACGGGCACAGTTGTTGGTAGAAGAAATTTTACACACTCCAGGGTCCGGCTCAGCACCACTCAATCACCCCACAGACACCTGCTGTGGTAGCACAAGTGACGAACAGACCCCCTACCCTGATGAAAGTCCCTTATGCATAAACCAGGAACACTTGAAAAGAGCCCCACAGGGAGATCCACACAGACCAAAGGGGAGGTGGGGGGCAGCTTTCTTTATAGTGGATGGCCGGACATTCTGGAAACTCAGATACGGCTAGCATGCTTGAAGCAATAAACACAGATCAAAGGGCCTGGCCCCTTTAGCAACTGTCGCCCACATCCCACCAAGGAAGAGCCCCCTATATCTGAGTTCCAGCTCTTCCCTTGCATGTGCTCAGCCAGGGGTGAGCCATTTCCTGATATGTTTACTTAGCTGAAGAAGGGAACATAAACTAGCCTGACACTGGTCAGGGCGAGTGTAGCAGGCTGAGCTCCATCCAGTTCCAAGAGGCAGAAATCCAATATCAGGATGTCACGTGTCCCGTGCCTGGAGAGGGCTCTCTTCCTTGTGTGTGCTTCTCCTCCTGTCATTCCAGTGTGGCAGGATGGAGTGGAATAGGAAGGCTGGTGTCTTGGGTCTCCTCTGATATAGGCAACAATCCTACCTGAAGGTGGTCACATCTCATGATACTCTGGGAGTAGTGTTTGCTGTGGAATGATCCTTCTGTGCACTGTGTGAATATGTCACTATGATTGGTTTAATAAACAAGCTGGCTGGCCAAGTGAGAATGATGGGACGAGGAAGGGAGGAGTTAGAGAGTAGCCAGTCAGACAGAGAATGAGTCGGACACATAAAATGGAATAGAGATAAAAGCCAGGAGCCTTGGGGCAGCAATAGAGTAATAGAAATGGGTTAGGTTGTAAGAGCTAGTTAGTAACAAGCCTGAGCTATTGACCAAGCATTTATAATTAATATTAAGCCTCTTAGTCAATTATTTGGGGAGCAGCTGCTGGGTATTTGGGAACACGTGGTCGGGACAGGAAAACTCTACCTACACGGGTTTCTGTGGAGGCCACTATAGGAGGAGCACTGGCTTTGCACGGGGTCTGCAGGTGCTGCCGTGACCGCACAGCGTGAGAGCTCGATGGTTCCACGTGTGCTTCATGCCTCCTTCACACAGCATGAGGAGGTGTACTAAGGGTTACATTAGGAAGGTTGGGAGCCACTGCCTTAGAAGGTTGCCATGTCTACTGCAGATCTAAGCAGGAGTCTGACCTCAAGTTTAAGCTATAAACTTATTTCATTGCTACTTCATAACTGTAATTTTGTTACTGTTACAAACCATAATGTAGGCCAGGCAGTGGTGGCGCACGCCTTTAATCCCAGCACTCAGGAGGCAGAGGCAGGTGGATCTCTGTGAGTTCGAGGCCAGCCTGGTCTACAGAGTGAGTTCCAGGACAGCCTCCAAAACAATACAGAGAAAACCTGTCTTGAAAAAAACCAAAACAAACAAACAAACAAACAAAAAAAACCGAACCATAATATAAATATGTGTGTGTGTGTGTAATTTTTTTTCTGATAGGCTCAGGTGACCCCTGTGAAAGGTCTGTTCAACCCAAGACAGGTCATGACCCATATGTTATGAACAATTTTCTAAGGGGTGTTCACACATCCTTTCAAGGCTGATGACACCAAGAAGAATTTTCAAGTTTGTGGGGACATCATAGTGCAGAATGTCAGCTCCTGGCTTTGACAATCACAGCAATGGTGTTGGGGAGTCTCTAGCCAACTCCCTGAGTCTGCAGGGAAGCCAGGCATTGCCCCAACAGACTCCATCTTGCCTTTCTCTCTGGTTCTCTCTCTTGCCCTCTCCTGCAGTCACCATGAACTCCATGAATAACTCTAGGTCGTGGGATAAACCTTTGTGACAAGAGACCACACTTGTCTGGGGCTGGAGGACTTTCTCATCTCTCCTATCAGCTTCCAGAGTGTTCCTGAGATAATGATCAGCAACATCAGTTTTAGCAAGGCTGCCTGCTGCCAGTGAGGGCTTCTTGAACCTCGCCAACCCCCACTGCCTGCTTTGTCTACGCATCCCAAAGTCATTATGGGTACCACAGAGCCAGGGCTGAGATTGTGGATGCTGGTCCCTGGCCTCAGCAAACTCCTCTCTGAGATCATCACTGTTTTTCTGCTTGGATCATGGGCTGATGGGCCAGATCTGATCTGTCAGACTCCAGAAAGTCTGTTCCTCTCTCCCCAGGTCAAGGAAGCCAATAACATCATCGCAGTTGGAGACTGGGGTTTTAACATAGGATTTGGGGGCAACAAATGCTCAGGTCTTAGCTTACTCCTTGGCAACTAGGCCCAGGAACTGAGCATCTACTGAGCACACTGGTCCCTTGATGCCTCCTGTTCTTTCTCGGACCTTCACCTCCTGTACCCTTTGTTGTGCTCAACACACTTATCAAATAATTGGCCTAATGTATTTATTTTGAAGTGATGGGATTGGAGCCCATGGCCTTGAGCATGTTAGATAAGCTACCACAAAGTTGCTGCTTTATGTGATTATTGAGATACACAATACTTACAGTCAAAGCAAGATCTCGAGTACAATCCACTTCGATAGGTAAATCAACAAGAGTAGGAAAGGGCTTAGAGGGCCAAGTGTTTGCCTAGTATGCATTAAGCCCTGGGTTTGATCCCTAGCACTGCATAAGCTGGGTGGGATGCATATGCCTGCTATCCCAACACTTGGTAGGAGATGGAGGTAGGAGGATTGGAAGTTTTTTTATATTTGTTTGTTTATTATATATATACAGGGTTCTGTCTGCATGTATGTCTGAAGGGCAGAAGAGGGCACCAGATCTCATTATGGATAGCTGTGAGCCACCATGTGGATGCTAGGAATCGAACCCAGGTCCTCTGGAAGAGCAGTCGGGTGCTCTTTACCACTGAGGATTGGAGGTTCAAGGTTATCCTTAGTGTAGTGAGTTTGAAGCTATCTTGGATCAACTAGACCTGTCTCAAGAACAACAATGTTTGGCTGGAATCTCCTGCTCCTGCCACATTCCTGCCCCTCTAAATTCCACCCCTTGAACTTGCTAGTTGCTCAGGACCCTGCCTGGGAGTGTGCCATGCTTGGGCACAGGCCCAGCCTGTGGCAGACACGTCATCCGTTGCCTATAGGGGGTACTTACACTTCTCCTGCCCCCTTCCCCGGCCCTGATCTCTGGGGGCTGGAGGACTCACCCGAGAGAGCTTTGCTCAGATATGCCTCTTTTTTACCTTCTTAATTCGGCTTATCTGGCTTATTGTGTCGGAGGAGAAACCCACTATTGGTTTACAGAAAACCTGTCAAACAGCACTCACCTTAGCAAGGGCAAAGGTCTGTCTATGCAATCCCATCTAACCACATCCATTTCCTGGAGACTCCCATCAAAACCGGAGGCTAAGGTCCTTCCTGAGACTTCTGTACCCTGGATCAACACACAGTCAGTTACCCAGAGCTGTGAGATTTTCTTCTATCCCCATGCTGTGGGGTGGGCTGCAGGGTTAGAAGTGTACCCAGAGTCTGGGGTCGGCCTGCAGAAGCAGCTCATTTCTTCTCCACAACTGAAGCACTTATCTGGGGCTGCCAAAGGCCATGCCTGGAAAACAGTCAGGCAGGAGCCGCACTGGACCAGGGCCGCCTGGCTCAGGAGCTGTCTTCCTGTTAAACGAGGGATTTGATTCTTCCAGCCCTCTCCAAGTCTTGTGAGTGCTAGAAGCTATTCCGAGAGAGCTGGCAAGTCACTTGCCCTTAATGCCTTGGCAGCAGGGTGACAAGAATGGGTCCTACACACAAAATTGATTTCCTTCCTCTTTGTCTGTTATTGTAGCTAAGAAGTAAACTGGCAGAGTGTGGAGGTTGTGGCATGGGTTGGTGTCAAATACAAGAAGGCACAGCAGTGTGTGTGTGTGTGTGTGTGTGTGTGTGTGTGTGTGTGTGTGTGTGTGTGGTGATGTGGTATGTGTATGTTGATGTGTGTGTGTATACTGGTGATGTAGTGTGTGGTGATGTGTGTGTGTATATTGGTGATGTAGTGTGTGGTGATGTGTGTGTGTGTCTATGTTGGGGATGTAGTGTGTGATGATGTGTGTGTGTGTGTATGTTGGTGATGTGGTGTGTGTTGGGGGTGGCAATTTATGGCCTGGGTCAGCTGAAATGGAAACTCGGCAGCAAGATCTCATGACTTATCCCAAAGCAGGAATAAGAAAGGATACAGGTTCTCATTTTTGCCCCTGGCTTCCAGCTGAGCTCCCAAAACCTCTGATTTTCTGGGCAGTGAAAATTCCAGAAGCATCTTTATTTTAATATTTGGTCTGTACCTGGGTTTCTGGCCTAGAGTTCCTAAAACTGTCATGGTCTCCCAGGTGACAGGAGTATCTTATTCTAGGGAGACCACTCTTGATGGCTCTTGGGTGGGGACTAGTCCCCAAAAGAACTAAGGTATATGTGAATCTAGAACCATCAGCTCTCTGGTCTTCTGGAGCAAGGAGAGGTTGGCAACTGAGGCTCTCTTCCATCATGGCTTCATATGATGCCTCCTTAAAAACCCATGGTCTATGGGCACAAGTTGGAAGTCTTCTTGATTGACAGTCATGCCACAGACCATGAGGGTGGCCACCCCCAGTCCACAGGGACACAAGTGCCTGCATTCAGACATTGCCCTGTGCACCTCTCCATCTGGCTGTTTCCTGTGTGATGAATGGAGAAATGTGGATTCAAGTTCTCCAAAAAAAGCCACACCTACTACTGCCCCTCTTACAAGACTGATTAACTGGTTATAATTCCAGCGATGGAAGATTGGAATGTTGCAAGTTCAGAGCCAAATTATAATCTGATTTTTTGGGGGGGGTATGAGGGTATGAGTATTCTGTCTTCATGTAAGCCTGCACACTAGAAGAGGGCATCAGATACCATTATAGATGGTTGTGAGCCACCATGTGGGTGCTGGGAATTGAACCCAGGTCCTCTGGGAAGCAGCCAGTGCTCTTAACCAATGAACCATCTCTCTAGCGCTTACCCCCGCCCCTGCACTGATGTATTTTAAAAACTTCATCAAATTGTTACCATGCTGGAAACATGGACCATGGGGTAACCTAAGTCAGTGTTCCTGGGCCATAACCACTCATATTGGCTTTAGAATAAACCATTACACCTCTCCCCCCAGGTAAGAGTTGTGTTTTGTGGCAGCAATGCCAAGGATTTCTCTGACATCTGTGAATAATCATAATTGAGGAGAGCCCCAGCTGACAGCCAAGTGGGGTGAAAATGTGGATAAGCTGGGAGCTCCTTATTTGGCATTGGTGTCTGACATGAGGAGAGCCTGGTGGATCTTAGCCCTTAGCCTTGGGGTGAACAGTGTCTGTGGTGGTTTGAATGAGAACAGCCCCCATAGAACCATATATTTGAATATTTGGTCCCCAGCTGGTGGAACAGTTTGGGAAGGATTAGGAGGCGTGGCCTTCTCGGAGGTGTGCCACTGGAGGCTTTGAGGTTTGGAAAACTCATTCCATTCCCAGCCAGTTCTCTTTATGCCTCTTGCCTGTGGATCAGGATGCAAGTTCTCAGCTACTGCCCCAGCACCACGCTGGCCTGCCTGCCACCATGCTCCATACCATGAATGATGACCACGGACTAACCCTCTGAAGCTCTAAGCAAGCCCTCAACTGAATGCTTCCTTTTATGTTGCCTTGGTCATGATGTTTTGTCACAGCAATAGAGCAGTAGCTAACACACGCTGTTTCTGTGGAGCAGGCTAGCGGTACAGGGCTTCTGCTACTAACAGAAAGAGCATCAGCTTGGGTGGCTCCTGCCTCTCCAGCCTGAACCCAGGTGGACACTCCTGGATCCACCCTGCAGTGCAGAGCTGGGCTTCCATCAGTCATAGGCTTGTGAGATGTTGAAATGATGTTAAAATAATCCTCAAGTTTAGGGGCAGTTTGTTAATACAGTGGTATTACGGTTGTGACTGAAACTTAGCACCCAGTGCAAGCCTCTAAAGACAGCCCAGCGAAGTTCAGGCACTGACTTATATATAGTGAAGCCCACACAGCACTGGGCTTCATTTCCATGTAGGTAATCAGCCAGGTGTGAGAGGGACTTTACCATCCTATCCTGTTAAAACCAATTTTATACTAAAATCTTCCATGAATATATAGCTCCTAGCTATTTTTTGAGGCAGGGTCTCGCTGTTGCCCTGACTGGCCTAGAACTCTCTATGTAGGTCAAGCTGGTCTTGAACTCACAGAGATCTGCCTGCCTCTGCCTCCAGAGTGCTAGGATTAAAAGTGTGTGCTACCAGGGCTCCAGCTTTGCTTTTAGTCTAAATGCTGTGGCATTACTGATGCCCACAGTCAGCTCAAGTGTCAAGGATAAGCAGGTGTCAGCAGGCTGAGGCCACATCCTCTGGTCTCTGCACCCTGGGTGGGGCGGGGGTGACAGGCTCGGTCCTGTAGCCTGGCTGTAGTTCTGGGAAGCTTCAATACTGATTGTAAGACGAATTCATTCAATTTAGAAACGTTAACACTTTGAACATTTCTGTCTTATTGTAAAACTATGGAAACATTATGCCCACAGAAAGCAAGAAACCATTCAAAAAGCAGCAGGTTGGAGTTCAGTCTGTAAAGACGGGGGATAAGTCAGACATGGCAGCTCACACTTGTCACTCACCTGAGGGTCATAAGTTGTTCTTTTGCTTAAGTTAGGATAAAGCTGGAAGGGGGCCCTGCGTGGGGGACCATGGCGGATTCCATGGCCTGAGAGGGTGACCGAGGCGGGGGACAAACACGCCAGGAAGACAGTGTTGTTCTTTTGTTTAAATTACTGTTTTGATGGAACATGAACCAAGAGATTCGTTAACCACACGGAGTTTGTTAAAGGGTGGGGAGTGAGAGGGTGTATATATATAGATATCTATATATATATATAGATAGATAGATAGAGAGAGAGAGAAAGAGAGAGAGAGAAAGGGTAAGAGAGGGGGGCAATGGGTGAGAGAGCAGAGAGAGCAAGAGAGCATAAGTGGGGGGTCTGTCTTTTAAAGGGGTCCTTTGCACCCGCGTGCAGACTAGTACTCATGGAACTCGGGCTGACCAGGGTACTGCTGAGTGCATTCTGCCAGGTGACAGAAGAATAAAATTTTACCTGAATTAATTATTAGAGAATAAGAGAGACTTGCTAGCTGGCCGCATGGACAGCCACCTCCAAGGTCCTCTATAGTTGTTGAGGGCAAAGATTTTAAGAACATCTGCCTCTGCTGATAGTGTGGGACCTGTGGATTAGGAACTTTAGGAAGACTTGCTTGCCATTGACCTAAACAACGTGGAGGAAGTAGATTCCACTGTCCTCTTGTCCATGGTCTGAAGAGTCCTTTGCAGCAGTTGAGGTGAAAGGTAGGATTGCTCAGTGGCTAGCGTTACCACTTTTTGTGGGTGGAGTTTCTTCAATGCCCACCAGTCTTCTTGGAGGAAATGGTGTGGGGCCAGCAGCTGGCCTGTCTCTCTGTTATAAAAGGCTTTTTAATAAAACATTTTAAATGCCATATTCTGTAGATCTCTGAGCATTTGAGGGCTGTCTGTCTGTTTAGTATATCTTAGCAGACATAATTTGTCTTTAGTTTCTTGCCTTAAGCACATCAGTGGCTAGGTAAGGCTTTATGTCTGTAATTTAATTTGTACGGCTATAGGTTAATATGGCTACAAAGTAGAGAAAAATTCCCTTTTGTAATAGAAGCTTAACCTTTGTAAACAGCTTACAGGAAGGACTGGGTAGTGTAAATATTTTGTTAATTTAAAATATACCTTTATAACCTTAAATGTTTACCATCATTTAAAGATATACAGCAATTTAGAAATATTTGAGACTTAGCACAGTCAAATTTAAGTTGTATAGAGTTAGCTTACATTTTTAAACAGTAGCTACATGTATGCTCACATGTAGATATATTAAATGGGACTGGGTAAAAGTAAGAAGAACCAGAGTGTGATCTCTGATTCTCATGTTGCAGCAAACAGACAGGACACAGAGTAGACGTAAAACTGCCAGGGACAAGAAAGTAGATCTGCTGCAGATACAACAGGCAAGGTGTGAAATGTGTCCCTACCGGGCCCTGGAAAGGCACACCACTCCACAAACGGACCATGCACGACAGAGCCAGTGAAAGAAGAAATTAGAGCCAAAACAAAATTTTTAAAAAGGCAAAATAGTAAATGAATTATGTCTGGCAGGCCTGGCTAAACTGCCCCTCTGTCTAGGCATGGAGTGGGCGGACCTACGGCTAAGCTGCATGGTCAAGATGGCAGCTGCCTTAAACACGTCCCCATTTGCTGGCAGAAGTTAAAAAACTCTCATAGCATCCTGAGCAGATGCTGCCTCAGGCCAGGCCACTGTGAGCCGCTGGCATCTGCGCAGGGAAGAAGGGAAGCAGAGACAGGACAGACATACAGGAGCATAAGAGAGGTCTATGAAACGGGACACTCCCAGGTGGAAGGAGGTTCCCACCCGGAGACAGGCTCAGCCATGATGGGAAGCGGCAGAATGCCGCTGTGGCAGGCAGGAGTTTTAGCATGAGCGAAGAGGAGGGAGGCAGCCAAGTTTAAGGAAAGAGACTGTTTATCAGAGAGGTACAAGAAAGGTTAGATACACAGCAAATCCTTCCATTTACCCGTCCACTGGCAGTAATTGGAAAGGTCCCTGTAAAATGTGGAATCGTTAAGCGGCCAGTTTGACGTTTATTTCCCATGGGTGAGGTGGAAAATGGCACAGATCGCTCTTGGAACTCATCAGCCCGAGAGCAAGGCCAAGGGCAAGAAGGCCCGAAAAGAACTCAGCAGTCCGAATCAGTAACCGCTGGGGCTTAAGGCCCAAACGAATACCGCTCAGCGAGTCCGGTGCTGGGCCGATGGGGACGGAAGAGATTATGGAGACAGCCTGCCAATGTTGTTCTTTCGTTTTAATTTCCGGACGCGGGGGGGAGAAAGAGAGAGAGAGAGAGAGAGAGAGAGAGAGAGAGAGAGAGAGAGAGAGACAGAGAGAGACAGAGACAGAGACAGAGATAGAGACAGAGAGACAGAGACAGAGAGAGAGAGAGACAGAGAGAGAGACAGAGAGAGAGACAGAGAGAGAGACAGAGAGAGAGAGAGACAGAGAGAGAGACAGAGAGAGAGACAGAGAGAGGAGAGAGACAGAGAGAGAGAGAGGAGAGAGAGAGAGAGGAGAGAGAGAGAGAGAGAGAGAGAGAGAGAGAGACAGGGAGAGAGAGAGAGACAGAGAGAGAAACAGAGAGAGAGACAGAGAGAGAGACAGAGAGAGAGACAGAGAGAGAGACAGAGAGGAGAGAGACAGAGAGAGAGAGAGAGGAGAGAGACAGAGAGAGAGAGAGAGAGAGGAGAGAGAGAGTGAAAGAGGGGGCGACGGGGGTGAGAGAGCAAGCGAGCTTAAGTGGGGAGTCTGTCTTTTAAAGGGGTCCTTTGCAGCCGGGCGTTGGTGGCGCACGCCTTTAATCCCAGCACTCGGGAGGCAGAGGCAGGCGGATCTCTGTGAGTTCGAGGCCAGCCTGGTCTACAGAGTGAGTTCCAGGACAGCCTCCAAAGCCACAGAGAAACCCTGTCTCGAAAAACCAAAAAAAAAAAAAAAAGGGGTCCTTTGCACCACGTGCAGACTAGTACTCATGGAACGCTGGGCTGATCACGGTACTGCCTGAGTGCATACTGCCAGGTGACAGGGGCAGCAGGCACAAATAAGGCCTGGATCCTTACAATCAGGGGCTTTGAGTGAGGCTTTGTCTCAAAAACAAAACAAGACCCCCCAAAACCAAAGTTAATTAATTAACTAAATTTAATTAAAAGGAGAAGAAATGAAGGAAGGACGAAAATGAAAGCTGGGACTTAACTCAGTTGGTAGTGTAGGCATTTCTGGCGGATTAGGTATTCTGGCACTCAAAAGCCACAAGAATACTGAGTGTTACACAGCTCAGATGGAAAGGTATCCTGGAGCTCGGGAGCCAAGGACTACCACAGGTTGCAGTAAGTGTAGCAGCTTACAGCCCTGATCCAGGGAAAGGCTTTCCCATTGTATCGCTCTGCTCCAGCAGGACAGGGTCTTCCAGCTGCGGATGTTTGCCCAGAGTAGCAGTTTTGCTCAGGCAGGAGGTTTCCCGGATGAAGTTGCTACAGCTCTGCTCCCAGGAGTGGAGAGCCGAGTGTAACAACTCTTCTCTGCCAGGGGAAGGCTTTCTGGGCAAAAGGCTACAGCCTGCTGGCTCTGCTCTGCCCAGGGTCACTTCTGTTCTGCTACAAAAGAAGGTCTTCACCCAAAGTTCATCGAAAGGGTTTATTGGGAGGGAAGAATCCAGGAGAGTGGCTGCCCTCTACCACTGTGGCAAAGGATAGCCACGGAGCGAACAGCCACAAGCAGAACAGACACAGGGTTTATATAGGGCTTCCAGGGTGGGGATTGGTTAGATTTTAATGTGAGCTCAGATTGGCTAGAGCTCCTGCTTGAGGATTGGTTAGTTTTTTGCACAGGATTAGGGTCAGATTTGGCTCTGGTTTCAGGGCCAAAGTGTGTTTCTTTCTCTGGTCCTTTTCAGCCTTTTGGCTCTAGTTTTAGGGCCAGGGTGCATTTCTTTCACTGGCTCTGATTCCAGGGGCAAAGTGTGTTTCTTTGGCACTGGTTTCAGGGCCAGGGTGCATTTCTTTAGTTCTGGTTTGCAGGGCCAAAGTGTGTTTCTTTGGCTCTGCTCAGGGTGTGTTTCTTTGGCTGGCCCCCTTTCCCTACAGGTAGAGCTTGTCCCTAATATTCTTGCAGCCCTGGATTCAATTACCCCACTGTGGTGGCACAGGCCTCAAATGGCAGCCAGCACTCACATGGTAGAGGGAGAAGGTCATCCTTGGTTGCATACAAATTTTGATATCAGCCTGGACTACATGAGATGCTGTCTTTAAGAGAAAAGGGTATTTTAGGCACACACTACTCCTCCCTCCTCCAAAACCACTGCCGTGGCAGTCAGGGAATTTTACAAGATGCAATCAAGACAGACAAAGAGCCTGACTCCAGAAGCAGGAAGAACGATGGCCACTTGCAGACCTGCTCCCAGGGGATCTTCCAAAAAGCAGAGTAGCTGCTGTGTCAAGAAGCGGGGAGGGGGGGCTTCTCCAGCAGAGGTAGAAAGGTTTCCTTTTACATAAAAGAGCCTAAAGAGCCTGCATGAGTCAGCTTGAAGAAGGGTCAACTGGACTGGAGAGATGCACCCATATCCTCAGTGGAACGCAAGCCAGCTGAAGGGAGGTTGGGGGTGGTGTGAGGTCCAGAGAGCCTTGAACTTTGAGAGAAAAGATTGAAAGTTTCGTTAATACATTTAGATTCATCAGTGGTGACAAAGTGTCTAACTTGTCACCATTGTGACATTGTTAAGCTAGAAAGGGAAAGAAAACCTGAGAAGGAAGTCACCCATTACATCCAAAATGAGGAGCTGGAGTTTCTGGATTGAGAGCCTCACTAAACTTCCAGCACGAACAGCGTAATTTGCAGTTTCAGAACAACAGAGCAACACAAGGCAGAAAGGTCTTCTTCTAACAGAGGCGTTATAAGTTACCTGAGAATAGAGCAAAGTCTTCAGAGTTCTGAGGGAGATCTAATGTGAGTCCTGAGGCATCCAAGGTGTAGCCAGATCCTCAATATAAAAGAAAGAAAACAGCCGGGCGTTGGTGGCCCACGCCTTTAATCCCAGCACTCGGGAGGCAGAGGCAGGCGGATCTCTGTGAGTTTGAGGCCAGCCTGGTCTACAAAGTGAGTTCCAGGACAGCCTCCAAAGCCACAGAGAAACCCTGTCTCGAAAAAACCAAAAAAAAAAAAAAAAAAGAAAACAAAAGATTCCAACTCTGCCCGTTCTGAGGAAGCTACAACAGCGTTACACAAGGAAAAACATGGAGAAGAGGAGGGAGGCCTAGGGGAAGCAAGCAGGGGTGGGACTCTAGGAGAAATGGGGGGGATCCTGAGAAAGGGTTGGTAAAGGTGACCACAGGATATGGAGGGCCATCACACTTGCCACCAAGATGCTACTGACAGAACCATTGTGTATGGACACAGTGAGAGACTAAATCATCAACATGTACTAGAAAATTAAGCAAACACAAATAAGACAATAGTGAAGTCAAACAAACAAACAAAAAGCACAGGAAGGGAAAAGCAGCCATAGACAGTATAGACATCATGGGAGAAAAATGTGGTGTGTGTGTGTGTGTGTGTGTGTGTGTGTGTGTGTGTGTGTGTATGTGTGCTTTGATTAACTGAGATTATCAAGTCTTCCACATTGTCTGGGTTTTGGTGTCTTTCTTAAGAGTGAATTCCTAACCCCATAGAAAAGAAATTCTCCCGCATTTTCTTATATAAATTTAAAATTTTGTCATTTATTATTGGTTTTTAAAAATTATGTCTATCATCTATTCATCTTAGATTTTTACATAAAGGATGAAAATACACATCACCTCTTTTTTTCTTCACATCTTCTAACAGTAGAGGAAAGTGGTAACCAGAAAACACATTGAGAAAACTGTTGAAAATACAGAAAATTGGGACAAAACAGCAAGGAATATACAAGATATGTTGACAAATACAGACCACTAAGAGCCACAGGTGACAGACACAGACTACTGAAAAGTCTCCAGAATTAATGTGAGCTACTGATCCTTAGAATTAGGAGATCCAGTCAGTTTCAAAGAGACTATACAGAAGAAGAAGGAAGAGGAGGAGGAGGAGGAGGAGAGAGGAGAGAAACAGATTGAACATTTCTGATCCAAAAGTGAAGCCTGGAATTTCCAAAACTCCAAACCTCCTGAGCACCTCTTGATGTTAGAAATGGAAGATCGCTTTCCTGACCTCGGGTGTCCCTCCAGTTACTGCCTCCCTCTGTTATCCGACAGAGGTCCTTGCAAAAGTCACAGGTACTCGCTATCTCCATCTCTGTCTCCTTTCCAGTTCTCCCTATCTGCATACACTCTCTTTCCTTTTAAAGTTCTTTTGAGATTGGAGACATAATATGTGTGCAGACACATATATAAAATACAAATAAGTGTATAATTTGTTAATAACTGTCAAAAATATTTGTGCAGTTCCAGTTCCCACCCAATTAGTCTAGAAGCCCAGGTGTGTGTCTCTGCTTGACACTAAGTCCTCCTCCTGCGTCCAGGTAGTTAGGGTGGTCATCACCCTGGAGTTTAGTGTAAATAGTTTTCTTTCTTTCTGTCTGTCTGTCTTTCTTTTTTTGTTTTTTGTTTTTTTTTTTTGTTTTTGTTTTTTGAGACAGGGTTTCTCTGTATTGTCTTGGAGGCTGTCCTGGAACCCGCTTTGTAGACCAGGCTGGCCTCGAACTTACAGAGATCCACCTGCCTCTGCCTCCCAAGTGCTGGGATTAAAGGCATGCGCCACCAACGGCCGGCCCTTCCTTCCTTCCTTCCTTCCTTCCTTCCTTCCTTCCTTCCTTCCTTCCTTCTTTCTTTCTTTCTTTCTCACTCTCTCTCTTTCTTCTTCTTTTTTGTTTTTCAAGACAGGGTTTCTCTGTGTAACCTTAGCTGTCCTGGAACTCACTCTGAAGACCATGCTGGCCTTGCACTCACAAAGATCCGCCTGCTTCTGCCTTCCGAGTGCTGGGATTAAAGACCTGTGCCACCACTGCCTGGCTACAAGTGTAGATAGATTCTTAGGCCTACCCCATACTTACTGAATCAGAAACTCTGGGTGAGATCCATCAGTCGTACCAGAAGGTTCTGACATGGATTTACATGGGCAGCTACTTCTATATACTATTCCACTTCATTTTTCCAGGCTAGTGTGGATGGATGTTTGGATTATTTCCGGGTTTTGCTATCATGAACATAACCTCCATAAATATTCAGCTTTTCCAGGTTTAATGTTCATGAGATTTTGGTGTAGGACTTTCAGTCTAATTTATGTCTTTTCAGAAGGGATTGGTAATAGACTGAGTCCAAACAGAAAATAAAGGACACACTCAATCTAAGGAAACCCAAAGGGTTAGTAACAGAGGCAACTCACAATTGCATCCTGCTGAAAGACAATATTCTTGTTGAAATGACCCCCCCCCTTGCCAGGATACAGACATGCTTGGATTGATCCAGGTAAACTGTTGTTCCTTGCTGGTTGTGACATCCAAACCATCTCTAATAACTTAAAGAATCAAAGCACAAACCACAGTTTTCTGTGTTATCAGAATGTTGGTTTCCAATTTGTGATGAGGTAACTGCCAAGATACAAAAGCTGACTTCAGCCTCATGGGGCTCCATTCTGGTTCTGCCTCAATCATTGGACCTGGGAGGCACTGGGACCTGGAAGACATATCTCGAACTTCAGTCTGATGTTCTGGCATGGGACTGTACTTTTTATAAAGGAGTTCACTAAACTGGTGTTGCTTCATGTTCCAATCTGCTGGAGCTCTTTTATCAAAGCATTCACTAGGTGACTGCCAAGGATTCCGGGCTTTGAAGCCTTAGCACACTGTAATTATTGGAAGCAGTTCTTGCCAATAGAGAGACACTGGAATCCAGCGCCACAAAAGAGAAGGAGGGGATGGATAAATTAAATGCTGAGTGTCCCAGTGGTGTAGGAGACCTGGCTGTTTTATCCCATCATCATGCTTGGGATGTGTCAATACATAGAAATGGTCCTCAGAGGGGATTCCTGGTTTTAATTGGAAAAATTTATATTTTGCACTGAAATGGAAGAAAATTATTTTGCAGCATCAAAATTTGACAAAAAAATACAAAAAAGTAATTAGTCTTTTGGAGGGGATAATTTTTACCTTATGAAAGTATTCATTGATCAAAATTTCCCTGAACAGAGGCAAAATGATTGAGCTTAGGGATTTATAGAGCTGGATACTCGCAGTCTTGTTCTGTGTCTTTGTTTGAACATTTATGCATTTATTTAAGGATTAAAAAAAGGTTTATCTTTGTTGTTTGTGTATGAGTGTTTTGCCTACATGTATGTATATGTACCACATGCACGCAGCACTCATGCAGGTCAGAGAAGACATCAAATACCCTGGAAGTGGATTTATAGGAAGTTGTGTGTAGCATGGTTTCTCATTGGCATTTCTTTTGGAACCACCAGCTCCCCAATAATGACCCAGAGACTCATTATTAATTATCAAAGCGTGGGTTTTAGCTTAGGCTTGTTTCCAGTTAACTCATAATTCAAATTAATCTGTTTCTATTGATTTGCATTTTCTATGTGAGTCTTACCTCTCTTCCATTCTACACATCCAACTTGTTCCACATCTCTCTTCTTCTCAGAGTTCCTCTGTCTCCCCAGAAATCCTGCCTATTCTCTCCTGCCTAGCTATTGGCCATTTAGCTCTTTATTAAGCCAATCAGAAGCAGAGACACATCTTTACCGCATACAAAAAGATTATCCCACAACAGTTTTGAGCTGTCATGTGTGTGCTAGGAACTGAACCCAGACCCTTTCCATGAACAAGTGCTTTTAACTGCTGAACCATCTCTCTAGCCACTACTTGTTTATTTGTGTGTGTGTGTGTGTGTGTGTGTGTGTGTGTGTATGTGTGTGTGTGTGTGTGTGCTCATGCATCTATGCCATGACATACAGGTAAAGATCAGATAACAATTTGAGGGATCTATTCTCTCCTCCTACCATGTGTGTAATGTTTAGTCTTCCTGCCAACTGCCTGGGTCATGCCGAGCTGTCTGAGTCCCCAAATAATGCACAAGACACTATATTAATTATGAAGCTGTTGGCCGTTTGCTGTGATTTCTAATCGGCTAGCTCTGGCTTAATTATTAACCCATAATTATTAATATATATTTCTTTAAGGACTTATCTTTCAGAGAACACCAGACTTTCATTTTTTTCTTCTAGGGATCACATGACAACCACTCTCTTCATTACATTCCCCAGAATCCTCCTAGACTCCTATCTTGCTTTTCTATTGGCCAACAGTGCTTTATTGACATATACACAGAAGGACTTCCCCATCATGTGGATCTTGGAATTGAACTCAAATTGTCAGTCTGCAGCAGGGTTCTTTAACCACTGAATCATCTTGGTGGTTCTGGTTTGTTTTTGAGGCAGAGTCTTTTTTATGTAGCCCAGGCTGGCCTCAATCAAAAAAACAGAGTTGAGCTCATTGTATGTTTAGAGAGTCCTCCCTGAACCCATCTAGCTTCTTGGTCCCTATAGTCACAGGATCCTCAGTTAAAATATACCAAAAAGAGTCATGAGGACACCAACGAACATAACTTGTCATCTCAAGACTCAGCTCTGAGGGAACTCCCAGTGATTCTGTCTCAGAGGAAAAACCGTAATTCCATAGTGAAGAAAAGCATGTTACCAGAGGACTAGGGACACCAGAGGACTGCCACCATCACAGACTACTGTGCTGGGTGGTCAGTGGTATTGTAGGAAACACACTGGTGGTCTGAATGAGGATGACCCCACAGGCTCCCAGGCCACTTGGTTCCCAGTTGGTGGTGCTGTTTTGGGAGGTTATGGAATATTTTAGGAGGTGGTACTTTGCTGGAAGTACCTGAGTGGGGGTAGGCTTTGAGGTTCTATAACCTGGTTCTACTTCCTGTTTTGCCGTAACTTCTGGATTGCTGTTAGGCTAGTTTCATGCTTCTGGATTGCTGCTGGGCTAGCCTCCTGTTTTTGGGTTGCTGCTGGACTAGCCTTGTATTTCTAGATTGCTGCTGGGCTATCCTCATGCTTCTGGATTGCTGTTGGGCTAGCCTCATGCTTCTGAGTTGTTGCTGGACTAGCCTCATGTTTCTGGATTGCTGCTGGGCTAGCCTCATGCTTCTGAGTTGTTGCTGGGCTAGCCTTGTATTTCTGGATTGCTGCTGGGCTATCCTCATGCTTCTGGATTGCTGTTGGGCTAGCCTCATGTTTCTGGATTGCTGTTGGGCTAACCTCATGTTTCTGGATTGCTATTGGGCTAGCCTCATGCTATGAATTTGCCTTCCCTGATGGACTATAACCCTTTTGGAACCAAAAATCAAAATAACCTTTTTCTCCCTTCAAGTTGCTTGTGTTGGGTGTTCAAACACAGCAACAGGAAAGAAACCAAGACATTTCTGCTTTCCATTCTCGCTAGCAGTGTAAAGTGCCTAGCAGTGAAGCTCCATGTCCCACAACAGGCCTCAGCCCTTCTTCCCTGAGGCCACTCAGGTCTTCTGAGGCCTTCATGTGTCCGCTTTTCTCTCCCAATTTGCTTTGCTGCCCCACCCCCCATCTGTAGACATCTCAACTGTGGTCTGCCGGCCCTTAACCCTCTTCTCTTCCTGTTGACATCCTTTTCCTGAGAGGAAACCTGGGCTTTTAGTAGCCTTGCGTTGTTCATGGCTCCCCACGGGGCTGTTTTTCAGGATTCCCAAATCACGAGTCTTACTACTGACACTCTACTGGGACACATCAAAAAAGACTCATAACAGCAGGTTTTTCACCAAGGTTCACATTGGGAAGTGGTTCTCCATGGTGAGGTATAGTTGGAGGTGATGCAGTCTTGAGGGTGGGACCTTCACGAATAGACTCATTCTTCTCTCTCTTGCAATCATTATGGCTCTTGTGGGTCCCTGAAGGGTGGGGCTTTATGAAGTGTTCTTGCTCCCCAGGGCCCCTACTGCACACACCTGCTTGCTTGACCCATCTCTACAGTGAACTGAACCAGCACACAGTCTGCTGCCAGCCCCAGGTTTGTAGGCGGCCCCGGTTTCAGAGCTGTGAGTGTGGGGTCCCTGTAATCACCAGAGCTGGCAGAGTAACGATCTGTGTGAGGCAAGAAGGAAATCCATCCAACCCAACTTAGCTGGCGTTGGTTCAAACTTCTAAACTGACACTGAGCAGTTTATTTTAGATATACTTAAGTACAGTACAACTTTAGCAAAAAGTTGCCTGGTAGCAATGATCTCAATCCTATGTGCACAGTAAAGCTTAAGGTGTGACTACATTGAAACTCTCTTGCAAAGCACCGGTGACCTCTTCCATAATGATAGGCTCTATAGCTTAAGGTCCTGGGATCTGGCGTGGTCTCAGTTATACAGACAGCATAGAGGCCATTCTTCTTCAAACCGCCACACCATCCCATTGGTTTCACCTTCAAAATGTAGCCCTAAAGTAGATATTTGGGCTGTGGCTACAGCTCAATGGTAGAGCCCTTGCCTAGCATGCATGATCCTGAGTTTCATCATCAACAACCAAGTGGAACCTTCAAAATAAGAAATGAGGTTCTTTGTTCTGCATCATTAGCCAGCTAATATGGCTTGGGGAAAATGAATATCCACATTTGGGCTGTCTCCATCTCTCTTTCCAATTTTATACCTCCTCTATAGTCTCTTCTGTCTCAGGCTCTACCTCAATGCTCCTTCAGTAGTTTCTTCTAATTCATGTTTTTTTTTTGTTGTTGTTGTTGGTAATGTCTTATTTCATCTATTTAGTCTTTGCTGCAATGATCACATTTTCATTTTTTACTTTTTTTTTTGAGATAGGGTTTCTGTATTGCTTTTCTGGACTCGCTCTGTAGACCAGGTTGGTCTCAGACTCACAGAGATCTGCCTGTCTCTGCCTCCCTAGTACTGGGATTAAAGGTGTGCACCACCAATGCCTGGCACACATTTTCTTTTTCTTTCTTTCTTTTTTTTTTTTTGGTTTTTACGAGACAGGGTTTCTCTGTATTTTTTTGGAGGCTATCGGTCCAGCCTAGCCTCGAACTCACAGAGATCCGCCCGCCTCTGCCTCCCAAGTGCTGGGATTAAAGGCGTGTGCCACCACTGCCCGGCATGGCCCCCATTTTCATTCTTTTTTTCTTTTTTTTTTTTGGTTTTTTGAGGCAGGGTTTCTCTGTATTGTTTTGGGGGCTGTCTTGGAACTTGCTCCGTAGACCAGGGTGGCCTCAAACTCACAAAGATCTGCCTGTCTCTGCCTCCCGAGTGCTGAGATTAAAGGCATGCACCACCAACGCCCGGCTCCACATTTTCATTCTTAAACTCATTTTTTGGTTGTTGTTTTGCTTTGGTTTCTACTTTGGCTCTTCTTCTCGGGCTTGATCTTTAACAATTTCATATGTGTATAAATAGTATGATTACTGTAACCCTACCCTCTCTAATCTCTCTCCCATCTACCCCTCCCATCTTTATACACGTTCCTTTACTACATACATGACTTTTAAAAATACCTACTGAGTTCTAATAGGATCATCTGTGTGACAGTGGGTTTGGAACAATGTTAACCTGCCAGGTAAAATGTGACCATTAGTGCAGCAGTGGTATGGTGGTAACCAATCACTCTTTGCTTACACACGCACACACACACACACACACACACGTGCACATACACAAGCACGCACACACACACAGTTGTTAAATAATGTACCTCCCACTCAAATTCCTCCCCACCCCACGGAACACTGGCTTACTTTTATTTCTTATCTCTTTATCATATGGAGAACATGACCTAAGAGGAGTTCTATCTCTTGGAACTGGCTATTGTCACTTTGAGTCATTTCCTTTTGATCTGCTCAGGCTTCTGTCTGTATTAATAGTCTGTCCCTCTTCACTGCAGAGTTGAATTCCGTGGCATGGACAGTTCACAGTCATCTAACCATTCTTTTTTTTTTAAACCTTCCAGATTTTGGTTATTAGAAACAAAATTGCTAGAAATAGTTGTGCACTTAAAAATATTTTATTTTTAATTATATGTATGTCTGTGTGGGAGCATGTGCACATAAGTGCAGGGCATGTAGAGGTCAGAAGAGGGTGCCAGATGTCCTGAACCTGAAGTTACCAGTGACTGTGAGGTATCCAACCTAGGTCCTGGGACCAAATCCAGATCCTCTGCGATAGCTAAGTCACTCTTAACTGCTGAGCCATTTCCTCAGATCTGTGTGTGTGTGTGTGTGTGTGTGTGTGTGTGTGTGTGTGTGTGTGTGTGTACATGTTGGCTGTGGTCAAGGCCAAAAGGTTCAAACCTGCAGCTGCCAGGTTGCCTGTGTTCTTCATAAGGAAGTTGCCTAGATGCTTGTATAGTAGCTCACATGCTCCCCAGCTATCTCCCCAATTTATCTACATTTCTAATCCCAACATTTGGAATTAGTTGGGCTTTTGGTTTGTGTTGTTTTCATTTTAGCCATATGCATATATGTGCAATGGACTCTCACTATGTCATTAACTTTTGTTTTCTGAATAGTTGTTGTGTTGTCTGGCTTTATGTGTGTGCTTATCTGACATTCTGATTGTCTCTGCTGACATGCCTGCTCACATCTCTTACCTATTTTATAATTGGATTGTTGTTTGCTGTTGAGTTCCATCACTCTTCATCTGTTACAGAAATGGGTCCCACGCAAGGCATGTGGTTTACAAATATGTTCTTTAGTCTGTAGCCTGCCTTTTCATCCCCACCACCATTTTTAATGTTTTACTTCTATCTATGTATATATGTATCTATCTATGTATCTATGTATCTATGTATCTATCTATGTATCTATGTATCTATGTATCTATCTATCTATCTATTTATCTATCTATCTATGTATTTCTGAGACAGGGCCTCACTATGTATCCCTGGTTTATGTAGACCAGATTGGTTTCATATGCAAAGAGATCCACCTGCCTCTGCCAGCCAAGTGCTAGGATAATGGTGTGCACCACCACCTAGCATATTCTCTCTCAAAGCACAACTTTCCAATTGTGATGGGTCAAATGTCTCATTTCTCTTCTTTTCTAATGTTAATTTATTTTTTATTTTGTGTACTGTTGGGCCCCAGCCCCCAGGGGGTCTCTGTGAGTTGCTGGAGAGCCAACAGGTGTATCCTGTTTTCTAGTCCTGGCTTACTGCCCTGGTCTTGCCCCACTGACATCAGCATCTAGCACAAGGAAAACATGATCTCTTCCATTGGGGTTTTTCCACTGTGCTGTAAGCCTGTATTTAAGGCTGCTCCCTCTCTACAATATAGAAGAGACCTCTTAGCAGAAAAGACTGGACGTCTTGTCTTTCAGTTCAATCTCCAGGCTTCTGCTGAATGTATTAGACTTGCTTGTGGCATGCACGTTGGTGTTTTGCCATGAGTGTTGGGACCCTTGGAACTGTAGTTACAGACAGTTATGAGCTACCATGTGGGTGCTGGGAATTGAACCCAGGTCCTCTGGAAAAACAGTCTGTGTTCTTAACCAATGAATCATATCTCCAGTCCCTCATTTCTCTTCTTATGGATTGTGTTTTTGGTGTCAACTATAAGAATTGTCTAGCTGCATATCCTAAGGATTCATCCCACATATAGTTTGTTCTGTGTACATAATTTTATAGAGTTAAATTTAGGACTGTGACTCATTTTGAAGGCTTTTTTTTGAGATGGGAACTTAGATCAAGGTTGTTCTTATTTTTAATCTATGATGCCCAGCTGTTCCAGCATCACAGATTGAGACGATTACCTTCTGCTGAACAGCTTTTTTTTTTTTTTTTAGAAGTTGGTGAAAAAGTAAAATCACTGCTGGTTCAGTGAGATGGCTCACCATTTCCACCAAACCTGACGACCCGAGTTTGATCTCTGGAATCCACATGGAGGAACCAGATAGCTGCCTCCCACAGACCATCCTCTGACCTCCACACCCCACCACCACACACCAATAATGTGAAGCCTTTTTTAAAGAACCAGTTGGACATATGTGTGTGGGTCTATTCCCGGTTCCTCTGTTCTGTCTTGTTAACCTCCGAGTCTCCGCCTCCACTCGTAGAACGTGTGTCTCAACTCGTGCAGCTGTATAAGGCTGGAAATAGGATAGACTGTAATGCCCTGTTTTATTTTTCAACACAGTGTCAGCTCTCCCAGTCCTTTTGTTCTCTTCGTATCCTTTAGGGTGAGCTTCGCTGTCTGCAGCATTTCAGCCGGACTCCAAAGCCTGCAGCTAGCCTCCCGGGAGGAATGCGTGCCTTTACCAGGCTGCTGCTTCCCAGGGATTCACAGCTTAAACAGTTAAGAGGGAAGCAGAGAGAGCAAACCGGGAATGGCGTGGCAGCCCATCTCTTCCTTCCTTTAATTCATTTAGTTTTCTTTCATCTTCACGGTTGGATTTTACACAAATATTCTACGCACATTTTGTTTGATTTATACCAGGTAGTTTTTTTTTTTGACTGATTATCAATGATACTCAGCATTTAAAAATTTTCTCCATGTGTTCAGCATATTCTAGTAAAATTTATTTTGATATTTTTCGGTTGCTTTCTTTTTTGTCTTTTAGTGAAGCAATCAGTGAGTTTCATTTGGGGTTACTGACAGGAGCATGGGTGAGGGGTTATCTACAGCAACTTACCAGTGTCTACTCCACTGAAGAGTATGTCTCTCTGTGTGGTGGTCCTGTTCATGCAGACTTGGGAGGTGTGGCCTTGCCGGAGGAAGCATGTCACTGGGGTGGGCTTTGAGGTTTCAGACATTCTTGCCATTCCTCTCTGCTTCTTGCTGTGTAGGATGTGAGCCCGCAGCTCCTGCTCCAGCTGCCACACCTGCCACCTGCTGCCATGCTGTCCCCATCACTGTGGGCTCTAATCTTCTGGAACCTTAAGCCACACAGACTCTTCTGTAAGTTGCCTTGGTCGTGGTGTTTTATTACAAAAACAGAAAATTATCTAAAACAAGTAGCCGAACAAGACCAGCCATGATTCAGTGGGCTCAGTTTCCTCCATCAAGGTAGGATCTACCAACAACAGTTGCTGAGGAAAGAGAATACTTAGGAGGTGTGGCCTTGCTGGAGGAAGTATGCCACTAGGGGGTGGGCTTTCAACTTGAAAAGCCATTCGCCATTCCCAGTCCACTCTCTGCTTCCTGCTTATGGGTTAAGATGTGAGCTCTCAGCTTCTGTTCCAAACGCCATGCTGCACTGTGATGGCCTTGGGCTCTTATCCCCTAGAACTGTAAGAAACACTTTCTTCTATGAGTTGCTTTGGTCGTAGTGTTTTATTACAGCAACAGAAAAGTGACTAGGAATCTTTAGGTTCCATTTCCTGACTCATTGCACCAGCTAAACTTGTCAGCACCGTGCTGAACACAAATGCTGACTTCACTGCCTGCCCAGCTGTAGGATGAAAGTGCTCTCTCCTCAGCCACTACCCCAGCAGTTCTTGGTTGTACGCTGCACTTGCTTCTTTTAAATGGTATTTCTTGTCAATGTGTGCGGAAGTCGTTAACACGGTATAATCCTGTAGAGGTGACTCCCTCCTTCTGGGATGGGGCTCAGGTCACCAGGCTTGTGTGGCAAGTGCGTTTACACAATAAGCCATCTCACCCACCCTGTGGTTATTTCAGATCCAGTCGAGGAAGGTCTCCTCTGTCCCGAACTTCTGTGAGTTTTTATGTGAATGGTCATTGTTTGTTTTAATAATACAATTGACATACAATAAAAAAATATCGATTTAGTTTTTCAGTCTATTCTCTGTGTTGTACAGTTCATCAATACTAACTGCCGAATGTTTTCGTCACTCTACACCCCAAGGAAATCCTGTATTCAGCTGTTCCTCATCACTCTTCATCCCCCCTTCTCCCCAGACCTTGGCATGGACCACTCTTCTTTTTGTATTCAAGAATTGCCTTTTCTGGATGTTCCCACTCCATGTGGATTACGAACCTGACATCTTTGATTTAGCACAGTGTTTTCAAGGTTTGTCCACATTGTAGCACAAACCAGCATTCTTCTCCTGTAACTGATTTTTAGGTTATGCTTTCCATTCACCATAGATGGACATGTTCTCTTCTTTTGGGAATGATGCTTGCTTTTGGGAATTTCTGTACCCTTGTCCTAGTTAGCTTTAATTGTCAACTTGACACAACCTAAAGTCCTCTGAAAGGAAGGCCCTCATTGAGGGGTTGCCTGGATCAGAATGGCTTATGGGCCTGACTGTGGAGAGTTGTCTCCATTACCAATTGATCCAGAAGGGCTCAGCCCACCGTGGGTAGCACCATTCCCTGGGCATGTGGTCCTGGCCTAGATAAGAGATCTAGCTAAGCACAAGCCTTGGCATGAGCCAGCAAGCATCATTCACCCATTGTTTCTGCTTCAAGTTCCTGCCATGACCTTCTCAATGATGGACGGTGACCTGGAAGTGTAAGCCAACAGACCTTTCCCTCCCCAACTTGCTTTTGATCATAGTGTTTTATCACAGCACAGAACGAAACCAGAGCTTCCACCATGTGAGGCCCAGGCACTGACTCAGGCTGTCAGGGTTGCTGGTAAGCGCCTTCACCTGGTTTTCCACGGCTGCCTGATCCTGATGCGTTATGCCCTTCCCCTGTTCTCTTTATAAATATTATTCACTCATTGTTCTTATCATATACCCACACATGCTCAGTTTAAAGTCTCTTCATTGTTCCAACTATTTAATTTCATCTGGAGTTAATTCATTTTTTGATTATTGATTTTGTTGCCATCAAGCATAGTTCTGGATGTTTCAGGCTTTGAGTTTTCTCATTTGTGCATAAAAATCTCTCCCTTCTCTCTCACCCTCCCTCCCTCCCTCCTTCCCTCCTCCCTCCCTCCCTCCCTCTTTCCAGCACCTAGCATGTCATGTTTGAGGCCTGGTCTGTAGTTAAGAACATGATTTTGACTTAGAGGTTATGAGCCTCAGAATCTCACCCTTGTGTGGGCTGTTCATCCACCCCAGTGACATGGGCTCAGGGTTTGGTGCCTGTGTGGTTCAAGGGCCACACTTTCACACATGCTGACACCCCCGCCCCTATGAAATAACAGATGAATTTCTTCTTTCCAAGTGACTTGTTTCTCTTCTCATCCCTGGCTTCAAAAAGCAGCCTGGTCCTGTTCCACCCTTGAGTCCCTACTACAGGAGAGGACTCAGAATTCAGCAGGCCATGTCTGCAGCCCACAGGGAGGCTGGTCTTGTCCATGGTGTCCATGGGCCCAGTCACATGGTCCGCTGTTTCCTCCTGTGTTCACAGAAGAGACTGGGCTTCAGATCTAGAGTCACAGCAGCATCAGGACCCGAATTGAACCCAAGTCCTCTTCCTCTGCTTTTCTGATTTTTAGATTTCTTTTAGTTTTGGTGGTTGGAGCTGGAACTCGGCTGGCAGAGTGATTGCCCAACTTGGCAGAGTGCATGCCTAACATGCATGAGGCACTGGGCTTGCTCTCCATTGCAAAAGAATCAGGTATGCGTTGGGGAGGTGGGGGGGCTGGAGGACCAGAAGTTCAAGGCATCCTGCATGAAATTCCAAGTCAGCCTGCATTTTCATTTTACTCCAGTTTTCTGAACTACAACTTTTATTTGCCTCTTTGAAATGAGGCAAAGTATAAGCAGATGTCAGGCTTTATCATATCCAAAATTAGGGTGTTTAAGGTTACTGCAAGCCAACTGGCGGGGGGGCATGTTTATTTCAGTGGGTCTCTAAAACTCCCTTCCAAGGGCAAGCTGGGCCCTAGGCCTCTTCCTGGGAGAGAGGAAGACAGCCGGCAGCCAAAGACCTTAAAATCTTTGTACCCTGAGGACAGCTAGAAGGCAAACTGAGTCCAACAGAAGTTACGATTGTTTATCCCATGGCACGAGAATGCTTGTGGTGGGAGTGGGAACCAGGACGCTCATCGACTGCAACCGGGAATTCCAGGAAAGTGCTCTTCCCCAGTTATGCCTTCCCGGCCCCCACTGATGGCTGTTCCCTTGGCCTGCTCTCAGCCAGGCTACTCCAGCCACAGCCACCCAGGATGCTGTGAGCACTGATGCTTTCTAATTGTTCTTTTACTTTTCCTTGCTACATGCTTAATAAATTTGCTCATCTGAAACCGAAGAGTGGGGCTATTGTGAATCATTCTTGGAACCTAATGACATACCTTCTTTCTGAGGCACTGGGATGTCAACTTTTCTTTTGTCCTGTTTACAGAGCATTCAGTCTATAGCTCAGGCTTATTACTAATTAGCTTTCACAACTTAAGTGAGCCCATTTCTATTCATCTACATTTTGCCACGTGGCTTCATGGCTTTACCTGCTCTCTAGCATGTCTTGTTCCTCTGGTGGCTGGCTCGAATCTCTCTCCTGGACTCTGCCCTTCCTTAGTTTGGTTTTCCCGCCTAACCTTATCCTGCCCTGCTATTGGTCAGTCAGCTTCTTTATTAGACCAATCAGAGCAAAATTTACACAGTGTACAGGACTGTTCCACAGCACTGGGGAACCTCAGGTCTAATATTGTCAACCACAGCTGAACTACAGCAGGCCTCTTAGTAGCCAACAGCACCCAGGGACCTAGGGAGGTGCCACTGTGAATCTGGGGCTGACTCACAAGGGGATGTAATGAGGGAACTGAAAGGTTTTCTTTTCCCCTAAGATTTAGCTCAGTGGTGGCATGCTTGCAGGCATGAGGTCCCGGGTTTGATCTCTAGCACCACTCATGGCTGTGGCACTCAGAGCCAGTAATCCCAGCACACTACAGGTGGCAACAGGAAGATGAGAAGGCCACAGTCATCCTCAGTTACATCGTGGGTTCAAAGCCAGCCTGGGCAACATACGACCCTGATTCATAAAAGGGAGGGAAAGCAAAACATCCAGTGTGGTGGTGAACTCCCGTAATCCGGCAATGGGTAGGTGGAGGCAGGTGCAACTCAAGGTTATCCTGGATACTTCCTGAGTTCCAAACCAGTCTGGCTTACAGAATACTGGCTCAAAAAACTAAAATAAAAAATACTTTTCTTTTTTTGTCAAGATTCACTACTATGACCATGTGGTTCATGCTAATTGCATTCAAGTTAACAGTAAGAAAAGCCAACCTCACTTAAAAAAAAAAAAAAAAGACACCGCCACTGAGAGGCTCAGGATGCTGTCTTAGGAAGAATCAGAAAGAATCTAAGCTTTCCAAGAGAGAATCAAATGGCAGAACCCACGCTCCTCGCTGATAGGCTGCTGAGAAAGGCGCATGGCCCGGGGGGCGGGGCTGCGTCACTTCCGGAAGGCAGGTCTCTAGCGGACGGCGCTCCGGGAGCGGGCGGTCTCCATGGCAACCAGCAGGCCCCGACCCAGTTGCCTGGTTTTCTGCTGCTGTCTCGCCGTCCGCGCCCGCACAAAGACCGCGCGGTGACCGCGCAGTGCCACGACCCCACCACTCCAGCCCCGCGGGAACCGCAGCCGCCGCCGCCGCCGCCCGGGAAGCAGTTCCGGCGGGCACCGTGACGCACAGGTCGGGCGCGGCCCCGACCCGCGGGCCATCTTGGCAGCGAAGGGAGCGGCGGAGCGACAGGTACACGTACCGCCTGGCGGGGACCAGCCCAGGTGCGGCTGTCTTTGTTCTCTCGCAGGTAGTCGCGTGGCACCCGCGGGCAGCGCCTTGACCCGCAGCCCGAGCTCCGGCAGGTGCATTCCGCCCAGTCTGGGCAGCGCAGCTCTGCGCATCCCGTGAGGCCTGGGCAAGTCCAGCCTATGCATCCTGCGAGGCCTGGAAAGATCCAACCCCGCTCATCCCGGAAGACCTGGGTTGGTCTTGCTCACTCATGTTGCAAGGCCTGGGTAGGTCCAGCTTGTGCATCCTGCGAGGGTTGAGCAGGTCCAGCTCGAACATCCTCCAAGGCCTGGTCAGGTCCAGCCAGCGCCCCACACTCTGACCCTGCAAAGCCTGCAGAAAGGAGCTGTGCCCAGTGCAGGACCAGCATCCCCAGGCGTGCCCTCCCAGATTCTGCCTGGGCGCACCTGCTTCGGCACCCAAGGCCTTTTGCTCTGGTTCTCCAGCTCGCTGTGACTTGCCTTTGGCCAGTATGGTCCAACCTCAGACCACCAAAACCGAAAGCTCAGCCTCTGCTCCTGGTGCCAGCGCACAGATGGATGATGTGGTTGACACCCTGACCTCCCTGCGCCTCACCAACTCTGCTCTAAGGCGTGAGGCCTCCACACTGAGGGCCGAGAAGGCCAACCTCACCAACATGCTGGAGAGCGTGATGGCCGAGCTTACCCTGTTGCGCACTAGGGCACGCATCCCCGGCGCTCTGCAGATCACTCCACCTATCTCTGCCATCACCTCCAACGGGACCCGACCCATGACCACGCCACCCACGTCACTGCCTGAACCCTTCTCCGGAGACCCCGGCCAGCTGGCGGGGTTCCTGATGCAGATGGACAGGTTCATGATCTTTCAAGCCTCCCGCTTCCCGGGTGAAGCAGAGAGAGTTGCCTTCCTGGTGTCCCGACTGACTGGGGAAGCGGAGAGGTGGGCCATCCCTCACATGCAGCCTGACAGCCCTTTGCGCAACAACTACCAGGGGTTTCTGGCTGAGTTGCGCAGAACCTACAAATCCCCGCTGAGGCACTCAAGGCGTGCACAAATCCGGAAGACTTCGGCATCCAATAGGGCTGTGCGGGAGAGGCAGATGTTATGCCGCCAGCTGGCCACAGCTAGCACAGGACCCTGTCCGGTGCATCCAGCCTCCAATGGGACCAGTCCGGCCCCAGCCTTGCCTACTCGCAGCCGGAACCGTTAGGGACCTGTAGCCTCCCAGGTAGCTAGACTGTTGCTGAGAAGAATTGTCAATATGGTAGCATTGTCCTGTTTGCAGACACCTTTCACACCTTTCCTGGTCTATGGGAGGCCATCCCGCCATCCTCACTGGTCATCCACCCTGCTGTGCGGTTTTTTTGTTTTTGTTTTTGTTTTTTGCTAGCTTTACCTGCAACTCAGTGCATGCTCCCCTCTCTGTCGCTGGCAATCCAAGCTTCTGTAGTAATCACAACACAACGCTTTGGACATGTGCCTGCCTAAGCATCATTTAGGCTGACCACCTCTGTGGGCTCGCCTAGTAGACATTCAGCTTCTGTGTACTCTATAAGCACCCTGGTGGTTCCCTTCCTGGTCACTCTGGTCTTGCTGATGAGTTCTGAATAGAAAGAAGCCAACTTGGCCCTGTAGGTGGCTGATGTGTACCTAAACCAGTCTGCCTACATCTGGTCATTTGGGAAGGTAGTCACTCTGCATTCCAGGGATCCTTTCCCTTATGAGGGAGCCTGCATTTCAGCATACCCCACTGCTGTTGCTGGGAAGGCCTGGTCCTTCATAGACATTCCTGCCCCTCCCATCCACAGGAGACTTGTTCACACCCGTCACCGTCAGTGTTCTGGAAGGCATCAGGGAAATCTAGCATTCGTCTGTGGAGTTAATTGTGGACACAGGACCCTGGGCAGTTCCATCAGGCTTCCACAGGCAACAGATTCCTGATGTCCATGCATCAGCTATAGCAGACTCAGCCTGAGGGGGACCCTGAAGGCCCCATTTGCTGCCGGGATTTTTGTTGAGAGGCTCATAGTCGTCTGTCTGCTCGTGCCTGCCCACGTGGCTCTATCGTGGGCCTTGTCTAGCCACAGACTCTTCCACCCAGGGAAAGTGGCTTTCACTTGGCCTATTATCCACCCACACCATCTCTAAGGGTCCAAGGAACCCACGTGACATATACCCTCTCTGTGCCTGGGCCTGATGGCTAACCTTTGTCCAAGAACAAAAGACTGGCTGGGGGCCAGCCCCTGTGGAAGACATGGAGCACCTTCAGTAGGGGGTGTTGGCCTCTTGCTGAAGAAATGTCGAAGAGCAGCCAAGCAGCTTTGGTCCTCATGTGGACACACATTCCCATTCTGAGGAGCAAGGTGTTGACCTCTTTGAAGAAGGATGCCTGGAGATCATACTCAGAGTCAGCCAAGCCCCTGGACAGTGACATCTGTCACATTTCAATGCCAAATTAACTGTGTTTACATGCCCACTTGGCCCCTTGGGGGAGACGGGTGCCTCTCCTGGGTTTTTCTGCCCTCCTCTGCATGGTCTTGGCTTGACCACAAAAAATCGCCTCTGCACCCACCCAAATACACCTCTCCCCTCTCGGGAGTTCAGAGGCGGGGCCGGGAATCTGGCCTCTTTCAGAGACTTCCTCTGTCCTTGGGAAGAGTGACTGATTCCAAAGCAGCCACCCTTGTAAGGCCAGGAGTCTTCATTCAGTGCTCGCTGGGCTTGCAGCCCACAGCCACCTGCTTCTCGTTAACTCTATTAACCCAGCAGTCTTGCTGAACAGTTTAGACCGAGGCACCCTGCTGGCACCATGGTGCTTCCTAAGCAGGCAGAAGACTCCCCGACGGTCCCATTGAGAATGCTCACTGGTTCCCAACAGCTGAGTCTCAGGATCTTCCAGTAGACGGGACCCCAGGTGAAGCCACAGCTTCACCAGAAAAGGTTTCTTTGTGGCCTTCTCAACCAGGATTAGAGACCCATTGGGAGGCATGTCACCTGCCCTGGCTCCTTGGACCAATGGGTGATGTATTTGTGTTAGGTTCTGCTTCAGAGTCCTCAGCTGGTGCTGGAGCCAGAGCCATGCTGGCCAGATGTCTCCTGATATGGCTTTACTATCTCCTTTCACCATCTGGGTCCACGCTGCTGCTCTGGTGGCATTGGCTTGGTGGTTTTTTTGTTTATTTGTTTGTTTTGTTTTTCTTGGTGTTTGTGTTTGTGGAAATGGGGCAGTGCTGCCCTGTATTTAGAACCATCTCGATAGCTCTGTGGCTTGGAGCCTGGAGCACATGAGAGAGGGTTGAGGCTTGCCCTCCACGTAGGATCTGGAAGAACCACTTTGGATCTGTTGCTAAGGAACCCCATGGTGGTCCTAGTAGGGGGCATGGTTAGTCCCCAGCCAAAATGACAAGATGCAAGGCCCGTGCAGCTCCAGAGGGAGGCTGTGGTAACTGGGCATCAAGCTGAGGAAGAGGGGGAGGGGAAGCTTTGTACATATCTTAAGGTTATAGTTTCTTGAGCTCAGAAGAGCACTGGGAGAGGGGGATGGAGGAGTTGTGAATGAAGGAGTGTGGCCTTTCAGCATGGACTGTTGCGGCAATACTGTGCCTGCTCCCCAGACTCTGTGATACCCATCTGGTCACCAGGCTTTACTGTATTCAGAATCTAACTGACAGTGCGACCTGGCATGAGGGTGACTCCCCAGCCTGGTGTATAATGTGACCTTGGGATTATCTTCATGTCCCAAAGCATTTAGTGGCTTTGAGGAAATAGCAAAGACCCATCTCCTTGACCCCAGCTGAGTATATGACAGGTGTGACTGCTGTGTGGTAGTACATTTGGGCTGGCTGAGATAGGTCCTATTGATGCAGAGGACAGCCACTGCTGGATGAGCGTGCCCCCAGTATCAGCCTGCAGGGGAGTGGATGGAGGTGGGGAAGCTTTCGTGGGCTGAGGGTAACTTAGGAAGCAAGCCTGGGGCGTGGCTGGAGCACACTGGGGACAGGGTGTTAGGTGGCAGGGGCTCTCAAGTGTCCTGCGTGTGATAAGTCGGTTGCCCTTTGCTCTGGAGGGTTCTGTCAGGAGATTTGCTTGGACATCACGGCCTGAGGCTTGAGGTAGGAAGTGAGAACTGGAGGTTGGGCCAGTGGGCAAGCTTCCCAGTGTTGGGGAGGTCCTCGCCTTTAACATCTCTTTAGGACCTCAAGTTGGACTTGGTGGCGGCTGGTCTACCACAGAAGGTAGAGCTAAAGAGAGGAGTCCCCATTCAGTGCCACCAACAGCTGGACCAGAGCTTCCCATTCTCCAGGGCAGCACGCATCAGGTAGGGGACCAGGGAGAGGAAAGAAAATGGTCACATTCAGGGTTTTGGTGTTTCTTTCCTGTCTCTGGCCCCATCTTTCTTGCGCCATGGTGCTGTCAGTGGACCCTCACCGTGTGCGTATGACACAGCTGTTCCCATGTGCCACCAACCTTATTCTGAATGGCTATGAACCCTTCCCTCAGGCCGAGGGACAGGGCTGTGTTAGAAATTGATGGTGTGTCAGGTTTTCCTCTTAGGACCAAGTTACTCCCTAGGGGTAGACTCTCAAAGGTGGGATTGTTGGATTAACGAATATGGGGCCCTTGAAACTTTCATTACCTACTGACAAAACAGTTTCCAGAAATTTCTGTGTCCATTACACTGCCACCAGCAAGGGTAAGTGTCTCTGATTCAGGGTCTTCTGCCAGGACTGAGAATTTTCTGACTTGGAGAAGGACAGCAGCGTCATGCTTCAGTTGCATCTTTCGATTCTAGGACGTTGAGCACCTTTTTACCCCAAGTGATTGCATTTCCTCTTTTGCAGACTGCCGATGTCCTTTGCTCCACTGATGGGCCTGACCAGTTTGTAAGAGCTCCGTATGCAATTAAAGATACTAAGTGTTGTGTGTCGTATCTGCTATAAGTGTTTCTGGGGTTTGCTGTGGGTGTGATTGAAGCTGCATGTGGGCAAGCAATGCCTGGCTCTGCCAGGCTGCGCAGGGCAAGAGGGATGCTGGAGCACAGCAGCGCCTTGGGAGAAACTATGAAATCCTTTACACAAATGGACACTAGGCCTGGGGGCCCAGGTGTGGTAGAAGGGTCTCTGTCACAGTGTTTATGCCCCACATAGTTCTGACATTTTGTGGGAGAGGTGGTTCTGCCAGCTGTATCCCCGGTGTCTAGTCCAGAACATGACCTATACATGACAGGAGCCATCATAGAGCAGGCAGCCATGTACTCAGATTGTCTCTCCGGTCCCAGGATCCCTTGGCACATGTAGGCTTTGTCATCACATGCCATGTCACAGTTTTCAAATGGCATTTAAGCCATGAAAAGAAATGGAGGACATGTAAGCTTGAGTACTATATTTTAATGAAAACTTATCTTTTCTGAGCATAATATTTCTAAACAAAATAATGGCCTGTTTCCATCTTGGTGGGTTTCCATGAGGTAGCGGGAGGCTCAGACTGCTGCTGTTCTTAGTCTTTGTGACACTGTTGTGAACGTCTGAGGAAATCCACTGCATGCTGATGAGATGGAGGAAGTCACACAGTGTCTTGCAAACGGAGTGGCCTTGTAGTGCAGGCACCACTGGGCCAGGAAGGACTAAGAGCAGGCAGTCCTGACCCATTCTGTGAAGCTTCTGGGATGACTCTCAGTGCTTTGAATCTTGGGTCTTTCCCCCACTTAATAAACAGCCATTTCTGGGATTCATTTGGTATGTCTTGTGGATGTGTCTCCACACTAACACCGTACAGCAGCCCTTCCCTGGAGTGTGCTTTTCTCCAGCGGAGCCCAGCCTGCCCCATGGACTGCTCTGTTCTGGCCCTTGCATGTCTGTTTGTACTGAGATCTGGTAAGGTTCCCACTTTACTCATTCCTATCTCTGACCACTAAAACAACTTCTAAGGTTTCTCTTAATAACCCTGTGGCAGGTACCATTGCTCTGAAGGTGGCTAGTGGAGTTGGGCAGCTGTAGAACCTGTCATCAGAGGTTCTAGCCCGCAGCAGTCCTCATGTTGCTACCATGTGTGGGTGTCTCTGATATGTAAGAATCTGTCCCAGCTAGCTGTCCTCTGTTATGCACAGGTTCAGAGTACTTAGTGGCTTCCTAGATGTCCCCAGGAGATTTTCAAGGGCCTACCATCCCCTTTGACAGGACAGTAGAGGGTTGGAGGTGTGGGCTCCACCCATCACTCTGGCCCAGGTCAAAGCTGGCAGCCATCAATGGGGACCTGGGCCAACATGCCAGTGACCAGGTGCCTCCTTTGCTTGGCCTAGGGAACTCAGGTGGTTTTGATTACTCTATTGTCTGCCCACATTCTCCCAAAGCAAAGTGGAAATGGTGTCATCCCACCTATCTTTACCCCATACCTGACATTAACCAGTTGTGAGGCCAGCCTAGGACCTTTCCTGCCTCTCAGGCCTGGACAGCCCACCTTGCTTTTCATTCGAATAACACTTGACACAGATTTAAGGTTACTGTTAGAACTCCCCCTGGCCTGGTTAGGGTTTTCCTGGTTGCCCCTCCCCCAGCCTCTCATCTGTCAAATATTTTATGTTTCCACTGAACTTGAGTCTTTTCCACCAAATGGTGCATCTCCCGGGCAGAGGCTCTGCCAACAGCATCCCCAGTGCCTGGTTAGCTCAAGGCAGCTGTGATCATACAGCAGACGAAGATACGGTGACGGTCCTGGTCACATGGCCCATGCCAGAGCAGCTGTCTGCTTTGCACTCTGGGGAAGCCCACGTACCCCACACCCAGTCTGCCCCACTTTACAAGGTGGGATCATCCGTCCACATGCCTCTTGGCCCACTTAGTAGGCAAGGAGAACTGACCTTGGGGAGGACAGGACATCGTCTTTGAGAATTACCTAACAATAGACATTTCATTCCCTGTTCTGGCTGCATGGTTTAAACATTCACATTCCTTGGCAATGTTTGCAGTTTCTTTAATCACAAGCCACACTGTCACAACAACCCTAGTAGCTAGTTTTCCTGGGAACACTTTCTTGTCAACAGGGCCTTGTTCTCAGGCTCAACAGCCCCTTTCTCTGCTTAATAAGGGCCATTGCTAGTACACAGGAGAGAGGGGAAGGGTTGCAGTCTCTCTGAACACATGGGGGGCAGTTTCTCAGTCCATCCACTGAAGGTAGAGTTTCCAGTTTGAGGTGGCCAGCATTCCCTAGACAGCAGGAGCCTCTTTTTCCAAACAGTCTCCTCAGTAGAGGTCAGTCTGTTATTTTTTATTTTTGTTTGTTTTTGCGGGTTGGTTTTCACATTTTATTGAGGGGGGGTGCAACAGGGAAGGGGACCCCTTCCATCAGGAGTATTCATGGATTCTTCAGCCTTTCCAGGCTTGGACCCTGAGCGTCCTGGGGGTGACTGGGCACAATGGCCTATGCCCATTATCTCACACAGACACTGGGGAGTTGTACAGCGTGGCCTGGTTGATCATGGCAGCATACTTGATGTAGGGGCTGACTATGGAAATAATTGTAGCAAGGCCCCAGACAGAGAATACCACCAGTACCCACTCCTTTGCCCAGGCATTCTTGAGGAAGGCAGAGAGTCTCCTGGCCATCTCGATCTTGTCCAGTGTGTTATTTTTTTTAAATACTGCCATCTGCAGTAAAATGAAAGCACGTCCTCAGATTCAAATGTTGAAATCTGCACCCTGATGTCATAATGTTGAGAAATGTTTGTTGTTCAGGCCACAGTCTGTGATACTGTGATGGCTTGAGAGAGGCTAGTCATCGTGGCTCAAGTATTTGAACTCTTGGGCTCCAGTGGATTGAGCTGTTTGGGAAGTTATGGGACCCTGGGGGGTGCAGCCTTGCTGGAGGAAGTGCATCAGTGGGGTGGGCTTTGAGGGCTCAGAGCCTCTTCCCCTTCCGATTTGCTCTCTGCTTCCTGCTTGTGGATAGAGATTGATCTCCAGCTTCCTGTTCCAGCTACCTGCTCTCTCCCTGTCCATGATGACCTCTCCTCTGGAACTCTAGCTAAACTCTTCCTAAGTTGCTTTTGGTCATGGTGTTTTAGGCCTGTCCTCTGGAACTCTAGCTAAACTCTTCCTAAGTTGTTTTTGGTCATGGTGTTTTATCCCAGCCACAGAAAAGAGACTAATACAGTCACCTTATCAAACACACCTGAGCTAGAGTCTGCCACACTGAAATCTCAACATACTGGCAATTTCTAAACCTGACTCTGGGTTTTTTTTTTATATAGGTTCACATCTCTTGAGATAGTGGTGTTTCTATTATGGCCATGCTGGTTAGTTTTATATCAACTGGACACAAGCTAAAGCCATCTGAGAGGAGGGAATGTCAGTTAAGAAAATGCCTCTGTAAGATCAGGTTGTAGGCAGGCCTATAGAGCATGTTCTTAATTAGTGATTGATGGGGGGGTGAGCCCATTATGGGTGGTGCCATTCCTGGGCTAGTAGTCCTGGGTTCTATAAGAAAGCAGGCAGAGCAAACCATAAGGAGCAAGCCAGTAAGCAGCACTCCTCCATAGCCTCTGCATCAGCTCCTGCCTCCAGGTTCCTGCCCTGTCTGAGTTCCTGACCTGACTTCCTCTGATGATGAACAGTGACGTGGAAGCGTAAGCCAAATAAACCCATTCCTTCCCAACTTGCATTTTGGTTCTGTTGCTTCATCGCAGCAACAATGACCCTAAGTGAAACAATGGCAACATCTTGTAATGGGTTTTTCTCTCCTTACTGCACCGGCATGAGCCTGGGGTGTCCTCTCGTGTGCTTGCCATCCTCCCACGGACACAGATGTCTCTCAAGGCCACCTGTCACTGTAGTGCATAGTGCCATGGTGCAAAGTACCCCCGAGAAGGGAACAGAGTGTTTCTGGTTCCTTCCTGGTTTCTGTTGACTCTCTACTTTCCATTTTTCAGAATGTCTGCTGCCCCGAGGAAGGCACTTAAGTCTAGGGACCACCATACTGCAGAAAATTCCAAAGCAGGGCACACAGGAAAGCAAGTGTCAGAGCACAGGGGTGGGACAGTATAAGGAGCCTATAGGCCTGGGAGGCCAAGGTACACTTGGATGTCCTGTTTATATAACAGCAGGGAAAGTCACACTCTGTCCCTGACAGGAATCCTTGCTGCTCTCTCCCCTCTTCCGAGCAGATCCCCCCTTCAGGGTGAATGTGGCCTTGGATGACAAAGCGCAGGCTAGCATCAGACCCCGGCCCCACCAGGCCCCAGAGCCCCAGAGCCTGGGTTGCATTTAAGTTGATCATAAACAGGCATTAAATGCTAAGAGACCACTCTAAAGACAAAAGTAACAGGAGATCCGTAGAGTTGGGAGGAGACAGAAACCATGGACTCCATTTGGACTAAGTTTCCTTGTATATGTTCCTATCGAATTGAGCTTCCTCAATAAACCAGCTGCGAATAATTCACTTGGTAGCTCAAGGAGCTGTGGGCTCCTGACTGGGAAAAGGCAGAGGAAACGGTGTGTGGAGGTGGTGTTCACAGGGAGGAGGGAGATTCGGGGCAGGGAAGCATCGTCGCACAGTGGCGACATGCTTGTTTGCCGTGCCAGCTGCCCAGAGTATTTGGAAGGAACTTCAGGGTCTCAGCGAGAGAAATGGTTCCAGGAACACACATGTGCCAAGCTCCTGCTGAACCTGGCATTGTTTTAAAAGCTGCAGTGAGCAGTGCCCGGCCAGTTCTGGGTCTCACACAGTCCTTTCTGGAGCAGGTCTGGGCACCGATGTGTGAGGGAAGAGGGTGCAGAGTGGAAGCAGTAGGTTTCAGACCTGGCCTGGAGCTCTGGCACCAGCCCAGAGACCTGTGCAGCTGCTGGGGCTGTAGCTGTGAACTTGGGATATAGCCCCATTAGGAAAAGTTTTCAAGGCAATCTAGCTTTAAAATCAGTAGTGACTTAGGCACAAGCAAATACTTTTTTAGCTTAGGGAAATTTAAAAGTGTTTTGAAGATTTATTTCATTTTTATTTTATGAATGTTGAGTGTATACCTGTGTATTTATGTGTACCACATGCATGCAGTGCCCTCAGTGGCCAGAAGAGGGCTTTAGATCCCCTGGAACTGGACATAGCAGGTGTTGGAGGCCCTCAAACTGGAGTTCCAGATGGCTGTGAACCATCATGTAGGTGCTGGGAATCTATCTTGGGTTCACTGGAAGAGCAGCCAGTGCTCTTAAACACTGGGCCATCTCTCCAGCCACCGAATGTACTATCTTTATACTCATAAAATGGATTTTGTAAAATACATGTTTTACTCTTGTTTAAAATGCTACTTTAAAGAGATATCTAATGAGTCCACAACATGTTGTTACATGGCTTCTGTTGCTATTCCTCTCTGGTTGGTGAGATATGTATTTTTTTTCTTTAAAAAAACTAAATTGGAATTTACACACTGTGAAGCTCTCAGAACTGGCACGAACAGTATGAGTGCTGTGACAGAGACGTGCTCCTGCATAGTGTGACCACAACTACAGCATAGAGCCTTTGCATCACTCAGAAAGCTCCGGGCACCTCCAGCCGCCAGTCTCTCCCTACCCTGCTTGTGCCCTGATTGTTTCATTGGAGGTTAGCTTGAGGTCAGCACTCACCCTTCTCCTGTTTCCTATGTGTGGGACCTGAGGGCATCGATGGCGGTGCCAGTCATGCTCAGGTCACCACTTTGAAGGCTCCATCCCACAGATGTGTTGGTCCATCCAGACAACTTAATTTTTTTAAATTTGACAATCATCCTTTTAAAATACTATATTGCAGATGTCTGATCTCTCTTAGAATAGTTTTTACGTGTTTGTGAGAATTCCTTGCACGCATACAATGAAATAGGATTGCATGCCTCCCCACTACAATGAAATACGATTGCATCCCTCCCCACTTCCTCCCTTTCTGCCCTCCCCACACCTCCGAAGCATTGCTCTCCCACTTCGTAGCCTTTTGGATGGGCCGTGCCATCTGAGCAGCCAAGAGTGACGTTGCTCTGACTGCGCCTGCTGCAGTCAGCTTGGGCATACACATGTGCATCTCTCAGATAAACTCCTGAGGCTGGCATCACTGAGTTACAGCTGAGGGACGCTCAGCTTCACTGCCCTTCGTGTTAGCAAGTGCCAGTCAAACGTAGCAGTGAGTCTCATGACATTTCCTACATGTGAATAAAGGGGTTGATTGTGTTCTCCTTCCCTCCTACCTACTGGCCCCTCCTCTTCCCAACTGGACCACTTTCTGCTTTCTTTTTATTTTTATGTTTGTTTGTGGTTTTCGAGACAGGGTTTCTCCGTGTAACAGCTCTGGCTGTCCTGGAACTCGATCTGTAGACCAGACTGGCCTCAAACTCAGAGACCCGCCTGCCTCCGTCTCCCGAGTGCCGGGGTTATGCCGGGGTTAAAGGCATGTGTCACCACCACCCGGCTCTACTTTTTCTTTCTCTTGTTTCCATTCCTTCCTTTCTGTCACCCAATGCGTTTCATTAGGGTTGTTTACAGGAATAAGGGTGAGGGGTTATTACAGGCGCAGGAACATCTTGCTAGTGGCTACACCACTGAAGAAAACACCCTCCCTCAGTCAACCATGAACTTCCATTAGCTTCTGGGGACACTTGGGAGTCAACTATGAACTTCCATTAGCTGCTGGGGACACTTGGGAGTCAACCATGAATGTCCATTAGCTGCTGGGGACACTTGGGAGCCCCTTTGCCAACAGGATGTCAGTGGCTCAGGTTGTGGGTCTCCTGTGGGTCATCACAGCTCCTGTGAGTTCAAGAGTACAATGGTGGCTTCGTGCCTGGAAGATGGTGTTTCAGAACACTCTGCCCCTGCCTCTGCCTTCCCTGTTCCTTTCATTATCTCTTCTGGAATGTCCCCTGAGAGTCAGGCAGGATGATAGAGACATGGGATTTAGGGCTGAGCATGCAAACACCATTCCTTAGTGAGGTGACTGCTTATGAGTGTCTGCGGCTGCATTGGTTATGAGTGTCTGCGGCTGCACTGGTTATGAGTGTCTGCGGCTGCACTGCTTATGAGTGTCTGCGGCTGCACTGGTTATGAGTGTCTGCGGCTGCACTGGTTATGAGTGTCTGCGGCTGCACTGGTTATGAGTGTCTGCGGCTGCACTGGTTATGAGTGTCTGCGGCTGCACTGGTTATGAGTGTCTGCGGCTGCACTGGTTATGAGTGTCTGCGGCTGCACTGGTTATGAGTGTCTGCGGCTGCACTGGTTATGAGTGTCTGCGGCTGCACTGTGCTGTGTCTTGGTTTCTTCAAGCACCTCCTCTTGCCACCCGTCTTTGCTGCCTCGTGGCTTCATTTGCGCTAAAGGAAGATGAAGATATCAGCTCCAAGACCCTACAACAGTGGTTCTCAACCTGTGGTTATGACCCCATAGGGGTCACATATTGGATATCCTGCATGTCAGATATTTACAGTAGCAAAATTACAGTTGTGAGGTAGCAACAAAATAATTTTCCCACCACGACATGAGGAACCATGTATTACAGGTTCACAGCACCAGGAAGATTGAAAAACCACTGCCTACAACAGGCATCTCAATGACTAGATAGAGCTCAACACCTGGTAGTAGGTTCTTTTTAATCCTTGGATTAGTAATTCATATGTGGTGAAATCCTACATCCTGAGATGTGCCAGTAACCCTGGTTCCTGTCAACACGGAGAACACCAGGATTCAGAAATTTCTCCAGGCAAGGCAACAGCAAAACTCTGATATCTTCTAGAATACAGTTTTGTTATTTTTTTAAATATCTATTTTTATTTATGTCTCTCTCTGTGTATATGTGCACAGGCCAGAAGAAGGCATTGGATCTCCTGAGCTAGAGTTACAGGCAGTTGAGAACTGCCTGACGTGGTTGCCGGGACTTGAACTTGGGTCCTCTGGAAGAGTGGGAAGCTGTCCTAACCTCTGAGCCATCTCTCTGGCCTACATACAATAAAGTTTTAATCTTCACTTGTAGGTTCATGACTCATCATCAAAAAACTTATGACTTATGAGCTTTTCATGTGTGATGCGATTTGGGTTAACTTGGATTAGTTCCTGTACATGGAGGTGTCAGCCCCCTCATTGAGGGACTTCCTGTGTCTTCATTTGGTTGTCTTGGTGACATCATCAAACACGGATGACCACATGCAGTGGTCTCCATGTGGAGTCTGTGTTTGTCCTACTTCATACCAGCACCGTGTCACGGGATCATCTGGACAGCACTCAGGCTTTGCATTCTGGGCTGCATATTCAGGCTCACGTTGTGTTGGGATTCTGGGTCTGTGCTCTCCAATACAGCCAGTCACTGGAGGTATGTGAAGACTGAAATTTAATTTATTAAAATTAAGTAAAACTAAAGATTTAGCTCCCTAGGTACAAGGGCCACACTTAAAAGGCTCACCAGAACAATTCTATTCTCAGAGAGTGTCTCACAATGTGGCTATTTTTAGGTTCTTTGCAGCTCCAGTTAAGTTTTAGACCGATTCCATCAATTTCCACAAAAGAGTCTGCTGGGACCATGGCAGGGAAGGCACTGAATAGAGCAGTCATTTAGAACTGACGTTTAAGCGAGACCCAGTCCTCGGCTAAATGAATGCGGCTTCTCTCATTTTGTTTAATTTCAGCCAGTGCTGTTTCCTAGTTTTTAGTTAATAATCCCTCAAAAC